>NC_067423.1:9521664-11921664 GCF_009764475.1 Pristis pectinata
AGGAGTTGAGGCCAGTATAGATCAGCCACGATCATATCAAATGGTGGGGCAGGCTTGAGGGCTTTGATGGCTTACTCCTGCTCCCGTTTTCTTGGGTTCTTGAACTCCAGTGCACCAGTTTGTCTTTTCAGATGTGGGAGGAAATTGGAGCACCTGGAGGAAAGCCACGCAGTCACAGAGAGAGTGTGCAAACTCTGCATGGACAGCATCAGAAGTCGGGATTAAACCCATGTCCCTAGAGCTGTAATGCACCAGCAATAATTGATGCACCACCACGCCACCCACTGTGGTTGCCAATTTGTGCTCTGCAAGTTCCCATAAATAACATTGTGATAATGATCCAGTAATGTTGAGTGAAGGATTAATATTAATCAGTCATAGTTCCCCTGTTGTGATCTTTAACAGCCACCCAAGATAAATAAACAGGATTTCAATATAACGCTGCTGTTGACGATGGTGCCTTCAACACTGCAGTACTCCCTTCAGGCATCAACCTAAATCAAGGGTCGTTAGCAAGGATTGAACCCACAACTTTCAGACTCCAGCATGCCACACCTGACAACTTTGTAAACCTGCAGATTTTTTTCAAATCAGCAACTAGCTCTGGGGAAGGAAAATGGTTTTTTTTGAATAAAAATAAAATTATGCTGGAAACACTCGGCAAGTCAGGCAGTGGAAAGAGATACAGATTTCAGGTCAGAGATCCTTCTGCACCACAGAGGGCATTTAAGAACCATGCATGGTTGTGTTGGACTACTAATTCTACCTCAGACTATATTTCCCTCAACCTGCACTAATATCGCTGTTTATTTTAGTTTATGTTGTCGTGTAAGTTATGAATAATTTATGTTAATTTAAGTTTATGTAATTTATGATTGCAATGTACTGTGCTGCTGCTGCAAAAAGCTAATTTTCATGGCATTTATACCCCAGGCATTTATGCTCAAGTCAATAAACTTGAACTTGAACTATCATAAACCAGGCAAGATTGGTAAGATTGTGGGCAGGCATGGTAGTGTAACGGTTAGTGTAACGCTTTAGAGTGCCAGTGACCCAGGTTCAAATCCAGCCACTGTCTGTAAGGAGTCTCCCCGTGTCTGCATGGGTTTCCTCCGGGTGCTCGAGTTTCCTCCCACATTCCAAAAACGTACGGGTTAGGAAGTTGTGGGCATGCTATGTTGGCGCCAGAAGCGTGGTGACACTTGTGGGCTGCCCCCAGAAGGCTACACAAAAAGATGTATTTCACTGTGTGTTTTGATGTACATGTGACTAATAAAGATATCTTATCTTAAGTTTCCTTGACCCGCTGAGTTCCTCCAGCATTTTATGTGCAGTTTCTTCCCCAGAACCAGTTTGGCTTTGCTGATGTCTTTGTTTAAAAAAAACTACATATTTGAAAATAAGCCGAGCTTGTTTTGACACTGATTTGGTGAGATTTGATCTCCGGTCTGTTAGGATAACCAATCCAGTAATGCAGCACTGGACTGGATTACCACATTCCGCAGGAGTTTAGTGTCAATGCATTGTCTCTGCTTCCAAAGTGGGTGGTTACTCACAGTGACTGGGGAACAGTTTGAAAATACCATTCCAGCAAGGGAAACTGGCTGAGAAAGGTATCTGTTCAGGCATGAAACTAAAACCAAGCCTGACCTTACTATCATTGTGAATATTGTCCAGAGAATTCCGTCCTGGGCACGAGGCAGGTACAAACCCATCCCAGCATTGTAGATGTGGAAAACTCTGGCTAAAAGGTGACATTTTAAAGGAGGGAGCCACCCAACCTGAGCCTATCACATATAGTCACGTCCAATCGGACTCAAGCCAGGTAGCCAAACTTTTACAGCAAGGGATACAGGGATTGGATGGGATAGTGGACTTGAAACAGAAGAGCAGCCACGAATGTATTGGGTGACAGAGCAGGCTCGAGGGGCCTCATGATCAACTCCCGCTCTTATCTCTTGTGTTCTTGACACCCCCTACCTCTCCCATCTTCCCAACTGACCACTCCCCCTCCCCACTCCTCCTCTACCTCTCCCTTCGCTGCTCTCCCTCTCTGTTCACCTCCCACTCGGGTGAGTTCTCCCCTCAGCCCTGCCCCAAGTTCCCCCAGCAGAGATCCGGGAATTCAGCCCAAACCCAGGACCAGCCAACACTAACTCTGAAAAACTGTAATAACCAGTGTCCAGGATCTCCATTTTCTCCTGGCAATCACGTAGCTTAGTCAGTTGGTGCAAATGATTTCCATTATCATAAGAGTCAAGAGGCCTGACTTATAAGATATTAAAAGTTCCAGCTATTCCTGGCAATGACTGTTCTGTCAATCATTCCCATTTGAAAAATATTGATGCTGTCAAACTCCATCCCTTTCCGAATGAACTGGCTGGATGCAAAGTACAGTTTCATGTTTCCATATATCTTTAAAAGTTCTGCTGCTTGGTCACAAGGCACAACGGGAGGTATTGTTATCAGGCATGAAGGAATCACTGTTTTCAGACACATGATGTTTTTCAGCCTGCTGCAAAATTAGGTTTTTGTACGAGAATATCTGTTGGTCACGGTGTCTGTGTGTTATGTTAAGTAACAGCCTCATGTATCCATGTGACCTCTGATGCCTTAGTCCACGATATAATTAAGAAAAGCTGCATTGTGCTGCCATTATGTTCAATAACATCGCATATTGTGAAGGAGATGCAGAATATCGGGATGGTGAGAGCAGGCTAAGCATTTTCAGTATTTTATTCAGTCAAAATAGAGCTGGACTTGCAATCATTATCAGATTGTGGACGGTGGTACGCACAGCAGTTCTATAGAGGATAAGGCACAGAAATGCTTAGCATGTGATAATTAATATTCATATCCAGAACTTTGGAGGGGAGCATGGTGCATATTGCTGAGGTAGACGTTCATAAGCAAGCCGGTGATAATTACTTTAATTAGGAAGGTTAATTAGGAGCTGAATGTCTGGAAAAGGAGGTTCATTGCTTTCTGAGGAAGATGCCTTTAGGCTGTGGGACATGACAGCTAGCAGCCTTGCTGAGTGCCATCTTGAGTGACAGACGACAGGGAGGACTCTTCAGCTTGAAGATGAATGAAGATCCTGTCCTCGCACTGCCTGAATGGAGTAATCCTCACTCTGGCACAGTCTGAAGCACTGCAGCCTCCACTTTGACAGTCATCCTTTTGATATGTGTCGCCAGAGAACCTGTTTGCTTTTTCTGTGGTGGTTGACAATGCTGTCAGCCATGCATCAGTTGATAGCAATCTCACCTCCAAGTTCAAAGTACCTGGGTTCAAGTTTGATTCTGGTGCAAAAATCTGGGGATCTTTGAGGTGTTTTATTCTGATGAAGACTGCAGATGCTGTAATCTGGACCAAAAACAACAAAATGCCGGAGAAACTCAGCGGGTCAAGCAGCATCTGTGGAGGGAAAGGAAGTGTCAACACTTCAGGTCGAAACCCAGACTGAGAGTGGAGGGAGAAGGTATCTGGTATAAAGAAGAGAGGAGGAGGGGTGAGATAGGGGCTAGTAGGTGATAGGTAGACCGAGGAAGGGTGAGGGATGATGTGCAGATGGAGACAGGTGGGAGAGGTAGAGAGACAGAAGGGTGGAGTTGGTAGACAGAGGCAGGTGGTGATAGGTGGAAGCAGAGAAAGGAAATCCAAGGCCCTATTAACTTCTCAGCGGGATAAATTGGATCCCATGGCACTATTTTGAAGTCCAGGGAAGGGGTAGAATTACCCCTAGTCTTCAGGCCAATGTCTGCCTTTTCATGAGTGAAATTGGAATTCATGTGAACTTGATGTTCATAAATTTGCTTCCATATTTTCTATATTACCATAGTGACCACGATTCAAAAGCACTTTATTGACTGTGAGGCATTTTGGAATACACTGAAAGTAATATGAAAGGCGCTATATGAATGAAAGGCCTCTGAAATGTCTTCCTTCTTCCTAGACCATTGCTTCCCCTCTATCATTATTAACAAAGCCTTTGGCTGCATCTTATCCATTTCCCACCCCTCCCTGTTCTCACTCCCTCTCCTCCAGGACAGGACAAGGATAGAGTTGCCCTGGTCCTCACCTTCCACCCAACGAGGACCCACATTCAAATCATTCTCCACCACCTCTGCCACCTTCAAAGAGATGCCACCACCGGACGTATCCTCCCTTCTCTTCCCCATTCAGAATTTCACATGGATCGTACCCTTTGTGACTCCCTTGGACCACTCTCCCGTTCCCACTGACGACCCCGCTTCTTGCTGGCAACCAATGCAAAACTTGTCCTTTCAGCTCTTCCCTTCCCACCACCCAGAGACCCAAATATCCAAGGTGAAACAGTGATTCACTTGCACTTCTCCCTATCTAGGGTACTGCATTCGGTGTTCACAGTGGCCTCTCTTCTACCCTGGCGAAATCAAACACAGAGTGGGTGATCACTTTGCGGGACACTTAGGTTCAGTATGCAGGGTCGACCCTTAGCTTCCCTGTTGCCTGCCACTTTAATTCCCCATCCATTCCCACTCTGTCCCTTCAGTGTGTGGCCTACTGCACTGTCACACTGAAGGCCAATGCAAGCTTAAGGAACAGCACCTCATCTTCCACCAGGGCCTGTTGCGGACTTCTAGACTCAATATTAAATTCTACAACTTAAGTAACTTGATTTCCCAGTCTGTGTCAGTGGTCCATCTGTGATACTGATTCAGCTTGTTAATTGCCTTCCCTTTTTTTGCCCTCTGGAAATGAAGGACATTCTCAGCCTGACCTGCCAGGCATGTCTCCCTGCTCTGTATTTCACAACTCCTACATTCTTTTGTCCATGTTCTCATTATCTAACTGCCCCCATTCACTCACTGACCAGATAACACTATTTGCAATTAATCCCCAGGGTCACCCCGTTTTACCCTATCAGAGACATCCCTCCCTCCCCCACCCTCCCTGCTGCTTACCGAGCTCCTTTGGTCTCCTTCCCAGTTCTGAAGAAGGGTCTCCGACCTGAAACCTCAGCTCGGTTTCCCTTCCCACAGATGCAGACTGACCTGCTGTGTATTTCCAGCATTTTCTCTTTTTGTTTTATGTGAATGAAAGAGTTTTCTTTCCAAAAATTTCCCCAGTCTAAAAGAAGAAGCATTGTCTGTATCCTTAAACGTATTCAATGTTTGTTATGCTGATTACTAAGGATTTACACAGATATGCAAACATCCCATGCCAACTGTCCTTGCGCAGAAAGTCACTGTGTGTCCAGAAATGATTGTACAAGTGCAACACAAACTATTCATGCTGTTGGAATACATCTGAGCACTGATAGTGTACTATTTCCTCAAAGACCTGTGTAAGTGAGGGCATATTGTGTTGGTTGAGATAGTACTTTGGGCACCCATTGGCTGGTATTTCTCCCTGGCTATAGGCAGATGCATCAGGAATGCTTAACAAGAGAGAGCAGCGGAGGGAAGGAATTTGAATCTTAATTCGGCCCATTCTCTAAGAATAAAGTGCAAGCACTTTTTGGTATTCTGAATTGAACTATAGCAGTTTTTTAAGTATATTTTCTTACTCCATTTATAATAAACTGCCATCTGACTCCAGATGACATGTCTGATGCACACTTGAATCAAAAATTGCAACAATAAGGCATAATATCCACACAAAGAAAATATGATGCCATTGCATTATATTTCTTTTAGGGTAATCTTATTTTAGTGAGTATGATAAGTGCTAATTCTCAAGTTATTTCAGCAGGCTTCTGAATGAAAAATGTTTCGAAAGACCATTCTAGGCGCAGAACTCTAAACATAACACAGTATTTTATTCCTAAATCTTCCAGGTTGTTAACTGGTTGCTAATGGAAGGAGAAGGCTTGGATTAACAGAGTGCACCGGGTGTACAAAAGTGTAATTTCCCTGTGACAAGCAGCACAGGATGGGAAATCAGTCCTCCTGCTCCTTTGAGGTGAAACAAAATAAAATTGCTACTGCCAAGCCATGGGAAACCTGCATGATTAAGAGGCTAGGAATTATGTTTGGTCACATTGGCAGACTGTGCATTTGAATGACGTTCCTTTTTCTCCTGTTGCAATGGTGACATCAACACATTTAAACTAAAGAGGTTACAGCCTGTGTTAGAAAAATGACAAGGGGCCACCACATAGCAGATGTTAAACTAATATCATCTCTAGGCTTATGTTATCAGCCTGCTGTATTCACAGATAGCGGCTCAGTCGTTGCTTGGGTTTCAATCTATAACAATGAGGACTCAAACTCCCCAGTGGCCTATTAGGTAACTGGAACACAAAGGGCTCTGGTTTGATCCGATAGTCTGTGCTGAATCGGTTGGTTTTTCTTGGCCGGAGTATTGTACAACTTGATTCTGTGCTACAAGGCAGCAATGGAGAGTTGGACAGTGACCCTACTCCTGTTCACCTGAAACTGGGCCTCTGCAGTAATTGGGTGGGGGCAAGTCTGAACTTATGTGTGATTTCCCCCACAGTTGAATAGTCAACAGACCCTTGCTACCTGCGTTGACCCGTTATATGTAACCAGTGTGTAGTGGCACGGTAGTCACACTGAGTACGATACATTGTGGTTATGCTATTGGACAAGGAACCCAGAAGTCTGGACTGAAGACCCAGGGGTATAAGTTCAACTCTTACCACAGCAGTTGGGAAATTTAAATTCCGATAGTTTAGTAAACCTGAAGTGAAAATCAAGTATCAATAAGATTATCGTGAAACCTTTGGACAGTCACTAAACCCATCTAACAGAAACATTTCCCAGTGCGACAATGGCTAACACGAGGGGACATAATTTTAAGGTGATTGGAGGAAGGTATAAGGGGGATGTCAAGGGTAAGTTTTTTTACACAGAGAGTGGTGAGTGCATGGAACGCACTGCCTGCAGAGCTTGTGGGGGCAGATACATTAGGGATATTTAGGAGACTCTTAGATAGACACATGAATGATAGAAAAATAGGGGGCTATGTGGGAGGGAAGGGTTAGATAGATCTTAGAGCAGGATAAGATGTCAGCACAACATTGTGGGTCGAACAGCCTGTACGGTCCTGTAGTGTTCCATGTTCTATGAGAAAGAAATCTGTTGCCTTTACTCCAGGCCAACCAGTGTGGCTGAATCTTAACTGCCCACCCCTGAAGTAGCCTTGCAAGATGCTCAGTTCTGTGAAGAGCTGTCAGACACAATGGAAGCTGCTGTGTTGCCCATCTTGAACTGCGGCAGTCCAAGACGGCAACACAGTGGCGCAGCGAGCAGAACTGCTGCCTCATGGCTCCAGCAGTCCAGGTTCGATCCTGACCTTGGGTCTGAATGGAGTTTGAACATTCTTTCTGTGACTTGTGTGGGTTTCCCCCCACCATATCCCAAAGACTTGTAGATCGGTAGGTTATTTGGCATCTGTTAATTACTCCCTGTGTGTGTGTGTGTGTGTGTGTGTGTGTGGTTGAATCGGGAGGGGGGAGTTGATGGAGATGTGGGAGGATAAAATAGGATTCATGTCGGATAAGTGGTCACGGGGTCGGTCAGCTGACGGGTCTGCTTGGATGACACTGTGGTGGTTCACCGCCACCTTCACAAGAGCAGTTCGGGAAGGGTGATAAATGCTGTCCTTGCCAGTGACCCCTGAATCCCGTGAATGAATCATATTGTCTACGAGCACTGCACTTTCTCTGTAGCTGTTACACTTCATTCTGCATTCTGTTATTGTTTTACCTTGTACTACCTCAATGCACTGTTGTAATGAATTGGTCTGTATGAACGGTGTGCAAGACAAGTTTTTCACTGTACCTCGGAACAAGTGACAATAATAAATCAATTCCAGTCTTTGTGGAATGGAATAAGAGAGCCAGCCCCACTGGAATCTTTCTGCTCAGAAGGGAATTTGGGAAAGGGCAGGGGAAAGTTAAATAGGGTGTAGAATGGACAGCATCTTAGCCAGTGCAACCATTCGCTATTGGTATAGGAGGCATGATGAGGGTGGATGGGTAAGACTCTTGAACGGACCTCTTATATGATAAAGATAAACTCTTGATCTCTCAATCTACCTCATCATGGCCCTTGCACTTTATTTGTCTTCCTGTACTGTACTTTCTCTACTGTAACACTATATTCTGCATTTTTTTTCCTTTTGTACTACCTCAATGTACTTATGTATGGAATGATCTGTCTGGGTGGCACATAGACAAAAGCCACTGTATCTCAGTACGTGACAATAGTAAACCAATTAGTAATTATAAACTTGGAGGAAATCCCAGGATAAGATCAGCATTGCATTGAACATAGAACATAGTACAGCACAGAACAGGCCCTTCAGCCCACAATGTTGTGCCGACATAGCTAATCCCTCTTACCTGCAAAATGCCCGTATCCCTCCATTTTCCTCTCATTCATGTGCCCAATAGCCCCTCTTAAGGGAAGGAAATTCCTAGGAAGGGTGCTGAGGACAGACCTACCATGGGGAGAAGGAACCACACAGCTAGGGATCTGAGAGCCCTCCTACCCCAACCCTCAGCTGACCTTCAGTTAATAAGACAGGGAGGGTTCAGTAGGCACCTGGTTCATTCATCCAGCTTGGTGCTGGAAAGGACTTTTCACCTGAACAGGAGGATCGGCCCATGTGTTCCAATGCTGTCAGAGGGTGAGCTCTGTCTGTGTCTTCCTGTGCCAGAGAAATACAAGTCCTCCTCCTCTCTCCATGCATGTATTCTGTATTTTACACACCAACATTTGCATTGAGGTTGAAAGAAGTTCGGTGAACAGGTTAAACCAATGCAGAGAGATGTAAGCATTCCTGGATGATCCTTTTTTTTCCTTTTCCAAAGGAGGTTTATTCAATGATTACAGCATCGTATTATTACAATACTTCAACATTCCACTATTCACACAATTTACAGTCAACAGTTTCAAATTACAACACAGTCACCTTTATCCAGAACGCACTCGAGCCCCTGTGCCGTCCACTGGTCCCAGAAGACCCCAAACTACCCGTGGATACCACGTGTTCCTTCTCCAGGGACACACAGGCATGGACATAACCCCAGAAGAGGTGGACAATCCCTTAATGTAACTTGACGTATGTTATTAAACCAACAGAAAGTGCTGAATGCAAAACAGTTCAGAAACCCTTAGTGGAGTGCTTCCTCGTGCAGGTGCCCTGCACACTGTCCCTCGTTTTTAATTAGCCATTTGAATTGAATGTCCTTCATTTTGCTCACAGCTCACCGCTCCAAGTGCATAAATGTTAATAAAAGGGTTAGAACACTGGGGAGTAAAGAAAAAACAAAGTAATTCCTTTCCATTGAAACTTGGATTACAAATCAGCTTAACACCAAAACCCAGTCACTTGAAGGCCTTGTTAGTTTCTAGGTCTTTTGCTGAATTCATTAAAGCGAAGAGGGATTCAGACTCATGCTCCTTGCCTTTTGCTATGCCAGCGAACTAGCATGTAATTAGACTTTATTACCACATAATTTCGACTTTAGTACCGCGCTTTGGTTGATGTCGGAGAGGAATGTATTCTTTAATTTCATCTTTAATTGTTATTTTGTGATGTCTTAATTTTCCAACATAACAGCTGTAACCACTGGTTGCGAAGTGTGTTCTCATGCCCTCAGGATGTGATGTTATTGTGAGAAAGCTGAACCCTTCCTTCTCATTCATATCTGGTTCAATTCATAAATTTAATTTTTAAAAAATCATAATTATAAAATGCTGAAACCATAGTGCTGGTTATCATTTGTCCTGGTGGACAGTCATTGACTGAAACAACTCTCTTTCTCTCTCCATGGATGCTGCTTGACTTGCCGAGGATTTGGGGCATTTTCTATTTTTATTTCAGGTTTCCTGCATTTGCCGTACAAATCCTCCCCAGGTTACCAACTCATGCACAGCCCGTACATCCGAGCGAGCGCTTGGGAGACCGCAGGATGACCTTGCCAGCTGCTGCAGAGTTGCAGGCATCTTCTGCTGTGCGGGACCTGGGCTTGTGGCAATATCTGAATGGTGAATGGTTGAGTTAAGCGCCTGGTTTTAACTAAACATTCCCATTGGTTGGGTTATGTTTTTATTCAAGTATATTGCCGGGGGGGGGGCAGATTTCCGATGTGAACTGTTTGCGTTACAAACAGTTCTCAGGAACAGAACCCTGTCATAACCTGGGGAGGGCCTGTAGTTTATTTATATGCAAGGCTTGAATGTTTCAGATTTTAACCATTAAAATCTGAAAAGGCTTACTTGGAGAAATTGTTTTATTTTCCCTGATTCAGCAACATCAAGCACACTGACTTCACATCAGCATTAATTTGGCTTTAAGAGTGCCGCAGTTAGCTTTCAAAATGCTTGTATAGACTACCAACCAATTCCATTTGGTTGTAGAATGTGTTGGTTAGTCGAGTGAGGGGCTTAATGGTTTAGAAGCAGAGAGGTCTTTTCCCTTCATTGGGCATCCAGCACTTGTAGATACAGTTTCAGAATAAACTCACAGAGTCATTCAGCTGGGAAACAGGGCCTTCAGCCAATCAAGTCCATGCGGACCATCAAGCACCAATTTGCAATGATCTGACCTCCAATCTCATAATATTCTGCTCACATTCCCATCAACTCCCTGTGATTCAGCCGCTCCCGCTATACAATAGGGTAGCTTACAGTGGATAATTGACCTTCCGATGCTTTGGGGATGTAAAAGGAAACCGGAGCATCCAGAGCAAACCCACCGACAGAGATAACGTGCAAACTCCACACAGGCAGCACCAGAAATCAGGATTGAGCCTGGGTTACTTGAGCTGTGTGGCAGAGCTTTATTAGTTGTGTCATCCCAATTTAAGACAAGAAATGAGAAGAAAATTTCTCATATCGGAGGCTCATGAACCTTTGGAATTTCCTACCCCAGAGAGCAATGGAGTCTTGATTCGTTGAATATATTCAAGGGTGAAATAGACCAATTGTTAAGACTAAAGGGAGTCAAGGATTTTCTGGATCAGGCAGGAGAGAGGAGTTGAAACCAAAATTAGACCAGCCATGTTTCTTATTGAATGGTGTGTTGCTCCCTATTCCTTCTACAATCCTATATGTTCTTATGTAACGGTGGTAACCTGGTAGACAGTCCTAACCTGTCATAAGTTAATACAGCTATGAATATGTATCTGTTGGTATTTATTGCCTATTTCAAGTTAGCTTATTGAGACCAAAACGTGATGCATTTCTCAATTGAATTTCTTTTTTGTAAATGAAGATACCTGAAAAGATGAATGGGAACCAAGAAGAAATGAAACTGAAAACCAAATTTTAAAAATCCTCAGTTTAAGCAAGTGAGATGTGACGTTTCACAATATTGCTGGCTTTCATGATGAAAAGTTTCAGCTGCTGTCAGTAGTGCTGTGTGATACAGGGAAAGAGTGGACGGGAGATAACAGTAAATGGGGTGGATCGGTGAGGCAGGGAGAGAAAGCATAAGAGTCAGGAAGTTGCGATGCAGCTGTATAAAACTTTGGTTGGGCCGCACTTGGAGCATCGCGTGCAGTTCTAGTCGCCCTATTCCAGGAAGGATGTGCAAGCTTTGGAAAGGGTGCAGAAGAGGATTACCAGGATTAGAGGGTGTGAGCTATAAGGAGAGGTTGGACCAGCTTGGGTTGTTTTCTCTGGAGCAGCAGAGGCTGAGTGGACACCTGATAGGAGTTTATAAAATTATGAGAGGCATAGATAGGGTAGAGAGCCAGAATCTTTTTCCCAGGGTCGAAATGTCAAGTACTAGAGGGCCTGGCTTTAAGGGGATAGAACATAGAACACTACAGCACAGTAAAGACCCTTCAGCCCACAATGTTGTGCCAACATTTTATCCTGCTCTAAGATCTACCTAACCCTTCCCTCCCACATGGCCCCCTATTTTTCTATCATTCATGTGTCTATCTATGAGTCTCTTAAATGTCCCTAATGTATCTGCCCCCACAACCTCTGCCGGCAGTGCATTCCACGCACTCACCACTCTCTGTGTAAAAGAACTTACCCCTGACATCCCCCCATACCTTCCTCCAATCACCTTAAAATTATGTCCCCTCATGTTAGCTACTGTCGCTGTGTGGGGCAAGTTTTTTTACACTGAAAGTGGTAGGTGCCTGGAACCCCCTGCCAGGGGAAGCACACACAATAGTGGCGTTCAAGAGGCTTTTAGATAAGGCCATGTGAAGGGAATGGAGGGATATGCAGGCAGAAGGGACCAGGTCAATTTGGCATCATGCTCGGCACAGACATCGTGGGCTGAAGGGCCTGTTCCTGTGCTGAACTGTTCTATGTTCTATGTAAAAGAGAGTGAGTGGTGGGTGATGAAGATACAGGCTTTGTGGATCCCAATGGATTGTGAATATTCTGAAGTAATTTTTCACAGCTGCATGTACAGACAGGACCCCAGGTGTCTGAGTGGAGAGTGGTGCACACATCTTCCAGGAAGCCAGAAGCAGGTTGGAGGAACAACACCTCATATTCCACCTTGGTAGTCTCCAACCTGACGGCATCAACATCGATTTCTCTAACTTCCAGTAACCTCTCCCCTCTTCCCCCCCCCTCCCCTTTTCTTCCTCCCCCTCCCTTTGTCTTCCCTCATTCCTGTGGCCCCATCACGTCTTCCCCCCCCCACCCGCCCTCAGAACCTGCCCATCTATTCCCCACCTCCTTCCCTTCGCCCTCTCCTACCAAATTCATTCTTCTTCGGCCCTCTGCCTCTTCCACCCATCACCTCTCAGCTTCTCACGTCACTCCCTTGCACCCCCCCCTCCCCCACCCTCTTACCTTCCCCCTCTCACCTGGACTCACCTATCACCTGCCAGCCTCCCCCTCCTCCGCCCACCTTATTCTGGCCTCTGCCCTCTTCCTTTCCAGTCCCGATGAAGGGTCTCGCCCCGAAACGTCGGCTGTCCATTTCCCTCCATAGATGCTGCCTGACCCGCTGAGTTCCTCCAGCATTTTGTGTGTGTTGCTCCAGATTCCAGCATCTGCAGAATCTCTTGTGTCTTCCACGAAGCAGGCAGGGTGGTGAATAATGAGATCACCGCAGTGATGATGGTTGTAGTTCTTGCTGATGGAATCTGCAGACTCCACCTGTTATGGGAATCTCATGACCTTGCAGATGACTGCCAATGCCCACAGCCTAGACTCCTCAAACCTGCCAGTAACATTCCTCACTCTTTCAGCTGCTGTTTCTACTTTTGCTGTCACTCAGGCCTTGTAACTGGAGCACAGACAAGCAAATGTTTGGACTGAAATGTGCTACCGCACTGTAACATATATTGGTCATGTTATTTTCCATTAATGTGTAGATTATGGAACCCTTGTGTTCATGTTGGCACTGAGGGAACTGGCTTGATGCAATGAAACAATCCCTGTATGCCGTGGATGTTCAAATAGGGTTATCTGAGTGTTCGGGGTTGTGCAAAAGGTCATTCGGGGGGACTGAGGAATCTTCGCATGCCTGCATTTCTATAGCACATTTCACAGTCTCAGCTGATCTCAAACCACTTTACAGCCACTAAAATACAATCACTGTTGTAATGTAGGAAGTACACCTGCCAATATATGCACAAGTTCCACAAACAGCAAAGAGGTAAAAGGCCAAATAATCTTGATTTTTTTAAAGGATAAATGTTAGCCAGCAAAGAAGGAATAATTCTTCTTTGATATTAGTCACATGTACATCGAAACACACAGTGAAATGCATATTTTGGCATCGCTAAGAATGTGCTGGGGGCAGCCCACAAGTGTCGCCACTCTTCCGGCGCCAACATAGCATGCCCACAGCTCCTAACCCGTATACTTTTGGAATGTGGGAGGAAACCAGAGCACCTGGAGGAAACCCACATAGACACGGAGAGAACGTACAAACTCCTTACAGGCAGCAGCGGGAATTGAACCCAGGTCGCTGACGCTGTAATAGCATTATGCTATGTATCCACCTGATACAGAGCTGCAGTTTAATGGTTCATCCAAAATACAGAATCGCTAACAGTGCAGCACTCCATCAGTACTGCACTGGTATGCCAGCCCACAGTTTTGTGCTACAGGTTTGTTGGGTTGCTCGTACAACAGCAGTGCCACCGTGTAGTCATAAGACAAAAGTGTTAGCCTTCCCATCTCTATCGTGAGTGGCCAGCTCCTTATTTTGGGATGGTGATTGCTGGTTTTGGACACCCCAGGTTGGGGGAACATCTTCCCCATATCTAACTGTCAAGTTCTGTAAAAATTTTATAAATTTCAATGACATATACTCTAGTGAAAGCAGAAGAATGGGAGCTTAAGAAAAGATAAGATCTCTTTATTAGTCACATGTACATCGAAACACACAGTGAAATGCATCTTTTGTGTAGTGTTCTAGGGGCAGCCCGCAAGTGTCGCCACGCTTCCGGCATCAACATAGCATGCCCGCAACTTCCTAACCTGTACGTCTTTGGAATGTGGGAGGAAACCGGAGCACCCGGAGGAAACCCACGCAGACACGGGAAGAACGTACACACTCCTTACAGACAGCGGCTGGAATTGAACCCGGGTCGCTGGCACTGTAATAGCGTTACGCTAACCACTGCACTAGCATGCCTGCCCCCTGTATCAGGGTATCACCCTGGTTTTCCTAATTGTTCCTCGTACCATGAACCTGCCTGGTCATTATTTTTATTGACAATCATTTTTCATCACCACGTAATCCCTTGGGCTATGCTCAAGGCATTAAATAAATGTGAGTTGTTAGGTCTCTACACTCCTCCGATTCTGGACCTTTGCACGTCCCTGAAGATAATTGCTCCCCTATTTGCAGCCATGTCTTTAGCAGGCAAAGCCCTCAGCTCTGGAATTCTTTCCCTAAACCTTTGATCCACAAAACCTTTCTTTTTCCTTAAGATATTCCTTAAAAGTAATCTCGATGGCCAAGCCTTTGGTCATCTGCCCTTCTTCTGCTTAGGAAGACCCTCACAATTGAGGGTTCATTTCTCCATATCAGTTCTGTGGGTTCTGAGGCTAACATGGTGTCTATAGATTCTGCCATAAAATGGGGCAGGGGGCATGCAGGCAGATAACTGGGGAGTGTTGCACTCTTTATGCCACATGCTGGGCTTCCTATGAAGGAACTCAAGGTTCTCAATACCAACTCAAATGCTCCTTCTCCCGTTGTGAGCCAGGGGTTCCCATGAGCCGGTGAGGATGCTTCACTTTTACAAGTCGGCTTTGAGAATACCCTTGAATCGTTTCCCCTTTCCACCTGCTAACCTGTTGCCATTAGCAGGGCTCAAAGTAGTGTCCATTTCAGGAACCTGGGGTCAGGCACACAAATGATGTGGCCTTCCCATCAGAGCTGGCTGGGCATACCTAAGTGCTGAGAATGCTTTTCTGGGACAGGACAATGATGCTGTTAATGCATATCCCACCAATGGATTTGGACACTTCTGTGGAGACAGTGTTTGCAGTATCTTTCCAGTGCTTTGTGGTCCCTTAATAGTCCTTTTGTGACTTGGAATCCATCCAACATGAACAAGGACCCCTCCCACCCCGGTCCTCGTCTCTTCTCTCCTCTCCTATCAGGCAGAAGATACAAAAGCCTGAGAGTATGAACCACCAGGCTCAAGGACAGTTTCTATCCCATTGTCATCAGACTCTTGAACAGACCTCTTATATACTAAAAGGTGAACTCTTGATCTCCCAATCTACCTTGTTTATTTTGCCCTTTTATTTGTCTACCTGCACTGCACTTTCTCTGTAACTGTAACATAATATTCTGCATTCTGTTTTCTTTTTACTACCTCAATGTAATTATGTACGGAATGACCTGTCTGGATGGCATGCAAAACAAAAGCTTTTCACTGTATCTCGGTACATGTGACAATAATAAACCAATACCAATACCACGTTTTTATATAACATCCCTGTGAATTGTCTCGGGGCATTTTTTTCTATGTTAAAGGCATTCCATAAACACAAGTGGTTACTATTGATTGTGCTCTTAAGTTACAACTGCTTGTAGATATAGCCTAAATATATATTACTGAATAAAAAACAATATTCCAGCACAACAGAAACTATTCTTCCTCTGAACAATCTTCAGCATTCAAGGTAAAGGAAATCTTTACAAATAAAATTACCCACAGTTCATTATCCTTTCTGCTACTTGAGAAAAAAATCTTCTGAGTCTTTTTGTTATTTCCTCATTAAGTTAATATAAAGGTCCCTTTTTACAGTCAATATAATAGATGTAAAGTCAGTAATGTTCTCTTTTAAGATTCTCGCAGCACGCTGCATCTTTTATAAGGATATGTTGCCCAATTCATTGCCACAGTTATCTCAGACAACAGGCTGGGAAAGCGATGAGGAAGTGTTTTGGGCAAGGTTGTAAAGGCCAGGGGACACTTGAGTATCTGTGGGAGAGGTGTGTTGGAGAATTAGGTGAGACTGTCGTGATAAAGCCATGTTATGATAATGCAGATAGAACAAGGAGAGCTTTGTAACATGTTTTTGCTAGACCGACACAATAACTTGCACCTAGGTAGCTCCTTTAAACTCATTAAACATTCCAAGGCCTTTCACAGAAATGATATTATGTACTATACTGAGCACGTAAGGTGATACTAGGTCAGTGGTCTACGGGCTTGGTTTAAGTCAACATGGACGAGTTGGGCCGAAGGGCCTGTTTCCACGCTGTATGACTTTCTGACAGGTTCAAGAACAGCCACTTCCCTTCAACCATTCAGTTCTTGAACCAACCGGCACAGCCCTGATCGCTGGAGTTTAGCAATACTATGACCACTTTGATCACTTTGCACTAAAGTGGACTTTATTTTTTGTTTGTTCTAATTGTGTTCTTTCTTGTGAAAATTGTGTATAATTTATGTTCAATTTATATTTTTCTTGTGAATGCTGCTTATATTGATGCTGTGTGCCTGTGATGCTGTCACAAGTAAGATTTTCAATGCACTTGTGCATATGACAATAAAATGGACTTTGACTCTCTGACTAAGAGTGCCTTCAAGAAGAATAGAGAGGTTGGGAGTGTATGATCTTGCTAGCTGAAGGCAGTGCTGGCAGTGAAGGAGTGATTAAATTTGGGGATGATCTGTGGGTCAATACTGGAGGAACACAAACATCTGACAGTATTATGAGGCTGAATGAGATAACAGTGATTGGGAGGGACAGGAGCGTAGAAGGACCTGGAAACAAGGATGAGAATTTTGGATAGCAGCAGAGGTTTGGATACATTAGTTTATAGAGGTTAGAATGTGGCAGTACATTGCAATTGTCAAGTTCCATGTTTCTAAGGTTGTAGTGGCCTTCCTGCTTGGATGTACTTCACAACTGGAAGCTCCACTGTGCTGGTTTGTGAGCCTCCGCGGAATTTAAGAGCTGTCAACAATCTGATGTTGAATAAATCTTTGCTCCGTTCAACCTTGTCTTGAAGCTTCATGAACGGTCAGGTGCAGCAGTGGTGTGGTGGCTGACTTGCTAAACAAGTAAGCCAGTGACCTAGATTATTGACCCAAATATCCAAGTTCAATTGCCTCCATGAGATGGGGTGTTTAAATTCAAGTGATTAACTAAATCCGGAATTAAAGTCATTCTCAATTGTAGGAGGTACCCATGGGATTCACTATGCCCTTCAAGAGACAACTGTCCCATTCCAGCTATCAGTCCAGTGAACCTTTGCACTGCTTCCAATGTATTTATATCCTTATTTCCAATAAGGAGACCAATAATGCACACTGTTCCCCAGACGTGGTCTCACCATTGTCCTATGTATCTTGTGTGGAGGTTGCTTAGAGAGTACTTGCATGGGGTTCTGGATAGGTTTACCTCATTGAGGCAGGGTAAGGATGGTAGAGTGAAGGAATCATGCTTGACAAGAGACGTAGAATATCTTGTCAAGAGAAAGAAAGAAGCTTACCAAAGGTTTAGAAAGCAAGGATCAGACAGAGCTCTGGAGAGTTACAAGGTAGCCAGGAGGGAGCTTAAGAATGGACTTAGGAGAGCTAGAAGGCGGCATGAGAAGGCCTTAGCAAGCAGGATTAGGGAAAACCCCAAGGCATTTTACACGTATGTGAAGAATAGGAGGATGACTACAGTGAGGGTAGGACCGATCAGGGATAAAAGAGGAAACATGGAAAGAGGATTTTACTAAGGCGTTTGATAAGGTTTCTCATGGAAGACTCATATAGAAAGTCAGGAGGCATGGGATCCAGGGAAACCTGGCTATGTGGACTCAGAATTGGCTCGCCCACAGAAGATAGAGGGTGGTTGTAGATGGAGCATATCTACCTAGAGGTCGGTGACAGTGGTGTTCCGCAGGGATCTGTTCTGGGACCCCCTGCTGTTTGTGATTTTTATAAATGACTTTGATGAAGATGCAGAATGGTGGGTTACTAAGTTTGCAGATGACATGAAGGTTGGTGGTGTTGTGGATAGTGTAGAAGTTTGCTGTAGATTACAACAGGACATTGATAGGATGCAGAGCTGGGCTGAGAAGTGGCAGATGGAGTTCAATCAGGATAAGTGTGAAGTGATACACTTTGGAAGAACGAATTTGAAGGCAGAATACAAGGTTAATGGCAGGACTCTTCACAGTGTGTAGGGATCTTGGGGTCCACGTCCATAGATCCCTCAAGGTTGCCGTGCAGGTTGATAGGGTTGTTAAGAAGGCATATGGTGTGTTGGCCTTCATTAGTCGGGATATTGAGTTCAAGAGCCACGAGGTAATGTTGCAGCTCTATAGAACTCTGGTTAGCCCACACTTGGAGTATTGTGTTCAGTTCTGGTCACCTCATTATAGGAAGAATGTGGAAGCTTTAGAGAGGGTGCAGAGGAGATTTACCAGGATGTTGCCTGGATTGGAGAGCATGTCTTATGAGAATAGGCTGAGTGAGCTGGGGCTTTTCTCTTTGGAGAGAAGGAGGATGAGAGGTGACTTGACAGAGACTTGATAGACTCGATCTATGCCCCTTATGATACAAGATGATAAGGGGCATAAACCAAGTGGACAGTCAGAGACTTTTTCCCAAGGCGAAAATGGTTAACACGAGGGGGCATAATTTTAAGGTGAGTGGAGGAAGGTACAGAGGTAATTTCTTTACACAGAGAGTGGTGGGTGCGTGGAACGCACAGCCAGCAGAGGTGGTGGAGGCAGATACATTAGGGACATTTAAGAGACTCTTAGATAGGCACATGAATGGTAGAGAAATGGAGGGCTATGTGGGAGGGAAGGATAGATAGATCTCAGAGCAGGATAAAATGTCGGAACAAAATTGTGGGCCGAAGGGCCTGCACTGTGCTGTAATGTTCTATGTTCTGTCCAAACAAAATGGCACCCTGGCATAAGCAGGTGCTGTGCTAAAATCTGCCTTCATCCTCACTCACACCTGCCCCATCTTCGGTTGTGCCCCAACACAGAGAGATTTGGGAGCCTCAGTTTGAGGGGTGCCCTGTGAAAATTGTCTATTTGAAAACCAGGGAATGTTCATGCAGCCATGAGGAGAGACAGCAGACAGCGTAGGTACAGTTAGGGTTAAATCAAAACATCTCCGGCCAGTGAGCATGGTCACCAGAGCAGAAACGAGTTGTGCTTCACGAGGCTGTAGAAACTGTCACGACCTGTGACCTACTTCTACTTGAGCTGTAGAATCATTGACCGCATCAGCCATGATGAATTGCCAAGAGGTAGAAGGAAAAGCTTTTGAGTTCAGGGGGAAACGAGGCCTGTGATTTGTCTGCCAGTTATTCTCTGTGCTGACAGTGAGAGAGTTGTCTATTTGTGTCAAACAGAAACAGCAATACCATAAGAACTCAGCCAGTCAAGCAGCATCTGCGGAGGGAAACCCAGTCAAGGTTTTGGGTCAGCTTCCCTTCCTCAGAACTGGGGGAGGAGTGGTGGGGTTAGAGTTTCTAAAGCAGAGCTAGTGGGGAAGAGGGAGGTGTAAGACAAAAGACCACTTGGAGAGAGGTTACTACAGATCAGGTGATAAGGTGCACGAGTACGGTTTACCAGCAGAAAACAAACTGCTGGGGTAAAATTGAGGGTAAATTCTTCTCTTTCATTGTAGCCTAACTGCAGTGTGAAGCTTATTTCCCTTGATGATCACTTTTTTCCTTAAGACATGATTCCTCATTTTTCCTTAAGACATGATGTTGGCTCCAGCACTACTTGTGCTGGAGGGAATTGTGGTTATTTGGATAGTGGGAGCCTTGGAGAGTTGGGTGTAGGACGAGTACTCTGATAATCTTTGGAAGCCCAATGAATATTAATAAAAGAAGAAAGAATGAACTTACATGTGTAGCACCTTGCATAATCTTAGGATATCCTTTACAGCCAACAATGTACTTTATGAAATGCAGTCACCTCATGTTATAAGAAGCATGGTGCCCACAAAAAGAAACGTGGCATTGACCCAGACGATCCATCTTGGTGATGCTAACTGAGAGACTAAATACTGATCAGAACACCAGGGAGAAATGAGCTACCTGTTCTGGGATGGGATTGCTCTGAGAAATTGAACCTTGAAAGAAGGGATGTTTCAGACAGAGGCCAGGTACATTGCCATGACAGGACAAAAGTCAGGAAATTAAAGTCAGTCCTTTACGGACGACCAGGAAAATAGAGTAAAACAGGGCAGGAAAATTGGAATTGGTTTATTATTGTCACTTGTACCGAGGTACAGTCAAAATCTTGTATACCGTTCGTACAGATTAATTCATTACACTGCATTGAGGTGGTACAAGGTAAAACAATACAGAATGCAGCATAAAGTGTAACAGCCACAGAGAAAGTGCAGGTGGGCAATAAAGTGCAAGGTCATAACGAGGTAGATTGTCAGGTCAGGAGCCCATCTTGACCATTCAATAGTCTTATAACAGCGGGATAGAAGAAATTGGATCTTTTACATCCATCAGTGCAAAACTTCCTCGAAGCGGATTCACTGTACAAACCCATTTGTGACGGTACATTGCCAACAAAAGTCGTGGACTTGATAGAGTAATTGGCCATTTCTCTTGCATACATCCTTGACTTTTAAACTACCATCCTTTTATCCAGTCTTTTGTTGCTCATGTTTAATTATCCGGTAACTAATCTTTCTCTTTTGTTTGATCTTTATCATTAATTATTTAGTGAAGGAGTTTGCAGGAAGAAGCAACAGAAACCAGCAATGGTCCCTTCTTACCAACCAGCCTCAGAGGACGTCCCTCAGTAAATCTTCCAAGCTCACACGCCACATTCCTTTACTGAGAACAATTTCTAAAGCTTATAAGTAAATTAAACTGGATCAAGTATCAGTTGGGGAATATCCAGAATCAGTGATTATAATATCACAAGGCTTAGAATAGCCATAGTAAAGAATATAGATCATTCCAAGGTAAAAATAGTCAATTGGAGAAGGGCTGGTGGAATAAAAACAGATCTGGGCAAGTCAAATTGGAATCATGGAGAGACTGGGCATGGAAACAGGCCCTTTGGCCCATCGAGTCCATACTGAACATCAGCCGCTCACTTTACAATAATCCTGCATTAATCCCATTTTTTATTCTCCTCACAATCTCTTCAACTCTCCACAGACTCAACCACTCACCTGCACACTAGAGGCAACCTACACCAATTAACCGACCAACCTGCATGTCTTTGGGATGTGGGAGGAAACTGGAACACCTGGAGGAATCCCACGCGGTCATAGGGAGGATGTGCATACTCCACACAGGCAGCACCCGAGGTGAGGATTGAACCCGGGTCTCCGGTGCTGTGAGGCAGCGGCTCTACCAGCTGTGCCACTGTGTTGCCCACTGAATCAGAGCATAGCAGGCAAATCTGTAATTGATATTATGGTGCTAAAGATAGGGCTGCTGCCTCACAGCTTCAACAACTTGGGTTCAATTCTGACCTCTGGTGCTGTCTGTGTGGAGTTTGCACGTTCTCCTTGTAACTGTGTGGGTTTCCACTGAGTGTTTCCATTTCCTCTCAGATCCCAACATGGTGGGTTATTAGAATAATTGCCTGCTGTAAGTTATCCCCAGTGTAAGTCGGTGGTAGGAGCATCAGGATGAGCACGTGAGGGAGAACAGGTTACAGGAAAATAAGTGGGGGTTGGTACAGATGCTGTTCTCTGAGAACCAACATAGACATGATGGGCTTACTGGAAATATGAGAAAATGAACGATAAGGGGGCATTTAAAATGTTTCAGTCAGATTCAGGTCCATTCCCATGAGGGAGAAGGGTCAGGAGATCAAAGTCTGAGCTCCATGGATGACTGGGGAGATGGAGACAAATGGAGCAGAAGAAAAAGGATGTGACCAATGACAACTTGTGAGAACCAGGCTGATTAGTACAGACAATCTGCTGGAGGAACTCAGCAGGTTGAGCAGCATCTGTGGGGGAAAAGGAATTGTCAACATTTTTGGGTCAAAACCTGTAACAGGACTGGTTCCTTTCCCCCACTCCAGCAGATTATTTGCTGCTCCAGACTCCAGAATCTGCAGTCTCTTGTGTCACCAGGCTGATTGAGTTCCAAAGAGAAGTAATAACAGCATTGAAAGGCATAGAGAGAACATGAGAAAGATTGTCAGTAAAGATCAGGTAGGGCCAAACAGAGAACAAACCTACTCCTGAAGACAGAAGGCATGACTGAGGAATCAAATGAGGACCTCATAATGTTCTTTACAAGGAAGAAAATATTGTTGGAGTCTTAGCAAAGGAAGATGCAATTGGGATTCTGGAGTTCTGGAGTAACTAGGAAGTCCCAGAGTATCTGCACTTAAAGTGGATGAACCTCCTGGTTCCGATGGGATGTATCCAAGATAGCTGAGGGGAGTAAGGTTGGAAATCGTAGAGATCCCGGCATTAATCTTCCAAACATCTATGGATTCAGGAGCGGTGCCCAAGGGCTGGAAAATTGGGCTTGTTTTCCTTGAAACAAAGGAGATTATAGGGGGTTCTAATCGAGGAGTTGAAAATAATGCAGGGTATCGGTGGAGTAGTTAGAGAAAAATAGTTCACACTGGTGGCAGGGTCAAGAGCCGGGGTATAAAATGAAGGTGATTGGGAGAAGAATTGAAATGATATGAGGAAGCTTTTGAGTGAGTGAGTAGGATTTGGAATGCACTGCTGGAGGAGTAGTGAAAGCAGATCCAATTGTAGCATTCAAAAAGAGATGGCTAAGTGTCTAAAAACAAAAATAAATGGGAAGTGGGAGAAGGAGAGGGACCAGGTGGATTGCTCTGACATGGAGCTGGTACAGTATGAACTAGATGGGCCAAATACCTCCTTCTAGGGCAGGCACGGTAGTGTAGCGGTTAGTGTAATGCTACTACAGTGCCAGCGACCCGGGTTCAATTCAGGCCGCTGTCTGTAAGGAGTTTGTACGTTTTCCCCATGTCTGCATGGGTTTCCTCTGGGTGCTTCGGTTTCCTCCCACATTCCAAAGACGTACGGGTTAGGAAGTTGTGGGCATGCTATATTGGCACCGGAAGCGTAGCAACACTTGCGGGCTGCCCCAGAGCACTCCACGCAAAAAATGTATTTCACTGATGTATTGGTTTATTATTGTCACTTGTACCGAGGTACAGTGAAAAACTTGTCTTGCACACCAATCGTACAGGTCAATTCATTACACAGTGCAGTTACAATGAGTTAGTACAGAGTGCATTGAGGTAGTATAGTTAAAAACAATAACAGTACAGAGTAAAGTGTAGCAATAGTAAGTGACATAGAATCTAAGTTTAAAAGTGTAGAACGATTATAGTAAGGGTAATGAGTAGATCTGTAGAGAGCAGCTTGCAACGAGTGTCCATGCTCCAGTGCCATCTTGCTCATCATGTGACTAAGATATCTTATCTCGTAGCTATTCTGTGATTCTGATTCTGCGGTGGTGTAATCCTTCGTCCAAACATGCCAATGATGTATAAAAGGTATAGTGCCTGTGTGGCAGGTTTTAACTGAGTATGTGAGGACACCAGAAATCATTGTGAAGGAAGACTTCTCCTCAAAGACAGTGAAGTTGCACTCAGGTGCATTTTACTTTTGTTAATGATTTTGTTGCAAGAGTTGAACAGAGGGGATCGTGGCCCCTTTATGCTCTCTCATTTGAAGCATCATTTGTTTTGACACAGTGGTACATTTCCTGGCAGTCTTTGCAGAACACACTTGCACTAAGGGAAGGAACTGGCTGATCCCAAATCACAGAAGGTGACCTGAAATTGGCAATGCCTGGGATTGACGTGGGTCAAAAGGTGACTCACCATCAGCTTCTCTAGGGCACAAAGGGATGGGCATCCACGGTCCAAACATGCCAATGGTTTATCATGGAACTAGTATCAGTGAGGTGGCCACTAACTGAATCTATGAAGGAAGATTCCTCCTCTAAGACAGAGACACTGCACTTGAGTATTTCACTTATGTGAATGCTTTTACTGTAAGGTCTTAACAGAAGGGACTATTAAAGGTTGACAGCTATTGATGACCACATCAAAATCAGATTTATTATCACTTACTTAATTGACATAAAATTTGTTGTTTTGTAGCAGCAGTACAGTGCAAATACATAAAATTACTATAAATTACGAAAGTAAATAAATAGTGCGAACAAAAGGAATAAGGAGGTAGTATTTACAGGTTCATGGACCGTTCAGAAATCTGATGGCGGAGGGGAATCCCAAAATAGTCAATCAGCATGAAGCAAGTGACCTCATCATTTGGCTCTTTGTGGTATTTGCTAAAAGGTATAAAAAAAAAATCACGAATCTCAGAATCAGAATCAGATTTCTTATCACTGACATATTGATTTGAAATTTGTTGTTTTGCGGCAGCAAGAGATAAAAATCTATAAATTACCAAAATAAATAAATAGTGCAAAAAAAAGGAATAATGAGGTTGTGTTCATGGGTTCATGGACAGTTCAGAAATCTCACTGTGGTGGGGAGGAAGCTGTTCCTGAGTTGTTGAATGTGGATCTTCAGGCTCCTGTACCTCCTCCCCGATGGTAGTAATGAGAACAGGGCATGTCCCAGATGATGGATGCTGCCTTTCTGAGGCACCACCTCTTGAAGTTGTCCTCAATGGTGGGGAGGGTTGTGTCCGTGATGGAACTGGCTGAGTCTATGACCCTCTGCAGCCTCTTGCGATCCTGTGCATTGGAGCCTTCATACCAGGCTTTAATGCAACCAGTCAGAAAGCTGTCCACTGTACATCCACAGAAATCTGTCTTTGGTGACATACGAAATCTCCTCAAACTCCTAACAAAGTAGAGCTGCTTGTGTGCCTTCTTTGTGATTGCATCAATGTGTTGGGCCCAGGATAGATCTTCCGAGATGTTGACGCCCAAGAACTTGAAGATGCTCACCCTTTCCACTGCTGACTCTTCAATGAGGACTCGTGTGTTCTCCCGACTTCCCCTTCCTGAAGTCCACAATCAGTTCCTTGGTCTTGCTGACGTTGAGTGCGAGGTTGTTGTTGAGACACCACTCAACCATCCGAGAGATATCTTCATGTTCCTCTTTAAAAGTGAGCCTGATTAGGCCACTTCACCACTGGAGACCACTCCCCCATTTAATAAGATCTTGACTTTAGGGAGTCCCAAAGAATCTTTAACATTAATCTGAAAGAGCAGACCGAGTCTCAGTTTACTCTTTTAAGTACAAGAGCAAAGATATCTTATAGAGCATTGGTGAGACCTCACATGCAATATTGCCTATAATTTTGATCATTTTACCTAAAGAATGGATGTACTTGTGTAACAAAATTCATCAGACTGGTTCCTGGAATGGCAGGTCTGACATGGGACTAGATCTCCTTCCTCTTGACCTTAGAAGAATAAGAGGTGATCTCATCGAGATATTCACAATACTTAGAGGATGTGACAAGGTAGATGTAAGAAAGGTATTTCCCGTGCCTCAGGAGTTTAAAACTAGACAGCATGGTGTTGAGGTAAAGTGATAGACCGTTTAACACTGAAATGAGGAGGTATTTCTTCACTTGGAAGGTAGTGAATCTTTGGCATTTTCTGCCCCAGAAGACTGCGAAGTCTTAGTCATTGATTCTATCAAAACGGAGTTTGATAGATTTCTGGGTCTTAAATGAATTAAGGACTATGGGCATAGGGCAGGAAGTGACGCTGAGGAAGAAGATCAGCCATTATCTTCTTGAATGTCAGGGCAGGCTCGAGGGGACGAATGGCCTGTTCTGTTCCTATTTCTTATGTTCTAAGTTATTCAAAAGGCAACACCTCCGATATTGTAACACCCCCTCAGTACTGGACCAGGAACGTAGTCTTAGGTGTGGTATTTGATCTTACAGCCTCCTTACAGTTGGAGACAATGCCACCCACTAAGCCAAGGTGCACAAAAGAGAAAAAGCCTTTGAACATTTCTGGAGGTCAGTCCTGCGTAATCACCGTGACTTAGTTTCACACTGGAGCAGGTGATAGGTACTGGGGGGCTTAGATCGAGCACAAATAAAGTCATCCTGAACCCTGCTACCATGTTATATCCCAAAGCACACCCAAAGATTAGCCATCCACCCAAGAAAGAGTTGATGGTGAGGTAGCGATGCCTTCTTAACAATGTTTATAAATTATTGGGGCTTCATTCTGAACGTGTCAATGAGTAGATAACCTATAATTGCTTGTAATTGTTTATGTAGTGGTTAAGTTGTGGGTTGAGGATCTAAAGATTTGAGTTTAAATCCCACCACAAGTACTGTGAATTCAAGTTCAAGTAATTAAATGAATCTGGGATTAAAACGCAAGTATCAGTAATAGCGTTGAAGGACAAGGTCGTTGTTAAAACCAATCTGGTTTGCTATTGCCCTTCAGGAGAGAAAATCTGCCCAGCTGGTGCAAAGTCACCTGGTGCTAAGTGACTCCAGCCCCACCAATGTGGTTGAACCTTTACTGCCTCATGGATTGAGGGGTGATAAGGAATGGTAATATATGCTGGCATTGCCAGCGGTGTTTACAGCCAGTGAGTGAGTGTGAATAACAACTCCCAGGTGCTGTTTACTTCCAACTGCAATGCAGAGATACATGAGCTAGTTTTCAGAGGTTCTAGATTCATAGATTTATAGTTTCGTAAAGTTGTACAGCACAGTAACAGGCTCTTCGGCCCAACTCGTCCATGCTGACAATTGTCCATCTATGCCAATCGCATTTGCCTGTGTTTAGCCCATATCCTTCTGAACCTTTCCTATCTGCTCACACAACAGAGTCTGTCTGAAGTAAGAATCAATTTTCTCATCATCATTCCCTGTGTGACAACAGCATAGAGCTTCACAAAATTATCTGTGTAGAGGAAGTATGTAATGATTAAAAATGACATTTTCATTTGAAAATTGGTGAAATGGAGAATTCACAGTGCAGTGCCAATATCTCTGCTATTCTGGTAACATCCTGATTACTTATCATTTCCCTCCTATCTTTAATACAGTTGAAAGAGTGATTTTGTCAAGATAACCTTTGCATATTCTCAATATTGCAGTGTCTAATGTAAACATGGTTCACTCAGTTTCAAAGATTTCACTTACTCAATGCTGCAATTATTTTTTACACCAGTGCATGTAATGCCATATGTTCAGAGGTTTTTTTTTACATCAGCGTTGTTTTAATTTGGTGATCAGGAGGTGAGTGTCCCTTAAGCAAAGATCAAATCCTGAATCCTGAACAGCTGTTTTCTCTAAGTCGAATCATTGACCAAAAGGTGACCAGAGGATGTGTAAGGCACTACGCAAATTGAAGTTACCACTTTCAATTTAAGATCATGAAGTATTTTGCATGAAGAAGTTGTTTCTGGAATCAGAAAGGTCAGTAATCAGAGAAACACAGATATAAAGAATGAGAAGTTATCTGGAGACTCATGTGAAGCAGCAAGTTGTTGTGAATTGCATGCACTGCTCGAATATTGATGAAAGCTAATATCCTTCAAAAGGAAAGTGGGTAAAAACTTGAAGAGGGAAAGTTTAGCAAAGAAAGAGGGAGAGGGCTTGGGAATGGAACAGTTGGGTAGTTTCTCCCTTGAGCTAGAATACTCTCAATGGGCCAAATGGCTTCTTTTGTGCTCTGCCATTTGGTGATTGTATTCCTTTACATTTCTGCTACCGGACTAAATAGCCAAGATTCAGTAAACATTAGAAGTGGGCAGGAATCTACGCTAAAAACAGAAGGAACATAAAGCTAACTTTGTTTCCATTTCCAAGCTCCGGTGAAGATCTAATCAGAAAAATGCAGAGAATTTGTATTGGCAACATTGTGGCAGCTGGTCAATTGCACTGGGTCAATCAATGAGAAGGTCCTGAGGCTGATCAATGAGAATTGCACCAGAGCAGCAATTAAGAGTTGCATTGGATTAGACAATGAGAGTTGCCTGTGTCAACCAATGAGAATTGCATTGGATTAGCCAATAAAAGTTGCCCCAGGTCAACTAATGAGTGGTGCCCTGGGTCAGCCAATGAGATTTGCACCAGATCAGCCAATGAGAGTTGCGCTGGGTCAACCAAGGAAAGTTACCCTGGAGCAGCCAATGGGTTGGAGGAGGGAAGGACTCATGGTAGGGGACACAGCAAAAACTAAATTACTGTCACTGTATTTTGCAAACAGCAAAACATACTTATAGTGCTCAATCACGTCTATTTAAACCTAAAGTCTGTTTTAAAAGTTTCTCAATGAGTTAGATGAAACAGAATTTATGACCTAAAATTTAAAAATTCCTCCCAGTAAATTGTATAAAATTTCCAGCAAGTGGAGAAGAACTATTTATTTAAAATTATATGTAAAATCACACAGTCATTAATGGCACACAAGAGACTATAATATGGAGCTAAAAACAAACTGCTGGAGGAATTTAGTGAGTCGAGCAGCATCTGTGGTAGGAAAAGAATTGTCAATATTTTGAGTCAAGACGCTTCATCAGATTTTCCTCCACAGATGCTGCTCGATCTGCAGTTTGTTTTTTTGTATTAATGGCACCCTGGACTCTAGGAATGATTTACAGAGGAATTACTCAATCAGCTCCATGCTGGACAGAAATAGAAACTACCTTGTCTGAAATCCATAGCCCGGTGGAGACACAGGAGACTGCAGACGCTGGAATCTGGAGCAACACACAAGATGCTGGAGGAACTCAGCAGGTCAGGCAGCATCTGTAGAGAGCAATGGACAGTTGACATTGCAGGTCAAGACCCTTCATCGGGACCTGCTGAGTTCCTCCAGCATCTTGTGTGTTGCTCCACGTCCTGAATCATTAAGGACAACACAGTCCTTTGTCAACCCTGCTGAGTGAGGTGATTTCAGCTGGGAAAGTTATCAGCATCTCAGAAGCATCCTCAATTTTTCCGAGCTAGGGAAGAAAATCATCTGGTGAAGTACTTTTGTTCCCAATTGCTCCCATTTCTGGACTCCTACTGCTGTGAGTAATGCATTACGAAAGGTGTGGGATATTAGCCCTGTGATACTCACACTGATTTATCAGGAAGACATGATAAATAACTGCTAGGATGAGCAACATCAGGGGTATCTGTACCAGTGGACCCAGGATCTTCAGGGAGAGAAGGACAAGGACAAGATTTTTCTTCATTTCAGATTTCAAAATCCTTATAGGGCTTGACAGATGTGGAGCTGATGTTTCCGCTACAGGGGTGTCTAGAACCCTCAGTCCCTCAACCATTCAGGACACATGACAAGAAATAATTTCACCCAGCATGTAGTGAATCTTCAGAATCCTCTGGCCAAGAGGCTGCAGAGGTTCCATCACTGAGTAGAGTCAGGACAAATATCAAATATTTTTAGGTATTCAGAGAATCAATGATATGGAGACACAGGAGACTGCAGATGTTTGAACCTGGAGCAACAAACGATCTGCTGGAGGAACTCAGCAGGTCGAGCAGCATCTGTGGGAGGAAAGGAATTGTCAACGTTTCAGGTTGAAACCCTGCATCAATGATACGGACTCAGTGCAGCAAAGTGACACTGAGGTAAAAGATCAGCCATGTGAATAATAGAGCAAGCACGAGGAGCCGTACGACCTATTGCTGCTTCTACTTCTTTTGTCTGACTGACATCAGTTGTGTGATTAATTGTGCTGGGTTATAGTTATATTTTTAATCATTTTGAACGTCTTGGATTCCATTCTCGTGGAAGGGAACACATTTTTGGTAAAAGGCAGAACAGGATGCACTGTGAGGGATTAAAGTACTTCACCTGCAGAAATCAGCCTGCAGTAAATGTGCCTACCCTGCCAAGAAAAAGTGAAGGTATAACTGGAGTATGAAAGTCAAAAGGGAGAAATGTGATTGGTGCAGGTCGCATAAGGATCCTGAAGATACTGTATTGCAAGTCAGAGTCATCGAGTAATACTAGACAGAAACAGACCCTTCAGCCCAACAACCATGCCCACCAAGTTGCCCGTCTAAGTTGGACTAACTTGGTCACGTTTGGCCCATATCCCTTTGAACCTTTCCTATCCATGTATCTGCCCAACTGTTTTTTAAATTTGCTTGGCAGCGGGATGGGAATCGGAGTGTCAGATTAGAGGATGGATCAGTTGGTGTAGAAATAGGTGTGATGCGTGCAGAGAAGGTGAGGGGCATAAATGCAATCAGTTAGATGGGTTGAAATGTGTTTACCTTAATGTGTGAAGTGTTAAGGATAAGGGTGGTGAACTTGGGCACAACGTCGTAATTCCATGTTCTGAGCCACTCCTCAAGGGCAGGAGTGGCTGCTTGAGGTTCCGGGGTTTAGATGTTTCAAAGGAGACAGTGAGGGAGGTGGAAGAGGTGGGGGAGGTGGGTGGCATCACTAGTCAGAGATAATATCACAGCTGTAGGAAGGGAGGACATCATAGAATGATCGTCTGCTGAGTCATTGTGGATGGAAGTCAGAAACAGGAAGGGTGCAATCACTTTATGGGGAGTATTCTTTAGGCCCCCAAATAGCCATTGGGAGACTGAGGAGCAGATACGTAGGCAGATTTTGGCAAGGTTCAAAAATAACAGGGTTGTTATCATGGGTGACTTCAACTTCCCTAATATTGATTGACACCTCCTTAGTGCAAAAGGTTTGGATGGGGCAAAATTTGTTCAGTGTGTACAGAAAGGATTTCTGACACAGTATGTGAACAGGCCAACTAGAGGAGAGGCCATGCTGGATGTGGTATTAGGCAATGAACCTGGTTAGGTGAAAGACCTCTCAGTGGGGGAGCATTTTGGGGATAGTAACCACAACTCCCTGACCTCCAGCATTGCCATGGACAAAGGTAGGAGCAGACATTATGGGAAAGAATAGAATTGGGGAAGGGCACATTATGATGGTATTAGGCGAGAACTTGGAAGTGTAAACCGGGAACAGATGTTCTCTGGTAAATGCACTGCAGAAATGTGGAGGTTGTTTAGGGACCACTTGCATGGGGTTCTAGATAGGATTGTCCCACTGAGACAAGGAATGAATGGTAGGGTGAAAGAACCATGGTTAACAAGAGAGGTGGAAGGTTTAGTCAAGAGGAAGCATATTTAAGGTTTAGGAAGCAAAAATCAGATAGGGCTCTTGAGAGGTATGAGGTAGCCAGGAAGAAGCTTAAGAAGGGATTTAAGAGAGCTAGAAGGGGACATGAGAAGGCCTTGGCAAGTAGGGTTAAGGAAAACCCTAAGGTGTTCTACACATACATGAGGAACAAGAGGATGACTAGGATGAGGGTAGAACCGCTCAGGGATATGGGGGGAAATGTGTCTGGAGGCGAAGGAGGTAGGGGAGGTCCTAAGTGAATATTTTGCTTCAGCGTTCACCAGTGAGAGGGACTTAGATGAATGTGAGGTTAGCGTAGAACAGACAAATGTGTTGGAGCATGTTGAGGTTAAGAAAGAAACAGTGTTGGAGCTACTAAAAAGCATTAGGATAGATAAGTCCCCAAGGTCGGACAGGATATACCCCAAGTTACTATGGGAAGCAAGGGAAGAGATTGCTGGAGCGTTAACGATGATGTTTGAGTCCTCCCTAGCCACAGGAGGGGTACCAGAGGATTGGAGGATGGCAAATGTTGTTTCGTTGTTCAAGAAAGGTAAAAGGGATAATCCCGGGAATTATAGACCAATGGGTCTCACATCAGTGGTGGGCAAACTATTGGAGAGGATTCTTAGGGACAGGATTTATGAACATTTGGAGAAGCATAGTCTTATTAGGGATAGTCAACATGGCTTTGTGAAGGGCAGGTTGTGCCTCACAAGCTTTTTGAGGAAGTGACAAGACAAATTGATGAAGGTAGTGCAGTGGATGTGGTATATATGGATTTTAGCAAGGCGTTTAACAAGGTAGGCTCATTCAGAAAGACATGAGATATGGGATTCATGGAAAATTGCTGTGTGGATTCAAAATTGGCTTGAGGACCTGGAGGTCGGTGAGTAATGGTGTTCTGCAGGGATCTGCTCTTTGTGATTTGTATAAAAGATTTGGATGAGGAAGTGGAAGGATGGGTTGGTAAGTTTGCAGATGACACAAAGGTTGGATGTGTTGTGGATAGTGAAGAAGGTTGCTGTAGGTTGCAACAGGATTTAGACAGGATGCAGAGCTGGGCAGAGAAGTGGCAGATGGAGTTCAATCTGGAGAAGTGTGAAGTGATACACTTTGGAAGAACGAACTTGAAGGCAGAGTACATGGTCACTGGCAGGATTCTTAGCAGTGTGGAGGAACAGAGAGATCTTGGGGTCCCAAAGTTGCCTCACAAGTGGATAGGGTGGTCAAGAAGGCGTATGGTGTGCTGGCCTTTATTAGCCGCGGGATTGAGTTCAAGAGCTGAGAGTTAATGTTGAAGCTCTGTAGGACTCTGGTTAGACTACACTTGGAATATTGTGTTCAGTTCTGGTCACCACATTATAGGAAGGATGTGGAAGCTTTGGAGAGGGTGCAGAGGAGATTTACAAGGATGCTACCTGGGTTGGAGAGCATGTCTTATGAGGAGAGGTTGAGCGAGTTAGGGCTTTTCTCTTTGGAGCGACGGAAGATGATGAGAGACTTGATAGAGGTATATAAGATTATGAGAGGCATAGACAGAGTGGACAGACAGCATCTTTTCCCCAGGGTGGCAATGGCCAATACTAGAGGTCACCCATTTAAGGAGTGTGGAGGAAAGTTCAGGAGAGATGTCAGAGGTAGGTTTTTTACACAGAGAGTGGTGGGTGCCTGGAATGCACTGCTGGGGATGGTGGTAGGGGCCAATACAATAGGGTCATTTAAGAGACTATTAGATAAGCAGATGGATGAAAGAAAAATAGAGGGTTATGGAAGGTGAAGTAGAGAGGGGGACAGATTGAATGGGGATAAGGTTTATGTAGGTTGGCACAACGTTGTGGGCTGAAGGGCCCGCACTGTGCTGTACTGTTCTATCTTCTATAAATGTTGTTAGTGTACCTGCCTCAACCATTTCCCCTGGCTGCTCATACCATATACGGACCACTCTTTGTGTGATGATGTCCCTTTTAAATCTTTCCCCTCTCACTTAAACCTATGCTCTCTAGTTTTTGGTTCCCTTTCCCTGGGAAAGAGACAGTGCGCATTCACCCTATCTATGCCCCTCATGATTGTATACACTTCTATAAGGTCACCCCTCAGTCTCCTACATTCCAAGGCATAAAGTCCTAGCCTACCCAACCTGTCCCTATAACTCAGGCCCTCGAGTCCCGGCAACATTCTCATAAATCGTCTTTGCACTCTTTCCAGCTCAGTGACATCTTTCCTATAACAGGGTAACCAAAACTTCACTGGATCCAGGTGTGGCCTCACCAAGATCTAGTCGAGTTTATTGTCATGTGCACAAGTACGGTGAGGTACAGGTACGATGAAAAACTTGTTTGCAGCAGCATCACAGGTATGTAGATTCAGACAACACATTTAAAGTATGTAGTTATTTATATATAAATTAATGTTATATATATATATGTATAAAATAAGGAATAGATTCTGCCTGGTCTCCCAAATGTTCATTTGTATGTACGGGATGTACATAGGTCGGGCATTCATAACCTGGGGAGGACCAATATATATCCACACTGGCTTCTTTCAGCTCTGTATAAACTGTCAGTCTAGCAATATAACAACTAAAGCTGTGATTTGGAAAGTTTAAAAAAAATCACAAAGGAGAATGCAAAAGCTACAACAGTCTTTTCCTGCATTTAACATTTCCTTGTGTTCTGCAACAGAATTCCGAAAGTCCAATTGCTGCTTTTGAAGTTTATAGGTCCTTTTTTCGTGCTGGACAAGAGGTAGGCAGTCCAACTAAGTAAAATGACAGTGTGCAGAACCCCAGGCTAAGTTATTGGACTGTCAGTAAATGGAACAGCGAGTCAATGGGATTTTAGAGTTAATCTTTCCAGTTCCAGTCTATAGAGTATGTTATGAGGCAGTACGCTGTTAGATTAAGTGATCATGATCAATACACTGAGCTTAGCTTTCACGGATGTTACTGCCTCATTATTTTGATAGATGTTATGAAGGGAAATATCCTATTTCTTAACTTAGTTTTTATAAGGCCAGGTCTTCCTGCAGTGTGGGTAGCCATAGTGAGTTTGCCATGTTGTTCAAACAACAGAGATATTTGGTCACAAAGACTTATGGATCCATACCACTTGTCCAGATTCCCAGTATTTGATACAGTAGGTGGCCAGGAGCAAGAGATGGGCAGTAATCCTGCCTTCATTGGAGATGAGCTGACATTACAGAGTGACGCTTCTCCAGCAGGTAAGTTGAGTGGCAGAGAAGTGCTCCTTTATGTCCATTATTTATTGACAACACTGTGTCAGCCAATGAGTTGGCGATAGGCTGGGAAATGTGACTTGGAGCAAACAGACCACTACACAGCTAATAATGTCAAGTTACTCAGAAGACAGGAAACTGTTTAAGGAAAGGAATAAGAAGGAACAATATCACCTTCTCCCAACAAGAGCAGAATTAGTTCTCCAGCAAAACCATTGTGATTGGAGGAGAGTTACATTTAAAGTATGTGCATAAAATTAATTAAAATTACTTTCAGAAGTGTTTTCATCCTGATAACAGGGAAATTACCCAAGCATTTTCACTGTGACTGACTGCAGCATTGTTAGTAAATATATAGGCTTCTAAACCTGGGCCTCTCTACCTCCCTCTGCAACTGAATCCTCGACTTCCTCATCGGGAGACCAGAGTCAGTGCAGATCGATGATAAGATCTCCTCCTCGCTGACAATCAACACAGGCGCACCTCAAGGATGCATGCTTAGCCCACTGCTCTACTCTCTCTACACTCATGACTGTGTGGGAGAACAGCTCAAATGCCATTGATAAATTCACAGAGGACACCACTGTTTTTTTCTGAGCAATCTATGAACCCTTGAACACTACTTCATTATTACTTTTCCTCTGCATTATTTATTTATTGTGTAATTTAAAGTAATTTTATGTCTTTGCACTGTTTTGCTGCTACAAGACAACAAATTTCACGTTATATAAGCCAGTGAGAATAAGCCTGATTCTGATAGGTCCTCCCTAAGTTACGAACGCATGACTTACGTACATCCCATACATACAAGTGAGCGTTGGGAGACCCATGAGATGGATCTGCCCACTGGAGACACAAGAGACTACAGGTGGTGGAATCTGGAACAACAAACTTGGAGGGAAATGAACAGTTGAAGTTTCTGATCGGGATCCTTCATCTGGAGTCCATTTCCCTCCACACATGCTGCCTGATCTGCTAAGTTCCTCCAGCATTTCATTTGTTGGAATTGCGGCCGGCTGCGGGACTGCAGGCATTTCCTGCCCTGTGGGAACTCAGTTTGCGGTGGCATTTCTGACTTGCAAACTGTGCGGGTTGCAAAAGTTCACTGGAATGGAGCCCTGTCATAACTTTGGGAAGACCTGTAGCCTTAACTATTAGGGTCAGGACATCCTGCATGATATTACTTGGAAATGACATTAATATCAAAAATATTAATCAATTTCAGTAATTTCAGGAGTAAAACAGGGATGCGTGATTGCCCCAACTTTGTTCACCATCTTCATTGCGACAATCATCCACATTATCAAGGACGATCTACCCCCAGGAATCAAAATTGTCTACAGAACAGATGGCAGACTTTTCAATCTTGCCCGTCTCAAGTCCAAAAACAAGACATCCACGAGTTCCCTCATCGAATTCCAATACGCAGACGACAACTGTTTTGCAGCTCTCTCAGAAAACCACCTACGACAGATTCTGACTGCATTCAACTGTGCGTACACGAAACTTGGACTTACCATCAATTCCAAGAAGACTTAGATCATCTACCAACTGTCACCAACTGAGACAAATCGGATAGAACCATCAATCCAACTTGGTGAAACAACCCTGGAAAACGTGAACCACTTCCCATATCTTGGAAGTTACCTCTCCTCCAATGTCGACCTTAATGACAAGATCCAACATTGTCTTAAATGCGCTGGAACAGCTTTTGGATGTCTCCGAACAAGAGTCTTTCATGATCGTGACATCCGAACAGACACTAAAATGTTAGTCTACAAAGCAGTGGTGATCCCAACACTCCTGTATGCATCAGAAACTTGGACAACATACCGACGACATCTGAAGGCACTTGAAAAGTTCCATCAACGCTGTCTTCGAAATATCTTAAATATCAACTGGGAAGATAGAAGAACCAACGTCAGCGTGCTAAATGAAGCAAAAACAACAAGCATTGAAGCCTACGTTATCAAGAACCAACTAAGATGGAGCGGTCACGTTGTTCGGATGAAAGACGAACGTCTGCCGAAACAAGTCTTCTACTCCCAGCTTAAAGTAGGCAAGCGTAAAAGAGGCGGACAACAGAAGAGATTCAAAGACGTCTTAAAAGCCAACATGAAGAAATGAAACATTGACACCAACAATTGGGAAACAGCAACCTTCGAAGCCGACAGATGTGCAGAATTAGAGGAAAAGAGAAGAAAATGGAAGGTGAAGCAGCAAAAACCAAAGCCCGATCTGCCATCTGGAACGACCTGTCCTGAATGCGGAGGAACTTTCAGAGCCGAGGTTGGACCCATAAGCCACTTGAGAGCCCATAAATAGATCAACGGAACAAAGACCATCATCCTCGACCTCGAGGGATAACCACCACCACGACGATTAATCAATATCAAATGGATACCAGTATTACTAGTTACACTTTCTGGTTCTGCTGATCATTTACTTTAGCCATTTGTTCACTATTCTTCACTTTTTTCCCCTTTATGGACTTGGACTATCCATGTATTTTTTTGTACCAATTGTTCTTCACTATTTTATGACCTGATGAAGATTCTGATGGGAATTTTCCTCCTCTTTCGTGTTTTTTTAGAAGAGAATGTGTAATGATGGGAAACTGGGTGCTTCAGGCTTTTCATTCATATATGGGATGAGAGTGTTGTTGCCAAGGCCAGCTTTTTACTGTCCACTCTTCACTGCTCTTGAGAAGGTGGTAGTTAGCTGCCTTCCTGAACTACTGCAGTCCTTCTGATGCAGGATCGTGACCAGAAATGTCGACAATTCCTTCCCCACTCCCCTCCCCCCCCCCAGATGCTACTCGAACTGCTGAATTCCTCCAGCAGCTTTTTTTTTGCTCCAGATTCCAGCATCTGCAGTCTCCTGTGTCTCAGCAGTACTTCAGTCTCTCTGAAGCACTAGAAGATATTCTGAACTTGTGAAGGGTATTACACTTAAATGTAAATGATTTCTTCTTTTAGTTGGCAATTCGTACTACTCTACAGATTGTTATTGTGGAGCATTGTGGAGCACAACTATAATGGAACAATAAGAAGTGATAGGTGGAATTATAAAGATATGCATCAGTAGCTAACAGTGGATTTGAAAGTCTGGCTAAATGACAGTTCAAGTGAAAAGCAGTTCTTGACATGGGTACACGTTTAAATTTATTATAACAGTCTATTACAAAGTAGGAAGTTGTGGGCGTGCTATGTTGGCGCCGGAAGTGTGGCGACACTTGCGGGCTGCCCCCAGAACACTCCACGCAAAAAGATGCATTTCACTGTGTGTTTTGATGTACATGTGACTGATAAAGGTATCTTATCAAGGAAAAATAAATTGTAAGTGGGCAGGCACTTAACTCTAATTTGTTTAATATTTTATATTTTGGTTGTTTATTGTGGACGACTTTTAAAAGACAGTTGGACAGGTACATGGAAAGGAAAGGTTAAGTAGGTTATGGGCCAAGTGCTGGTAAATGGGACTAGCTTGGATGGGCATCTTGGTCAGCATGGACCAGTTGGGCCAAAGGGACTGTCTCTGTTCTGTATGACTCTATCACTCTGTGACCCTAGGAAGTACTGAGGAAGAGAGGGAACTTGGTGTACATGTCCAAGGATCTCTGAAGGCAGCAGCACGGGTATAAGATGGTTAAGAATGCACATGGGATATTGCTCTTTGTTAGCTGGGGCATAGAATAAAAGAGCAGGAGAGATGTGGTAGAACCATATAAAACATTAGCCAGGCCACAGCTGGAGTCCTGTAATGCAGTTCTGCTCACCATGCAACAGGAAGGATGTGATTGCCTGGAGGGCTTGCAGAGGAGATTCGCCAGAAGGTTGCCTGGGATAGAACATCTCAGGTAGCAAGAGGAAGGACTGGATGGGATAGGATAGGTTAATTTCGTTAATTGAGAAGGCTAAGGAAGGACATAATTGAGGTCTTTAAAACTATGCAGGGCATCGAAAGGGTCGATGGTTAAAAAAAAACTTGTCCCCTTAGCAGAGGTGATTATGACCAGAAGACTTGGGTTTTAGCTGAGGATCAAGAGGTTTAAAGGGGAAGAGTTTTTTTCACCCCAAGGGTGATTGAAACCTGGAATCAAAAGGGTGGAGGCAGGTATTCTCACAACATTTAACAAGTATTTAGATGAGCACTTGTAAAGCCAAGGCAAGGCAAAGCCAAGGCAAGGCACTGCCAGCAGAGGTTGTGGGGGCAGATACATTAGGGACATTTAAGAGAGATAGCCACATGAATGATAGAAAAATGGAGGAGTATGTGGGAGGGAAAGGTTAGATAGATCTTAGGGCAGGATAAAATGTCGGCACAACATTATGGGCCGAAGGGCCTGTACTGTGCTGTTATGTTCTATGTATGTTCTATGTAAATGGGATTAGTATGAGTAGGCAGTTGATGGCTGGCATGGACACAGTGGGCAGAAGGGCCTGTTTCTGTGTTATATGACTATAAAATAATAGAAAGAGATGTGGAACTTATTTGTATGTATCACAACACAACCTGGAGTCCATATTCAACATCCATTTCAAGGGAAGGAGTAATAGAGTGGCAGTGAATTTGAGCTTGTTATTGTGTCTGCTTCCATTGAGGTGTTTTGGGTAACGATAGAAACTTTTAGACCAGTCATTCTTTATGTTCTGGTATCTAGCTTAAAGCTAAGTAATTGTGGCCGCATCTGAAGGTTGAGAGATGGCAGCTGAAATGAAGACCAACTTATTTCTTTATTGAAATAATGGGCTAGATTGTGGACTCTTCTGCTTGGAAAACACTTGTGGCATTACTTGTTGGAAGTGTGAGCTGGTTAAGATGCAACAGGGGTAAAAGAGGACTGAGAATCACAATGAATGTTGGGGGAAATGTCCTCGTCCAATGAGATGTAAGGATCAGGGGAGAAAAGTAAGAAATGACAAAAATGAAGGGTGAGTTCAAGTCAAATTTTGGAATAAATAGAGAAATAAAGAGTGGGAAAGATATTGGATGGAGGAAAAGAGGCAGAATGGAAAAATAAATAAAAATTGTTTCAAAGCTCCAATAACTGTTGAATATGTGAAGGAATGAGATTATTCCTTCCTATCTAAAGAGCTGTTTGCCATTCATTCAGAATGATCATGTTGTTGCAAAAGTAATTATGCTCTTGACCACCAAACATGACAAACAGCAAGAGGTTTAATAGGCAATCAATGTGCAAATCTACCAGGCTCTTAAAAATAACATGGAATTAGGCCAAGATGCCATTTATGCAAAGTAATTGGAGAGGTGTGTAAACTGAACAGCAAACTGAGAGGTTTACAACTCATGTTGAATCTCTTAATTCCCTGCTCTTGCAGACTGATTTGCATCATAGTAACTTACGACAGGGCTCAACTTCTTACTGGTGTAGCCTGAACAAACAAATGTGCACATTTACAGAGACTCTGCTAATAGCTGATCTGCAAATTGCCTGTGATATCACTCTATAGCATCACATATATTGAGTGAGGTGGAGTCAAAGAGTCCTCATCTATAGTGTGATAGCCCTGTAGTTTAGAAAGGGTATGCATCTTGATCTTCTGGATGAGCCTACCGTGAGGGACCTTGTCAAATGCCTTACTTAAATCCACGTAGACAACCTTCACTGATTACCTTCGTCACCTCCTCAAAAAAATCAAGTTAGTAAGACAACTTGCCCTGTATTAAGTCACGCTGACTGTCCCTAATTAGGCCATCATTTTCCAAATGCCCATAAATCCAATCCCTAAGAATCCTCTCCAATAGCTTCCCTACCATTAATGTATACAGTATGACAAACAACAGTGGACCCAGCACCAATCCCTCTGGTACACCACTGGTCACAGGCCTCCAATCTGAAAAACAACCCTCCACTACCACCCTCTGCTTTCTACCACCAAGCCAATTTTGTATCCAATTTGTGTAACTCACCCTGGTTCCCATGTGATCTAACCTTCCGGACCAACCTACCAGGCAGGACCTTGTCAAAGGCCTACCTAACGTCCATGCAGACAACGTCTACTGCCCTGCCCTCGTCAATCTTCTTGGTCACCTCTTCAAAAAACTCAATCAAATTTGTGAGGTGTGATCTCCCACAAACAAAGCCGTGCTGACTATCCCTAATTAGTCCTTGCCTTTCCAAATGCAAATAAATCCTGTCTCTCAGAATCCCTTCCCGTCACTTTCCCACCACTGATGTATGGCTCACCTGCCTGTCCTTCCCTGGTTTATCCCTGCTGCCTTTATCAAATAAAGGCACAAACTGAGCTCTCATCCAGTCTTTCAGTACCTCACCACGGCTAATGAAGATACAAAAATCTCTGCCAGAACCCCAGCAATCTCCTCCCTTGCTTCCTTTTACATTCTGGGATACACCTGGTCAGGCCCCGGGGATTTATCCACTTTTATGCATTTCAAGGCCTCCAACACTTCATCTTTCATAACGTTGATCTGCTCTTATTCACTATAATTTCTCACTGACTGCACCAACCCTTCTCTAACTCTTTCTGTCTATCATTAAGCACTCTGGCTCACCTTCCATTAACTGTTGCCAAACTTCATAAAGAACTGATTATTATCTAGTTCTGCTGGATTTAATCCATCATATTTTGTTGCTGTGTTATGGTGAAAATATTGGCTTTAAGAAGTTGGCATCAAGACAGTCCCTAAGGCAGCATTGCAGAAGATCTGAGAAGTCCTTTCTTATGGTCAGGATCTTTGATCCCAATTCCTTCTTTCTTAATGCATGACAGGATGTGGATATCACTGACAAAGTGAGAATTTATTGCCCATATATAAATGGCCACTATATGTGTGGGCATGATTTCCCTTGAGAAAGCAATGGTGAAACACTTCTTAAAGCACCATTGTCAATGTGGTGAAGACATTCCAACAGAGGTGCTGGTGAGGAATTCTCAGTGTATGGCCAAGCCATTGACAAAGGAATAATTGTTTGTTTTTAAGCATTGAATATAATCGGAGGGGAGTTTTTAGGTGGTGGCATTCCTTTGCATCTGCTGTCTTGGTCATTCTTGATGGTAGAAGTTGTTGGTTTAGGAAAGGAAACAATGCAGTTTGTAAATGATACACTTGCTCTGGAAGGAGTGAATGCTTAGGGTGATGGATGTGGTGCCAGTCTGTTGGCCTACTTTTCCCTGTTGTTGAAGTTGAACTTATCCAGGCAGATAGCAAATATCCTGTTGCAGCCCTGTGTATTAGTCTTCAGATAGTAGAAAGACTTTGGGGTGTCAGGAGGTGTGTCATACACCACAGGGTACCCAACCACTGACTTGCTCTTCTACCCACATCATATTTGTGTATAGTTCAATTCAATTTCTGGTTAATGGTAACTTCTTTGCTGTTGATGGTGATCGATTTTACAGTAGTTTTGCCTGGGATTTCTTTGGCTTAAATGTTACCTGCCATTTATCAGCCCAAGACTGAATGTTGCCTGGACCCTACTGCATGAGGATACAGGTTGTTTTTTTATCTCTTTAGAAATGAACACTGTGCTGATCTGAACCAGGCCAATTTTACAGATCATCAAGTAGATGTTGGTGCTGTTGAGCACTGGAACAGTTTGGGTCGAAGTGAGATTGGCTCTGGAGTGTATGTCTAAAGTACTCCAGCTGGGATGCCTGGTCCCATAACCTTTAATGTATCCAATTAGTCACATCACATGGAAGGAATGGAATTGGCTGAACACTGGCTTCCCTGATCACTGGGATCTCAGGAGTATCCAGAGACTTCTCACACATTCTGTACTTCTGGCTGAAGATGGTTATATGTGCTTCAGCCTTGTTTTTGGCAGTCAACTGTTGGGCTCTGGTGCCACTCAGAATGGTTTCTCATGGTGCCTCATCCTCCATCTCGCTGTTCACCTTCATTCATGACTGGAAGTGGCAAGACGGCAGAGTTTTGATCTGATTTGTTGGTTGTGAGATTGCTTATCCCTGTCTTTTAGATGATGTTAAGAGTGCATATAACCATGTGTTGTAACTTAACCAGGTTTGCACTTTATCTTTTATAAAATGGAATAGCTTCTGGTGTACTTTTCTCCACTGCTCACCGAACCAGGGTTGGTACCCTCGCTTAATGGTAAAGGTAGAAGGAGGAGTATGCTGGACCATGAGGTTACCGTGCCTCATGTGGTGTCCAAATACCAGTGCTGGTCTGAATCTCTCTGAGTTTGGTTGATGCAACATGAAGGAGGGTGTGCTCATTAAGAAACTGAGATTTTGTCTCCACAAGTGCTAAACAGTGGTCACTCCTACCTTTACCATCATCGAGAAGCACCTGCACCAGGTAGATCAGTGAGAACAAGGTCAAATCTTTTTGCTCTTCCCTGACATTGGTATACTACTTACACGAGCCTAAGGGCTAGGGCAGTTTGGTCTGAGCTTTGGTGAGATCCCCAACCCAGAATATATTTGAACACTTGCCACATAGTGTGCTTCTTCCCTGGGTGCCTTGAACCATTCCACAGCTCACTTTGATCCCTTTGATAAAAGAGGGAAAACCTCATCAGTCCCTGCAGACAAGTATTAGGCTCAATGACAACAGCCACTTTGTAACATCATTCATTGAAGCCTTGGTGGATTGCCTTCCTTTTCAGGCACTTCCTTTGAAGTGGGCCCCTGGAAAGGAGCCAAGTTAGGACTGGATCAGAACCAGAGAGCAATGTATCTTCTCTGATGTTCAGCAGATCCACAGCATCTATAATGCCACTGAAACCAAGCAAGACTTGAGTTCTATGTATCGGCCTCCCTAAGTTAAAGCAAATCAAGCAAAGACTCCAGCAACTGCCCAGTTACCATTCATAGAATCATACAGCACAGAGACAAGCCCTTTGGCCCAACTGGCTATTCCGACCAAGAGGCCCATCTAAGCTCGTCCCATTTGCCTGCATTTGATCCATATCCCTCTCAACTTTTCCTATCCATGTTCCTGTCCAAGTGTCTTTTAAATGTTGCTCATGTACCTGCCTCAACCACTTCCCTCTGGCAGCTGATTCCATATACCGACTAACCTCTGGGTGAAAAAAGTTGTCCTCAGGTTCCTATTAGATCTCTCCCCCTCACCTTAAACCTATGCCCTCTAATTCTTGATTCCCCAACCCTGGGAAAAAGACTGTGTGCATTTGGTCTAGATAATTTTTGGCTTAAGTGCCCCTGCTATGTTGGTATTGGTATTGGTTCATTATTGTCACTTGTACCGAGGTACAGTGAAAAACTTGTCTTGCATATTGATCGTACAGGTCAATTCATTACACAATGCAGTTACATTGGGTTAGTACAGAGTGCATTGAGGTAGTACAAGTAAAAACAATAACAGCTACAGAGAAAGCACAGTGCAATAAGATGTGAGGTCACAACAAGGTAAATCGTGAGGTCAGAGTCCATCTCATCATATAAGGGAACCCTTCAATAGTCTTATCACAGTGGGGTAGAAGCTGTCCTTAAGCCTGATGGTATGTGCCCTCAGGCTCCTGTATCTTCTACCTGATGGAAGAGGAGAGAAGAGAGAATGACCCAGGAGGGTGGGGTCTTTGATTATGCTGGCTGCTTCACCAAGACAGCAAGAGGTAAAGACAGAGTCCATGCAGGGGAGGCTGGCGTCCGTGATGCACTGGGCTGTGACCACAGCTCTCTGCAGTTTCTTGTGGTCCCGGGCAGAGCAGTTGCCGTACCAAGCTGTGATACATCCAGATAGGATGCTTTCCATGGTGCATCGGTAAAAGTTGGTGAGTGTATGTAAGGGAACAAAATGGGCCAGACTTTCAGCTTGGCACCTTGGCACAAAACTGGCAGGACAAATTGGCGACCCTTTATAACAACAGCCCAATCTTCAGAGCCACACTGGAAACGCTTGCTTTATGACTTGTAGAGATTCAACTCCAGGGTGCTCAATAAATCAGTATGCAAAGGTGCACTGTGCAAGAGAAACAGATGAAAGATTAACAGGGGGAGAATGTTCTTGGGAGACAACTGAAAGCGGCAGTGTGGTTTAAGCAATGAACTGTTGGATGTCACGATCGAAAGAATGTGGAGGCTGAGAGGGGAGCACACATGGTAAAATGCAAGAGAATAGCCTCGGCCATCAGGGAGAAACAGGTGAAAGAAATCATTGGTATAGAGAGGAGGGGCCATGCCAAGATTTAAAAGGAAGGCCACGGATCTAGAAGTTTAATAAACCATCAAAGTATAATATTATTCCTTACTTAGGAAAATAAATAGAAAATCTAACTGAGTTGATGCCAGGAATTAAACTTGTAGTTTCGACAAATACTGCATGAAGCTTTCACCCTGTGAGTCTTTCATAGTGACCTGATTTTATTTTTCCTTCAATGTTCGTGAACAACACAGGTTATTATCAGGTCAACCCAATCAATTTTAATCTCATCTCTCTCGCCCAGCTGTTTATTTCTCTTCAATACACTCTATCTTTTTAAATTTTACTGAAGTTTGATTCAGATGGAAGGGGGTGTTGTTCCCAGTTGGTCCCACCTTGCAGATGTCAACACTATTGCAGCAGAGCAGTGATTCTTAAAGGAGTCTTGTGTCTTGATCTTGATTTGTTCTTCCTGCAACCTGTTCCAACTGTTAATCACTTGCTTGTAACAGGAGTATTTCATGTCCTATATTTAGCCATAACAATCTGGAGTATGAGTCTTCTTACCTTCCTGCTCTGACATAAGTGCTGTCTACATTTATGATCCTATTGACAAACTCTGTGAGGTTCTCTCTATATATGGCTGCAGGGTCCTATCTTATTAAATTAAACCCTTTGCTTCTACCACTCTTAATCCAGGGCTAGAATGTTGGGACAGGAGGAAGCCATTTAAGTCTTCAAGCCAATTCCACCATTCAATAACATCATGGTTCACCGATGATCTAATCCAGACAAATTCCCTTGTATCCACATCCAACAATACCTTTGGCTGACAAAATTCTAATAGTTGCTCTTAAAAATTAACAATAGATCTCATATCAGTTGGTGTCTGTGGGTGGAACTGAAAACATGGCTTTAATTTTCAGACTGTGTCCTCTAATCCCAGATGTGTCAACCAAGTCTAGGATCCTAGACTGTCTACCTACCCATTAATTCCCCCCTAATATCATGTAGGCTTCAAGTAAATTACTTGTTAATCTCCAAAATTCCAGAGACTACAACTTAATAAGTGTGATTTTTTTAATATAATTTAACCCTTGAGTTCAAATATCTGACTGGTTAAGCTACTCTAAGCTTGTTCCCGCACCTGTATGTCCTATCTAATGTGTAGTGCAAAGAACTGCTCACACTTGTCTTCTTCTCAAGCTTGTCCACCAAGATCACGGATCCTTCCATTGGCCAGTACTGTGGAACTGGTGTACACAGTGAATGACGATTGCAGGAGCAACAGCCCAAGAGACTCCCGTGCCTATGATGTGAATGCTTCCATTGTGGCATTGTATACTTTGTTGCATGTGTAGTCTTGCCAGGGAACTTCACAGCTACAATATGCTCTCTGGGAATTTGAACGTCACTTCATTCAGCATCTTACTTGTATATTTGTTACCCTTTTACCTTAAATTCTCCGGTCCTGATGACTCTCTCTCCCACCATCTTCCACTTGCATTTCCCACCCTCCCAACTCCACTCACCACAAGTACTTGACAAAAGTAAATCAATGTTGTCCAGTTGTACAGCAACAACCCCCTTACTCACCCCCACCAGCCCAATGCATCATTGAAACAGTGGGGCTAGGTCTGATGGATTGGCTGGTCTATTCGTGCCTGCTTGTATCTGTCTCAAAGGAAGTCACCCAATTAATTGCCTTTCAGTGCAGCTCCTACACTGCAGGCAAACAGGTCGATAGCAGCATTATCACAATAAGGTGAGAGACCAATTCATCTGTTTTCAGTGATGCTATAAGAGGGTTAAATGTTGACCTAAACAACTGCCGGCTCTTAAAATGATGTTTTAAGGATGTTTAGTCACCAGTGCTTTCTGACGGTGAGAGTATCTATCGGCTGCCAGTGAGATAGAACATAGAAAAGTACAGTGCAGTAACAGGCCCTTCAGCCCACGATTTCTGGGCCGACCATGATGCCCAATTTAAATGAATCCCATCTGCCTGCACTTGGTCTATATCCCTCCATTTCCTGCCTGTTCATGTGCCTGTCTAAATGCCCTACTCTCAAGGGTTCAGATCCATTCATTTCATTAGAACCACAGGTGGGAGGTGGGTACAATCAGTGGTCAATACTCTTGCATACTTTCAATACCCGCAAGCAAATTCAATTCCCCCAGTCCATCAAAGCAAATGGACAATGTCTCGGGTTAGAAAGGAACAGTAGTATAACTTTTCTATAAAAGATGTCCAGGAGGTGAATTGTTAAACTCCATTCATCCCTGAATTTTGCAGTCTTCTATAGGGGAGAGAAAGCCCCAATTCAGAACAGAACCATGTCTGTCATTCAGCTTATAAGCAATTTCCTTCCCTGAACTGTAACCACATTCAAGGGCTCTCGTGTTCCTTTCGATATAAATCTTGCGTGGTTTCAAATTTATAATTCTTCTCTCTCCAAGTACATTTGGTTGAGCAGTGCCTTGGAAAAATGAATCACTGAATGTTGGATAGTTCTGACTAAAAATAATTTATTTGTAGAGAAAGGGAGATTTGAGATTTATTTTAAAGTGTGGCCCAGTTTATTGACCAGCAAGATCACTTCTGTTGCACTCCATGGTGGGATGTGCACCAGTTAATGAAAGGATGGAATGGTGCTATCTGAACAAATTGATTCCTATGTGTCAAGAGTTTTGTGTGGATTGGATCATTAATAGAATATTAATTTATAATAATTTGCTTGCTCCAGGCTAGGAGTCTACAAGCATGTGGGATTCCTACATGCGTAAAATGAAGCCTTGCTGGCCAACTTTAAAGTTTAAATTAGATTTCCCATTAATTTGAGGATCCTGATGTTCTAATTCAGGATTGTTCTGCCAATAAGGCAATAGCGCTAAAGAATATCCCTTTGCGATCCTCATAACATTTAAACAGGGCAGGGCCATTGAGAAATCTAGCTATAAATAGAACGGAGTAACAGAACTGTGGGGGACAACATCAACATTTACTTATGGCTCTATAGTGGAGGTTGTGTGAGTTATTAAAGATTGCAGGAGGGCAGAGAGAGTTGGCAGATGTAGTACCATAAACCATTCCAGAAATTTGATTAGTAAAAATAAATTATCCTTAAATGATTCAAGGCAGTAAAGATATAATTATTTGTGAAATAGATAAAGAGCATAAGAGGGGGCAAAATTATCCTTGCCTCTCTACCTAGAGGCATGGAATACAATAACGGGGAATAATATTGAATTGGCAAAAGACTGGGTTAGGTCCGGATGAATTATCGTCTTCAGTTTTCTTCTGGGCTCAAAAGCGATGGAAGAGGTGCACCTTAGATTCCTTTAAAGTGGTCAAGACATTGGACTAGTATCCTGAAACCTGGGCCCACTGATCTGGAGTTCAAGTCCCACCAAGGCAGCTAGGTAAGTTAAGAAATTAAATAAAAAGCTGAATGATTGGTTCACTAGTGTTCTTATTTCAGAGAAGGTAATCCATCCTTAACTCTTCCAACTTATATGTGCCTCCAAACCGTGATTGACTCTTAACTGCCTCCTCTGTTCAGGATTGAGTAGGGATGGACAATAAATGTTGGTATTGCCAGTGACACCCACATCCCGTGGAAAATTAAATAGTCAGGATTGAGAAATAACTGTTGTTAAGAAAGGCTTAGATATACAGGCCTTTAATTTTTGGAGCCAAGGTGAAGCATAATTGTAGAAAAGTCATTGATATTATGAAAGGTTGTGATGAATTAAAGACAGAGGGTTTGCTTTAACTGAAAAGCTGACAATTCGAGGTAAGTAACCAAAGGGGAGGTCAACAAGAACATTTGGAGACACAAGAGACTGCAGATGCTGGAAGCTGGAGCACAGACAATCTGCTGGAGCAACTCAGTGGGTCGAGCAGCATCTGTGGGAGGAAAGGAAACGCTGACAATTCCTTTCCTCCCACAGATGCTGCTCAACCCACTGAGTTTCTCCAGCAGATGGTTTGTTACAACAAAAGAATTTGATGGTCTGAATGCAAAATTCCAAACCATAATCGGAAAAAGAGTAGTGAAATTTATATAGAAACAGAAAATGGCACAGAAAGTGGGCCAAATGGTTTGTTTCTATGCTGCTACCTTCTGTTTCAATGATCTGTTGTCTGGGTTTCAAGAGGTGGATTGACAAGTCTATGAGGCATTGTATAGGCACATCAGGCATCAACTCACTCCAAGACATCACATTAAAAATTAGCATGCCACCAAGAAAGTTTTTTTTAATGTGAGGACTTTTTTTATTATCTACATTAGAGTCGATTTTTGGGTCATCTTGGTCTGTTGCACATAAAGTCGATCACCTTCGTTCTATAATCCACCAGTTCTATGCTCAGTTGGCTTAAAGCTTTATCCCATCCTTTGAGTTTTTTTATTCAATGTGTGTTTAATCCTGAAGTAACCTTAAGTGATCTCACGATCTTGTAACATTGGTTATAATTGGTATGTATAAGCCTTAATGAATTCATGAATCAGAATCAGGATCAGGTTTATTATCTCTGACTTATACGACATGAAATTTGTTTTGTGGCAGCAGTACAGTGCAAAGACTATAAAATACAAAAATAAATAAATAGTACAAAAAAAGGAATAATGAGGTAGTGTTCATGGGTTGACGGACTGTTCAGAAATCTGATGGCTCACTGTGCCGTGTTATAAATGAGCCCTAGATCACATTCTCATTGACGCACTGTGTTTTTAATGGGTTACTGATTTGGTTAAAGTTGTGGATGCAGTGAATTTGTTGCCCTGCACACCTTCAGCTCATTGATGAGGATACTGTCCTGGGGGCAACTTTCTGCCTGTGTTCTTTACTATTTATTTGTCATAACTTAGGAGGAAAGACTGTGGAAACCTGGATTAAGAAGGATTGGTTTTATGACTGAACATGACGACAGCATCAGGCAGTAGAGTTAGAGTCATACAGCACAGAAGCAGGCCCTTCAGCCCACTGAGCCTCTGCCAGCCATCAAGCACCATTTATACCACACCTACACCAATCCTATCTTAGGCTCCCCCAAGTTCCCGTCAACACCCCCTAACAAACACACGGGATAATTTACTGTGGCCAATTAACCTACCAACCCGTGTATCTTTGGGATGTGGGAGGAAACCCGAGCACTTGGAGGAAACCCACCTGGTCACGGAGAACATGCAGACTCCGCACAGACTGCACGCAAGGTCAAGATTGAACCTGGATTGTTGATCTTCTAGACGCACCTCTGTGACCTTGGCTGTGTGTTGTTTCTGGGGCACTTTTGTCAGAGATATTCAGAAACTTCTCCACGTGGCCAGTGACATCATTGCAACCACATCAGAGATGCTGTGAAGAACCTGTGTACTGAGGTTATTTTAATATAGAACCTCAGAAACGAGAATTCATATTGGGACACATGCGTCCATACCCCACCAGGGCAGCTGAAACACTTAAGTTCAGTTATTAAAAAATTCTGGAATGAAAAATTAGCACTAATCATGGTTTCTTTTAAACAACTGGATTATTGTAAGAAAACCTTTTTGTTTAGGGAAGGAATCTGCTGTCTTTACCTGATCTGGCCTGTGCTTAACACCACAGCCATGAGCACTGTGGTTGCCTCTTCACTGCCCTCTGAAGTGGACCAACAAACCACTCACTTCACGGGCAATTAAGGATATGCAATAAATGCTGGCCCTGCCAACGATGCCCAAATTATGTGAATGGATTTAGAAGTGTTGTAATTTACAAAAATATTTTATTTCAGAAAGGAGTTTGGTAGGAAAGTGTGACTATGCACAGTGTTTTGCATACTTACAGTTCATGCATTCATACATTACAGTCACACGTTGAACAGTCTCATTCTTTATTTTGAAGGCACCACACAGACTGTGTCCTCTCACATACTGTGAGCAGAGGAGATTTGCTGGGGCTGACATTTCCCCCAGTGGTCCTTGAGTAGGTCTCATCTTGCATGTTCTCTTGGACTTTAGAGTAAGCGAGAGAGGCTAACTCAATCATGAATTGTTCTTTGTCAGAAGACCAGTGGGTTTTGGATGGACACAGTGACTTAATTGAAAAGCGACTGGGTGACTGTACCATCTGGTATGGTACAGATCTGTGCCAACCAAGGTCTCTCTGAACTGCTCCCATTCAGTTGATTGTGGCCTTATTGCCACATCAGGGGACTTCACCCCAGGGCAGTTTACAAAAAGATTTTCCCAAGGGTCCTTAGATTTTTAACATCATAGAAGGAGGCAATTCAGCCCTTCGAATGAAAACTAATTCCTGGTGAAGTGCATCAGTTGCTGTACAACAAAACAAGCAAAAAGTGGGAACGTGCATAGAAATCATGTGTAGAAATCATAGAAAATTAATGGCACAGAAGGAGGCCATTTGGCCCTTCATGTCTATCCTGGTTAGAAAGAGCTACCCAGATTAATCCCACCCCATGAGCTCCGCAGATCATGGCTCTTCAAGTGCACTTCCAGATTCTGTGATGAGGGTTTCTGCTTCTCCCACCCTTTCAGGCAGGGAGTCCTGGACCCTCAGTAAATTCTAAGTGAAATTCTTTTTCCTCATCTTCCCTCTAATCATTCCTTTAATCACTGTGTATTCTCCAGTTTCTGGCCCCTTTCCTTTTTATTCAAGGCCTATTTTATTAACATCATACTCCTCTGTTCAAAGGAGATGATGTAAGTTTCTGTTTGGCTGTGGTGCCTTCCGTCTTTAACTAATCAGACCACAGCCAAATTCATATTTTAAGGCAAGGGACTAAACTGTCTGAGTGAGTGTCTACTAAGGAGGAAGAGACAAAAATGAGGCAAAATGTAACTCTCACTTCTTGCTTTCCTGAGGACCCACTGAGTTTTGGAATTTGTACCTCTCTTTGGCCATCACCACTCTATTCACTGCCTTCAGGAGATCATCTGCTAAAGATGTGATACCTAATGATTTCAGTTTGGAAATACAGATACATCCTTGGCATGCTCACCTGCAAAACATCATTTTTATTTGGAAAATTGTGCTTTCTGAATCTTTACCCCGCTCAGCCTTGTTTTACACTGAGCAGACGGAAGCTCATTATAACCAGCACACCCTCGGAATCTGAAGTTTATTACTTACATATGTCACCTGTAATGCATTATCCTATAATGCAGCTCTGCTAATGATGCATGTAGCTAGAAGCTCATTAATATTGTGCATTATAGACTATTTAGGTTGTTAACCAGCCATTTGGATATGTTGCTGAGCCCAATAAACTCATTCAAGAATACAAGTAATAAATGATTGCCAAAAGGCTGTGTGGCTCCCTGAACTGGAAATGTGGCATCAGGGTCTATTTACAGGAAGTTCAGGGTTGAATTCTGAGAAACTGTTAAAGGAGAAATATCTTGAGGTTTTGCTGCATTGGGAAAGTATGGAAGAGCACTGACAGGTCAGAATGGGTTTGGAATGGAAAATGAAAATGATGAAAAATCTACTTAAATAATTTCTGATTTATTTTTTAAATTTAATATGACATAGAAGAGGCCATTCATCCCGTTGGGTCTATACTGGTTTCCAAAGCAATCCCATTCTTCCAATTATTTCCCTATAAGCTGTTCTCTCACACATGCCAATTAATTTGGTAAATTGGTTTATTATTGTCACATGTACTGAGGTACAGTGAAAAACTTTTCCATCCATTCAGATCATTTCATCACATCAGTGCATTGAGGTAGTACAAGGGAAAACAATAACAGAATGCAGAATAAAGTGTTACAGTTACAGAGAATGTGCATTGCAGGCAGACAATAAGGTACAAGGCCATAACGAGGTCGACTGTGAGGTCAAGAGCCTATCTTATCATACAAGGGGACCATTCAATAGTCTTTTAACAGCAGGATAGAAGCTGTCCTTGAGGCTGGTGGTATGTGCTTTCAGGCTTCTGTATCTTCTGCCCGGTAGGAGAAGGGAGAAGAGAGGATGTCCGGGGTGAGTGGGGTCTTTGATTATGTTGGCTGCTTAACCGAGGCAGCAAGAAGTGTAGACAGAATCCATGGAGGGGAGGATGGTTTCCGTGATGTGCTGAGCTGTGTCCACAACTCTCTGTCGTTTCTTGCGGTCCCAGGCAGAGCAGTTGCCATACTAATGGCAACCAGTATCCAGATAGAATGCTTTCTATGATTTCAGCCTGATTCTCCTATCACCCACCCACACTGAGGGTAATTTACAGTAATAATTAACCGACCAACCAGCAATTCCAGACATGAAATGAATTAGACTGAAAATTCATCAGTCAATAGATTTGACTATTGATCTACTCTATCACTTAATGATGTTATAGACAATGTACGGTCTACTCATCACTTGGTGCAGAGACTCTGTATGGTGAACCCATGATAGAATAGCCTCTCTATGCTGTACCGCATCATTTCATGATGAATACATTGTGTATGTTCTGCACTGTCAACACTTGATGAATAGGCTACATACTCTACCCTGTCACACCATTTTAGAACAGGCTGTACATGATTTGCCTGTCATTCTCCAATAGAATAGACTCTGTGTATTCTGCTCTGTTACTCCATGATGAATAAGCTATCTATGGTATGCTCTGTCATACCACAATAGAAAGGACTACGTTTCATCTGCACCCGGTCAGCCGGTACATGGTCCACCCCGCAGTGCTAAGATAGAGTTAACTGAACACAATCTGCCCTGTCATTCTCCAGTGGATAAGTCTCCACATTGTCCACTCCGAGTTTGGAGAGTAAAACAGATTGCAATTCACTCATGCCATGTTACAGAAGACAGTAAATGGCCTTTTGGAAAAAGGAAGCTTTAAACAACACAATCTATTGTTTTTTAATAGTGAATGCCTCACTCGGACATAATTATATGTCACCAAAAGGTCTCCACTGCTGACTGTGATGAGGTACAAATGAATCCAGGCTGTTTCCTATATAATGAACTCTGCCCTATGTACTTTGACATAGCAGCACTTAGCGCTGGAAATTAAACTAAATCCAGATGAAATACCCACACAGGAACTTTGGATGCTTCTTATGATTTATTGTTCAGCTCCAGAGACGATTCCTTTCTCTCAATGGGTCTTTCAGTAATAATGTCATCTGCAAGGAGGTCCACAAAGAGTTATCTGTACAACACATGCCGTTAGTAAGGGAAACGTTTTATGGGTAAGGACTCTGAAGTATTGGTAGCATAATGGTGTCTGAACATCTTAGAACTTGCTGTCTAAGTTTCTTGGAAGTCTCCAGTCTTTTGCTGGGAAGATGCTGAATGGATAAGAGGGGAAAGTGTGTTGGGAAGCTGACGACCAGCTGCTTGGCTTTGATTTTTATATCCTACTGGAAGTATCATTAGACATTAGTCACCAAGAAACACTAGTGTGGAAACAAGCCCACTCACCCAACCACCATGCATAGGTGTTTACTCTTTACATGATTAATCATAGTCCCATGGATTCACCCTGGTCCCAATACTCTTTAACTCCTGTACTCACAAACAGAATTATTATTAACTACTGACATGATGCAGGTTCTAACTCCAGTGACGCATTCTCTACAACCTTCTGTGCAGAGAAAAGATTTTCCTTTTTTTGATCCAGAGTTCTGTGGTTTCTAGTGTCTTCCATGCGTTTAGTGAAGGAAGTGGGCAAAGTGCAGGAAAAATGGCAGGGAGACAGAAGATCAGCCAGATCTCGTTGAATGGTGGAGCAAGCACATGGGTTCAAATAGTCTACACTTGTAGCTTTTAAACAGACTGGGTTTTCTGAATAAATCGTGTACAGTGGACTATTTGCTGTGAAGCAAGATATAAATCCCACCGTCTCCAATTCATTGTCTGCACAATGTTATCAATTCCAAGTTCCTGGCTTGTGTTTCTGCTGGTGGGTTCAGGTCAGCACGGTAGTGTAGTGGTTAGCATAACGCTATTACAGTGCCAGCGACCCATGTTCAATTCCCGCCGCTGTCTGTAAGAAGTTTGTACATTCTCCCTGTGTCTGCATGGGCTTTGTCCGGGTGTTCCGGTTTCCTCCCATATTCCAAAGACCTACAAGTTAGGAGCTGTGGGCATGCTACGTTAGTGCCGGAAGAGTGGCGACACTTGCGGGCTGCCCCCAGCACATTCTCAGTAACGCAGAAAGATGCATTTCACTGTGTGTTTCGATGTACATGTGACTAATAAATAAATATCTTATCATGGGACAGAACTTAATTTACTCAACACCAATAAAAAATGTAACCATCCACTGAAATTTGAGTTAACCCACAATAGATTGATTTCCCACACTTTTCTGGGTGCCTTAGCACTTATCAGGAAATTTGCCTTCTCAGTTTTTGGTGGTAGTTATGTTTTCATTGATAGATCTTTCTCCAGTGAAACTCTCCCAAGTAACACCAGCAGTGGTATAACATACAAAACTTGTATGGACTCTGGTGAGATCTTCAACCCACTGGTCTGAGAAACAATAGTTCTTATCTACTCGCTGAACAAGTAGGTTTACTAACCTGGTTTCCCCTGAACCCTTGCTATTTAGTGAGCCAACCCTCAAACTGCATTCTTTGTCCTCACTGAGATCAGTGATCTCCTCCAACCTCAAACATAACCTTGCATGAGTACTTCGACTGCTTTGCCCATGGAGGTCAGGGATATGGTTATTCCCAGCTTCCTAGCCTCAGGATCATGCTGCCAAATCACACAGCTGACTGCTCACCATTGCTTAAAGGGAAGTCACCCCAACTCCACGCTCAGGGAAAGGTGAATTTATCTACTTTTCCTTCAGACCGCAGGGATGGACTTGTATCTAGAAGCTCATTAATATTGTGCCTTATTGGCCATTTAGGTTACTAACCAACCATTTGGACACATTGCCACTTAAATTGCTGAAACGCTGCTGGCTGGCGCATTCCAAGGTGCAGGCGTACATGCTGAGGGATACACTGAAGCTTGGTGCAAAGGCTCTGTGGGGACAGACCACGTTTTAGGGTCTTGGCACTGAACCTTGAGGAGATGGGATAGAAACAGAAAATGCTGAAAATACTCAGCAGGTCAGGCAGCATCTGTGGAGAGAGAAACCGTTAATGTTTCAAGTCCAGGCCCCTGCATCAGAACTCAAAAACCATTCATTCAGTAGCAACATTACTCTGTAGCTGGAAGACTGTACCTGTGTATTCTCATGTGTCCCTTTTAAGAGCTGCTTCAGAGATCGTTCTTTGAACTGTGAGAGCTTGCAGCACATCAGTGGGTAACACCTCCAATGTCGGTTTCAGTGAAACCTTACACAGGGAAATCCAGAAACCTTGTTCAATGAATCTCGCAACTGAAAATAACTTCTTCTCCAGTCCTGATGCAGGGTTTTGACCCGAAACATCGACAGTTCTTCCCACTCCCCATGGATGATGCTGAGCTCCTCCAACAGATTGTTTCTTGCAAATCTCTTTATCTGACTTTGTCAAGCAGCATCAAGATGACCCACAACATTGGTTTAATGCAAGAAACATGGTTGGAACAATTTCCAGGCCAGTCGTTTGAGGGGAGTCAGTGCATGATGCTGGTCGATGAGCATCATACATTGTACAAAACTGGCAACATCCAACACACTTACTGACTAAAGTTCGCTGTCAAAGGTTAAGAGACCATTTAGCTACTTGTCACCCCTGCCTAATAAATCTTGTCACCCTTTGTCTTGGGCATTTTCAGTTGTTGCAGAATCCATGGGCTCTTAAAGGAGAGAGTTCCACCTTTTCACCATCTCTTGTGGAAAGGTGACCTCCCTTATATCACCTACCAATGATTTGCTTCTAATTTTGAGATGACATCCTATTGATTGAGAGGTCTATAACTGGAAGGGTCCAATATTTTGGCTGTTAATTGGTGTGCAATGTCCCCAACTGACCCTTGTGGCTACCGTTAGGGTCGAACTCCTGTATGAAGATTACCCCTTGAACAGTGGGTTGCACAGTCCACAGACAGTAGATCCACTGCCTCACCGCACCAGAGATCCAGGAACAATTCTGACTTTAGGTGCTGTCTGTGTGGAGTTCTCCTTTCCTCTCCCTATGACTGTGTGGATTTCCTCCAGTTTCTTCGGCCATTCCAAAGATTAGTGGGTGAGTGCTGGAATCTGGGGGGAGTTGATAAGTATATGAGAATAAAAAATGAGGTTAATATAGGATTAGTGTAAATGGGTGGTTGACAATCAACGTAGATTCAGTGGGTTGAACAGTCTGTTTCCATGCTATATATGTCTAAGTTGATTAAGCAATAGGTCCTTGAAGCACTACCTTTAAGAGAGAAATTGCCCAAGCACCGTGGGGATGTCGGTCCTCAGACTTCTCCACTGCCAGGAGAATCCCAAGCGCAAAATGGAGGAACAGCACCTCATTTTCCATCTTGGAACATTGCAGCCTGACGGCATGAACATTGAATTCTCCCACTTTAAGTAATCCTCACCCCCCCCTTCACCACACACACTCCAATCATGCTTCTTCTCTTCTTCCCTTTCCTCGCCTCTCTCTCTTTTTTCTACCCCTTTGTTTTTCCTTTCTCTCCTTACCTTTGAGCCATCCCCCGGTGGATCTGCTCTCCCCTTCTCCCCCGCACCTGCCTATCATGATCTCTTACCCGCATCTAATTATCACCACCTTGTGCCCACCCCGCCTCCCCTCTTTTGTCCACCTGTCACTACTCTGCTTTTCCCTCCTAGATATTGGACTTTCCCATTCCCTATCTTCAGTCCTGAAGAAAGGTCCTGACCCGAAACATTGACCGCCTGCTTTTCTCCACAGATGCTGCCTGGCCTGCTGTGTTCCTCCAGTATTATAGTGTTTCTCATCTAGATTCCAGCATCTGCAGTCCTTTGTTTCTCATGGGCAATAGTTGTTGGCCTTAGTAGTGTCCCCCCACACTCCAATAACACATATACAGAAAATTACAGAAGTAGATGTTCTTAACACGAATATCCACAGACGCTGCCTGACCTGCCGTGTGTTTCCAGCATTTTATGTTTTTATTTCAGATTTCCAGTATCTACAGATTTTTTCCCTTTACTCAGAAGATCAAACAGCATCTGTAGAGTCTGCTTCTTTCCTCACATACTCCAGAACATTTTGGTCATAAGCATTTGTTGGAATAAAGTTAAAGTGATTAGAACATAGAACAATACAGCGCAGGAACAGGCCCTTCAGCCCATGATGTTGTAGAACATAGAACACAGAACACTACAGCACAGTACAGGCCCTTCGGCCCACAATGTTGTGCCGATATTTTATCCTGCTCTAAGATCTATCTAACCCATCCCTCCCACATAGCCCCCTATTTTTCTATCATTCATGTGGTGATCTAAGAGTCTCTTAAATGTCCCTAATGTATCTGCCGAACTAATTAAACTAATGATGCCTAATCCCTTCTTGTCTGCACAATATCCATATCCCTCCATTCACTGCATATCCATGTGCCTATCTAAGAGCCTCTTAAATACTTCTATCGTATCTGCCTCCACTGCCACCCCTGGCGGCGCATTCCAGGCACCCGCCCCTCTCTGTGTAAAAAAAAGCTTGCCCTGCACATCCCCTTTGAACTTTCCCCCCTCACCTTAAGTGCATGGCCTCTTGTATTAGACATTTTGACCCTGAGAGAAAGATACCAGCTGTATACTCCATTCATGCCCCTCGTAATTTTATAAACTTCTATCAGATGTCCCCTCAGCCTCCGCCGATCCAGAGAAAACAACCCTAGTTTGTCCAGCCTCTCCTTATAGCACACGTCATTTAATCCAGGCAGCATCCTGGTTGTCCTGAGGAAGTGCAGTTTGCTTCACTCTTGGCCTAGTGTGACTACCGGGGGTCAAATAAGTGCGTCAGCTGATTCCCTGTTTATAGGCAGCAAATTACAATGAGTTGTATCCAGATCTCTGGGGGCTGAGGGGCTCTACTATCTGAACCACTGTGCTACCCAGTGTTGAAGGGGTACTCTTCATACAAGAGTTCGATCCTGATGGCTGTCACAAAGGTCAGCTGGGGACATCGCATACCAATTAACAGCCAAAACATTGGATCCTTCCAGTTGTAGACCCCTCAATCAACAGGGCGTCACCTCGGAATTAGAGGCAGGTGGGTGAAATAAGGGAAACAAGAAGTTGCATTTCTGGGTGGATGCCGGAATCAGGAGAAAGGTTCCAGGAGAAATGACAAGGATCTGTATAGGTTCAGAGGAATCTTGTTTTTTTAAAATTCTGCCAGATAATCACAGAAGATTGGAGCAGGGCCCTGTCCATGGCTAGTACTTCAGTTCACAACGTAAGCAGCCTTTCAGTGAATCAAACAACACTGTGGCTTCAGTGGAGAGCTGCTTGTGAATGCCACACCACTCTTTGCTGGTTTTGGCACGTGGTTTGGTTCCAGTCATCTGTTTCCTGGGGACGGTGTCCAAATTTCACTCAGGTTGTCAGGAATTTGGTAACCAAATGAGTGTGCTGCATCAGCGCCTTTGCCAGTGTAATCACAGGAAATTGGGACGTTTCCCCCTTGTTCTGGTCCAGTTTGTCCCGGCCGCTAATCAGGTAGCCTAGCCCAATGAAAATCCCACCGATAAACCATTGAATAAATTCCCAGTGACAGAGCTGATTGGGCAGAGGTTTTGCACAGATTTAGAAGGCTTGGTGCTGCATGACCTCATTTGATATTGGCAGTCCTTCACCCTTGCACCACAGTAGGTTGGCATTATTTATATGTAGCAGATGCCGTGAGTGTGTGTGCCAAGCTGTCAGCACTATCTGACGGGAGGTATAAATCATTCCCACCTTAGATTGGATTATTATGCAGGCAAGGGCTGAGACTTTGGGAAGCTTGGAATGAATTCTTGGACCTTTGAATGGAGAAGTGTGTTTTGAGCAGGCTTTTCATTTTAAAGGCATTTTTATCATGCCTGTCCAAAATAAAACCTTGCAGCTTTTACCCCTCCTAGCGTGAGAGAGACCACATTGTTGCAAAGTCGGCACATCGCCCCAGGTCTGGAGAGAGCAGTTTGCCAACCCTTCCTCCCAGGAAGAAACAAGGGACCTGCATTTCTCTAGCATCTTTCACATCCTTGCAGAATGTCCAGGAGCACTTTGCAGCCAATAAAATTCATTTGCAGATTGTTACTTTGGTAATGCAGGAAACCAGCAGCCAATTTGCAAAAGCAAGCAAAGTGCTAATGATCAGACAATCTGCTTTTTAGTGACATTAGCTGAGGGATAAATATCGGCTGGGAGGATCTTCCTGTACCTCTGACACAGCAGCACAGAATCTTTATGTTCATCTGAGAGAGGAAGTGGACTCTCAGTTTAACTTTCACCCAACAAGCAACTTACAAAGGCGACAAACAATCTGCTGGAGGAACTCAGCGGGTCAAGTAGCATCTGTGGGGGGAAAGGAATTGATGTAGGGTTTCGACCCGAAATGTCGACAATTCCTTCTACCTCCCCGCCCCCTTCCCACAGATGCTGCTTGACCTCCAGATTCCAGCAACTGCAGTCATAGAGTCATACAGCATGGAAACAGGCCCTTCGGCCCAACTGGTCCATGCCGACCAAGATTCCCATCAAAGCTAGTCCCATTTGCCCGCATTTGGCCCATATCCCTCTAAACCTTTCCTATCCATGTACCTGTCCAAGTACCTTTTAAATGTTGTTCATGTACCTGCCTCAACTACTTCCTCTGGCAGGTCTCATGTGTCTCCAAACAACTGCCTAGACTCTGGCAAGCTAAACTGAAGCAACTAAGATTGATGCCATTTTGGAAGTCATCAAAAGTCATCACTAAATTAGGACACGCTTGCTTTAAGGAATTGTGAAACCATTTAAGAAGCATTAAAAACTGATCTGTGTGCTTCACACACATAATGCTACTTGCTAGGCAGGCGCTTGTACGTGTATGGGCTGACCCATAGAGACAAGGTCAAAGCAGTGCTGTTGGGAGGGGGGGGGTAATATGTAGGGCGAGGGGGGGTAATATGTAGGGGGAGGGGTGTGATACGTCATGAAAGACCCCTTCCCACCTCTAAGTATGACCATTGCTGCAGGGGCTCCCCAGCCACAGAGGCGGAATCAGGGCTGCTGATCAAAGGAACAGCGAGCCATACTTAGCTGCTCACAGAAACCTCGATCTGTAATGAGGGCTACTAGCAATGTATTTTTAGACTAATAAAAATTGCAGGGTGTGATTTTTAACTCATGGTAGCTATAACCTGGTGGGGCACACTCTAAACCATGCAGGGGTCACTACTTTCAGTGCAGAATACCCCTCGCTAAACTGTGAGTTAATTATGAAAATCGTCATAAGCTTTTGAACCGATCTCTGTCAATAACTAATGGGTGCTGGGCACATTGATGACATTTCTGTGTGTGGTAAAAATGATCGTGAAGTTACATCAACATTAAGGGACAGGAAGTACCTGATCCAGTTTCAAGATAGGCAGGACTTCAAAAGGAAATGGGTGTAACCACTTCAAAAAAGGGCTAAAATAGCGTCTAATGCAATTTGATATACATAAAAAGGACACAAGTTTTGCTTCTCTACTCCACTTTCTGGACAATTACGGGACTCAAGAGACTGAGTTATGGATACAGGTTGATCAGGTTGGGACTTTTTTTATTGGAGCGCAGGAGAATGAGGGGTGATCTTACAGAGGCATATAAAATCATGAGGGGCGTAGACAGGGTGAATGCACACAGTCTTTTTCCCAGTGTTGGGGAATCAAAAACTAGAGAGCACGGGTTTAAGATGAGAGGGAAGAGATTTAATAGGGACCTAAGGGGCAATGTTTTCACCCAGAGGGTGGTCAGTATATGGAATGAGCTGCCAGAGGAAGTGGTTGAGGCAGGTACATTAACAACATTTAAAAGGCACTTGGACAGGTACATGGATAGGAAAGGTTTAGAGGGATATGGGCCAAATGCGGGCAAATGGGGCTAGCTAAGATGGGCATCTTGGTCAGTATGGACCAGTTGGGCCGAAAGGCCTGTTTCCATGCTGTATAACTCCATGGCTCTATGATAGTGCAGCACTCCTGCAGTACTGCATTACCCAAAATATTTGTGTTTAATTCACTGGACAGGAGTGAATGTCTTGACTTGGTGGGGGACTTGAACAATATAATGCTATCCACTACGGTGCAGACAGTGCTGTTTTCTAAAGCCTTGAGGAGACTAATGTAGAAGCTTCTTTAAGTATTAATCACTGTTTAGAGAGCCAGGGCTGGTTTTGGTTTGGGCTATATTGTCTGTTGCCTTCATGTTTGGAAAAAAAACTTGGAATTTAACAGGAGAGACCAAATCAAAAGAATAAAGCTCGTATTTAGCACAAATAAAGGACTAGTCATGCAGGGTAAAGTAAAGTCACAGCAGGCATACAGAAGATACAGCTGCAAGGAAGAAAGCAAATAAAGGCTGAAGAAGGAAGGATCAACAGAGGCAGTGTAACTCACAGATTGGCATGCTGCATTTAGTTAGCAATGAGGGATCGGGGAGGCTGGCATGGTCTTGTGGGTGTTGGGGACAGGTTGGCAGCAAAGTGAAAGGGATTGGAGGTTAGAACCATAGAACAGTACAGCACAATACAGACCCTTTGGCCCACAATGTTGTGCCGACCTTTAAACCTCGCCTAAGACTATCTAATCCCTTCCTCCCACATATCCCTCTATTTTAAGTTCCTCCATATGCTTATCCAGAAATCTCTTGAATTTGACCAATGTACCTGCCTCCACCACCGCCCCAGGCAGCGCATTCCATGCCCCAACCACTCTCTGGGTAAAAAAACCTCCCTCTGATATCTCCCTTGAACTTCCTACCCATTACTTTAAAGCCATGCCCTCTTGTATTGAGCATTGGTGCCTTGGGAAAGAGGCGCTGGCTGTCCACTCTATCTATTCCTCTTAATATTTTGGTTGTCACACATCAGAGAGGTGGCTGGGAGATTGGAAGGCCTGGTGGCTGGTGAAATTAGGTCAATATCCCACTTACTGCGGCCTTCCTGGCCCAATGCTGTGGGATTAAGGACCGTGTTGTCCTGGGATCAGGGCCCTCCCAGGACAAGATCACAGGACAATAGGAGCAGGAATAGGCCACTCGGCCCCTCAAACCTGCCCTGCCATTCGATCATGGCTGATCGATGCTGACCTCAACTCCTCTTCTGTGCCAGTTCCCCAGAACCCTCAATTCCTCGACCTTTTGAATATTTATCTGTCGCCACCTTAAATATATCTAATGATCTGGCCTCCACCACCGTCGGAGGGCAGGGAATTCCAGAGGCTCATTATCCTCTGAGAGAAGAAATTTCCACGCACAATGTGGTCTAAGAACAGGGCATAGCGAATGATGTCATCCCATGACGCCTGAATCATAATCAAGGCATCTCAAGGGTGACTCTTGACAGGTTTGCCTGGTTGCATTTTACAGGTGGTGTGAATTGGCCCAGGAATTGTTCCAGACCGCTGTACTCTGGGTTATATTGATTTTTAATCACATAACGCTCAAGGAAAGTGCTGTTTATAGGCAGATCTTTGCAGGTTAAGTTTGATTTTCTCCTTGTTGAACAAGGCAATGTAGCAAACACATTGGTGACTTATCGTGGTGCTCCTCTGACTAAAGTAGGATGTGATAGGTTGACTCTCAGTTTCTCCGGCATGAATAGGAAGTGTTTTTCTGCTACATTCTGAGTACCGGTGGTTTGATGACATCAGCACTGCTACTCTGCAGCTGCAAGCTGGCAGAAGAAGACCAGCAAAACGCACTCCGCTTCCTTTTCGGAAAGCAACAAACTTCTCCCCTAACTAACTTCCCCAAGGCCTAGCGCAAATTCGGGCCCGTTCTGAACCCACCCTTGGCCAAAGAGTCCGATCAGATTCGGGTGAAGAGTAAACGGGCTTCGTAAAGTCACACGTGGATTGTAGGTAAGTGTCTCTCAGGCTCCATCTCCTGAGTTGTCATCAGGAATGATCCTCAAGTGTAGCCCACTGCTTCTGCCAAGTACGTTCGCTTAGTAATTTTAAAAACCAGCATGTTTTTATTTTATTCTGTGTTCTTGCCATTTTATTCTTGAACAGCCACCTTTCTTTTTCTTGAAACATTCCCTCAACCCTTAAGTTTCTTTTAGCTCTTGTACAGGCCACACAGCTCAGCCTGTGTGCCCAATACAGACATGAGGCCAAGTTCAGAAAGTGTCCAGTCTGTATTTTCATTCTAGCGCGAGGACAGATATGAGTTGACTTCCCCTGTAGCTTAATGTCAACAGTGATGAACATCCGCTAGCCTTTATGTCCTGTCTTTGAAAATGGGATGGAAGCTTTTCCGTCAGGGCCCAGTTTGGGAATCCCCTCATGCCTTGACAGTGAGCTGTGTCGGCCTGGAGGCGTCTGGGGTTGAGTCTCTGCCTTGTTCTCTCATTTGCTGATCTCAGATTTTAAGATAAAGAGGAAGGTAAAGCATGGTTGTCAGTCTAGATCACAGTGCGGTGATCTCCGAGAAAAGTGTGTGGGAGGAGAATCAGCCCAGGGTCATGCTGAACCTCCTTGGTGGTGGTGTGTATGTGAACTAACTGGTAGACCAGTTTCTGAAGGTGTGCTCACAGTGTGGGCACTTACACAGTGATGATACCAAGTCTGCTTACTTTTGTTGAGAAATAAAATGAATTTAATGTTTTTGAGAGCCACCAGGTGCATTCTTTTGGGACTTGGTTTACTCAAAGGTCGCTTATAAAGGTTTTGTAATAGCTAACATTAACACACAGTAAAATGGTTGTCGGGGCAGGGCTGTAGGACAAGCCCACACATGTCAATCAGCTGCTCTGCTGTCCAGTTGGACACTTTGAATTGTAAAACGGCTGATGATGATTCATGCTAATGCCTGGAAGTCTTTGACAAGTGAGCCACTTGTTTTTGGTTTGTTTTGAACAGCAGTGTTCCTCATTTGCCCATCACTGCTTGGCAGTAATAGCCTAGAAATTCTATCTCATGGAATAGGATTTGTTGCTGATAGAATTCTATCAAGTGCTCAAGTACTTAATGCATGGTTCGTGATATTTACCAAATTGCCCTCACAGGTTATTGGACGGGCATTACGGAGTCCAACAATGTAGAACACATATTTTGATGATGCTGGCTTAAAAATCCTCTGCATGTGCAGTGCTTCCAAATGGCACAGATATCCCATGCAGATGTTTGCAGAGTTAACAGAGGAATGTGCATTGTGTGTGTTTAGTTATATACAACCTAATCTATTGTGGAAGGGATCCCATGTACAACTCGTGCATTGCCCCACCCAATAATGAATTCTCTGCTTATCATGGCCTCTTCTGTGGAATAATTTCAAGCCGCCTACCCATTCAAGAGAGGAGATAGATAACAAACACTCATAACTCCATCTCCTACAGAATTTGAGATGCCCTAGGTTTTAACGTCTGACAGGTTTCATCTGTCCTGATATCTCTTTCACAGTCAAAAAAGTTTTAACACGCTACATTTAGTTAAATATCTTGGGATCTTTCACTATGTTAAAGATGCTAAATGAATGCAAGAGGTTGTTACAGAAAGGAAGTCATGTGGCAAAATCTGTCATTAATCAAAAAACAGGAAGTTCAGTTGTGAAAATTCTACAAAAGCCCACGAGAAATTTAGCTCTCAGTGAAACAAATAATGCAGAAGGCAAATCATCAGAACTTATTGGGAATAATTGGGAGCACTGTACTGCTGCTGCAAAGCAACAAATTTCACGTCATCTGAGTCAGTGATAATAAATCTGACTCTGATTCTGATTCTAATTCATACCTCCTGGTGAATCAAACAGTTGTTTGGAGTCAAAGCAAATGTTAGAGGGCTGAGTCTGTGTGCTTGTTTTCTGAAGCTACAGTAAGCACACATGACGAAGCATTAATCCCAGGTCTATTTTGTTACGTAGACCTCTGTTTATTGACTCACGATGTATCCTTGTCATCTGATTGCTTGGTGACCTTCTGCACATTATGTGGTGGGGTGTAGTGGAGAGTGGATGTCCAAATAATTTCCTCTTTACAGTTCCAGTTGGATCTACTGCCAGTCTGGATTGGAGAATTTTGTAGTCCACAGTGCTCAGTTCTCCAAACAAGAAAACCATATACAATGGCAAAATGGGGTATCATCTACAAGCATACCATTCATTTCTTAGGCTTTTATGACAGTAATCACCCCCCCCCAACCCCTTACTCCACCATCAAGGGCAGGAGGTCCATGGGATCGCCACCACCAGTAGCTTGCCCTTCACTGTCCTGACTTCCCATTCCTTCATCACCACTGGGTCCAGTCCCTGCCCAACAGCACTATGGTAACACCTTCACCAGAAGGATTGCAGCAGTTCAAGAAGGGAGCACCATCTCAAGGGCAATTAGGGATGGGAAATAAATGATGTTCTTGTCAGTGACACCCTGCATCCTGTAATGGGACATTAAAAAAAAGGTCCAAACAAGAAAATCTCATCAGGAATGTAGTATGATAGTGGAAAGTGTTACAAAGTATTGCATTGAATTTACAGAGCACAAGCAAGCTATTAGGTTCAACTGGTGTACATCAGTGCTCCATACCAACTCTCTCCCACTCAGTATAGCTTTCTATTCCCTTCTCCCCCATGTGTTTCTCCAACCCTTTGTTAAATGCATCTATGTTAGGCAACTTGTGGCAGGGATCATAAAGTGTGACACACAACCCTCTGCTCCATTCCTGATTTGACCTGCTGCCATGATTCCCTTTAGGAAGCAGAAGAACTGAATGCTGTCTTCTATCTCAAGCTATTGCTGCCTGCCTTTTTCAGGAAGCCATTACACAATGTAATCAATGAGATGTTCTCAGGTTAAAAATTAGCAGAGGGGAACCAGGAAATCAAACAAAGAAACAGATCTTGAAATTGAACACACATGGAGGGCCCAAGAAACACACATGGAGGGTCCAAGAAACACACATGGAGGGTCCAAGAAACACACATGGACAGTCCAAAGAACACACATGGAGGGTCCAAGGAACACACATGGACAGTCCAAGGAACATACTTGGAGGGTCCAAGAAACACACATGGACAGTCCAAGGAACACACATGGACAGTCCAAGGAACACACATGGAGGGTCCAAGGAACACACATGGACAGTCCAAGGAACATACTTGGAGGGTCCAAGAAACACACATGGACAGTCCAAGGAACACACATGGACGGTCCAAGAAACACACATGGACAGTCCAAGGAACACACATGGAGGGTCCAAGGAACACACATGGACGGTCCAAGTAACACACATGGAGGGTCCAAGAAACACACATGGACAGTCCAAGGAACACACATGGAGGGTCCAAGGAACACACATGGACAGTCCAAGGAACACACTTGGAGGGTCCAAGAAACACACATGGACAGTCCAAGGAACACACATGGAGGGTCCAAGGAACACACATGGAGGGTCCAAGAAACACACATGGACAGTCCAAGGAACACACATGGAGGGTCCAAGGAACACACATGGAGGGTCCAGGGAACACACATGGACAGTCCAAGGAACACACATGGAGGGTCCAAGGAACACACATGGAGGGTCCAAAGAACGGCAGGGCAACTAGTGGAGCTGCTGCCTCACAGTTCCAGCGACCCAGGTTCAATCCTGACCTTCAGCGCCGTCTGTGTGGAGTTTGCATTTTCTTCCTGTGACCACGTGGGCTTCTTCTGGGTGCTGCGGTTTCCTCCTGCGTCCCAAAGATGTGAGGTTGATAGGTAAATTGGCCGCTGTAAGTTGCCCGCAGTTTGAGTGGTAGAATCTGGAGGAGTTGTGGGGGGATTGATGGGAGAGTGTGGAGAACAGGTTACAGAGAAAATTAGTGAGATGAGGTGAGATATCTTTATTAGTCACATGTACATTGAAACACACAGTGAAATGCGTCTTTTGCGTAGTGTTCTGGGGGCAGCCCGCAAGTGTCGCCACGCTTCCGGCGCCAACATAGCATGCCCACAACTTCCTAACCCGTACGTCTTTTTGGAATGTGGGAGGAAACCGGAGCACCCAAAGGAAACCCACGCGGACACGGGGAGAATGTACAAACTCCTTACAGACAGCGGCAGGAATTGAACCTGGGTCGCTGGCGCTGTAATAGCGTTACGCTAACTGCTACACTACCGTGCCTGCCCACGGGGCACAGGGGGGATGAAATTGCGCTGATGAGCCGGCATAGATTTGATTGGCTAAATGGCCTACTTCTATGTTAGATGGAAATCTGGTGCTGATAGAGTGCAGGAGGGGGGAGGGTGTGTGGTGGAATGACTTCAAGAAAGGAAAATGGAAGTGTCTGCTTAAATGTAACCTGTGGCTGGCTGACGGATTCCAGCCCCGGTACAGCAGCATCACTCGGTCAAGGAGGACGAAGGTGTCACCTAACGTTTTCAGTCTGGCACATCCAGCCTGCTAGAGAAAGCTTAGCAGGAATGTAGGAAAAGAATAGGGGAATAGGATTGATTGCAGAGCTCTTTCAAAGACTGGTGTTTGCATGAAGGGCCAAACTTCCTCTTTTCATACTGCATCAGTCTGCAACCGTTTGATTATAAGCAGCGCGTACATGTACAGTTTTGTGAATATATTCATCACCATATATTTAATCATACATTGGGTAGATCATCAAAGAGGTAAGGCACATCATTATCCATGTACTTCTACATCAATAGAAGCCATCACTTGCATGAAAATTCCAGTGACTTCATTCCATTTATTTAATCGACCCCTTGCTGCTGACATTAAGTGACAGTGAAGGGGAATGTATTTAAATTTGTGGTGTGGTGCAGCTGTTAACTATAACAGTATCCGGTGCAGCTTAGAGTGTAGTCTGCGACCTACTTACATACTACTTTACCCCTGATACCATGATTAAAAGCTGCTTTGAATCCAGTTTTCCCTCTAGGGATTTTGATTTGCAAGAATTTTACGAACTGCACAGAAGACTGGGGTCAATGGTGAGAGATGTAGAGATGCAAGTACGTATATACACACACACACGCGCACACTCACTCACTTACATTGCTATATAATGAATACACAGAGGCAAATGTTATATATACACCGATATAAAAATAGATGCTCACAAAACAATGGTTAATGAGCAGCCACACAAAAGTATCCACTTATGCGTGTGTGGATACGAACACACTCGTGCATTCACACACATATCACATTCAAATACCTCCATGGGAATGTAATTGTTAATAGAAAGACACCCTTAATGTGGAAATAATTAGAATTATAAACTGTATGAGAAAAACAGATTAGATTTCCACTGTTCCCTTCATATCCCACATTAACAAGTATGGAATTTACATAAAATTAATAAGGTTTTCTTTAAAAATAATCTCTGTGTCTTTTCCACTTATCTAAGATTGAATGCCTCAGTCTCATCTTTCAATAACATTTTAATTACTGCTTCTAAAAAATCTGGCAAAGTTGTTTAAGGTTCTCCAACAAAATGGAGATGGATAACACAGAGACTCTATTTCAATTTATAAGAACACTTTCCAATTCATTGGTCAGTTGGCTCACTTCTGTTTGTGGGAACTTGCTGTGCACAAAATGGCTGTCATATTTTCACGCACACCATTCTATTGTTTTGATGAGATGCATTGAAACAGTTCTGAGAGTCATGGTCTGTTATATAGATCTATCCGCCTTTTACCTATCAAAGCAGTGATCACCTTCCTTATATGGTGTTGGCTTGTGTATGCAACTCTTTCAAGCAGTCGGATGGCTTTATCCTGGGGCCCAGAACATTGCTGTGATTTGCGACATGTAACATCGGAACAACAGACAGCCTCAGACTCCAAGAAACACCCTGGAGTTTCCTTGCGCTGGCTGATGTCGTGTCTGATATTTCCTTCTCTGGCATTCTGTGCGGAGCTCTGCCTGTGTTGCTGCAGAGGGAGCTCAGTGCATTGGCAAGCTTCTGTGAGTATCTAATCCTTCATATTACAAAGTACAATTATGAACAATGATCCAAAACATTTCATCGTTTGATATAATGTTATGGCACAAACTTTGACCTTTTCCCACATCAAGTTTTTCTCTCTGTCCAATCCATCATTCCAGTTTGTTCTACATGCTCCTTTAATATTTTTCTTGCTCAAGCAACCAAATAATTCCCTTTAAAACGTATTTATAGACTCAGTCTCACAGTGAGTGGTGGCAGGGAGTTTCTCATTTCACCTACCTTCTGCGTAAAGGGACCTCTTGTAATCTCACCTTCAATTCTTTTTCTCATAATATTGTAATTTTACTCCCATATTCCTCATCATCTATCTGGTGATAATCCATTATAGTCATGAAAATATCATTTGGATAACTCCTTAACCACCTCATCTTCAATGAAAAATGCTGCTAGTACCATCACCACCTCTCAGTTATAGTATCTCACTGAATATTGTCAGATGACTGGTGAAAATTCATATTCATCAGGGTAACAAAAGCAAACTACAGAACAGGAGGTTGGTTGGTGTGTGAAATCACTAGACCATTTTTATGGGCTTCTGGCCTTAATAGCAAAGAGAATAAATAAATAGGGAGTCTTGCTTCAACTGTAAAGGGCATTGTTGAGACCACATATAGAATTCCAGAGATACATGACTTCTGAGAGAAGAAATTCCTTCTTATCCCCATCTTAAATGGATGACCCCTGATTCTGAAACTATGCCCCCTAGTTCCATACTCTCACATCAGAGGCCCAACTTCCTCAAGTCTTTTCTCATGAAACATCCCCTTCACCCCAGAAATCAAGTGAGTACAGACTATTGCATATAGTTTTGGTCCCCATATTTCAGGAAGAATGTGCCTGCATTGGACACAGTTCTGAGAAGGTTTGCTTAATTCCTAGGACATTATCATTCATTTTAGTCCAACAGACAAACAGTGTGAGAGACTGGGCAAAGTTGTATTTGATGAAACTGGTGATAAATAAACAAATCCTGTCAGCAACATACAAAATGCTGGAGGAATTCAACAGGTCAGGCAGCATCTATTGGAGGGAAATGGACAGTCAACCTTTCAGGTCGGAACTGGAAAAAAAAGGGGAGATAGCCATTAAGGGGGGGGGAAGGGGTCAAGCAAAAGTTGGCAGGTGATAGGTGGATCCAGGTGAGGGGGGAGGGGAATGATAAGCAGGTGGGGAAGGGGGGAGAGCGGAAATGAGGTGATAGGTGGAAGTAACAGAGGGCTGCAGAAGATGGAATCTGATTGGAGAGGACAGTGGACCATGGAATAAAGGAAGGAGGTGAGATGGGGAACTAGAGGAAAGAATGTGTGAGTGATGGGCACATGGAGAGGGTAAAGAGATGGGGTGTTGACTGCAGTGGGATCAGGAGAAATTAAGGGAGGGGGAAACAGGGGAGTGGTTACTGGAAGTGAGAGAAATCGGTGTTCACTCAAACTGATGGTCAAGAAGATCCCAGAAAAGATATAAACCCTTGTTCTCAGCAACTGGTTCTACTTTATGGGCTCTGACAGTGTTGATTTTTGCTGCTCAGCCAGCAATGACTTCCATGTTCCTGCAAACATTTCTTTTTTCAGAAAAAAGCTTTTTAAATTTGGCACCAGTTTTGAACAGGGTTGCACCTCCCACTTTCAGCACCTGGTGCTCTGTAGAAACAGAATATTTTTTAAAAAACTGCAGACGCTGGAAATCTGAAATAAAATCAGAAAACGCCTCAAACACCAAGGCAGCATCTGTGGAGAGAGAAAGGGATTTAATGTTTTCAGTTTCAACACCCTGTATTGGAAATAAGAAAGAGAGAAAAGAAGTTAGTTTTCTGTGTCTGGAGATGTTTTCTAAGTGTTCAATCCACACTCCTCATTCCTAACTCCCCATCAGTGGACATAGCTTCAAATAACAGTGAGAATAACAGTAAGGTAAGAATACGTTACCCCTTAATTTGTAATGTGCCCCAAGGCAGTTTAAACTTATTGGTTAGCTTGAGGTGATTCATGCAAACAAAAAACAGAAGCTGGTATTGGTTTATTATTGTTACTTGTACCGAGGTACAGTGAAAAACTTGTCTTGCAAACCGATCGTACAGATCAATTCATTACATAGTGCAGTTACATTGAATTAGGTACAGTTGAGGTGGTACAGTTAAAAACAATAACAGTACAGGTGATGGTTGTTGTGATATTGTGGGTCATTTCCGAATGATGATATTAGGGGCTAAATCAACGCCCAGTCATTTCCCATAATCTGTTGTAAGACTGCCACCACAGTGCTCAAAGCGTTAACAAGTGCTCTGCTCTGGTTGTTTGCCGAGATATGCCAAATGTATTCATTCAGTGAAAGAGCTTGTTCCTGCAAAAAAAAATCAGAAAAAGCTCTTAAGCTTGGCACCAGTTTTGAACGGGGTTGCACCACCCACTTTCAGCACCTGGTGCTCTGTAGACAGTTGCATCTGTGGCAATTCCTTCGCCCTCCACCCCTTCATTGAGGGAAAGAGAGAGAGAGAGAGATGTGACAACTGCCGCACGGGCTGCCTAAACGAGGCCTTCCACACCTGTCCCTCTCGATCTGTAGGCAACAGTTGTCCAAGCGGACTCGCCGAGGGCGATTTATTTGCCACCAGCGTGCGGGAGGAAAACATGACTTCTTTCCAATTGGACTTTCTGCCTGAAATAATGGTTGATACTTGTGGCCTGGCGTCCGATAGGCTGTAAGTAGGACGGTCGAATGCGGCTTTGCTAAAGGTCGATAGCGTGCAGCTCATCGCAAATTGTGTCTTGTTAGGACAAGAGTTTTGTTGGAGAGAGAGAGAGAGAGACTGATATTGAATAGCGAGAGGCAGCCTGCGTGGGCAGGGAGGAGGTGAAAGGGATAGAACTGCAGACAGGGGTGTTTGTACGGGGCTGCTTTGCCACGGTGCTCTGTGTGAAAGGATATGCAATTGACAAGACTTTCTGGGCTGTGTGTGTGTGTGTGAGCGAGCGGGAGGATGCAAAATGGAGAACATTTATTTAGTGTCCGTGTTGCTGGGGGCAAGCGGGCTGGCGGTGCCGGGAGGGCAGTGGCGAAGCCTCGGTCTCCCGGCCGCCCGCGGTCAGTCGGGTCCGGGCCGGCTGGAGCTCGGTGATTCTGTGGGGGGGACGGGAGGGCGGTGTCAGCGGCTGAGCTGGGGAGGGGCAGTGTCCGGGCGAGGGAGGAGGGGGGGGGGGGGTGGGGAGCAACTGGTCCCGCAGTGACCGGTGGTGGAGTGGAAGGGCTTCGGAGCCCGGGGAGTGGTGGGAGTGAGAACCCCCTGTCCCACCTCCCTCCTAGTGTTCGGGAGGGGGGGTTTCAGTGAGTCTCTCTTCCCGTCCCGTCCCGTCCCCACAATGTCCCGGGGTGGTCAGTGTGTCCCTCCTCCCCACTCCTCCCACTCCCCCCTCCCCTCCCCTCCCCTCCCCTCCCACAGGTGGTCAGTGAGGCTCTACCCCCCATCCCCTTTTCCTCTAGTTGGTCACTGTGTCCTTTTTCCCCACCCGGGTGGTCAGTGTGTCACCCTCTCTTACACCCTCCCTCACCCTTCCTCCCCCCTCCTCCTCCTCCTCCTCCCCCCACAGGTGGTCAGAGGCTCTCCCTTCCACACACTCCCCTTACCCTGGGGTGGTCAGTGTGTCCTCTTCCCCCCCCCCCCACAACCCCCGCGGTGGTCAGTGTCCTTCCTCCCCCTCCTCTCCCCCAGGGTGGTCAGTGTCTCTTTTCCCCTCCCACAATATCCAAGGGGGTCACTGTCTCTTCCCCCAGCCCTGACCCTGTGGGATCGATCTCTGAACCTGAATTTGGAGACTGGAGTCCAGTTATCTTTGCATCAACCCACACCCCAGAAATGCTCGCCATTAACTGTCTGGGTGATCCCTAACCGAAGAGGTTTGGCTGCTGTAAGCAGCCATCGTTCCAGCAGTAAATTTTGTTCTCCAACAGTCTGCTGCTCAGAACTCATGAGGAACATCATAAGGACATTAAAATGAAATGAACTTCTCCCTTTTTGGTATTGGTACTGGGAGAATGTCTGGGTGATTGACAGTCACTTGCATAATGAAGCTTTCATTCATCTTCAAATTATTGCTGGAATATGGCATGCTCTGAAAATCGTATGTGTTGACCCTGAGCGAGGACCTTTCTAAGCGATCAGTCATGTAATGCAATCCCCAGAATTTTTTTTACAACTGCGAGTGTGTGACGTGGTTGCTCTGAGCAAGGAGCTGCAGTGGGACATGGAGGAATTGGTCCTGGTTCCAACTTCTGTTTGCAATCTGCTGACCCTCCCCTGCCCAACCCCTGCCACCAGGTGAGTCTACAAGCCTGTGCAGCAGATGAGGACGGGTTGGGGTCTCGGATCTGGTGAAGCCCCGCCGATATTCTCTGAGGAAATGTCAAGACCAGTCGCACAGCCAAAGTATTAGCGGGCAGGGATCAGCCACCCATCAACGCTCCAGTGAACTGAAGCATTTTTGAAAGAGGAGGATTGTAATCCAGTTAAGGCAAAATAGAATTTGTAAGTCTCAGGTAGCCACAAAACAGTGTGTATTGAGGTCACTCTGAAAAGATCTGTGCTTGCTCCCTGCTAAATTAACTAGGAAAGATGAAGCTGGGATAGAATGAGTGAAGTTACTATCCGAGGTTGTAAATCCTGGGCGCAGAGAAAGAGTTGGGAATTGAGGAACTTTTTTCAGTTCTGTATACAGGAGGACGTGTTTCCAACCAGGCCAGCTGGCGTTTGTGTCAGTGGGACCTGTTGAAAACAGGAAAGAATGTCATCGCGTATCTTTTGATTTTTATTCAGCGACTGAACCAGTGACTTCCTTCGTTGGATAAAATGCCTTCTTTCAATTGACAGTAGGAGAGGGAAGAGGGCCAACAAATCAACCGGCCAGTCAGCCTTTGTGTCTTCCATAACTGGATGTGGGTGCTGTTTATCTTTTCCAGTTAGACTGTATAAGTCACAGGCAGACAATTGACTTCGAAGAGAGTCTTTTTGGCATGGGGTGGGGAGTGGTGTTGGCAAAAAAGTAGATTTCTTCTTTTGCCTTCCAAGCAGCTTCAGAGGAAGTGACTGCTTTCATGCTGAGATTTTGTGTTGACCGTTGACGTGCTCGTACATCTCCACAAGGTTTGAGGGTGCCTGTGTATCTGTACAAAACTGGAGGGTACAATGTAGTTTCTTTAGGGGGAAGAGTGGATTACCTCTTTATCTGTTCCTTTGTAACAGTCAAGCACGTATTGCCTGAGTGACTTGGATGAATTTCTTACTTTTATCATCAGAGGAAGTTTTCCAACAGTCTTGTGTTGATTTTGTCAAATGTGCTTCATTTGCGTTGTAAAGTTAAGGGACATCTATTGCTCATATTTTTCTTTCTGATCCTGTGCCAGCCATTTGTTTATCTGTATGACAAAAAATCACAAGCAAAAAAACAACATAGATGGAGGGGGTAATTGGAGCAAATTATCCCCAGCATTTGTGTTTGGAAACGTTATTTAGTAATGCAGCAGGTTAGTCCAAAGCCATCAGCACTGCAGGCTTCACCCTGACTGGGTGCAAGTGCCACTGGTTTGGGCATCAGAAACTAGTCCCGGTGTTAAATGAGCTTTTGCCACTGAATGATACCACATTAACTGGCAGTCTTATTTCCGAGGAAGGCACCATTAAAGGAAATAGAGTGCTACAGCACAGAAGCAGGCCCTTTGGCCCATCTAGTCCATACCGCCTGATCATCTGCCTCGTCCCATCTACCTGCACCTGGACCATATCCCTCCAAACCCCTCCCATTCATGTACCTATCCAAACTTCTCTTAAATGTTATAACTGAACTCGCATCCACCACTTCTGCTGGCAGCTCATTCCACACTCTCACCACCCTCTGAGTGAAGAAGTTCCCCCTCAGATTCCCCTTAAATATTTCACCTTTCACCCTAAACCTGACCTCTAGTTTTGGTCTCACCCAGCCAGAGGGGGAAAAGCCTGCATGCATTCACTCACTCTATCTATACCCTGCATGCATTCACTCTATCTATACCTATTATAATTAAGATCTCCCCTCATTCTCCTGCACTCCAGGGAAGAAAGTCCAAACCTATTTAACCTTTCCCTATAACTCAGGTCTTCAAGTCCTGGCATCGTCCCTGTATATTTTCTCTGCACTTTTTCAACCTTATTGATATCTTTCCTGTAGATAGGTGACCAGAACTGCACACAAAACTCTGAATTCAGCCTCACCAACATTTTCACAGAACATAGAACATTGAACAGTACAGGCCCTTCGGCCCACGATGTTGTGCTGATATTTTATTCTACTCTAAGATCTATCCAACCCTTCCCTCCCAGATACCCGTCCATTTTTCTATCATTCGTGTGTCTATCTAAGAGTCTCTTAAATGTCCCTCATGTATCTACCCCCACAACCTCTGCCGGCAGTGCGTTCCACGCACCCACCACTCTCTGTGTAAAAGAACTTACCCCTGACATCCCCCTTATACCTTCCTCCAATCACCTTAAAGTTATGTCCCCTCATGTTAGCCATTTCTGCCCTGGGGAAAAGTCTCTGACTGTCCACTCGATCTATGCCTCTTATCATGTTGTGCACCTCTATGAGGTCACCTCTCATCCTCCTTCTCTCCAAAGAGAAAAGCCCTAGCTCGCTCAACCTATCCTCATAAGACATGCTCTCCAATCCAGGCAACATCCTGGTAAATCTCCTCTGCACCTTCTCTAAAGCTTCCACATCCGTCCTATAGGTGACCAGAACTGAACACAATACTCCAAGTGTGGTCTAACCAGAGTTCTGTAGAGCTGCAACATTACCTTGCGGCTCTTGAACTCAATACCCCGACTAATGAAGGCCAACACACCATACCCCTTCTTAACAACCCTATCAACCTGCTCAGCAACCTTGAGGAATCTATGGGCATGGACCCCAAGATCCCTCTGTTCCTCCACACTGCTAAGAGTCCTGCCATCTTGTACAACTTCAATAAAGAAAGTGATAGGTCATAGTGACAAAGCAAGGGAGCTCTTGTGAGGTTGAGGATTGTTGTGGAAGGGAGCTGAGGTGCAGATGGGTGAAAGGATGCTGCAGATGACCGAGATGTGCTTATTTTCTAAAGATGGGTCGAGAGAATAATCCCCATTGTTCAGTCTTAGTAACCACGCTGCTGGAAGTGATTGAAATTGATCTTATGTACTTAATTTGTATGTACAATCCTCCATACACAGAATTTTTCTGGAGAAATGATCTCTCTCATTTCTCCATTTTGCTGCTCCACTGCGAAATCTCTTTGAGGTACGCCTACCTCAAAGATGTTCTCCTCCCATCTTTGGGGGTTCTGTGTGACCCTCTCTCTGCTCCCCCTCTGTGATCTCTGCTGTTCTTCGACCACGTACTTGCACAGACTCACTTCCACAACCATGTGGCCTTCCTGGGCACTTGTCCCACTCTCCCCCTCCCGCACCTGTCTATCACCCCCTCTCTCACCTGGATCCACCTATCACCCATCAGCTCTTGCTCCACATCCCCCCCCCCCCTTTTATACTGGCAATCTCCCCTCTTTCTTTCCAGTCCTGCAGAAGGTTCTCGACCCAAACCATTGACTGTCCTGACCTCAGCTCCCTTCCACAACAATCCTCAACCTCACAAGAGCTCCCTTGCTTTGTCACTATGACCTATCGCTTTTTTTTATTGAAGTTGTACAAGATGGCAGGACTCTTAGCAGTGTGGAGGAACAGAGGGATCTTGGGGTCCACGTCCATAGATACTGCCTGACCTGCTGAGTTCCTCCAGAGCTTTGTGTGTTGCTGGAGAAATGATCCTGCTTTTATTGGGAGAAGTAGCTCAGTTTGTGTTCCTTCCATTCAAACAGTCTTTGTTTCCTGAGTAGGTTGACTTTGCTTGCTGTACAACAGAGAGGTTTGTCGTGAGTCACCTGCTTTTCCCCCCACCTATAATTCTTCCGCTGATGCAGTGTTGTCAATAAATGCAGTGGATCTGGAAATGATCACTGATCCAAGGCCTCCAGTTGCGTCATCCTTCTCCCCGAGGGATTCCGAAGAAGAACTAGAAGTACAAATGTTATTGACTTTAAAGTTCACCAAAAGGAGTTCAGTAACGAGTATTTACAGGAAACTGCCCTTTTCTTTTACAGAAACTACATTTCTTTTGTTCCTCATCAAATGCATAACCTAATGCAGAATGTTATAGAGGACTGGATGTTTCTCTCTCTCCTCTGTTGCACCCTTTATTCCCTATTTTGTGGTTCCACTTCAGAATTTCTTATTGAGGTGAAGTCTCACAGGAGTTGTCACCGATCCATTTGCGAGTGCAGCTTTAGCCGGCAGCACTCAGTGTAAAGAGAGGTAATAATGGGTAAGTTTAAGTGGAATTCATGCATGGATTGGCAGAAGTCAGCAACACTTTTGAGAATGAATATTAGCTCGCTGAAATGACTTCTTGCCTGGCAGGCTCACTATCTCAAGCAAATGTGATTGTCGGGGAATTTTTCTAAGCACCATGTACACATCGTCTGCTGGTCACTGGTGCAGAGATTAACTCGAATTACACCTTTGAGTGGCTGTGGATTTCATTAGTTGTTGGAAACAAATGTGTTTCTCAAGTGGATATTGGAATGCACAAGACTACCGATAAGTGTGTGTGAGCTTTCTTTTCACTGGAATGCTTCCTTTAACCCCTGAGGGTTAGTTAGTCAAAGTGTGAATGTCGTGAGTGTGAATTTGCTCTTTGTCCATGCTGCGTATGTTGTCTAACCCTTCACATTCTCCAAACAGTAATGACTATTAATACAATTATAACTCTGTCAACCTTATTGAGATTCAAGACTATTAAAACCATTCTATCTCAATCTCAACTAAAGAAGGTAAGTACCCTTTCAAAAATGGCTTTGTAGCATGTACATCTCTCAGATAAAGGTTCCTCCCACTGGCCCCTTAGTAACATAAAGTGATACTTGTGATCAGAGGGACTGCACTTTCTCTGTAGCTGTGACACTTTACTCTGTACTGTTATTGTTTTTACCTGTACTACATCAATGCACACTGTACTAACTCAACGTAACTGCATTGTGTAATGAATTGACCTGTACGATGGGTTTGTAAGACAAGCTTTTCACTGTACCTCGGTACAAGTGACGATAATATACCAAGACCACTTGGCTGGGCAACAGCTAGGGCCCCTTTGTCATTGGACTCTAGATTGAGGTGGGCACTATCAGAATCAGGTTTATTGTCACTGACATATGTCGTGAAATTTGTTGTTTTGCAGCAGCAGTACAGTGCAAGACATAAAAATTACCATAAGTTACAAAAATAAATAAATAGTGCAAAAGAGGAATAACAAGGTAATGTTCACGGACCGTTCCGAAATCTGATGGCGGAGGGGAAGAAGCTGTTCCTGAAATGTTGAGTGTGGGTCTTCGGGCTCCTGTACCTCCTTGCCGATGGGAGTAATGTGAAGAGGGCATGTCCCAGATGGTGAGGGTCCTTAATGATGGGTGCCGCTTTCTTGAGGCCCCGCCTCTTGAAGATGTCCTCGATGGCGGGGAGGGTTGTGCCCGTGAGGGAGCTGGCTGAGTCTAAGAGGGGATAAGGAATTTGGAAAAGGGAAAGAGCAAAATAAATAAATGAGAGGGTTGCTTTGAATGAACACATGCAAGTTAACGTTGCTGCAGATTCTCTGAGTACTGGGTACGTAGAATTAGATTATGCAGCCTTGGTGTAGGAGGAGGTATTGTAGGAGTACTGGTTTAGCTTCACAGGGGTTGTTGTTACACAGCAGAGTCTATCTTCCTGTAATGAATTACATGGAGAGAAAGTGCTTGTTTGAAATTAAACTTCATTAGATGGGAGCATCAGCCACTACATTGCAAACAATTTGCAGAGTGGTCTTGCCCAGCCCTTTTATTTTGGAAAACATTGTTTTTACTTAATTAGTTGATGAGAAATTTTACACCCACTGAGTGCCAGGCTTGCTATTTCACCAGATAAATTTGATACTGTTTCCTTTAACCTTCTCGCTGACACGCTTTGCAAATAGTTTAAACCTGGCTAAGGGAGTGGGTTTAATTATGATAATTTTTCAAGAGAACACCGAGTGTGTTTGTTACTCCCTCCTTAATAAAGCCCTTCGGTATGACAATTGGACCTTTGTATTCCATTGTTAATGTACAGTGTAAGTAATATCGATGATGAACAAACATTGCATGCAAATCATTAATCTATTTCCCCACACGCCTGGTTCTTCCCCTATTACTCTTTCTGCACACTTGTGAAAATGCTGATAATTATGAATCGGCCCGAAGGACCCATTGACTTTATCTGCAGGAGCAGTATAAATATAGATGAGCAGTTTGTTAATGAGAATGGGAACTCGTTCACCCCCTATGCAATTTGCAGTGTTTACCTAATGAAAGTTTTAATGGGAACAATTGGATAAGGTGCATAATCTACCCATCTGGGGGACTCTGGCTCCCATTAAGTGACTCCTGCAGAATGACTTAATTGTACTACCATTACTGTGGGTGGGTCTTGCAGTTTATGCAGGGAGCTTCAGATTAGTACATGGTGTGCAGAGGGATTGATGTACAGAGGGATCTTCGGGTTCAAGTCCATAGCTCCCTGAAACTGGCCGCACAAGTGGATAGGGTGGTAAAGAAGGTGTGTGGCATTCTTGCCTTTATTAGTCGAGGAATTAAGTTCAAGTTCAAGAGTCAGGAAGTTATGTTGCAGCTTTATAAAACTCTGGTGTATTTTATTCAGTTCTGGCCACCCCATTATAGGAAGGATGTGGAGGTGATGGAGAGGTTGCAGAAGTGGTTTACCAGGATGTTGCCTGGATTAGAGGATGTACTATAAGGAGAGGTTGGACAAACAAGGGTTGTTTTCTCTAGAGTGGTGAAACCTGATAGAAGTTTACGAAATTATGAGAGGCATAGATATAGACAGCTGGTATCTTTCTCCCAGGGTTGAACTGTATAATACTAGGGAGCATGCATTTAAGGTGAGAGGGGGATAATCAAAGGAGATGTGTGGTGAAGGTTTTTTTGTGCAGAGAGTGGTGGGTGCCTGGAACACGCTGCAAAGGATAGTAGTGGAGGAAGATATGATAGATGTGTTTAAGAGGCTCTTAGACAGGCACACGAATATGCAGAGAGATGTGGACCATGTGCAGACGGAAGGGATTTGGTGTCGTTAGCTTAATTAGTTCGGCACAACGTCGTGGGCCGAAGGGCCTGTTCCTGTGCTGTACTGTTCTATGGTCAAAGTTGTTGGGAATTGCCTGAGCTGGTGGATGGAAGGAGGACTTTGGTGAATTTTCACCCTGTTACTCGAGCAATAGCTCGCCTGACCAATTTGGAGATTGTCCTTCCCCCACCACCCCAAAGGAAACTTAAATTGGGAATTGTCTCCAAAGCGGCAAATTTGGAAACTCACTCCATTCTTGTGTGCAGGTAGCAGCCATTTTGTGGAGTTGGAATTGTGTTCCGTTGTCACACCTATCCACTTGTTGATGTCAAGGACATCAGCAATCACATGCACAATGTGAACACAAGCACCAATGACATCTAGTGCCTTGATTTTAAACCAGGCACAAATTCTTTATTAAATAACATCATTATTTCAAGCTATTTTCCATCCTCCCACTCTCCCCCACCCTCCCAACCTCTGTATTTGTCAGGGACTATGTTTGGTACAGTGGTATTGGACAGTCAGTAAGTTGTTGATCAGTGCTCATCAACTCTCAGCAGTTCTTTATTGTGGCAGGGTCACACGAGTGGTTCCCAGTAATTGCCTCTTAAGGAAAGGCTATGGAGACCAATTCTTCAAGACTGGGGAAGGAACCAGAGACGGCTGCTTTTTTAGTCATAAATGCCCAATTGGATGTTTCTAATGCTAGGATGGATTCAAGTTAAGTGACCTTGAAATTGACTCAAGCTCCATTGACTTTTCCCTTCCTTGTGGGAGGTACAGAGATAACATAGTCTTGTAGCTCCGTGCAATAGACTTTTAAATCTATGTAATATTTTTGATATATATAGGAAGATCTTGTTGCACAGGGACAGGGAGATACAGTGGAAAGAAAAGATGTTAGTGAATCCTGACACGTTTACCTTTGGTCTGTTCTGCAGTCAGGTTTGGTTACCTAGCTGCAGGAGAGTTGGGAATCATCAGTTCTGACCTACTGTTGTATAACGTGGAACCAGCTCACAAATAACTGAATGGGATCTGGATCCCTGATGCCAGTTCAATTTAATAGTGGTTGGACCCAGCAGGATACATTATTCATAAGTAAGTGCTGATTTAACCTCATATTCTTGGATCAAGAAAATATTTCCATCATTAATAAACACAATTTGTTAATGTGTGCACTCCAGTAACTGCAACAAGAGTCCTGAGATTTTTTTGGTATTGTTCAAGGTTTTTTTTTTGCTATTGTAATGTCACTGCCAAATCGACACAGCGCATGTTGATCAACGCAGGTATGAGTTTATTGATTAATGTATGTATACTTTGGCAAATGATTATATAAAGTGTTCGATGGCTTACTGCCATTGATATATTGCCTGCTTCCCTACCCTGAAATGTGTACAGTCCTGAACATTCAAACTGATAAAAATCAAAATAGATGTATAAAATTAAACTTTTTGTTTCATCTGTTGAATTTACTAAAAATAAAAATTAAATCCTGCCAAATAATAGATTGTTGTTTGCCCTATTTGAAGTGTCTGACTTCATGGATAAGACCCTTCCTGAATTCTAGGATAAACTTTAAAAGAATTGTGACTGAATCACAGGCACAGAAAAAGCAATACTGACTTTTAATAGTAGTAATTTACAAAAGTCAATCAGCACATCTGTTTCTGGGAGAGAAAGATGAAAAAGAACACTTTTTACACATGTTGAAAACATCTTATACCTGTCAATAATTGTGTTATCTTGTGGCTTGGATTGTGAACCAGCTAATAGCCTTCCTCAGCTGTCAGCCGTCATTTCGTAAGCAAGCTTCTCCCTCACTTTGCTGTCACCTATCCCTCTGCCATATCTCTCTCTCTCTTTCTCTCTTTCATTCTATGTCTGCTATCTATTTCTATCGCTTTTCTGGACCTTGTGTCTGAAACAGAGAGAGAGAGAGAGTGTGTCTGTGTGTTTAGGAGCTTCCCTATGGAAAGACAAGGGGGATTGCAGGTTGCAATAGTCCACAACACTTCTCCTGCAGTGGCACAAACTGGACATTGGTTATGTACCAGGCCTAACAATTTAGGAAATAAGGATTTCAATCCCATTGTGGCAATGTGAGCATTTAATTCCATTTTAATAAAAAATAATTAAAAAAAAAGCCCAAGCTTGTCATTTAAGATCGCGAGCTTCTCCTTAGGGAAACAAACTGCGTATGCTCCCCACTTCTACCCTGATGTGCTTTGGACCTGCACCAATGTGGTTGACCCTTGACTGGCCATTTGGTTCATTCTGACTTTCCCAGCAACAACTATGTGCTGAGAATTTTTGTTCTAAAAAGGAATTGCCTTTGATTCAATGGTTAAACAAAAAGTACAGCTTCAGGCTTCAATTAGTGGATGCTGGATTTTAAATGCTGGTTGTGTATCTTAAAGGTGTATTGTCTTCAAAGCTGCTTCAGTTGGGGTGGTGGGAGATGAGAAAGAGTGTCTCAGTTAACACTACTACCTGATGCAATGAAACATTGCAATGTTTTAATTTAACTTGATGCAAAAACAATGTTGCTCTTTATCATTTGACTTCTTCCTCATTATTCTGAGGATGCTGATCCTTAGAACACAGATTTAAAGGTGTCAGCAACCATGCGGTTCCATTGCCAAGGTTTGTGCTATTCAGTCAAAGGGGGCATCACAATCAGACTGGTGTACATCTTGGCAAAGTTTATTCCATCTCTGGAAATGATTCCTGGCTGATTTTTTCTTCTTCTCATCCCTTCACCAAACTACTAGCCTGGTTGAAATGTGCCAGTGTAGTACAGATTTAACCCCAGATCTCCCTGACAGATGTAGCTCTGTGACACTGCCTTCAATGGGATGTCGCAAACCATTGGTGTGTTCTTTCTTAAAAATACCAGTGGATAGACCCAGTTCTGAGCCAGGAAGAAAGCAGCCAATGAAAGCTGAGCATATGCCTATATAACCAGGGACACAGCTAAACTGAATGTATTATCGTGTCTGAGGAGACCCAGGAGCAGAACAACCCTCCTAATGGTACTGAGAGTGCAGAGAAGATATTTGCTTCAGAGTCTACTTAGAAATCAAAAGAATCTGATTCGTACTCTTATTTTGCTACAGTTGTTTAAACTTATTGGCATTGTGGTCGGCACAGACATGGTGGGCTGAAGGGCCTGTTCCTGTGCTGTACAATTGTGGTACTCTGTTTCGTAAATTACTTACAACAACAAATCCAAGCATTCCCTGACAGTTGCGACCTTCATAAGAAGAGGTCCTACAGTGTTCTGATCAGGGGGTATTCTCTGAGAGAATCCAGCAGAAAACGCCAACTGATTTATACATCCGTGAGCTGTATGGTGAAGAGACACCAGCTTGACAATATCCACAGGAAATGGATTCAACATAAGATCATCTCCCCTCTGTAAACAACTCAGGGGGAACCTTTTCAACTGGTCCCAAAAGTAGGGGAAAAATCTGTTTATGTGTCTGTGAAAGTTGAACTGACCCTTCTGTCCAGCAAAAGAGAACAGGGCTAAAAAGGGTTACATTTTGTGGACAGGCTGGATATTTTACCTGATTGGTTCCAAGGATGAGGAAGTTCAGCTACAAGGATAGACTGAAAGGGGATTTGTGGACAGGATTCATGATTGGCTGAGATGGGGAAATGAAGGTAAACTGTTCCCATTAGCAGATGGTTCCGGGTCCAAGGGACACAGATTTAAAACTTTAGGCAAAAAGTGTAAGGAAATGTTTTGATTTGGTATATTTTAAAAAAAACAGTGATGATCTGGAGCAACATGCACAAAATGCTAGAGGAACTCAGCAGGTCAGGCAGCATCTATGGAGAGGAATAAGCAGTCGACATTTCGGGTCAAGATCCTTCATCGGGACTGGAAAGGAAGAGGGCAGAAGCCAGAATAAGAAGGTCGGGGGAGGCGGAGGAGCACACGCAGGCAGGTGATAGGGGAGTCTGGAACTTGCTGCCCGTGGGGAAGTAGACTTACAGAGGGGGCTTGGACAATAAGGGCTCCAGGGAACGAGCAGAGGAAAGGATCACTTTACAGGATGAGGCCATTCAGTCCATTAAGTCTACAGACTGTAACAATTCTATAATTCAATTGCTTTGTACTCCCCTGAATATATATCAAGAGATGACCTAATAGTATTTTTTTTAAAAATCCAACCAATGAATCCAGTCCTAAGCTTGAAGGAAAGCAGCCAACTAAACACGTTGATGGGTTAGAAAGAGAAAAGCTCTGTCCTCTGGTGGAGGAAGTATCTTAAAATTGGCTGTTCAAGGACAACACCAACTGCACTTGCTTGCAAAAATTGGCTTGGAAAGTTAGAATTCTTTGCCCCCAGACGTCTCTGAGGCTGGATTTTTTTATATACTGTGCGGTGTTGTTAAAAGTCAAAGAACCATAGTGGATAGATGCAATTCAGCTGTAATTTCAATGAATCTCACAGCAGATGAAGTGGTTTAGTTGTGTTCTTGTATCACTAACGCTGTGTAAGGAAATCCATTGCAAAACCCTAACACCTGATGTGATCACCTAATGATTCAGACAAGAAGAGAAAAGTTGGGAAGTGCAAAGCTAATTTGTAGCATCAACAGTGTTTGGGGACTATACACTAGTCTTTTGAATTTGGATTAGTTAGATGGATGTTTTTCACTAGAATCCAAAGCTAAAGATGTCAAGTAGGCCCTTATAAACCCAATTGGGGAAAACTCTTCAGTCATAAATTGGTTAAAATGTGGAATTTCCTTTTGCCTGGAGTGTTTGACGTGACAATTTAACCACCAGGGAGGGAGAAAAAGAAGCTCTTGGCAGTAGATAGAGTAGAGAGAGGCTGCTGTAGAGAGAGACCGGAAGTGCTGTATGCACTGAGCAGATCAGGCAGCATCCTTGGAGGGAGGAACAGTTGATGTTTTGGGTCAATTGTGATGAAATGTTGACTGTTTCCCCCTCCGCGGATGCTGCATGACTAGCTGAGGATTTCCTGCATTTACGTTTTATTTCAGATTTCTAGCATCAGCAGTATTTTGCTTCTGGTCTGGTTGGGGGCAAATGTCCTACTGCAATCCTGAAAATTTATATTTATCTGATACTCAAGTAAACATCGCAATAAATCACTTACTGCCATGGGCAGGCACGGTAGTGTAGCGGTTAGCGTAATGCTATTACAGCGTCAGTGAATCGGGTTCAATTCCGGCCACTGACTGTAGGGAGTTTGTACGTTCTCCTCGTGTCTGCGTGGGTTTCCTCCGGGTGCTCCGGTTTCCTCCCACATTCCAAAAGACGTACGGGTTAGGAAGTTGTGGGCATGCTATGTTGTGGCACTAAGATAGTGGCAGCTGATTGAGTCTTGGCATGGCCTTTTGCCCGGTATGTTGTTAAGGAAAGGTTTGCGGATGATAAAAAGTGACGTGGGGGTTTCTGATCTCATTGTCTCACTTCAGGGTCACTGCTCCCTTGTGCTATGAACACAGAAGTGGCTATGTATTTGGAAGAGTTGTGCTCCTGACTTTTCCCTCCTACCCACGAATGGTTACTGTGACTGGGCAATCAATAAGGATCAGACAATTCAATCACTTGCTGGCATTGCGGCCAATTAGTTGACACCTCCACCTTTTGAATAACAAGGAAAGCAAATTGATGAAGTGAAAGAAAATAAAGCAACAGGACATTTTGTAAGACTTTGTCGGAGTTTTTATCATCTGGGTTGCATTTGCATCTGTTTATGTTGAGTGGCAGTGATGTAACTTGTAAAACTTGGCCAGGTCCACAGAGTAGATTAGTAATTTAAGGAGTGTGCTGAAAGATCCTTTTTTCCCCTCTTACAATGCCATGAAGACATCTTTGGGAGATGTAAGGTATAATGTGAACCGTGTTAGCTTCCTGGTGGATTAGCTTCCTTTGTTTGTGAAGACCAAATTGCAGACTGCAAAGAAAATAACGAGGTATATTTTAAACATGGCTTAATAGCAGGCTGGAGTGTCGCCATTGATGAAGGCCACAACATGTAGTGCTGTTGTCACTAGGCTATTGTGAGACCAACGCAATACCAGAGGAAAAAATTTCCTTGATATTGGCTCAGGCAAAGGGAACTTTGGTTAGAAATTTGGAAGCATTATACATTTGTTACAAATAGGCACATTGAAGTCAAATCATGCACAGTGTTCCTTTCGGTGAAAACAACCCTGGTGTTATATTAATCAGAATCTGGTTTATTATTACTGACTTGTGTGTCATGAAATTTGTTGTTTTGTGGTGCAGTACAATACAAAGACAAGAAATTACTATTAATTACAAAATAAATAAATAGTGCAAAAAAAAAGGAATAACGAAGTTGGGTTCATGGACCGTTGAGAAATCTGATGGCAGAGGGGAAGAAGCTGTTCCTGAATGGTTGAGTGTGGGTCTTCAGGCTCCTGTCCCTCCTCCCCGATGGTAATAATGAGAAGAGGGCATGTCCAGATGGTGAGGGTCCTTAGTGATGGATGCCACCCTCTTGAGGCACTGCCTCTTGAAGATGTCTTTGATGGTGGGGAGGGTTGTGCCCGTGATGGAGCTGGCTGAGTCTACAACCCTCTGCAGCCTCTTGCGATCCTGCGCATTGGAGCCTCCATACCAGGCTGTGATGCAACCAGTTAGAAAGCTCTCCACCGTACATCTATAGAAATTTACAAGAGTCTTTGGTGACGTACCAGATCTCCTCAAACTCCTAATGAAGTTGAGCCTCTGGCGTGCCTTTTTTGTGATTGTATCAATGTGTTGGCCCCCGGATAGATCCTCTGAGATGCTGATGCCCAGGAACTTGAAGCTGCTCACCCTTTCCACCACTGACCCCTCAGTGAGGACTGGTGTGTGTTCTCCTGATTTCCCCCTCCTGAAGTTATGGAATTAAGCATTTATTGGGTATCTTGGACAGTTGCCTATTCTGAGCTTCGCTTAGGGTTCCTGGGTTTGAATTGAGGACTCTTGGAATAAGTGGCCCCATGTCGGCACAACATCGTGGTCCGAAGGGCCTGTACTGTGCTGTTATGTTCTATGGGCACCTGAGACCCTAGTGTAATGGGGTGCTGAATTACCATTGGATTCCTTTCTGTTGCTTGATTCCATTGACACAAATGGCAACAAATGGCAGGAAAGGGGTGCAAAGGTAGGCTGCTGTTTCAGTGCCCATTTAGCTCGAGAAACCTTTACCCTCAATGTCCATTCTGTAGGCAACCCAATTCCCCCATGATGCAGCTCTCTAGTGACTTGGAAGGGGTGTGGGGGTGAAGGTATGCGGTACATCCACTGACGGTACTTGAGGTGACTTTGGTGGCTTCCTACTCTGTGGTGCAGGGTGCAGCTCAGTGTGAGAGCTGAAGGTGGGGTCATTGTTTAATGTACAACGTTGGCATAAGAGGCAAGGAGGTAAAGGCATAAACAGGATCTAGCAGGTGCAACGAGTCCATGAGGAGGTGGAGTGAAATACACTAGTGACAGAAAATGCTGAGCTTTATGGTGTCGGTGGTAGGCGACATTTATTGTCCCTTTAACTGAGGAGAAAGTCAAGAGTCAAACACATTGTAGATGAGGCAGTAGGGAAAGGTTGGCAAAATGCCTGGGGCTTCAATTTGATACAAGTTACAAGGCTCATCTTCATTGGCCATGTGAGGTCATTGAACATTTGCCTGCCTTGCAGCCATCTGCCACGGACAAGAGTTGAGGCAGATACATAACGACATTTAAAAGACATTTGGACAATACGTGGATAGGAAAGGTTTAGAAGGAAGTGGGCCAAATGCGAGCAAATGGGACTAGTTTAGGTGAGTCCCTTGGTTGGTATGAATGAGTTGGGCCAAAGGCCCTATCTCCATGCTGTATTACTCTATGACTGTAAGAGTAAAGTACTCTACCAACTGTGCTGAAAAGTTTGGATAAGTATCTCCCTGATGGATATAAAATGGTCTTTCCCCAGCCAACCTCCTCCAAAATGCCAACATATCAGGGGCAGTCCTCTTGGCCTCTACAATGTCTGCTGCTTGCAACAAGCTCCAGTAACAGTTTGCAGTCGGATTTCGCCTCCCCTTGCTGCAACTGAGCCAGCAGCCTTTTATATTAACCTGCCAGAGAGCAAGCCCACCTTGTCCTAATTAAGAGAAATACTCCGGGGCTTTGGTTGTATCCACCTGACCTGTAATGGGTGCTCAAGTTGAATGAACTTAAACCAATTTCTGCCTGCCTGGGTGGAGTATAACTTGGGCTACCATTCCTTTGTGCTTCCCATCAAGATGAATTTCAGTCCCACAGCATTAATTTAGCATCAATTAGCTTCATTTCTAGTCCTCCCTTGGGCATGTTGATGTATCTACATGTTATATATATATCCCAGTCATCAGACAGGGTGTCTGTAGTGCAAGAGCAAAGCCACGAGATGCTGTCAGGATTCAAACACTGGGAACCGTCTTGGAGACCGGCTGTGCCATTTTAATGAAGGTTGTAAAGATTCTCAGTGCAAAGGATCAGTCTGCCTGATGCTGCTGTATAACCACTGCTGTGTCTGTGACATTTATGCTGCAGCGTTGCAGCGGGAATCATGTGGTCATCAACTGGCCCTCCAGCACTGTAAATCAATCTGCTCCAGAACTACACAGCAGCCTCACTGCTGTAAGTCCTAAATGGGTCCTTTTTACTTGCTCCTGTTTTTTTTTGTCTGGGTTGTAGACAGATTCTGGGTTCTCTGATTATCCACGTTCCCGTTGCACAGAAAAATAAAGTAGGTCCAGTTGCCTGGCTTTGAGCCTTGCTTCATGGTTCCCCAGTTTTCTGGCTAAGTTGCTTCCTTTGGTGGGTGAGTCCAGGAAAAGAGGGCACAGTCTTAGAATTAGAGGGTACCCATTTAAGACAGAGATGAGAAATTTCTTTAGCCAGAGGATAGTGGATTTATGGAATTTGTTGCCACATACAGCTGTGGAGGCCCGATCATTGGGGCTTTTTAAGGAGGAGATTGATAGGTATCTAATTAGTCAGGGTATCAAGGGATATGGGGAAAAGGCCGAGAATTGGGGTTAGATGGGAGAATAGTTTAGCTCATGGTGAAGTGGCGGAGCAGACTTGAAGGGCCGAATGGCCTACTTCTGCTACTTTGTCTTGTGATCTTGTGACCTGCTCTCTTGGAGAAACAGCCACCTTCTGCCCCACAGCTGACCAGCCCCAGTAATCCTCACTTACTTGGCTCACAATAGCATAGTCATGAGCACACTCTCCTACATGTTCTACAGGATGTACTGCTGAGGCTTTATAAGGTGTTGATCAGACCACATTTGGAATATTGTGAGCAGTTTTGGGCCCCGTATCTAAGGAGAGATGCGATGTAGGGTTGATTGACAGATAGAGCTCTCCCACCTGTCTCCATCTGCCAATCAATCCCTCCACACCTGGATCCGCCTATCACTTGCCAGCTCTTGCCTCATCCTTTCCCCTCGCCTCTTTGCACTGGCCATTTCATCTCCCCTTTCCTCTTTCAGTCCAGATATAGGGTCTCAACCCGAAACATCGACTGTCCATTTCCCTCCACAGATGCTACCTGACCCACTGAGTTCCTCCAGCAGTTTGTTTTTTTTTTGCTTTGGAAAGGAAAGTTTTCAAATTTGGGTGGCGTGTTGCTAATACAAGTATAAAAATCCAGACTGATGCTCTACTGCAGCCCAGACTGTTGAAAATACTTTCCCTCTGATGAGGAATTGAGATTCAGCCCCATTTACACTTTCAAGGATATAGAAGGTGCAAGGGCACCTTTCCAAAAGGACTGAAGGAGAGTGTGGTTGTTCCGTTTGGTGTCTTGGCCAATATTTATCCTTCATCATCATCACTCAGAAAGACTATTTGGTCATATCACCTTGCTGTTTATGGGAGCTGGCTGTGCTCAAGTTGTCTGTCATGTTTCTTGCATTACAAATGTGACTCCATTTCAGAACAGTGCTTCACTGGACTTTGGGATGTCCTAAAAGGGACGTGACAGGTGCTGGAGAAATTCATGTATTTGTTTTTAAACCCAGGAAACCAATCCCGATAGTCGTGCCACAGCTGTGGAAAGCTAGTTTAACCCAGAACTGGCATTGATTCCTCTGCTGGCTACCGTGGCTGTGTTTCCCATTGAGGTGTTCTCGCGCTTGCTTCCTTCCCCTGTCAGCAGTGAACCTGCTAGTTCGCACACCTTCAGACTTATTACCTCAGTGTGTCATCCAATCAGTACAGCAATTGTTATCATAAAAGTAATAATCTGTACAGTACTCATATTTGGCTCATAAAAGCCAATCTCTGCTCCATCTGCTAAAGATTCTGTGTCTTTTTCATTATGAAATATCACTCAAGAGGGGAAAATAATAGAGTTGAAGCAATGGAGAAGTTCCTGGTTGTTTCATTCCAAGGCATCTGTATTTTCTACATTTACATAGGTCATTTATAATGTTCAAGTATCTCAAAGTGCTTTCCCCACAAGGAATAAATCGACTGTTAGGTGGGTGAGCACACGAGCCATTTTATGCACAGTGTCACTGTGAGACGAGTTGCCTTTTAAGGAATGAGTGGCGAGGGCAATGGGTAAATCCTCCTCTTCGTTTATGGGGCCACAGGATCACTTTTGTATGCACAGGCGAACCGGGTCTAAGGCTTAAGAGCTTAGTTCGAGCACCAGTGATAGAGATTGGGGAAAACAGTTGAACATATTAAAAAGCACCTAGAAATAATGAGACTGATTTTGTGCATCTGAAAGAACATAGAACATGGGGGGAAAAAAGCAACTGATAATTTATCTCATTGGTGTTTACTGGATCCAGTTCCCACATGCATTGGCTCTAAAGACATTGGGAAATCTTGAGTCTGTGAACAGTAATATATAACAGCAAGTTCTTTCTTTCCTCAACAACCTCTGGTAATTTCTGTGCAAAGACACTCAACAAAAATGAATTTTCATCGCTCCATATTCTGTGCCCACTCTGAGTGGATTGGGAGCCGTCTATGCCGCTGATATGCAACTGTCCTACTATATCCTATTAAAGATGTTCCACGCTTCAAACACATACTCACAAACACATTGTACACAATCTTTTCAATTCTCGATTTGGAGCATTTAATCTTGAACCAATCTCCCAATCCTGTTGGAGGGACTCCCTGTGCAGATTTCGATGACCAGCACCCTTGCACAAGCTCAAAATTCTCACCATTGACCGTCATCCTTTTGCTGTGCAGTTTTATAATGCATTTATTTTAGCCACAAAAAGCAACCGACTCTGTATAGACCAATGGATATTTCAATGAATTATTTGTCTCAAGTAATTATTTTGGCTTTATTTTAAAGTGCAATACAAGTATAATCTAACGGGTGGTCTTCTTCTGATGTAATGAGTTTCTGGGCTTGCCTCAACCACCGCCTCCCATCTTTGTCCAATTTCCACCAACTGGAAGAAATTTGGAAGGGAACGGGAGAAAGAAGTCACATGATCAAGGTCGTAATGGGGTCAATCAATAGTCGTGGAACAGAATGAGTCAGCAGAGGAAAGGGAATGGAGAAGGATGAAATAGCTTTGGTGATGACACATTCAGAGACCCATGAACATCAAAGAGGAAACACTGGGTCAAGTGTGGATTTCTAGAAAAGGGTGATTTAAAGAAGGAGCCAATGACACAGTGTAGAATGAGACCATTCAGCCCACCTCCCAGTATACTCTTATAACCTTGGCTAAATGTCATTGCAGTGAGACAGAAATCCAGCTGTCCAAAGAGATTTGCATTTTCTGTAGCACCATTCAGGTTATTTTCAAAGTGCTTTACAACCAATAAAGTACCTTTGCAGAGTTTCCCTGGTGGAATGAGGTGGAGCTGATGATGCACAGTTGCAGAAGTTCTTGCGGTCCTTGGTATAATTGGAGAACTCCAGCTAAAGCAGCAAGAACTGTCACAGTGCTGATCTGGTCAAAGGTTGATGGTCTGGTGGCGGCCTCTAATGCTGCAAAGTGTGGTTCTTGGCAGAATGGATCATTCTCCTCCAGTGTGAATGGCTTTTGACTATGAGGCCAGGAGCGAAGGTGCTGCCTGCCAAAGTAAAGACCACAACATTCCACTACAGGCTTCCCAAAGCATTGGAAATGCCCAGCATTTGACAAATATAGCAAACCTTCTTAACACAACTTGGCTTTTTGCCTCTGTGCCCTCAAAAAGTCTTTCTACCACATTAAAAGAACAGTCAGTTGTCAAATAGATGCTCCTTAGCCTCTTGACCTTTCAGGTCACTCTATTTAATGGCGAGTTTCAACTTTGGTCTTTTCAACTGAGGCTGATAACATGGATGTTTGTTACCCGAGGACTGGTCTTTATGTAGCAACTTATCACATCTCTTTGAGTGTCCCAGAGCAGTAGCATCCAATGCATTACTGCCTTGAAGTGTAATCACTTTTCATGGGTTTTATTTCCCAGTCCTCTTTTTTTTAGATGAGGTGCCAGAAGTCTGGAAGATGACTAAGGAGGAGCCTTTGTTTAAAAGTAAAGCGAAAGGCATAGATTGAGTAATAGCAGGCCAAACATCGTAATGTTGTGGGACACTTTAAATCAGCATGGCGATATAAATTGAGGATATTCAGCGTGAAGGGAAGTCATTTTCAACTCACTTGACCAGGTTTTTGAGGGATTAATAGGAGGATTAGTGGGCCATTTAACGTGGTCCAGATGGACCTTTGGAAATGAGTGATGAATTGATCAGGAAAGTAAAAGCCCATGGGATTCAAGGGAAAAGTGCCAAGCTGGAATTAGAAAATTGGCTCAGTCGACAAAGGCAAAAGGTAATGGTCAACAGGAATTTTAGTGACTGGAAGCTTGTGGACAGTGGGTTTCTGCACAGCATGGTACTGGATCTCTTGTTTATTGTCATAAATATTACGACGTGGATTTAGTGGTGGTTGATTTTTCACTCCATCGGCAGTGCCGTTAAAGTCAGTCATGTGGTTGATGGAGAGGAGAGGAGTTCTCAGCTGCAGGAGATATCGATGGATGAGTAAACTGGCACAAATGTGACAATGGAGACACAAGCAACTGCGGATGCTAGAACCCGGAGCAACAGCCAAACTCAGTGGGTCGAGCAGCATCTGTGGAGGCAAAGGGATGGTCAGCATTTTGGGTCAAGACCCTGCATCAGGCAAAAGTGACAAATGCGTTTTAGTCCAGGGATGATGAATTTAGGGACGGTAACCAAGATAAGTAAATAAGCAATAAATGATACGATGTTAAGAAGTGATTTGAAAGACAGAGAGAGTTTCAAAACCTGAACCACTACTAGACCAGAAGCTACTGTCGGCCAACAAGAGGGACAAGTAAATGGGATTTGGTGCAAGTTAGGATATAAACAGGAGAATTTCAGAGGAGCTCAAGTTTATCGTGTGTGCTGGAAGGATGGCTGTTCAGGGGTGTTTTGGAATAGTAAAACCTGGGAAATAAATGGTGTAACTGGGTGGGCCAGTGGAGTAATTTACTCAGTGAAAATAACGGTGGAAGGTATAATGAGCCAAGTGGAGGAATGTGAGAGACTAGAGAAGTTGTAAGTGATTATGGCAGGCTGGTTAGTGTTGTTAAGGGAGAATTGTTGCCAAAAAGCATTGTCTGTTTTTAATAAGAAGAATTGGGCTTGCTTTTTTTTCCTAAAGTCCCTTTGAAGGTTCTTGTAAGATGGGGGTTGGATCTTTTTGCAGGGGTGTGGGGGATTAACGTATTTCAAGGTTTGTGGGTGCATGGATTGATCAGCCTTTCTGCTGTTCAGTTGGGTATTTTGGATCTTAAAGTAGCTGAAACTTCTGGCAGTTTGCTGGGAGTGTGCTGGTTACAGCTCACAGCACAATTTTGGGGTGAGCTGCGTGTTTTGAACGGCAGTGTCACTTCTTTTTCTTGTCAGTAAGACGATGTGAAATGTCCCTGCAGCTGACTGATTGATAGGGTCAGTAGAGCACAGAAAAAGGCCCTTTGGCCCATCGAGTCCACACTGACTATCAAGCATCCATCCACAATAATCGCATTTTATTTTCACCACATTGGCATCAACTCCCCCCATATTCTGCTACCACTCACCCACACACAAGGGGCAATTTACAGCGGCCAATTAGCTCATGAATCCACACATCCATGGAATGTGGAAGAAAACCAGAGGAACCCATGGGGAAAACCCATGAGGTCAGGAAAGAACCCAAGTTACTCGAGCTGTGAGGCAGTAGCTCAACTAGCTGTGGCACTGTGCGGCCCAGTGCTGTTTATATTAACTTTATTTTTTATTAACTCCATTACTCCAACAGGTTTGGGATTTCAGGACAGGCAGACTTTCCAGACCATTGGATGTCATTCCAATTTGTATTCAAACACTGTTTTAATTCACTTTGTATTAGATGTTACGCAGTGTAGAACTATAATGAGTTTAACATTGAATGTTCCAGAGAGCACAGGAAACAGAACCAGTTGAGTTTAAAGAGAGTGAGAGAACCAAAGTCCTGGGTGTATTAAAGGGAGTGCAGGAGCCACGATTCCAATGTGCTGGAAAGAGCAAGGGAATCAGCATCTGGTCAGCCAGATGCCGAACCATCAGGATTTCCAAACAAACGGATAATGGATTGGCAGAGTTTTACTCTATCTTTCTCATCTAGCTGAGGAGTCCCCCCAGGGACTCTGGTTAATGTTAATACCGGCAATTTTAGAGAGAGTGTCGCATTGCCTCACTTTAGCAGATGTATCAAAGTGTTGGTCTGGATCGTATAGTGCCCAACTCTCACCCCGGTCATTCGCTCTTCTCTCCTCTCCCATTGGGCAGAAGATACAAAAGCTTCAGAGAACGTACCACCAGACTCTAGCTTCTTCCCACTGTTAGCAGACTCTTGAATGGACCTCTCGTATGCTAAAAGATAAACCTTTTCTTGTTGTGGCCCTTACACCTTATCTGTCTACCTTACACTGCACTTTCTCTGTAACTGCAACCCTGCCTGCGTGTACTCCTACCCCCCACCTTCTTATTCTGGCTTCTGCCCTCTTCCTTTCCAGTCCTGATGAAGGGTCTCGGCCTGAAACGTCGATTCTTTATTTCCCTCCGTGGATGCTGCCTGACCTGCTGAGTTCCTCCAGCAATTTTTTTTGTGTATTGTTCCAGATTCCAGCATCTGCAGAATTTCTTGTGTCACTATATTTCTGCATTCTGTTTTTCTTTTTACTACCTTGATGTACTTATGCACGGAATGATCTGTCTGGATGACATGCAAACACAAGTTTTCCATAGTGCCTTGGTACATGTGATAATAATTAACCAATACCAGCACTGCTACAGTGTGCTGAATGCTTGTTTGTTGCTATTCCCGTCAACCCTATTGAATAATCTTCAGTTTTCATCCTTGTGAATGGTAGCTTTGCATGTGGACCTTACTGATTCCCCTAGTGTGTTGGGCTGAGCTGTTTATTTCCCTCCATAGATGCTGCCTGACCTGCTGAGTTCCTCCAGCATTCTGTGTGTGAGTTGCTCCAGATTCCAGCATCTGCAGAATCTCTTGTGTCTTCATTTTTATAGTGTTTTTTCTGTCCCTTGCAGGCTGTTCCAAAGCAGTGCTTTTTACAGTCTGTGCAGTCTTGTCACTCTTGTACTATGGTAAACACTGGAGTCAAATTGCAGACAGCAGGCTTTGTACAAACAGTAATGTGATAATGACCAGATAATCTGTTTTAATGTTGTTGGTTGAAAGATATTGGTTGGCTAGGACACCAGGGAGAACATCACTGCTCTTCCAAAATAGTACCATGGATCTTTTACAGCCACGTGAGAGAGCAGACGTGGCCTTGATTTAACATCTCATCCCGAATACAGTACCTCTGACACTGGAGAATTCAGCCTATAGATATTTAAACTCCAGTCTCTGGAGTGGGATTTGATCCCACAATCTTCTGATTCAGGTGATGATACCACCCAGCGAGGCATATCTGATGCAATATAATTATTACAGTTCAGTTTTGTAGATCTACAATATTTTCAGAGGCAGTATAATATGAAGAGCTGAAATGTTGCTGGGAGCCATTAACATAGCAATAACTTGGCACCAATGTAAGGTTTTGCTTGTTCAAAACATTCTGTATCAGTTTTTCTTTTGCCAGTTCACAGCAAGCGCTGCAGTTAACAATTTTTTCCAATGGTCTCACTCTTAGCCTCTCCTTCTGAAGTTGTGACTCATTCACCAAAAGAGAGTTCCTCAGGCAGCAATCAGCTGCAGACCGCTCACCAGTCTGTCTGAGCCTGGTGGTGAGAAAACTAGCAAGATACTGCACACACCCCCCTTCTGAACACAGTCCCACCCTCGGCTAATGTGAACACAAGCTCCCTCCTTTCCCAGCAGAGCTCCCTGGATTGTGCTCATGAGCCTGAACCAACCCGTTGCCCGGCATGGCTGATGCAACTAAATGCTTTGCACCACTTCCCTGATCCACTAGTTCATCTCCTGGATCAAATGAGTGAAATGCAGGTTGATGTATGACTCAGGATACCACGTTCCCGGGAAGTTAACAGAACAGGGAATCAGGACGGGAAGGGAATTCTCATAACCACAAGACACAGGACACAGACCAGCTTTGTGTTATCCTTCAGCTGATGACATTTTTGAAAATTCCAAACCTCGCTATGAATATCTTCTGTTTCCTCTATGTCAATAATAATTACTCATTCACTGCAAAGTGCATTGTAAAAGGCTCTATAGAAAATGGATATCTTTCTTTCGATGCTGTGAATAAGTTGATTACTGAGCCAAATAGACCCAGGATTTAGATAAGATAAGATAGCTTTATTAGTCACATGTACATCAAAACACACAGTGAAATACATCTTTTTGCGTAGTGTTCTGGGGACAGCCCACAAGTGTCGCCACACTTCCGACACCAACATAGCATGCCCACAACTTCCTAACCCGTATTGTCTTTGGAATGTGGGAGGAAACCGGAGCACCTGGAGGAAACCCACGCAGACACGGGGAGAATGTACAAACTCCTTACAGACAGTGGCCGGATTTGAACCCAGGTCACTGGCGCTGTAAAGCGTTACGCTAACCGCTACCCTACCGTGCCTGCCCAACCTGAACCCGCTGCCATTTACAACTGGTTCTATTGTACCTCCAGTAGGATAGGCAACATTTGCCTGGCCATTTCCCCACATTGCTTTTGGGCAACTTGCGTGGGAGCTGAGTGAGGAACTGCTTATTGTAATTGAAAATTGAGGGAGGCATACGACACATTTTGACAGGACACTTTATCCAACGGCCCAAGTCTCGTTGCCTCCCTTGTCAAGCAGCGAGAGAGTTGGCATGATCTGTGGAGCAAATGTTATCCATTTCTGTTGCACTTCACATCCATCCCAGCTCCAATGAATTCACAGCACTTGAAAGTTGTATAGACAATCTGCTCAAAATGTTCACTTTTCAGTAAGTTGAAATTGGCCATATAGATGTGCACCTGATAATTTACATCTCGTGAATATTCTGCACTAAACATCTCATGTTCTGCTCGTGTCTTTAAATAACAATTCTTAAAAATCTAAGCTCAACTTTCTTATGTAGGCCATCTGGCTCGTCGAGCCTGCTCCACCATTCAATAAGATCATGGCTGATCTGGCCATGGACTCAGTTCAATCTACCTGCCTTTTCCCCATAAACCCTAAATTCCCCTACTATGCAATAATCTATCTAACGGTAGTGTAGCAGTTACTGTAACGCTATTATAGCACCGGCAACCCGGGTTCAATTCCAGCCGCTGCCTGTAAGGAGTTTGTACGTTCTCCCCGTGATTGCGTGGGTTCCTCCGGGTGCTCCGGTTTCCTCGTACGTTCCAAAGATATACCGGTTAGGAAGTTGTGGACATGCTATGTTGGCGCTGGAAGTGTGGCGCCACTTGTGGGCTGTCCCAGAACACTCTACACAAAAGATGTATTTCACTGTGTGGTTCAATGTACATGTGACTAATAAAGAAATCTTATCCTATCGTGTATTTAATGAGGTAGACTCCACTGCTTCCTTGGGCAGAGAATTCCATGGATTCACTGCTGTCTGGGAAAAGCAGTTCCTCCTCATCTCTGTCCTAAATCTACTCCGCTGAATTTTGAGGCTATGTCGCCTAGTACAAGTCTCATCTGCCAGTGGAAACATCTTTCCTGCCTCTATCTTATCTATCCCTTTCATAATTTTATATTTCTATAGGATCCCCTCTCAGTCTTCTGAATTCCAGTGAATATAGTCCTAGGCGACTCAATCTCTCATCTCCGGAATCAACCGAGTGAACCCCCTCTGCACCACCTCCAAAGCCAGTATATCTTTTCTCAAGTTAGGAGACCAGAACTGCACACAGTTCTCCAGGTGTAGCCTCACCAGTACCCTGTACAGTTGCAGCATAACCTCCCTGCTCTTAAATTCAATCCCTCGAGCAATGAAGGCCAGCATTCTTCCGATGGAGTGGCTTAACTATTTGCATCAGGGGTTCGAATTCTTCCTGTATCTTGTAACTGTTGCTCACTGTTGGGATTACGTTTGTCATTGCAGGCTTATTCTTTACACCAGCGAAGAGCTAAATATGATTCCCTGTTCAACAGGTATCAAGGCTATTTGAAACAAGAAAAAAATATGCCACCTATTTATTTTTTTATTGTGACAGAATATTTGTCTTCTTCCATTAAGCAGTACTAAATATCTGGGAGTACATGGTCCACAGAAAGAAGACTTAACACCATAAACGATACATCCTAATTGAAGCTGGTGGCCTGTAGAAAGGGGAGACTGATGTAAGAAAAGTCCGGCATTTATATAGAACGACCAGCAGCCTTGGGATATTCCTGAGTAGTTTACAGCCAAAATTGTTGTTTTGAACTGTGGTTGCTCTTATAATGTGGGAAATGTGGTGACCAGCTCGCACAAGGCCAGCTCCCTCAAACAGCAACATGTTGATTATTTTAATGTGCTGATTGGATGATAAGTATAGTTTGGTACATCTTTACACCGGATCAGAAGGCAAAGAGGAGACTTTTTAATTTTATCGGAGATGTGGAATCATGTATTCCAAAAAAAATCATTACAAAGACATAATGTTGAACAAGATTGATCTAAGAAGGCGTTCCTTGATGTCACTGATGTCACAGGTTGCCTTGGGAACCTTTCTTATGCAGCCTTGAGTTCTGCAGTGTATAGAGTGCTCTTGCCATCTCGATCTTCTAGTTTGACCACCTTCAGGAGGAAAGTGATGCGATTGTGATGCTGCATCCTGAGTGCCCCTAAATCAACTGCAGTCAAAGTCGCTTCTGGTTGAATGACTGCGGTCTGCAGTACAAAGGGGATTGAAATGAAGCAGAACAGACCAGATGAATCAGAACGCTTAAATGGGGTGCCAGCAGGATGTTTAAGTTAGGGCATTACAGGAAAAAAAGGTTGGGGAGGTGGGGTGGAAACGGAACTAATATGCAGATGTCTTTTGCTTATAAAGCACCTCTTACAAGTTCAGAACATCCCAAAGCGCTTTCCAGCCAATTAAGTACTTTGGGATTATGGCCACTTTTGTAATAACGTTGGCAAAACAACAACCAGCTTTTATACAGCAAGCTCCCACTAACAGCAATGTGGTGATGACAATGTTAGTTATGTTGATTGAGTGATAACTATTAGCTCATGACACTGGGAAAAACTCCCTTGAGGTGTTTCGAAATAGTACGTGGGATCAAAGAGAGTGAATGAGCTTAATTTAACATCGGCAGCTCCAAGAGGAGAGGCTTGCCTTACGGCCAGGTGATTCTGAGAGCGAGGGGAATGTTTCATAAATAAAGATTGAACAGAATGAACCTATACACTCTGGAGTTTAAAAGAATGAGAGGTACTGTTATTGAAACACATGATTTGATTGGTCTTAACAAACTAGATGCTGTGGGGATATTTACTCTGGTGACCCAGAGTCTAATGCTAGGAGACAGTTTCAGGGTAAAAGGTTACCCATTTACAACTGAAATGAGGATGAATTTCTTTTTGAGATTTCTGAACTCTCTACCCAGTTGTCTAGCTGAGTCTTTATGTATATTCAAGCTGAGATAGATATTTAGACTACAGGGAGGGTTGTGGGAATGTAATGACGTCAGGCAAGAAAGTGTTCCAAACAAGCAGCAAATACTTCATTTATACAAATGAAAATGTGAGAATTCAAACCCAGAAATTATAAGGCAATTAAAATAGCTCTATCACATTTAAAAAGGACAGCTTTTTTTTGGTCTATTCTATGACAAAAGGAATTCAACAGGTTGCTGAATAATTAATCAGTTGGCTCAGTGTCTGATTTTAATCAGTCATCCATTCAGTGACCTTTTGAGTCCAGCTGGCTACAAACTGTGATAACTGTAGCTTTCAAGTAGCTATTAGTGGCATCAAAGAACTCCTGATGACGATTCCATTTGCCTCGTGTCTGAAAATCGTTAAAAACTGCAGATGTTGGAAATCTGAAATAAATACAGAAAATGCTGGAAATGCTCAAGAGGTCAGGCAGCATCTGTGGAGAGAGAAATAGAGTTAACATTATGGGTCCAAGAGAATTCTGACAGGGTCTTGGATGAAAATGTTAACTTTGTTTCTCTTTCCACAGATGCTGCCTGACCTGCTGAGCATTTCCAGCATCTTCTGTTTTTAGGAGACACAAGAGACTTTAGATAATGGAATTTGGAGCAAAAAACAAGCTGCTGGAGGAACTCAGTGGGTCAGGCAGCAACTGTGGAGGGAAATGAACAGTCAACATTTCGGGTCAACACCCTTCTCCTGGACTCTGATTTTGTTTGGGTGTGGATTTTTGGGAGGGTTGGGTCTTGGTGGATGGAGTAGGACTTGCATGGGACTAGTCCTGATGAAGGGTCTCGACCCGAAACGTCAACTGTTTATTTCCCTCCATAGATGCTACCTGACCTACTGAGTTCCTCCAGCATTTTGTATGCGTTGGGCTTTGGATATGTTCATGGATGTAGTGGGGGATATAAATGGGGCATGAGCAGAAGTGTAAGTGTGTGGGTCGAGTTGTGTGTGTTATGGATAGAAGTGTGTGTTTGTATATCACATTGGACTTCATTCTCCATCCTGGACATTACTGGAATCCATATCTAAGCTTACAGTGACAGGGGGAAACAAAATTTCTTCAGATGGATCAATTGTGCAAAGTTTACCGTGTAGGATGCCAAGTTTGGCAAAGCTATGCAGTGAAGTCTGGCCAAAAAGTGAAGGTTCATGCTTATTAAGTGTGGTAATATAATGAGCCATGTTTTAAAATCCCAGCTGGATAAAGAAACTATTGTCAAATGTGAGTGCTCAGGCATGGTCTCAACAATGAATTGGTTTACATTCCAAACTTGTACGAGCTAAATGCCATAAGTCAGACATTCAGCTGTATAATACAGGCAGGTTTCAATGTACAAAGCCCAAGGGTATTTTCTGCTCAGTAGTCTCACTAACACTATGACACTATGCGTAGCTGTTTGGCATGTCATTGTTCAGGGGAACCACCGACCAGGTCTCTGTGCAGACTGGAAGTGCCCAACAGAAAATGATGAAGGTATTTTTCCTTCTGAGAATCGCTTGAGGATCCTCCCCTGGGAAGGCCAGGTATTGGTGTGGTGTACAAGCACTTGTTACCCCACCCAGCCAGAGAGTCAGTGGTCTCCTTCACAGGGGGGACAGGGAGTGGGGAGGGAATGGAGTGAAGGAATAAGGGAGATGAATTCCATAAAATAGTGCACCACAGAGAGAGGTCGTAGCTTATCTCTCTTTTCTCTCCTTCCCAATTTTCTTTTCTCTCTCCTTTTACTCTTCTCCCTTCCACCCTCCCCCCACCCTACCAAGCTGCCTGTCTCCATACCTTTGACCCATCCCCCAGTGGATCTGCTCTCCCCTCCTCCCCCGCACCTGCCCATCACTATCTCTTACCTGCATCTACCTATCATCGCCCTGTGCCCACCCTGCCTCCCCTCTTTTGTCCACCTATCACTGCTCTGGTAGTGCAGTGTATATATTAGGGTGTATATATTGGGCTTCACCTTTATTGGGCTTCGCCCTACATATCGGGCTTCCCCTTTTCCTATCTTTAGTCCTGAAGAAGGGTCCTGACCCGAAATGTTGACCGCCTGCTTTTCTCCACGGATCCTGCCTGGCCTGCTGAGTTCCTCCAGCATCTTATTGTTGTTTTCATTAAGACCCTCGTGTCTTTGTTGGTTTCATTGTAGGGCCATTCATTCCCATTTCTCTGAGACTTAGCAGCACGGAAACAGGCCCAACTTGTCCCTGGTGACCACAACGCCCATCTAAGCCAGTCCCATTTGCCTGTTTTGGTCCCATATCCCTCTAAACCTTTCCTATCCAAGATATCCACCTAAATTAGTCCCATTTGCCTGCATTTGGCCCCTATCCCTCTAAACATTTCCTATCCATGTACCTGTCCAAATGTCTTTTAAAGGTAATTGTACCCGCCTCTACCACTTGCTCTGGCAGCTCATTCCATAGAGACACCGTGCTCTCTGTGGAAAAACTTGCCCCTTGGGTCCCCTTTAAATCTTTCCCCTCTCACCTTAAACTTATGCTCTCTAGTTTTGGTCTCCCCTACCGTGGGAAAATGACTGTGACTATACTCTCTGCAGTCCTTTGATTTTCTAATGGTATTCAACCAATTCCCTTTTAATAGCTAGAGAAACAAAGGACTGCAGATACATGAAAAACACGATGATGCTGGAGGAACTCAACAGGCCAGGCAGCATCCGTGGAGAAAAGCAGGCGGTCAACATTTCGGGTCAGGACCCATAGCTCCCTGACCCGAAATGTTGACCGCCTGCTTTTCTCCATGGATGCTGCCTGGCCTGCTGAGTTCCTCCAGCATCATCGTGCTTTTCATCCCTTTTAATAGCTCTTGTTGAATCTCTTCCAGCCACAGTGGAAGCTGGCTTGTCTCTAACGTTCAATCTAAACAAGTTGTGAAAACTGGCAGTAGGAGAGATTGAAGAGTCACTCCCATTTTTCTGTTCACTTACCACTGGTCTCACTGCAACAGGAGAAGGAAAGGTGGTTGGGATCAATGCTTCTGATGGCCCACAACCTTGCAGGGACATGTGCAAACTTGGAAATTAATAGCATACTTAGTGTTGCTTGCCCATAGCAGAGTAGCCTGCTTTCTCATTAATTAGTACCTATTGTAAGGCCAGTGTTTATAGCCTGTTCTGCATTGCCTTTGAAGGAGGTGATGAGTCACCTCAAACAATTGCAGCATCTGCTGAAGTACCAGTTAGGAGGCCATTCTGGCATTTCAAACCAGTGATGAAGATGGAACAGTGACATGTGCCCAGGTCTCGATTTTGTGCAGTTTGTAGCTGCTGGTCTTCCCTCAATGTGGTATAGTTTGGGGGTTTGGCAGATGCTGCCATTTAATGGGCTCGCACATCAATAAATGTGAGTTGGATGAAGCACAGGAGGTCAGAATATGTCTGTGGAACAACCCCCCCCCCCCCCCCCCCCAAAGAGGAGAGGTGAGAGGAAGAGGTCAGCTGAGGAAAAAGTGAAGACAGGCCATAACGTACTTCCTGAAGCTGTGACCGAAATGCACTCTCACTATGTTGTTTACGTTTAATTTGCAAGTAGTTCTGCAGAATCACAAATCATCCTCATTAAGAGAAAAGAAAGACTGTTATCTAGGATTCAGAGTATCTGGAGCATGAAAGCCAAAGGGAAGAAGCAACGCTCATTAAGAAGTGTGCCTGACCTAGATACCATGTTATTTGGGAGCTAATGTGGCCTGCGGATGGAATGAAAGTAGAATTTCATTGAATATTTGACAGTGCTAATGGACCAATACAAGGTGATTCGGACTGCTGAGATTTTGAGTCAATTTTTTTTTGCAAGTTGTGGTCTTTTCCCAAAAAGCCTGTGGGATGTTCAACTGCTGCTTGGGGATAGTTATCAAAGAACAAATATTGCTGCAGGATTTTTATAATGTAAGCAGAATGGGTTATTGACGTTCAAGATAGAAATTCCCATCTTAAAGATAGCTCCCTTACTGTTTCATATTATAATCCACACATCACAGAAACCAGCCTCCCTTCTGTGGACTCTGTCTACACTTCTTGCTGCCTCGGTAAAGCAGCCAATATAATCAAAGACCCCACCCACCGTGGATATTCTTGGATATTCTCTCTTCTCCGCGCCCCCCCCCATCGGGCAGATGATACAAAAGCCTGAAAGCACGTATCACCAGCCTCAAGGACAGCTCCTATCCCACTGTTTTAAGACTATTGAACACTCCCCTATTACGATAAGATGGCCTCTTGACCTCACAATCTACCCTGTTATGGCCTTGCACCTTATTGTCTGCCTGCACTGCACTTTCTCTGTAACTGTAACACTTTATTCTGCAGTCGGTTATTATTTTCCCTTGTACTACCTCAATGCACTGTTGTAATGAAATGATCTGTGTGGATGGCATGCAAAACAAAGTTTTTCACTGTACCTTAGTACATGTGACAAATTTAAACCAAATTACCACAGTCATGGAGAGCAAAAATCAGCTGAGCTTCTTGCCTGAGAGTATTGATTGTTGACTGCTACTAATTTCCATGCATTTCTCACAGCTATTCTTTCAAGTTTATCGTCACTGATCATTCCCAAAAATGGATCTCACATCCTCTGTAATCCAGAGGGTACTTTTTTTTCCACTCAAATGTCATCATGGTTGTTTTCACACTCTGAACACTAGATTCTGCAATATTACAAGTCCCACTGCAACCCTTGTGCTCTCATTAAGGAAGGTGTACTGAAAAATACTTCTCGTCGAGATGAAGTATAACTTCAAAATGATAAACTGGCTTATTGCATTTAAAACACACGAGTTAACAGAACATTTCACTCTGTGGAAAAACATCCATTTTCAACACACCTTAAATATAGAGAGTGAAAATTGCAATTTGTTAACAATGTAAAATGCTGGCTCTCTCTGTGAAAGGGCAGCGCAGTGGTGTAGTTAGTAGAATCACTGCTTCACAGGACCAGAAACCCAGGTTCAATCCTGACCTCAGGTGCTGTCGATGTGGAGTTTGCACATTCTCTCCGTGACCATATGGGTTTCCTTTGGGTGCTCTGGTTTCCTCCCACATCCCAAAGACGTGGGCTGGGAGGTTAATTAGCCACTGCAAGTTGCCCCTGGTGTGTAGCTGAGAGGTAGAATCTGACGAAGCTGATGAGAATATGGAGAGAATAAAAAGAAATGGGGTTGATGTAGGATTAGTGTAAATGGGGGGCTGACAGTTGGTGTGGACGTTGGGCTGAAGGGACTGTTTCTGTACTGCATCTCTCTGTGATTCTATGTAAGTTTATTCACGTAACCAAGCTATTTAAAACTAGCTACTTCAATCTGTATGGAATATTGGCCACCTCCTGTTGTTTCTCAGATGCTTTTCAGTTACAGTAACCTTAGAGAGATTTCTAGTGTCAGCCACTTCAAGAATCCAAGCAGGAAGGACCCGATCCATTAAGCTGTCAGGCACAGGTACACCACTGAAGAAATACCTGAATTTATTACAGAAATGTTTTAGGAAAAGGAGCTTGAGGATCTCAAGCAAGTTGCTGCAGCAACTGTGTGTGTGTGTGTGTGTGTGTGTGTGCGTGTGTGTGTGTGAGAGAGAGAGTGTGCAATCTATGTTTTGCCTAAAAGTGCATATGAGACCAAAGTCTGTGTGATCTGTGAAGCTGAGGTGAGAATGGTTCAATGCCTCGGCTGACTAGAATAGGAAAATACAGAAAATGCTGGAAGCACTCAGCAGGACAGACAGCTTTGGTGATCAGAGAAATACAGTCAACATTTCAGGTCTGAGACCCTTCATTAGAACACTTCCTGTTTCAGTTCTGACGCAGGATCTCTGATCTGAAATTCTCTCTCTGTCTCTGTCGCTGTCTCTCTTTCCCTCTTTCTCTGTCTCTGTCTCGCTCTCTCTCTCTCTCTCTCTCTCTCTCTCTCTCTGTCTCGCTCTCTCCAGATACTTCCGGATCTGCTGGGTGTTACAGCATTTTCTGTTCTTTTTTATTTCAAATTTCTGCAGTATTTTTTTGACATTCATTGACTTGAATAAGAACTTGTTGAGATGGTAACTGATAGTGCAACTGAAGTCTGGTGATTGGTTTATTATTGTCACATGTATCAAGATACAGTGAAAGGCTTTTGTTTGCGTGACATCCAGACAGATCATTCCATACATAAGTACATTGAGGTAGCATAAAAGGGGGAGAAAACAGAATGCAGAATATGGTGTTACAGTTACAGAGAATGTGCAGTGCAGGTGGACAAATAAAGTGCAAGGGCCATGACGAGATAGATTGAGAGATCAAGAGTTAATCTTTATTGTGTAAGGGGCCCGTTCAAGAGTTTTATAACTGTGGGATAGAAGCTGTTTTTCAGCCTGGTGGTATGTATTCTCAAGCTTCTGTATCTTCTGCCCGATAGCAGGGGGAAGAAGAAAGAATGACTGGGGTGGGAGGGGTCCTTGATTGTGTTGGCTTTTTTCCCGAGGCAACGGGAAATGTAGACAGAGTTAATGGAGGGGAAGCTGGTTTCCATGATAGACTGGTCTGCATTCACAACTCCCTGCAATTTCTTATGGTCTTGGGCAGAGCAGTTGTCTGGGATAGCCTTTGAGTCCCAAACCAAGGAATAATGCAATTAGAAAAAATCTGTAAACTCATTTGCCTGCTCTCCCTGAACTTTTTCTCTCATTTTTAATCTGTGCAGAAAAAAGGCTGTCTGCTCTGACCTGTATAAAATTACTTTAATGTAGGGCAGATAATGGGCTGTAATTTGCCTGTTTAAAAAAAATTCACCTAGGCATTTTAATCAAAGGTACTTGCCAGTGTTTCTACAGACCCTGCTGTAAAGTACCCAATTTTTTAAGACTGATTTTTGATTTATGATTGCCAAATCCTTTCAAACATCTTTTTCCTCTGAGAACTGATTGCATTAGTCTTTGTGGCTTTCGTGTTGAGTGCTATTCCTTTTAAACAATTTGATTTGAGAGTGCCACAAAAGAATAAATAAGCTGCATCAACTTCAGAAGTTACATTTATACACATCATTTAAACAGTCTTCCTACATTAATAATTTCCCTGGGAGACTGAAGTGTCTACTCATCCTTGGTACACTAAAAGGAGATAAATATATATGTTTGATTTGAGTGATGTGTGTGACTGAGACCAGAATGTGGCTGAAGATCGTTCATTGAATCAGTATCCACCATCACTGGAATACTGTGAGAATAAAAAGTAGTTACTTCCAGTCAATCAGAAGAGGTTTGATGGTGAACCAGCAGTCCATTTAGTAGCTTGCCTGATGCTTTGATTCCCGTTGAACTTTCTGTCCTTTTTTGTAATAGCACATGAGACTTTTGATGTGTATTCAGAGAGGCCAACGGGGCCTCAGTTAAGCATTTCATCCAAAGAATGGTACTTCTAAAGGGGAAACCGCCATGCCATTTGAACAGGTTCACAGCCAAGCCACATCCTAATGTACCCTGGGTGACATTAACTTGCATTATCCACTGAAATTACCAGAGAGAGATCACAAACAGAGACTACCCTTCCCAGCCCAGGGCTATTTGCCTCTGTTACCTCCACAGATGACTATTCCATTGCACTCCTGCCTGGCATCCTTGTTGAATCTTCCTTAAAACTTTAGACGTTTAAGCTCTGATGCCTGTGTTTTGACACTCACCCAGTTTCATTCACCCATCACTTCTCTGCTTGCTGTACATTGATCCTCAGTCAAACTAGATTGCAGTCTTAAAATTTGCATCTTTGTTTTGCAATGTCTCCATGAACTCTATTCTCTTTCTCTTTAACCTACTCTGATCTTGTACATGAATTAGGAGCGGGAGTAGATTGTAACCTGCATTTCTGGCCACCTGTAGTCCCCTTTCATCTACTTCTGCCTTAAAAATATTCAGTGAGTTTTAAAAATATTCAGTGAGTTTGCTTTCTCTAAAGTGACTTGTGACCTCTGAAACAAAGAATTTTGTCTCTGTCTTAAATGGGTGATTTAATTTAATCATTATTTTTAAAGAGTGATGCCTAATACTGGATTCTCCCTTCAGAGGGAAAATCCTCTCCACATCCACCCTGACAGTATCTTGAATGTTTCAGTCAAGTCCTTCCTCACTTCTCTACACTGCAGCAGATACAAGCCCAGCCTTTTCTCAGATGATAACATGCCCACGGGAGAAAGCACGAGTAAGTGGGAGACATTAATCCCACCCAATAACCCCACATGACCTTTAGAAATAGTATTGGTTTATTATTGTCATGCGTACCAAGATACAGTGAAAAGCTTTTGCTTGTTTGCTATCCAGACAGATCATTCCATACACAAGTACATCGAGGTAGTAAAAAGGAAAATGGAATGCAGAATATAGTGTTACAGAAAGTGCAGTGTAGGTAGACAAATAAAGTGCTAGGGCCACGATGAGGTGGATTGGGAGACCTTTTAGCATTTGAGAGGTCCATTCAAGAGTCTGATAACAGCGGGATGGAAGCTGTCCTTGAGCCTGGTTGTATATGCTTAAGATTTTGTATCTTCTGCCCGATTGGAGGAGGGGAGAAGAGAGAAAGAGTTGGGGTGGGAGGGGTCCTTGATTATGTTGGCTGCTTTCCCAAGAGAGCAGGAAGTGCAGAGTCAATGGAGGAGAGGCTGGTTTGCATGATGAAGTGGGCTGCATTCACAACTCTCTGCAATTTATTGCAGTCTTGAGCAGAGCAGATGCCCAAAGCTAATACTAGTAAATAGTTATTTGATTATTATACTTCGACTTTGGCCAATCAAACAGTTGTAATTCTTTTCTGCACTGAAAAGATTTAAATCAGTGCTTGACATGGATAGGAAAGGTTTGGAGGGGCATGGGCCAAACGCAGGCAAACGGGATTGGCTTAGACAGACATCTTGGTCAGCATGGACGAGTTGGGCCAAAGGGCCTGCTTCTGTGTTGTATAGCTCTATGACACTGTGTCCTTTTTGGGAGTGATACTTTAACTGAGAGGCAACAGAGGCAGCAAGTGTGTATTTGTCTATTGTTTAAATAGCTGGTTCACTTCGGGTACATTACTGTGTGGTTATATAGATATAACTCAAATTATTCTTTGAGAAAATTCCCCGATAGTTCCACAGCGGCAAGTTTAAAGGCTTATCTGTCTTTGTAGAACAAGATAATGTCAGCCGTGTTCTCCTGTGGACGTCCGTACTCTGGCATTTACTTGATAGCTTTGAGTGGAAATCTGTTTTGTCTGGAGATAAATCCTTTCAGGGATCCTTGTTGTTTTGGACTCTCCTACTTGGGAGGTAGGGAAGGTGGAATATTAAAGTCACCTCTTCACATTGCTCCATGGTGCAGTGAGAGAAAGAATTACTCATGGTTTTGAGGCCTGGATGATTTCTTTCATAACACCAGACAGATCTGATTGAAGTCCTGTTTGTTAATGTGCACATCTCCTGGTGACTCCTTAGGAAATGGGAACAGCCAGACTAAAACCATATATCACTTCCAATTGCCACACAGCTCCCTTGAAGTACCAGGCCATATGCAGTTTTTTTTCTACATTTTGTATTTTCACCATTTGCAGACAGTCCCTTCACTTCGCTTCTCCTTTCCAAAGGCACCAACTCCCATTGCATCTCATCTCAAGTGACCATTCTTCTTGTGGTATCTTACTTGGCAGATGGGACTAGCTCGCTGGGCAACATATGGATGAGTTGGGCCAAAGAGCCTGTTTCCATGCTGTATGACTCTATGGCAAGGGTTGGTGGGTCACTTTGTTGTGGGATAGTGGGGTCAGTGCCTGATTGGATAAGATAGGATATCTTTATTAGTCACATGCACATCAAAACACACAGTGAAATACATCTTTTTGCATGGAGTGTCCTGGGGGCAGCCCGCAAGTGTTGCCACGCTTCTGGCACTCAACTTCCATGCCCACAACTTCCTGACCTGCACGTCTTTGGAATGTGGGAGGAATTTAAATTTTAAATTTTATTTACAGCGTGGTAACAGGCCCTTCCGGCCCAACAAGTCCGCACCGCCCATTTTAAACCCAAATTAACCTACCCGTACGCCTTTGCAACGTGGAAGGAAACCGGAGCACCCGGAGGAAACCCACGCAGACATGGGGAGAACGTACAAACTCCTTACAGACAGCGGCGGGAATTGAACCCGGGTCTCTGGCGCTGTAATAGTGTTACGCTAACCGCTACACTACCGTGCCTGCCCCAAGATAAGAGATGCCAGAATAGTTTGAGCTGGTTGTTCAGTCAGAATCAAAGAAAAACTCTGCTGGAAATATGAATCAAAAGCAACAATCCTTGACCTGAAACATTGACTCTGCTTCTCTCCCTGTGGACACTGATTGAGTGCTTCTAACATTTTCTGTTTCATTTCAGATTTCCAGCATCTGCCGTTTTTAGATTTTCATTTACTGTTAATGACCGCCCCCGCTGCACATCTTTGAAAGGGAATGACATGTTCAGGGAGCAGTGGAATCCCATTGCCTGCCCTGCACCTTCTCTGTAACTGTAACACTTCATTCTGCATTCTGTTATTGCTTTTCCCTTGCACCTCAATGTACTGATGTGATGAAATGATCTGTATGGATGGCTTGCAAAACGAAGTTTTTCCACTGTACCTCGGTACACACAACAATGAAAACCAATTTACCTTGATGTTTGGCTAAAGTTGGTTGGCTTCAGAGAGGAGCAGGTCATTTAGTATTATTAAGACCGGATATGGTGGTCACAGAGCCTTGAACCTCCATTAGGTCCATTGCATGGAATAAGATAAGATATCTTTATTAGTCACATGTACATCGAAACACGCAGTGAAATGCATCTTTTGCGTAGGGTGTTCTGGGGGCAGCCCGCTTCTGGCACCAACATAGCGTGCCCACAACTTCCTAACCCGTACATCTTTGGAATGTGGGAGGAAACCAGAGCACCCGGAGGAAACCCACTCAGACACGGGGAGAACGTACAAACTCTTTACAGACAGTGGCTGGAATTGAACCCGGGTCGCTGGCGCTGTAATAGCGTTACGCTAACCGCTACACTACCGTGCCTGGACATGCAGTTCAAGTCAAGGGAACAGCACCAAAAAACAGAATTTTTTTTCATTGGAAAGATTGGAAAATCAGGAACATTTTGCCCTAAACAGTTTAAGACCTGCCCAGTCCATGACTTGGAAATTGAAAACTGCACCTATACCAGACACCAGTAGGGACTTGAGAAGATGCGAAGAGGTAAACTGAGCAAGTATTAAGACAATTTGTTTGTTCACATTGCGGAAGGAATCTTGAAGATGTTGCAAGTAGTGTGAAGGGAGCTTTAAGACTGAGGTGCAATGTTGCCTCTGAGTCAGAAGGTCATAAGGCTAAACTTTACTCCAGCAATTGAGTGCACAATCTGGGGTGATATTCTAGGATGGCTCCCAGAGAGGACATCAGATGTGAGACACCATTAATACTTTCAAAACAATCATCATATAACAATAACATGATGGTTGAATCTGTACTCTTTCCTACCCTCTCACCCCAAATCCCCTGTGTTTCTATTTATTTCCAAAGGTCTATGGATCTATTCTACAAATGTACTTGATGACTCAGCAACCACAGTTGAGAATTTCAAAGGTTTACAACCAAATTTCTTCTCTTTTCAGACCTAAATGGCAGTCCATTATCCTGAGAAAATGCTCCTTAATTCTAGACTCTCCAGCCTGTGGAAATAGCCTCGTAGCACCTACCAAGTCAATCCCTGTCAGAGTTTTGCACGATTTGTTGAGAACACACTTTAGTTAAGGGGACAGCATTGCAAACTGATGCAGTCCTGCATGAGACTGACTGATGGTTTAGGTGCTTTTTGATGATCCAAATATTGTGATGAGCAAGAGTTCTTCTGTTGCCCTGCCCTATCATCCTCAACTGCTGTTCTGTTGTGGGATCTTGCTGTGTATAAATCTTTGCTTAGCTAGGTTACATGACAGCTTCAGAATAATGTATTATATTTAAATAGCAAAGAGTAAAAAATAACTTAAGCGTAAATTATTTCTGTTTGAGCAGCCCAGTGTGGAGGAAAATCAATGGATCCCCACCCCAACCCTAAGCCAGGAAACTTCCAGTGGATGGGTCAACTGATCTGGCCCTGTGCTGTAATGATGTACAGGGGCATATATACCTTCCGGCAATGGGTGACATCTCTTGGCCACTCTCTCCAAGTTCTCTTTCTGTTCACATCAATAGGGCTTGTCAGAGGTTTCCCATTGCCCAGTTGACACCAATGACAACAGGTGCAATAACCTCAATGATTCATTGTTGAAACACCACAAGAAGGTTCTTTTAGTCCAGGCCGCTGTCCAAAATGTGGCTTCACAGACTCATCGTACAACTTCAGCAGAAGGCTGTTTTCTCTAGAGCGGTGGAGGCTGAAGGGAGATTTGATATAAGTTTTTCCTTATTCCAAAATTTTATTCATCATACAAAAACAAACTATATGCAACAATAAAACAGTGCAAACCTTTACATTCGTGTACGGATCAATCATTAGTGTTATCTTGACAGAAGTTCATAAAATTATGTGGGGCATAGATAGAGTAGCCAGCCAGTGTCTTTTTGTCCCCAGGATTGAAATGTCTAGTACTAGAGGGCATGTATTTAAGGTGAGAGGAAGAAAGTACAAAGGAGATGTGCGGGGCAAGTTTTTTTTTACACAGAGAGTGGTGGGTGCCTGGAATAGGCTGCCAGGGGTGGTGGTGGAGGCAGACAGCACAGGAGCGTTTATGAGACTCTTAGGCACATGAATATGCAGAGAAGGGAGGGATATGGCCAATGTGCGGGGAAGAGGAATTAGATTAATTAGGAGCCATTGCTTTAATTAGTTCAGCATAACCTCATGGGCCGAAGGGCCTGTCCTGCGCTGTTCTGTTCTTAGACAACTGTGTGAGGGACAGAGTGTCAGTGACTCTGGACCCATTGTTGTCAACTCTACATTGCTTTTTGTTCCCTACAACTTCCTGCAACCCGAGAACACTCGGTCCTCCAATTCTGGCCCCCTTGCACAGCTGAGGTTTATGTTATCGCCAGCCATGCCTTTCACCAAATTCCAAGCACTGAAATTCCATCCCTAAGCCTCTCCACCTCTCCTTCAACACACCCCTGTCAACCAAATTCTTTGGCTAACAACCCCCACTTTTTTGTTACTGAGAATGAACGAGCCTGATGTTTGATCAGATTGAAAGAGCAATGGTTTTGTTGTCTGCGGTCATTGCAAGAAGTTGGAACCTGCATGATGTGTAGATATGTTTTAAAAAAAAGGTGCCATCATTGCATCTTATTAAACTTTTACTTCTGTATAAATATTTCCTGTGTTAAGAATTAAGACTCATTTACATTTTGGAAATAGTTCTGTCATTTCATAATAGCCCAATTTTGTAGCAATGTAAAAGCACAATAAAAATCCAATTAAAGCAGATTCTCCTGAGGTTTAAGGAGGAGGCAAGTGAAATACTTAATTTCAGGGATGGTTGTTCATCCCAGCCCCAAGTCAATCTAGCTGATTCTGAACAATGAACGAGAGATTCACATGGTTTTAACTGCGCTCGGGCTTTAATTGATTCACTCAGCTTTTCTAACTCCCACTTGTGAGAGGAGCAAAGGTGAATGAGTTGGCCCTCAAGCCCTTTCCAGCGGCTTCCTGCCACACTTTTAAGTGTGGGTTCACTGGGAGCCTGCCACTCGGATTTGCTGATTCTGGCCTTGTGTGGGGTTCCTGAGGCAGTGGGAGGTGCCTCCTGGGATAGGCCAGGGTTTTCCATACAAGAGTCCGTGAGTCCCAGTTCTCTGAGTGAAACCAGTGGCTGAAGTAGGGTCCACCAAAGGAACCCACCCAGGAGTATCTCGCAGGAGACTCGGGGTCCTGATGCAGGGTTTCGACCCGAAACATTGACTGTTCCTGTCCTCCCAAAGATGCTGCTCGACCCGCTGAGTTCCACCAGCAGATTGTGTGCCTGGGTCTGGGGTCTGGTTCCATTCTTTTCTGTAGGCAAGTTCCCAGGTTGCCCCATGCATTAGAACACCTATCACTGCAGTACAAAACTGGGAAAGGGCATGGTATCCACCTCCACAATCCTTCGACTGAGCCAGAATCCTAATTCCCAGGCAGGCAGCGTGGCATCTAGGCCCATGATTTCTGGAACCAGAGATGATTGCCGGGATACAATCCTGAGAGCAATCACCAGTGGCTGAGAGGCCAAGAGTGGGTGTTTCTAGTGGTCGCTGTGAGCCTCGCCTCCCCCTCAGACCACCCTCCCACCTCCCAGCTGGGGTCCCCTGAAGATGAGAGTGTGAAGGTGCATTGTAACTGCAGAGTGAGTTGGGAGACACTGTGGTGAGGAGATGGCTGATCAGTCAATCCTGGGGAGGCCTGAGAGGGAAATGGGTGAGGTGCCATTTTCACCCGCTCACCTTGCTGTTAACGTCTCTACTCATGGCTTTTATTCTCCCCCTCCCCACCAATCTAGGCCCGCGCTCCTGCAACGGCTGCCCCGTCTCTTGCCTAAGTGTATTGGGAAGAAAATATAAATCTTGCGTTATTAAAAATGTCATTTAATAATGAGGGTTTACAACACATTTGGATGTTGAAGGTTCCATCTGTCCATCCAAGTAACGGGGTTTTGGGAGGGGGGAGGGGGGAGGGGGGTGGGGGGAAGAGGAGGAACCACAAATGAAGGTGTGGTTGCTGGGGGCTAAGTGATTAATCCAGGGATGTTCAGGAGGATTGAGATCGGAGGAGTGCAGCACTCCCTGAGCTGGAGGAGCTTGCAGAGAAAGGGTCACTCTGGGATGATCTTAAACACAGGACTGGGAATGTTAAAATTGTGGCATCATTGCACTCTCCTGATACATAAAACAGTACAGCACAGTACGGGCCCTTCAGCCCACGATGTTGTGCCCACCTATATAAATCTACTCCATAATCAATCTAACCCTTCCCTCCGACACAACCCATAACCCTTCATTTTTCTTACATCCGTGAGCCTATCGAAGAGTCTTTTAAATGTCCCTATTGTATCAGCCTCTACCACCACCCCCAGCAGTGCGTTCCAGGCACCCACCACTCTCTGTGGTGGGGGGGGGTGTTGGAAAGCCTACCTCTGACATCTCCCCTAAACTTTCCTCCTCTGACCTTAAACTGGTGTCCACTGGTATTGGCTATTGCTCCCCTGGGGAAAAGGTGTTGGCTGTCCACTCTGATATCCACTGTTCTTCTAGCCAACCTGTTCAAACATTGTGGTTTTTTTCTGCATGAACACTGTGCTCCAGAGCTGCCCACCTCCAACCCTGCCCATTGCACGCAGTGAGCCAGTGGTTAATTGGATCTGGAGAGACAATGTTTAGTTCTATCTTTGAATTGATATTCCAGCTTTACCAAAAAGATGAATGGATCATGGAGTGACCCTGATTCTATCCTTGCTGGCCTGGGCCACTGTGAAAACACAGTAACTGGCTGAATGTGTCACGTGGCTTGAAGCGAACAACTCACGTGGACTCATAAACCACTAATGGACGTTTTACTAACTGGCCAAAAAAAAACAGATTAATCTTAGCTGATTAAAATGGAAATGAATGGTTTAATGCAGATTTTTTTTCAGTGCTAATTGTTTAATAGTGGCTGTTTAAATTTTAGGATTTCTTTAAAAGCTTCAGGAAGATTTATTGTAAGGCAGAGAGCTGCAGATGCTCAAAATCTGAAATAAAAACAGAAAATGCTGAAGATGTTCAGCATGTCAGGTGGTGTCTGTGGAGAGAGAAACAGCATTAATGTTTCAGATCGATGATCTTGCTCCAGAACCCATGAAAGATCATTGGCATTATCTCTGTTCCTCTCTCTGTAGATGCTGCCTGTCCTGCTGAGTATTTGAAGTACTTTCTGCTTTAGATGTATGAGAAAGATTTATTGTTCGATGGGTTTGTCTTTCATGGTACTTTTTAAAGCCTCATGTTGCTTTTCTCCAGTTTTACTTAAACCAAGCAAGTTTAGTGACATTGAGGCACCACACTTGTTCAGGTCGCATTTAATGCACTGAAGCTATTTTGTGTACAACTGGGTTTACAGACCTGCAAGATCAGGAGAGTCAAAGTCCCATAACAGGCCTGTCTGGCTAAACTGGAAACACAGAGTACAATGGGCACCATGCTGTACTTGAATCCCCGGCCATTGACCTCTACCTTTGGGCTGACAGGCTTGCCTGCACTGGTGGACTGACCATGATGGCTGTCCTGATGTCCGTCATCGTCTTTGTGTTATGGCCTGCTCTGAGGCAAGACTGTCACTAAATTGGAAGGTAAACTCAACAAGGTTTTGAACACTACTCGCTCTCTGTAGCCAGGACACTCGTATTGATGCGATTTCCCAAGCTTTTCCCATTTCGCAGATGGTTCAAGGATGGGGGGGAGGGCGCGGGGGGACAGATTTATAGATTCATAGAGTCATATAGCACAGAATCAGGCCCTTCCACCCAACCTGTCCATGCCGACCAAGATGTCTACCAAGACTAATCCCATTTCCCTGCGTTTGGCTCACATCCCTCTAAACCTTTCCTCTCTATGTACCTGTCCAAATGCCAAGTAAACACTGTAATTGTACCTGCCTCTGCCACTTCCTCTGGCAGCTCGTTCAATCTGCTCACTGTCGTCCGTGTGAAAAACCTGCCCCTCATCCCCTTTAAATCTTTCCCCACTCACCTTAAACCTATGCCCTCAAGTTTTAGGCTCCCCGATCCTGAGAATAAGACTGACTATATATCTGCCCCTCATGATTTTTTAATCCTCACCCCTCAGCCCCTTTAACTGCAGGGAACACAGACCCAGCCTATCCAGTCTCTCCTAACTCAAGCCTCCATTCCAGGGAGCCTCTCCAGTTTAATCACCTCCTTCCTATGTAATATTTTGTCCAAAAGATGCAAGGTGGAATGGGGGAAGAGGAGAGGAAAAATGTCCTACGTGGAGAGTGCCGATGATCTGCCTGTACAGGTGGTGGGAACAGAATCAGTTCGTGCTGTCTGAAAGGACATGGTTAGGCACTTGAAAGGAGATTGCTCCATAGTGAGCCAGCATTGACTCGATGGGCTGAATGGTCTCCACCTGCGCTGTAACATCTCTGATTTCACATCAAACAGAAAATAATACTAGAGAGGGAAATGGACAGTCAACGTTTCTGGTCAAAGTGGGTCTCGCCCCAAAACGACAACTGTCCACTTCCCTCCACAGATGCTGCTCGACCCGCTGAGTTCCTCCAGCATCTTGTTTGTTGCTCCAGATTCCAGTGTTTGCAGTCCCTTGTGTCTTCATAAATACCTCTTTGGCTGTAAAGTGCCAAAGGGTGCCCTGAACTAGACCACAGTGTCAACAGCTTGACCAACCAACAGTTAATTTACCAACTAGGTGACGGTAAATGCAGGAGGGAAATAATTTGCTTTCATTGCATCTTCTCATACTTAAGTGAACTATCCTTTTACACAGTCGTAAGATCATTCAATGTAATTTTAAAATAGAGCTTAATATAAGAGTAAGTAACCTGGGCTGCTGCAGAGCCTGACATAAACAGCTAAATCAATAAAACATTGTTTTGGGAGTCTTGAATGCCAGTTACTGCCATTTGAAGCACTGCACACAAATATCCATTTGTTGTATTATTGTGGTTTCCAGAACTGTGATAATAAATAACCGAGGAAAGAAATGAACTGGAAAGGGCTATAGTGCAGAAACAGGCTGTGTGGCTGTGGAAGATAAATACCTTGACTTGTCAGGGGAGATGTACATAGAATGGAAGGATTTAAAATGTGGTGAGAGCAGGGTCACAGACACCAGTGACATTTTAAGAACAACTCGTGAACATTTGCACCCTAGAAAGTTTGGTGGCCAAGCATGAATTGTAGCTGTACGTAGCAGGCACCTGTGGAATAGGTATCACTGTTCCTTTTCCTAACAGGTGATGAAGGAAATGTGGCAGCAGTGGTTTAATCAGTTGCGGGTTCCAGTGGCAGGCTCTCTGGCCCATTTGTGGATAACCTTCACTTCTCCATCCCCGCAGCCCTGTTCCCAATCTCCACCTGCTTCCTAACTCTCCATGTTGATAAGATCTTTATTAGTCACATGTACATTAAAACACACAGTGAAATACATCTTTGCGTAGAGTGTTCTGGGGGCAGCCCGCGAGTGTCGCCACGCTTCTGGCACCAACATAGCATGCCCACAACTTCCTAACCAGTACGTCTTTGGAGTGTGGGAGGAAACCGGAGCACCCAGAGGAAACCCATGAAGACACACGGGGAGAACGTACAAACTCCTTACAGACAGCAGCCGGAATTGAACCTGGGTCGCTGGCGCTGTAATAGCATTACACTAACCGCTACAGAAGACTGAGCAAGGAAACTCACCCTCCTCTCAATCTTAAGTGGGTGTCCCTTTGTCCAGAGACTCTTTCCCTGAGTTATCGATTCCCCTGGGATTATTTTGTAGAGCAGAAGAAAGGTACAAGTGATAATAATAAACCAGTACCGCTTCCAATATTCCCAGTGCCCTGGTCAATATTTGTCACTCAATCAAATCCATTGCAAACATTTTATGTGCTTGTTATCAGATTGTTTCTGGGAGTTTGTTGTGTAAAGTATGACTGCTGCATTTCTGATGTTACATTGGCAACTACACTTCAAAAGTGCATCATTGCATTGGCTGTAAAGTGCCGTGGGATGTCCTGAAGGGCTGTGGAAGGAACTATATAAATGAAACGCTGTTTCTTTTGTTGGTTCATTTTTTTCCCTTTTAAAGATGCACCATAACTTTCATGTGCTGGACAAGAGGAAGAGGAAGGAGGGTGCACTGTCAAGTCAAAGCAGATGTTTCAAAAAGAAACCTCTGTGGAAGGATTTGAACATGAATCATGCATCGTAGAGGAGAGTTAGAAGGAGAAGTGGATGCACGTGTCAAACATAAAAAGGAAGTTTGCAATGGAAGTCGATACAACTTTCTCCAATAAAAAAGGATGCTTGTTAGGAAAGCTTGTCTCTGGCCTCCAAAATCGTGTTGTGCAGTGAACACTTTCACAAGATGTGTCCACACAGACAGGGCCCACATTCTGAACAGAACATTCGTATGGTAGTAAAATTGTCTCAAAGCAAATGCAATGCACACGTGCACGCACACGTCCCTTCGCTCGAGCATGTGATTCAACTTGGATTCTTCCAATGGCACTGAGCCTCGTGAAGTTGACTGTTCACTTCTGTGGAGGTCAGGGCGGATAGGACACAGAGATTAAGAAGTTGCTGCACTTCTCCCAGAGTGTCACTCTGATCTGTGGTGCGTGACTGTCAGGGTTTGTGTTGTTAAATCCACTTCGAGTGGACTTGTAGACCCAGCTATTGACGAGACCTTATGCCAAGTAGTTCTGCAGATACCTTGCATTTTGGAATGTGGCCGAATTAAAAGCAAGGTCCCTGTCCTTTTTTTTGGATGGACTATAACAGTTCAACTCCACAACCTGTCTTTGATCTTCAAGAAGACATTTGTTCACTTCACTTTATTTTTATCTGTCCAATTGCTCTCCTATATTTTTCTGGAAGTTTAGAACTTCCACCAGGGAACAAATTGACAGGGTTGCCAGCTATATCCTGGTACCTCACCCGACCAAGGTGTTAGGAATTGATTTGACTGGGCCACAGTGCTGCACATAAGACCGGCAAATACAGGAGCAGAATTAGGCCATTCGGCCTATCGAGTCTGCTCCGCCAGTCAATCATGACACAGCCGAAACCCTCCTTCAACCCTTGCCCACACGTGTAAGAATCTCTGGGCAATGGCCAGGGATCCTACTCTGTCGTTTTACCCCTCACTATCGCCATTAAAAACCCTCAGTGTGAACTACACCAGCACAGTCCGTTGCTCCAACACTAGTTTCCAATCGGTATTGGTATTGGTTTTGGTATTGGTTTATTATTGTCACTTGTACCGAGGTACAGTGAAAAACTTGTCTTGCATACTGACCATACAGGTCAATTCATTACACAGTGCAGTTACATTGAGTTAGTACAGAGTGCATTGATGTAGTAAAGGTATAAACACCCTGATTCTATGACCTCTGCACTCCACGGCCCTCTCCCTGGCTCACCTTAAAATCCAGCTGTTCAGCCAACCTGTTGGCCACCCCTTGGAACACCTCTCACTTCTCCTTCAGGCATCGAAGGCGGTGAGGAGAGGAACTTGTGATAACGGCCTTTCACAGTCTTCGACGTTCATGTAATCTCAAGTCCTCAAAACAAAAAAAAACCTGCAGGTGCTGGAAATCTGAAATAAAAACAGAAAATGCTGGAGATACTCAGCAAGTCAGGCAGCATCTGTGAAGCATGAAACAGAGTGAATGTTCAAGTTGATAAGATTTTGCCAAATCATATCCTCACATAAACTCTGATCTACAGGTTCCTGATTTCAATTTTAAAGCAACTGAGACAGGTTTTCCAGACTTGGGTTTGGGCGCCTTGATTTAGTGGGTGCAGCGCCAAGGGTTGTCTGGTCAGCGTGGCAGTTTGCATTCTTAACACAATGGCATCCACTGCTCTCCACCTCCTTTCCCCTCTGCACTGCACTTCGACTTGGGAATCTTGCAATTGCTTGATGTAGGAGTAGTGTCTCCACCTCCTCATCAGGGAGGTCTGGACCATCAGTTTCCTCCATCTATTTGCATGGCTTTTTTGCAATTCCAAGTACCTTTCTGAAATTAATGTGCAGGTCAGGAATTGCATGTGTGGAGGAAGCGGTAGACTAAATTGAGAAGTACAAATAGCAGTGTTAGTTATTTTTTTCAAAAATATACTTTATTCATAATAAATACAATCAGGATGTGTCATTTTCTCTTCTCTTTGCAGGCAATTCAATACATTTTCTTATAATGTGACACCATTACGAATATTTTATACCTAAACATTTGCATCAGTGAAGTGTTTGAGAGGCTGTTAAACAGGACCCAGCTCCTCTGTGTCCAGTGACGGCAGGAGACTGTGGTCTTTCCCCAGTTAGCCTTTGCGTTGGCTGCACCGAGCTTCAGTGAAACTGATGGTCCAGCCTGGAATGTGCCAGTCTGCAGAATTCGCTTGCGGGCATCTCTCACCGGAAGACCAAGAAGCATTAGACAGACTAAAGTGCATCATTCAGCAGGTTGATGATGTTCCAGCAGCAGTCAATGTTTGTCTCGGTATGTGTTCCTGAGAAGAGCCCATGGAGTTAACTCAGTTTAATAGCATTAGCTAATTTTCACCTCCTAACTGGCAGAACCTGTTGTACCGGAGCTGGCAATGCTCCAGTGGCATACTCTGCTGGTGCTGATGTCTACCCATTTAACATATTGTGTGTCACTCTATGAATTCCACACACGCAGCCGGTCGGGTTCAGCTGCGTGCATTGGAGACGCAAGTATGACTCCAAGGGTCATTCCCAAGAACACAAGTTGTTTTGAATTTCATCTTGCTCCTTGGAGATCTATGTTGACCCCGGTCTTTGAGAGACAAAGGAAGAGCAGCAGGTTTAAAATTTCACCAGATATTAGGGGAAGGCCAGTTCCTCTGGTAAATGGTTTAGGGGTGTTTGGGTTGGTTTAAAAAAAAGCATTTATCGATATGAGGGTTGTGAAGGCAATCCAGTCCACCACGCAAACCAGTCTCAACCTCCGTTGATTCTGTCTGCACTTCCCGTTGCCCTGGGAAAGCAGCTAACGTAATCAACGACCCCCTCCCCATGCTGGTCATCCTGTCTCCTCCCCTCTCCGGTCAGGCAAGAGATACAAAAGCTTGAGAGCATGAACCACCAGGCTCAAGGACAACTTCTATCCCGCTGTTATCAAACTCGTGAAAGGATCTCTCATTCGTTGAAAGGTGAACTCTTGATCTCCCGATCTACCTCGTCGTGGCCCTTGCACGTTATTTGTCGACCTGCACTGCACTTTCTCTGTACCTGCAACACTATACTCTGCATTCTGTTTTTCTTTTTACACATAAACAAAAGCTTTTCACTGCATCTCAGTACATGTGACAATAGTAAACCAATACCAATAATACAGTAAGGAGAGATTCAGGTTATTACATTCTCTGGCACAGGAGGAGGCATTTGGACAGCCAGCGCCTCTTTCCTAGGGCACCAATGATCAATACAGGAGGGCATAGCTTTAAGGTAATGGGGGGAAGTTCAACGGAGACGTCAGAGGGAGGTTTTTCACCCAGAGAGTGGTTGGTGCATGGAATGCGCTGCCTGGGGTGGTGGAGGCTGATACGTTGGTCAAGTTCAAGAGATCGTTAGATAAGCATATGGAGGAATTTAAGATAAAGGGATATGTGGGAGGAAGGGGTTAGATAGTCTTAGGTTTGAAGGTTGGCACAACATGGTGGGCCGAAGGGCCTGTATTGTGCTGTATTGTGCTGTATTGTTCTGTGGTTCTATGGTACCCCAATGTTCTTATGTATGGCCTGAGCTGTCTGGAAGGCACATAAACAAAAGCTTTTCACTGCATCTCAGTACATGTGACAATAATAAACCAATACCAATAATACAGTGAGGAGAGATTCAGGTTATTACATTCTCTGGCACAGGAGGAGGCATTTGGCCTATCAGCTGTCCCATGTTGTCCATCTCCCCCGATTTGCTGACCACTGTCCAGCCTCCGAACTGGGTTCCAGTCCTCTGCAGGAAGCTCCAGCTTTGCAGTTCCTGCTGGGCCCAGTACTTTCGAGGGCCTCGTTCTCAGAAGGCCTCTCCCTGCTCAAGCAATCCAGACAAAGAGGTACTGCCCAGCTGAGGAGTCAAACACATGGAAATTCCTCTGACTGTAGCTTTTTTTTAAATTTAGGTGCATCTTGTCCTAATTCTCTCATAATGGTTGAAGCCTTTCAGTTGCCTGTGTCCAACAGATAGATAGACATGACTTGGTTAAGAAAGCAGGGGAGTTGTCTGGTGTGGCCTTGTGCTGCCATCACCTTGAGTGTCTGTCTTAAGTCTTGATGCAGTGTTTAGAGTTGAGTCCACAACTGTCTGTCAACTCCACTCCGTATCTCCAATCTCAGCCCTGCTCTATAATTGTCAAATGCATTACCTAATGTCAGAAAAGCTTTGAGAAAGCACTTATCTTGAAGCAAGGTCATGGAGTACAAATTTCTTTATTCAAGATCTGTAAATGGCCTTGAGTGAATTTTCTGAAAATCTTGTCCTCTCCTCCATTCCCATTCCCTTTCTCCCAGCAGCAAGCAACATGAGTTTCACCATTCATTAAGATCATAGCTGTCCTCTGACCCAAATTCATTTACCCATCTTTTCTCCATGTACCAATCTCACAGTTAAAATTAACAATGGACCCTGTTGTGTACACGGTAGTGTAGCGGTTAGCGTAACGCTATTACAGTGCCAGTGAACCGGGTTCAATTCCCGCCGCTGTCTGTAAGGAGGTTGTACATTCTGCCCGTGTGTCTGCATGGGTTTCCTCCGGGTGCTCCAGTTTCCTCCCATATTCCAAAGACGTATGGGTTAGGCGTTGTGGGCATGCTAAGTTGGCGCCGGAAGAGTGGCAACACTTGTGGGCCGACCCCAGCACATTCTCAGTAATGCTAACAGATTCATTTCCCTGTGTGTTTCGATGTACATGTAACTAATAAAGATATCTTATCAATTGTTCCCCATTTCGATTAGCCTCTGTATGTGGCAGTGTTTCCAAATTAAAATCGTGGCTCCATTGTTTAGACTCTTCCCCCCCCCCCCCCCCCCCCCCCCCCCCCAACCAGGCTTGGACTTCCTAAGAAGTGGAAGTAGTTTATCTTCATCTACTCAATTGATTCTCCTTAAAACTTTCAACTGAGTTGCTTCTTAATTTCCTGAATGCATTGGCTGGTGTGATACTAAAATCTTTATATCTGCAGGATCCCAGTTCTAATCTCTGATGTGTTGGTCAGCTGAAATATGGCTGGAATTGGCAGTGTAGCTATCTGGATATCCCATCAGTGTGCATAACTGATTGTTGTCCAGTGATCCCTACCATAAAATGAGGGAGAATGCTGAGTGAGGTCAGTGCAGGGTCTGAATGTCTCGATAAAAATGTGGATGCTGGAAATCCGAAATAAAATCAGAAAATGCAGGGAATACTCAACAAGTCGGGCAGCATCAGTGGAATGAGAAGCAGAGTTAATGTTTTGGGTTGAAAACCCTTTGTCAAAGCAGGGTCTTGTGCAGAAATTTAAATCTGGCCTCTCCTGGAGGAACAGCAGTTAGACATATATGTGCACATCCGTGATGTGCTTCGTGATTATTGGGAGGATTCTCCTAGCCCCCACTAATCCCGGCTCTCCCATCTGGGTCACGGTCATCGTAATTCCCTGTGGTTTCCACCATAGTCGTATCATTCACCATCTCTCATCATCAGCTCTTCAAGCCTCCTCCCCTTGAATCTTACCAATACAGGGACCCCCGGGTTACGAATGACCTAACTTCTGAAAATCCGATTTCACACAATTTCTCCCATACTTTTTAAAACATTTTTCAAGTTAGTAATAATAATAAAATGTTTCACGGTATTCATTAATGACTGGATGCAGTACATATTCCATTAGTTTAATTGTGGGTAGCATTAGGGTGATTATAGAATGAAATGAAAGAATTACAGCAAGTGTTTGTAGAGCGATATGGTATGGGTTACTATAGCAAATGGACATTTCTGACGTGGTGAAACCGGCTAATGGACAGTTCTCAGGAACAGACCCCGGGGACTGCCTGCATTCCTTAGTCCATCTCCCAGCTCCTTAAGTGCTGCTTCCCTCAGTAATCCTGGTAGCGAGTCCCACTTTCTAGTTTCTGGCTAAAATCCGGTCATTTGGATGAGAACCTGGAGGACCTGAGGAATGTAACCATAGCAACAGCAACTGGAGTTCATATTCTTCCTTTTTGAGAAATGCGCTCAGTCATTCCTCAGACAAGTAGCAGGAGAAAGCAATAGGGTGAACACAAGTGTTGTTGAAGGTGTTGGTTTTAAGGAGGTTATTAAAGGTGGAGGTGAGTTGGTTTCAGGAGAGAATAGCAGAGCCTAGAAGCCTGAAGACTTGGCCATCAAGAACGGGGAGGAGGACAGTAGGTGGTTTCCACAGGACAGGTTTCAAGGAGTGGATTATTACGCTGGAAGGGATTAAGTCTTCAAAAAAAGTTTGGGGGGAGGGGGCTGGGTGGAGATGGAGCTGCAGTTTTGCTCCACAGTCTGCTCTTAGGCAGATATTTAACACCAGGTTATCACCCTTCTGCCTCAGCAGCAGGCTCTGATCAATGTGTATCGCAATTTGTGGAGTAAATGGGTCAGTGGAGCAGCTGTGTGCTGGAGCACCTAGCAAGTGCTTCATGAAGCTGGCTGCTGCTTGGGAAGCCCACTGGAAGGCCTCAACGCTGATGGCCTTTCACTTCCCCAGTTCCCAAACACCTTTGGCGGTCTTCCATTCCTCTTTGTGGAGAAACGAATGGTGTAGCTTAGCTTCAGAATTTAACAGCTGAATGAAAATTGGAGCAACTGTTTTTGAAGAAAAGAAAATAAGTGCGTGTGTGTGTGTTGTGCCATTAAAAATCCCTGTTTAGAAATAATGAGAGCCAGAGGGAATGAATAACAGTCACATGCGTGTAAGTGTAGCTGTTAAACATGCATTTGCTTTTAGAAAAAGTGAAATAATGCATACAAGCCTGAATAGCGGCCATGGGGCAAGTAATGCATAAAGACAGAATATCAATGTCAGCCTTACATTGGCTTACAGTTTTAATAATCCTCCAACGTGTAAAGTGCTTCTAAGCCTTTCTGGCCACATTATTTCTGTGGAAAAGGTATTTGAATCTACAAATATTTGATGATTGATTGACGACAAGATATTTGGGATCTTGACTTCAATCACAGCCTCCCTGTTCACCTCAACTATAAGGTAACGCAGCCCAAACTGGTGGTCAGTGCAGGAGAGCTGGGGAATAGTTTTGGGTTTTATAAGAGTTTAGGGGGTTCAGGGTACTGGAAGCAGATTCAGATGTGGCTTTCAACAAAAAAAAAGCAAATTGGTTAAGTACTTAAAGGAAAAGAATTTGCAGGGCCATGACAAAAGAGCGGAATGGATAGCTGTTACAAAAAGCGGCCACGTCCTCAATGGGTCATTTTATGATTCTTGAAGAGACAGAGCAGGAGCCCGCCATTCAAGCCCTGCTCTGCTGTTCAGTAAGATCTTGGCTGATCCTCCACAACTCTTGACTCAGTTATCAACCAAGGAGGCTTGAACCAGACCAGGCAATGTGATTAAACAGTGAACGGCTGTGGGAAAGGCAGAATGGCTCATCAGAACGCTTTCCAAAATTGTTTCTCAACAACTCTTGGTGTGACAGAATGTTCTTGACCTTGCTGTCCTTAAGCCAGTGCCCGAAGGTAACTGGTGCAAAAGCACACAGAGATCCAAGTTCCTGCCAGCAAATGTATTTACACATGGAACAGAAAGAATGTTTCATAGCAAGAGGAGGGAACAATGCTTATATCTTTGCTTTAGCAATGACCTTCCAGCTCACTTTTCACTTCTCAACCTTTTGTGTTGTCAAAACTTTACAGGACAAATGTAGTATTTTATGTTTCTCTGCAAATAATCCTCATCTTTGGAAGAGATCTGAAGAAAGTGAGTTTGATGCGAACATACATAACAAAAGTTTGAAGGAAGTACGGGGGAATACTTAATAGGATTTTGGACTATTGTTAAGTCTCTCTCAATTCTTGAACACCTGTAATAGGAAAGTTGGGGTTGCACTGGAGAGGGTGCAGCGGAGATTTACAAGGATATTGCCAAGGCTGGAACATTGTAGTAGCAAGAAAATACTGGTGTGTTGTTTCCTTTGGAACAGAAGAGGCTGAGGGGAAATGTATAAAAGTGGAGGGGCCTGGAGATGTACATTAGAAGGGGACAAAAACAAGAGGGCAGAGATGTAAAGTAAATAGTGAACAGCTGAAGGGGAGAAAAGGCATGTTTTAGGTCAGCCAGTTCTGGTGCCTCACAGGGTGGTACAGGCAGAGACCCTCATCACATTCAATCAGTACTTTAATGTACACTTGGAGGGCTGCAGACCCAGTGCAGGAAGGTGGGATTAGACTGGGCAGTTCCTTATTGATCGGTACGCACAGGTTGGGCTGAATTAGATCCTTCTGTGTCATTTAATTTCTGTGATTGTGCTTGGCCACACTTTCGTCTAAAAGTCATGAAATAGTAATCAGGAGAGGCAATTTTGGGCTTTTGGTGTAAACATCAAAATTGTTTGGAATACTCACAACTCAGGTAACATATGTAAAGGGAGAAACACAATGTTTCAGTTTAATTGAAACATTCCAGGTCATTGACCTGAGACATCAACTCTTTCTCTCTCCACAGATGCTGCCTGACCTACGGAGTATGCCCAACATTTCCTGTTCTTATTCCTTTGGATTTTTCCCATCTCTTGCTCACATTGGTTAAGATCTGGACAATGTTCCACTCCCGATCTGTAGGTTCTGAGGTGATCTGTAACCAGTGCTTCTGGTGGGACAAGGGGAGCTCGACCGAGTTGGGTGCAGATTTGGAGTATTGTGTGCAGTTCCGTTCACCTAACTATAGGAAGGATATCAGTAAGATTGAAAGAGTGCAGAGAAGATTTACTAGAATGTTGCCGAGTCTTCAGGAGTTGAGTTATAGGTTAGGACTTTATTCCTTGGATCATAGAAGAATGAGGGGAAATTTGATAGAGGTTTACAAAATTATGAGGGGTATAGACAGAGTTAACGCGAGTAGGCTCTTTCCACCTAGATTAGGAGAGATAAGTACGAGAGGACATGGCTTTAGGGTGAAAGGGGAAAGGTTTAGGGGGAACATTAGGGGGAAATTCTTCACTCAGAGTGGTAGGAGTGTGGAACGGGCTGCCATCTGATGTGGTAAATGCGGGCTCACTCTTAAGTTTTAAGAATAAATTGGATAGATACATGGATGGGAGAGGTCTGGAGGGTTATGGACTGGGTGCAGGTAAATGGGACGAGCGGAATAAAGTTTTGGCACAGACTAGAAGGGCCGAATGGCCTGTTTTCTGTGCTGTAGTGTTCTATGGGTGGGTTGCTGCTTGTGCTTGGCATTGCAGAGACTTTCCAAATGCCTTGATCCCAGTTGAACAGGGATTCCCCTGGATCAGGAAAGGATGTTACATTTTATTTTCCCGAGACTTTGAGGACATTCTTGAAGCACTTTCGCTCTCTTCCTGCTATGACAGGTATGCAGACAACGTGACCTAGCTTCTAGTACTGCTCCAGTGTGAGAAGAACCTCAGTGCTTGGGATATTTATCTGGGAGAGGACACTGGCACTGGTTCGCCAATTGTGCTAGTGGAGTTGGAAGATATTAGAGGAGCAGCATTACTGCTACTTAAGTGCTTTGCAGTGCCTTCTATTAGTTACCTATGTCTCTGACAGATGCTGCAAAATATATAATTTGTCCTTAAGTCTCACTGAGCCTTCAACGCAACAGATTGACACGCTGTACAAGACAACCCACTGTCGCCTAGAAGTGCAACTGAAGTTGGTCACATTACTCAAAGGCCAGTTGGCCCATAGAAAAGAAGAAATTTACACTTGTGTTGTTGAGAGGCACAGGTTAAAGCACATTTGCCTTGAAACTCATCCCTGGTCAGTAGAGCTAAATGAAGGAAATGATGGTGCCAATGCATTGTAATCTGCCTCTGAAACTCAGATCCATTGAAGTGAATTTCAGAGGCAGAACACAATCTACTGATGTTATCATAGCTCACGCTTAGCACTACTGACAGGAATGAATTTCTTACCATTTGACTTCTCCAGATCTTGTATTGATATCATGTAGCCCAAGTCAATATTATCTGTGTTCAAATACAGAAAAAAAATTATCTACCTGCTGGCTCTCAAGCTTCAGGAAACCACACTGGCCTGGGACTGGTTTCCCTCTTCAAAAATCCAGTTCAGTGTTGCAGTGAATTTGGTGCTTTGTGAATGGATTGAATTACGTCAGAATCCAAGTATTCAGTTGATAGACAGTAATCATACTGGAGACTATACAGCACAGGTAGTATAGATAATCGATATAAACAACAAAACAAGTAATGAGTAAAGGTTAATAAAATTTGATGGTTTATTTAAAGAAAGGCAGAACTGTGTCCTTGGTTAGAGTGCTAAACATGCCATAGTGTTACACACTGCTTCTGAAATTCTGATGATTTAAATTGAACTGTTTGTTGTTTCCGGCAGCCGTCACTGTATCATTGCTTTTGGCACGGGTGGAAACATTTCTCTCTCTAAGACATTCTAAATTTTTATAACCGTACAGGAACAAATTGTTGACATGAATGAAATCCATGGAGGTGGATTTTAAAAAACTAGGCTAAATACAAAATTCAGAGAGAAATACAGTAAACTTAGGTAGTGTGCTATTCAAATGTTCAGCATCAGTCATCCTGGAATGTGAGCCAGGGGTCTGGAGTACAAGTGGGATGTGCAGCTGGAGCCTGGATTGGGGTCCAGAACATGAGGGGTCATAAAGGTGGGTAGAGATGCAACCAGGGTTCAGGGAGTTTGTACATTTCCTGCTCCCTTTAAGCTCACCTGGTTCACTGGAAATTATATTTTACATGTTACACTTTTTAGTAAAGTGAAATAAAAGTGTGCTTGAGTGTTAGAAGTAACATCCAATAGTCCAAAAAAAATCAGCTGGCCCAGCACCACAGAAGTCCCAAGAGTACCGGATTATTGGAGTTTATCTGTATTTCAATGAGAATAACAATTATCTAACACCAAAGTAGCACACAGGCTGGAAAGCAGAAAATGGAGGTTCTCTGCAGGCCAGGCAGCATCTGTAGGGAAAGAGAAACTGGGTTGCTATTTCAGGTTGCTAACCTTTTGTCAGAACCCCTTCGTACCTCGGCAAAGTTCTGAGGACAACCAGGGAAGGTCTATTGGAACAGATTACATCAATAGGTTTGAGGAAGTTGGGACAGAGTGAGAATGTGGGGCAGGTTGCCAAGTGTTTAAATGTGGTGTGGAGCCAAAGGGAGCAGTTATACTTTGAAAATGAGGTGTGTCTTTCTCTCTGCATTCAAGGCAAATGCAACTCAACCATAGCTAAGTGCATGAAAGTGCCCAGAACTCCCTATGGAAGATGCAGAGAAATGAGGGTTGTGACGATAAAATGAGGTTGAAATCTGTTAAAAATGTTCCAAAACTCCACCCCTGATGGACTTTTCAATCAACTGAGCAGGTACCATTTTGTTTTACACTGGTGCCCACAGGAAAGAGCAGCAGGTCTCTTTAGATGTTTGTACGTGAGAATCACAAATGGATCATCCATTCTCTTATTGATTTTAACCATGCCACACAGTCACTAATCCACATTTTCTGGTATCCTCTTGATCCAGAATCATTTTTGACCTTTAATAACTGATAAAAACAGAATCAACGAGATGAATTGAAAATCCTCTAAGGCTCTTACCTCATGTTATTAAGGATTGAATCCTTTTAGCAGCTGATCATTTTGACAGAGGATATATGGGCAGAAATATGTTTTGGCTGGTGGCGTACAACAGCTGGAATTGTATGGGCCATGGTACAGCAAACAGAGTGACTGAATTTCTGCCCATTGTATCTGCTCCAGAGCTTTTATAAATAATGATGGAGAATTAATTCAATTATTGACCTCTCTCACTGAAATATCTGATTTCCGTTGGGTAATTCTTCACAGCAAGGACAAATGGAACCGTACTGAATATTCCCCCCCCCCCCCCCCACAAAAGTGAGCCACTTTTTTTTTAATATCAGAGTCGTATAGTGTGGAAACAGGCCCCTCGGCCCACAAGTTTAATACAACATGTGGGATTGGATGGCAGAGAAGAAAGTAGAACCAGGATCAGCCAATACTTGGGTTTGGAGCAACACCCAAGATGCTGGAGGAACTCAGTGGGTCAGGCAGCATCTGTAGAGGGAAATGGACAGTCGACTGTCCAGAGTCCAGATGAAGGGTCTTGACCCGAAACCTCAACTGTCCATTTCCCTCCGTTGACGCTGTCCAACCCGCTGAGTTCCTCCAGCATCTTGAGTGTTGCTCCAGATTCCAGCATCTGCAGTCTATCGTGTCTCCAAAGCTAGGTTTTGCTTTGCGTATCATTCATGGAGAGATACAACACAGAAGCAGAGTTTGCACTGGCTATTCGCCATCCATTTACTCTAATCCTACATTAATCCTTTTTTTCCTTATCCCCCACACATTCTCATCAACTCCCCTTAGATTATACCACTCACCTACCCTTGAGGAAATTATCCCCTCCAGGTTCTGACAGGTGGAGGATATATTGAAGAGACCCCAGAGGGCAGTCAGCACCATAGAGTCAAACGTCAAGCAGGAATCTGCACCTCAGAGAGACGGGAAATCAAGCTGAAGGAGACAAAGTACAATTTCTTTGCACATGAAGGAGAGATTTATCATCATGTACCTTATCAGGTACCTTTTGGCTTGTTGTAGAAAAACTACTTTGAGCCGCAGATGCTTTAAATGGTAAACAACAAGATAAGTGCCTGAATTTTCAGTCAATGAAGTATGCTGGCGTAAAGATAAGGGCAGTTTGTCAGTCACATGTTGAATGACGTTGGCCTTTCCACTCAAATTCTAGCTGGCATTTAGTGGCTTTATTGAGTTAGTGTGTCAATACTGACAAAATACTATTCACACAACTTGACAGAGAGATCAGACTGTGTTTGTTAATCTGTAAAATAATGTCATGCACCATGATGTCAGCAGGCTTAAGTGAACCCGAGAGCAGACTTATTTTATTTTTGACTAAAGGTGTTGCCTCATGTAGGTACACACTCCCATGATCATACATATGGTGGGCAGGCACGGTAGTGTAGCGGTTAGCGTAATGCTTTACAGCACCAGAAACCCGGGTTCAATTCCCACAGCTGTCTGTAAGGAGTTTGTACATTCTCCCCGTGTCTGCATGGGTTTCCTCCGGGTGCTCCGGTTTCCTCCCATATTCCAAAGACATACGGGTTCGGAAGTTGTGGGCATGCTATGTTGGCGCCGGAAGCGTGGCGACACTTGCGGGCTGCCTCCAGATCACTACGCAAAAAAAATGCATTTCACTGTGTGTTTCGATGTACATGTGACTGATAAAGATCTTATCTTAACAGTCTCTCTTGCAAAGTAAAGTCAAAGTCGAGTTTATTGTCATGTGCACAAGTACATGTATGAACAGGTGCAATTAAAAATTTACTCACAGCAGCATCACAAGCACAGAGCATCATATAAGCAGCATTCACAAGAAAAACATAAATTATACACAATTTTTATTAGAACAAAAATAAACAAAGTCCATTTTAGTGCGAAGTGATCAAACTGATAATATTGCTCAACTGTAGTGATTAGGGTTGCGCCAGTTGGTTCAAGAACTGAATGGTTGAAGGGAAGTAGCTGTTCTTGAACCTGGTGGTGCAGGACTTCAGACTTCTGTACCTCTTGCCCGATGGTAGATGCAAGAAGACGGCATGGCCCGGATGGTGGGGATCTTAATGGTGGATGTTGCACTCTTGAGGGAGAATCTCCTGGAGGTACAACCAGTGGTGGGGAAGGATGTGCCCATGATGTATTGGGCAGAATCCACTTCTCTCTGCTGCTGCTTACGTTCCTGTGCATTTGAATTGCTGTACCAGACCAGGATGCAACCAGTCAGGATACTTTCAACAGTACATCTGTAGAAGTTTATTAAAGTACCGAACCTTCTAAGAAAGTAAAGATGCTGGCTCACCTTCCTTGTGATTGCATCCATGTGCTGGGCCCAGAACTCGTCATCCGCTATGTTAATGCCCAAGAATTTAAAGCTGCTGACTCTCCAATGTATGGTGATGGTGGTGGGTCAAGTCATTGGCTCAGCACCACCCTCTCGAGGGCAATTAAATGTAGGCCTTGCCAGCAATGCTCAGATCCCAATATATAAAAGTAGTCCAGTAAGTAACTGAAGTGCATTTTGTAATCATGGTATGCTGCTGGTGAAGGGAGGGAATTCTTTAAGGTGTGGATGAAACTGCACTAGGTGAATGTCGTTTGAGCTGTAGATGACTAAAAGTGGGTATAGTGCAAGGTGAACGAGGTTAAAAATGGAACCAGTACAGAAATGATGTGTTGATCTAGAGGAGGAGGAGTTAGGTGCAAGAAAACAACATTGTGATCAGAAACTACAAAAGGAAAGTGCTTTTGCTGCAAGAAGTTTGATTTAACATCAAAAAAACCCTAGAAATACCCTTTACAGAGAAAGTAACTTGGTGCGGAGCAAAAGATTTCCAATCCTAATGCAGGGTCTCAAGCTCCACAGATGCTGCTTGACCTGTTGGCGTTCTTCTGGTCATTTAATTTCTGCTCCAGATTCCAGTCTCTGCAGTCACTTGTGTCTCCAAAAGGTTTCTATTTTTCACCATTGCCGTTCTTATGGTCTTCAGGTCAGATTTGTTTCGCCAGTGCCCAGGAATGGGCAGTTTGGTGGCTGGGCTTGCCCAGAGGTGTTGCTCCACAGGACCTAACCAGACGTAGAAGGAAGGCAGATGTCTTAGGGTCACTAGATTTGCTAGGAAGGAGTGAAGTGTAGTAGGACATGGGGTTAGACAAGGAAGGGACAAGGAATGGCTGGACCATAACCTCCCAGCCTAGGCCAAATGGCCTGCTTTTATGAAGGTCTATTTAATCTAGTGTTCTCATTCAGTTTGAACCAGAGATGAAAGAAAGAATGCCATGTGGCTTCCTGATGATAACTGATTGCAAAGCAATTTGATCACATTTTACAAAAGAAATGTAAAGCATTCCTACATTTATAGATCACCTTATCCAATCTCTCTATGCCCTGGAGTGCTTTACAGTCACTGATGTACTTGAAGTGCAGGTATTGGTGTAAGGTAGGGAAAGTAGCAAGCGCCAACAAACAGCTATGTGATAACGGGGCAGATCTGGAGCCTGCCTCTGGGCCACACGTTTTGCTCCAGTGTGGTCCAGGTGCAGTTTTTAGGGTGGTTGCGGTGGGGTCGGTGAAACTCAGCTCCCACCTCATTAGTGCTGCTGGTTACTCTCACAGAATGGCCTCGACAGATGGTAGGTCTCCACCTCCAGACACTCAAGTTGTCAAAGCTACCACTGTTATCAAGGCCTTTGAGGGTTTGTGAAGTCAATGACATTCACAAGCATTTTGTAACACTTAGCACTCATTTAAAGACATTTTTTTTGCATTTAATTAATGATAAATACTCTTATGCTAACAAATGGTTAAAAACAGTGATGCAAACTGAAATAATAAAATATAGCTCTACTTGCCTTTTCCTGGCAGCCAATATTTCCCATTTATTTTAATTGGGACTGTTGTTCTTAGGACAGGTTTTAAACTGGCTCCAATTAACTCTAAAGGGGAAGGGTTAAACTCCAAGAAACACCTGTCGCAGGCACAGCATTTCCCATTAAAATTAATGGCTGACATTGGCTGCCAGGAGAAAAGCAAGTGAGCTGTGTTTCTTTTTTAATTTAAGTTGGTTTCAATATTTCCAACTGTTTGGGGTTTAATCCCTCCACTTCAGAAGGAACGAGCACCAGAAATAGCATTGGTTGTATTTTTGGATATTGTACAAGAGATCTTGTAATCCTGTCCAATGTTCATGCCTCACTTGACGTCACATGAAATAGATTATCTGATCATTCATGTTGTTTTGGGATCTTGCTGTGTATAAATGGGATCCATAAGGAGTCCTCCAGCACAGGTTGAGTGTTGGCTTGCTGAGTGATGGATATTGCTGCTGGCTTAAATCAGCTCCAGGAGTGGAAACCAAGACAACATCCACAGGGATACCAGGGTAAGTCCCAGTGGGTGAAAAATTTGCCCCATTCTCTCCCAGTGATGTAAGTGGTGGGATGTTTGATTGATCTTTGCACTTCAGTTATGCAAAAAAATCATATAGCTGTTTCATAAATAAGTGAAGGTGTACAGTAATCCCGCTTCAAAATAAACCTCTGCACAGAGTGATTAATTTTAAAATGGCTTATAAAGCCTTTGAGGCCATTGAATATCAGATGAGCCAAAAGCAGCAGATGACCCTACAAGCTCTCAAAAAGCAGAACGCCAGACATTAGAATAACTTACTGAAATGCAGGAAAACATTCTTATTCAGCACCTTGCTGCCACATCAATTGCCCATTGATTGAATTATTTCCTCAGTGAGTCAACTGCCAGCCCATTAAACTGTGATTCAGGAAACAATCATTTCCCCATTGGTTTATTTTAAATGATGATACAGTGCTTATAATTTAATTGCAAATATATGCGCCAATACACCTGAGCACCATTTTTCTCACTTTCACTGAGGAGGACATAAATGCTAATTCCAGGCAAGAGCAAGGCTGGGATTTGGGGTAGGGATTGGATGTGGGTAGAGTGACTGAATTCTGGATTTAACCCCTCCAAATTAGAGTTAATTAATACCAGAAATGCCACTGGTTGTTCCTCAGATACTGTACAGGAATGTGTGCTGGTGTCTGAGGAGGAATTTCTTCAGCCAGAGGGTGGTGAATCTGTGGAATTTGTTGCCACAGAGGGCTGTGGAGGCCAAGTCATTAGGTGTATTTAAGGGAGATTGATAGGTTCTTGATTGTTGGGGGTGGGTGGGGGAGTTGTGGTGTAGTTAAACTAACTAAGGTTAAGGGGAGAGGAGGGAGTTTAAGGGAAGAAGGTGGGAAAATGTGTTTGGAAAAAATCAGCCATGATCAAGTGGCAGAGCAGACTCAATGGGCCAAATAGCCTAATTCTGCTCCTATATCTCATGCTCTTGGCCAATATTCATCCCTTACTTGACACCACAAAAACAGATTATTTTGTCTGTTGTGTTGCTGATTGTGGGATGGTGCTGTGCCAATATTGCTTGCCATCCTTCCTTTATGACAACAGTGGGATCTTCTAAAGTGGATGCAAAAGGCTCTATAGAAATGTAAGTCTTTCTATTAAATTATCTTTCTGCTCAGTATATTTCTATTCAAGGCATTTAAATGAATGAAGTTATGTTTGGAAATGACGATTCAAGTTTATCTCCATGGGCATACATACATAAATGTCATAAAATTAGCTTTTTGCAACAGCAGCACAGTACATTGCAAACATTAAGTTAACATAAACTTAAATTATACGTAACTTGCACGACCAAAATAAACATAATAACTCTAGTGCAAGTTGAGAGAGAGAAAAAATGAAATATAGTCTGAGGTAGTGTTAGGGTTTTACAGGTGGATCAAAGAACCTGACAGCAGTGGGGAAGAAATTATTGTTGAACCTTGAGGTATGGGTCTTCTGTGCCTCCTGCTTGATCCATTATTTTAGCAGTGGCTGTGAGTGTGTTATGCATCCAAATGATGTGCCTGGCTGCAAAGGAAGGAGTCTTGGGTGCCAGGGCCTGGTACTCCCCCTTCTGTTCTTTCACATTACGGCTCCCCTCCTCCCCCTCCAAAGCTTTGAAACTGTTCATCCTCTCTAAACAGAGTTACAGAAACAAATTCAGAATGGTCTCTCCCAGTCCTTGGTCTCGTTAACTATAAACTCGTGCGTGCATAACACAACAGGACAAACCATGCGCTCTGCTTTTGTTTATCAACCTGAGTGATTTCCTGGAATCGACTCTTGCAGATATTTCCCTTGATTGCTTGTACTTTTCAAAGTCGGTTGTCCAACCCAAAAGTGGGAGGCAGTAGGGAAGAAAATCAGGCAAAACTCTCACCCATAGGCTCATTGTAAATGTGTGTGAGCTCTTCATCGTCAGTGGGTCCCCCTGCATTTTCTAATGAACTGTGATGTGTAAAAGCATTTGACTTGTTTCCTTGGGGAATGCCCAATAGCTTAGCTGTTGGGTTCCACACCCAAAACAAACGAATTGATCACTCATCTCATTGTTTGTGGGATCTTGCTTTGTGTAAAATGGCTACGCAGAAACAGTCTGTGTGCTTTAAATGGATTCTTTTCATAGCTAAAGTGCCTTATGCAACGTTCCAGGTGGCTGACAAATATTCCAGTTTTCATTCTGGAGGTTGCATATTTGTAGGTGTGTAGGAGCTATTGTTAGAAGTTCTCATGTTACAGAAACATTCAAATGGATGCAGACTTTTTCGTTTACTTTTTAGGATGTAGATATTGCTGGCAAAGCCAGCATTTATTGCCCATCCGTAATTTCCCCAGGGAATGTGCTGGTGATCTACCTCCTCGAGTAATGTCACGGTTGTATCACAAGTTGCTTGGCCGTTGCAGTAGACATTTAAGAACCTGTGGGCCTGGAGTCACATGTAGACCAGGACAGATTTCCTTCCCAGAAAGACATTAGTGAACCCAATGGGTTTTTTATGAAAACCTGGTAGTTTTTGTTCAGTCACATTTCCTGAAGCTAGTTCTGTTATTCATTTCCTTCCTTTAAATTGAGATTAGGACATAGAACAGTACAGTACAGGAACAAGCCCTTCAGCCCACGATGTTATGCCAGACTAATTAAACTGATGACACCTAATTAATTTATCCCTCCTGCCTGCACATGGTCCATATCCCTCCAATCTCTGCATATTCATGTGCCTAACAGCCTCTTAAATGCCTCTTTCGTATCTTCCTCTATCACCACCCCCAGCAGCACATTCCAGGCACCCACCGCTCTGTGATTTTTTAAAAAAACTTGCCCTGCACATCTCCTTTAAACTTTCCCGGTGAATGAAATATTCTTCAGCGTATCGATGGCCCCCAGCTATTGTACTTCTGGCAGTATTGATTGACTGTCGGTTGTATTGTCCTCTCTGTCCAGAGTACCCTCGGGATATTGATTTACTCCAATTGCCCTTGAGAGTATTGACTGATCCCTGGGTACTGTTTGAGTATCAACCGATCCACCCTGCCTGGAGACTGGAGGGAGCATTGATGGGCCCCTTGTGCGTATTAGCTCGTGTACCCTCGGGGAGCAATTACTGATGTGTTCATTTACCACCTTTTTCTTTGGTGCATTTGCCTCCCAACTGCACGGGTTCCTAATCACTGGTTCTTTCAGGAGCGTTGACTCCTTTCTGTATGCTTACAGGGTGAGGAATTCAGCAGCACAAACACTGCTCTGCAGTTTTACCCTTTTGTCTGCAGCAGATGACTGCTCTATTTGAGCTTGTTACTTGATGGATTGTTGAAGCAATGGAGGTCATGTTGCATGTGCAGATGACCATATGGAGTTGGGCTGACGTGTGAGCTGGGGTAATAATATTGGTGTCTGGTCACTGAGCAGGAGTTAATGGGTCAAATGATCCTGGAGTGAAGGATAAAGGCAGAGGAGTTAGGGGAAATGAATATTTATAAGTTCTGACATGACCTTGTCTCTGCATAGGATCAGCTTTTACTGATATCAGGACACCTATACTTGTATAATCTTCCTCCTTATGCCGTCAGAGTATCTGTGCCAAGGAAGGGCAAAAGCCTACAGAGCACATCACTCAGGGGAAGGTGGGGTCTCCGCATGCGTACCTGGAGGGTGTCCAAATTCTCTCCATTAAGCAAGTGGAGTTTCTCAGCTTCCGCAGCTACCTGGCTGTGTTCCTCCGGCAGTTTGTTTGTGGCTGCAGATTCCAGCAGTCTCTTGTGTCTCTATCTGGCTGAGTTTGGTTGTTGGTGGTGGGTGATGGATCTCACAGCCCAGAGCCAACAACGTTACCTGTCGGCTGACCCTAAGGGTTCCACGCCAGGGACTCTGACTAAGACCATCTACAGCAGCAATGGGATTGCGAGCGTAGGTCTGAGCGATGGACTTCTCAGTCTGCAATGACCTGTATCTTGCTCAAGTCTCTGGTTCAAAATTTTATACGTTACCATAGAGCCATAACAGGTCAAAAAGCAGGCTCAAGGGCCTACTGTTACTTGAGTTTGTAGATTAAATCCAGATAGTTATGGGCACATACAGCTTTCAGTTAGTGGTGGAAACAGAATGCCCCAGTAAAGACACAAACAGTGCTGGAGGAACTCAGCAGGTCAGGCAGCATCCATGGAGGGAAATAAACAGTCGATGTTTCTGGCCGAGACCCTTCATCGGGACTGGAAAGGAAGAGGGCAGAAGCCAGAATAAGAAGGTGGGGGAGGGGGAGGAGCACACGCAGACAGGTGATAGGCAAGTCCAGGTGATGACCTGCCCATCTCCTCTCCTCCCCTCTATCCTTCATTCCATGGTCCACTGCCCTCTCCTACCGGATTCCTCCTCCTTCAGCCCTTTGCCTCTTCTACCTACCACCTCTCAGCTTATTACATCTGCTGCTCCCCCTCTCACCTGGACTCGCCTATCAGCTGAACTCACCTCTCACCAACCTGCGTGTGCTCCTCCCCGTCCCTCCACCTTCTTATTCTGGCTTCTGCCCTCTTCCTTTCCAGTCCCGATGAAGGGTCTCGGCCCGAAACGTCGACTGTTTATTTCCCTCCACAGATGCTGCCTGACCTGCTGAGTTCCTCCAGCATGTTTTGTGTATTGCTCCAGATACATCCAGCATCTGCAGAATTTCTTGTGGTCGCAGTAAAGAGTAGTTTAGCTCCCGAGCGGTTTCAAGACAGGAAGCAAGACGGGCACCCAGACTCTCTCACATTTATAGATGTTTAACAAATGAAAATACATTGGTGACTTGCAGGGACACTGACAGTTTTACAAGAGCTTTTACATCCAGCAGATTGAGTGCAGATGTGGATTCAGAAAGTACTTGTGAAAAGGTGATCACAGGGGACTTGGAATAACGATCTCAGAAAGGAGGGGATCTCTTGAGCAGGCAGCTGGCATTGGGCTAATTGCTTGAAAGGGGTGAAATGAGCTGGCTCCCTTGTTACTGTCTCTGCTTGGTGAGCGAAGAGCACTGTGAGAGGGACGGTTTGGGTCAGTTCATTGAGATTGCTTTTGAGCCCCAGATAAACAACCCCACCCATCCCCTTTCCCCGCCACCCCCCCCCCCACCCTCACAAACGTACCGAAAAATATGATTCTTGTCTGTTGACAGCAACAACACAACCAGCATCTGCCACCTACTCTTAGCCCACCACAGGGCTAGTCTACAGATGAAAATAAAACGCCTTTATGTGAGTTGAGCAAAAATGAATGAGGATAAGGAGGAGGAATGTTAGTTCTTGTAAATTATTTTTCTTTTCGGAACTATTTCTGCCCTAATTTGCATGTAGGCTGGACTCTCACCAATTAGTTCAGTAATACATTATAAATGTGCAATCCCTAACTAGTGCATGGAGTATGACCTAACATAGAACATTACAGCACAGTACAGGCGCTTCAGCCCACGATGTTGTGCTAACATTTTATCCTGCTCTAATATCTATCTACTGAAAATGGAGCTTGATACACTTGGAATACTCAATTCCTGTTTTATGTATTTTCTGTGTAACCAGCACCACACCCCCCCCCCCCCCCCCCCCCCCGCCCTTCCAACCTGCTGTGTCTTGTCCAATTAACCATTCTTTATGTGTAGAGCTTGAAGGTTTGTTTAGTATCAGTTGTGTTTACTTTCTCAGTTGGCTTGGTTATTGTTTTTGGCAAAATCAGTTAGTGATGTGACTGGGTAATCTGGGAGTGGACTGGCAATGGAAAAAGCACAGAGTGAGTAAAACGCAGCAACAGAGGTCTGTCCAGCTATGTTTTTCATCATTAGCAATTTAAATGCAGTTTATCATAGAAACCAGTAGCTAATGCATTCCTCCCTCTTGCTCACTACCAGACTGTAGCTACCATTACTACAACTAGGAGCTCATCACCCTCTGGCAAAATGGACACCATTATCTTTTACTTTTTAGGAATCCTCTGTCTTCCAAGCAAAACATGCTGGAGATGAAAATCGTAAAACACTGCAGACACTGGAAATCTGAAACAAAACTGGGAATCGTTGCCTGACGTTGAGAGTTTCTCCAGCATTTTCTGTTTTTATTCAAATAACCTAGCGGTTGTTTCCGTAGAGGCTAGGGTTGGCAGGAACGCCATCACAAAGTCACTGACATTTTGGCACAAGACCTTCCGAGGGTCTGATGGACTCTGGCAAGAGGGAAGTAGGAGCGGGGTGATTCTCAGGTTTGGGGTTGAGACATGTTCTCGGGTTTTAGGGGCTGCTTCGTGTAAGCAACAGCGATTGCATTAATAAAGTGAGAGCAATCTCACAAGTCTAAAGAGCTTGACAAAAAAACAAAATGTGAGGCTTCTCCTGTGATAGCACTGGGTAAGCATAAATAAATAGCCAAAACACATGAACAAAAATTTATTGGATGACTTAAAAGTCAAAATGATGATGATCTGATGATAGAGCTTAAGTGAGCTCATTGAACTCCTGTTGCAGAAGTGCTGACTGCCCCCATCAATTCTTTTATCTAACGTGCAGTTTGCATACCACATTCTGATGGGAGCTGTTGCGTGATTGGTCAGGTCTATTTTTTCTTCCTCACACAGTGTTCTGTTTTTTCTTGCTCCTCCCTCCAACCCCTAACACCTTAGAACATGTCCCACTGCATGTGTGAATTAAGTGTCTCCTGAATCAGTGCAGGTGCCAGATGTTGGAATCTGGAGCATCCGTCCTGATGCAGGGTCTCGACCCGAAACTTCGACAATTCCCCTCCTTGCACAGATGCTGCTCGACCCATTGAGTTCCTCCAGCAGCTTGTTTTTCCTTGTCCTGAATCAGTGCAATTTGTTGGCTCTGTCTGTATCCATTTTTGAATTAAGCAAAGAAATTTAAATGGGGCACTTCCTTTACTTGGGTGAGGATTTCAAGGCCTCCTCACCCCCACTTGGTTCTACTACCTCCTAAAATTTGGCACTTTCAGCAGATTTCAAGCCACCTGAGAAAATGACTTTAATAAACCCCTTTTACTTGGTCATTGTGCTCTGATCAGCTCATCCCTTCTTAAGCTGTCTTGTTGCCACTCTCCAGCATGCTGCCTTCACCCCATCCAGTGACCAGCACCCTTCCTTGGTCAAGAGGAAGAGGGCGAATGCACACTTTGAGGGCTTCGCTCTTTGAGGTGTCCGGTTGCTAAGAGATGCAGGAGCATCATCCTGGGTGATGACCTGTCTGGCCTTTTCTCCCGACTCTCCTTCCGCCCTCAGGGGTGCTGTCTGTGTGGAGTTTGCACGTTCTCCCTGTGACTGCATAGGTTTTTCTCCTCGTGCTCCAATTTCCTCCCACATCCCAAAGACTCGTGGATCAGTCAGTTAATTAGCCACTGTAAATTGCCCCTAGTGTGTAGGTGAGTGGTTGGGAGGAGTTAATGTGAATGTGGGAAGAAAATAAAATCGTGTAAGATCAGTCTATGAGAGCTGGCAAAGTCAGGACTGAGACACTCATGTACTTGAGCTTTTAAGCCATGACATCCCGGGCCTCTGACTGAATGAAGAACCTTCTTTTCCTTGTAAGGGTGCTTGGTATTGGTATTTGGTATTGGTTTATTATTGTCACTTGTACCAAGGTACAGTGAAAAACTTGTCTTGCATATCGGTCGTACAGGTCAATTCATTACACAGTGCAGTTACATTGAGTTAGTACAGAGTGCATTGAGGTAGTACAGGTAAAAACAATAACAGTACAGAGTAAAGTGTCACAGCCACAGAGAAAGTGCAGTGCAGGTAGACAATAAGATGCAAGGTCACAAGGAGGTAGATTGTGAGGTCAGAGTCCATCTCATCGTATAAGGGAACCTTTCAATGTCTTATCACAGTGGGATAGAAGCTGTCCTTAGGTCTGGTGGTACGTGCCCTCAGGCTCCTGTGTCTTCTACCTGATGGAAGAGGAGAGAAAAGAGAATGACCCAGGTGGGTGGGGTCTTTGATTATGCTGGCTGCTTCACCAAGGCAGCGAGTGGTAAAGACAGAGTCCAAGGAGGGGAGGCTGGTTTCTGTGACACACTGGGCTGTGTCCACAACTGGGCTGTGTGCTTCATGGTCAGCACAGACTAGTTGGGCTGAAGGGCCTGTTTCCATTGCTGTATCTCTCTATGACGATGACTCTATAAGTGGTTTTGCATTATTCATTCAGGATTGTGAATGTCAGTGTCGATATTGGTGTTTGTTATCCAAGAATTATTGCACCCCTGAATTTAACTGGTTATTTTGAAGGATAATTAGGAATCAACCATGTTGGTGGGTCTGGAGTCGCATACAAGCCAGACCAGGAAAAGATGGCAGATTTCCTTCCCTGTGCATGGGGGTTGGTGGGGGGAACCCACATGGTCACAGGGAGAACGTGCAAACATCTCGCAGACAGCACCAAAGGTGAGAATTCCGCTGGAGCTGTGAGGCAGCAGCTCTACATCTGTGCCACTCTGCTGCCCAAGGGACACGGATTAGCTCTGAAATTGTAATCTGCCTTTGGGAGAAATGGGGAAATACAGGCAGGCAAGGATTGTCATTTTTTCTTTACCAAGAAATAGTCAATAGTCCAGGCTTCTGGCTACCAGTCTTCACTCCGTCCGCCGCAACAGCCTGGGCCTCCTGGTGGCCACCCACTGCAGTTCCACATCCCACTCCCATACCGACATGTCTATCCATGGCCTCCTCTACTGCCACATTGAGACCAAGTGCAGGTTGGAAGAACAACACCTCATATTCTGCCTTGGGAGTCTCCAACCTAATGGCCTCAACATCGATTTCTCTAACTTCCGGTAACCCCCCCCCCCCCCTTTGTCTTCCCTTATTCCTGTGGCTCCCTTCCCCCTGCCTTGATGACCTGCCCATCTCCTCTCCTCCCCTCCCCCATCCTTTATTCCATCGTCCACTGCCATCTCCTACCAGATTCCTCCTCCTTCAGCTCTTTGCCTCTTCTGCCCATCACCTCTCATCTTATTAGATCTTCTCCCCCTCCCACCATCCCCCTCTCACCCGGACCCACCTTCACCTGAACTCACCTATCCCCTGCCTGCGTGTGCTCCTTCCCCCACCTTCTTATTCCGGCTTCTGCCCTCTTCCTTTCCAGTCCCGATGAAGGGTCTTGGCCTGAAACGTCGACTGTTTATTTCTCTCCATGGATGCTGCCTGATCTGCTGAGTTCCTCCAGCACTTTTTGTGTATTGCTCCAGATTCCAGCATCTGCAGAATTTTTTGTGTATCTATGACTGGCTGTGAATGGGTAGGTCATGTAACCCACAATATTCTACACCCACCACCGCCCCCCCCCTCCCCAAGTTCCAGAGCACAAAAAAATGTCATGCATGGGAACGAAACTGAAGAGGAATATATAACCGGAGACACGAAAGACTGCGGATGCAGGAATCTGAAGCAACAACCGAGCTGCTGAAGGAACTCGGTGGGTCAGTAGCGAGAAATGAACAGTCGATATTTCGGGTTGAGACCCTTCATCTGGACTGGAATATATAATTTTTTTTGGACTGGAATTGCACTGAGGAGAGTCCAGCAGATCCAGATTCAGCATTGAAAACTGCCTCACAAAATGCACAATTAGAGAGCTTTCTCAAATCATTCCATCTAATTTACAGATACGTTTCCGAGTTTCTTTTCTTTCTCTTTCTCCCCTCTGGCATTTGAAACATGCTAATTTAGCTTGGTGCGTGCCATTAGTGAGCCTGCGTGTGTCACCAGATATTCCCAGTGTGTCAGGGCATGAATGCAGAGAGACAGGCTGAAAAGGCCAGTAATTATCCCAGTTACGGACCACAGTCGCAGAGCAAGGCTGGAAGTGTCGGCTGCAGAAAGAAAATGGAGGAGGCTAATTACAGTAACTTTTCCTGGTGTGGATTGCAGTGACATCTCTTTCCTCCAATGCATGATAATTAGTGAAATGCTTTTGTGTTAAGGGTCAGTAGTGCTTTCAAATGGAACTTGTTTTACACAAAATCTTTTTTTTGTTTTCACAGCCTACCTGATGAACATTTTGTACTTTTTTAGGTTGGGGGGGGGGGGAGAGATTATATTTGCCTGGTGTTTTTTCCCATCCTTCCTGGAAGCAGAATTCAACTTCAGAACAATTCCCTTGATAACAAACCCCATTCACACATCAACCCTCCGCTTGCTAAGTTACATCAGCCACTAACACCTCATTCTTAAAATTCTCGTCCTCTTCCATGGCCTCACTCCCTGAGGTTTCTGTCACCACTCCAAATGGCCTCCGTAGCCTCTACGCAGAGGGGGTGCAGAGGAGGTTTACAACGACGTTGCCGAGGCTGGAGGCGGGACAGTGCTATAAAAACAGGGGAAGACCTAACTGGGGAGAGTTGGGAGAGGAGACTTGACCATGTTCTGATGCAGGGTCTCAACCCAAAATGTCGACCATCCCTTTGCCTCCACCGATGCTGCCTGACCTGCTGAATTTCTCCAGCAGCTCATTTTTTGCCCCGGATTCCAGCTTCGGCAATGCCTCGATTTAACCAGAGATGGGTGGACTACAGGAGGGGGAATGTTGGGGGTGGGGGGGAGGGGTGAGGAAGAGATTTAACCTATCTAAGGTAGGATTGGGGCTTTACTGCGGGCCATGACATAATGAGAGGCCGAGATAGGATAGAGCGACATGGCCTATTTCCTTTAGCAGCGAGTTACAACTAAGAGCAGTTAGGTTAATTCTGAGAAAGATGACAGAAGAGCTGAGAAAAATTTAATTTTACTGGACTACATCTGGGGGGTGGAGAGGGGGGAGGTCTGGAGCCCACTGCCTGAAAGTGGGGGAGAGGTGTGGAGGTAGAGGGAGAGACATTCATCACATTTAAATGGCACCTGGATGAGCACCAACAGGGCCAAGGATCTCGAACTGGGGATTGACCAGGTTTAGTTTGTGACCAGCGTGGATATAATGAGCCAAATGGCCATCTCTTCTGTGCTGTAAGTTTCAATTGCCCTGACCCTAAGACTCAGGGTGTGTATGTCTGTCTCCCATTCTCCGTCCTCAACCACTCCATCAAACCTACCAGTCAGCATGTCGTCACCCGCTGCCATGTCCCATCAGTTGGCTTGGCGTTGTCTGATTTTTGTGAAGCTGTCTTGGGTTGTTTCATTATGTTAAAGATGTTTTATAAATGCAGGTTGTTGTTGTGAGTGTCACTTGGCTGTTTCACCATGCTGGGGAGGCACTGGAGTGCGATCAGATTTGCTCCACCGTTGATCTGTGGGTGTGTGCACTTTCCCACAAGCGTTGTGAATAATGATAAGAGGAACCAATCCCATCGGAGATTTTTCTCCTCTCCGGTAGGATCAAGTTTAGGAATCTACATGCCAGATCTTATCCCTCAACGTCCCAGGTGACTTAAGTCCAATTCAAGTGGAAAGAAAACAACTTGCATTTGCATAGCACCTGTTAAAAGACTTTAAAGTGCTTCACAGCCAATGAAGTTCCTTTTAAATTGATATATAGATGTAATGCAACAGCCAAAGGCAGCATAACAATGATGATAGTTAGCGATTGGATAAATGATGAGGCAATTGATTCTGTTTGGATTGGTTAAGAGATAATAGTTCTGAAATAGGGGGAGATATTCACTGGGCAGCTGAGGTCTCCATTAATTTTTGTTTCCCAGCTGTTGATACTTTCAACAGTGCAGCACAGCTTCAGCACTGTGGTGAATTGTCGGGACTAAATCCAAGGTTGGAGCTTGAACCCACAAGTTCTGACCCAGCGGCAAAGTCCAGTTATGACGGCACAGCTTATCCTTTTACAATGGAAAACGTTTTGCAGTCACAGAGCTCCCACTCCTGAACATGTTGCATGACAGGTGGAAGGCTTCGTTAGTGGCAGTGCTATATACCAGGCAAAGAGGAAGAGATGATTCCCCTGCCAATCAAGTTTGGTAACCGCTGCTGTTGATAATCGAGATTAATTTTACGCACAGAATTTGTGACTGTCCTCCATTCACTTTTTTTGGTGACATTTCTGGGAAGAAGTTGTTGTTGTTTCTCTCTCTGCTTTTTAACTGGAGTTTGTTTACTGAGTGAATTGACTATATTTGCTGCACAATTGCACGTGAGCTGAGGTTTGCATCCCATATCCACCTCCAATTCATTGGCCGACACACTGTTGTCAGTGGATAGCGTTACAGAGAATACACGGTTCAGAAAAATGCCATGCAACAATCTGCTGGAGGAACTCAATGGGTCGAGCAGCATCGCGGGAGGGAAAGGAATTGTCAGTGTCTCTGGTCCTCATGCAGTGTTTCGACCTGAATTGTTGACAGTTCCTCCAGCTGATTATTTATTGCTCCAGGTTCCAGCATCTGCAGTCTCACGCATCTCAGGAAAATGCCATTAGCTTCAAATGTTCTGTGCTGCAATTAACCTTTGTGTCTAACCCTAATGGCATTCCTGTATCTATCTACTACAGTAATGTAGGTAAAGCGTTGAGACCCAATGTGCAAATTCAAAAAAAAAGTAGGTATGAAGACCTATAGTTTAAAAAAAACATGCCAAACTTGGGCTGTATAAGCATGGCACTGTTTCTAGTTACAAGTCTGAAATTAAAACTGAAATGGTTGGAAATGCTGGAACAAGTTGGAGACTAACATGTTTAAGGCCCAGAGAAGTGATGGGTGGGAGGGGAGAGAACAAAGGAGGAGAACTGTGATAGGATAGATTGCAAAGGACATTAAACGATGAAGTACTTGATGGTGCAGAATGGTGAAGGAATGAAGGACAGATATGAAGATGGTGTAAATTGGAGATGAAGAATCATTGGCTGAAAGCAGAAGGTTGAATCCAGAAGCTAGAATGTGGCTCAACATTAGCTGAGGTGCTGTTTCTGGAGCTGATGTTGAGAGCCGTTGGTTGTTCATCTGTTCCAAGGGACTGGGCTGGAGAGAGCACAATGAGTAGAGCACTGACTTGACAGCGGCTGGAAAAAGACATTTAAATTTTATCACAAATATTAAATGCAGATGCTGGATATGTGAAATTTAAGAACAATTCGGCAGGTTGGGCATCACCTGCAGAGAAAGAGACAGAACTAATATATCAGGTTGTGTCAGAAGAGAATTTATTGCATAGCATTATGTGATTGTCTGGGATTTTTAATTATGGGATAGGGCATCACGTTTCATGGGGTCATTGGTGTTAAGCTGGCTTTGATTTCCCAGCCTACCTTCCCTGTAGTGGCCACCACCTCCAGATCAGGACTGTCTAACTTTTACCTTTATCTAAACACATTTGGAGTATTGCATTCAATTCTGGTCGCCACATTATAGGAAAGATGTGGAGGCTTTGGAGAGGGTGCAGAAGAGGTTCACCAGGGTTCTATGCTATAAGGAGAGGTTGGACAAACTTGGGTTCTTTTCTCTGGAGTGGTGGAGACTGAGGGGGAGATCTGATAGAGGTTGATAAAATAATGAGAGGCATAGATAGGCAGTCAGAATCTTTTTCCCAGGGTCGGAATGTCTAATAGTAGAGGGCATGCATTTAAGGTGAGAGGGGGTAAGGTCAAACGAGATGTGTGGGGCATTTTTTTTACACAGAGAGTGGTGGGTGCCTGGAATGCACTGCCAGGGGTGGTGGTGAGGGCAAATGTGATAGAGTAATTTAAGAGGCTCTTAGAAAGACACATGAATGTGCAGCAAATGGAGGGATATGGACACTGTAGGCAGAAGGGATTAGTTTAGTTAGGCATTTAATTACTAGTTTAATTAGTTTGATGTTCCTGTGCTGTACTGTGCTATGTTCTAAGTACTTCAATGGCTATAAGGAGCTTTGGAAAACCTAAAGGGTACGTGGAAGGGGTTATGTAAATGCAAATCAATTCTTTCCTTCAGCACGGAAATACTTCTTACCTTTTTGGCTGATGTATTGAACCAGAGGAGTAGATATGGAGTGTGCTTGGGCACACTTGCCCGTTAAATGAGCAATGAATGTCATTTTGTTAAACTTAACGCACTTTCATGGGCGATTAACTTTTGTTTGAAGAACAGCAGATTTTTTTTATTATACTAATGGCACATTACATGATAACTGTTATTAAAATTAATGGTACAGAACACGGAGGCTCCTGTTCGATCACAGTTAGAATGATGTTTTAGTAAATGAGGTACCTCCCTCGACCAATCAGTGTGATACCGAATCTCACAAAGCAGATAAGGCTAGAGCCTTTTTCCAAGGTTTTTTCCCAAGGTTTTTGCCAGAACTATTAATGCTAGCTGGGTCAAGTTAGGACCACTAGATGTCAAAGGTGGTTTAGTGAATTACACTCTCACCCATGTAATTAGTATTCATAAGTTACCAGTCCCCTGCAGCGGCACAGCTAGTAAAACCACTGCCTCAGAGCTCCAGCGGCCCAGGTTCGATCCTGACCTCCGGGCTCTTTCTGTGTGGAGTTTGCATGTTCTTCCTGTGATCACTTGAGCTTCCTCTGGATGCTCCGGTTTCCTCCCACATCCCAAAGACGTGAAGGTTGGTAGGTTAATTTGCCACTGTAAATTGCCCCTAGTGTGTGGGTAAGTGGTAGAATCTGGGGGAAATTGATGCGAGAATTGTGGAGAGAATTTTAAAAAAGGGATTAATTTAGAATTGGGACCAATGTGTGGTTGATGGTTGGTGTGGACTCAGTAGGCTGAAGGCCCTTTTTCCATGCTGAATCTCTCTGTGATTATATGACAAACCAAATCCAGTACTGAGTGAGTGTTGTACTGTTGGAGATGCAGCTTAATCAGTTGAGCCATTAAACCAACCTCATAGGTGGGCATAAAAAAGAGTACATTGGGTGAAGTGGTGGTTAGCAGTTAAGTTTCTGGACTAGTCAGTCATCCAGAGGGCAGGACAAACTAGCTGGAGACCCAAGTTCAATCCTACCATGGCAAGTGGAGTTAATCTGGAATTCCAAAAATAAAGCTACTAATGGTGATGACAAAACTACCCAACTGTGGTTAAAAACCCATCTGGTTCAAAAATTTCCTTCAGGGGAGGCATCTGTGATCTTTAGCTGGTCTGGCCTGTGGGTAACTCCCAACCCACCAATATGGTTGACTCTTAAATCCCTTCTGAAACAGCCCAGCAAGCCACTCTGTTCAAGGGCTGTTAGGGGTAGGCAATAGATGCTGGCTTTGCCAACGATGCCCAGATCTCAAAAAAAAACTAAAATTGATAAAGAACAGAGACATTTTCCCTGGCACTTTGGCTGACATTTATCCCTGTGTTATCATCATCGTCACTAAAACGCAGGGTGACTGGTTGTTACCGTATTGGTAACGTGGGATATTTCTGCGCATATCTTGGCACTAATCCCAGCCTTGATTCCAGGCCACATTTCATACCTTTTGCAACTGTTAAGAGCTTTTGGCCTTCAGTCCCTGTTGTAGAGGAGAGGAAAGCGGGATTAGTTGGAAGTTTCCAAGGTTGAGCAGAGTAAAGGGTATTTTTTTACCCCCCTCTGTGTGTGCAGCCACTGTTGTAACATCAGAAATGTAGTAAGCGGTTTTCCCATACTAGGCGCCCCAAATGACAATGTGTTGATGACCAGGTAATGGGAAAATATTTCCAAGGACAGTATCAATAATTCTGCACTTACTTGGAGTGCTGCAATGGGATCTTTTACATCTACGTGAGAGAGCAGAGCAGGCATCAGTTCAATGTTTCATCCAAAACACATCACCTCTGACACTGCAGCATTCTTCAGTACTACACAGGAGTGTGGGCCACAACTTACTTTCCTGGAGGCAAGAGCTCTACTCGCTCATATACAACTAGCACTAGGTTAGCACATTGGCTTGTGAGTTGGAGATCCATCACCTGTTGGATGTAATGACCACCTCCCTGTGATCCCAATAATTCCAATGAGCAGGAAAGGAGCCCATTTTGACTTTGAAGGTTGTGGGGAAAGGTGCTAATGATCTGTTCCACATCCCTCTTGACTGTTGCAGCATCTGGCTCTTGGTGTGTGTGCGTGCTTTTCATCTTCTACCATGGATATCTCTACATTGAAAGCAAATGACATTAGCAGAATAGATATTATTAGCAATATCAGTTCATTAGCAATACAACATTGGTAATCATTAGTCATAATTTGACATTAATGGTCTCTCAAGGGAAGGAGCATCCATTGTTTTGATCCAACCATCAGTAGCCCTTGCATTCAGGTAGCTAAACTGCAATAAAAGAATGAGATTTTCTTGCTGGACTTTGTGAAATAAAAATTGGATTGCTGCTGTTTTTAATTAACCCCTGACCTCTCACACCGACAAGATGCTGCCTTTGCCCAGGCATTTAAGGTTGCCTCTCTGTTAGCACATTACACTGCTTACTTCACTGTGAGCAATTGCTGGTAGCTACAATTATTTAAACATAATGTAGTTTGGATAATTGTCACCATGAAGCAGTATCTCCTGAAGTAAAGAGAAATAATGCAGTTTGTTGTATAAGTGTGATGAATTACACCAGACTCCTTGGAACTAAACTGTAATCTTGTATGTCTATTTTGGTGAGACAAATTTATTTTCCAATAAAATGTAAATTAACCCTGTGCAGTTGAAAGCTGCTCTTAGCACACTCAGAGAAAGACTATTGGAGGTAAAGTTGTAATTTTCTTTAACCTGTAATGACTTTGAGATCGGTTGTTGTTCTGTGAAAACTGTTGATAAAATGGGGCTCAATTCCTGTCATTGAGGGCGTTGGAGATTGGGCCTACAAGCCCCCATTGTTTTGGGCTTACTCAGCCTCTGGGTCCGAGAGGAGAAACTGCTTCCATTGGCTGAAGGCTCAGTAACTAGGGGCTACAGATTCAAGCTGAGGCAACATTAAAATTTTGTTTTATTCTTTGATTAGTATTGAGGATGCACAAACCTTTAGGGTAGTACAGACAGACCACCTTCAAAGGAGAATAGGATAAATACTGCTTTACTAATAGTTGCCATCCATACTTCAATATGAATATTACTGATATTGCAATCAGTTTCAATGTGCAGGGTTGAGTACACACGTCAGGGCAAGTCTCAGTCTGTGTTCCCTCCTACTGTTGACCAAGCTAGTGTGATGATGTTCTTTTGCTCATTCTGCATTTGTGTGGAGAAGATTTACGAGAATAGCTCCAGGGGTGTGGGATTACAGCTGGGGGGTTTTCTCCATGGAGCAGAGAAGGGCAAGAGAAGATGGTATTTAATATCAGTATTTAGATAAAGAGGAACTGTTTCCTTTGTTGAAACATGGAAACGAGTTCCTTTCGGTTGGGAAAACTTCATAGGAATATGAAGAGCAGCAAGTGAGATCGACTTGATTATCCTTCAAAAGAGCTAGCACATGCTAAATGGGTCAAGTAGCCTAATTTTGTGCTGTACTGCGATTCCATATTAAGCACCAAAACCATCCAACTACTTGTGTTATGTAAGATCTCAAGGATCTTGCTGATCACCCCTGTCTCAGCCAGTTCTGTAAAGACCTCATTTTCAGTCTTGGAACCTTACAGCCTAACGGCATGAACATTGAATTCTCCCACTTTAGGTAATCTCCACACCCCTTCCCCACAACCCAACCCCCCACCCCACCCCCCCACCATGCTGCTTCTCCTCTTCCCTTTCCTAGCCTCATTTTTTTTCTCTCTCTCCTTCCCTTTGACCCATCCCCCAGCAGATCTGCTCTCCCCTCCTCCCCCACACCTGCCTATCACTATCTCTTACCTGCACCTACCTATCCTCACTATGTGCCCACCCTGCCTCCCCTCTTTTGTCCACCTATCACTGCTCTGCTTTTCCCTCCTATATATTGGGCTTCCCCTTTTCCTATCTTCAGTCCTGAAGAAGGGTCCTGACCTGAAACGTTGACCGCCTGCTTTTCTCCACGGATACTGCCTAGCCTGCTGAGTTCCTCCAGCATCATCGTGTTTTTAATCTAGATTCCAGCATCTGTAGTCCTTTGTTTTTCTGTAAAAAAAAACGAACTCGTTCGCAAACCAGGCCACTCATTCCATTTGCTGTTTGTGGAATCTTAGTGCACAGAAGATGGTTAATTTTGCTAAGTAAGCAACAGTGGTCACTAGATGAAAGGATTAGATTCATTTATGGGCAAGCTGTTGAGGTGTGGTGTAAATGCAAAAGTTTCTCTGTGTTGCAGTTCTGGAGAATGTTGATTGTGTTGTAATGGCAGGTTTTCAGTCAGTTTGCAATTGGGGTTTTTAGCAAAGTTATCTTCCTGGCCTTTTCCTTTGTGCATTGGTAATAAGTAACAGAAGTCAGTCCTCCTGTTACCATAACCAGTACACATCAGAAGGCTGCTAGCCCTGTACTACATGGTGTGGTTGCCAGAGAGGATGGAGGCTAAGTATCCAACAGCAACTGATTCACCTCCTAGTTCTCCAAAGCCTTTTCCCTCATCTACAAGACACAGGTTAGGAGTGCAACAGAATACTCTCCACTTGTAGTTGGATGAGTACAGCTCCAACAACACTCGAGAAGCTCAACATTAAACAGGACAATGCACCCAGTTTATTCGGAAGCCCATCCATTACCCAGAATATCCATTCCCTTCTCCACGGTATCCTCACACAAAGTCACAGACGTGTATGACTTTGTACAAATGTATTAGCTCCAAGATGCACTGTAGCAACCGGTCAGTGCTGCTTTGATGGTATCATCCAAACGTGCAGCCATTATCCACTGGATGGCAAGAGCGCCAGGCACCACCAGCTCCCCTCCACGTCACACGCTGCACGGAATTGGAAAAGTGAACCCATCCCTTCATCATTTCTGGTTGACATCCTGGAACTCTCCATTCAAAAGTGGGGCCACATTCACCTGAATGACTGCAGTGGTTTTACCACCTTCTCTAGGGCAATTGGTGATCGACCAACGAAACCCACAACCTTTTAATAATTTGAAGAACCATTATGAGAAGCCACCCTCACCACACTCAATCATGATGAAGGGTCTCGACCCAAAACATTGGCGGTTCCTTTCCTCCCACAGATGTTGCTCGACCCACTGTTGTTCCTCCAGCAGATTGTTTTCTTTTTGCTCCATAACCCCTTTTAACTGTTTTTCAAAATAGCACTGTTAGGATGAAAGAGAAAGTTGGAACTTGATCCAACATCTCTTCCAAAAGACATCACCTGTGACAGACAGGCACGATAGTGTAACGCTTAGCATAACGCTATTACAGCGCCAGCAACCCAAGTTCAATTCCGGCCGCTGTCTGTAAGGAGTTTGTACGTTCTCCCTGTGTCTGCGTGGGTTTCCTCCCACATTCCAGAGACGTACGGGTTAGGAAGTTGAGGGCATGCTATGTTGGCGCCGGAAGCGTGGCAACACTTGCGGGCTGCCCCCAGAGCATTCTACACAAAGACGCATTTCACAGTGTGTTTCGATGTTCATGTGACTAATAAAGAAATCTTATCTTATACTCGAGCTAAATTTTTGTACTTAAGTGTCAGCAGTGAAATATCAGTCAGAACCCTCTGACTCGGATGCTGAGGCAACACCATAAATTGGAGAGACAAGAGAGTGCAGATGCTGGAGTCTGGAGCGACACACGAAGCAAGTCAAGCAGCATCTATGAAGGGAAGTGGATAGTCAAGACTTTTCATCTGGACTGAAAGAAAGAGGGGGGAGAGCCAGTATAAAACGGTGGCGAGAAGGGGTTGAGCAGGAGCTGGCGGGTGATAGGTGGATCCAAGTGGGGAGGGTGATTGGCAGATAGGGGAGGATGGAACTACCAGTCCTCATCATAATAAACTGCAACATGTCCTCTCTTACACATGACCACCCCCTCAAAAACTGACAACCTGACCTTTTGCAAATACGTACTTTTTGCCTTAAATAGGAGGAGATCAGATGTGTCTGCATTGTAGGCAACTTGGATCCTAATCCAAAGTAATTTTATATTTCTAGTTTTTTTTAAATTGGGACTTCTGACAACCTGACCTTTCACAAATACTTTATATTTTTAAAAAATAAACTATCCTTAAATAGGAGGAGATCAGATGTGTCTGCATTGTAGGCAACTTGGATCCTAATCCAAAATAATTTTATATTTCTAGTTTTTCAAATTGGGACTATTTTCATTTTGTGTTTATCAAGATAACTCTGTCTCTCATCCTTCCACTTCTCTGTCATATACTCTTGAAATCTTCAGTAACAAAACTCCACAATCTGCACAGGGAATTGTTAAATGGTTCCAATTGCAATAAAGCAGCCTGGACCCAATAATCCAAGTCTACATCTACTCCAAATAACTAAGGAAGTGACCTCGTCCATCAAAATCTTTTGTTACAACTTGCCCATTCCCTTGTACAAAAATTTTACAACCAGCTTTTCTTTTCAATAATACTTGGCAAGGAATTTGCTAATAATGTTTTCCCTCGAAGGCTGTGTCATATTTTTCCAAACTGCTATGGTAACCCAAAACATGATATTGATGTCTTCTTTCGTGCACCAGTACTTTCCAAAACTGTTGCCATATGATGTGAGGTCTTGAGTAAGGCTGATGATTTATATGTGTTTTTTTAAAAAATTAGTTAGCCTAAACTTTCCATTTCTAATCTATTGCTGTTTCTTGTTAGTTAAAATTTAAAGAAGTATTGCATTTTAGAGCTATTCTTGGAGACTTGTCATTTGTTGCATCAATTAGCAAGAATTCTCTCCTCTAAACCCATGCTTCTCGCATTGACCAACCTGTTTAAGGAAAATAATAAAATAGTTGCTCCTAGCCCTACCTTCACAGAATTGAGGCAGACATTTGAGCGAAGGGCTGTATCATTTATCACCTCTTCATGACAACCCAAAGAGGTGATACGATGCTTCATAAAGGCAACGTTATTATTTTGGCAAATCACAGCTTGGCACAAACAAAAATTTCTTCTGCCGAATAGTTTGGTATCATTGGTGATGCCTATCTATGTTATTTATGTGACTAGCTCAGAAATTTGTGGTGAATTTCTGAGTTTGGTCACCGTGGGACCAGGATGGGTGTAAGTAATGGACCCACAATTCTTCCCACGTGAAACACTTTCAAACACGCCCACTCAATCAACTTTTTCTTTCGGAGATGCAAGAGCTGGCAAGCGATAGGTGGATCTAGGTGAGGAAGGGTGATAGGCAGGTGGGAGGAAACTCTTCCCTCCTCCCATCTGCCTATCACCCTTCCTCACCTAGATCCACCTATTGCTTGCCAGCTCTTGCTCCACCCCTTTCTCGTTACCATTTTATCCTGGCTATCTGCCCTCTACTCTTCCAGTCCAGATGAAGGGTCTCAACCCAAAATGATGACTGTCCATTCCTCTCCCACCCCCCCCACCCCCCCCACAGTTGCTGCCTGACCCGTCGAGTTCCTCCAGCAGTTGTTTTTTTGTTCCAACTTTATCTTTTCCTGAGCAATCTCACTGAGTAACAGATCAACAGACACCTGTTACCCTGAGGGACAATATCAGAGGGAGCTGCCACTTTTGAGGGGGCCACTCTACCCTTAGCGGTCTCAGAGCTCAAAGAAAATGTACTTCCAGTCTCTTGTTTAATGGATCTTTGACTTGGAGTTCAGAGGATGTCCTCCTTTTCCTTTATTATATTAGTCCAATCACATGCAGCTACCCAGTTTTGTGCTCCATTTATTTAAATTTTGAACAGTAAATCTATCGATCCTATCACCAGCTTGAGCTGTTCAGAAATTGGTGTTGATTGATTTGGGAATTATTTGAAGGTCGTATGAATTGAATGTTGTGGTAGATCATCGAGAAAGCAATTTTGTGGCTTAAACAAATTTGTCTGCCGGGAAAGAAATGAACCAAGCAAAAAGAACCTTTGCAGTCATTTGTCAAATGTGTATTTTACATCACTGTGTGGAAATCTGATCATTAGTGTTCAGTGTTTTTGTTGCAATTGTTTTTTTAATTGACGTGTTTGGATTGGTATTATTTAGAAGGCCCAGGTTTTGACATTGTTTGTGCAGCAGTTGGATGGTGGGGCTTGCTAATGAGTAGACTCATTATTTGAGTTGTTTGGCAATGAATATTCATGAGCATCACTTCCTGGTTTGACATTTATCTTGGGTTCCTACCCCCTCCCCCACCCCTACCTTATTCCCAACTGACAAATGTGTTTGCATTGTAAACCAATCACACAAATAGGATAATGGAAAGTGGAATGTAGAAATAGCAGAGCATCAAACGGCACTATAACTGCATTTAGCCTGAAATTAATTAGGTAGTGATCATACTGGACCTCCCTCTGCAACTGGATCCTCGACTTCCTTCTGGGGAGACCACAGTCAGTGCGGATTGGTAATGATATCTCCTCCTCGCTGACAATCAACACAGGCGCGCCTCAAGGATGTGTGCTCAGCCTTACTCTACTCTCTACACTCATGACTGTGTAGCTAGGCACAGCTCAAACGCCATCTATAAATTTGCCGGTGATATCACTGTTGTTGGCAGAATCTCAGATGGCGACGAGGAGGCGTACAGGAGTGAGATAGATCGGCTGATCAAGTGGTGTCATAACAACAACCTCGCAAGACTCCTTCAGGAAGGGGAAGTTGGGTGAACACACACCAGTCCTCATTGAGGGGTCAGTGGTGGAAAGGGTGAGCAGCTTCAAGTTCCTGGGTGTCAACATCTCAGAGGGTCCATCCTGAGCCCAATAAATTTCTATAGATGTACTGTGGAGAGCATTCTGACTGGTTGCATCACAGCCTATTATGGACCCTCCAATGCACAGGATCACAAGAGGCTGCAGAGGGTTGTGGACTCAGCCAGCTCCATCAACGGGCAGAACCCTCCCCACCATTGAGGACATCTTCAAGAGGTGGTTCCTCAAGACACAAAGGGCCATCACTATCTGGGACATGCCCTCTTCTCATTACTATCATCGGGGAGGAGGTACAGGAGCCTGAAGACCCGCACTCAACGATTCAGGAACAGCTTCTTCTCCTCTGCCGTCAGATCTGAATGGTCCATGAACACTACTTCGTTATTCCTTTTTGAACTATTTACTTATACCCTAACATCACACCAGTAGTACATGTACTACACTCCCAACAGTTTTCCAGGACCATACACTTATATTTAGTTCAGCACAGAGGTGTTTTGTTTTACTTCATTAGCATTCGGCAAAATTGAACATTTTCAATTATTATAACAAAACACTCAAGGGAGTTGTCAATTTTTAGTTTCTGCAGAGTGCAACTAGGTTGGCTATAATAATAGTGTGCTAGTTCAGGCTTTGCTTTTTTCCACAAGATCCTGAATGCTTTTTGTCTTTTGCCCCTTTCCCGTCGAGGTCTTATTCATCCGGGCTTTTGAAAGCTAAATGGAGCATTCTTAAATGAAAATGTAAAGTTTGCTTGGCTGAGGTTTATCGCTGGATTGGAGTTTTTTCAGTGAGTGTGGGAGCAAGATGAGGATGATGAAAAATTTGGTTCTCCAGTTACGATTTTTGGGGTGTTTATTCACTTTTGATTTGTCAAAAGTGAAATGTAACCAGACAGCAATAGCGCACCTTGTCCGGTTCTCCAGACCCAGGAGGCTTTCTAGCTGCTCATTCTCAATGTGGAAAGAAAGCCATTTGGCCCATCAAGTCCAATGCTGGATCTCAGAGCACTTCCATTTTCCCATTTATTTTCCTGTAACCTATTCTCTCCCTCATGCCCATCAACTGCACCCTGACTCTCCTGCCACTCACCAACACTAGGAATAACTGTTGGGATTTGGGAGGAAATGGGAACCACGTGGTCAGAGAGAGAACAAGTTGTGCTACAGATGGTTGGGCCTCAGTTGAGAGCTGATCATCCCAGAGGAAAGTGTGGACACGACGGTTGTTGGAAATCCAGCTGACCATCGTGTTAGGTGGGCAGTTCCATGCATCTAATATCAATAAGAAAGAAATGTACAGGTTTTGTTTTTGGTAAATTGGCTGGTTTTAATATTGTGCCTGAAATAGGTTTGGGTTGTATTTTTCTTAAAAAATGAGAGGTAAGGCCAGATCTCTTGGCGTTGGCAAATGAGAATTTGCTTAATTGGCTGGGATTTCTGATTAAGCCTTTTACAAGCACTGCGGTTTTAGTAATTCTTAATTGTTTAATGACCTGGAAGCTCAGATTGGGAGTGTATAATAGCTCTAGATTCACCTCGATCTGACTGTACTTTGTTTAATCCGCTGATAATTAGAGTCATCAGAACATATTCTTCATTGGCCAAGGTCTTTAGGGCCAATCATTAGTGATCTTAGTGTGAGTAGGACTATGGTTTCATCAGTTCCACATTACTGAGTTCGTGCATTGATCAGGCCGGTCTGAAAGATGACTCTTGGCTCAGTTGAGGTAGTTGTGGGTAATCCAGGTCAGTACAATGGTTCTGAGTGTGGGGTTGCACAAATCAAAGGAATGATCAGTGATCAGTACACATCTATACAATGACGCCAAGGCATTCCAAATGAGGATAGAACTTCCCCCGCAGGTCTGACTGTAGTTAAAACTGCAGAGCATTTCCTCAATTGTCTGTCTGACTGTAGCCTAAACGGTCCTCTACCTGTTTGACTGTGGTGAGCAATAATCCCCATGTCCGCCAGACTATGAGGAGTACTGTCACCACTGTAGGAACTTTGGGGTTGATATAATGATTTGCGATGTTGGAATCTTTACCACTGGTGGCAACGTTGAGAATGAGAAGAAGTGATCATGAAATGGGAGCCATGCAATTAGGGGCAGAATCAGAAAGAACTTTATCACCGAGTGCGGGCAAAGCCTAGCTCTTTCACCCACAAACCCAGAAAGGGACTGTGTGTATTCAGAGCTAATTGCAACCATGAAAATCAGGCTATATTTTTATTGGGTCTCAGTATCAAGAGAAATAAATAGGAGCAAGCTAATTGGGTCAAAGGCCAACAATTCTCCTGGCCCTGATAGACAGCATCCCCAGGGTCTTAAAGAAATGGTGGATGTGTTGGTTGTTATCATCAAAAGTCCCTGGATTCTGGAGAAATCCCAGAGAAAACTACAAATGTAATGCCACTGTTCAAGAAAAGAGCAAACAGGAATCTCAAGGCTAGATACCCTAATACCTGTTATTGGGAAAACACTGGAATCCAAAGAGGTAATAGGAGGACATTTAGATGATCATAAGTGAATGGGGCATGGAATGCGCTGCCTGGAGTGGTGGTGGGGGCAGGTACATTGGTCAAATTCAAGACATTGCTAGATAAGCATATGGAGGAATTTAAAATAGAGGGATATGTGCAGGGGAAGGGGTTAGATTGTTTTTAGGCGAGGTTTAAAGGTTGGCACAACATTGTGGGCCGAAGGGCCTGTATTGTGCTGTACTTTGTATGATTCTATGATACGGCAATCATGCAGAGTCAGCGTATTTTTAGAAGAGCGAAATCATGGTTGACAATTTTGCTTGAGTTCTTTTGAGGATACAACAAAAAGGGTGGATAAAGGGGAACCAGTAGATATAATGTATTTGGTTTTCCAGAAGGCTTTGAGTCAGGTGACACATGAAAGATTATTGCACACAATAGGAGCACACAGGATTGGGTGTAGTATTTTGTCATGGATTGGGGTTGGCTACCTAACAGAAAACAAGACCCATCATAAATGAGTCAATTTTCAGATGAATAACCAGAAACTAGAAGGGTGTCCAGAGGTCAGTGCTGGGGTGCCAACTGGTTATAAATCTGCGAATGAAGGGACCAAATATACTGCAAAAACATTAGCTGATGATGTAAAAATAGATGGGTAGCAAATTGTGAGGCGGACACCAAGAGTCACAAAGAACATAAAGTAGGACCAGGAAGGAGCACCCTGCCTTCCATGCTCGCCCCACTGTTCAATGTGCTCGTGGCTAATCTGCCCCAGTCCTCACCTCCTGTGCCAGTTCCCTATCACTCTCAACTCCCTGATCTTTCAAAAATATTATCGACCTCTTTAAGTACCTCCAGTGATCTAGCCTCCATAAGATCAGGTGTAGACAATTCCAGAGATTCACCACCCTCTGCGAGATGAAGTTCCTACACACCTCAATTTTAAATTCTCAACTCTTTATCTTGTAACTATGTCCCCTCATTCGAGATTCTCCCACCAGTGGAGACATCTCAGCATCTTCACTGTCATGTCTGATGTTTCAATAAGATCAGCCCTCGTTCTTCTAACCTCCAAGAAATACAGATCTCATTTCTTTAGCCACTCATGATGGGACAAACTTCTCAGCCGAGGAATTAACATAGTGAACCTCTTTCGGACTGCGTTCAATAACTGTATATCATGAATAAAGGGATCAAATCTGTGCATAGTATGTACCAGTTATGGACTCAAAGGGATACAGGCAGTTGACAGATGGAGTGCGAAAGCATGAGCTTATCCAATTTGGATGGAAGAATCAATGAAAACAGCGAATAATTGGAAAGGCTAATGGAAAGTTGATCTTTATTGCAAGGGGTAAAGAGGATAAAAGTAGGAAAGTTACAATACAAGTTTACAAGGCCACACTTGGAGTACTGTTTCAGTCTCCATGTGTAGGGAAGGATGTGTTTGCTTTGTAGGTTGATTCCTGGGCTGCAAGGGTTGACGTATGAAGAAAAGTTGAGCAGGTTGAGCGTATGCTCATTGGAGGATAGAAGAAGGAGAGACCATCGTATTGAAGCGCGCAAGATTCTGAAGGGAATTGGCAAGTTGGATGCCGCAAGAATGTTTCCCTGATGGGGGTATATAGACCGAGGGAGCAGAGATTCAGAACTTTTTGGGTGGAGATAAGGAGGATTTTCTTCTGTCTGAGGTCGACAACTCTAAGGAGTTCTCCACCCCAAAAGCCTTGGCTGCAGACCATGAATACACTCAAAGCAGAGATCAAAAGACATTTAAACGATGAGGGAGTTGCAGGGTATGGGGGGGGGGAGATAGGAAAGTGGTATAGAGGTAAAGGCCAGGTTGGTCATTATCTTATGGAATGGTGGAGCAGGTTTGAGGGGCTGAGTGGTCTTTACCTGCTACTGCTGCTTGTCTTCCAAAGGTAGGTACAGTTAATCAGCAGCACTGTAACTGAATTGCATTGCCTGGTAAGTTGGTTTTCTTTGCAAACACTTCTTATGTAAACATTTTCCTAACTGTGAAAGTTGAGACTGTGTAAAGTCAAGACTAATGAAGGGGAATTCATGAGAGGTTAACAGTTCCCCGGTGGTTACATCTGTGATTACCACACGTTTCAAGCTCCATCCCCAGAGGAAGGGAGAGGCTCCCAAGTAGGCAGCTTGGGCAAGGATGTGTCAGGATGTTTGTTCCTGGCACCAGAAGATAAAGTACTCCAATACAGACCAGATCAACTGCTGGAGAGTCTCGAGAGCGTAATGAACAGTCAAGCCCAGGTCACACAGAGGCCACTTTGAATCCAGTCTCCAGAAGTGTTATTACCGTGAAAAGATACAGCCTTGCACTTCTGTAGCACCTTTCACATTCCCTTCAGGATGTTCCAGTCTGTCGCCCTTGTCCCCCTGGGTACTGAGCAGCGTCAGCCATTGAAAGTGTGTGGCTGTGCAGACTCCAGCCTGGAGGAATCATGTCTACATCCCACTGCATTCACCATGAGGAAATTCTTCTCGTGATCCGTGACCTGCACCAATTTGTACAGACGCACTATCCTATCTGGATGCGTCACAGCTTGGTATTGGCACTGCTCTGCTCAAGACCGGAAGAAATTGCAGGGAGTTGTGAACACAGTCCAGTTGACCATGCAAACCAGCCTCCCCTCCATTGACTCTATCTACATTTCTCGCTGCCGACAAAATCAAGGATCCCTCCACCTCTGGTTATTCTTTCTTCATCCCTCTCCCATCAGGCAGAAGAATGCAACACCTTGAGAACACGTACCAACCAGGCTCAAGGACAGCTTCTATCCCGCTGTTATCAGACTCTTGAACAGACCTCTCATAGGCTAATAGGTGAATTCTCGATCTCCCAATCTACCTCATCATGGTCCTTAAACTTTATTAGTCCACCTGCACTGCACTTTTTCTGTAACTCTAACACTATATTCTGCATTCTGATTTTATTTTCACGACCTCAATGTACTTGTGTATTGGTGTTGGTTTATTATTGTCAGTTGTACTGAGGTACAGTGAAAAACTGGTCTTGTGTACCGTTCATACAGATCAATTAATTACGCAGTGCATTGAGGTCGTACAAGTTAAAACAATACAGAATGTAGACAAGTGTCACAGCTACAGAGGTAAGACAAGATACCTTTATTGGTCACGGTGTACGTCGAAACACACAGTGAAATACATCTTTTGCATAGAGTGTTTCTGGGGGCAGCCCGCAAGTGTTGCCACACTTCCGGTGCCAACATAGCATGCCCACAACTTCCTAACCCGTACGTCTTTGGAATGTGGGAGGAAACCGGAGCACCCGGAGGAAACCCACACAGACACGGGGAGAACGTACAAACTCTTTACCGACAGCGGCGGGAATTGAACCCGGGTCGCTGACACTGTAATAGCGTTACAACTAACCGCTACACTACCGTGCCTGCAGTGCAGGTAGACATAATGAGGTAGATTGTGTATGAACTGATCTGTCTGGATGGCACGCAAACAAAAGCTTTCACTGTATTTCGGTACATGTGACAATAATAAACCAATCACCAATATCAGGGAGTAGAATCTTCTCCTGTTCACAGAGATCATGATTATCAATTAGGAGCGTGTGTTGTCAGTGGCTGCCTGCACTAGTGCAAGGCCAGCAGGCAAATTCCAGTGCCCAAGATGCCTCCTGTTCCTCACTGAAAGTGAAGCAGATGAAATCCTATCCATATAACTGCAGTGCCATATCAATCTTCCTCGTGCAGTAGTGAGCAGCAAGTTAGGGGACAGGGCAGAGATCTACTCAGTTTGTTCACCACAGCATCTCTCTGAACAGTCAAAGTCTCAATGCAATGTTGATGTACAGAGAGAGCGCAGTCCAGGTACATATGTATGGCCGCAGAACATCATGTATCTTGGTGACAACAACCTCGAGGAAAACCTGAACCTGCAAATACACTGGTCATCCACCAGGTCCTTGAAGGATGTCTGAATCTGTAGACTCAGTGAGTAGGCTCTTCACCGACGCACAGGTCTCTGCCTCCCGCCCCAGGATCCTCGACTGGCCAGCCTTGGCCATGACATCTCCAATGATGGAGTTCTGCAGTGATATCAGTGTTGTGGCATCCATAGAATGTAAACCTAGCAGGTAGGTGCTGCAAGGAATACTCATTGGTGGTCCTAGCACACCGTGTAAACTTTAGAAGGTGGTTAAGCAACCTGCAGTTAGTTCTGGAGTTGCCCAGTCAGATCTCCCAATGTCAGTGGATTGTCCCTTTAAATAGTGTGAAAATGAAAAAAGCAGCACAAAGTGCTCCTAGTTCTACCGTGTATAAAATCAGGAGGGGCATAGATAGGGTGAATGCACTCAAGTCTTTTTCTGAGCATTGGGGAATCAAGGACTAGAGGGCATAGGTTTAAGGTGAGAGGGGAAAGATTTAATAGGAGCTTGAGGAGCAACTTTTTTCTTTACACAAAGAGTGATATCTATATGGAATCAGCTGCCAGAGGAAATGGTTCGGGCTAGTGCAACAATAACTTTCAAAAGACAGTTGGGCAGCTACTTGGATTGGAAAGGTTTAAAAGGTTATGGGCCAAACACTGGCAAGTGGGACTAGCTTGGATGGGGCATCTTGATCGGCATGGACCAGTTGGGCCGAAGGGCCTGTTTCCCTGCTGTATAACTCTATGACCCTACTGAATCAGTTTCACTGTAGCAGAGTAGAGATGTTGCAGTTGTACAGAGGCCACATTTTTGGAGTATTGTGTACAGTTTCGGTCACCCTGTTATAGGAAAGACATCATTGAGCTGAAGGGCCTGTTTCTGTGGGGTACTATTCTATGACTCTTAAGCTTTCTGCACCAGTTTACGCCAATATGGGTGACAGTATCGTCTCTGTTCCTTGAATGATGCAGTTTCATTGCTTACACTATCCTAATTAAAAGCCATTTTGTGCATTAATTATGCAGGATGGCAGCTTTGCGAGGGAAGCTGCTATTTTCATGTTCCTTTGGATTTGTTGTCAAGATATCTTGTGAAATCGTCTTCCAGATTTTGCTTCCTGCTTTCCAAAAATCCAGAAAGCAAAATCCCTCTTCCCCCCCCCCTCTCTCCCTCTCCCTCTCCCCCCCCCCTCCCCCCCAGTATCCCAATTGGTCAGCTGAGTGTTCTACACAGCAAGAAAATAAGTCACTTTAGCACAATATCCCTAGAAATGCACAGCCATACTGTGACAGCCTTGAAATGCTTTGAGTGCAGCAACTCTGCAGATACATCTCCCTTGGGTGTGGTCTGTTGGGATTTTTCTATTTATTATTTGTTTGGTTTATTATTTGTCACATGTACCGAGGTACGGTGGGAAAAAACTGTTTTGCAAGCCATCCCTACAGATCGTTTCACCACGTTCAGTACATCGAGGTAGTACAAGGGAAGCAATAACAGAATACAGAATATATACCATTACAGTTACAGAGAAGGTGCAGTGGAGGCAGACAATAAGGTGCAAGGTCATGTCGAGGTCGATGGTGAAGTTTGAGGATGATCTGTGGATGAAGAAGGGTGATCACATCTGTTCTGTCGCAGAGCAGCTGATAAAACAAACACATCTGTCCACACATGGTGATTTGAGGAACATGCAGGCGACTTCTTTATCCTGAAGTGTTTACTAAGCCCAGAGGAGAGCACACATTGGAGGTGCGGGGATACTATACGTGGACTAAGTAAATGCTCTGCCCGCCAAGGAGTGGAATGTTCAGTTTCAGTTGAGGGCCTTAAACTCCACAGTGTAGTTTGACTGGAGTGAGTCCAGATTGCATTAATCTGAAATTAATTTGATTCTGAATGGCTCCATCTGTCTGTGTTAAAAGAGGCTCAAGATTTGTAATGAAGTGTGAGTGACTCATGATGCAAGCTCCCCAAGCCAGATGGAGTGTTAACTGTGAAAGAACTAACTAGAGAGTGGGGAGGGAAACCAGAAAGAGCTGTTAATGCCAGGGATTAGTTTAAGGTCATTTTAACACTATAAAGCATCCTTAAATAATGTGCATCCACTTTTGGATACCGTTTTGTGTTTAACACTTTTCTGACACAATGGAAAGACAGGGAGAACATTTCTATGGGACTGACATTTAATCTTCTCCTCTTCTTTGACCGTCTCTTGGGATTAACTTCACTCCAATTTCCTGGGCTCTGAACTAAATAACTGCAGATTCTTCTGTAGATAAGGTGGGTAGTGCCTGAAGGGGTGGTTTGTGAGCTGGTCCTGTTCTGCAACAGCTCTCTCGGGGCTGCTGTGTGCTTCCAATTTTTGGCCTCAAAGTTCTCAATACCATCCAGCACAAGAGGCCATCCAGCCCATTGAGTTGGTGTGGTTCTTGATCGTGCAACCTAGTCAGTCCCATTTGCCAGCTCTTTCTCCATAGCCCAGTTCTCTCTCAAGGTCTTACCCCAATTTCCTTTCAAATGATCGATTCTTTCTCCACCATCCATCCGGGTGGTGTGTCCAAGATCATAACTACGCCCTGTGCTTTCTTTTTTGGAGAAGGAAAACATGATATGGTGAGCTCGTAGTGCTGCTAGCCTCACAGCTCCAGCAACCCGGGTTTAATCCTGACCTCTGGTGCTGTCCGTGTGGAGTTTGCATGTTCTCCCTACATCTCTATAGATTGCTTCCAGATGCTTTGGTCTCCTCCCATATCTAATGACGTGAGGGTTTGGCAGCTTAATTGGCTGCTGTAAATTGCCCCTGTTGTGTGGGTGAGTGGTAGAATCTGGGGGAGTTGATAGGAATGTAGGAAGAGCTTTCCAAAAAAGAAGAGATTGAGTGTAACGGTAACACTTTATTCTGCATTCTGTTATGGCGTTTCCCTTGTACTACCTTGATGTACCAATGTGATGAAATGATCTGTGTGGATGGCATGCAAACAAAGTTTTTCATTGTACCCTCGGTACATGTGACATTAATAAACCAATTTTACCAATTTAAGTAGGTGCTTGATGAGCTCAGTAGGCTGAAGGGCCTGGTTCTGTGCTGTGTGATTCTATGACTCTATGAAAATGTTTTCCTTCACATCCCTCTTGAATCCCTTGCCCCAGAATGTTAATTCTGTGCCCCCCTGGTCCTTTGAACCATCTGCTAATGGGAACAGCTTCCCTCCATCCACTCCACTAAACCTATCATGATCTTGTGCACCTCAGTTAAATCTCCCCTCACTCTGGGGAAGAACAATTCCTTTCTGCAGCCAGATTGTAACATCAGCAACCCCACCAAGTGATGGATAAGTCTGACCTCTCAAACTGTTGAGGAACACTCTGGAATTGTCTCTTGGTAAGCCTGGAACTGCACTTGGCGGCCAGCCTAAAACAATTACTTAGGAATTAAAAGTGAAAACTTTCCACTTTGTAACTCATTCAACAATTCCTGCTTATTCTTCTGTCGCTCTTTAGTTGCATTTAATGTTCTGTCGCACCTCTACGTGACCCCATTAAAAGCAGCAGATTCACCAGCACTGTACAATTACTTTTGCTTTGTGCAGTTAATCTTCCTTTTTTTTAACATTGGATGTACTTTCCTGATAAACAATTTTATTAAAGTTTCTCATCAGTCATATTGATTTGGCATTTAAATGCTGTTGATCACTGTTACCTCCTATCTTTAGATTACTACTAGTGTTTAAGTCTTGATAGGCCATTGCATTTTATTAGCAAATTGACACATTTTGTAGAGGTAAAATCCCACCTGAAAGTCTTGCTAAAATGTTTACACTGGTGACAAGTTAGTTTGTGCCAACAAATTGATGTTGAGGATTATTGCAGACTTTTAACATGGTAGGAATTAATTTAATGGGTTTGTGCCTGCAGTGTGTGGTGAGTAAGGGTTTTATTTGGCATGAGTAATAAATAGAACAGCTCAAGCTGGAACGATGGAGCTGTCAAGGCAACTAGCCAGCCTTAAATAGTTGAGCATTGAACATATTGTTTTGCTTGAATTGGTCTGATGTGGGGAGTGGTTGATGAGACGAGCAGAATGTGGCAGGATCTCTCCTGGAGGTTGCACATTAGTAAGGAAGTTTTTGTAGAGCAGATTGTACATGGAGCAGTGTGATTGTTGGCAGTATGGTTTTTTTCTCAGTGTCCACTTAATGTTTTTAACTTTTAAAATGTCTTTCTGCTGTAGCTGAGCTGCTGGACAGGTAGGGGGTCAACTTTAACAATTGTTTCTGGAAGTTTAATCCTTATCATTTTGAGATTTACTAATGACCTTCTCAACCTCTCGTAACTGCATGTCCCCCTGTCCGTTAGCAAATGTACCATACAGCATGGAACTGAACTTCTTATAACTTGGGTTTAATACTGGAATCTTCGCTGGGCAAAATTTTCAGCTTCCTGTTTGCTGCTCGATGCCTTCCAAATCAATTTATACCCTGCTGTCTGGTGTGACAGTGGAAGATTAATCATATGGGGGAGGTATTGCAGGGGATTCTGAACCAAAGCCCTGCAAAAAAAAAATGAGGACTGTAATAACACTGATACAAATACAACTTTCTCCTTTTGTCCAATCTATGCATTAGTTACAAGTAGGATTACTAGATGCCTCACTGGAACTCAGTAACTCTAGGGCAGGGTGAACCATTGTTAATTCTGTAAGAAGGATCTAAACTTAAAGCACTCTTCAGTCCTTTCAAAAACATCCCAAAGCACTTTACATCTTATGAAGCACTTTGAAGAATAGTCCACTGTTGTAATGTAAGGAGTGTAGAAGTCCATAGCAATCTCTCACGAACACCAACAACATAACACTTTAGCTACTGATGGAAGGATGAACAATGGCCAGGACAGTCTACCCTTCTGCAGAATAGTACCATGACGCCTTTTGGTTGCAGAAGGTATGAGACCTGGTCTGATGGCATTCCCAACAATGTGGCATCAGCCTCTACCCTTCATCTGTGAGTCCAGATGAAAGGTCTCAACCGGAAACATCGACTGCCCATTTCCTTCCACAGATGCTGCCTGACCTGCTGAGTTCCTCCAGCAGTTTGCTTTTTGGCATCAGCCGAGATCATTGTGGTAAATCTCAGGACTGAAACCAGAAACCCACTGCCTCCTTACTCAGAAACGAGAGTTAACCAACTCAGTTTCAGTAGTTACCCTGACCCCTTAGTCAGGAGAGACATCACATGATATCAGTGTCAATTCCGTGCTGCTTTTTCAAATCTAAACTTTTTTCCAGGCTGCAATTTTTGTTTTCATTCGGACGTTTCGTACCCAACATCACCCTTGCCCTGATGGCCACATTTGTTGTGTGGCTGCATCAAGTGGTGTGTAGAACCAAAGAGCACAAGGACCGAGTGTTACAATGCACTGAGGTTCCACCTGTCCCTGGTGTTGTGAAGGATGGGCCTGGCCTCGTTGCTGCACAATGTTCCATTCAGTTGGATGTTACCGCACTACCTGTCCTTTGTGGAAAAGTTCTTTCAGAAAAGATATCTTTATTAGTCACGTGTACATCGAAACACAAAGTGAAATACATGTTTAGTGTAGAGTGTTCTGGGAGCAGCCCACAAGTGTCACCATGCTCCCGGCGCCAACATAGCATGCCCACAACTTCTGAACCCGTACGTCTTTGGAATGTGGGAGGAAACCCACGCAGACACGGGGAGAACGTACAAACTCCTTACAGACAGTGGCTGGAATTGAACCCGGGTCACTGGCGCTGTAATAGTGTTACACTAACCGCTACACTACCGTGTGGTCAAAACACCTTTAACCACAAGTCCAATCTGGTAGTGGTCAGCATAGAATGTCCTGCAGGCACTGTGGGAGATGGAGACGATGGATCCAATGGGATGGTTCCCCGAGCATGACTGTCCAAAACCATTTAGCAGTATGCCTTATCGCCAGAACTCGCCAACAAGAATCAAGACCTCACTTGGCTGGAGGTGAGAGGGGCCGTCTCCATCAAATCCTCCCTGCACAGTGAGATTCTCACTCCCAACACACACGGCCCTCGAGATGGCTGAGATGACAACAGGACGATCACCCATTTCTTTGTGGTCTGTGCATTTGCAAAGAAGGTCCAGATGCAAAAAGGATTCAAGGCTCCTTGTTGGGATTCATCCCGAGAAGCTGCGTAATGCTCTGATCTTGGGGCTATTCCCAGGGATGCATGCTGAGACAAATATCAAGTGCAGCTGGAAGCTCATCAACTTGGTGAAAGACGCACTTTGGTCTGCCTGAACCTTGTTGGTCTTCCAGTACAACAAGATATCCATCAGGGAATGCTGCCGACTGGCTGCAGGAGTACATGCATCCCAGGCTGCAGGAGTACATGCTGAGGGACAGGCAAAAGCTCGGTGCAGCCAGCACGAACACTCTGTGAGGAAGGACTGCAGTCTAGGGTCCTCCGTGACTAGAAATTGAGGGGCTGGGCTCCATGCTGAATCCTGTCAAACACTTGAAGTTAGTATTGTCCCAGGAAGCCACATAAGTGATAATGGTGTTCTGTACAAATGTATAGAACTGATAACACCATGAATGAACAACAATATGAATTCAAAGAAAGCCGTGCAGTTTTTTGTATTTCTTGCATATGTTTTATGAATCAAGTTTATGTTTGAGATATAAAGAAAATTCAGACATTTAAACTTTACCATTTGTCTCACAATTAGCCTGCTGGCAGCCTTTATTCCAAAATAGTAAAACTGCAAAAGCAGTTCGACCTCCGAGCCCACCTGAAAAATCTGGTTAAGATGTTACTCTGGTGACAAATTAACCTTGCCGTTGCAATGATGTTAAGGATTACTGCAAGCCTTTAATGCAGTGAGAATTAATTTAATGAGCTTTTTAACTGCAGTGTGTGGTGTGAAAGACTTTTAGTCTGCATTTGTTTTCAGGAATAGTTTCCACCATTAAGGCCCATTTTCACCTCATTTCAGCTATTTGCAGCAGAACTGCTCGTTGCAGCAGCATAATGTGCTCTCGCTCCAAATTGCACTTATTCTTGTATTTTTCCCACGCCCCTTTTTTTTAACTGAGTTCTTCCTTCATAACCACATGCTCAGATTGAGGATGCAACAATCTGCTGGTGGAACTCAGCAGGTCAAGCAGAATCTGTGGGAGGAAAGGAATTGTCGACGTTTCAACCCACTGAGTTCCTCCAGCAGGTTGTTGCTCCAGATTCCAGCATCTGCAGTCTCTTGTGTCTTGGATTGAGGATGACTTACTTCCTTAACAGTTCTGTGGGTTTTGAGGTGGCTAAGATAGATATCTTTATTAGTCACATGTACATCAAAACACACAGTGAGATGCATCTTTTTTGCGCAGAATATTCTGGGGGCAGCCCGCAAGTGTCGCCACACTTCTGGAGCCAACATAACATGCCCACAACTTCCTAACCTGTACGTCTTTGGAATGTGGGAGGAAACCAGAGCACCCGGAGGAAACCCACACAGACACAGGGAGGACGAACAAACTCCTTACAGACAGCAGCTGGAATTGAACCCGGGCAGCTAGCTCTGTAATATCATTACACTAACCGCTACACTACCGTGCCTGCCCTAATGATGTCAATGTGGGACCTGTAGATAGGGCAAGTGGTGCTTGACAGGATAGGTGGCAGGTAGAATGGGAGACACAAGGGAACGCAGATGCAGAAATATGAAACAACACACAAAGCGCTGGAGGAACTCAGCGGGTCAGGCAGCATCTATGGAGGGAAATGGACAGTCAACGTTTTGTGTCGCGACCCTTCATCCATGAGTTGTGCTGCAGGGTTTTGAACTGAAACATCGACAATTCCTTTCCTCCCACAGGTGCAGTCAACCTGCTGAGTTCCTCCAGCAGATTCTTTGTTACTGTAAATTACTTCTAGTGTAGGCAGTTGGTAGGAGAATTAGGTGGGTGTGAAAGAGAGAATAGATTCAGGGAAATAAGTAGGCAAATGGGATTGCTCTGAGTGCTGGCAGAGACTTGATGGGCTGAATGGCTCCCAATGACTTTTTCTCCAGGCCAGTTGGCCTGAGAGAGGATTGTGATGTTGGATCCAAATCTTGTCGGTGGAGAATTTTGCAAAGATAATGTTCTTGGTGTTTTAAGGTCATTGCAGTTGGCAGCCAACATCTGCAGAAGAGCACAGGAGGGCAGAGATCACTGCAGCCCAGTAGACCCTCAACCTTGTGTTGGGTTTGCAAGCATTCATTTCCTGCGACGTTCCTAGGTTATACCGGTACATTTCAAGACACCGTCAATGTCTGCCTTCTCTGAGGGGTGGCTTCCAAAATGTGGAAAGTAGTTTCCGAGTGTCTTGTTGCAGACCTGTGCTATCTGGGGTTGGTATTATGCATTTGGGGGCAGGGAGGGAGAGGAGTTTCATTTTGTGGATATCATGCAAGGCTCATTTTTTCATGTGCTTTACTGAATAATGACTTGATGAACTCCAACTTGTGGAAACTTTAGACCATCAGTCTCAGAATATGACTAACTAAACCCTCTTTTTTTAATAAGATATCTTTATTAGTCATGTGTACATCGAAACACACAGTGAAATACATCTTTTTGCGTAGTGCTCTGGGGGCAGCCCGCAAGTGTCGCCATGCTTCCGGCGCCAACATAGCATGCCCACAACTTCCTAACCCATACGTCTTTGGAATGTGGGAAGAAACCGGAGCATCTGGAGGAAGCCCACGCAGACACGGGGAGAACGTACAAACTCCTTACAGACAGTGGCCGGATTTGAAGCCGGGTCGCCGGCACTGTAAAGCTTTACACTAACCGCTACACTACCTCTTCATTTCAGTCATTAATTACCTCCCTGTCCCTTGACCATTGATCTCAGAACCACCTTCCCCAGATTACTAGTGACTTCTCATCTCACTGTTAGCATCCTCCACTTGCCTTTGTGTCAGAGCTTACATTGCATCACCAGCCACCCCAATGAAAATCAGGGACAGAAGTATTAAGTAGTTAGATGCATCATGGGCAGCTAATATGGATGTGGTAAATACATAGTTTGTCAAATGTAATCATTCACATTTGAAGGTGAAAAGAACAGGTAATTGGAAATCAGTCATCAGCGAAGAAAACCTTCAAATCTCATGGAAAGGCACAAAAGCAGGGGATTGGCCATTGTGGATATATTAAGAAGGGTATGGTTTAGTAGAACAGGCAGGCCTGTGGTAAATAGAATTTAATTATACCTAATTGTGAGCTGATGTAGTTCAAATGGGAAAATGAGGAATGCCATTATACTTTTTGTGGATTATCAGAAAGGCCAAGTGGTTCAACCAAATAGTGGGCGGAAATCAATTTCCCACTGTTTGTGTTCCACCTTTGAATAGGGATTACACTGCATTTAGAGGCTTGGACAACTGGTCCAGAGCCATGAGTTTGAATTCCACAAGGGCAGCTGAGGAATTTAATTTGCATTAATTAAATAAATGTGGAAGCGAAGCTGGCATGAGTGATGGTGACCGTGGAGGTGTTGCATCGTTAGAAGATAAATCAGTCTCACTGATGTCTTTCAGGGAAAGAAATTTGCTGCCCTTGAACAGTCCAGCCCATAGGAGATTTTTGGAATCATGCAGCAGAGAAATGGACCCTTCAGCCCACCATGTCAGTGCTGACCTCAAGTACCCATCTATACTAATCCCATTTACCAGTACGTGGTCCATAGAGTTGGCAATTCAAGTGCTCATCGAGCTGCTGCTTAAATGTTGTGCGAGTACCTTGCTCCACTCAGGCAGTGTGTTCCAGATTCCAACTAGGCCCTGGGTGAAAAAAAATCTTCCTCGCAGTCATACTGGACTCTGTCTAATTGGACTCTGACCTCACGATCTACCTTGTGACCTTGCCCCTTATTGTCTACCTGCATTGCACTTTCTCTGTAGCTGTGACAATTTACTCTGTACTGTTATTGTTTTTACCTGCACTACCTCAATGCGCTCTGTACTAACTCAATGTAACTGCACTGTGTAATGAATTGACCTGTACGATCGGTATGCAAGACAAGTTTTTCACTGTACCTCGTACGTGACAATAATAAACCAATACCAATACAGAATGGAAACAGACCCTTTTAGCCCTCCAAGTCTGTGTGGACAATCTCCATTTACACAAATCCTACTCTTGAGACCCACATGGTCATACAGTGAACACACAAACTGCATATAGACAGCAGCAGAGGTTAGGATTGAACATGGAACATAGAACAGTACAGCACAGGAACTGGACCTTCAGCCCATGCTGCTGTGCCAGATTAATTAAACTAATGACACCTAGAACATAGAATCTAATCCCTTCTGCCTGCACATGGTCCACATCCCTCCATCCTCTGCACATTCATGTGCCTATCTAAGATCCTCTTAAAAGCCTCTATCGTATCTTCCACCACCACCACCCCTGGCAGTGCATTCCAGGCAACCACCACTCTCTGTGTTTGGTATAAAGGGCATTTGGTATAAATTGGCATCAAGATGGGCACAACATCATGGGCCGAATGGCCTGTCTAGTGCTGTACTGTTCTGTGTTGTAATTGAAAAGGTTGGGGATGACAGAGAGTCATTGTAGAATAAATCCATAGATCCTGTCAGTCTTTATATAGCGTACAGGATGCTTTTATTTATTAGCTGGTATAGAATATTAGTACAGGGAGGATCTACTAGAACTCAATGCAACACTAGTCAGGCCTCTATATAGTTCTGGTCATCACATTACAGGAATGACGTACAGCACAAACCAAACTGCTGAAGGAACTCAGCAGGTCAGGCGGCATCTGTGGAGGCAGAGGGACAGTCGGTATATTCAGGTCAAGACCCTGCATCAGGACTGAGGGTGTAGAGGGGAGAGAGCCAGTATAAAGAGGTGAGGGGGAGGGGAGAGGCAGGAGCTGGCAGGCAATGGGTGGAACTAGATGAGGTGGGGGATGATGGGCAGATGAGGGGGAGGGGGGGTCGGGAATAGAGCCAGGAAGGTGATGCCGAGATAACAAAAGGCTGCAGAGTCTGGAATCTGATAAGTAAGGAAGGTGAAAAGTGGTTCCAGATTATCACGAGAAAATGGTTTTGCAAACTGTGGATAGTTATTAGAATCAGTGAAAAGAATTATGGAAAATTCACGAGACGAGAGTCCATTCGGCCCATCGCATTCATGCCAGTCAGAAAACAGCTGCCCAGTGATGTGGAACCAGATAAGGGAGGGATGATGGACAGGTGGAACCAGTGGGGAAGGAAATAGGAGACCCAGTGGATAAAGTGTGTGGGTGAATGTGATACATGAATAATGTGATTTAATTGGAAAGAACGCAAAGGAGATTTATAAGGATGTTGCTGGAAATAGAGGAAAGATTGAATCAGATTTATTATCACTGACTTGGACGACGTGAAATTTGTTGTTTTGCAGCAGCAGTACAGTGCAAAGACATAAATAGTGCAAGAAAAGAGTAACGAGGTAGTGTTCATGGACCGTTCAGAAATCTGATGGCGGAGGGGAAGAAGCTGTTTCTAAATTGTTGATTGTGGGTCCTCGGGCTCCTGTACCTCCTCCCCAATTAGTGACTGAGAATGGATCGGCTAGGGTCCTTTCCTTCAAGAAAGGAGGCAGAGAGAGAGGGATTGAATTGAGGTGCATAAAATATAAGGGACCAAGACAGAGTTAGCACGAAGGACCTATTTTCCTTAGCAGTGGGGTCAAAACCAGAGGCCGTAGACTTAAGATAAGATGTCTTTATTAGTCACATGTACATCGAAACACACAGTGAAATGCATCTTTTGCGTGGAGTGTTCTGGGGGTAGCCCACAAGTGTCGCCACGCTTCTGGCGCCAACATAGCATGCTCACAACTTCCTAACCCATACATCTTTGGAATGTGGGAGGAAGAGGAGCTGAGGATTTTCTTTGCCGCGCAGTGGGTGGAACTTGCTGCCTGCCGGAGTGGTAGCAGCAGAAACCCTCTTCGCATTTCAACAGTACTTGGATGTGTACTTAGAAAACAGTGACCTGCAGAACTGTGGAATCAGCATTGGAAGGTGAGATTAAACTGTGCAGCTGTTTTCTGACTGGCATGAACGCGATGGGCCAAATGGTCTTGCGTCTCGTGAATTTTTCCAGGATTCTTTTCACTGATTTCTAATAACCATAAACAGTTTGCAAAACCATTTTCTCTTGTGCTAATCCGCAAGTTTCTTCATTTACCTGCAGAAGGGATTTGAACTCGTGATGAGTGGACTGTTGTTTTGGACCGTACCCACTGTGCGACAATGCCACTTGCAGACTTTGGTAATCAGTGTATGTGAGTTGTGCTGTGACGCAGTGTGATTAACTGTAGATGTTGGTTTCATTAGACTGCTGTACCTAGCATTTGATTGACACAATGGAGAGCTAAAGGATGAACGCTAACTGAACTTATTTGATATAAAACAGGGTGCAAATATATATTGCTAATCAGTGATAGAAATGATTAACAGTTCCTCATACTGAGGCAGAGTTTTTAGTCATATATTTTCTATATACGCATATATTTCTGGTGAAATTCAATTTCATGCTTATTTAATAATCCTTATGTTTTTTAAAGGCCATCTTAAACACAAGGGGGAGTCTCCTTTGTTCAGTAACTGCACCATAGATGCTCAACTCCGCATTGAGTAAGGTTCAGAATGTGGTGAAGTTGCATGCTATCTTCTAAGAAACAGTCTCTTTATTATCTCAGGATTATTTTTTTACCAGGTTAAAACAAGATGGTGTCTTTTGCAGCTGCTCTGAGTATCTCACAGATACAGGCGCTTCACGTAATGTAAGATTACTTCTCCAGGTTATCGGGACAAGCTGTAGGATTGGCCAGAATGTTGAATCACGTGAAGCCCATCTCTGGGCTTCTTCGTGTTCTTGTGCTCATAGAATCTCAGCTCTACCTGTGAAAGGTGGAGTGCTCACTACACTCCCACGAGCGAAAGGCCAAAAAAACGCAGATGCAGGAAATCCTGAAATAAAACCAGAAAATGCTGGCAGTCAGGTATGTTTCTCACTCCACAGATGACCTGTTGATTTTTTTTTAGCATTTTCTCTCTCTGTTCCAGTCGTGTGAAATTCCTGGGTTAACCCTTGGAGAGCTGAAAGGGAGGAGTTCCATCTGGAGGCCAGAGTATGCAGGGGAGGAGCGATGTAGTCATCAAGATGTCCTCTAAACTATTTTTTCTTGTTGAATGCATCCACTTTCTTCTGCATTTCAAACCCCAGCATTTTTCCAATTGTCCATCTCCATTAGCATCGCAAACTCCATTGCCTCAGCACCTGCATCTTCTTCCCAGATGTCCTAAACTAAACCAGATGTTGCCTGCATTTGATCCGGAGATGAGCTTCTGGATTTATATCCGTGCCGTCACTATGAGCAGTAAAATTACCTGAGTGCCCTGCCCTACTGAAACCCCCTTGTTACATCCAGTCTCGACCATTTCAAGTCAGTTTATCCAATAGCCCTTGTTTGCTGTTCTGTATTGATTCCCACCTAAAACAGAGCCTTGATATTGCTCATCCTTGTTTAGATCCAGCCATGGTCTTGAAAGTCAAATCTGAAGCAAATCTGAAGCAAAAAAAAACACAAAATGCTGGAAATAATCAACAGGTCAGGCAGCATCTATGAGAAAACAACTTAGTTTGCACCGAGGATGGAGGGGAGGTGTAGAGGATAAAGGAACTGATCTATGATAGAGTGAAGCTACGGTTGCTGTGGTCGTAAGCTGTTGATGAAAGTATCTGGATGATAGGTTAATGAAATAAGAAAAGGTCTCTTTATTGGTCACGTAGATCGAAACACACAGTGGAATACATCTTTTGTGTAGAATGTACTTGGGGGCAGCCCGCAAGTGTCGCCACGCTTCTGGCGCCAATGTAGCATGCCCACAACTTCTGAACCCATACGTCTTTGGAACGTGGGAGGAAACCGGAGCACCCGGAGGAAACCGGGGAGAACGTACAAACTCCTTACAGTCAGCAGCTGGAATTGAACTCAGGTCGCTGGCGCTGCAATAGTGTTATTCTAACTGCTAAGCTACCGTGCGCGGCCAGGGTAGTTAGAAGGAGAAAGAACACAAAGGAATGTTAAAGCTGTGAAATACAGGGCTGTAGGAAATGTGCAGTAGGTCAGGCTGTGTGAATGGAGAGGGAAAAACATCCAGTATTACAGATTGGTGACCCACAGCAGCCATGGTCTTGGATTCTCCTTATCTCAGTGATCTCTTCGTGCTCCTTAATTCCGGTCTCTTACTCACTCTCAATAGCGACACCATTGGCCATAATCTCTGCAATTTCCCCACTAAACACATTCCTCCTTTAAAGTGCATCATTAAAACCTACCTGTTTGATAACCCCCATCTGTTAACTTCTTGTGCGCTTTGGCATCAAGTTGCTTAGCTTTTGATATGCTCCTGTGAAGCGTCTTGGGACTTTTACACTGTTAAAGCTGCCAAATAAATGGACCTTATTTTATTGGCTTACAATCAACCCTCCTACCCAGCCACACCCACTGACTTCACGCACAGATGCATGTTTGTTCCATGTTCTATTGAAGAAGGAACTCTGGAATGGAACGGAAATATCAGAAGGGATCATTAGAAGGCAAAAACTGAGCTCTGCCTTCTGCTACAGCTGGCAGGGACCAGTTGCCCCTTTGTTCAGACGGTACATAGGAAGGGATGTGGCTGAGCTGCCAGCTGACAGACGTGCCTGGAATTGTGAGCAGCCAATGGCATTTTCACACAGCTGTCACCTCAACACAATGCAAGACGGTGTTGGGTGTAATCAAATTAAGAACTGTGCAATTAAACCCAAATGAATATCTGCTGAAGGCTTTTAAGAGGAGTGCTTTATTGAAGAGAGGTGATTAAATGTATAAATGCACAATAGTTCTGCAGAAATTGGAAACAGGATAAATGGAAAAGAAAATCTGCAGTCTCGCCCAGCTGACGTTGCGTCTTCATGTACTGCAAGAACTGTGGATGAGGGTTCAGAATGATGGCTTTCTACTTTAGTGAATGCCAGGGAAAGATGGTACCATTTGAATTCATCTGCACTTTTCCATTGCTTCTGATTTTATGCCACTTTCTAAATCCCAGTGATATTTGGGATGTAAAGTGGTTTCTTATCATTGACTATATTAACCTGCCATATTAACTGGCCAGAACGTAACCATAAGAATTGTCAACAAGTGCAGAATAATCCTGACATTTATAGTGAACAAGCCAGATATGCACCACAGAACCAGGGAATTTGGCCCAACCCTTCCCCAGTGGTGGTTCACTCAAGCTTCCGTCCTTTTACCACATCTAAATGGAGCAACGCAACTCTCTGGTCCCTTCTCCCTTCTGTGCTTGTCCAGTCTCCCCTTTAAAGGTACCTCTACTGTTCTACTCAGCCCCTTGCTATTGGTAGCGAGTTCCACATTATCCCCACTCTGCATTTAAAGAATTTGCTTCTGAATTCCCCATTGGATTTCTTGTTAACTCTCGTATATTGCTCCATGTGAGATGACCAGAAATGTACACAGTGTGTACGTGTGTTCCATCTAAGGTTTAATGTGAGTTTGACATAACATACCTACTTTACAATTCTGTCCCTCTGTAAATAAACCCTTCTGCTTGGTTTGCTTTTTCAAATGACTATGCTAAATTTGGGCACAACAGCCACCCTCATTGCTTTACCTTGAGTGAAGTCACGTCACTTGTTGGGTTAAATGGATAGTTTCTGTGTTGTGAATATTATGGACTTCCAGTCAATCTGCTCTATTTTTGCTCTCCACATCTTTTTTTTGACTTATAACCTTCCAGAAGAGTGAAGGTTAAGAGTTGAAAGGAAGTTTCAGTTCCTTGAGCCTGAGCAGCAGGAATTAACATTGCTTTCTTACATCTTTGTCTCATTGTCTTGTCGGTCAGTTCTTTTGTGGATTTTGTTTTTCCCTTATACCTTCTTTGACAGCAGAGTCAAATTTTCCAACAGCTCTCCTCAATTACAAGAAAACCACTTGTCTTTGAGTTATCATAGTCTTCCCTTGAAGCGTGAAAAGGAGGAACTTGCATTTAGATAGAACCTCACAATATCTCAGGAGACCTCAGAAAACAGTGATGTGTATGTGAGACTACCTGCAAAACTAGCTCAGCGAGGAGGAGGCTCTTGCTGTTATTGTCATGGGATCTTTGATGCCAACCTGAGAGGGAAGAAGGAGGTATTGGAATCTTAACAGAAAGATGGATGCATTGGATATTGCGAAGTCAAATGCTGATTTAGCAATCTTATTGGCCTAGTGTGAATGTTGATTTAATAGTCATGATCATCTTGAAACAAGGCAATCATGTGTGTAGTCTTCCATGAATCTAATGGACTTCCACAATCTGTACAATAGAACGGTGGAAGCACGTTGGGCAGGAGTATTGGGTTTCCAGTCTCCCCTCACCAGGAACCGTTTGCACCTTGTGACCTTGTAGGGAAGCGTATAAACTCTCCAGCAAGCTTGATAAGTATGTGTTGTAAGGTACCAATTTTGAATCACTGCATGTCAGCGATGGATGATTGTCACTGGGCAAAGCCACGTGGAGAAAAAGTTCCTGGTTGGGCTGGATTATCTAGATGGTAAAGGGATGCTTCCACTTGTGGGGGAATCCAGAACGGGGGACAGAATTTCCGAATCTCCCATTTAAATGAGAGGGAAGTAATTTCTTCTTGTAGAGGATTGTGAATCTTTGGAGATCTCTAATCCTGAGAGATGTGAAGCCATAATCATTGAATACATTTGAGGTTGAAATAGATGGATATTGGAGCCATAGAACAGTTGATGGTCCTGGAATGGATCTGATGCCCTGTTTCTAATCTCAATGAGGACAACAATAAGAGTTTTGTCATCAGTTTCAGTACCCTAGGACTTAGGAAAGGGTATGTCATTTGGCTGTTTGTCCCATTCCTGGATCACCACCGGCCCCTCCCCAATCCAGCCCTGGTTCCAGCTGCCATTGCACACATCTGGACATTTATCGAGGAGGTTCAGGTTCTGCTGCGATACCAGTCAGAATTGAATAGTCTGTCACTGTTGCAGCATAGCATATAGTTTTGGTCTCATTACTTGAAGATAACACCACATTGCAGGTGGTGCAGAGAAGGTTGACTGGATTGATTCCCAAGGTGGATGTTGTCTCATGAGGAATAACTGATCAGAATGAGACGAGCCTGTCTGAAGTTTAAGAGAGTGAGAGACGATACATGTTGGACGTTGAGAGGGTCCAGGTAAGATTATTGCCAAGTGGATATTTCCTCTGGTAAAGGGTTTGGAGCAGGTGGGTCTGGAACTAGTGGGTGTGTTCTGGAACAGATGGGTGGTGTCAGGATAAAGAGTCAACTACTTAGGACTAAGAGGAAGAGAAATTTCTTCTCTCAAAGGATTGTGGCTCTTTGGAATTCTTTATTCTGTCAAGCTCAAGGTGTTGAACATTAATAATTTGACCCTCGGGGAATCGCAGGTAATGGGGGACTGAGGAGAACGTGGAGCTGAGGCCAACAGTCGGATGAGCTGTGATCTTATTGAATGGCAGAGCAGACTAGAAGGGCCATGTGGCCGATTCTTGCTCCTAAATCCTGCATTTTTCAAATGAGTGTATCCAGTTATAGCACGCACGGCTCTTGCTTGTGCTCGGCCCATGCAGCATGTCGAACCGTCAGCGCACAGTGGATGGAAAGAGGCTTGTTTGTGAGGCTTTGCTCAGTAATACTTGCAAAAAGGCCTGATCACTGATGTACACTTCAAGTTCCACCAGGTCAAATTGGCTCCAAACCTGATGACAGTCTTGGTCCAGACACAGGCAAGATAGTTGAATTCCAGTGGGAAATGAAAATCAAAAAAAATAAATCAATAAAACTACAAATACTGGAAATCTGCAGTAAAAACAGAAAATGCTAGAAACACTCAGCAGGTCAGGCAGCATCTGTGGAGAGAGAAACAGTCAACATTTTGGGTGTATGACCCTTAGTCAGACCTAGGAATGAGAGAAAACAAGTTTGGGAAGGTGTTGGACAAAGGGAATGTCTCTGATAGGCAGAGGCCAGCAGGGTTATATAGCAACGTTTGATAGAGGTGAACAAGATGATAAGAGGCGTAGATCGAGTGGACAGTCAGAGACATTTTCCCAGTGCGACAATGGCTAAAACGAGGGGACATAATTTTAAGGTGATTGGAGGAAGGTATAAGGGGGAGGTCGGGGTAAGTCTTTTGCACAGAGAGTGGTGGGTGCGTGGAACGCACTGCTGGCAGAGGTTGTGGGGGCAGATACATTAGGGACATTTAAGAGACTCTTAGATAGACACATGAACGATAGAGAAATAGAGAGCTATATGGGAGGGAAGGGTTAGATAGATCTTAGAGCAGGATAAAATGTCGGCACAACATCGTGGGCCAAAGGGCCTGTACTGTGCTGTAGTGTTCTATGTTAGTCCTTGCTGCTCAGACATGGGGAAGGAACTGAAACCTCCTTTCTGCTCTTAACTTCTACCTTGGGGATAAGTTGTGGGTAAGTCAATCCGGAGAGGAGACAACGGAGTCCTGGACATTCTCCTTCCTCTCAGGGGCAGTTAGCAGGCAGAGTGGGCTATCTGGTGACGATGGCAAACTTGACACATGAATCATATAAATGCCTATAAAAGGAAGTTTGTGGGGTAAGGAACAGAAGAACCAATTGATGGGGTTGGATGGAGGAGGCTTGGGTGAAACATAAACTCTGGCACGGATCAGTTGGGCTTAATGGAGTGTTTCTGTTTAGGTAATTGAGTGCAAAGCAAGGATTCAGACAGAAACCAATACTGTGGAGGGTGAATAAATGAAGTGCTAGACCAAGCTGTGTGAGAAGGGAAGGTTTCAGGCGTGATCCCCCTTCCTGTGCTATGTTCCTTGATCTGTCCGTACATCTTTCAGCAGGAAGGTGCTGTTATCTTTGTATCTGTGTGTGTGTGTGTTCGCACTCTGACCCTGGTTGGCCAGCAGACACATGATGAGCTTGCTTTTGTAACAACGCAACAATGGCACGGGCAGTCTGAAGCGAGGGCCCGAAGTATCAACGTGTGTTAGTTCTACCTTGCAAATCAACCACTGTACATGTGGCTTCAGTGTACTGGTGGGAGGGGAAGGCAGCCTGTCTGTGTCTCCCCTTCCTCATAAATTGCCATCCAGTGCTTCTCCGCGGGGAAGTTTGCGAGTGTGAACTTCATGCAAGGAGAAGACTGAATCCAGCTTTAATATTGCATGCCTTCTGTTGATCCAATTGCAGATATCGCCTGTGTATGGATATGGGTGTAAAATGGCCAGTTAGATAAGATTCAAGAGTGTTGCATCAGCCCCTTCAGGGGGAAGCTGAGAAAGATAGGTTTCTCATATAATTTAAGCCATTTGGCCCTTTGAGTCCAAACTCTCCTTCTGAGGAATCCATTAATTTCCCTACTGTTTCCCTAATTTCCCTACAATTGTTTCAGACATTGGTGAGGCCACACTTCATGTATCGTGTACGGTATTGGTTACCCTGTTATAGGAATCGCATCATTAAGCTGGAGAGAGTGCAGAGAAGATATACAAGAGTTTTGCGAGGACTTGAGGGCTCGAATTATAGGGAGAGGTTTGACAGGCTAGTTCTTTATTCCTTGGATAGTAGGAGACTGAGAGATGACCTTGTAGAGATGTATACAATCATGAGGGGCACAGACAGGGTGAATGCACACAGTTTTTTTTCCCCAGGGAAAGGGAACCAAAAACTAAAGGACACAGGTTTAAGGTGAGAAGGGAAGGATTTAAAAGTGACCTAAGGGGCAACTTCAAGTGGTTAAGGCAGGTACCATAACAACATTTAAAAGATAGAGTCATAGTCATTGAGTCGTACTGCACTTTCCTCTCCTTTCCTCTCCATGTATCTGTCCAAATATCTTTTAAATGTTAAAAGTGTTTAGAGGGATATGGGCCAAACGCAGGCAAATGGGACTAACTTAGACGGGCATCTTGGTTGGCATGGACGAGTTGGGCTGAAGGGCCTGTTTCCGTCCTGTATGACTCTATGACTATGACTACTCTCTCTCATGCCCATTATCTCCACCCTGATTCACCTATCATCCACGTACACTGGGGACAATTTACAGTAGCCAATTAACCAAAATGGAGTGAAACTTTATTTTGATACGGAACAAAGTGCTGTCTGGGCCTCTGTTCAGTTTTACATGTCTGCTTATCAGTTCAGCATTCTTGTGGAAAGGAGAGAACTGGTTTAACCACAAGGCCTTGTGGTTGGACTGAGCACAAGACACAGGAAGACCTAGTTGTGCGATGGAAGAAAATAACTCGCAAAAGGAAGAACCAAGCTGAGCTCTCTCAAAACGAGAGAGGAGCAAAATCTGCATAGTCCTTAAATGTTACCGGGAATCAGAATCTTATAAATATAAGAACAGACCGTGGGCTTGTTTTTACAGATTTTACACATTCGTGTTTAACTGGAACAATTTGCATATTCGTCTTGATTAAGTCATTTGATACGGGTTCTCAGCACTTCCTGTCACATGACCTTACCTTCCTTGACATTAATCAAGCTTTGCCTTGTCTTTAAAGTCCGGCAACCCCGACACTGCAGCTAATAAGGATAGTTATTAATTTTTAATTGTATTGTGCCTTCCCTCATTTACACTGCATAACACAGGTAATATTTGTATTTTCACTGCCTCTGCTCACCCCTGAATGTCTCGATGCGTCATATGGTGAATTATTTTTGGGCCTTGTGGGCAGAAGTTGTGAAAGCACTAGAGTTGGCGTGCGTTCCCTCTCGAGCAGCTGCTCTGTTCCACTTCCCTGGCACCAGATCCATCCACCTGCTGGAGGTTTGCACTAGAGTGCCCCATTACTGAGACCAGGCAGTGAGTGTTTGGAAGGTGGTCAGTCCATTCTTCCAGTAGAATTGCTGGATGCGCTTAAGCAATGATGTTGCTATGTTAGCAGTAACCTGTGCTGAGATGGTATTTAGTGATGAAATGAATACTTAAGTTATTTTCCTAAAGTAATGAGTGGGTTACCATCTCAATGTGTGTCTAACCTGGCGCTTCTCTGTTTTGTTTTAAACAGTAACGGTACGAATAACAAGATGAATGGTGCAATAGATCACTCGGACCAGCCAGACCCAGATGCCATTAAGATGTTTGTTGGCCAGATCCCGCGATCTTGGTCAGAAAAAGAGCTAAAGGAACTGTTTGAGCCGTACGGAACAGTCTACCAGATCAACGTTCTCCGAGACCGCAGCCAGAACCCTCCACAGAGCAAAGGTACAGAGCCTGATTTTTAACAGTACTGTTACACTGCCTGCCAGGATAACTCTTGTAGCGCTGTGCCTGGTGGGACTGTGCTTTTCCCCCATGACCTGTGAAATCCCAGACTTTTTGCAGATCTGTCCGCCGTGACCTTTTGCAGCAGGGAATGGGTTAAGTTGCGAGGTTAGCCTATTTGATTTGACTTGCATTCTCTGCAAGATCAGCAGTCAACAAAATTCATTGTCAGCATGTGGGGTTTGTGGAAAGTTTGGAACGTCCCTCTCTGGAACACGTGAGCCTGGACTAGGTTAAGTTAAACAACAGGTTTCACCATTAGGGAGTTGTTGGAGTATTTCATGACAGAGGATGGAATACAAAAGCAGCAATGCTTGCTGCAACTGCAGAGACCTTTGGTTAGATCACACTTGGAGTACTGCATGGATGCCTACACTGCTTCCAAAGCAACAATGAAGAAGGATCACTGGATTGGTTCCTGGGATGAAGAGATTTACTTGTGAAGAAAGATTAAATTAAGCTAATTTTCTCTAGAGTTTAGAAGAGTGAGCTCACTAAAACACATGAGATTATGAGGGAGGTTGATAGGGTAAACGCTGTCAGGGTGTTTCCATCGATGAAGGAATCTAAAACCAGGCGATGTAATCTCAGGATAAAGTGACGTCCATTTAACACTGAGGAGGAATTTCCTCTCTGAGGATTGTAAAGTTTTGGAATTCTCTCCACTTCGTGAGTTGTGATGCTGAGTCATTGAGTGTATTTAATGTTGAGATAAACGTTTGGACAAGGGGAATCAAGAGTTGCAGGAAAATCAAGGAGGAAAGTGGAGCTGGAGATAACGGTCCGAAGAGCCAGGGTCTCCTTGAGTAGGGGAACAGGTTCTCGGAGCCTTGTGGTCCACTACTCCGAGTTCTGCTGTTCTTGTTTATAAGGCAGTGTTGGTTTACTGGTAGTGCTGCAGTAAAGGGGTGGCTACTAAGGGTAACTAGCACCTTTCATGATTTTCAGCCGTCATTGAGTCGTATAGCATGGAAACAGGCCCTTTAGCCCAACTGGTCTATCTCAGTTACTTCCACCTCCCCAAGTTTGGCTCGTATCACTCTAAACCTTTTCTATCCCTGTCTAAATGTCTTTTAAAATATTAAGATTGTACCAGCCTCTTCCACTTCCCCTGGCAGCATGCTCATCTCATCATGCTTTGCAACCAATGAAAAGTGATTTTGAGGTACAGTTGTGAGTGTACAGCAGGAAACGGCCAGCATTTACACAGAGCAAGCTTCAGGTGTGGAGACGGGGATAAATGTTGGATGGACATCCTCTGTTGATCTTTGGAAAGTGTTGTCGGATCTTTAACTGCCGGGCCCAGAACGGGCCCTTCGTTTAATGTTTCATCAGCTCGGGCAGCAGTGTAGCCTGGACTAGGAGCTGCGGTCTCTTGGGCGGGGATTGGCCCACAGCTGATCCCTGTCGGATTATCAACACGCAAATCGTACAATGGAGGCACAAGAGACCGCAGATGCTGGAATCTGGAGCAACAAGCGACCTGCTGGAGGAACTCAGCGGGTCGAGCAGCGTCTTTGGGAACGAAAGGAATTCCGTCCTGATGTGGGGTTTCGACATCATGTAGGGTCTTCCTCCCACAGATGCTGCTCGACCCACTGAGTTCCTCCAGCAGATTGTTCATTTGCAATTAGTTACGTGCCTTGGTCAGAAGTTAAAATTAGTTCTGAATTAGATTTGTTGTGAGCTCCTGCCCCCACTCCCAGCTCAATTTTCATTTTCAACACCCATGCTATTTTTGATACCTGTTTGCTTTCTAAAATCTCTCCAAACTATTGTCTTCATCCAACCATCGACCTCTATCTCCCCCTTTGCTGAATTGCCAGCACAGCCTTGCCCTGAGGAAGCTATCCGCTGTGAGTTCGGACATGCCAGATAGATGGGATGTTTATCCTGTCGAGGGTGCTGATAACACCATCCAGGGAACCTTGAGCTGCTTCACTGAAGCTGCTTTCCGAGCAAGTGTATGCTTAGAATGCCAAAAACGGGTCCCATCAAGAGCATCGAGCAGAGCCCAAAATAAAAATGAAATTCCTGGCTTTCCTTCAAGAGCAAGCTCCCAGTGACCTGCCGTCAGAGCAGGTGACCAGGGTTCTGTTACACCGGGTCATGAACTTGATGTGCCACTCACAAAGCTGGCCTGCAGCGTCAATGGCAGGGACAGTGAGACTGGCCTGCAGATCAGCACAGGGTGCACAGCAAGAGTCCAGCCAGCTTTCACATCCAGAGGTCGGCTTCTGATTGGCTCTTTACCCAGCCAGTTGGAGGTCTGCCCAGGTGAAAGGTTAAAGCCCCAGAGGTGGTCCAAACCCAACCGGGTCCCAAGTGATCTGTTCCATATGCAACCCAGCCACAGCTATACATAAAACAGTCTCGGAAATGCTACTTGCATGCTGTAATGCTGAGCAAATCTTTGTGAAGTGGATGAAGTACTGAGAGAGGCACAGCTCGCACCGAACTCAAAAATACCAGCTGCATCGTGGCACAGCTACTGCCTCACAGTGTCAGAGACTGGGGTTCAATCCTGGCCTTGGATACTGTTTGCACATTCTCCCTCTGACCCCCGTAGATTTGCTCCGGGTGCTCTGGTTTCCTCCCACATCCCAAACACATGCAGGTTGGTCGGTTAATTGACCCCTGTAAATTGCTCCTAGTATGCAGGTAAGCAGTAGAATCTGGGGTGAATGTGGGTAGAACATAAAATGGGATTAGTGTTAATGGGTGATTGATGCCTAGCGTGGACTCTGTAGGCAGAAGGGTCTGTTTCCGTGCTGTATCTCTCTATGACTCTAATGTATGTATATACCAAACAGATGAACTCGATTGGACAGCCAGCCTCTACATCCACTGTTAACCTGGGTGGCATGTTCCTCTGCTTGTGTCTTTGCATTGCATTTTCTCTCTTCACTAACAGCACATTCATGGAGCATCTTTTTAGATGAAAAATAAATCAACATCGTTCAGCAGATAGAAGCAGCAGCCAAATTGTGGACAGAAAAGCTGCAGGAACAAACAGATAATTGATAGGATCACCTGATTGATCATAGCTATGGGTTGAATATTGTCCAGGGTGCTTCTCTCCTATTCAAGGTGGCCTGTGGTACTTTCTATGTCCACCCAAGCTCTTGGCTTAGCAGCACACTGGATCGAGATCAAGATATCTTTATTTGTCACATGTACATCAAAACACACAGTGAAATACATCGTTTGCGTAGAGTGCTCTGGGGGCAGCCCGCAAGTGTCGCCACGCTTCCGGCGCCAACATAGCGTGCCCACAACTTCCTAACCCGTACGTCTTTGGAACATGGGAGGAAACCGGAGCACCCAGAGGAAACCCACGCAGACACTGGGAGAACGTACAAACTCCTTACAGACAGTGGCCGGAATTGAACCCCGATCACTGGCGCTGTAGTAGCATAACACTAACCGTTGCACTACCGTGTCTGGAAGTTCATCCTTGGCTGGCAGTGACACACTATACAGCAGCATCATCAAGTTGTTCTCCTCCTTCAAGGTTTATTCCATTGACCTCAATAGAATGAGTTTTGGTTGTAAGACTGCAATATGGTGGATGTTATTGTGTGGCGTGTTTTCCTCCAACCAGGGGTGAATCATTGATATCTCTGATAATGTGGTGCTGTCAGAGTACCTGAGGTGCAAGTGGGGATTATGTACTCAGATTCACACCATGTCTTCAACCACTTCATATCCTTCTGCACTTAAAGGTGAGAGTGCAGGCTACTGATCCACACTGACAAAACATAGTTAAGGTGACGGTGAACTTTTTAATGCTTTGAACTAAAGCATCAGGCACTTCAAGAGAGCCTTACTGAAACAGAATTTGACACCAAGCTACATTTGGAAATATTAAGGCAGCTAAGCAAAAGCTTGATTGGAGAATTAAGTTTTCAAGGGGCATCTTGCAAGAAGAAAGAGAGCTGTTGAAGTTTAGGAAGTGAATTCAAGCTGAAGGCACAGCAGCCTGTGGTGGAGTGATTAAATTCTAGGATGCCCGACAGGCCAGAGGTGCCTTGAAAGATTTCAGAAGTTTCAGTAATCAGTTGAATGTAGATTGCGCTGTTTAAAGATTGTCATTAGGCTTGGCTTTAACTGCACACTATTGAAGTCCTGAATATAGCATTAAATGAGGCAATGGTGCCACTTTTTAATGTACCAGGACCCATCTGAGAGAGCTGGGTCGGCCTTGCGGCATTTGGAGCTTGCCGTTTCTATGGTAACGGGTGGCCTGCTTGCACAAGCTGGAAATGAAGCTTTCTTCCTTATTTGCCTGAATGTGTAGAACTCAAAATGTAGAACTTGAAAGCATCAGGTAGAGGTACGGTAGCAAAGTGGTTAAGTTACTGGACTTCCAGCCAGAGTTCTGAACCATTGATCCAGAAACAGGAGTTCAAATCCCACCAAGGCAGCTGGGGAATTTAAATTCAAGTAATTAAATAAATCTGAAATTTAAATAAAAACCTAGTGTCAGTGACAGCAGGCATTAAAACTGCCGGGTTGTTGTAACTTGCTCAGTCCTTCCAGCCGTTCAAGCAGAAATTATCAAATTCATCAAATTATCAATGGCAGCCTCAGAATACAAATTCATGTAATAAATAAATCTGACTTTTTTGTAAGTTCATATCCATATCAGCAATCACAAAGCTGCCAGATAGTTGTTAAAACCCACCTTATTCAGTAATGTCCTTCAGGAAGGAAATTTGCCATCTTTGCCTGTCTGTTGTAGATTTTACATTGACTCTTAATTGCCCCTCTTCCCCCCCCCCCAACTAAGGGGGGAGTTAGGGATGGATAATAAATACTGACATTGCCATTGATGTCCCAATCCCACAAACAAATAAAAAATCAGACTGGATCCATCTTGTGAAGACTTTGTCCAAATGATCCTCTGCACTGCATAACCCCTTGAAGATTGAAGAGTTCAGGTGCAACAAAGGCTCACTAAATGGGACAGGGAACAGGTCAAAGAACCGCTCCAGGTCTTTGGATCGTATATTTATGCATTGTTGCTGCTACAAGCTGTCTGATTTAAGTTGTGTTTTTCCTCAATGAGTAGGTTAGATAGGTTAGTTTAAGTGACAACTATTCCAGGGAAACAAAATTTGCTGGAAGGCCTTGAATTATCTCCAGAAGGCAAATATCTATCAGAAGTGGTTCTTACCCCAGAGATACTTTTCCCTTTCTTGTATATCTGAGGAACACATTCCACTTGCAAGATTTTGCTTACAGCCAGTCTGTAATTTTGCAATAAAAAAATCCATCTTTGTACTTTGCATTGAAATAAATTGACTGAATTAGATTACATTTCCATCTTATTATATTTGTTCAATCAAGACAATTTCACATGACAGCTTAAATATAGGTTTTGTAATCATGGAAAATTGACAATCGTCCTTCTGTTTTTTTCAAACCAAGTGTGTCAAGCAGACAGCTGACAGATTGTCCCATAAAGTAGGAGCTCGTGGCTAAATCTGGATACTCATTCTCAGCCAGGTTAGGAATGCATACACAGACTGAAATATTTAAAGTATATTTAGACCAAGGATATATTGTGTAACCTGTTATGCATTGTACATTGTTTAGTACGTTAAATAATATGTAATTAGGTGTATGGCTTCCACTGCACAGTATGTTTTAATATCAGGTGAGATGTGTTGTATAGCAGCTATGCTTTCAACTGCCTCTGCCCTAAACTCTGGAATTCTTTCCTCATTTCACCTCACCTCTGCTCATAACATGGTTTTAAGACCTACCTGCTTTGCCAATTTGCTTGTCCTCCAATATCCTCCTGTATCAGACTTTAATTAGTAGTGCTCCCATGAAATGGCCTGGATTGTCGTACAACAGTAGGGGCATTTTAGAAATGCAAGTACCTCTTGCATAATCTTGCATTTTCGGCTGCATTCATTAGAAGGAGCCGGATGTGACTTTGGGGCTGTACATGGTCACCTGTGATCCTTCCAACCACTACACGCCCATAGTCCTTAGCCCATAGCAGGCAAATAAATTGCCCAGCAATATATGTATGCTGGACAACCTCGCAGAGCTGGTTCTCATTAGCGACTGAAACTTTATTCTCACCTTGTTAGATAAGATCAGTGCTCTGTTGACTTATTGCTTTGCACACCATTTCAGGACCTGCCGTTAGCAGGCAGTGATGCCACAGATTCTTGTCATGTTTAAGATGCTTTATACCCACTGCGAAACGCATCAGTTGGGATAGCAGAAATCCACACAACCAGATGGTGCCACATTTCATTGCCAGTTAGGTGATCTCAGTCAGTGCATTTGGCAGGGTACATCAGTGTTTCAGCCCCAGCTTGGGAAGCTGCCGTTCCCGTCAGATGACGTGCTCGAGCGGACATCTGCTAAAACCTGCATGGAGCTCGGGTGTGATGCCTCTCTGGGTGGAATTGCCACCTGACCCTCAACACAGTGTGAGTGATGCCCAGAGGGAGGCTGTCTGACCCCAGACGGAGCCAGCCACTGGCCACCTTGAGTCACAGCCCCCTCGGAGTGAAGAAAGGAGACAAAGAGTGCTCGTTTCCAATTTATTTCCTGTCTTCCTAAAAAGAAAATTTAATAACTTGCAGCAGATGCGTAATCAAATATATTCTGAAGCTTTAATTACAGCCCAAAGCTGCAGGGATTCATCATTCCTAGGTTAACACAAAGAAACAAACAATATGACATCTGTCTAAACAAAAGAATATTGTGGCTGCCTTGTGCTGCACACACTCACTTTGAGCCCCTCCAGGTAAATGCCAATGAAAGCTGTTGGTAGGACTGAGCGAGGTGTTATTTTATATAGTTGCTTTCACATGGGCCCTGCCCAGCTCCTCGTACAGTTTGATTTGCATTCACCTGGTGGCTGCGGCAGATCTGTTGGAGTAAGCCTGAACTGCCATCTGCAGAGCACTGAAACAGGTCCAAGAATACAGTGGCAGTGCAATCTTCACTTGCAACCTGACTGCATTGTGTATTACTGATGGCCAAGAGTTGACTTGGACCAAAAACCATAACTGGGCAACAAAAAAAAAGTGTGGCCCAGATATACTTAGACAAGCACTTGAATCACCAAAACAAAGAAGGGATAGTTAATGGGATTAATAGAAGTAGGTGCTTGATGGCCAGCCAGTATATAGACAGGCCAAAGGATCTATTTCAATGCTATATGACTCTTAAGTTGTCACTGGCAAGCACGGTAGTGTAACAGTTAGCGTAATGCTTTTACAGCGCCAGTGAACCGGGTTCAATTCCAGCCACAGTCTGTAAGGAGTTTGTACGTTCTCCCCGTGCCTGCGTGGGTTTCCTCCGGGTGCTACGGTTTCCTCCCACATTCCAAAGACGTATGAGGTTAGGAAGTTGTGGGCATGCTATATTAGCGCTGGAAGCGTGGCAACACTTGCGGGCTGCCCCCAGAACACTCTATGCAAAAGACGCATTTCACTGTGTGTTTCGATGTAGATGTGACTAATAAAGATATTTTATCTTATAATAGCTGGGAAACTAGCTCCCATTGGCTCACTGAAAATAATTTTCTGCAGTGGCCAATAATCAAACCTGGTCCCTTGCTGTGTGGCTCAGTTCTGTACAAAGGTATCAGTTGAATCATCAGAGGACTTCTGGTTTTAAGTACAAACCACATGATACTGAACAGCTAAAGGAATTTGGCATGTCCCCATCAACCCTCACCAATTTTTATCGATGCACCATAGAAAGCATCCTATCTGGATGCATCACGGCTTGGTATGGCAACTGTTCTGCTTGCGACCACAAGAGACTGCAGAGAGTTGTGGACACAGCTCTGCATATCATGGAAACCAGCCTCCCCTCCATGGACTCTGTCTATATTTCTCGCTGCCTTGCCTAAAGCAGCGAACTTAACTAAAGACCCCACCCACCCCGGACATTCTCTCTTCTCCCCTCTCTCATCGGACAGAAGATACAAAAGCCTGAAAGCACGGAGCGCCAGGCTCAAGGACAGCTTCTATCCCACTGTTATAAGACTATTGAATGGTTCCCTAGTACAATAAGATGGACCCTTGACTTCACAATCTACCTTGTTATGACCTTTCACCTTATCTACCTGCACTGCACTTTCTCTGTAGCTGTTACACTTCATTCTGCATTCTGTTATTGTTTCACCCTGTACTACCTCAATGCACTGTGTAATGAATTGACCTGTATGAACGGTATGCAAGACAAGTTTTTCACTGTACCTCCATATATGTGACAATAATAAACCAATTTGAATTCCAATCTACTTGGCAGAGGCTGTCTAAGGCTGCTGTTGCAGGTCTGTAACAGCAGAGTCACTGAGGTACTTCAGTATTCTTGCAAATTCTTATCAAAATGCTAAATCTGCTTTCAAACATTCCTTCCAAATATTCCTATTTCATCATCATGGGGAATGATTCTTTGTGTTTCAATGGGAAATAATGGGAACTTAGCCATTTGTGCAACGAATTCAGAGCAGGTCAGTGCCCAACACTAAGGATGTATCATTTCCAAGAGATTGAAACTTTCTCCTGCAGTAGACACTAAAGCAGTTTTGTTCTCTTTTGGGAGAACTGACTGTTCTGCCCCTTTTCACTGGATGTAGATGTTGCCAGTAATGCTGGCATGTATTCTCCAACCCTGGTTGCCCCTAAAAAGAGCAGGTAGTTAAGAGTCTACCAGAAAGGAATCTGGAGTCACATTTGGGCCAGATCAGGTAAGAAAGGCAAAATTCCTTTTCTGGTGGGATTTCATTTACCAGAGGGTGTTTTGCGATTAGCTTTTAGTTCTTGGAATTTAAATTCGCCTGCTGCTACAGCAGGATTTGAATGTGTTCTTGATCAACAGACCTGAAGTTTGGCTGCTGGTCCAGTAACATAACCATGACACCACTGCATCTTTATCCGAGTGAGCTCATGGATTCCAAGACAGCAGACGATGCTGCCTAGCTCTGGAGCTTCGTCTCTGGTCTCGGTCATCTGTTGAACACATTGTTTGGCATTGGTTTGCGCACTGTTTCTCACGATCACCACTGAACCTTCACTCAGAACTGCAGATTAAAGCTATGTGCTTAGCTCTGCTACTTGTGTTTGACCATATGTTTTTGTTTTGACCCATCCCAGTTCTGTCCGGAGTCCATGTTATGATCACAGTGTGGTGGATGACAGCTGTCCACAGGTTGAAAGAGTCTGCTGTTGCTTTCTTTTAGTGAGCATGCATGGGCAGAATATTCAAATTACAACAATATTAGTAGATTTAGTAATTGTACAAAACTCTGGCAAGTGGATTTCATTGTTAGTAGCTGTGAGGTCCTCTTTGGTCTAAAGAGATTAGAATCATGGAGCTTCTAAGTGGTATAAAGCTGGAAGCAGTGAAGGTTCGGGGAGACTTGGGTGCCTATGTAATATCATCAAAATACCATGGATAGTACAGAAAGTAACCCAAAATCTGGTCCTTCTCTGTAGAGGAATGGAGTGCAGGAGTTATGCTATAAAGCCCCATTTAGACTAATACTAATTAAATTCTGGGCAGTACTTCTTGGGTAGGATGTGTTGACCTTGGAGGGCAGTGTCAGTTTAACCAGTGGTTAAATTAGATGGGCAAGTTACCTAATTGTATTAAACAATATCTGGAAATTAAAGGGTGATTTTCAAGATTTTATATGGTGAATGGCAGAAAACGTTTCTAGAGGTTGAAGTCTAGAGAACATACAACTGTAACTTAAGGCATGGAATGAGGGTGTTTGGCTCATTGTGTTCAAGTTGGGCAAAAATAGCTTTTAGGTTAACCTGACTTCCTTCTAATTCTTCTGCAAATCCATGCCCTCCACGTACTGACCCCTCTACTTAGAGAAATAGACCATTTCTTTTCACTCTGTCAAAACTCCTCATAATTTTACGCACCTCAATTAAATCCTACCTTTTGGCTCCTTTTCTTCCAAAGAAGAAAACTCCAGCCTGAAGAGTTCCTCCCCATGATTTTAAATCTCCACCCCTGTCAACCCTCATCACACCCTTCCTGCAAACTGGTGACCAGAACACTGCACAGCACTAGAGTGGCACAGCCACAGAGTTAGATCCAAGCCTTTTATAGAACATAGAACACTACAGCACAGGGCAGGCCCTTCGGCCCACAATGTCGTGCCGACATTTTATCCTGCTCTAAGATCTATCCAACCCTTCTCTCCCACATAGCCCCCTATTTTTCTCTCATTCATGTGTCTACCTAAGAGTCTCTTAAATGTCCCTAATGTATCTGCCCCCACAACCTCTGCCGACAGTGCTTTTCACGGACCCACCACTCTCTGTGTAAAACACTTACCCCTGACGTCCCCCTTATACCTTCCTCCAATCACCTTAAAATTATGTCCCCTTGTGTTAGCCATTGTCGCCCTGAGAAGTGAAGGAGTGGAGTTAAAAAAAAATGGTGGCAGCTAAAGCATTGTAGAAGTTTGGACTCTTACACAAGCTGCAGTTGATGTCGGTCTAGTTATTAATTCTAAACCTGACAGGCTCATGGCTAAATAGTCCATTGTGGTTGCTACATTCCAGTGTCACACTGGACATGCCCACAACTGAATAGAGGTCATAGAGTCATAACAGCACAGAAACAGGCCCTTTGGCTCACTGTCCATGTGCCATTTACACTTATCTACATTAATCTCATTTGCCCCACATTCATCAATCGGGAAATTGAATTTAGGAGGCGTGAGGTATTGTTGCAGCTATGTAGGTCCCTGGTCAGACCCCACTTGGAGTACTGTGCTCAGTTCTGGTTGCATCACTACAGGAAAGATGTGGAAGCCATAGAGAGGGTGCAGAGGAGATTTACAAGGATGCTGCCTGGAATGCGAGGCATGCCTTATGAAAGCAGGTTGAGGGAACTCGGCCTTTTCTCCTTGAAGAGACAGAGGATGAGGGGGACCTGATAGAGGTGTATAAGATGATGAGAGGTATTGATAGGGTACATAGTCAGAGGCTTTTCCCCAGGGCTGAATTGGTGGCCACAAGAGGACATAGGTTTAAGGTGCTGGGGAGTAGGTATAGAGGAGATGTCAGGGGTAAGTTTTTTACTCAGAGAGTGGTGAGTGCGTGGAATGGGCTGCCGGAAATGGTGATGGAGGCGGATACGATAGGGTCTTTCAAGAGACTGTTGGATAGGTACATGGAGCTGAGAAAAATAGAGGGCTATGGGTAAGTCTAGTAATTTCTAGGGTAGGGATATGTTTGGCACAGCTTTGTGGGCCGAAGGGCCTGAATTATGCTGTAATTGTTCTATGTTCTATGAAATTCTACCACTACATTTATGGTAATTTACAGCAGCCAGTTAATCCACCTACCCTGGCGGATTTAGGATGTGGGAGGAAACTGGAGCGCCTGAAGGAAACCCACAGAGTCACAGGAAGAAAGTGCAGACTGCATACAAAGAGCACCAGAGGTCAGGATTGAATGTGAGGCAGTAGCTCTACTGGCTATACCACTGCCGCCACCTGTAAATTGGGTAGCATTTGGTGAATCTGAGATGATAACCTACCTCAGTGAAAACAGTATCCAGTATAAATGGGCACCCTACCAGTGAGGTGGAAGCAAATTGCGGGGCGGAGGGGGGTCGGGGTGGGGGAGGTGGGGGAGGGAAATTTATTAGGATTACAAGTCCAGTTAGTTTTGGAGCTAAAAAAGAAGTCAACACTGGCATGAATCCCAAACTTTTTAAAATGGAGTCCTGTCAGAAATCATTTTTGTTGGTGGTCATTATCTGGAATGATGAAATACACAGCTGACATAATTCCTGACATGGTCTGTGTCACAATGGAATAGGTAAACTCAGACCAAAGCATCCATTATTGGTATCGGTTTACTATAGTCACTTGTACCGAGGTACAGTGAAAAACTTGTCTTGCATACCGATCGTACAGGTCAATTCATTACACAGTGCAGTTACATTGGGTTAGTAGAGAGTGCATTGAGAAAAGTGTAGAATAGTAAGGGTAATGAGTAGATCTGTAGAGAGCAGCTTGCAACGATTCACCATGCTCCGGCACCATCTTGCTTTTATCCAAAGATAAGAGAGCAGTTGAGGGAGAGTCGATGTGAAGCCCTTTCATACATCCTTTTGACTGTATACCACCATGTCACAGCTCTTGGAAATGGAGCACTGCATAGGACCGAAAATATGCTGTACCTTTTAAGTGCTGAATAAAGCTACATCTCATCTCAGACCTTGTTGGAATGATACACAGACCCGACGTGAAATTTGTGCACGAACTGCTTGCTGAAGGAACGGTAATCTCTCGGGAGTCTCTAAGGACTCAGAGTTTGCTTATTCTTCTTGTGACTGCATGGATCTCTCCCAGGTGCTCCAGTTTCTTCCCACATCCCAAAGGTGTGTTGGTTGATTAATTCCTCCTGGTGTAAGTGGGTGGGTGTCAGGGGAATCGGGGTGAAGTTGATGGGCATATGAGAGAAAAAAGGTTATGGGGAAATATTCAGTGGAATGGGATGGATGGTATTGCTCTGACACTCGATGGGCTGGATGGCCATATCTGTTGTACAGAAATATGAACTCTCCTGTACCAAAATGTAGAAGGTGGGAGCAGGAATAGGCCACTCGTTTCGCTCCCCCCCCACCCCACCCCCACCAGCCTTCTGCACCACTCATGGCTGACCTGATCTTGGCTTCAAGTCCAATTCCAGCCTGTTCCCATAACCCTAAACTCCTCTATAATCAAACGAACAATCTGTTGAAAGCAGCCTATGAGAAATAATAAGGGCATTAAAATAAATTCAAAACATTTTTAAAAATTTATTCCTTATAAAAGAAAATTGGAAATCGGGTTGTGATGGTGGGGGGGGGGGGGGGGGGTGGTGGGCGGGACAACTGATTAGGAGTAATTTAAGATCCAGGGTTGTGTCCCAAATATCTAGGACCATGTTTAAACTGGGTGCTGGCTTCCATGATCTGCAGAGGGGAGTCAGGTTTGAATTGATTTATATGGACAAGTGACCCAGTTGGTCACTGGACCAAATGTTAATGTGTGTTTAAAAGCTTACAGTCCATGAGTAGGTGATTAAAACAGAGTTTGCAAGGAATCCATAGCCTGCTGCTTTCTATAAATGAATTTGAAAACTCATTCAGTTTGCTGATAATGATGTTATGGCAAATTTGTCTGCCCCAACGTAGCAAATATCCAGATATTTCTTCCCTTGTCAATCTGTAGTCGCTCATAAAAACTCTGCAACATCATTGGAACTTCAGCTATCATTGTGGTTTTGAAAAGACACGTGATTTTATCACAAAACTTGAGATAAAATGGAAAATGTCCTTGCAAGACAAAACCCTGTTGTTATTCATTCACAAGGGGGTGGGGGTGGTTTAAAGTTGCTCTGTTAATGTCACTTGCTTGCACAGAGAGCCACAGAAAGGAAAGTGCGTGGAGTGGGAGAAGCACAAGGTTACATCTGAAAGGGTTGCAGTTCCCAATTATAAGCTGAATACATAAAGCAAAATGCGTCTTTTTAATCAAAATTTATAAGAAGGTCAGTGGTTTGGAACAGGGAGCAAAGTCACACACGAGCTTTAGTCCGTTTGTATAAGATTTTTTTGTTTAGAAAATGGAACTTGTCACAGAAATTAAGTTGATTCAGCCGCAGCACATAAAAAAATGGAATAATCAAGGTTGAAGTTGAATGAGTTGTCACAGAATTGTAAAATTAATCATCAGGCATTTTGCCAAAATGTGTCTCTCTGGAGGCCTCTCTGAGCTTGAACAGAAGTCCCACCTCGAGAGAGAGTGTGTGTGAACAGAAGTCCCACCTCTAGACTCCCCAGAAAGCTGACCTCTGCTGTGACCCACAGGTCCCCAGTCTTCAGAAAACACTGCACCCTTCTACTCACCTCTACATCTGGGGTGGAGTCCAGTTTCTACTATTAAGAGCATGCTAAATCAGAGTGGGTAATCCTGAGCTGGGATGGTGTGAATGAATGCTGGCAGTCTTTGCAATCAGGTCTCTGAGAATAATTGCGATCTTTTTAATTGTTAAGATTGGACTGCCTGGCATTGTATATCAGCACACTTTAATAACATTACAGCCTCGTTCTCCCCTGTGTCCATTAAATTTGAGTGAAGTCCAGAAGAAGGCATAACCTTGGAAGCAGAGCTAAACCATCTAGGGGTGATGGCAGGAAGTCCTTCCTTATGATATTGAAAAATTGGAACTCCTTCACCGCCCCCCCCACCCTTGCCCCTTTGTGTTCTTTCAATCTCTCGCGCTCTCTCACACTCCCTCTCTCACACTCTCTCTCACTCTTGCGCTTGTGCTCGTGCTCTCTCTCACACACACTCTCTCTCACACACACTCTCTCTCTCGCTCTTGCACTTGTGCTTGCGCTCTCTCTCTCACACACTCTCTCTCTCTCACACTCTCTCTCTCTCTCTCTCACACTCTCTCGATCTCATTCGATGCAGGGTTTTGACCCAAAACATCAAAAATTTCTTTCCCCCCACAGATGCTGCTCGAACCACTGAGTTCCTCCAGCAGATAGTTTGTTGCTCCAGATGCCGACATCTGCAGCTAAACATGGCCTCCACCCGATCACAAGCAATCCTTTTGTTCCCTCCACCCCTTCCCCTCTTGGCAGCTTTAAACATCCTTGTTTCCCCCGCGTGCCAACATCCCACGCTGGCTGCTGCAATTCCTGTATTATAGCTCTGACGATGTAGAATCATTGGCTGTAATTGGGACAACCTGAAAGGTTTGTGAATGGTGCTATAGAAATGCAAATCCTTTCTATTTGGTTAAATGACCAAATCTAAACAATCATGATATCAACAATCTCACTAATCCTGGGACAGCAGTTCCAGGGAAGTGGGTTCAATCCTGAACTCAGATGCTGTCTGTGTGGAGTTTGCACATTCTCTCTGTTTGACTGTGTGGGTTTCCCCTGGGTGCTTGGGTTTCCTCTCACATCCCAAGGACATGTAGGTTGGTTGGTTGATTAATTGGCCACTGTAAGTTGGCCCCATTGTGTTGCAGAGTAGAAGAATCAAGGGAGGATGGTGGGAAAGTGGAGAGAATGAAATGGGATGAGTGTCGGATTAATGTGAATGGCTGCTTCACAGTTAGTGCGGACTGGGTTGGCCTAGGAGCCTATATCCGTGGTGTATGACTCTTATGACCCTCCAGCATCCAGGTACCTAAACTTGATGCTTGCTTAAAATGGAATGATTAGAAATAACAATCTAAACACAAAAGAGGGAAAAAAAAGAGTCATAGAGCGATACAGCACTGAAACAGGCTCTTCGGCCCGACTCATCCATGCCGGCCAGGTTGCCAAACTGAGCTAGGGCCACTTGCCTATGTTTGACCCCTGTCCCTCTGAACCTTTCCAATCCATGTAACTGTCTGACTGCCTTTTAAATATCTCAATTGTACCCGCCTCTACCACTTCCTCTGGCAGCTCGTTCCATATACTCACCACCCTCTGTGGTTAAAAGTCTAGTGACAATTGTGGGAGTAACAAATCAACATTCCTCAGAGGCGGGGACTAGGAGGTGTTCTTCACAGAAAGCGTTTCGTGGGTGCGAGGCTCGAGACCGCCAGCCAATAATTTTGAAGAGGAACCGGCTGAGGAGCCCCGTGAGGAGAATAGGATTGTAAAGTCCGCCCTCGTAGAAGAGGATTGGAGTCAGTGGGTCTCCAATGTGATGGCTTCCTTGTCACAACGAGTCTCCTATCTGGTCCTGAATGGGGGCCAGGGGATTTTGCTATTTTGCACCAGTCCTGTATTATCACTGCTGCACACAAAAAAAAACAAACATTGTAATTGAAGATTAAACGCTCACATCGCTTCCCTGTTCCAACGCTGGCTGGTCGCCAACTGCTGGTCAATTGGTCCAATGTGTTTTGTGACGAGACAAATAAAACAACATTTAAACTGTTCTGCATGGCAGCAGTGAGCATGCCCATGTGATGCTGTGCCTGACTTCAAGCACTTGCAAGCAGGCCAAAAGCTTTGCCAGATGGAACCATGAGAAGCTGGCGCCCTTGCTGAAGGGGACGTCACATTTTCATGCTAATAAAGATCCATCCAGCAGAACTGATTTGCAAGATGCTAGAGCCGTGTATTTCAAGTTTAAGCCATTGACAGTGGAATGGCTTAAGCTGAAGAAAGGCAAGTTTCAAACTGATAGCCTTGAAATTCACTTTCATACAAAATTAAGGTAATTGATTTGAATGGAGCTCTGTGTTGGGTAAGGGAGGCTGAGATAGTGTGATGGCCTCGGTTAGTTCTGGATGAGTGACCTTCTGTCTGTAAGTGACAGTTGTGGTGGACAAGCCAATGAGGCAGCAGTTCTCTGTTTCTGACCAATCGTGCTTTGCATTTTAATTCTGCCTCATGTCTGTAACAAAACAATTCGGATGTAGAGTGCTGACTCACCAGTCAGGCAGTGTTTTTGAAACATGTCTGCGTGCAACGTGATTAAAGCCGCGAAGGTTTAATTTAAAATGGGCCAAACTTGTTCATCCTGCAGTCCCAACCCCAGCCCACACTTGTCTCCCCACTACACTGACTTTGGGCAGGTATGTGGGTCTAACCATTCTGGGACTTCTGAAGTTGAACAGCAAGGCACAGACTGAAGTGCCAACTGGGCAGAGTACCCCCAGATCCCTGCCCCAGAACAACCTGACCAGTGCCAAGACTTGGGGGTGGGGGGAGGGGCAGAACCTTACCTCCAGTCAATCTGTGAGACTTTGGAAAAGTTTATAGCATTTCTGATATACAGGTATTCAAGAGCTATTAAAATTGCTTTCAGTATTTAATTGTTTTTCTTTAAATGAACATTAAGATACTGATAAGTAATTTAAATAGAGTCATAGAGTAATACAGCACGGAAACAGGCTTTTCAGCCCAACTCATCCATGCTGACCAAGATGTCCACCTAACTTAGTTGACCATTTGCCTGCATTTGACTCCTATCCCTCGAAACATTTCCTATCCATGTACGTCTGCAAATGTCTTTTAAATGTTGTTATTGTGCCTGCCTCAACTACTTTCTCTGTCAACTTGTTCCATATACAGTTGCTCGAAGAAGTTGCCCCTCAGGTCCCTTTTAAATCTTTCCCCTCTCACCTTAAATCTATGCCTTCTAGTTTTTAGTTCCCTTCCCCTGGGAAAAAGACTGCACATTCACCCTATCTATGCCCCTCATGGTTTTATGCACCTCTATAAGATCACCCCTCAGTCTCCTACGTTCCAAGGAATAAGGTCCTAGCTTGCCCAACCTCTCCCTACAACTCGACCCTTGAGTCCTGGCAACATTCTCATAAATCTTCTTTGCATTCTTTCTAGCTTAATGACATTTTTCCTATAAAGGGTGACCAAAACTGTACACAATACTCCAAGTGCAGCTTCACCAACTTCTTGTACAAACATACGTCTTGTACAATATTTAAAATAAAGTGAAAGAAGTCTAAACAAGAAAAGAATTGGAGAGTCATATTCTCTAGAGCAATGGTGGGGATTCCCAGCACATCTGGGCTCCAGCACTGGGCTACATGTGGACAGCAGTGGCAGAGTGATGTGGCAGATGTGCTGGCACCCAGCACACAGTACATCCCAGGCCTCAGGCAGAGAAACATTAGGATGTACTTACCTGTGAGCAGCTGAACACAGATGTTCCCTTTGCAACCTCTGGCTCATAGCCAGCCTAATTCAATGCATTGAGATACATTTAACCCACTTAAAGTTGTTGGGGATTAATAACTCTTGTACAAATCTAGACCCAATTGCATGTCGCTTCACCCAGGTTTGAAGGAAGCTGCAAAAATAGATGCCATGGTTATGCATCTCTAAGTTAGAGTTTTAAAAGTCCGCAAGTAGAAGAAAGGAATTTGGGCATACGTTTGTGTAGCACTTACATTGGAAGCTGATGAAATACTTTTTGACTATGAACAGCATGTGGTGTTGATCAAGGGATATATTTTGGCCAGGATACTCAGATGAAATATCCTGCCCTTTGAAATCCAAGTGCCTATCCATTTCCCTGTTGAAATTCCAGATTGATTCCGTTGCTGGCGCAAAGATCTTCATTGCTCCTTCAATGACCTTTCTTCCATCGTGTTCAGAAATGGAGATGTTTGTTGATGTGCAAATCCATTCTCAACAGCTCAGCAGATGAAACATTCAAGCCTGTGTATAACAAGATCTAAACCAACTTCCAGGCATGGACAAGCAATGGGAGAGTGTGGTCACCTACCCTTGGTATTCAAAGGCATTACTGTGGCAAAGACCGCCACTGTTAACATCCTAGGGGTCGCCACTAACCAGCCACCTAAATACTGTGGCTACAGGAGCAGGTCAGACTCTTGGTATCTTGCAGCAACTGACCCACCTCCTGACATATCAAGGTATTTCCACCATTGACAATACCCAAGGGAGAAGCATTGGAGAAAACTGATTGCTTGCCTGGATGAATGAAACTTCAACAACGTTCTCTAAGAGCTCAGCACCGTCCAGGACAAAAGTGCCCACTTGATTGGCACCCCAGCTGTCAACACCCCTCCTCCAATGGTGGCTGAAGTGTGTAGCATCTACAGAAGGCAGATCAGTTACTCAGCTTGGCTGTTCGGAGTGTTAGTAAGCTTCTGTGAATCATTGGCATGGCTCCCAAATCTCACCAGTGCCAGGTAAATAAGTCCAGTCGCACTGGTAGGCAGATGATAACTGATGCAGGCAGATGAGGTAATCTTCGGCAGCCAGTGGGTCTTCCTGTTCTCCACCTGCAGTTGAATTGAAAGAAGCAGTTTTTCATGGACCCAGAATATATTCCCAAACAAATACAAAGCATCCTCTGAATGTCAACTGCATTATTTACTTCATATGACGGTGTTAAAATGTGGAGAGTAATTTTGACTTGGGTGTGTTGTCTTAGTTCTTAAGCCAATACCTGCGATTCATTGTCAGTTTTTCTCTCTCCTTGCCATCCATAATTCTATCAGTCCCCAAATCTGTTCCAACTGGTATGGTTCCCATTGTTTGTCATTCCACACTGGGTCACTGTCAAGTCACTATTCCTGATAGATGGGCCCTCTTCATGTGGTTTATTGTCAAATGTTGGCTAAACGCAAAATAACTACGAGTTATTGTTGTTATTGGACTAGTGCAAGACTTTGAATTAGCCAGGTGGAGAGTAGCCATGAGGTACCCAGAAAACCAATTGCTCTTAATGACATCAGTAATGAAATCTTTATAATTTTGTCATTGTTGGTCTTAGCCTTTGAGCTCTTTTATGTGGTGTTTGATAGAGTAAATGGCCAAGGATATATTTTTGTTCCAATAATATTGTAGTAAGGATTTGGTACCAATATATGATGTGAAAGATGAGTAAATTGAAAAAGAAACCCTACCAGGCAGATGGTAACTACTCTCTGTGTTTTAAAGAAATATTTTCCTCACATTCACTCTGTATCTTTTCGGTCAGAATTTCAAACCTGTGCCCATGAATCCAATGGGAATAGCTTCCCTCGACTCTGTCTACTAGTCCCGCGCCTCCATCAAATCCCCTCTCAACCACAGAGACACAAGAAGCTGCAGATGCTGGAATCGGAGCAACAATCAATCTGCTGGAGGAACTCAGCAGGTTGGGCAACATCTGTGGGAGGAAAGGAATTGTTGACGTTTCAGGTTGAAACCCTGCATCAGGACTGAGAGGGGAGATGGCCAATGTAAAGCGAAGGGTAGTGGTGAGACAGGAGTCCGAGCTGATTGGTGGACTGAGGAGGGGCGTAAGGTGACAGGCAGGTTGTGCCAGGTAAGGAAGGGGAGTGTGGGGGTGGAGTTGGGAGAGAGTGGCAGGTAAATGATAGATGGAGGTGGAGAAAGAGAATAAAAAATGAGAGGCAGATGGAGCGAGGTGGGGGAAGGGGAGTGTGAAGGTTTGGGACGGCTGCTGGAGGGAGATAAGCAGGAACACAAAGGACAGTGCTGGACTCTGGTAAGTAAAGGAGGTGACAATGAGAACCACTGGGGAGATGTGAATGCCAGAACTGTACAAGAAAGAATGAGGACCTTAATTTCAACAGTTGAAAGGGAGAGGTATGCTTGGAAAACCAAAGACCACGATAGTTATCGATCACAGAGCAAGGCTACGGATGGAGATGTGCAGTTGGAGAAGAATCGCTCATCAGGGACGAATTTCTCTGAGGAAGGATCTCCTGATCATTTGGAACATTTCTGCTGCATTTCAAAAGGCTCTTGAGAGAAGATGAACAATGATTCCAGCTAAGAGTATCCTGTCTGGCCCCTGGATATGGAGGCAGCTCTTTGCATTGGAGGAAGATTTAAGAATTGAAAGAGAATTATTTGCAAAGAAATAGGAAGCAATACTTGTTGATGGCCTCAACTTGTGAAAGAGCTGCTTTTGAACCTAATTGTACGTCAAGAGGTGATGTTACACTGCACAGTTTAGCACACCAACAGAAGAGAAGTCTTGTGTACATATCTTAATGAACAGGCTCTGAGCATTTTCTGAGGTTCTTGGTCTGTGTTGCAGGGTCTATAGTCTTCTAGCTTTAAACTTCTCCATTATCCATGACCAAACACAGACAGACACATTTTCATCAAAGCTTCGCACAAAGAGAGAGCCAGCTCACTCCAACCCAGCAGCTAGAATTGGCTTCTGTTCAGGAAGCAGTGATGGAACTGGTGTGCACCTGCTTTCAGTCCTGGTAGGAACTACACTGTATGAATACATAAGGTTTTTGGACCAGGTGTGATTGCAGGCTGCTCTCCAAATGAAGAAATAGAGCCAGTGGCTCTTCTTCATTAGGAGTTTGAGGAGATTTGGTATGTCACCAAGGAATCTTGCTAATTTCTATAGATGTACAGTGGAGAGCATACAGACTAGTTGCATCACAGTCTGATACGGAGCCTCCAATACACAGGATTGCAAGAGGCTGCAGAGGGTTGTAGACTTAGCCAGCTCCATCACGGCACAACCCTCCCCACTGTCAAGGACATCTTCAAGAGGCGTTGCCTTAAGAAGGTGGCATCCATCACTAAGGACTCTCGCCATCCAGGACATGCCTTCTCACTACTAACATCAGGGAGAAGGTACAGTAGCCTGAAGAGCATACTCAACAGAACAGCTTCCCCTCCGCCATCAGATTTCTGAATGGTCCATGAACCCACGAACACTACTTCATTATTCCTTTTTTTACACTATTTATTTATTTTGTAATTTATGGTAATTTTATGTCTTTGCATTGTATTGCTGCCACAAAACAACAAATTTCATGACCAAAAGGTCAGTGATAGTAAACCTGATTCTGATTCTAAAAACCTCACCATCAAAATTCAGCCATAAAACTTAACCACCTTGGGAAGGAAATGGGTTTACCTTCCTCATGTTTGGAGTGCTTTCCACTCTGCTCTATTTTGTTATCCTCCACTCACTGCAGAACTGTGGAGAAATTGCCCTCCTTTCACTGGACAAAGTTGCGGTAGTTTCTGATGCAGGGTTTCGACCTGAAACGTCAATATTTCCTTTCCCCCCCCAACGATGTTGCTCGATCTGCTGAGTTCCTCCAGCAGATTGTTTGTTGCAGTAGTTTCTTACGGTTCTGTTTCCTCTACTCAGAAAGTAGACCATCTAAGTAATAATATTGTACAGTCTTTCTTTTGCTGTACGATATCTGTTTGCTGTGAGCCCAGTCGTGCACCCCAACTGTCTCTGTCTCATTGTCAGGAGACACTCTCGCCAGAAGTTCACCACTGTCGCTTGCATTTAGTGTGCTGTTTACTGCAATCAGTACTTTCTATGCTGTCTTGATAGTGAAATTCACCGTCACCTGTAATGCATAAGCGGAACCTTTGTGCATCTGAGCAGATGAACGTTTGAAGACCAAGATTTCAAACCCGGCTCAAAGTTCACAGTCTACTGGGTAGCAGTGATTCCATATGCATTTGAGGCATGGATTGTCTTCAAAAGGGACTGGAGAAATATCTCCAAAGCTATCTCTGCAAAAATTATCCAAATCCACTGGCAAGACAAGTAAACTAACTTTAGTGACCTCACCCATGCCAATGAGTCCTGCATTGGGCCCTCATCAGACGAGGTTGGCTTTGATGGACAGGCCACGTTCTTTGCAAGCCTGACGCAAGACTCCTGAAGTTTTTCCTGGCTCTGTCACAGCAAGGTGGACAGAGGAAGGGATTCAAGTATGATCTCAAAGCTATCTTGAAAGTCTGTAATATGTCCTCTGATTTGTGGGATTCCCTGGCCCATAACCACTTATAATAGAGAAGGAGCATTTAATGGTATTGAGAACATTGATTCCATTGATCAGGATTACACAGCGGCACATCAGCAAATTGGCAGAATGTGTGTACAACCTCCCAAAGCACCCACTGCCCATTCCTGACAAGCACCACCTGCACACCATTGGCAGAGTCTGCAGGTTCAACATTGGCCTCATCGGCCACCTTAAAGCCCACCAGAACTGGGCTGAAAGCAAGTCCTCCTCAACCCCAAAGGAATGCCTAAGAGAGACAGAGAAACTCTACCTCTAAAGTTGACTTCAGTTCGAGAAGCAGAGAAGAATGCTCTGACGCGTACATAGCACTGCCATTAGGGGATGAATTTCCAAATGATTTCACTTTCAAAACTAATTAAGCCGAAAGGAGAGGGTTGAAAATTGACAGAAGTGAAATCCGCAACTATCGTTAATGGAATCTTTTTCTCCCTTTTGTTGTGGCTGCCTCTGACATTCTATCAATGCTCATCTTTTCCAACATTATTGCTCATAACAAATAGCAGCAGAATTGTTATGTATTCTTCACAGCGGAAAAATAAATATCTTTCTGACTTTGAGACAACATGGCCTTTTGCCATCTGTTTGAACAAGAGCAATTGGGAGTGATAGGCATCTATAGTTTGAATAGTTGGGTGCTTGAAATTTGCAAATCACTTTTTAACAAATGGTGGTTGTAGATCCACTCCAAATAAACACAATTCACATTTCCCATTCGTCTTGCTTTTTATGTGAATTGGTTTCTGTGCACTGTACAATGTATTTATCTCTAGCATCCTTAGCACACATTGCCTCCAAGCAGCCACGGGAGACTATGTATTGTCCCACTGCCAGAAAATGTGGATTAATAAAAACAGGCTCATTATTAACCCAAAATTGGTAACACAATAGCATTTTGAATCTCTTCATTCTGAAATGCGGCCAGTCTCCATCTGAAAGCTCTTGTGGAAGTACAGTGAAATTGAGTCCCTCATTTAGTAATCTTCTTGCCCTTGACATGGAATGAAGCAGTGTCTGGAAATCAGTCATTTCGAATGGCTTTATCTAGGATAGCACTGGCTCATCCAGATAATAAACACTCCTAGGAGTAAATTACAATGGTCTGTTCAATGTAGATTGGCCTTTGATTCATTGCATTTTAAAAGTGATACTTTTTCATTCTTAAGGCCGCATCTGAGGCAGATCTGACAAGCGGGAGATCTTCGCTCATAACTGACGTAGACCAGCCCAATTAAAGAGCATAAAAAAAAGGCTACACGATCGTGAAGCCTCTTCCATTCATTTCTCTTCAACAAAGAGGCTGCCACAGTTGGGGGTGTTCAGAAAATGAGATAAATGTATGCCACAGTTTATGCCTCTGGTTGCAGCATCTGAAGAAATTCCTCTTACAATGCAGTGAAATTTTTCTCTTATTTGATTGTTCATGGGGCTGATTTAAGTGCTGCACTATTGCTGTTTTCCGGCTATTACACAGGAGTAAGGAGGTAGCCGTTCTTGTTTCTGGAAAGAGTTTAAAAAATATATATCTCATCTGCATTTACAATGTGTTGCTCCACACTCTTCGCACAAAGGGTATTGAAGATGTTTTATCAGCCACTGAGTTGAAGGTGAGACTAGCTCTGTGGCTCAGAACACACACTTGATTTACTCCAAAATCCAGCAGAAAACAGGAACTACAATTTCTCCCAGCAAAGGGGTAATTTCTCCAAGAGTAAAATGCAGTGAATGGAGGATTATGGAAAAGTAATCAACCAGTTGTTCAGAATGTTCAGGCTACTTTGAAAATGCAGTATACAGGCTGTCTCCCAGTAACAGACAGGTTCCATTTATCCAGACATCCATAAGTCGATTTTGTAAGTTAGAAAATACATTAAAAAATCACTGGCTGTGGCAACCACAACTTCACAGTCTTGTGATGAATGACATCAAAAACACGTGAGACTGATAAGAAAGAACAATTACTAAAAGTGGAGAGAGAGAGAGAGAGAGGAAACTAGTTCTGCCTTTCATAGGAATGAACATGTGTATATACTTTGGACGTTTGATTTTGATATTACGTGAGCTTGTTTATATGTAGGGGTGTCCATAAGTTAGGCATTTGTAATCTGAGGGCAGCCTGTAAATGCAAGTGATTGTTGTTGTGAACAATGCTTTTCAATAAACTGCTCACGACAGAAGCACTTTTCAATGGAGATTGCTGCCACAGCCCACATTAATGTTCTCCCTAATTGGCCCCTGATCAGAATGGTTTGCCAAGCCCCTTCTGAGGGCAGTTAAAGTGGGTCCAGAGTAACATATGGACCAGATCCAACAAGGAGAACTGATTTCCTTCCTGGAACAAAATAAGTGAACCAGATGGATTTTTATTTCAGTCTGGTAGTTTTATGGTCAACATCACTGATACATTTCATTCAGTCTTTATTTAATTAAGTAAATTTAAATTCTCCATCTGCTTTGGTGGGATTTGAACTCGTGCCTCTGGAGGATGGTCTAGCCTTCTGGATGCCAATTCATTAACTTAATCACTGTCCTACCATGCCCCTTTGATAGGATTGTTACAGCACAGGAGTCGAGGCCAGCTCCTAGCAGAACAATCCTTTTGGTCTCATCTCCTGACCTTTTCCATTAGCCGTGTAAGTTGTTCCTACTCGAGTACCCATCCAATTCCCAAAGGGCCTGTTTCTGTGCTGCATGACTCCAAAAGAGGAAGCAGCTCACCACACCAAACTGATAAAAGTATGGAACTCATCCAAATCCCACCCCCCCCCCCCACCCACCGACTCTATTAAAGTTTTAAGGGTGAAGTCTTTTGCTAAACGAAGGGTATGAGGGCTCCCAGAGTGGCTGAGTGGAGCTGGGACATGGATCAGCCATAACCTGCTGAAATGACAGAGCAGCCTTGATGGGCTGAATGGCTCCCAGAATCACAGCAATAGAACAGAAGAAATTGGAGTTGACTATTCAGGTCACCACTGTCTGCTGTTCCACTTGATAAGAACACAGATGGCTGACCTTATACCTTCGCAGCCCTTTCCCACATTAACTCTGTTCCTCGATTTCCTTAAAATCCAAAACTGCATCAGATTCCAGGTAAGATGAGATAAGGTATCTTTATTAGTCACATGTACATCGAAATAGACAGTGAAATGCATCTTTTTGCGTAGAGTGTTCTGGGGGCAGCCCGCAAGTGTTGCCACGCTTCCGGCGCCAACATAGCACGCCCACAACTTCCTAACCCGCACGTCTTTGGAATGTGGGAGGAAATTGGAGCACCCGGAGGAAACCCACCCAGACACGGGGAGAACGTACAAACTTCTGGTGGCTGGAATTGAACCCAGGTCGCTGGCGCTGTAATTGGTATTGATTTATTATTGTCACTTGTACCAAAGTACAGTGAAAAGCTTGTCTTGCTTACTGACCGTGCAGGTCAATTCATTACGCAGTGCAGTTAAGTAACTGAGCCACTGACCTCCCCCACAGCTCTCTTGTGGAGAGAAGTCCAAAGATTCACTACCCTGTGGCTAACAAAATGCCTTCTGATTTTAGTTGTGAGTGGCTGACCCCTCATTTTTAGACTGTGACCCCTGATTTAAGACACCTTAGGCAGAGGCAGCAACATCTCTGCGCACACCGTGTCAAACCAGCCCCTGCAACTTTGAATGCCCAGTCTGCTTTGAATTTGGTCAGTGGGCCCTGGAACTGATAAGGCTATACAGGGAATGGTTGGATGGAGGAGCTCAGCGGGTCAGGCAGCATCTGTGAAGGGAAAGGAAGAGTCAACGTTTCAGGTCGAGACCCTTCGTCAGGACTGGAAGGAAACGGGAAATGGCCAGGATGAAAAGGTGGGGGGAAGGGGTGGAACAAGAGCTGGCGGGTGATAGGTGGATCCAGGTGAGGGGCTGGGGGGTGATCGGCAGGTGGGGGAGTGGGGGGGGGGGTGGGAATGATGTCAGAAGCTGGGAGGTGATTGCTCGAAGTGACAAAGGGCTGAAGGGGGTGGAATCTGATAGGAGAGGACAGTGGAGCGCGGAGGTGAGGAGGGGAAGCGGTGCGAGGAGTGTGTCGGTGATGGGCGGAGGGTGTGGGAAGGGAAAGAGACGGTGATGGGGCCAGTTGGATCAGGAGGAGAGAGAAAAGAGAAAAGGGGAAAAGGGACAGAGGGGGAGCAGATACTGGAAGTTAGAGAACTTGTTCATGCTGTCAGGTTGGAGACTGCGCAGGTGGAACACGAGGTGCTGTTCCTCCATTTTACCCTTTGGCCTCCACCTGGCATGGAGGAGGCCATGGACAGTCATGGCGGTGTGGGAATGGGAAGTGGAATTAAAATGGCTGGCCACCAGGAGACCCTGGCTGGCAAGGCAGACGGAGTGTAGGTGCTCGGTGAAGTGGTCCCTCAATCTGCATCTGGTCTCACTGATGCAGAGGAGTTAGCGGGATACATTGCCTGTATTGGGGTTGGCAGCATCTGTGAAGGGAAAGGAAGAGTCAACGTTTCAGGTCGAGACCCCAGAGTTGGGGTCTTGGTGGCAGCAGCCAGGACTGACGTTTGATGGCCAGGAGAGATACATTGATAATTAAGTTTCAGTGGGCACTTCAGCTGGAGTGACCACGAGCAGACTGGTGTCCCCATTCTCCTGGCCCACGTCAGGATGCGTTTCGAGCCTTACCAGAGTTGCCCTCTGCTTCCTTCCCAAATGTGTGCTGACACTGTTCCCAGTGGGCTGTTCAACCGTCAGGGGTGGTGGCACCATTTGGTTTGTTCCTATGAGCCCCTCCATCTCCTCTCTCCCCACCCCTTCATTCCATCTGATGCCTTTTCCAACAGGAGAAGCAGAATAATAATCAAACAGTGCAGAATTTTCTGCCCTCAGCTGGGAATTGCTGAAACCAATTCCATATACTAGCTAACCATCAACAGTCTTGTATAATGCAGAAAATAATAGTGTAAGATCTTTTTTTTTATTTACCTCTGGAAGGCATTAAAAATAGAAACATATGTGGTGTTTAGTGTTTAATTTCCCACAGGGAAGGTTAATTATGAATGACTAGTTCTCCCTTGTCACATGTCCAAATCATTCATCTGCTGTCTGGGTTTCAATTATGATTGGCAAAATCATTTAGTCTTCAGTTTGGCAAGTGCGATTAAATAAATTGTGTTTTCTGCAGTGGTGGAAGAAGGGCTTTTTGTTAGAACTGCTTTGTTAGCTGAACATTACAGTTGGAGCTGCTGTTGGCAATATTGCTGGTCGGTTTGTGATCTGAAGCACCTGCAATTCTCCATTTGGCCACAGGTGCCAGTGTAGAAGCAGAGTCGGTCTGAGACTCAAACCAGACTGCTTGGCTAATTTGTAAATTTAATCTGTATCCAATACAACAAGGGTCTTTGACCTGAGACAGTAACTGTGTTTTCTCCCTCCATGGATACTGCTTTACCTGCTGTTTTCAGCATTTCTCGCGTTATTTCAGAATTCCAATATCTGCAGGGGTTTTTTGATTTTTTAATAATGAGGTAATAGTCAAGGTGAATGTGAAAAATCAACAAAGGTGCCTTTAAGATATATGCTGAGCAGATGCTCATCAGGAAGGCCTGACCTGAATTGCAGGTTGGACATCAGGACATCACGGCAATGTTGCTGACAAGATGTATGAAATTGCAGAAAAATAATACTTGGCTTTAGTAATAGGGTCACACAGCATAGAAGTTGGCCCGTTGACCCACAATATCTATGCTGATCGTTGTTGGATTAGGCCCCAGATTGCTTATATTGTGTTTTTCCTTGTAGTTTTAGCTTTCTTTACGCTTGCTTATATGTTTGTATAACGTGTCATAATTTGTAGTATATTTGGTTCTATACTTCTGTAGTTTCTTTGCAAAGCTGAGTGTGATTCAGTCAATACCTGTTAAACAGGTTACTTATCTAAACCGGTCCAGACCGGTTTGCAGTAAAAAAGGAAAGCACGTGCTTGGGTTCCTTTGTTACTGTTACGTTACTTCTTTACTTGCCTTGCTTGCTGGTACAGGTTGACCCTGTCTGACCTGTACTATGGTGAACTTCTAATAAAACAGCTGTAACCATAAGATTTTCACCTCATTGTTGACTTCCGAAGAACCGTCTGGACAACATCATCTCCAGATCTAACACTATCAAGTACCTGTCTATACTATTCCATTTTATAAGCCCTCGGTACGTAGCCCAGTGTGCCTCGGCAATTCAAGAGTTAGTCCAGATACTAGTTAAATGTTGTGAGAGTCTCTGCCTCCATCACCCTCTCGGGCAGTGGGTTCCAGAATGCAACCACCTTCTGGCTTAAAAAATTCTTCCTCTAATCCTCTCCAAACTGCTTACCCCTCATCCTAAACCCCTGCAATGGGGAATAGTTTCCTACTATCTCTATCCCTCATAATTTGGTCGTCCCTCCGCAGCCTCCACTGCTTCAAGCAAAACAAACTTGGCCTTTCAGTGTCTATTGTGGTAGGAGGGGAGAAGCGGGTGGAATGGGGAGATTAGAGGCTCCGTGAGCAGGAGTGCTGATGACATCTTGAGAGAGAGGATCAGTGGACAAGACTGTTATAAGACTATTGAACAGTTCCCTAGCACGACAAGGTGGACTCTTGACCTCGCAATCTACCTCATCGTGGACATGCACCTTATTGTCTACCTCGACTGCACTTTCTCTGTAACTGTGACACTTTATTCTGCATTCCGTTATTGTTTTATCTTGCACTCCCTCAATACACAGTTATAATAAATTGATCTGTATGGACGGTATGCAAGACAAGTTTTTTCCACTGTAATTTGGTACATGTGACAATAACAAACTAATTTACCAATTTAGGCCTTTGTGGTAGATACCTGACATGGCACAATATTGCAGTTCAAAAAGAAGAGGGCATAGTTTTAAGGTGAGAGACAGGAGTTCTAAAGGGTATTTTAGGAATAAGTTTTCACGCAGGGAATGGTTGATATCTGGAATGTGCTGCCAGAGGAGGTGGTGGCATCAGATGCAATCACTATGTTTAAGAGGCATTTAGATGGATACTTTAATAGGCAAGGCATAGAAGGATACGGTCCTAATAGGGACAAATGGGATTAAGGTAGATCGGCAAAAAGGTCAGTGTGGATGTGATGGGCTGAAGGGCCCATTTATGTGCTGTACAACTTTGAAGCTATGATCTAGATAAAGCACAGCTTGTCAGTAAAGGCTTATGTGCTAGATCACAAAGACCAGGCATATAATCCCTTCTCATCCATACTAACCTGGACTGATCTCGCTGGCCCTCTGCACCTTGGAGTTGTAAGGCAAGGCAGAGCTGAAGACCTGGTTTCAGAAAACCCTAACAGGGGGCAAATCTAGACTCAGAGTTGACTCTGCATTAAAATTGCCAGAGAGTGGAAATTTTTACTGCCCTTGACATTTTAAAACTATTAAAACTGATGTGGTTAATTTAAAAATAAACTGCAGTCAAACATTTCAATAATTTATTAAAAATACAAGAAAATAATTATGTTAAATGAGTAAAATAATTTTTAGGATAGTGGCTTCCCCTTCACCTCCTGACTTACAAGCCTTGAATCCACATTGAAACGCCTGGGTTCTCTGATCCAGCATCAGCACCTGTATCAGTGACCCACTGTAATGCGATGCTGTTCATCACAAACTAAATCTTGGATGTCCACATTTGACTGTCTGTACATGGATAACCGAACCTTACTGAAAGGCAGCCGTTCCAATCAGAGCTGCGGTGCCCAGCAAACCATATTCATAGAACCTAGAGCATTACAGCACAGTACAGGCCCTTCGGCCCACAATGTTGTGCTGACAACATCGTCTTATTATGTTTCTAAACTGTGAGCAAGCACTGTACATTGCAGGCTTCAGATTCAGATGAGGAACTTAAACATCTCATCCACTCATTATTTAATTGCATCCAGGTCAAAGTCATTGAAGACTTGGGTTGCCAACTCCAAATGCACCTGTTCTTAGATCTCACATTACATCATCTCCTGCCTCCTATTCCTCTGGTCAACTTTTGCCCTCCTATCTCCGATATTTTTATAACTGATGAATAAATTACGCACAGTGCCACAATGATATTTCTCCTTAATTGGTCTTAGTAATATCCAGGGGAATTAATCCATATTTCCAGATTCTCCAGGGCAATCTTGGAGTTTGGGAATCTGATTCCAAACCATGGACGATTCCACTGAAACTGCTACAAGGCTGACTTGGAGAAATGCAGGTTCCCACCTGTGTGAAGCAAGCAAGCATCCTTTCTAATGCAGCACCCAAAACGCTGGAGGAACTCAGCAGGTCAGGCAGCATCTATCGAGGGAAGTGGACAGTTGATGTTTTGGCCCTTCATCAAAGGCCCTTCAGCCCTTCAGTTTACCATCCCTCTGGACTAAAAGATAGAGGGGAGATCAACCAGTATAAAGGTTGTAGACTACCCAGGCAAAATATGAGGTGCTGTTCCTCGAGTCTGCATTTAGCCTCAACTTGGCAGTGGAGGAGGCCGAGTTCAGACATGTCAGAGCAGGACATGTCTTTCTAATGCACCTGTGAGATAAAACACAATTGCACATTTTCCAACAACTGGAATCCACGGTAGTGTAGCGGTTAGTATTATGCTATTACAGCGCCAGCAACCCAGGTTCAATTCCCGCCACTGTCTGTGAGGAGTTTGTACGCTCTCCCCGTGACTGCGTGGGTTTCCTCCAGGTGCTCCCGTTTCCTCCCACGCTCCAAAGACGTACGGGTTAGGAGCTGTGGGCATGCTATGTTGGCGCCGGAAGAGTGGCGACACTTGCGGGCTGCCCCCAGCACATTCTCAGTGACCCAAAAGGGTGCATTTCACTGTGTGTTTCGATCTACATGTGACTAATAAATAGTCTTATCTTATAGTATATGAGTGACCTTTTTGGTGACTGTAGTGTAGGGCAGAAATTAGATGAATTAAGGATGACTTGGTAGGGTAAACGAGGAAGTGGGGTGCAAGAGTGGATGCTATTCAAAACAAAAATCCTCCAGAGATTTTTGGAAAACCAAGATTAAAGACTTTGTGGAGTGAGCAGGAGGGTGTTTGTAGGGATGAAAACGGAATTGAATGATAAGATGGCTTGTTACTTTGCTTTGGCATTCTGGGATCCTGGGGATGGTGCGGCTGCCCGCAGAACACTCTACGCAAAAAGATGCATTTCACTCTGTGTTTCGATGTACATCTGACTAATAAAGATATCTTATGTCTTTTTCAACTCTAATCCTCTCCAGGAATTACTGCTAATGAGGCTGGAATGTAATTGTACTGGCCTCTGCCACTTTTTCTGGCAGCTCTTTCTGCATACCCAGCACCTTTTGTCTGAAAAAGTTGCCACTCAGTTCTTCTTTAAATTCTTCCCCTCTCACCTTAAGCCTGCGCCCTCCAGTTTTAGACTCCCCTACCCTGGGAAAAAGACTGCAACCCTTCACCTTATCTATGCCCCTCACGATTTTATATACCTCCATAAGATCCCACCTCAGCTGCCTACGCTCCAAGGTGAAAGGCTTAGCCTATCCAGCTTCTCCTTATAACTCAAGCCCTCCAGTCCTGGTAATATCTCAGTGATTCTTTCCTGACACTTTGTCACTGGAAGTGCTTTCCCCTTATTTACTCTTAATAAAAACCTCTCACTATTTGAACAACTCAAGCCCTCCAGTCCCGGTAATATCCTTGTGAATATTTTCTGCACCTTTTCCAGCTTAATGACATCCTATAGCTCGGTGACCGGAACTGCACGCAATTCTTCAAGTGCAGTCTCACCAACGTCTTGTACGGTTGTAACATAACGTTGAATCACATCTGATCTCCTCCTCCATCTTTGCTGCATATCCCTCGATCATTTTAGTCGTAGAGTCATACAGCATGGAAACAGGCCCTTCGGCCCAACTCATCCATGCCAACTGTGTTGCCCAGTGAACTAGTCCCATCTGCCTGTACTTGGCCCAGAGCCCTCTAAACCTGGCCTATCCATGTACTTATTGAGATGGCTTTTAAATGTTGCTAATGTGCCTGCCTCAACCATTATTTCTGGCGGCTAATTCCAAATATGCACCACCCTTTGCGTGAAGAAGCTGCCCTCGCTGTCCCTTTTAAATCTTTCGCCTCTGATCTTAAACCTATGCCCTCTTGTTTTCTAGCACCTCCTCTCTGGGAAACAGACCATGTGCCTTCACCCTGTCTGTGTCCCTCATGATCTAATACACCTCTATCAGGTCACCCCTCAACCTCCTACATTCCAGGGAATAAAGTCCTAGTCTACACAACCTTTCCTTGTTACTCAGGCCCCCAAGTCCAGGTGACATCCTGGGAAATCTTTTCCTCATTCTTTCTAGTTCAATAACATCTTTCCTAATAACAGGGTGACCAATTTTGGTTTATGAAACTCTATTGCCCTCTGGTTTAAAGTGAGCCAGCATCAATTGTTGTCTGCGTTACAGCAGTGCAAGCTTCCGTCGTTCTCTGTGTCTAGCAGCATTTCCAAACTTGATTCCTGAAAACACTGGCTCTAATTTTTACACACTGCCTCCACTCCCCCTGCTCCCAGTCCAATCTCAGCAGAAATCTGTATGTTCATTTCCCCTCAATATCTTAAATGCTTCAGTGAAAGCACCCTCCAACTGTCCATGGCTGAGATTTTTTCAAGTGATCGTTGATAATGCCAACACTTATTGTCCATTCCCAATTGTCCCTGAACTAAGGAGGTAATTAAGAAATGGCGGGAGCAGAGTCACAAGTAGGACAGATCAGATCAGCGTGGCAGATATCCTTCAGGTGAATCAGATGGGTTTCTACAACAAACCATTGATAAGATAAGATCTTTATTAGTCACATGTACATTGAAACACACAGTGAAATACATCTTTTGCGTAGTGATTTTGGGGGGCAGCCCGCAAGTGTCACCACGCTTCCGCCGCCAACATAGCATGCCCACAGCTTCCTAACCCGTACATCTTTGGAATGTGCGAGGAAACCCACGCAGACACGGGGAGAACGTACAAACTCCTTACAGACAGTGGCCGGATTTGAACCCGGGTCGCTGGCGCTGTAAAGCATTGTGCTAACCACTATGCTACCGTGCCGTTATCATTATCAGGGACTCATTATTGCTCATTATCAGGGGCGAGACTAAATTTTTATTCCAGATTTAGTTACTTAATTCAATTTAAATCCCCCAGCCATTGTGGTGGGTTTCAAATTTGGTCCAGTAACTTACTCACCAACCCAGTGGCATGAACATCGAATCTTCCAATTTCCCCCTCTGTCTCTTTCTTGCTCCTGGTCTACCCAGTTCCTCCAACACACACTAACCCTTCAGCCTCCGATAACCCAGTTTCTTTCCCCTCCTCCATCTGCCTGTCCCACCTCTCTTATTTAGCTCCACTTTCCTTTCTTATCAGATTCCATCCTCTGTGGTCCTTTGCTGCCTCCACTGATCACCTCCTAGTGTCTGTTGCCACTTTCACCCTTCTCCTCTCCATCTGCCTCCTCACTGGATCCATCTGTTGCTTGCCAGCTCTTGCCCCACACCTCCCACTCACCTCTTTGTACTGGCCATCTCCCCTCTACTCTTTCAGTCCACTTAAAGTCTCGACCTGAAACATCGACTGTCTATTTCCCTCCACAGATGCTGTCCGACCCGCTGAGTTCCTCCAGCAGTTTGTTTTTTTTGCTCCAGATTCCAGCATCCGCAGTCCCTTGTGTCACCATGTCCACCATTGCTTAAATATTACCTTATTTAACTTGAAGTTGTGACCATAAACCATTAGAAATAAAGCATCCACAGGCCATAGCCAGACAGAAACCGGTTGCTCCATGCAGTACAATGAGCTGCGGTTGTAAATGAATTCAAGAAAGAAAATGAGTGATAAATAATGTATGGTGCAGTACAAAGTTCAATGAGCTGTTGAAAGTATGTGAGATTGACATGCAGTGCTTAACATTTTCCATGTTCAAAATTTATCTTAATGCATTTTGAGACATTAGGACAGGCATATGAATTTTTCAGATGCTTTAATGAAAGCGAATGCTTTTCTATTAAGAGCAAATGGTACAACCTCGTATTTTTGTCTTTTTTTATTGTTGGAGTGTTGAAGTTTTGGAAAAATGTGCATGATAATGGACGTGCATTAGACCACCTTGGTCTTAAATAGTCCTATAGAGGTGAAGCAGCCTCTTTTTTCCCCGATTCAGGACTTTTCTGTTGAAAGTTTCTATTAAACGAGAACAAGGGTAAAGTCGTCCGCTCATTCATTGGAAAGGCAGTAGTTCGAAATCAGGCGTATCATGAAAAATGTTCAGTCAAACACCTGAGGCTTGGACTGACACACTGCAGCTCGTGACCCACATTCGAGCAGTGATCCCACATACAGACTGTTCCTACAGATTGTCTGTCTGTCTGTCTGGGCCTCCTTATTACCCCCCACCCTCACCATCACCACGATGTGTGCATGCGAAAGAGCAAGTAGGAGAAAAATGAGATTGACTTTCTGGTATTTTACTGACCAAAAGAGTGCAGCAGTTACATAATGGCTGAGGCGAGAGAAATTCCTTAAACCACAGAAGGGCTCGCACAGTCTATTTTGCAAGTTGAATTCTCCCATGAAGGACGCGCACATATTTCTCACCCTGTTTCATTGTATGCACTGCAATGTCCCAGTTTTGAAATTACTATGGCCTGTATATGGGTTATTAATAGTAACAATCTCCTGCCCTCTCTTTTATTTCCCCATGGAGCACTGTCTTTCCTTCCATCCTCTGCAGTAGCCGTAAACAGGTCATTTTCCTTGTAGGCTGTAAGAATTTTGTAGCCATTTCCCACAAGGATTGTGGATACAGAGCACGTTGGACTTTTCTGTGAGTTTTCCCCTCCTAAAACTGGGACTCCATTTCCGTGGGCGCTGGCAACATCATATCATTAATTTGAAGCTATGAGCACCATCTAGCAAAACTAGTATTCATTATTCATCTCTGCGTGCCCTCCAGTTGATGATGGCTCAAGATACTTGCATGAACCTCTGCTGTTTGCATTGGTGGATATACTCCCATTATACAGTTAGGTTGGGAGTATCTGGATTTTGAGTATCTAGGACAACCAAATTAATGTCTGAGTCATTAGACCATAGGTGATATTGTGGTGGAAGCACATATTACTGATTGGTAAACTGTGATTAGTGGTGTACTACAGGGACCTTTGTTGTCTGTGATATGTGTTAATGAGTTGGGTATGAATGTAGGAGGTATAATTAGTAAGTTTGTGGGTGACGTGAAAGTTGGTGATGTTTTGAAGAGCGAGGAAGATTGTCTGAGGCTGCAGCAGGAAATTTGATCAGATGGAAATTTGGGCACAACTTTGGCAGATGTAACTTAATCCCAACAAGTGCAAGGTTGTGCATTTGGGTAAGTTAAATAAGCGTGGGACGTGTGCAGTGAATGGTCAGGTGCTAAGTGATGTTGATAAACAGAGGGACCTTAGTGTTCAAGTCTGTAGTTCCCTGAAAGTGCAACACAGGTAGATTGGTGAAGAAGGCATATGGCATTCTTGCCCTTCTTGGGTCAGGGCATAGACTATAAAAGTTGGGATATCATGCTGCAACTTTACAAAACACTGATTAGACTGTACTTTGGAGTATTGTGTGCATTTCTGGTTGCCACACTATTGGAAGGATTTCGCTGCACTTGAGAGGGTGTAGAGGAGATTCACCAGGATATTGCCTGGTTCGAAGGACTTCAGTTTTTTTTGGGTTGAGGGTGAGATTGGATGGGCTGGGCTTCCCTGAAGTGAAGGAGGCTAAGGGGTGACCCGATAGAAGTATATTCAATTATGGGAGGCAGAGATAGGGTAGATAGTCAGAAAATTTTCCCCCATGATAGGGGTATCAAAAACAAAAGGGCATAAGTTAACATGAGAGGAAAGAGTTTTAAAGGGGATTCGAGGGGAGATTTTTGTTTACACAGAGTGGTTGATATCTGGAACGAGCTGCCAGAGGAGGAGGTGAAGTCGGATACAGTCGCTGCATTTAAGAGACATTTAGATAGGCATTTAAATAGGCAAGACATAGAAGGATACCGACCTAGTGCAAGCAAATGGGATTGGTATAGATGGGCAAAAAGGTCAGCATGGATGGGATGGGTCAAAGGGTCTCTTTCTGTGCTGCACAGTTCTCTGACTCTGATTTGTTAATTGTAGTTGATCTGTCTGGAGGAGATGCAGATAGATAGAAACAAATGACAACAAACAGTGCTGGGACTCTGGAATAAAAGAGAATGCTGGCAATACCCATCTGGTTGGGCTGCATCTGTGCCTATAGAAAAACAAGAGTTAATGCGAGGGGTTGGTGACCTTTCTTCAGGACTGTACAGTTCCAACACAATCTGGAAAGGCCAGTTATCTGAAATTGTTCAATTTGCTCAAGATTTGGCCTCATCAAATCTGTGGAGCAATTCTCCAGCAAGTAATTTGCAATGGAAGGGAAGTATTATAAGATTAAATCAATAAGGGGAAAAAAAAGGTTAAAGTCAAGCTTGACAAAAAGCTTTTCCAACTTACCTTCTACTCCTTTCAACTGTGATAACTTCCCATCCTTTGAACAATGACTCTCCATTTTGGATTTTTAATTGGCTGTTAAGAGGAAGGCTTGTACCAAACTACCACCTGGTGTAATCTCAGGATGTCCTGACCTATTTTATTCAGTGAAATACTTTTAAGCATAGTCACTTTTGTAGTGTAGGAAGTTTAGCCAGTGTGACAACAGCCAGCTTTTTTAAACAGTAAAAATGACCAGATAATTTTGTAATTTCAGTGACGTTAGTTGTGGTAGCAGTATAACCAGGACATGAGGGAAAACTCCCTTGATTTTTGTTTTGAAAAAGTTAACTGAGAGTTTTTATGTCCAATTGATGGGACAGATGCAACTTCAGTGTAACATCTCACCTGAAGATAGTATGTTTGATAGCTCAGTATTGGGGGCGTGCAGTACTGAGGGAGTACTACCATGGGGTCGGTATGGATTAACTCAAGTTTCTGGAGGATTATGCAGAAATTGGATATGTGGCTGGTGGCGAGAAAGAAAGGAATAGACAGCAGGGTCATATCAATGGACTGTTGGATGCGCAGCAAAGCAGCAAATGAAATTCAGTCTGAAGCAATGTAAAGTGGTGCTTTTAGGAGGACAAGCAGAGCAAGGGAATACACGATAAGTAATTAAGTAGTAAGAAGCAGAGAGAACATTGCATGGCTACAGATCTCTGAAAGTAGGGCATTTTTATAAAGTGATTAAGAGGACATGTCCATTGCTTTTGTTTATTGGCCAAAGCCAAAAAAGGAGATTCAAGTCAGCATGGAGATGAACCCTTTCAGATCTGTAATCTGTGTAAAAGAACAGCAACAGCCTTGGCTCGGTGGGTAAGACACATGCCTTTGAGATGAAGGGATGCGCTTCTTGGTGTCAGAAATTTACAGCAAAGGAGATGGACGTCATGACCATCCTGTCTGTACCAGCTGATGGCACTTAATTCCACTTTCTAGCACTTGATACACAGTCTTCCTTGCATTTTATAGCACTTGAAGTGCTCTACCAGGTTCTTTCCAAATGCAAAGAGGTTATCTTCTTCCACCGCCCTTTCAGCTTGAGAGTCTTCTAGACTCATCACAACTCTCTAGGAGTTTCTCATCTCTCCTCCAATCTTTCTACCAATTACTTTTAATCTACATCCAGCAGATATTAACTTCTCTGCTGATATGGAAAATGGATCTTTATACACTTCAATTAAATCTTAAACATTCCAATTAAATCCTGCATGGAAACAGGCCTTTCGGCCCAACTCATGCATGCCAACTAAGGAGTCTTGCTGAGCTAATCCCACTGGCCCATATCCCTCTAAATCTTTTCCATCCATGTACCTGTCCAAATGTCTTTTAAATGTTATAATTTTACCTGCCTCTACCACCTCCTCTGGCAGCTCATTCCATATATCCGCCAAACCACTGTGTGAAAAAGTTGCCTCTCAGGTCCCCTTTAAATCCTTCCCCTCTCACCTTAAACCTACGCCCTCTAGTTTTAGACTCCCCTACCCTGGGAAAAAGACTGTGACCATCCCTCTTATCTTTGCCCCTCATGATTTTATAAACCTCATCAGCCTCCTTCACTCCAGGGAAAACAGTCCCAGCCTGTCCAGTCTCAAACCCTCCTGTTCTGGCAACATCCTCGTGAATCTTTTCTGCATCCTCCTAGCTTAATCACGTCCTTCTACAGTATGGTGACCAGAACTGCATGCAATATTCCAAGTGCGTTCCCGCCAATGTCTTGTACAATCTCTTGCTCTGCTGGAAATGTATAAAATGAAAGTAAAGTCACAGCTAGAGTATTTGTGTACAGTTCTGGTCACCGCACTGCAGGATGTATATGATAGCACTGGTGATTGTGCAGAAGTGATCTTAAGGGAGTTGCCAGAACTGGTGAACTTTAGTGATGGAGAGAGACTGACCTGTCTAGGTTCTTTTTTTGAACTGTGGAAGTGGAGGCAGGATTTAATTGGAATGTTTAAAATTTAATTGAGGTGTATAAAGATCCATTTCCCATATCAGCAGAGAAGTTAATATCTGCTGGATGTAGATTAAAAGTAATTTGTAGAAAGATTGGAGGAGAGATGAGAAATGTTTTGCACTCCTAGAGAGTCGTGATGAGTCTAGAAGACTCTCAAACTGAAAGGGCGGTGGTAGAAGATAACCTCTTTGCATTTGGAAAGAACCTGGTAGAGCACTTCAAGTGCTATAAAATGCAAGGAAGACTGTGTATGAAGTGCTAGAAAGTAGAATTAATCAAGATAGCTTGCCCTCAGCTGGTACAGACAGGATGGTCATGACGTCCATCTCCTTTGCTGTAAATTTCTCTGACACCAAGAAGCACATCCCTTCATCTCAAAGGCATGTGTGTTACTCACCGAGCCAAGGCTGTTGCTGTTCTTTTACACAGATTACAGATCTGAAAGGGTTAGTCCCCATTCCTCTCAGCCAATATGAGAATTTGTTGTTTTAACAACTCTGGCAAATGCTCTGGTGACACAGTAATTCAGTTACAATGATTTATGGCTTCATATTAAGTTAGGTAGCATGAAGAACTGGAAGCACTAAATATTTAAGGCTCTTTTGCAAGTTTTGAAGGATTTTCTTTAGTATCACTGCAGCTGAGTATGTGAATTCAGAGGGAGACAGGGTTAAGTTTCTTGAAATTGAATGAACATGTGCACAGCATAAACGCTCTGGGGAGAATTACTGTAATGTAAGGAGGTTAGGAACCAATTGATTTTTACACATAGATGACTTTCAAATTCACCATGGCGAGGTAATAAGCTATAAAGTTACAGAAGGCACATCAATAATGGGCTGCAGTGTTCTCTTATGAGTTTCAGCATGGTGCTAACGCTAAAACCAGTTAACACACAACAGCTGCCCAGTCTCTTTTCCAGTCTTGTCCAATGAGACTGTTTAACATTCATTGTTCTGCAGGCAGTAACACACCAGAGACGATGTTCTTTGGGATGTCTGTGCAGTACGTTGACATAACTGCACAGAAGTGCCACTGTCCTGGTTTTTAATTTTTATTTGTTCATGGGATGCGAACGTCAGTAATTATTGTCCATCCATATTTGTTCTTGAATTGCGGAAGTTAAGGTTCAATCATTTTAGTTGATCCGGAATCTCATGTAGGCCGGACTGGGTAAGGAGGGCAGAACTCCTTCCGTGAAGGACATTAGCAAATAAGGTGGGTTTTCAGAGCATTCTATTGGTTTCATGCTTACTGCTTTTTCTGTAAATTTCAAATTTATTTAATTACTTGAATTTAAAATTCCTAACTGCCGTGGTAGGATTTGAACTCATGTCTCTGAATCAACGGATCCAAGCCTCTGGATATCAGTCCATTAATGTAACCAATTTCTGTTATTGTGGCTGTGGCTTCCTGCACTGTTAAAACAAGGCCCAATACAAACTTGGGGAAAAATACGTCATCCTTCATCTGAACACATTGCAGCCTTCTGGACTCGATATGGAATTGTCCAACTTTAGACAACTCATTCTTTTTGTATCAGAATGGGTCATCTCTGCTAGTCATCCATCTGTGATTTTTGGCTCAGTTTTTGTCTCTCCATTGGCACAGCCCCACAAAGAATTGCAATCTGCCTCAAACTGTCACATTAACCCATCAGAGATATTCCCTTTGTCCTTCCCATTCTTCTCCTACCTTCCCTGCAAAACACGAAATTTTGTGTCATCTAAGTCGGTGGGCAGGCACAGTAGTGTAGCGGTTAGCATAACGCTATTACAGCACCAGTGACCCACGTTCAATTCCAGCCGCTGTCTGGAAGGGGTTTGTACGTTCTCCCCTTGTGTCTGCGTGGGCTTCCTCCGGGTGCTCCGGTTTCCTCCCATATTCCAAAGATGTACGGGTTGTGGGCGTGCTCTGTTGGCGGCGGAAGCGCAGTGACACTTGCGGGCTGCCCCCAGAACACTCTACGCAAAAGATGTACTTCACCGTGTGTTTCGATGTACATGTGACCAATAAAGAAATCTTATCTCTTATCTGATAATGAATCTGATTCTGATTCTGCAACTGAAAACAACCTTGTTTTCTCTCTTTCCCACTTCTAACATTAACTCAGTTCCTCTTTGCACGGAAGCTGCCTGACTGGCTGAGTGTTTTCAGCTCTTCCTCTTTTTATTATGTTTCTATCCTTAATAAAATTGTCCAGCACTTTTGACAGCTTCAGAGAAATTTCATTGCATGTGTCGATGTGGATCAGTGTAAATAAAGGTAATGTCCAGTGTGGAAGTGTTGACATCTACAGTAAATATGTGTGGGAATAAACTTCTGGTACTTTGCCATCTTATTACCAGCCTTGTGCTTGAAGTAGGGATAGGCTTGGAGAGAGTTTTGAGCAGATAAGTGTTGCGGTTGAAGAACTAAATCTCTGGGTTTTATGACAACAGGAAGACACATTTCCTGTGTTGCTATGCAGAATGTTGATCTTGGTTCCTTTTGGGTGCTTTTCTGCTTTTTATCTGTCCCGATCCCATTCTTTGAAAGTCTCCATTTGGTTTCCCACTTTGCCTTCTTTCCACTGCCAATGATCTTTTCCCAATTTCCATTGATGCCATGCCTTCAGCTGAATTTCTTCTGTAAAGCTCACTGCCTCTCTGCCTTTCTTCCTTAAAATCTATGTCCTTTGTCAAGCTTCTGGTTGCCTGACCAAGTATGTAACTTGGTATTAATTCTGTCTGATAACACTCCTGTGAAGTACCTTGGAATGTTTCATGTTAAAGGTGCTATACAAATGCAAGTTCTGATGGTAGCTGCAGTTTAATATCCAGCAAGCCAGCATTATTAGTATCAGATAGTAAGGACAGAGTATTGTTGCCTTTGACAGTGAGAAGTATTTTTAGCCAGTGGATTACTGCAATATAAACCCAAGTGAAATCTCAGTTCGAATTAGCTTTTGATATTTCTACTGTTCCTTGGAAACTCAAAGAATTCTTGAGCTGCACTAAAATGATAGAAATACTCAGCATGTCAGGCAGCATGAGGGGTGGAAATAACGTAAATGGCTGACGTGGCTGATTTAACCCATTTGTACTAATTGCACAACTGCTTTTCCAACTGGTATGTAGTACATAGAACCTGGAACGATACAGCACAGGAACAGGCCCTCCAGCCCATGATGTCTGTGCTGAGCATGATGCCAAATTAAACTAATCCCTTCTGCACACATATGATCCATATCCCTCCATTCCTGGCATATTCATGTGCCTAACTAAAAGCCTCTTGAATGCTACAATCATATCTGCTTCCACTATCATTAGCAGCGTGTTCCAGGCACCTACCATTCTGTGTGTAAAAAAAACTTGCCTCGCACATCCCCTTTTTAAAAACTTCTCCTCTCACCTTAAAGCCCTTCAGTATTTGGCATTTCTACCCTGCGAAAAACATTCTGGCTGTCCTCCCTGTCTGTGCCTCTCATAATTTTGTAGTAGTGGATCACTTTCACTGTTGAGCATCGTTAAAACATAGTGTTTCAGGTCAATGACTTCCCATCAGATGAAAGGTCTCTGTCTGATTGAAAAGGTAATCAAACTGGAATATTAAAAATGATGCTCTGACAAATGATGCTGTCTGAACTTTTGAGTATTTTTTGCTTTTATTTCTGTTGTCCAGCTTCCACAGAATTTTGCTTTTAAAATGCCTTCATTTCCACCGAAATGTTAAGTCCTCTGCACAGACTGTACGTGGGATTATCAAACTAACGCAAGTTTCGAGATGTTTGCTTCCTTGCGCTACTCCCTGGCTCTTCCACCCACACCTCCCTCCAACCATCCTGCCCTCAAAACCTACCTGGTCGACTAATGCACTCCAGAAAAGGATTACTGCTTACTGGAAAATATAGTTCTTAAAGAATTGAAGAGCATGACAGCCCCACAGCACAGACCCAATTGTGTTGGAATGGAGCCAATCTGACAATCAATATTCTGAGTACAGTTACATCCTCTACTTAGAAAAGTATGAACAAAAATAAATAAGCCAGTGGCCTATTCAGTGAGAAAGAATGAGGCCAAGTCTGTGCATGTTCCTGCATTGGGGCCAAGGTGCTTTGAATCCATCAGTCCTTGAATTCCTAAGACAGCCTTTGAGGAGAATTTTTAAGTATAACACAAAGAAATGTAATGGCTTTTTTGAGCTCAAACCAGCCAGTACACCACGTACACTCTGCAAAAAGACGAACAGAAATTTTGGAAAAATATTCTCCATTTGGTTACTATCAATGATTCCACGTTTTGGCTTAGCCGTTCTTGGTACATGTTGGGTTAAGTCCATTTGTGTTTTGTCCTTCACCTGCACTGCATCCCAATGATGTAAAGGCAAACAGGATTCCTTGGAGGTTTTGTCACCTTCATTAATTGCCAATTAGTGAGGTGCGAGGAACATAATAGCAATGTCCAGAAATGCCAACTGCCTGCTTGTCATGGAAATGTTAACATTTCATTTACAATGCGGAAGGCCACAATATTTTTTCTGCTTCTGGTCCCTTGATATTATACACCCCATTTTATGGATGCATTTGTAACACAAAGTTGCATTTGAAGTTTTTCATTGCCAATCTTCCCTTGTGATAGCGTGGTGGGGAAGTGGGTGAGAGGATGAGGTGGGGTGAGTGATGAGTCTCGTGGTAAGAGTTATACATGCAAGCCAGCCGTGGAAAAGTTAGCTTGCAATAATCAACATCTCCGTGGATTACTTCTATATGGATGTACTTGTGTATGGAATGATCTGTCTGGACACAAAAGACATTCCCTGTGTCTCAGTACATGTGACAATAATAAACCAATGCCAATAATAGAATAGACATTCAATAATTTGGGTTTGTGGTCTTTTGTGCTGGCCCCTTAATCTCTATCCTTATTTCTAGCCATGCACCTACTTTCTCCAAAAGATAAAAATCTAATCCTTTTATGAAACCTACTGTTAAAATTGTTTTCATTACTCCTTCAGGAAATGGAATCCAAATACTCACAGCTTGTTGAACGAAAGCTTTTCCTAACCTCCCTTATGGTTCCTTGGTGAATTGTTTTAAATCTATACACTCAGTTCACTAAATCTCCATCTACTAGAAGCCATTTTCTTCTTTTAAGCCCTCAGACAAAGTAGATACATCGCACTTGAGCACAAAAACCTAGCTTGCTGTTGTAATGCAGCACTGAAGGAGTGCTGCACTGACAGAGGCTCTGTCTGTGCCCTAGGGTGAATGCGAAAGTTTCCGATGCACTATTCTGAAGAAGAGCAGACAAGCTGTCCTGATGTCCTGGCCTATCTGCTGATTCCTCACCTAACATTTGGTTGTTTGGTCATTGCCTTGTTGCTATTGGTGGAGTCTGCTATGTGTTGATTGGCTGCCACACTTCCTACATTACAACACAGACTCACTTGAAAGGGACCATACCAATGCAAGTCTCTCTTACAAAATCCCCTCGAGGTTTTAGACACCCACCCAATCTGTTCAGCATCCCTTCATTACTTTGTGTTCTGAAAAGAACATTAAGGCATCTTTGCTCTCTCTGGTAACTGAAGTTTATTAATTTCCTCTTCTCAGCAGGAGATGACCATGTTTCCAGGGCATGTTTTCTATTTCTTTTCAAGATTTCTGGTTTTTGCTTTTAGTTGTTTTTTAATAATCTGTATTGCAGTTGGGTAGCCCGGACATCTGTACGAGCTGTTTTGAGCTTGTGTTGAGACCACCATTTCCCAAAGTGATTGAGACTGTATCACAGCCAAGTTGCCTTTAAACTTGCCCAACATCCACACCTGGGGTGCTTTGGGCAGAAACTGTGGACCAGCAAATGGACATAGGGACTTGCTGGGTTTTCCCTGCACCGGCTAGAGAGAGAGACACCACTGTTCCTACTACAGCTCTAATCAGGGGTGAAGTTGTATTCCAGTGGGACCTTTCACAAAGAGAATCACGGCCAATGAAGTACATTTTGAAGTATACTATAAGAAATGGGGCAACCTATTGTTTCACAACAGGCTCCTGAAAATACTTGGGGCAGTGATCAGCTCAGCTTGACTGAGGGATTAATTCAGGCAAACATGGAGAGTTTCCCCATGCTCCCTCATGAGGGAAAGCAAAGGCCTTGGTTTAATGTCATATCTGTAGACTGGCACATCTGACAGTGTAGCACACCCTCGATATTGCACTGGACTGCTGGTGCAGATAATGGATTCAAGTGTCAGCAGTGGAGCTCAAACCACCTCCTTACTCAGAGCCACTTGTGTTACCAGCTGAGCCTGTGCTGACCCTTACTGAATTAGAAGTTTACTTAAACCCAATTAAACCTAAAGGAAATATTGGTTTCCTTTCACTTTTTTATTTGGTGGCTGAATAAATTGCCCATTAAATCTTCCAATGAATATACGCTGTTGATTGTTCTTTTAAGTCTGTGTGTGAAAGGTTTACCAACCAAAATCCGATTAAAACTGAAGTTAAATAAATTAGAAGCTCATTGTTGGAAATCAAATATTGGAACAAAATACGCTGTGCTGGATCTTCTCCCCATAAATCGTTTCTGCCTGTCATCACTGCAGGTTTGTTCACATTCAGCTGCAATGATTGGAGGAATGTTTGTCCTGCAATGTGCAAACTTACCAGCTACAGTGAAGACAATGATTGAAATTCCTGTCAGGATTCTCACACCCCTCACAGCTCTCTCTTCCCTCTCTGCATCCCCTTGTCACTTCCATGCAGACTAAAATAAAACTCTTGCTAATGGGTTTGTGATGTTACATTTTGTGGTAATATCCTTCCAGGAATTTTTGGTGTGTGTGTGCCTTTTCTGAGCAGAAAATTCTAAGAAAACTGTTTAGAAATGGTCACCATCGATACGATATCTTGATCGACCTGGCTATCATGGCATCAATCTTTGAAGAAAAATGATCATGAACTCGTTCCCAAGGCATTAATATTCTTGCTATTCAGGTGAACTTAATGCAGATGCTTAGTACTGGTATTTGCTTATTATTGTCACTTGTACCGAGGTACAGTGAAAAACCTGTCTTGCATACCGATCATACCGGTCAATTCATTACACAGTGCAGTTTCATTGAGTTAGTACAGAGTGCATTGAGGTAGTACAGGTAAAAACAATAACAGTACAGAGTAGTGTCACAGCTACAGAGAAAGTGCAATGCAATAAGGTGCAAGGTCACAACAAGGTAAATCGTGAGATCAGAGTCCATAGTATGTATGAGCCTTTCAGTTAAGAGGCGTTTACAGATCTCAGGAATGGAGATGTGTCGATTTTCCCACTGTTGGATGGATCCCTAAGTAATCCAACCCTTTTCTGCCAGTAACAGAGTGTATTGATCATCCACCCCACTGCTGCTTGCACTGGCCACTGAATGGGCTTTACTGGTAGCCTGCTTTATAGCAGTGGTGTAACCAAGAGTAATGCATCCGACGTACCAATCAGTAGCATAGAGGCACTAGATAAGTGTAAGTCTGTCTTAAATAGCAGCCACTGTATTTGACTATGAAGAAACAAAGTTCATTAATCTGGCATCAGGTTAAGGCCACCTGTTCCAGCAGAGGAGCTGCCTTCTAGCATTTGCCCCTGTGAATGTTCAGACTGTGATAATTCCAACAGGCATTTATGCACCTGCTTTGTTGATCTGTTAATCCTGATGGGATTCAACAGCATACTGGCCACTTGCTATTTTGGCCTCCTCTTCCTCTGCTGAAGTAATGCAGCATAAACCATAGAGGACGTGCTGCAAAGGTTCAGTGGGTGAGTGGGACTTTGTTCTCTGGGTGTTAGGTATCCTCACTGCAACGTGCATCTCCGCAGCATAGATGCTGAGTAGATGTTATCCCTGCCTGAAAAGTCTTAGATAAAGACCATTCAGAACTTGGAAAGAAATTTTCCTCACTCAAGGAGCTCTGGATTCTCAGTTCTTTGGTCTGGGTAAGATTAAGATCAATTCAGATTAAGACAGGTGAACAGGAAAGTGGAGCTGATGTGGAAGTTGACTTTGAGTTTCTTCTGGATGCTCCAGTTTCCTCCCACAGCCAAAGACATGCTCTTTGGTTGGCTAATTGGTTTCTGTAAATTACCCCAAGCGTGGGTGGCTGGTGAGAGAATCGGAGGATGTTAATGGACATGTGTGAGAGAATACATCACAGGGAAATAGGTGGGGGAGTGCGATTGCTTTAAATGTACGTTAGACTTGATGGGCTGAATGGCTGTTTACCATGTTGTGAGGAAAATATGAAAATGCACTGGAGTTCACCTTAGTCATGGAACTGAGTTCCTGCTACTCATGGATTCCAGATGAAGGATCTCGACCCGTAACATCGACTATCCATTTCCCTCCACAGATGCTGCCTGACCCGCTGAGTTCCTCCAGCAGTTTGTTTTTAACTCTCACTTCTTGCTGAGCCAAGGTGGGGAGTATCAATATTTTCTTGCCCCACCAGCAAACCCCATCCCCCAGCATAAAACTGTGCTTCGTACAACAGGGAATACTCCTTCCCACGGTGATTAATGCATCAACCCCAGGAATTGTACTCAGGACTACAAAGGCAGACGTGTAAGTTCTCTCACTTAAGTAAACCGCAGTAATCAGCCATCTATCACCTCCACTGTAAAATGTTAACTAGGAACTGAAAGCCTGTCTGGGGGTAAATGAGGCAAAGAGTTTTACTCCTACGCTAAGTGCTGTTGCTGAGATGAAATGCACATTATAAAGTTGCTTTTTACTGACTAGCACCTAGTGAACTGACACTTATGAGAAAGATCATTTTCTTTCCATTACTTTTACAGGAAATGCAGATTATCCATGCTTAATGTACAGTGAGGCACATAAACATTCAATTATATTAACTACGGCATTAAGTACAACTGTGCGAGACTACAAAAGCCAGCATAATCCTAGACATTGTGCAGTAAATAGAGCTAGTTTTAGCTTCACAGGACCGAACGGATGGAGTCAGCAAAAAAAGAGCTATCTCCGTGATGCTTTTCACAACCTTGGATATCCTGAAATTCTTTATGGGGAATGAAATACTTTTTGTAGTGTGACCACAGTGTCAATGATCACCATTGCCCTGTATTTATGTGGAGGATCCTCTGTCTTCTGGGGTGCTTTGGGATAGAGTCATACAGCATGGAAACAGGCCCTTCAGCCCACCAAGTCCATACTGATCATCAAGCACCCATCAACGCTAACCCACTCCGTATTCCCCTCAATTCCCCCTACCCGTGAGGGGCAACTTGCAGCGGCCAATTAATCTATCATCCTGCACGTCTTTGGGATGTGGGAGCACAAAAACGGAGCATCCGGAGAAAACCCACACGAGTCACAGGGAGAACCTGCAAAATCCACACAGACAGCACCAGAGATCAGGCTTGAACCTGGGTCACTGGAGCTGTGAGGCAGCAGCTCTACTGGCTGTACGTCACTGTGCAACCCTTGTTTTGCAGATTAGTGCTGCAGGATGTTCCCCCCTCTCTTCCTGGCTTCACCCAAAGCTAAGAAGGCTATACAATCAAAGGAGCATTGACCAGCAGCATCACTGTCCAAACTCATTTCATGTCCAGAGGAAAACATTTGTATTTATTCAGTGTGGGAAACCCACCTTCCCAGTCTAGAATCCCTGAGGCTTGTAGTAATATCAACACATCCTTTTATTTGCAGTAATACGGAGCCCAACTATTGTCATGGGAATGATGAACGAATGCAGCACTAACCAAGAAGCAGACCCAATTTGCCGAGATAGTCTATGAGACTCTGCCTAAATTGTGATATAGGTGGCTCCACAGTATCAGGCTTCCTTTGCAGAGTATTGGTATTGATTTATTATTGACACTTGTACTGAGGTACAGTGAAAAACTTGTCTTGCATACCAATCATACAAGTCAATTCATTACACAGTGCAGTGACATTGAGTTAGTACAGAGTGCATTGAGTTAGTACAGGTAAAAAGAAATAACAGTACAGAGTAAAGTGTCACAGCTACAGAGAAAGTGCAGTGCAATAAGGTGCAAGGTCACAACGAGGTAGATCGTGAGGTCATAGTCTATCTCATCGTATAAGGGAACCATTCAATAGTCTTATCACAGTGGGGTAGATGTGCTTAAGTCTGGTGGTACGTGCCCTCAGGCTCCTGTATCTTCTACCTGATGGAAGAGGAGAGAAGAGAGAATGACCCAGGTGGGTGGGGTCTTTGATTATGCTGGCTGTTTCGTCAAGGCAGCGAGAGGTAGAGCCAGAGTCCAAGGAGGGGAGGCTGGTTTCCGTGATGCGCTGGGCTGTGTCCCCAACTCTCTGCAGTTTCTTGTGGTCCTGGGCAGAGCAGTTGCCATACCAAGCCGTGAAGCATCCAGGTAGGATGTTTTCTGTGGTGCATTGATAAAAGTTGGTGAGTGTCAAAGGGGACATACCAAATTTCTTTAGCCTCCTGAGGAAGTAGAGGCGCTGGTGAGCTTTCTTGGCCGTGGCATCTACGTGATTTGACCAGGACAGGCAATTGGTGATGATCACTCCTGGGACCAGATCATCCAAACTGCCTCTGCTCCGGCCTCCGTCTCATCTGCTGCCAGAGCTTACGTTCTGCCCATCTGATCCTAGACTAGCCTGTTTCTGCTGCCGTTCCCGGGAACCAATCCAATCATGCCCCATGAACTTCAATGTACTGAGGATGAGTATTGAAAAATAAACAATAATATTTTTGGCGAGATATTACACAGGCATGGTTTTAAAAATATAAAAAAGTGTTTAGGTATTTTAAGCTGTTTTCCCCCAGAAACCAATGTACATTGACTTTTGCAAATTACCACAATTAATAAAAGCAAATATTTTGGCAATCTGCAGTTCAGCTGCAGTTGTTTGAAGTTCATCTCAAATTATAGGCAAGGCCTCAGTCACGTATTCATTACATTAACCAGGAAGTGCAAGGGAGCAAGTCCCTTCAGCATTGGTTGAAGCATCTGGCTTTGATAGGGTGCATTAGAGCCATCTGTTGACTAGGTGAGAGTTTGATACCTCGTTTACCTGAGTCCGTGATTTCAGCCACAGGTTGGAACTGCCTCATCCAGGTCAAAAGGACCACTGTGAGGATTACAGCAAAGGATTCTGTTTCTTTGGAAGTGTAAAGGCTCGTTGTACAGACTGATTTAGCCAGTTCAAGCACAGTGTGTGACCCCCTCATTATTCCTGCTTGGGAAAGCTGTCAGCACTCTGCCTGTTTTGGGAACCTTGCCTCAATTCCTTGGTCATTGATTTTAAAAAAAGTTAACATCAACCTGCTCACGGATTGGTTGCAAGAACCAGCAGGAAGAAACAGAATTGCTTCCACCCAAAGCTAATCTTGTCATAGATGTCGAGAAATGAGATCCGGTCTTACATTTGTCTTGTGCTTAATGCATGATACCTAATTCTCAGCTTCGAGTTGTCCACCGGACCAGTTCTATAAAAAATGAATGAAACCACAGTTTGGCCATCAGCACGATAGCACCACCAGACTGTCGATCATTTAATTCCTTAACTCACCTCGAGGGAGTGACAGTGGAGATCAGTATATTACTAACAACTATCTTGGTTCACTGGATTTGTGCAGGCAGAAATACAATTGTCAAAGTAATCATTGCCTAGAGTCCAGTACTTGCTTCCAGGATTAGCCGGGTTCAATTTCTGTTCAGAGCAGTTTTTCACTATCTCTTTCAGTTGATAGTGACTAACAAACCTCAGTGAACTTAATTCTTAAACCCCTTTGAACTATGTGGATGCAAAAATGGGACTTCGGTGAACCTCTGGCTGCTTGGCACCTGTATCAAGAGCATTTCACTGTACACGTCAATGAAAATCCTTCTAACTTCAACCTCTTTTCAAATCCCTTTCTCAAAGCATCCATCCGTTTCTCCTCACATTCTTCCTTCTGTCTTCCTCAATCAATTGTGGAAACTTCGAGTGAAGTATTTCTTGCCTGCATTTTGGTCCAAATTTTCCATTGCATTCACCATTAACACTTGGTTGGTGCAGTCAAGGAAATTATGGAGCACTTCCCAAACCCACACCTTGATCATCAAGGTTAGCAGTGTTGCAGTTACATGGGAACGTCACCAGTTATAGACTGCCCTCCATCCCTTGTGGTGTAACAAAGTTAAATCTCTCTGAGAAGATAGTCTGTTTACAGAGCAGAGGAGATGCAGGCAACAGCAACTTCTCCCAATAAAAGTAGGGTAATTTTTCCAGGGGGAAAATATCTATTACTTGGAGAATATTTACTTATAGATTATGTACATAAAATCAATATGAGTCACTGAACAATGGTCATTGATTGTCAGGGGAATTACCCTGTCTCCTCCATTCTGGCCGACTACTGAAGTAACCTTAAAATTAATGGTGATCTCTCTTTTCTATGCTTTAGCCAATTTTCGACCATTGTTGCATGGACTTAAAAATAATGGAGGAGAGACCTGATGTCAGCATGATATATTGTTCTGGATCAATGTAGAAACTGGTGAGCTAACATCAGTTATACTCCTGGTGTTATTAATCCTCCCTTTGCTCAGTTATCCAAGTCAATAATCTTACTCTTATGCCTGCAAGAGAAAGACCATTTTTGCAGTTCAGCACTGTTCAGTACAAAGCTCAGTTGAAGGTTGGGGCTTTTATTTTGGCAGTTAGTCCTTCCATTTGTTCAATCCCTCTCATGTTTTTGAGAGCCTGTGTCTCTGGTACACTTGCTCCTGTGTATTCTAGTGAGAGAACAGCAATATTGAGGCAAGTGGGCTATATCTTGAGATTTATTGTGCAAAGTCACTTGTTTCATTGTTGAGGGGGAAGTCTGGACGTCCAACCTGACCAATGCACTGTTCTCCACAGAGTTTACGATTCTAATAACTCTGTATTTGGCTGAATAATTATTATTCTTTACCTTGGCCAAAATTATCGTGTATTTAGACCATATTGAAAGGATTGTCAATGGAGCTTCCTTTATCTATGCCCATTGATAGGGATTTGGGCAGGTAACTGAAATGAGAATAGCTTTTCAAGGCTATGGGGAGTGGGGCTATTGGAATAGATCTCTCAGGATCCAGAATAGGCTTAGTGGGTTCAATGGCCTCTTTCTATGCTATAAAGACAAATGGCTTACAGTTTGTGCACTGCAATCTCTGGATAGCATCTCCATCATTGCATTAGCCTCTTCCCATCCTTTCTTTTGTCCCAAGCAACCAACCAACCACCACTACCACTCTACACTCCATGAGGGAATATCAGCAATCAGAAACTAAGTGTGACAGGCTGGATTTTTTAATATTGCATGACTAGCAGTTTCATTGGCAAATTTCCAATACAGCTGTTGTCTAACGTCTCAGGTGTTCACATCTGCAGTTAATTAAAATTAACAAGGTGAATGATAACGTTGGGGGAACCAATGCACATTCTGATATTCGTGACAATAATAGAAAAAATTCTCCTTATTGTATCCCATCAATCACTGCCTCATGTTCAATCCAAATCCAGTGTGCAGAGTACAACCCAAAACGTCGACTATCCCTTTTCCTCCATAGATGCTGCTTACCTCCCTAATTTCCTCCAGCAGTTTGTTTCTTGTGCGGTAGTTAAGGTAGATCTCTCTGCTGTTAGTATTTGCTTTGGCTTCTCCTTCTACTACACTGCAACGCAGTTTCAGACAATTCCCTTCACATCAAAGGCAAAACTAAAAAAGGACTCCTACACATCATCAGTGCAAAGATTTCCTGGTTGCACCTCTAGTCACTGAGTTGCTGCAAGTTTCTGAAAAGAGGAAAGGACAAGTAAAAGTTCACGATGGAAGTCTGGGTTCACGGCAACCAATTAATTGTATGACAAAGTCAACTCATTCAGAAATCAGAACAGTTAAAAGGCAAGGAAACAAAATTCTGACAAAAATGGCAATGACTTTTCCCAAAATAAATGGTAATTTCTACACAAAAAAATGCAGAGACTAGAGGATAGTCACATCGAAATTGAGTGCATCAATCATTTGGAACAAAGCACCCAAAAGACTTGATTGACAGGCAAATTATCCATCCATCTGCACTCTGCCTGGGGATTGCATTATCACCATTTGCAGCACTTTCTGTTTAGAAAATCCTTGTTAGTCTATCTGTGGTACTTGCACCTTCAATTCAGAAATTGCGTATCCAAAGCTTACGCCAGAACGAGACTCCAATAACATCCAGACTGAGGCTCAAGGGCATTACTAAGGGAGTGTCAGATGGGCTAAGCATCAGATCAAGTATTAAACCCCCTCTGACTCATCAGGCAGTACAAGTGACCATTTAAAGACCCTGTGGTGTGACTGGAGGAAGACCAGGCAGTTTTACTGATACTGTCAGCAACATTCTTCCCTCAACAAATGACTGCAGATTCTGTTGCTATTCTTATTGCATTGTTGGCACCAAACAGCTACTGCCTTTGTCTCAAAGTAATTCATTGTGTGTAACACTCTGAGACAAATCAACACGGTAAGCTGGATAGTAAGTGCATGTATTAGACTTACTAAGCTCCCGCTGTACTTAATGGATCCTGATCTGGTTTACTTTAGCAAAGCAAAATCAATTAAGATTGTATCATTGAAAGTGCCTCACACTGTGAGAGGTTGAGATGGTAGCCCCAGTTGTAATCAGTGGTTGGAGAGTGTTGAAAGAGAGTGGTTTTGATTGCTGGTTTAAATGGGACTCTGCTGATTGAACCCAGAGGGTATCATATGCAGAGGCGAAAGTTTACAGCAGCTTTTAGTTTTTCTTGCTTCTTAGACTTGGTTATAATGAAGCTTTCTATTGCACACAACTGCCCCTTTAGCACGGAATTTTGTGTTCAATAGCCTCGGAGGACAGATTACACCTTTGAGCCTATATCCTAGGGCAAGAACTTCATGGAGGACAAGAATGAAAGCTAGGTCCAAATCAGCAGTAACTAAAATGGTTTTCCAGATATCTGGAGCACCTGCATTAGATTCGGCCAAGAATTTCTACATGAGTGAACCATTTGTACATTTACTAAAATTATTTAAGTTTTCATTGAACTTGGTGAAAGATTTTGGGTGAATATCATTACAGCATTTCCAACATTATATCTGAAAAATGTGAATTTCTGCAATTTCTAAAAGACATTGTGGACAAAATGAAACTAAAATATCACAACACAGAAACAATCCAGCATCTGCTGAGTTTACATGGACTATGGATTTAGCAGAAGAAATATTTGTGAAAAGTAGAATCGCCACAGCAATATTGACAGAGAGTCATACAGTAGTACAGCATGGAAATAGGCCCTTCGGCTCAACTTGCCCATGCCAACCATGGTGCCCAAACTTTACTGATTGTAAAGATAATTGGAACTTGTCTGCGGCTGAACCAGACAGATGCAATCCTAAAATTTTTTAAACTGTCTGAAGTTTTAATATAAATTAAAATTTTGACTGTGGGTTCAAGTCCTGCTCCAAAGACCCAAGTACTGAAGGCTGAGACTCAAGAGAGGCTGGGAGTGCAACACTTTGAGAGGCACCTTTTGGGTGAGTTTTAAACCAAAGCCCCATGTCCTCTCTGAAGTGGGTGTTAAAGATCCCATGGAACCATTTAAAGAACAGCTGGGGATGAGTTAATACTTATACTGCAATCAATTTTGCTGAAGCTGATTATATGGTCACTATCTCACTGCTGTTCATACAGACTTATTGTCTACAAATTGTCTACTTCATTTCCTAAAGTACTTCATTGATGAAAAAAAAACATTCTGGGGGGGGGCATCTGAGAGTAATGAAAATTACTTTTTAAATTGGTGTTCTTTTTCCTTAGTCCAATGTATTTCTATTTCCTGTTACACAGGCAAGTGGGGATCACAATCCTTTTCTTTTATTGGCGCTCAAGGCATCAGATGTAATTGGTTTATTATTGTCACATGTGCTGCAATACAGTGAAAAGCTTTTGTTTGCGTACCATCCAGACAGATCATTCCAGACATAAGTACATCAAGGTAGTACAAAATGAATAAAAACAGAATGCAGAATAGAATGTTGCAGTTGCAGAGAAAGTCCAGTGCAGGTAGACAAATAAAGGGCCACAACAAGGTAGTTTGAGAGATCAAGAGTTCATCTTTCAGTGTATGAGAAGTCTGTTCAAGAGTCTGAAAACAGCAGGATAGAAGCTGTCCTTAAATCTGGTGGTATGTGTCCTCAGGCTTTTGTATCTTTTGCCCCTTGGGAGGGGGAAGAAGAGAGAATGACTGGGGTGGGAGGGGTCCTTGATTAGGTTGGGTGCTTTCTTGAGGCAGCAAGAAGTGTAGACAGAGTCAGTGGAGGGGAGGCTGGTTTGCGTGATGGGCTGGGCTGTGTCCACAACTCTCCGCGATTTCATGCAGTCTTGGGCAGAGCAGTTGTCGTACCAAGCCGTGGTACATCCAGGAAGGACTAACGGAGAACCTAAGTGCCATGTTTCAGCAGAGTGTCTCACCGTGAAGTGCCCAGTCAACATCTATAACCCACAGTCCACTAGGGGCTCCCTAAATCCCAATCGGGAGACCAGGACCCAGTATGGCTGAGATTCTTCTCCTCACCCTGTCTCCCCCTCTGCTGCCTTGTCAGAAGTGACCAAACCCTAATGTAGCTCGATACTACTGCCAAAGTTGGAATTAACCGGGCATTATGTGTGGCACAGTTTCATACCAAGCAATGGAGTCATCAACTCGTGCATCTGGGCAGCTCATCAGGAGCTGAATGCTACAGTAATGCTACAGCTGGCAATCCACAACAAGGATTTGGGTTTCATTTAATGAAAAAAAAATCCCAGTGGAGGTGTAAGCACAAAAGAATGTATTTGCACTGCCACCCCATGTCTCCTCCTAACCAGCTGCAGAAAACCCTTTCTGTGAACAGTCACAGTCCTTTATACTAACTGGAAGATCGTGTAATATCCGGCAGTGATTTCTTTTGGCTGGGGAGCATGTTGCCAGGATCTTTAGCAGCTGTGGTTTGTGGTGGTTGCTCAGGATCCAGATGGCATTCATTGCTGCTGAGCAATGAGTTGCAGATTAATATAGCATCACATTGGACGCAAGGCTGGATGGAGACTTTACAGGAGTAATAATAATCATGTTGTGGCATGCTTTCATCTGAGTCCATAATTTCTACTTGGCAGCATCTGTTTCCTGGCTCGGAATCTGCAGACATGTGATTTTACCTTTCGGACACTCGACCTGAACCACCGATGGCAGTCAAAGGGTGCCTGTTACTGGGAGACGCAAGGAAGCCTTGTCTCTTCCAGAGCAATAAACAATCTGCTGGAGGAAGTCAGCAGGTCGAGCAGCATCTGTGGAGGTGGGGAAGGAATTGTTGACATTTTGGGTGAAAACCCTGCATCAGTTTGGTGACAGTAAGACACTTATTAAGGTCACGATTAATGCACTGAAGCTGTTGTGGGTACAAGTGTACATACTGACATGCTAGGTCAGGAGAGTCAAAGTCCTATAACAGGCCCATCCGGGTAAACTGGAAGCACATTTAAAACGCCCCTCCTCAGTCCACCAGTCACTTCAGACTCCTGTCTCACCACTTCACTTCTCTTTATACTGGCCATCTCCCCTCTCCACTCTTAGTCCTGATGCAGGGTTTTGACCCGAAACATCGACAATTCCTTCCCCCCCACAGATGCTGCTCGACCTGCTGAGTGCACCCGGCAGATTGTTTGTTGCTTCGAATTCCTGCATCTGCAGTCTCTTGTGTCTCCATTGTCTTTTCTGTGTATTCTGCTACATTACTTCTTAAATTTAACATCCAATAGGATGAGGGCAAGGACAACATTTATTGCCCATCTCTACGTGACGTCAAGAAGGTGGTGCGGCCACCTTCAGAACTGCTGTTGGCTGTCTGATGGAACAGCTCCCACTGTGTACTGGGCAGGGAGTTCCGGGATTTAGATCCATCAGTGATGAGGGAGCAGTGATATACTTCCACAACAGTATGGCTTGGAACTTGGAGGGCAATCTGGAGATGGTGACATTCCCGCACTTCAGCTGCCCCAGTCCTGATTGGCAGAGATTGCAGATTTGGGAGTTGCTAGCCCAAAGACAGTGAAGCACAGTCGGTACAACCTTCAGCCACTGTGTTCAAGTGGAAGTAGGAAAGGGTTAAGGTAGTGGATGGATGCCAATTACATTCACTGCTTTGTCCTGGATGATCCCTTCCATGTTGTTGCAACAGACTTTATCCAGGCAAGTGGAGGGTAACCATCGCTATCTTGACTTGTGCCTTGTTGATAGTGGAAAGACTTTGGGGAATCAGGAGGTGAGTCATTTACTTTGTATTTTGCCTCCACCAAGTAAACTTATTCCCATTTGTCAACAGCAGCTATTGTCATCTTCATGCTGCCATGTTACTACAGGTACCTTTACAGAAAGAACCCCCACCCCACCATGCCCTCCCCATGAGAGGACTCATCATCGAGAATTGGCAGAAGGCAATCAGTAGCTTTCATTTTCAGCAGATGCATGCCCATTTACTCTGCAATCTTTCAATAAGTCCGATGCTATGAAGTTTCTGGGTCTGGGGATGAAGTGGCTGCTGCTTGGTGATTGTGTGTTTCTCTGTTAAATTGAGGTCCAATTGATTGTGCAGCATTTCACACAACCAGTGAAGCTGCACTCTGGGGAGAGGCATCAAGTGTTCTGCAAAAGCAAAAAGCATCAATGCGAGTATAATGCCCAGAAACGCAGCAGTAATTTTGTCTGGTCTTATTATTATTGTTCTCTTGTTTTTTAATTTGTTCTGCCAGAAGTCCAAATTCTCAAAAGGCTTTGCACATTATTACAAAACATTTGAAGTATCAGAGACCTCCCGTTGCGTTTGTCAAATCTGTTTATCAAATGTCTGTGGCCCATTCCATGCCCCTCTCAGGAGAGCAGCTTTCCAGTTTGTACATGTTCATATTTTCCTGTTTAATATGAACATACTACGTCCTGAATTCTATGGGGATGCTGATGTAAATGCTACAATTGGCATTGGCATCTTTGACTAAAAAAATGAGCTTCATTGCTGGTGGGCTGGGGGGGGGTTCAGGAGCAAGGGTTGGGCAGATCAGAAGGTGAGTGTGTGCATTTGATATCCAGTGAAGAGAGTCATAGCGTAATATAAGCATGGAAACATGGCCCTTCGGCCCAACTCATCCGTGCCGACCAAGGTGCCCACCTAAGCTAGTCCCAGTTGCTCGCGTCTGGCCCTTATTCCTCTAAACCTTTCCTATCCATGTACTTATCCAAATCTCTTTTAATATGTTGTTATTGTACCTGCCTCAACTACTTTCTCTGGCATGAAGAAGTTGCCCCTCAGGTCTCTTTTAAACCTTTCCCCTCTCACCTTAAACCAATGCCCTCTAGTTTTTGGTTTCCTTCCTCCGGGGAAAACGACTGCGCGCGTTCACCCTTTCTATGACCCTCGTGATTTTATACACCACTGTAAGGTCACCCTTCAGTCTCCTACGTTCCAAGGAATAGAGTCCTGGCAGCGATCTTCTTTGCATTCTATCCAGCTTAATGATGTCCTTCCCATAACAGGGTGACCAAAATTGTGCACAATACTCACAATAGAGGGACAAGCTCAGCTATGATAACTGTCCATTATGCCCCGCTCATACTCTCCTCCCAGCTTCACATCTGGGATGGCCTCTCGCTTTAATTGCTTCATCGGATCACCACGCAGCCTCACCCCAGTTGTGGGGTTGGTGCCGACAGAAGTCAAGAAAACTGGAGATTAAAACAGAACTCCCTTAAATGCCACAAAAAAAAATTGGAGCAAAGATAGAAAACCGCGCATTGAGAACAAGAGAGATGTTCTATGTCTATCGAGCATCATCTGTGTTTGTGTTATTTTTTATGCTTGTTATGTTTTATGTTTTGAGGATTGTAATATTTTCATTTGTAATCCTGCTTCAGAGAATGTAATGTCGAATGGTAATTGCTTGCGAACATGGAGATCCTTGTTGCAGCAAGCTTCGAGAATATTCAGAGCTGCCGGATATTAAATCCACCTAATCACACTTAGTCTTTAATCATTTAAATAAGACATAATGGATGAATCATCTAAACCTAATTGCTCCCTGCACACATTGGCATTACTTCAAATGAAGTCTGGTTTTGAGTGGTGGGGGGGGTGGTTAGTGAAATAATTTAAATTGTATTGCACAGAATGATATCTACTAGCTTAATGACTTTTGTACATTGTCTTTTGTAATTTTAATTTTAATTTCCAGTCTTTTAAATTCTTGCTTTGTTGTTGTTCTTTACAGGGTGTTGTTTTGTTACATTTTACACAAGAAAAGCTGCACTTGAGGCTCAGAATGCCCTGCACAATATCAAAACTTTACCTGCGGTGAGTATCACTGATCTTATTGCAAACAGCATTGTGAAGTCATAGCTCGGCTTGGCTCGTCTGTTGGTCCCTGTCTTGTTTGGATTAGAGGAGATCTCAAGGTGACCCAGAGCTATAGCGGTAACCAACAGAGAAGTTGCTTGAGACAAATTGCTTGCCCTGGCAAAAGGTTGCAAATGCCATGGGATCGAAGTTAAAATTGAAGAGCATGGAAAGTTACGTTGAAACTGTATAAAGCACTGATTGGGCCACAACTGGAGAACTGCATTCACTTCTGGTCACTGCACTTTAGGAAGGTCCTGGAGAGGGATCGGGAAAGAGGAGGAGAGATTTCAGCCACGTTATTGAAAACTGTGTGCCACGTTGCCAAGGCTGTCATTTCTCCTTAAACCAAATACCTTTTGGCCAGGATTTAGTTCATCTGTTGTAATATATCGTGTGCCTTCATATTAAGTTTTGTTTGTGTTCCTGTGAGTGGGACATTATGCTGCTTGAACGTTGCTACATTGATGGACGTTGTTGTTTTAATAGATCTAATGGAAGGTAACTTGGATGGACGTAAACACCTTGCTGCCCATTGTGTGTAGTTCCAAATGAACATGTCGAGCATGCATATTAGGTGGTCCTGTTTAACCATGTCTTTGCTAAAATTTGGGAGAATTTTTGGGAAGTGGCTTTAACGATGGAAGAGGAACACACAGGAAGAGTCAGCCAAAGTGATTGGGCAAGAGAGACATTTTGGCCTCTCCTTGTCTCATATTCTTGAGAGTGAAATGAAAATGGAAATTAGTATAAATACTCAGAAATTGACTTCTGATGGAAGATCATTGATCTGAAACATCAGTTCTGTTTCTGTCTCTACAGATGTGGCCTGACCCACTTAATGTATTTGCTATTTTACACTTTACTGTCAATGCTGGGAAATATGAAACATTTTGCTTTTGAATTCCCATGGCTGAAGGAACTACCAATCACACTATTTCCTTCATCTGGTTTGTAAACATATGATGAAACAATTAAAACATTCCATTTGCCTTCTTGATAACCTGTTGCACCTGCAGACCAACCTTTTGCGATTCATGCACAAGCACTCGCAAGTCCCTCTGCACAACAGCATGCTGCAATCCTTCACCTTTTAAATAATAATCTGATCTTCTATTTTTCCTTCCAAAGCAGATGACTTCACATTTACCAACATTTTACTCCATCTGCCAGACCCTTGCCCACTCACTTAACCTATCTATATCTCTCCGTAGACTCCCCACATCCTCTGCACAATTTGCTTTGCCACTCAATTTAGTGTCATCAGCAAATTTAGATACGCTACACTCGGTCCCCTCTTCCAAATCGTAATGCATATCATGAAGAGTTGTGGGCCCAGCACCGAGCCCTGCGGCACCCCGCTCACCACTGATTGCCAACCAGAGAAACACCCATTTATCCTGACTCTCTGCCTCCTATTGGTTAACCAATCCTCTATCCATGCTAATACATTACCACCAACTCCATGCATCCTTATCTTATGGATAAGTCCTTTATGCGGCACCTTATCGAATGCCTTCTGGAAATCCAAGTACACAACATCCACCTGCTCTTCTCTATCCACTGCACTCATTATATCCTCAAAGAACTCCAGTCAGTTTGTCAAACAGGACCTACCCTTCCTGAGTCCATGCTGTGTCTGCCTGATGGAACCATTTCTATCCACCACTATTTCTTCCTTAATGATAGCTTCAAGCATTTTCCCGACTACAGATGTTAAACTAACTAGCCTATAGTTACCTGCCCATAGTCACTGTGGATGCTATGTGCAGTTAGTCACTGTGGCCACTCTGTATACACTCATAAAAAGCTCATTGAGGAAGGAATGTTACTCATGATCCTAGTGGAGTCACCCACCTCTTTTGTCTTCTGTATCCACCTTCAGCCATCAGGTGTGGCCTCAGCTTAATATTTCATGTGGAGGAATGCAGGCACTTAACCTAGTTTCTGTTACGGTAGCGGACTCCACATTTCCAGGGCTGTCCAGATACAGCAACTTCTCCTGATTTTTGCACTGGACTTAATTGGGGACAATCTTGGGGTAATGGCCCCTAGGTGTGGAGCTCCTATTGAGTAGAAACATCTCTATTTCTACCCTATCAAACCCTTCAATATTTTTAAAGGACTCAGTCACCCCTCGGCTTTCTCATTTTGAGGGAGAAATAGCCCTCAGCTAGTGTGTTCTTTCTTGACAGGCATTTCAATAAGATTAAAGTCTCTCCTGAAGTCGACCAACCCATCAAGCTTCAATCGTGACTAAAGACAATACCCAAATCACCAATGAGTCATTGCTTAATAACTAAGAAATGATATTAAAATCTCTATCTGTCTGTTTCTGTGAAGAACAGCTAGTGGCCAGTCCTCTATTGGCATCACATTGCAGTGACCTCCTCAGAGGTATGGGTTAGTTATATAAGGTTGACCACCCTCCTTTCCAGTAAGTTGGTCCCCTTTGCTTTATACTCAGCTGTGAGCAGGTTGAAACTGTAGGGCCATTGAGAGTCCATCTGAGCTTCAGCAGCACACTCCCTCCCTGTTGGCCATCACCTCAAGCTTGACACCCCAGACACACAATCCTCAGTGGATCCATCTGCACGTAATTTGTGTGTGTGTGTGTGTGTGTGTGTGTGTGTGTGTGTGTGTGTGTGTGTGTGTGTGTGTGTGTGTGTGTGTGTGTGTACACCTGCGCGAGTCCTCAGGCAGGATCTCCACCCGAAATACTGACGATCATTTTGCCTCCACAGATGTTGCCTGACCTGTTGAGTTCCTCCAGCTGCATGTATTTTTGCTCCTGAGTCTTTAGTTTATTCCTTTTTGATGCTAGTATACCAGTCTGGTGGTTTGTCTTCAGTAATCCTTTGGTTTGAGAGCTGACTGAAGCCAAGCACTACCACCTTCCTTGTGTTGACGGAGTTGGTTCTGGGCTGGGAACTCCTGGATGCTAGGCTGCAGGTTCCAAACAAACCAAACTCCTTCAACTTGAATGAGAAGAAGTAAAAAGATTTGTTAGGTTAAATGGTTGTGGTTGTTGAGAATTTGGCATACATTTTAAGGGCATTCTTAATAACAATTTTTATGGACTGCAGACAAATTAAGCTAACTGTAATTAGAGCTAAATATTATGTCTGAAAATGGAAAGAGGTCAAGAGATCCGGATAAGCAAACTAAAAGTCAGAACAATAATCAGCGACAATACATAAAGCAAATGTTGGGATATGTTTGGAGGTCAGTGCTAAACTGTAGTTGTGCCACTTCATAAATCATTAATATCTCCATACTGTGCACTGTTCTGGCTATCCAAATACAAAAATAGGGCATACACAAAGATAGAGATTGGGTAATGAGGAGTAGTTGCAAAAAGCCTGCACTTTATTCATTGCCGTATTGTAGGTGATTGGGTAATTTCCCTGTTAATCAAGCTTGATGATCGCACTGTCTTGGATGGAAAGTTATTTATGTCAAAACCTAGCCGCACCCTATCAGCGATGTTCCCTTTGTGCTCTCTGTCCCTCCTGTCACCTTAAATTCACCTTTATTTCAATCTCTCTTTCCCAGTTCTGACCTGAAGTTTTAACTCTGTTTCTCTTTCCAGAGATGTTACCTGACCTGCTTAGGAACAGAAAATGTTGGAAGCACTATTTCTTGAGAAATTTCCCTGCTTTTATTGGATGAAACTGCTGTGGCTTTGGTCACAAGTTGTCTTTCCTCTAGCTTTTAAAAAGGCTTTGCTTTCTGAGTAAATTGACACTGTTTTGCCATTTTTTGTGAGGTTTATTTTTTTTATTGTGAGCTCAGTTTATGCCTTGCCTAGGCTTTGAATCACAAGCTGAGAGTGTTGTCATTTTACACCCAGTTGTATGGAGACTTGCCAAGGGGCGATCAAGAGGTGATGATATTGCAGTTGCTTGGGTTCTAAAGGCATTGAGTAAGATGGACCATGACAAACTGTTTCACACTGCCCAGAGCAGTGGAACCGAAGGACGTGGTCTTTGCCTGAACTGGGATGGGATATTTAAAAACCAGTGCATGTTTAATGATCAAAAAGCAAAATGCTGGAGGAACTCAGCCGGTCAGGCAGCATCAGTGGACGGAAATAGACAGTTGATGTTTTGGGTCGAGACCCTTCATCTGGATGGACCCTTCACCAGGCCAGATAAAGGGTCGCAACCTGAAACATCAACTGTCCATCTCTCTCCAACAGATGCTGCCTGACCCTCTGAGTTTCTACAGCATTTTGGTTTTTGCTCCAGATTCCAGGATCGGTCGTCTCTTGTGACTCTATGGGTAATGATTCTTGGGTGACTGAGTGCTAATTCTGTGGAAGTAAGTGTCCCGGAGAAGGGAGTAGAACCAGCCAGTGTCAATTCACTTTATTGCAAATTAGGCAGACCTTTCAAAAACGTGTGCATCGGGATGCAGTAGAGCAGTAATTGTAGCCATGAAAAGGTAGGGATTTGTTCTCTGTCTGGTGTACTGAACATGTAATTTAGCAGCATATGTGCATTATACATTCCGCCTGAAATTCAACTCCAGTGAAGTGAATAAACTGAATTTTTAGAAGTGGAGTACAACACACATACACTACTGCATCATGTGCTTAGTGTGTGAAGCTGCAGAAGAGTCTCCACTTCATTATACATTAAGTGTAGTGTGTTTAGGAAAACAAGGAACTTTGTGTCTATGATCTTCAAAGCTTTCAGTCACTAGAATTGCCCGATGAATAAGTCTGTAGTAGACTAATTGATAGAGACTGCCAAAATGAGGTGAGTACAGCATTATTGTTATGTCTTGTGTCTCGAAGGTGAACTGAATGGACTTTTTTTGTCAGTCAGTTCCAATGTTCATTTGATTCATGGCCCTTGCAGGGGTAAGCAAATAATGTTTTATGCAGAAACTAAAAGGATTAAATATCCACAAAGCTCCGAGACTAGATAAGATACCTTCTAAAATGCTTAAGGAATGAAAGGAGAAGATTAATATGTTTTGGCTAATACTTTCCAGAGCTCCATTAAGATTGGAGAAGTGTCTGAGAGCTGGAGGATAGTAAATGTAAATGAGTTTCTTTATTCAAAAAGGGAGAAAGCCAGAGTCTGATAAATCTAGGCTATCAAAGATGAGTGAAATTTTAAAAGCAGTGCTAAACCATGTTGGATACAAGTATTTAAAGAGAGGTTATTCAAAGCAACCAGCATTCATTGGGGGAAAGTGGGGTCTGGACTATAACTAAATTAGTGAACTAGGGTAATACAATCGATGTAGTTCAACTAATTTTTTGCTTTAAAAGATGTTTTAACAGTTCCACGGAAGACTAGGGAGGCTACTAGATGAGCCGCAAGAGATTCTGCAGATGCTGGAATCTGGAACAACACACACAATGTGTGTGGAGGCTACTAGATAAGTTGACATGTCTTGGAAACTTTCTGAGATGGTGCAAGACCATCACTGATGTAATCTCATGACTTGACATGCTCAAATGGATAACCGTGCATCAAGGAAGTAGACTGGAACTGCCCAAATTCACTTCACATTAGACTCGCGGAGATTTCCGTCCTTAATTTTGAAAGCAGTAGCTAGGAGAAATTATGACATTCGTATGCCAAGGACTTGCCCAGAGCACCACTTCAGATTACATTCAAAAGCAAGAAGAATCTGCAATTATAAATGAATTTCTTCATCATGAGCAAAAATTGGGAAATGGTTGTAAGATGGATAGAAATTCTTCATGGAAAGAGTGATCAATTCTCAGGGTAGATTTGAGGTAGCGAAAATCTTCAACCTATTCAAAATAAAGTTAAATGAGAGGGGAATGTAAGCTTCTGTGTTGAAAATCTGATGTTAATGACCCAGTCCTCCTGGAGTGGATTTGGTCCTGGTCTTGCAAGTGAAGGTAAAGTGTACTGAAGCACTTTATCCAGATCCATTTTCCAAAATTGCTGGCAGTAATTGAAAAGACATCTTGAGTGATGTGTTCTTTACTCTTCTGTTTGCAAGCAGATTGTAGTCTTTTTCTTAAAGATGTTGAGTGGAAGCAAACAAGTCAAAAGCACTGTGTCTGAACTGAAGCATGCCTTCCTTTGAACCTTAGACTCTCAGGGCCTGTTGCTGTGTATCTGGTGACAAGAGAGGAGCAATCTTCTTCATTGTACCGTATAGAGTTCTACAGCACAGAAACAGACCCTATGACCCACCATAACCATGCCAACCTTTTTACTCATTTACACTAATCTCATTTGCCCGCACTATGTCCATATCCTTCTAAGCCTTACCTGTCTAATCGCCTCTTAAATGTGGTGATTGTATCTGACTTCACCACTTCCTCTGGCAGTGAGTTCCAGATATTAACAACCCTCTATGTTTAAAAAAATCCCCCTCAAATTCCCTTTAACTCTCCTTCCCCTCACCTTAAATCTCTGCCCTCTTGTTTTTGATACACCTACAATGGGAAAAATATTCTGATTATCCACCCTGTCTATGCCTGTTATAATTTAATATACTTCTATCAGGTCACCCCTCAGCCTCTTTCAATCCAGGGAAAACAACCCAAGCCAATCCAATAACTAAAGTCCTCCAATCCAGGAAACATCCTTGAGAATCTCTTCTGCACTGTCTCCAGCACAACCACATCCTTTCTATAGTGTGGCAACCAGAACTGCACACAATGCTGTAAGTGCAGTGTAACCAGTGTTTAGTGAAGTTGAAACATAATGTCCCAACTTTAAATTTTAAGAATGAATATTGCTGTTTTCTCTGCACCCATGTGTGTCTTCGTGCACTGATCCTGAACAGACAGGAGAATTGTAATAAAAACAGAAAATGCTGGAAATACTCAACAGGTCAGGCCATATGTATGAGAAGAGAAACAGAGTTATATTTCATGTCAAAGACTCTTCATAAGAACGCAATCATGTGGTTAAACCGTGTGCCTGCTTCAGAACATTGTCGCAGACAGACTGGAACATTCTTTCCACCAGCTTATTCTCAGCATGTAAATAGTTTAAGTGTGCTGTCTTGCAAATAAGCCACTGCCTTTTCCAATATATGTGATGGAGTCATACAGCTAGGAAACAGACCCTTCGTCCCATCAAGTCAATGCTGACCATCAAGCACCCAATTAACCTCAACCTACTCTCATTCCCATTTTGTTCTCCCCACATTCTCATCAACTCCCCCCAGATTCCACTGCTCACCTGCACACACAGAACACTTTGCTGTGGCCAGTTGGCATACCAAGTTGCATGTCTTTGGGATGTGGGAGGAAACTGGAGCGCTGGGAGGAAACCCATGCAGTCACAGGGAGAAGGTGCAAATTCCACACAGTACAGAGGTCAGGATTGAACCTGGGCCACTGGGGCATTTATATTTTTGCTAATATATTTTGGGTAAAGGCAAATAAGTGCAAAGTCTTTATGAAGACATTGCACTGATGGGTGTAGTCTTGCACATGCTCATTGAAATGTGCAAGTCTTTGTAAAGCTTACACCCTAGTCGGGAAATTTCAATGCCCACATTTCAGCTTTTGGTTTAGAGTATGCCTGAATTATAAAATTCCAAGACATGTAAATAAATAGATAAAACGGAAGGGAAGCAAAGGTCAAGAATTTATCAGAGGAGGGACAAAGGTTGCAAAACTTGCTTTGCATTGGATCATTGCAAACTCCCAGCCTCCTCTCTGAACTCGTACTTGGAGCTTTGATCCCACTGGGTCAACAGCTGAACATTAACCATGCTACAGTGACCTTTTTTCACACATGAGTTGGTGGTTAAAATACCTGGACTGAACTACTTCTTCTTTGAGGTATTCTGTCCATCTTGTATGTGGAGTCCATTGTTTTTGATTCATGTAATAATTGACCTTAATAACCAAAAAAAATAGTTTGCTGGCAAAAATTTGTCTTATTTCCCTGACTTGATTTTAATTTGAAAATGCAACATTTTGAGAATTGATCTAGAAGATTATTTAAATTCAGGAATTCAATTTTATACCACAGAGACAAAGATGTTTGTTTGACACGGCAATAGGCTCACAAATGCAATTAGATATTCAACACAGATTTCCAACCAACTGGCAATTTAATGGGTCTTTATTTTTCTGAGGAAATAATTGTGTGTCTCACTGCAGTGCTGCTGCATTTACACAAGAAAAAATGGAAAGTAGCTCACATTGTTCCCTCTGTTGTAAAACATTATCTTAATTGGGTGCTTGACTGAAAGTCTTTATGCAGGAAGACAAGAGCGAATGCAGGAGCCTGGGATACAAGAACTGTGGTTAATGGTTCTGTGTCATAAAGCTCGCTCCTGATAAAGTAAAACATGGGGCATGGAATTTAGATGAGATTTTAATTAGCTATTAGCATGGGACTTATGACCAATCTAAAGACAGAGTGGCTGCAAGATTGCCTACGAGCACAATCTCTGACTAGAAATCGGCCCTCTATCACAAAGTTTTTTTCACAGTAGCCCATTACTTCTCAAATATCAGTGATGAAAAACACGATGATGCTGGAGGAACTCAGCAGGCCAGGCAGCATCCGTGGAGAAAAGCAGGCATTCAATGTTTCGGGTCAGGACCCTTCTTCAGGACTGGAGATAAGAAAAGGGGGAGCCCAATATATAGGAGGGAAAAGCAGAGCAGTGATAGGAGGACAAAAGAGGGGAGGCGGGGTGGGCGCAGGGTGGTGATAGGTAGATGCAGGTAAGAGATAGTGATAGGCAGGTGCGGGGGAGGAGGGGAGAGCAGATCCGCCGGGGGATGGGTCAAAGGTAAGGAGGAAAAAATGGGGGTAGAAGAAAGAGAGAGAGGCTAAGAAAGGGAAGACAAGAAGAGACATGGTTGGAGGTGGGGGGTGGGGGTGGGGTTGTGGGGATTACTTAAAGTGGGAGAATTCAATGTTCATGCTGTCAGGCTGCAAGGTTCCAAGACAGAAAATGAGGTGCTGTGCCACTCGGCCTTCTCCACTGTTCCTGGCAGTGGAGAAGGCCGAGGACTGACATATCTTTGATAGTGTGGGAGGGGGAGTTGAAGTGACTGGCAATGGGGAGATGCAGATCACAGTCATGGACAGAGTGCAGGTGTTCTGCGAAATGGTCACCTAGTCTGCATTTGGTCTCTGGATCTTTCAGTCTGTGACTTCACTGGAATTCCATTCCATGAATTCATTAAACGCTGAAGTCAAAGAGCACAGAAGGAGGCCACTGGAGCTGGTATCAACTGTTCAGCAGCATTATCCAAGGAGTCTGCTCCCTCTTCCTTTTGCTCCATAGAGACCTGCAGGTGTATCTGAAGTATTTATCCAAATCCTTTTTGAAAGATTACTATTGAATCACTTTCCAGTGTTCATTCAGCATTGTGTTCCATACCATAACAAAGCATTGATAACACAAACCTACATTTAGTCATAGAGTTATACAGCACTGAGATAGGCTCTTTGGACCAACTCGTTCATTCCAATCAAGTTGTCTACCTGAGCTAGTCCCATTTGGCTCATATCCGGTCTAAACCTTTACTCTCCATGAACCTGTCTAAATGTCTTCTAAACTTAATTGTATCCACCTCTCCAGCTTTCTTTGACAGCTCGTTCCATATACCCAGCACCCTCTCTGTGAAAAGCTTGCCCTTATAAATCTTTCCCCCCTCACCTTAAATCTATACCCTCTAGTTTCTCTACCCTGGGAAAAAGCCATCCGCCTTATGATTGTATATACCTCAATAAGGTCACCACTCAGCCTCCTAAGCTCCAGGGGAAAAAGTCCCAGCCTATCCTTATAACCCAAGCCCTCAAGTCCTGATAATATCCCAGTGATTCTTTTCTGGCACTGGATATGTTCTCCCCTTATTTACTCTTTATAAAAACCTCTCATTATCTGAACACCTCTAACTCCCCCTAGCTTGCCTTGTCCCATGGATTACCACCCCAGCTTCTCTCCAAGTAACTTGCCTCCCTCACACCTGAACCCCATTAATCTTCTCTGTCTCTTAGGCTGTTTATCCCAATTTAGACTGCATTGAAGTGCATTCTAGCTTCAATGGCTGAATTAACGTCTGTCCATCTAAACCCATTCTCTTTCTACCATAGTTTAATTTGAGCTGATGCTCCCCATGATAGGAGAAGGTTAAAAACATCAGATAACAATTTTATAAATCTCTCCTTCTCCCTCTCCCTCTCCCCCATGCACCCTAAGTTTAGACATGTTACCGTTTACAATTGCAGTGCTGAGTTCTTGGCACACTTTGTAGTCCATTTAAAAGAGCAATTGATGTTCTTCCTATTTTAAGTGGGTTAACAACTTGGTCAAGATGGAAGAATTTCACAAGAACACAGTAATCAATGAATCGCAAGTGACTGTGCATCGGATTTCTTATAATGGATAGCCAAAGTGAGCTCGGGTTCAGATCTAACTAAAAAAGTAATTCACTTGCCTCCTTCTCCAGAAAATAATAGATCACCAGCAATGATTCCAACTCACCCGTTGTCATCTGAATCTGAAGATTTGTACTCATTGGTTCATGTATTTTTACACCCAAGAGTTTGTTGGTTAGGACCACTGAGAATTTCCTCTCTTTGCATCAATTGTAGGTTTAATTTTCTTCAAAGGTCCAAGGCAGCATCAGTACTTGGAGGGTATCATACCCTCTATACTATCCCAACAATGTGGTATCAGACTGGCACCGTCACCTGCAGACAAGCAGGAATAGCCAAAGGAATAAAACCAGGAAATGTTGGAAACACTCAGCAGGTCAGGCAGCATGTGCGGAAAGAGAAGCAGAGTTAATGTTTCAGGTCGGGACCCTGTATCGGAATTGATCAGTCAACCTGAAACATTGACCTTGTTTCTCTTTCCACAGCTGCTGCCTGACTTGCTGAGTGTTTTTCCAGCACTTGCTGTTTTTACTTTGCATTTCCAGCATCTGCAGTTGTTTTGATTTTTCAATAACTGGAGGAATTGGATGATGAGAAATGTCAGCTGGCTCAGCCTGAAGCACTCTTTTTGAAACAGGCATTGGCAAAAGTGTCAGAAGTCCAATTGTTCTGCCAAAGTGAGACCAGAGGTGACTTGGAATTGAAGCCATCAGCCGCAGAGGACAGGAGTTTCTATTGTGTTAATTTCCACCTTTTCTTAAGCCTAGCTCCTAAGTATCCAACTGGTTGGTGCACTGCTTCATATAGACTCAGTAATATATAATTCTACAACATGTGGGTTGTTTTGGCTGTTTTTTTTTTCAAATCCAGAACCTTGGAGAGTGTTTAAGGAGTTTTCTGTGTTCTTTCATATTGTACATAATTGAATGGAAATGCCCAGTGGATGCACAATGCATGCCTGAGGTTTATTTTATAAATTATGTATTGAAACAAGTTGCACACTTAAGGTTTGGAGCTGATTAAATCTATTGAGGTCAAAGAAGTTTCAAACTTCATGCTGCATGGCCTGGATTATTTTGTATATTTTGTTGTCTGTCCTCCTGTGGTGAAAAATGACTGGGGCCGTACTGATGTGCTGATGGGATCACCTGTCTCACACACAAGGGCTTGCACTGGGACACATTTGCTCAAGTGCTGGTTCAAGTGAGCCTTAAAGGTGAGAGTCCACTAGATGCTCTTACTTTCTTATTGCAATATAGAAGGAGGCCGTTTGGCCCATCAAATGCATGTTGGCTCCCAATCTCATCAGTACCATACCCACCTCCTTATTTTCCCTGTAGCCCTACAACTTATTCGCACATGCCCATCAACGTCACTTTGATTCTTTTGCCACCTACCCACACCAAGTGGTAGTCTACTGCTGCCCATTGCAGGCCATCCCCAGGTAATGACCAGGTTCTGTTTTTACTGACGCCCATAAGTCGATTTTGTCCATAATCAGAAAATATACAAACATTACTCAGTATGGTAACTGGCCCTCTACAATATTGTAATGAACGGCATCAAAGCTGCATAAGACTGATAGGAAAGAACAATTACTAAAAGTGGAGGGAGGGAGGAACTTAGTTCTGCTGTTCGAAGGAACGAACATAAGTACGTACGTAAGACTTTTGAATTTAATATTATGGGAGCTTGTTTGTATGTAGGGGTGTCCATTAGTCAGGCATTTTTAACCTGGAGATGGCCTGTATCTTGCAGCATGTTCTTGGGATGTGGTAGGAAACTGGAACAAGCCCATGCAGTCACAGGGAGAGCGTGCAAACTCCACACAGACAGCGCCCGAGGTCAGGATTGAACCTGGATTGCTGTGCCACTCAGTCATGGAGTGGCACAAATAGCCTTGCTACTACTACCCAGCCACCTGGCTCACAGACTTGTTTCAGTTGGGATCAATGGATAAAATGTCAGATTGGCTGCTTCCTTCTTTCTTTAAGAAGCTTTCGAGACTGGGTATCGAACCTCTGCCAGACATGGACCGACTTAACACTGCATCAGGAAAGATGCAATCCCACAGAGCCAGAAGAGATTAAGCAGAATGGAAGTGATTTCCTGCAATGAGTTTATGAGCCATACAGACTGTTCAATCCTAGGTTGGTGTCACAGACTTCTTCAAAGAGCTTGGGTTTGTGAAATGATCCAGGGTGCTCGATCCTGATTGTCCTCCTGAAAAACACAACCGTGTGGGCATTGCGGGGAAAATTCGGGCACAGTCAGGTCGCAACATCGATGGAAGCGGATTTGCTCCCAGTTATGCACTGACCAACCCAGAGTAATGGGTATCCAGTCTGCCAATGCTCATGCCAACTTTGAGTTTCGTCCCCAACACCCTGCCCCTGACACCTCCCCCCCCCCCGACTAACCCCTTGCCCTCCCAATGAGTTAAGCGATTGGATTAGATTGACCAGGATGATCTCTTCCTGTGATGCTGCCCACTGCCAGATGGCCTCTCCATCGAACTACTTCGAAAAGGACCTTGAACATGGTGAGGTCAAAACCAGTTAATCAGTTAAAATTCAAATTAATTTATAATAAATGGTATTGGTATTTTATTATTACATGTACTGAGATACAGTGAAAAACTTCTGTTTGCATGCCATCCAGACAGATCATTCCAAACACAAGTTGCTCGAGGTAGTAAGAAGGAAAACAGAATGCAGAATATAGTGTTACAGTTACAGAGAAAGTGCAGTGCAGTCCATCAAATAAAGTATAAGGACCACGACAAGGTAGTTCCACGACAAGAGATCAAGAGTTCATCTTTCAGCATTTAAGAGTCTTGTAACTATAGGATAGAAGCTGTCCTTGAGCCTGGTGGTACGTGCTCTCAAGTTTTTCTATCTTTTGCCCAATGGAAGAAGGGAGAATGAGTGGGGTGAGAGGGGTCCTTGATTACGTTGGCTGCTTTCCTGAGACAGCGGGAAGCGTAGACAGAATCAATGGAAGGGAGGCTGGTTTGCGTGAGGGGCTAGACTGTGTTCACAGCTCTCTGCAATTTTTTGCGGTCTTGGGCAGAGCAGTTGCTGTACCAAGCTGTGATGCATCCAGATAGAATGCTTTCTATGGTGCATCTGTAATAAATGTTCAAATGTAGTAGAACTCACTGAATTAATCCCAACAGTTTTAATAAAAACACATTGTTATTCCACTTTATGAAATGACATTAGTTTACCGAGAAGGAGAATGGTGTCTTGCTTCACAGAGGTGTTCATGAACAAGGAGCCTGGCCTCTTTTCATCCTCAGTGGAATTCAGTAGAATCATTCACCCCCACATGCAGGCTGACAGTGTTAGTGTCTTTGATAAGGCTTTTGGTGAGGGCTGAGTGGCTTTATTTCTTGCGATTCTCTTTATGTATTTATTGATTAATGATGTGGGAACACACAAAAGGAATTGACTGAGACTTTAAAGTGGCGGAGAGCAGAAGTATCTGAGGCACGGAAGAGATATTGGAAATTATTTACATTGAATAGGTTATATGACATTACTTTGGTTGGGAGAAAAGCTGGGCACACGTTATTAGTTGTTTGATTGTTTTATTCTATAGTTATTCTACCCCACCTTGCAATTTAATGTTATTTTGAGTGCATGGTCCATTCGAAGCTGACGTCTGGTACTTCAGATTTGCCTACATCCTGAATTGTTTCAGTTCTGACATCGACTGCAACCCACCATGCTTATCAGCCATCTTAGCCATACCCAGCTTCCTAAATCCTTTCCTTGCTCCTATCTCTAACCTTAACATTGTAAACCAAGAAAACAAGCCTCCTTTGATCAACTCATCTGACCTCCCTCCCACAGATGTGTATATTCCATTCCTTAGCTACTCCTGTCACGCCTCCAGCACTTTCTTCTCCAGAAGCTCACATCACTTTAAAACTTGAAAGGTGCCATGAAGCATTGTTGTTCTTTATTGTTACCACTGTTGTTCGCTGGGCACAATGATGGTGTCAGGGCAGATTAAGTGCTCCATTCCAGAAGGGCGAGTGTAAATCTAAGATCTGCATCAGAAGTGAGAATGCTGCCTTGCGAACCACGCTGACACACAGAAAGGTAATCACTTACTGAGCACTGATGCTTATTGTTCCAGCCACTCGATCCTTTCAGCTCCATGTTATTGCAGTGAGAGAGAGAGCTTCCCAGCTCTGTTTAACTGAAACCTAATCGATGTGGAGTTGAGGCCACAGCGACGTTTGGACAGTAGTTGATGTCCTACATGTGTTTCGCCGACAGAATGCCAACCTCTGGGCGCTCTGATGTACTGTGTCTTGGTTAGACCAGGTGAGCTGCAACTCAGTGAGTGACACCCTGACAAAGTTAAGGCCGATACTTTACTGCAGTACTGAGGGAGTGCTGCGCTGTCAGAAGGGTCAGCTTCTGGATGAGGTGTTAAATGAAAGTCCTGCCAGCCCTCTCAGGCATCCTATGTCACTAGTTTGAGATCTGCTTGGTGTACTGTAACCATCAACCAAACATCGGTAAATTGGAGCTCCTCGCTATCTCTCATCCCTTCCCTCCCATCTCGCTTCCTCTCCCTCCCTCTCTCCCTCCCCCCCTCTTCCTCTCTCTCTCCCTCTCTTCCTCCCTCCCTCCCTCTTCCTCCCTCTCTTCCTCCCTCCCTCTTCCTCCTTCCCTCTTCCTCCTCCCTCCCTCTTCCTCCCTCTCTTCCTCCTCCCTCCCTCCCTCCCTCTCTTCCTCCCTCCCTCCCTCTCTTCCTCCCTCCCTCCCTCTCTTCCTCCCTCCTCTCTTCCTCTCTTCCTCCTCCCCTCCCTCCTCCCTCTTCCTCCCTCCCTCTCTTCCTCCCTCCCTCTCTTCCTCCCTCCCTCTCTTCCTCCCTCCCTCTCTTCCTCCCTCCCTCTCTTCCTCCCTCCCTCCCTCCCTCTCTTCCTCCCTCCCTCTCTTCCTCCCTCCCTCTCTTCCTCCCTCCCTACCTCTCTTCCTCCCTCCCTCCCTTTCTTCCTCTCTCCGTCCCTCTCTCTCCCCCCCTTCCCACCCTCACCCCCCACCTCTCTCTCTCCCCTTATGCGCAGTCTCTCTCACTTTCCATCTCACTCTCCATCACTCTCTCTCTCTCTCTCTCTCTCTCACTCTCTCTCTCTCTCTTGCTCTCTCTCTCCATCTCTCTCTTGTTCACTCACCTTGCCCTCTCTTCCTCTGTTTGGCTGTCCACTGTTGTGCCAGTAGCCAAACTAAACCGATCACCATTTTCAGATCCTCATTTTCTCGTCTCAAAGATGAGTCACAGGTTCACAAAAAGCTGCTGGCTTCTGCCTCGGGAAGGTGAGAATCCTCTCACTGATGATTCCTGTCTCAAGAGCAAAATTTAATTTACTTGAAAATTGGATGCAAAATGCCCAAATGAGGGTGTAGTGCACTCATGTAAAAGTACTGGGAAGGCCTGTTCAGTTATTCAAAATCTGTGAAAACTGGTCACTGAAAGGCAACCAGCTTTAAACACAGAGTCCAAAGCTTCATGATTTTTGTTTAAAACTAACACGCCATGGCTTCAGCTAAACTAACCAATACCTTGGTATTACAGTGTGAGCCAGGTGTATATTAGCTTAGAATTCAAGGAGCTTTGAATAATGCCAGTGCTAATGGAACAGCAGGATTTTCTTGTACCTTACTCTGAAAGAATTTCATTAATCATCTGGGTGTGATAGAATGATTGTCTCTGACCAGTGTTTATGTTACCTACTGATGGAAAACTTTGTTATTTAAAAGTATTTTAATTGCTTATGGGAATGTGTTCTATGTCTCTTGCCAGCTATGCAGCCTTGCTTGGATCAAGGTAGAAGCCCCATCCCTGTCTCAACTTGGTCAGCAGATAAGCAGATGATTTTGCGCAGTCACCTTATAAGAGAACCATCCATAAATGCTATTTGTGCTGCAGACTTCTATTTTTGTGAATTCAACATAAAAGGTGTTGGGGATGGTGTCTGGAACATTTTCCAATAAATAATCTAGATCAGAATTATCTTAATGTAGGGAGTCCCCACAATGTTAAAAACTGCAATAACAACTTCCATTTACACAACACCTTTAAAATAGATGCTGGGTCTTGAAGGGCCAGAGTTGGGTTTTAAAGAAGTTCTTCAAGAAGTTTCTTAAAGTTTGAAGGAGAAGCAGAGATGAGTAAGAAAGAAATTCTGGAGAATATGACATGGAGTGATTAAGTTCTTGGGCCTTCTAGAGGCCAGAATTGGAGCGTTACGGATATCTCAGTGGGTTGTAGGACTATTGCAGAGATGAAGAAGGATGAACATTAGAATTGCTTAAGGAGAAATCAGTCTAAGTCTGCAAACATGGGCAATAATACACTTATTCCAAGTTAGGACAGGAGCAGCAGAAAACCAAAATATTACTGATCTGGACTCATCATCTCAGTTCCCCATTCTAAACATAGCAAGGTTAGCCACAGTGAACCTATTCTGCCAAAGTAATGTGCCTCAGCTGCAAACTCAGTCTTGGTTTCAAAAGCAGTGGCATAACATCTGTAGTGAATTGTCCTGCCGAAATGACTGACCCACTGACTCGTTGGATGCTTTTTGTTGTAAGCAATCATTGGATGAGGGCTGTTGACAAATCTACTCTATTTATAGATTAAATCAGTCAAAAGAAGAATGTGAAAGCCCCAGTAACGTGTTTTATAAGGAAGTAGAAACACATTGTACATTTGTCAAGTCAATGCACATGTCAGTTAAAGGATGCAGAATGCGGATAGAGATCAGAAAGTGTAGTTTGCTGTTTCTGCAGTCACAATGCCCAGTAATGGACCACACTGGATGAAGCAGGTTCTCCATCTGTTACACAGATGAGATGTGTGTGGTCAGTGGAGATCTGCCTCAGTGTGACACACTCTCTTCAGGAAATGAGGAGGGAAGGTTGAGTGGATGAGCAGGGTGAGTAAATAACTGTGATTTCACGAGAAAAGCCAGCTCCGTGGAGGCTCCAGCTCGTGTGTGAGAGAAGTAGTATTTGGTATTGAGCTACTCCTCTGAATTCAATACCACTTAATCTTTTCTCATCAAGATTTCCATCAGTCACAGATGCATTGAGGTGAGTGGCAGCTCACACAAGGATCTGAGATGCCACCGAAATTTCTGTTGACAGAGAAATCCATCAATCTTGTCTTGGTGTTTGTGATCACTCCAGTTTGGGATCAGTGAGCAGAATGACGTGATTAATTTCAGTGTTCTTGTTCTTGTATCATGCTCACTGAACAGGGCCATTTCTTGTGCCTCACAAACCAAAACTTGACCTTATGCGTAAAGCAACTTGGATAACTTGGCTCAGGATTAATGCCCTAAACTGAGGGGTGTGGACTAAGTTAAGGTCAGAACTCTCTGGCCATTCCAGAGTTCCCACTGAGTGCAGAAACACCACAGCATCATACCATAGGTTTCAGGTTAAGTGGCAGATGATACTTATTGTAGGTCATGCATGTATACAAGTGTGAAATGAAACTCCATTCCATAAACTGATACTTGAAACTGTTTTCTAAAACAGATTGCTTAGAATTTCTTCAAAATATTTTCCAGTGCCTTTGCATGTTTATGATTATTTAAGCTCCATTTTGCCTTGTACTGTGCACTAAGTAATAGAAACAAAGGCTGAGGACAAATGACTCAAAGTTATTCTAAGACAGCTAGGTACACAAATCACTGAAAGCTATCATACAGGTAACAGCAAGCAATTAGCAAGGCATATTCACTGCAAGCAACGCGCAAAAAGCTGGAGGAACTCAGCAGGTCAGGCAGCATCTATGGACGGAAACAAACAGTCGATGTTTCGGGTCGAGATCCTTCATCTGGGCTCTAGAAAATTCACTGTTGGTCTATATTTCAAGGGGGATTTGAGGACAGGGGTAGAAACATCTTGGACCTGGACTGTATCTGGGATATCGTATACGGATCTGGTCTCCCCACTTAAGGAAGGATATACTTGCAAAAGAGGAAGTGTAGTGAAGCTTCACCTGATTGTGTCCCAGGATGACAAGTTTGTCCTGTAAGGAGAGGTTGAGAAGATGGAGCCAATGCTCGTTGAGTTCAGAAAAATGAGAGGTGATCCCATTGACGCTTACAAAGTCCTTACAAACGCTTGTCAGGTAGCTATGGTATTGACGTTTCCCTTGGTTGAGATGTCTAGAACCAGTGGTCATAGTTTCAAAATAGATATGAGAAGAAAAATTCTTCATCCAAAGGATGGTGAATCTTGGATTTCTCTACCCGAGAGAGGCTGTGGATGCACAGTCGCTCACTATGTTTAATAGATTTATAGTTATTAAGGGAGCAAAGGATAGTGAAGGACTGTGGCACTGAGGTAAATGATGAGTCATGATTTTATTGAATGGCCAAGCAGGCATGAAGGATCAAGGGGCCTGTTGCTTCTTCTAATTTCTAATATTGAGAAATCCCTAAATACATAGCTGTCAATAAAGCAAAATCAAAGCTGAATTTTCATTATAGGAAATTCCAAATCCATTATTAACAGGTTAGTTATCAATAATGATTACTTCTGCCATCCTGGGGAAAGGGGCAGTAGAAAGGGTAATTCCCCATCATCGAGGGAGATGATTAATGTATCAGATTTTCCAAAACAACTAATTGGAGTTCAGCTGCCTTGCCAAGCGTGTGTCAGCATCCACTAAATATCATTCACCTGTCAGACAATTTCTCCTCCATTATTGCATGGTATCTGTGGATAGAATTGTCAACTCAGCAAGTACAACGGCTTTAACTGCCCCAGTTAAAACTTAAAAGTTGAGCATTTTAAGAGCATTTTGCAACATAAAGAAGCAAAAAACACACAGTAGTCAGCCCCATGAAGAGAAATAAAGTTGGAACCAATAACTATATATCAAGGCTTTTTCTTTCATTTCCTTTTTTTCTCTCTCTTCATCTATCTACCTGCGACTGTCTCCCCTCCCCTACCTGGCACCACCTGCCTGTCACCTTACACCCCTCCTCAGTCCACCAATCGCCTCGGACTCCTGTCTCACTACTCCCCTTCTCCTCCTTATACTGGCCATCTCCCCTCTCCACTTTCAGTCCTGCTGCAGGGTTTCAACCCGAAACGTCGACAATTTTCACCCCCCCCCCCCCCCCCCCCCCCCCACCAGATGCTGCTCGACCCGCTGAGTTCCTCTGGCAGATTGTCTGTTTCTCCAGATTCCAGCGTCTGCTGTCTCTTATGTCTTCAAGAATGATCTATCTCTGTTCTCTATCCAATAAATATTTAGTAAGCTGGCAGCACTTCGAGCTGCAGTGGGATGTTTTGGCTGCAGTGAAAGTGCTGGCTATGGTTTAGTTGGTGGCTATCTTAGCTTCAAGTCAGATGGTTGTGGCTTCGTGTCCTGCACCAGAGATCCGAGCAGTAAAGTAGGGCAAACACTCCACTGCAGTGTTGAAGAAGTGCTGCACTGTCAGATGTGCTGCTATTCCGATGAGATGTCATGTCAAGGCCCCTCTCTCAGGTGGATGTAAAATAAAATCCATTGGCACTATTTTGATGAGCAGAAGTTGTCTCTGTGGTTACCTGGTCAGTAACATCATTGCTCAAAATAAAAGTATTATCTACTCAAAGATGCTGTTAATGTTAATCCTTGCACCATTTACGTTATTGACAATTACTATGTGACTAAACTCACTTTAGAGAGCAGTGAACACTCCCCAGTCCATCAGGTGAAAAGCCTCCCCTCCATTAATCCTGTCTACACTTCTCACTGCCTCAGAAAAGCAGCCAAGGACCCCACCCACCCTAGACATTCTCTGTTCTACCTCCTTCCATCAGGCAGAAGATACAAAAGCCTCAGAACACGTACCACCGCGTTTAAGGACAGCTTCTATTCCACAGCCATAAGACTCTTGAACAGACCAATTCTACGATAAAAATGAACTCTTGATCTCTCAGCTTACCTCATCAAGGCCCTCGCATTTTATTTGTCTACCTGCACTGCACTTTCTCTGTAATTGTAACATGATATTCTGCATTCTGTTATTGTTTTTCTTTTGTACTTCCTCGATGTACTTATGTATGGAATGATCTGTTTGGATGGTATGCAAACAAAAACTTTTCACTGAGTCTTGGTATATGTGACAATAATAAACCAATTATGAATTAGTTGATTTTGGGCTGTGCAGTGTTGAAAGCTAGTTGGAACTTTTTGACTAAAAGCAACCTGGGACGAATTGCTGGCATGATAATGTCTCCTGTAGTTGCACGTAATCTCCCTTTAAGCCTTTAAACTAACGACAAAGTAATACACTGCTAATTCTGCGTAGGTGTTATGTCTGATCCACAAAGAGGCAGCTTTGTAAAGTGGAGCTCATTATGACATTAATAAGTTTATTGATCTCAAAATAAGGGCCTCCCATGTCAGACTGAGATGAAGAAGATCGTCTTCTCTCAAAGGCTTGTGAGTCTTTGGAAGCCCTTGCACCAGAAAGTTATCAAGGCTGATTCATCGAATATATTCAAAGCTGAGATTTGGTAGATTTTTAGTCAGTCAGTGAATCAAGAGATACGTGAATAGAACAATGAAGTGGACTTGAGGAATAAACAATCTACTGGAGGAACTCAGCGGATCAAGCGGCATCTGTGGGAGGAAAGGAATTGTCAACGTTTCGGGTCAAAACCCTGCATCAGGACTCAACGTCAGCAATTTCTTTTCCCCCCACAGATGCTGCTCGACTAGCTGAGTTCCTCCAGCAGATTGTTTGTTGTTCTAGATTCCAGCGTCTGCAGTCTCTTCTGTCTCCATTGGACTTAAGGAAAGTTGGATCAGCTGTGGTCTTATTGAATGGCAGACTTATTCCTGTTCCTACTTTTTATAGTCTCACCTTTTGACCTCATTCCTGCTTCACTAAGAAGAATTCTTTTGGGTGAAGTTCTGCAACCAATTATAAGTTCTCCAACTTTCGTTGCATTGTTGCTTAAAAGCATGAAGGCATTATCGTAATACTTGTGATATAGTGTTAAATATATACAATTCTAACATTTCCAAAGTGCTCTAAGTGCTTTGAGTTGCTATTTTGACTATTGTCATGGTAGCCATTTTGCTCATTATCAGCAGTGAGATGAATGACAAATTGATCGCTTTTTAGAAAGCTTGGTCATGAGAGGAATTGAGCAACTATCTGTGCTTCTTGGAAGTGTGAAGTAATGCACTCTGGCAGAAAAATGCTGTCGGCGAAATGGCAAAGAGGAGACCTGAGTGTGTGTGTGTGCGCTAGCGACTTGGAAGGTTGCAGAGTCTGTTTCAGAGATTGGTAATTATGGGATCCTGGGATTTATAAATAGAGGCATTCTGCCCAAAAGTGGGGATGTTATGTTAAACCTGCATAAAACATTGGTTGGCCTGCAACTGGAGCATACAGTCCTGCTGTTCTCTCTTTAGACATGAAAGTCCAAGAGAGGTTGCACAAAGATATCCTTAAATGGTTCCAGGGATGAGGGATGTCAACTGCAAAACTGGACTGAAGAAGCTTGGGTTGTTCTCCAGGGAGCAGAGAAGTACCAGATTATGATTGGGTAAATAGGATAGTCGGAAGGAAACTGTTCAATGAGTGTGGATGCTGATTTAAAGTTTTGGGCCAAAGATACAAGGGGGAATGTGAGGGAAACATTGTTTTCACACAGACTAGTTATGATCTGATATTCACTGTCCGTAGGGTTGGTGGAAACAGAGTCAGTAAGTCCCTAAAGGGAATTGGTTAAACACATGGGAGGGCATAATTTACATGGCCACAGGGAAAGAGTAGGAAACTGGGACTGATGGAATTACTGTACGGCGAAGTGGCACAGGCTTGATAGGGCAGGCACGGTAGTGGAATGGTTAGTGTAACGCTTTACAGCGCCAGTGACCTGGGTTTAATTCCGGCCACTGTCTGTAAGGAGTTTGTACATTCTCCCCGTGTCTGCGTGGGTTTCCTCCTGGTGCTCCGGTTTCCACCCACATTCCAAAGACGTACGGGTTAGGAAGTTGTGGGCGTGCTATGTTGGCGCCAGAAGCGTAGCGACACTTGCGGGCTGCCCCCAGAACACTCTACACAAAAGATGTATTTCACTGTGTGTTTCGATGTACATGTGACTAATAAAGATATCTTAGAATGGCCACCTCCCATGCTGTAATTATAGAATTCTATGAATAACATTATAGGACTTTGAACGTCTCAATAAAAGGGCAACTGAACTATCTTGGCTTTGAGATGATGCTGCCTCTAAAAGCACAGTATTGGTTGCTTTAGGTCATGTTCATCCAGATAAGTTAATTCTTCAGAGATGTCCCGTAAGGTGCAAAGAATATGCCTGCTTCCACACCCCTGAAATCCCTGCAACTTTAGGGCCTGAATTTGCTCAGAAAATATCAGAGAGTTTAATCCACTTGCAGTTATTTACTTTGCTATTTGTAGTGGGTAATAAAGATCCCTTGAATTGTTTTATAAAAATGGATCTTGCTCTCAAATTCCCATTAAACTTCAAGAAATTGCCCTTTTGCACCTTAAGCACACTGCCAAGCTTGAACTTATAAGCACCAATACTTTCTCAATGAGTCCCACGTTGCTGCGGTACTTCTGGACCAGAAAGAGAACAGAGTAAGTCATGGTGTGTTCTTCTTTCAAGTAGCACGTAGCTTTTTTTTAGTTGACTTTTGTCAATTATTTTCTTTCTTAATCCAATTCTTTTCACCTCTGTGTTTGATTTGACTTTAATTTGCCGCATTTCTTTGTCTAGCTGTTCTTTTCATTTTAAACCATTTGAATCTAACTCATTCAGAAGATGAACTGTATCTCCCATTGTTAACTAAGGTCCCCAATGCCCTCTCAATCTCCATCAGCTTGCATTACAGGCACATATTATTGAGCCACAGGGTTAGGGAGAAGTCTAACCTGCAGGACATGCTGTCTGAGATTCTACCATGTTCTGGGCCTCTATTCTGAATCTCTTTAAGTTTATTGTCACAGGCATACACACCTAACATATAAATGCCATGAAAATTAGCTTTTTGCAGCAGAGTACATTACAAACATGAATGAACATAAACTTAAATTAATATAAATTACACATAACAACATTAGTGCAAGTTGAGATGGAGAAGACAGAAACATAGTCCCAGGTAGTATTAGGGTTCTTCAGGTCAGTTCAAGAACCTGATGGCAGTGGGGAAGGAGCTGTTGAAGCTCTCATTGAAAGTCGTAGAGTTATACAGCACAGAAACAGGTCCTTCGGCCCAACTTGTCCATGCTGACCTAGACCTCTAACCAAGCTCATTCCATTTGCCTGCACGTAGCCCATATCCCTCTAAACCTTTCCTATCCATGAACCTGTCCAAATGTCTTTTAAAGACTGTAATTGTACCCACCTTTACCACTTCCTCTAGCTGCGCATTCCATATACTCACCACCCTCTGTGTGGAAAAACTTGCCCCTCTCACTTTAAACCTGTGCCCTCTAGTTTTGGACTCCCTACCCTGTGAAAAAGACTGTGACCATCCATCTCATCTATGCCTGTTATGATTTTATTGACCTTACTTAAGGTGCCTCTCTCCCAGCCTGCCTGGTGAAAGTCTAGTCGTAACTTGAGCTGAATATCTATAAATGTGATCCTTTTCTCCCCTTTTTGAAATAGCAGAGAAAAGAATTGTATTTGAATGGGTTAATAACTTGTACCAAAATATTCTCAGAGCATAGTTCGAAGGAGTTGACGTTAAGTGGTTAAAGTAATTAAACCCAGCCAGTGTAATGTAACTGATTGCTTTATCAAGAAGCAGTGCATTGTCCAGATATGTGTCTCAACGCTGAAATGAAGAATGCCTTCATAATTTGATATTGGAAGTGAAAAGGATCGTCAATGAAGGGACTAGAGCCAAAACTCCATAATTGGCACTCTTCATACAAAATGAAATAGATTTTCTGCAGCAGGCCTTGTCTGGGTAAATTCCTCAGGGCTTCCAGGGAAAGGCACAGTGAGAAATGTGGCTGCTAATTTTAGCCAGCGGTAAATATTGTCAAGATAAGAGTTATCTTATTGAATCTTTACTCAGCAAATGCTATTGCAGTGTCATTAGCACAGTTGTTAGCAGAATCAATTTTATTAACTGTGTAATTACAAAAACGAGCGAGAGCTCATATTGTAGATTCTCTTTAAAAATTTAACTCTGTTCTTTCAACAAGAAAGTCAATTTATAGGTTTAAAGCCTATTTATTAGGCCATATTAAATATTAAATATTAATTGAGCATTTCCACATGGTTCAGCTGTGCCCTTAGCAGCTTTCAAACCTTCATTATCGTCCACAGTTTCCTCTTGGCCCAATGCTTGTTTGAACTTTGAGATGTGCCAAGTTAATAGTCTAATGAAAATGAGACAAAGCATTTTTCTCTCTCGTTCTCTGTTTGAATTCGAGATTTATTTGGACCCCAATCAGCCCTGTTATAAGATGAACGTGGTCTTTTCCAGACAGTGTCATTATGGAGAATTTGCGTGTTTTTAATGGAGATGAAAGACGATTTTCCTGCCAGGAGACGGTTTATTTTGTAGTGAATTTTAAGACGTATATGCTTCAGCAGCTTATGCTGTATGAATGCTGACATAACTGGGACAACGGTGATGCCCCAGAAGTTGAATTGCCATATATTATCTGCTGAGATTCGCACTTGACAACATAGCTCTTATGGGGGGTTCTGGGGATGAAAGGGTGTATCACACCATGACCCATTTAGCATAACGCTGTTACAGCGCCAGCGACCTGGGTTCAATTCCGGCCACTGTCTGTAAGGAGTTTGTACATTCTCCCCGTGTCTGCGTGGGTTTCCTCCGGGTGCTCCAGTTTCTTCCCACATTCCAAAGACGTATGGGTTAGGAAGTTGTGGGCATGCTATATTGGCGCCAGAAGCATGGCGACACTTCCCTAGTACACTCTATACAAAAAGATGCATTTCACTATGTGTTTCGATGTACATGTGACTAATAAAGATATCTTATCTTACCAAGGAAGAAAATGTGCCACAAAGTGACCCAAGAGTAACTTAGTGACCCAGAGTACAGTCCAAAGAGCCTAAATTCAAATCGGACCATGGCAGCTGTGGATCATAAATTTTGGTTATTGGTTTATTTGGAATTTAAAAAGACATGAGTGATGATAACCACAAAAAAATACAGGGTTGTCATAAGAGCCATCACTAATGTCCTTCAGAGAAGGAAATCTGCAGTCCTTACTCGGTCTCACCTATATGTAACTTCAGGCCTATCAACGTACCCTCTGTTCTGGCCTGGCAAGCTACTCAGTTGTTACTTATCTGTAATTTTGACAAAGGGTCTTGGACCTGGGCATCGGATCTATTTCTCTCTCCACAGATGCTGCCTGACCTGCTGAGTGTTTTCAGCATTTTCTGGTTTGACTCGGTTGCAACATACTGCAACACTGAAACAGAGAAAGAACAAAACTGGACCTATGCACCAAATTTGGACATGGCAGAGTCACTCCCAGTCAACCTTGCAACATCCTTCTCACAAACTTCGGGGGACTGGCTTCTAAATTTTAAGGGCCGTCCTACAGACGAATCCTACACCATGATCACCCTCAGAGAACTCTATCTTGAAGCCAATATGTTGGACTCCTCCATCACCGTCACTGCATGTGGCCTGTCCCACCACAGAACAGACCTTCCAGAGTTGGACAGTGGTATACAGACTGGATGGAGTAGCTCTTGGGCTCCCATTGACTCCAGATCCCATGAAGTTTCATGGCCTTAGACTACGATAGTCTCCATGGTTGCAGATTACCACCTTTCACCCTCCCTCAGCTGAAGTAGCAGTGCTCCACTGTGTTGAATAACACTTGGAAGATGCAATGAAGAAGCAAAGGCACAGAATATCCTCTGGATGTAAGACTTCAATGTCCACCACTGAGAGTGGCTTGGTAGTACCATCACAGACTTGAGCTGGCTTTGCCCTGAATGAATAGCTGCCAGACCAAGCGATAAGTCACTCCCCAGTGTTAGCCAATGCCCATCTCCAACAAACGAGTCAAAGCAGGGTATCCACTCAAACACCTGATACCCCAAAGCTTTCCACCATCCACAATTTGTAAGTGAGGAGTGCGATGTAATATTTTCCACTGGCCTGGATTAATGCACCCCTAGCAAGGCACAGCATTCTGGTATATAGCAACTGCAGTACTGTCTATAAAATGCACTGCAGTACTGTCTACAAAATGCATTGCAGTTAGCAACCTGAGCTATTCTCATAGTGCCTCCCAAACTCTGAACCTCTACTACCAAAAGAAAAGGACAAGAGTTCAAGTGAAGGGGGGGACATTACCTGAAGGTTCACCTCCAAGTCGCACACTGTTCTGACTTGGAAATATTTTGCTGTTCGGTCAGAGTTGCTGGGGCAAGATCCTGGAAGGCTATCCCCAATAGTACCTTCACCAGAAGGACTACAAGCAGTACTGTGCTGTACTGACCCACCAACACCAACTCGAAGGCAACTAGGCAGAGGAAAAAGTTGCTGTCTTGCCAATGATACCCAGGAAGGATGAATTAAAATTGAGCACAGGACTCAGACATGAGCTGCTCAGATTTGTTTGTTTTTGCAGTTTTATTAAAAGGAGCAGGAAGATTTCAGGATGCATCTTTTCCTCTGATTCAACACTTCATCAGGTGTTCTATTTGCTAGATCTTTAAAATCAAAATGATCCACCTGAGGGTTGAGCGAGCTAAGGCTTTTCTCTTCAGAGCAAAGAAGGATGAAGGGGTGACCTGATTGAGGTGTACATGATGACAAGAGGCTTAGATCGAGTGGACAGTCAGAGACTTTCTCCCAGGGTGAAAATTGCTAACCCGAGAGGGCATGATTTTAAGGTGATTGGAGGAAGGTATAAGGGGGACGTCAAGGGTAAGTTGTTTACACAGAGAGTGGTGGGTGTGTGGAACACACTGCCAGCAGAGGTGGTGGAGGCAGATTCATTAGGGACATTTAAGAGACTCTTAGATAGGCACATGATGGTAGAAAAAATGAAGGGCTATGTGAGAGGGAAGGGTTAGATAGAGCCGGATAATATGTTGGCACAACATTGTGGGCCGAAGGATCTGTACTGTGCTGTAATGTTCTATGTTCTAAAATTTTAATAAGATGACATTTTGTGGTCTTCCATACTCCACCGGTTTATAGTCATCCCCAGTAGAGACTGCTGACCCTAAAAAATAGAAGCAAGGGAAGGCCATTCAATGAGATCATGGCTGATCCCTTACCTCAGTGGCACTTTCCAACACTAACCCCATAACCCTGATTCCCTTAATATCTAAAGTAAGAAAATGAGGACATTGGCAGCTGAATCTTGATGCAACTATCAGAATCAGATTCAGATTTATTATCATTGACTTGTATGACGTGAAATTTGTTGTTTTGTGGCAGTAGTACAGTGCAAAGACATAAAAATTACTGTTAACTAAATAAATAAATAAATAGATTTTGTTGGGGGGAGAAAAGGAATAACAAGGTAATGTTCATGGATTCATGGACCGTTCAGAAATCTGATGGCAGAGGGGAAGAAGCTGTTCCTATGGGTCTTCAGGCTCCTGTACCTCCTCCCCGATGGTAGTAACGAGAAGAGGACGTCCCAGGTCCTTCGTGATGGATGCCACCCTCTTGAGACACTGCCTCTTGAAGATGTCCTCGATGGTGGGGAGGGTTGTGCCCGTGATGGAGCTAGCTAAGTATACAACCCTCTGCAGCCTCCATACCAGGCTGTGATGCAACCAGTCAGAATGCTCTCCTCTGTACATCTATAGAAGTTTGTAAGAGTCTATGGTGGCTTACTGAATCTCCTCAAACTCCGAACGAAGTAAGCTGTTGGCATGCCTTCTTCATGATTCTATCAATGTGTTGGGCCCAAGGTAGATCCTCCTTGATGTTGACCACCAGGAACTTGCAACCATGAAACCAGTCATCTTTTTTGTAAGACGGTGCAGCCTGTTTGCAATTCAGTGTTGGTTCCGCTGACTGTTTTTATTGCACTATAGTGCTCCCTGTAGAGGCTGTTTGTTATGCAGTGTTCCCTGCTCGTAATGCAGTGCTCCCTCTTTGTAATGCAGTGCTATCTCCAGAGGCATCAGTGTCATATGTTTTATCTGGTGCTGCCTGTTTGTATAGTGTTGCCATCCAGAGGGTCTTTGTAATATAGTCCTGTCTGCTTTCAATTACAATGTACCTCCAGAGGTACTGCTGCTGCCTTTCTCCATAGGGTTGTGCACTTGTAATCTGAGTGCTGCTGTATTATAATCCAAGGAAAGTGTATAACCATTTATGAGGATAATGCACTTTCTATTGTCATTGATTTTTACAAGAAGAATCTTTTCAGAAATAGTCACTGAATTGAGTAGTGTCTGGAGCACCATTACCGTTGCGATAACATTCTAAACCATCTCCTTTTAAAAACAGCAGTAAATAATTCAGAAGGGTAACACTGCAATGGTGGGAAACTGCAATAAAACAAAGTGCTGGAAATACTCAGCAGGTTAAGGAGCATCTGTGGAGAGAGAAACAAGTTAACAGTTCAAGTCGAAGATTTTCATCAGAACTCTAAATAATTCAGCAGCTTCAATCGATGCTGGTGGAGTGGTTTCATACTGTTATAATACTGCATGATGAAGTTTTTCAGTTCTTCTTGTTTTTGTTATTTAAAGTAGTGAGTAATAGTGATCGCACCCTTGCATAGTGAGATGAGAGTTTCTGGCCTCACACATAGAGGAAAAGCAGGAAGTGGTTATGTCCCTCCAAGCATGGTAAGAAAAATTAGTCCGGGCTTATCTGGACCTTCTTTTAACCCAATCTCACAGAGGGGAAAAATGTGACCAGACAGAGAAAATAAATATTTATAACAATATTAGATCTATTTTTCTCCATGTAACAGCTGGAAAGGAATGCATAGATGGAGCTCAAGCAGCAGCAGTTCCCGATCCATTGTGCTATCACAGGTCAGAGAGAAGCGGCTTGCTAACAGTTGCTTTGTATTGATTTACTGCGAAGCATCAGACATCCACAAGAGCCCTAGAGACCAGTGTCAATAGCCGTCCTGTCTACAGTAATTGTGAACTCTCCTGCAACTAATGAATGAAAAATGTAATTTACATAGCAATTCTATTGCGGCTACACTTGATTAACACCGTGATTTAAATCTGGGTTTGAAAGCTTACACAGATAATCACATCAATCAACATGCAGTTATAGTGCTGGTCTCTAACACAGCATTTCTAGTATAGATCCATTCTTCACTGTGCTGCTGCCATGAGGTTGAATTCTGCAAGCCAGCCTCTTTGAACACATGTCTTAATATCTTCTATCTAGCTTGATGTCAAATTTCATTAGTCACCAGGCCATACAACACACAAACAGGCCCTTCGGCCCACCGAGTCTGTGCTGACCATGAAGTACCCATTTACACGAATCCCATTTTTTTTCTCCCCACATTCCAGTCAACTACCCCCCCCCCCCGGGATTCCATCACCCACCTACACTAGGGGCTGCTCACAGTGGCCAGCTAACCTACCAACCCTATATATCTTTGGGATATGGGAGGAAACAGGAGCAGTAGGAGGAAACAGACTCATGTAAACTCCACTCAGGCAGCACCAGAGGTCAGAATTGAACCCAGGTCACTGCAGCTGTGCCATTGTGCCGCACCAGGGTCAGTGAGATCGTCAGATATCTGGCTCTTTGACCTGACCAAAAAGACTTGCATTTCTTTAGCACTAGTAACCTCCTCTTCAGGATGTACCAAACCACATGTTGTAGTTGTAACATGGGACGTGTGGCAGCCGATTTAGGACATCGGCATATTGGAATGTCTTTAGTTTTTGGATTCTTTTATAGAAAATGAGTGGCATTGGCCCTAATTGTCCCTGAACTGAGTGTCTTAATGAGAAATTTCAGAGGGCAATTAAAAGTCAAACATATCACTTTGGGTCCAGAATCAAATACCAACCAGCCTGGGGGAGATTGGTAGGGTTCCTTCTCTAAAGGGCATTTGTGCACCAGATGGGTTTTTACAGCTGTCTGGTAATTAGATGGTCACCACTGGCAAGGCAAGTTTATATTCCAAATTTATTTAAATATGTTAAGTCCTCCAGCTGTCATAGTGGGATTAGAGCTCGTGTCTCCAGGGTACAGGCCCCTGGATGCTATTGGTCCAGTTAATGTGCCAATGATGTGCCTTTGCGGTATTTTAGAGTCGTAGAGTTGAACAGCATGGAAAAAGGCCCTCCGGCCCATGTGCGTCCATGCCAAGCAAGATGTATAATCAAGCTAATCTCATTTCCCAGCACTTGGCCCATATCCCTCTAAGCTCTTATCATCCGTAGACCTGTTCACATACTTCTTAAATGTACCTGCCTCAACTACTTCCACTGGCAGCTGGTTCCATGTATTGGTATTGGTTTATTATTATCACTTGTACCGAGGTACAGTGAAAAACTTGTCTTGCATACTGATCGGATAGGTCAATTCATTACACAGTGCAGTTACATTGAGTTACTACAGAGTGCATTGAAGTGGTACAGGTAAAAACAATAACAGTACAGAGTAAAGTGTCACAGCTACAGAGGAAGTGCAGTGCAGGTAGACAATAAGGTGCAAGGTCACAACAAGGTAGATCGTGAGGTCTGAGTCCATCTCATTGTATAAGGGAACCGTTCAATAGTCTTATCACAGTGGGATAGAAGGTGTCCTTGAGCATGGTGGTACGTGCCCTCAGGCTCCTGTATCTTCTGCCTGATGGGAGAGGAGAGAAGAGAGAATGACCTGGGTGGGTGGGGTCTTTGATTATGCTGGCTGCTTCACCAAGGCAGTGAGAGGTAAAGACAGAGTTCAAGGAGGGGAGGCTGGTTTCCGTGACGCGCTGGTGAGCTTTCTTGGCTGTGGCATCTACGTGATTTGACCAGGACAGGCTATTGGTGATGTTCACTCCTAGGAACTTGAGGCTTTCAACCCTCTCGACCTCAGCACCGTTGATGTAGACAGAGGCATGTACACTGCTCCCTTTCCTGAAGTCAAAGGCCAGATCTTTTGTTTTGCTGACATTGAGGGAAAGGTTGTTGTCATGACACCATTCCACTAAGCTCTCTACCTCCTTCCTGTATCGTTATTTGAGATACAGCCCATTACGGTGGTATCATCTGCAAATTTTTAGATGGAGTTAGAACAAAATCTGGCCACACAGTCATCAGTATATAGGGAGTAGAGTAGAAGACTGAGGACGCAGTCTTGTGAGGCACCAGTGTTGAGTATAATTGTGCTGGAGGTATTGCTGCCTATCCTCACTGATTGCGGTCTGTTGGTCAGAAAGTCAAGGATCCAGTTACAGAGGGAGGTGTTGAGTTCCAGGTCTCGGAGTTTGGTGACGAGTTTGCTTGGGAACTACCACCTGCTGTGTGTTTAAAAAAAAAGTTGCCCCTCAGGTTCCTGTTAAACCTTTTACCTCTAACCTTAAAACTAAGTCCTCTAGTTTTCAATTCCCCAACCTTGGGAAAAAAAAGACTGCTCACCTTAACTATACCCCTCATGATCTTATCTACCTCTATGTGATCGCCCCTCAGCCCCCTACACTCCGAGGAGTAAAGGCCAATCCTTGGACATCTGAAGATGCTACATAAACACTAGTTAGTGTTCCTTTACAGTAAGATGAGGCCTTTCATTAGCTTAAGATTGTTTCTCCATTTTAGTTTGCTCAGAGGTGACCAGGACCCTCATTTCTATTGACCTGCTTTTCATCCAATGTCCCATGAAACCCCAACTACCTAAGAAAAATCTATCAGCTCTGAGCCTTCATGATCCCCAATCATATGCAGTCTTTTGGAGGAGAGTGAGTTCCATATTTCTGCTACATGTGTTTTTTTTTGGAAGGAATTGGAAGGAGGACTTAAGTTATCAGGAGAGACTGGAGAGGCTGGGGCTTTTTTCCCTAGAGCACAGGAGACTGAGGAGTGACCTTATAAAGGTAGACAAAATCATGAGGGGTATAGATAAAGTGGATGGTCTTCCTCCCAGGGTAGGGGATTCTAAAACCAGAGGACATAGTGAGGGTGGGGGGGGGGGAGATTTAAAGGGGATGTGAGGGGCAACCTTTTCATACAGAGGGTGGTGGGTATGTGGAACAAGCTGCCAAAGGGAGTGGTAGAGGCAGGTACAATTACAATGTTTAAAAGACATTTATACAGGTACATGGATAGGAAAGGTTTAGAGGGATATGGCCAAATGCAGGCAAATGGGACTAACTGAGGTAGGCACCTTGGTCGGCATGGACGAGTTGGGCCAAAGGGCCTGTTTCCATGCTCCATGACTCTATGAATCTTGATTTTGCTTTAGAGGTGGAATTTAATATTACATCCTTTGTTCAGCATTTACCTCCAACAACAAGAGGAAAATTTCCCCTGCATCTACCCTATTGATTTTTTACCTTTTTAATTCCTGTTTTAGATCACCTTCAATCTTGAACTTAGATGGTGGTGAGCCATCTTCTCAAACCGCTGCAAACTTCCTGGTGAAAGTGCACCCACAGCATTGTTGGGTGGGGTCTACTGGGATTTAGATCCAGTGGCAATGCATCAATATAATGTGATCAATATTATAGTGGCAATATAATGGCCATTATAGTTCCAGGTCAATGTGGAATATGACTTAGAAAGCAAGCTGAAGATCATGGTGTCCCCATGCTCTTTGAAACCGTCATCCTTCTTGGTTGCAATTGGCACAGGTTTGGGAGTTGCTATCAGAATAGCCTGATCAGAGTCATACAGCACGGAAACAGGCCCTTGGTCCCAACTCGTCCAGACCAACCAAGATGCCGATCTAAATTAGTCCCATTTGCCTGGGTTTGGCCCATATCCCCCTATACCTTTCCTATCCATGTACCAAATCCATGGATGAGTAACAGTGGTCCATTTTGTGGATGGTACACACTGTAGCCATTGTGAACATTTAGTGGTTGGCTGCTTTTACCTGGATAGTGTTGGACCTGCAGTCCAGCAACTACAAGCCAAGTTTATGGAAGTTTTCCTTGAAATTATTCCTCTCTGATTTGTTATTCTGGTGAATTTTCAATGTTCCCATTCCAAGAGTCATCATGGCACAGAAGGAGATCATATGGCCCATATAAGTGCCTGCCCGATAGAATCCATAGTGCAGTGCCTGGATCAGGCAACGATAGTCCAGACAGACTCTGACCAAGATTCCCAGCATCTGAATCATCGTGTTTCAGCTCTCCGAGATGTAAGCCAGCATGCCGGTAGTTTTTGTTCAGTATTCCTTCCACATGTCCATGAGCCTTCAGTGATTTGTGGACACATGCATTCAGATCTCCCTGTTCCTCCACTGTTCATAATTTCTCATCGTGAAGAAAACACTCCAGTTCGTCTTTGTCAGATTCAAAGTAGGCCACCTGACAATTTCCCAAAATGAACTCCATCTTCCAGTTTGAATCATGTATCAATGTGTTTCCTGCTCCCACCTGCAAAACTAATTGTGTCTGTTCACTTGGTGTCAACTGCAACTTTTGGATATACAACCCTTCATTGTTGTATGATGAAAAGCCGAGGCTGCAGTACAAATCCGTGAATTTACAAGCACACTCTGTCTTTCTCCTGATCAGCCCATACTTGACCAAGCACTCAGTCATCTTGTCCCTTTTTACAGGTTCCAGTAACTTCCCCTTGAACCGACAAGCTTGGAATAACCTGGTTTCACCATCCCTCCTAAATAATGAAGGAACATTTGCAGTGTCCCAATCCTGAGGCACAACACTTAACCTGGACCAGTTGCAGTTCACAAATGATGTTCTGCTTTCCTCCCGGAACCTGTCCCATTGTGTTCTTTGGAGCTTTTACCCATTGTTTGCTCAAGATAAGATAGCTTTATGAGTCACATGTACATGAAATGCATCTCTTGCGCAGAGTGTTCTGGGGCAGCCCGCAAGTGTCGCCGTGTTTCTGGCACCAACTTAGCATGCCCACAACTTCCTAACCCATACGTCTTTGGAATGTGGGAGGAAACCGGAGCACCCGGAGGAAACCCACGCTGTTACGGGGAGAACGTACAAACTCCTTACAGACAGCGGCTGGAATTGAACCCAGGTCGCTGGCGCTGTAATAGCGCTACACTTCCGTGCCTGCCTTTCCACATATGTAAATAACTTCTGATCTGTTTCGATGAAATTAATTAACCTTGTTCTTTAGATGGGAGTGTCCTGCATATTGAAATAAATTTAACTTAATTAACATGATAGTATAAAACTTTGAGGAATTCAGTTACTTTAACCTCCCTGATTTTTAAAAGGAAATTAAAAACGGCAGATGCTGGAAATCTGAAATAAAAACAGGGGTGTTTGACCTGAAATGTTCTCACTTTCTCTTTCCACAGATGCTGCCTGACCTACTGAGTGTTTCCAGCATTTTCTGTTATTTCTAATTATTCAAAGTTTGTTTCTTTAACAATAATGCACTGCTTAAATTCCTGTGTATATCACAGCTGGAAAACCAGAATGTATGAGACAGAGCTCGATTTTGTCCAGTATTGTAAAATAGGCGATAGCAAGCTGCCTTTTTGCCTTTCTTATTTTTATTTCCTTTGAAGTTTCTGTGGAAACAAAAATATTGGGATGGATAAATCAGGGTACTGTTTCACAATGCAATCTGGTAGAGTCAAGCTCAGTGCCTGAATGTTTAATGCAAAACATGGTGTTTTCCACAGAAATGCACTTGGGGTTGAATTCCTGCAAGGGACTGATTGCCATTACTTCAGCACAGTAACCTTCAAAATCCTGGAGAAACCACAAGAAAAGTCATCAATTGGAAGTAAAAAAAAATGTTTGATTCATGTGTGTAGTTGCACACTTCTGGTGGAGGAAGATAGGCTTTTATTGATAGGCACAAAATTTTTAAGATCTTATTCAAAAATAGAGTTACTGGATGCTAAAATGTAAATCGCAACATGCTTTGTTCAATATTTGACCACATGTAGGTCAATATACTATGGGCAGCACAGTAGCACAGCTAACAGAGCTGCTACCTCACAGCTCCAGTGATCCGGGTTCAATCCTGATCTCTACTTCTGTTTGTGTGGGGTTTGCATATTCTCACTGTGACTACGTGGGCTTTCTCTCGGTGCTCTGGTTTCCTCCCAGAGCAAAGTAGGTTAGGGTAGGATTAGTGTAAAAATGGGTGCTTGAAGGTCAGCACAAACTCAGTGGGCTGAAGAGCCTTTTTACATGCTGTATGTCACTGTGACTCAATGACTCAAAGTAACTTAATGGTCAGATTTAAAATGGTAACTTGATTTGGTAGATTCAGTAACTTCATTAAACCAATTTAGACAATAACCCTGGTGCTGACAAAGCATTGACAGAGCTCTTTTTAATATAAGTAAGTCAAACTCTTCAGAGACTTAAGAGAACTAATCGGATATAGTGGGAAAAAAAGCACTATTGGTCCTGAAAAACTGCCAAGGCCATGAATCACTCAGCTAACCCTTTCCCACTTGATTTGATAAAGGCACCATCAAGCATGGGGTTGTCCTGATTAGACTGGAAAGGCAAAAGGTTCACCTCTCAGTACATGAGTTGCCTTGGTGAACTCATTGGGCAGCAGTAAAATCTCCAATTGGCTTGGAACTCCTGAGCAGGGGGAAATATAGTGTTCCCACTCCCAATTTCAATCCAGTGAATTTACTCCTGGTATTTTTTTGAGAGCAGACCTCAGTCCTCACTCTTCTTCACACGGTCAAATGTCATGTCTAAAAGTGGACTGAAAAATGACTTCCCGGGCACACTGGCACAGAGCAGGTGAGAAAGTTGAATCAGTGAGTTTGATGTAACCAAAGAAATAGTGCTTGTGGATGCAATAGTAGAACACCAGGGATAGCATTATTGGTCTGTCTTTCTCAAAGAAAATGCAGACGAGATCTTGTCTTTCATTGAACCAACATTGAGAGTTCCTGAACCAAAATTCCAGTCACCAGTTATTTGGTTTGGCTTAGTTTAGTTTATTGTCATATGCAAGAGGGTGCAATATAATTCCTTGCTCGCATGGAGCTCACAGAGTAAACAATAGACATGGTAATAATAAATACAGCAATGAACACAAAACAATGGAACGGTGCAAAGATTGTTGTACAATCTGAGATAGTGCAAAAAGAAATGCTAAAGTGACAATAATGGAATTAATAACGGAAGTAGAACTCTGAGTCCGAGAATGTGGCGGCATCACCAGGAAGGGGATGTGAAAGAGGTGATTGGTTCAGACATCTGACAGCAGTGGGGAAGGAGTTGTGCTTAAGTCTGGTCCTACATTTTCTGTTGAGGTCTTCATAGATATTGACATAACTCAGTTCTGATTGGTAGTAAAGACTATTTGACCAGGACGTGTGGGACTGAGCCATCAGTATGCATTCTTGGGGTCCTGATGCAGGGTTTCGACCCAAAACGTTGACAATTCCTTTACTCCTACAGTTGCTGCTCAACCCGCTGAGTTCCTCCAGCAGATTGTTTGTTGCTCCAGATTCTAGCATTTGCAATTTCTTATGTCTCATGTGCACTCTCAGTGCTGTCTAGTTTTCATTAACAAGTTGCAAACATTACCACTGATCATTGGCTGACCCACTATCTTCAACACCAACCAGACCACCGTAGTGCCTTGTACATCACGATAAACACGGTAAACAGGGCAGCAGTCAGCGTAACGCTATTACAGCACCAGCGACCCGGGTTCAATTCCGGCCGCTGTCTGTAAGGAGTTTGTACGTTCTCTCCGTGTCTGTGTGGGTTTCCTCCCACATTCCAAAGGCGTACGGGTTAGGAAGTTGTGGGTATGTTATGTTGGCGCCGGAAGTGTGCCGACACTTGTGGGCTGCCCCCAGAACTCTGTACGCAAAAGATATATTTCACATCTGTTTCACATAGTCACATGTGTTTCCATGTACATGTGACTAATAAAGATACCTTATCTCTGATTAACCATACAATGTTTTCCCATTTGGATTTGCCAGAATGGGTATGGCCTGAATATTGGTCACCTGCTGAGGTATGCTCGGTAGACTATTCTGTGAATTGCTTTGTCAGAACTCCACAGACTGAGGCTGGTTTTGATTCTAATTGCTGTGATTGTTGCTTGTGAAATTGTTTGACAGGTAACCTTGTGACACAATGTGTTTCAAACTAAGTTTATTATTTTAGGTCTGTCAATTCACAAGTAGCAGATGGTCCAAGTGTACGGGAAAATGGTTCTGCAAATCTTTCCTCATAATTCATCTCTTTAACTGTTAGGATCAGTCTCTGTGATATTCCCAATGCTTAGGTACTGTCGCCACAGTAACTTTTGGCAGGAACCATCTTCACCTCTGGGACATCCCAGTGGATTTGACAGTCAATTGAGCACTTTGGCAATATAGTCAATGTTGTAAACAAAGGAAAGCAGTTTGCATACAGCAAGTGTGCAGTAATGACCAGATAATCTGTTGTAACATTTGTTATTAGGAGCAGGAACATTGGGTGTTTTTCTCTCTTGTCCATGGAATTGGTCATTAAGACCCCACTCATCACAGACTTGCCCCAGAGCTTGAGGGTCTTCTAAGCTTCATGGCTGGGTACCACATGAGGCACTGAGTCACTTTGGGGGAAAAATAAAAGCTGACATACTTCTAAATGTATGCAGAGTGCCATGTTCCTTGCTTACAGTTTGTCTAGTCACATACTACTCAAATGTTCAGAGACTTCTCCACAAAACAAAGCACAATACAGAACAGTTTTGCTCAAGCACACACACTCCAACTAAATTAAGTTAAGGCAGGTAATTCTACCTGGGAATTTATAACAGCCTTGCAGATTAAATCATCGTTTCCATCAGGTTATTCTGAGTGCCTGTCAGATACCATTAAGTAGCTCCTTCTGCAAACCCACTTTTGATCCACTTGATAAGAAGCCCCTTCAAATACAACAGCACTGAAATAGTTGACAGCCCCGTACTGTCTGTAAAGTGCAAATGATTGTTGGTGGACTTCTTATGTCAATGGGATAGGCCTCTCAAAAGAACGGGTTAGGATTAGTATTTGCATATTACCAGAGAAACCTGAACAAAAGAATTAGGAGCAGGAACAGGGTCAAACCTGCTCTACCAGTCAATAAAATCATCACTCACCTCAACTCCACTTCCCCACTAGTCCTCACCTCCCTTGGATACCAAAATCAATTAACCTCATTTGAATATACTCAATGACTATTCATCTGCAGCTGGAGACTAAATAGACCGCAGATGCAGGAATCTGCAACAACAAACAAGATGCTAGAGTAACTCAGCGGGTCAGGCAACATCTGTGGAGGAAAATTCATTTTGAGTGGACTAGAATATAAAAGCAAGGATGTAATGCTGAGGCTTTATAAGGCATTGATCAGACCACATTTGGAGTACTGTGAGCAGTTTTGGGCCCCATATCTAAGGAAGGATGTGCTGGTGTTGGAAAGGGTCCAGAGGAGGTTTACGAGAATGATCCCGGGGGTGAAAGGGTTAATATATGAGGAACGTTTGATGGCTCTGGGCCTGTACTCGCTGGAGTTTAGAAGAGTGAGCTGGGGGGTGGGGGTAGAATCTCATTGAAACCTATGGAATATTGAAAGGCCTGGATAGAGCGGAGAGGATGTTTCCAGTCGTGGGAGAGTCTAGGACCAGAGGGCACAGCCTCAGAATAAAAGGATGTCCCTTTAGAACTGAGGTGAGGAGGAACTTCTTCAGCCAAATGGTGGTGAATCTCTGGAATACATTGCCACAGACGGCTGTGGAGGCCAAGTCACTGGGTGTATTTAAAGCAGAGGTTGATAGGTTCTTGATTAGTAAGGGCGTCAAGGTTACAGGGAGAAGGCAGGAGAATGGGGTTGAGAGGGAAAAATAAATCAGCCATAATCGAATGGTGCAGCAGACTCAATGGGCTGAATGGCCTAATTCTGCTCCTATGTCTTATGATCTTAAAATGGAAAATGGACAATCATCGTGTCCAGAATCTTGAGACTGCACCTCCTAGTTCTAGTCTCCCCTGGAATACAAAAAGAAAACAACACATCATCTTCCCTGTCAATCCTATCCGGATGTATCATGGCTTGGTACGGCAACTGCTCTGCCCAGGACCGCAAGAAACTGCAGAGAGTTGTGAACACAGCCCAGCACATCACGGACACCAGCCTCCTCTCCTTGGACTCTCTTTACCTCTCACTGTCTTGGTGAAGCAGCCAGCATAATCAAAGACCCCACCCACCTGGGACGTTCTCTCTTCTCTTCCATCAGGTAGAAGATACAGGAGTCTGAGGGCACGTACAACCAGACCTAAGGACAGCTTCTACCCCACTGTGATAAGACTATTGAATGGTTCCCTTATACAATGAGATGGACTATGACCTCACGATCTACCTTGTTGTGACCTTGCACCTTATTGCACTGCACTTCCTCTGCAGCTGTGACACTTTACTCTGTACTGTTATTGTTTTTACCTGTACTACCTCAATGCACTTTGTACTAACTCAACGTAACTGCACTGTGTAATGAATTGACCTGTACAATCGGTTTGTGAGACAAGCTTTTCACTGTACCTCGGTACAAGTGACAATAATAAACCAATAGCAATACCGTATTAAAGTTATAATTTCAGAATAAGGGACAGGCCATTTAGGACTCAGATGAGGTGAAACTTGTGCTCCAGAACTTGCCGCACCTTTAGCCAAGCTGTTCCAATATGGCTACGATACTGGCATCCACCCAACAATGTGGAAAATTGCCCAGGTATATCCTGTCCACAAGAAGCAGAACAATTCCAATTACTGTCCCCGCTAGTCTAGTCTCAATCATCAGTAAAGTGATGGAGGGGATAATTGATAGTGCTGTCAAGCGGCACTTGCTCACAGACACTCAGTTGGGTTCCAAACTCAGTCAGCTCCTGACCTCATTACAGCCTTGGTCCAAACGTGGACAGAAAAGCTGAACTCCGGAGGTGAAGTAAGAAGAGGAACAAAGGACTGCAGATGCTGGAATCTAGATGAAAAACACAATGATGCTGGAGGAAGTCAGCAGGCCAGGCAGCATCTGTGGAGAAAAGCAGGTGGTCAACGTTTTGGGTCAGGACCCTTCCTCAGGACTGAAGATAGGAAAAGGGGAAGCCCAACATATAGGAGGGAAAAGCAGTGCAGTGATATGTGGACAAAAGAGGGGAGGCGGGGTGGGCACAAGGTGGTGATGGGTAGATGCAGGTGATAGTGATAGGCAGGTGCGGGGGAGGAGGGGAGAGCAGATCCACCCAGGGATGGGTCAAAGGTAAGGAGGGAAAAATGGGGGGGGGGGGGAATAGAAAAAAGAGAGAGAGGCTAGGAAAGGGAAGAAGAGGCATGGTTGGGGGGGGGTGTGGGGATTACTTAAAGTGGGAGAATTCCATAATAATGCTGTTGGGCTGCAAGGTTCCAAGACAGAAAATGAGGTGCTGTTCCTCCGGTTTGCGCTTGGAATTCTCCTGGCAGTGGAGCAGGCCGAGGACTAACATATCTAAGAGGAACTGCCCTTGCAGGTTCAACAACACTCAAGAATCTCAATACCATAGAGGACATGGCAGCCCACTTGGTCAGCAGCCCATCGACAACCATTTACTTACCCCACCACTCATGCACAGTAGCATCTACATGATACACTGCAGCAACTCACCAAGACTCCTAAGACAGCACTTTCCAAACCCACAATCTCTACCAGCTAGAAGGACAAGGGCAGCAAAGCCTAGGGAACACCACCACCTGGAAGTTGCCCTCCAAGGCACATGTCATCCTGACATCAAAATACATCACTGTTCCTTCACTGTTGTTGGGTCAAAGTCCTGAAACTACCTCCCTAACAACATTGTGGATATACCCACACCTCAAGGAGAAGAAGGCAGCTCATCACCACCTTCTCCAGGGCAATTAGGGATGGGCAATTAAATTCCGGCTCGGGCTTGAATGAATTTTTTTTTTAATTGTCACTCAAAGGGTGTTGAATCTTTGGAATTCTCCACCTGGATGGCTAAGGAGTCTCAGTCATTGAGTTAATTCAAAGCAGGGATCGATAGATTTCTGGTTATTAAAAGAATCGAGGGACATTGGAACAGTGTTAAAAAAAATGGCACGGAGGTAGAAGATAAACTGTGATCTTGATGAATCGTGGATTAGGCTCCAAAGGCCAGAAGAGTTCCTCCTGCTCCTAATTCTGAGATTCTTATAACCTCTCATTCTTCTACATATACTCAGCGAGTATAAGGCTCCATCTCTTTGTAGAAGTATGTGGGAAAGAGTTTCCTTTACTAGGTAGAGGTGTCAATTAACTTCTTGGGAATTTACATTCATTCATATCAAAGTCAAAGAAACTTTGTGTAAGATGGCTAGTTGGCTTTCATCCTCTTACTGCGCGATGAATAAAAGTTAAGATGAACTCCAGTACAGTTATTGCAGAAAAAAAATCACATTGAGCTCTCCTTAATGAAAAATTTTCCAAATGATGTGGTTCAATGTGATACAGTCTAATCTGGACTCTGCTGTGATCTGAAGGAGCTGGTGTCAGTTAGGCTAGAGACCATTGGATGGTGGACTGTACCTTGCAATAACATCCTCAGATCTGACAGTCAACTGAGCTCTCAGCAACTGATGGATTCTACTGAACTCAGCTGGATACGTTTGCCTCTGGGTAAGGTAGTTACCATGCTTGTTCTCACATAAGCATATCAAAGTCATAGAGTTGCACAGAGATACAGCACAGAAACAGGCCCTTCTGCCCACTGAGTCTGCACTGTCCATCAGGCACACATTTTTACACTAACCTTGCCCTAACCTGTTCTACTCTCCCCACAATCCCATCAACCCCCCAAGATTCTGCCACTCATCTACACACTAGGGACAATTTGCAATGGCCAATTAACCTACCAACCCACACATTTTTGTGATGCAGGAGAAAACCCATGCGGTCACAGAGAGAACTTGCAAACTCCACATAGCACCAGAGGTCAGGATTGAAGCCGAGTCACTGAAGCTGTGAGGCAGCGGTTCTAATCGCTGTGCCACTGTACTACCCTAGTCGTAGAACACAGAAACAGGCCCTTCAGCCCACCATATCCATGCTGCCCAATGTATCTACCTGCGATAATCCCTCATTAGGTCCATAGCCTTCTCTGCTTTGTCCAATCATGTCAGATTGATACTAGTTGAGCAAACACCTGCCTGTGAGGGAGTTGGAGAGAGGAGAATTCACTGTCCATAGATTCTATCAAGTCCTGGGAGGTACAATTTTTCCATGTACTGTACTACATACATAAGCCTTGAATGAGCCACCAGCTACTTTTACCTTCATGCTGCCAACCAAGGCTGATTGATATCAATGTCTTTAAGAATGTGCTATGGTTAATAAAAAAAAGATACTCAGTTTGTATTAACTGAACAATTGATTCACTGTAATGCGAGTCACTGTAAATCACCAGTTTGATTCACTGTAATGTGAGTCACATCTACTGATGGCTTCAATAAAAGACAATGTGTCTGTAAATCTTCCTCATCTTGGTTGTTTTTTCCTCTATGGTCGGATTTACAGACTGATGATTGTCATGTCTCTACTCAGTCCTTTCAGATGATGTCTTTTTAAGAAAATAACAGGCAATTCTCCTTTGTTCTAAGTAGTCGAATGGAAGACTCAAATTAAAAACGGAAAATGCTGGAAACATTCAGCAGGTCAGGCAGCGTGTGTGGAAAGAGATGTTGTTAACATTTCAATTCAGGGAACCTTTGCCAGATCTGAAACATTAAATCTTTCTCTTTCCAAAGATACTACCTGACCTGCTGAGTGTTTCCAGCATTTTCTGTTTTTAAAGTCGTAGAGCAATGACACACAGAAATAGGCCCTTCAGCCCACCAAATCCGTGTCAACCATCAACCACCTGTTTACACTAATCCTACATTAATCACATTGTTTAATTCTCCCCACTTTCTTGTCAGCTACCCCAAAATCCCACCACTCACCTACATTCCAGGGACAATTTACAGTAACCAATTAGCCTACCAACCCACACGTCTTTGGGATGTGTGAGGAAACCCACACGGTCATAGGGAGATCATACAAACTCCGCCAAGACAGCACCTGAGGTCAGGGTGGAACCCAGGTCACTACCACTATCCCGCCCGTAATTCATTATTTCAAATTTCCAGCATCTCCAGTTTCTTTTTTGATTTTCATTCACTGTAAGATCCATACTGGTTTCCCTTGCCTTACCCGTGTAGCTATTCTGTTGTGGAAGCTAAGATGGACAGCACTATGTGTTTGCCAAGCTTGAAGCAGCTACATAGAATCTGCAGCCTAGAAACAGGCATGCCGCCCACCCGGTCCATATCAGTGTGTATTCTTAGCAACGTCCTCTCCCATTCATCATCCCACACAATTGGTCATTCCTATCCTATGTCAACTTCATCTAACCCTGCATGGAGTTACATAGGGTATAAATTGAGCACAGTAGCAGCCCAATCTGCCCACGCCAGCAGTAATGCCGCACTCAAGTTTCTGTTAGCTTCACCCTTTACTCCTTCTACCCTCATGTGCTTAAGCAGTCTCATTTTAAGTGAGCCTGGATAATCTATAATTAACACCTCCACCACATTCTTGTCACAGCTTGAGTTAAGCAAATTCCTTCCAAATCCTGTATTGATTTCTTGCCGACTACCTTGTACTTAATGCCTTCGTTTCTTTTCAACTTTCTCTCTGTCTGCTCTGAAACCTTTTATAACTTTGACAAGCACTATTAGGCCACCCGTCAGTGTCCCCTTTTCAAGAGGAAAGAGACTCAGCTGTTCATCATTTCCTGATATTAACTCTCCTTGGTATTGTCCTTTTAGAACAACTTGGCACCTCTCCATTGATCTTGGATCGTGATAATCTGGTGAGCAGAACAGTAAACAACAATCCCATGCAAATTTAGCACAGTTTCTCTTTTTCTTCAGTCTCTCCAGAAATGTGGATTAGTCTTTTTTTAAGCCTGCACCAACCTGTGTCACACCTTCTCATGATTGGCGTATTAATACGCCCCTGTTTCCAGCTCTGTCTTGTGATTGTGTTTTTACTCCCCCAATAATTTGAGACATTATGAAACAACAACAGGAAATGCTGGAAACACTCAGGTCAGACAGCATCTGAAAGAGATCTCCATTTGAGACATTCTTGCTTCTTTCATACCAAAATGCAGCAGCTCAACAGTTTTCCATGTTAAAATTCATTCAGCCCCAACAACATGGTGCCTAACTGTAACTAGCTTTAATTCATAGGATCTCAATCATTAAGTTTGCCAAATAAACTCACCTTTCCAATGATTCACTAGGACAGTGCAGCATGGAGTGTAATATCATTGGGCGCTCATTGAAATTTATGGTTTGCCCTGGATTCTGAGCCAAATCCATATTAGCTGGTCAGAGACCAGTGATGACAACAGGTCCACCAGAAATGCCAACTGCCCAGTCTAGCGTCATCAATGGAGGAAGTAATGTTCTTGTTAGAGGGCAAGTCACTGAACTAGGAACACTTCTCAGAACTTACAGTTCATGTGGGGAGGGCACAGTTCTGCGGCTTGATGCTCTGCCATGCCAGAACTCAGAAGTGACCAAATTTCTGATTTTGGATTGGGTTGCATTTCCACCATTTTTACACTGCTGCCAGCTCCAAGGTTACAGCTGGTGAATGGGTAAATCCCTTTGGACATAATCATTGCCCCATCCCCACGCCACCCATTTTGCTTACCTTCTGTACCTGCATGCTAACTTTCCGTGACTTGTGCACTTGTCCTCCCCGATCCCTTTGTACTGCAACATTTTATCGTTGCATTCCATTTACCTAATAATTTGCATTTTCATTCTTCCTTTCAAAGTGAATAAGTTCACATTTTCCCACATGATATTCCAACCACCAGCTTGTCGCCTACCCACTTAACCTATTTATATCCCTTTGCAGGATCCTTGCGTCTTCCACACAATTTGCGAACTTGCCTGTCTTTGTATCATCGGCAAGTTCAGCCAAAAAACTCTTGGTCCCTTTATCTAAGTCATCAGCATTGATTGTAAATAGTTGAAGTGTCACTGTTCATCCATATGGCGCCCCACAAGATATTGGTTGCCAATTCGAAAATAAGACATTCATCCTGACCTCCTGGCATTTAGGTGGCCAATTATATATCCATGCCAATATATTACTCCCAACTTTGTGCTATCTTTTGCATTAATCTTTTATATAGCAGCTTGTTGAAATCTTCGTGGAAACCCAAATACGTTACATCCACTGCCTCCCCTTACTCCACCCTATTTGTTACATCCTCAAAAATCTCTTGCATATTTATCAAACATGATTTGCCTTTCAGTCAACCATGTGGAATCTGCTTGATTCACTGATGATTTTCTAATTGCCCTCTTATTACCTCTTTTAATAACAGATTACTGCATTTTCCCAATAGGCTCACCAGAACATTATTTCCTGCATTTTATATCTTTCCTTGAATAGTGGCTTGATATTTACAGTTTTTCAGTCCTCTGACCTTTCAGATGTAGGTGAGCAAGTGTCTTATATCCGGAACACCTGGGAGACCAACAGGGCATAAAAAATGAAAATGCTAGAAACACTCAGCAGGTCAGGCAGCGTCTGCAGAAAGAGAAACAGAGCCATCAAAGATTCTTCAACATGAAACATTAACTCTTGTTTCTCTTTCTATAGATGCTGCCTGACCTGCTGAGTGTTATCAGCACTTTTTGTTTTTACTTCTGTCTTCCGTCATTCTGCAGAATTTTCATGTTCAGAGTAACAGGTGTGCAGGTCATACTTACCGACAGAACGTTCTCATCTCAAGCCACCAGTGTAATGTGTGTAACATTGTTCAGGCTTCAAGAGGATGTAACTCCTGCAGTGAACAGCAACATAACAATAATATATGGCTGTGTTCATAATTCTGAATTCAGTTGAGGTGGAGCAGTTACAACTCTCACTGAAAATATCTCACTGGGACTACTTCATTAATTAATAATGTGGATTTGGCATGGTGTTTATTTGAAGTGCATGGGAATGGAGGGGTGCAGGCACTCAGGTAAGATAATAAAAGAAGAATGAAGGGTCCCATTAAAAAGGATTAGAAATCTAAAGGTTTCCATTGTCACGCTGCTAATCTCTTATGCTAATCTATTAATCAGGATTACAGTAGAGAGAGATGAATAGGATGAGTTCCCGTGCCTCCCTTTATTTCAAACCTTATAATTAAGTAAAAGAGCTCTTGAGTTGATCCAGCGCACTGCTGAGCCACAGAAAAGGGGCAGAATTTTTGGGTTTAATTGTCCAGCCTGCAGTAAATTAGGTGAACTCAGTGGGTTGGTAATAAAGACATCGACATCATCTTCAGCGTGTATGGGTGGTTGAGGGGTTCTGTCACCACAGTCCCCATTCCTGATTAATGTGCACTGATGCTTGGATATTAAGCATGGCTGGATAAGATTGGCTGTGTTGTCCTTCATAGACAGGAACTTGCTGAGAGTTGCACCTAAATAGATTGTTCCTTGTCAAGCTATTTGGACGAGTAACTAGGGGCTGAGCTACTGAAACAGAGACTTTCAAATCCATGATGAAAGCAGGGGAAGTAAATTTATTAAATGCATCTAAAAGAAAACAAAAGACTATTGCAAGGAAACTAATGTCAAAGTCGAGTTTATTGTCACATGCACAAGTCCATGTGTGCACAGATGCAATGAAAGACTTACTTGCAGCAACATCACAGGCACATAGCATCATATAAGCAGCATTCACAAAAAAAACATTAATTAAACATATTGTATGCAACTTTTCCAAGAAAGAACACAACTAATAACAAATAAACAAAGTCAATTTTAGTGCAAAGTGGTCATAGTGTTGCTAAACTGTAGTGATTTAGGGTTGTGCAGGTTGGTTCAAGAACCAAATAGTTGAAGGGAAGTAGCTGTTCTTGAACCTGGTGGTGTTGGACTTCAGAGTAGTTAATCTACATCTTCATTTGTTCTGGACTATATGTGACTCCAGACCCAACACTGTGGCGGAACCTTCCCTCTAAGAAGGGCGACAAGCCACTGAGGTGATTACAGATGGCCAATGATTGTCAGCTTTGCAAGCGATGAATGTCACGTGCACAAGTTAAAAAGGTAACAGAATGTATGATTTCTGGGGTGATTCCTCTCAGTTGCTGGAGTCCATCTCAGGTGGAGCCCCAATACTGCTGTCTCTCCCTACCATCTCCTCTCTCAATCCCAGTGTTGCTATCTCCATCTACCCTCTTGAAGTCTCTGTGCTGCCATTCCTGAGATATTCCTGAAAGATGGACAGGACTGTGAATCAAATGGACCTCATCATAAGGTGTACAATGAAGACGGAGAAAATGGACAGGTGTGATCTTGGAGATTAATGATGAAATCACTTTATTGATGGGAAAGGATATAATGAAGGTTAGCACACTATGGAACTTGGGAATGGCCCCATTAGCAGCTATGAAGTGGCAGAATGTATAAGTGCAGAGATTAGGCAAGCATGTAGTAAAGGAATAATACATTTAATGATGGAATTTTAACATTCATATAGTTTGTGATAAACAGGCTAGTTCTATCAGAATGGAATTTCTGGTAAGTTCAGGATATTTTACAGTAACAATCTAATCTAGAAATTAGAATGCAGCAGATGTTAATAACAATGACTTATGAGTTGGATTTTATTCACAGTTTAATGATGAATTAGCATTTATCTAGTAAAGGTCATGTTATGGTTGAGTGCAGTCCTGTGGTTGCAAGGAAGATACACTAAACAGGAAACGTTGACTACAATGTGATGAGATGGAGATGGTCCATGGGAAACAGGCAGTTGATTAAATGACCAAGAATCAGTAGGAATTGTTCAAGATCTGTTTGTAGCAGTTTGTACCACTGAGGGCAAGAGGTATATTTGAGAAAAGCCAAGAACAGCCAAAGAGACAACACAACATTAAAACAAAAAAGCATCCAATACGTGGAAAAAAATAGTATATATCCTGGAGACTTTGAGAAATGCAGATCACAGCAAATGATGACAAAGCGAGGGGACTGGGCCAAAATCTGCTCGATTTTTTACCTTTGTATTGGAAGAAAGAGGGTGGTCAGGAACAATATAAGCCCCTTGGTAACGGTGGTATTGTACACAAAAATAACATTGATGCTACCTTGGGTCATCTTCAAAGAAGAGGTCCCACTGAATAACAGACAATAAAGGTCAACATTGATGCTGAAGTTCACCATTGTATTCAGTGTACCAGCACAACCCTCCATGGAAATGAGAGTCTAAAGACCAAGATCTTCAACCCAGCACTAAGCTATGAACTACCAGGAAGCATTGATTTCCCCACCCTGCTATATGCTTCTGAGATGTGGAGTAACTACTGCAGGCACCTCAAATCACCGACGCACTTTCTGCAAAACATTCCAAATTCACTGGCAGGATAAGCGAACATCAATGTCCGCTCCCAGCTGACATTTCCAGCACCGAGACCCTAATTACACTTGATCATAAGCCCACCGCGAGACTCCTAAAACAGACTGGTAACTGTCCATTTCCCTCCATTGATGCTTCCTGACCCGCTGAGTTCCTCCAGCTTTTTGTGTGTCACTCCTGAAACAGACTGTTTATTCCCAGTTCTATCACTTAATTTTGCTCAGCACGTTGACAATAGAACAGATTCAATTATGTCCTCGAAACCTCTTTGAAAATATGTAACACCCTCACCAACTCAAAAGAATTCCCTTGCCCGTGACTAATTCAGGATGGCATTTGAAACCATATTGGGAGTGCGTCAAGTGCAGCATAACGAGTGGAAGGAGCCCTCTAACTCCCAAACTACTCACCTGCCCAACTCACTCAGTACTTCCTGCCCAGTATGTGTGTCCTGCATTGTATTTTTGAGGAGACTGAAGTACTAAACAAGCAAATGTTAACTGAGGTTAATTTAGTGAACTTGCACAGGGTATTTGATAAAATTCCTCATAAGAGACATTGAGTCAGGTTGCAGCTAATGGAACTGAAGGCATGTCGTTGACTTCATATAAATCAGCTGACTGGCAAGAGACAGAATAAGAGTAATGGGTAGGTTCTGAAAATGACATGTTGTGACAAGCAGTGTCCCCAGTGATCTGTACCAGGGCCTTAAAATATTCACCATTTTATGACTGACATGGTTGATGAAAGAGAAAGTTATGTACCCAGGTTTGCCAATGACACAAGGATAGACCATATTGTAAGTAGTGTAAGCATTAACTTATAAGGAATTATTAATAAGTTGAGTGAATGGGTCAGGCTGTGATGAGTAGATTTCAGTGTGGGCAAATGTGAGCTTCCCAAAAAGGACAGCACAGTGAACTTCCCAAATGCTGAAACATTATATAAATTGATGATCCAAAGGGACTTGGTTCTATGTACGTTCATTGTTAAGATGTCATGGACAGGTACAGACAGTGATTAAAAAGAGTGTTGGCCTTATGTCCAGATGACTAGAGTAGAAGAAAGTAGGTATAATGCTGCAGAGTACAAAGTCATGGTGAGACCATGAGCAGCTCTGGGCCCCACACCTTGGGAAGGGTTTTGTGACCTTGCAGAAGGATATCAGATCGCAGCTCGGCTGTGATCTCTGAATGGTGGTTCAGGGTCAAGAGGATGAGTGGCCTCCATTGATATTTATCCCCCAGTCTCAATCCTTGTGTTCCTTCCATTCCACTCACGTCACACATTCACTCAAGTTTCAATGCCAAGCCCATTACGTTGACTCTTGCTGTCCTTTGCAAGCCGTATAGAGTCATAAGAGTTATACAGCATGGGAACAGACCCTTTGGCCCAACTCATCTGTGCTGGCCAAGTTGCCTAACTGAGCTAGTCCCATTTGCCTGCATTTGGTCCATGGCCCTTTAAACCTTTCCTATCCATGTATCTGTCCAAATGCCTTTTAAACGTTGTAATTTTACTCACCCCTACCACTTCCTCTACAGCTCGTTCCATATACGCACCACCCTCTGTGTGGAAAAGTTGCCCCTAAGGTCCCTCTTAAATCTTTCCCCTCTCACTTTAAACCTATGCCCTCTAGTTTTGCACTCCCCAACCTGGGGAAAAGACTTCGGCAATTCACTTTACCAATGCCCCTCATGATTTTATAAACTTCTATAAGATCACCCCTCAGCCTCCTACACTCCAGGGAAAGAAGTTCTTGCCTATCCACCCTTTCCTAAAGACCAAGCCCTCCAGTCCCAACAACATCCTCTTAAATCTTTCTTTTGCACCGTCTCCAGTTTAGTGGCATTCTTCCTATAGCAGGGCAACCAGAACTGTATGCAATACTCCAAATGTGACCTTACCAACGTCTTGTACAGCTACAGCCTTCTCCATGGATTGTCACCTTGTCGTGGTGGAGAAGCTTGTGTGGTCCTGAGATCCCGAGAGCGATGCCATCTGGAGCTATGCTCCTGGTAGGGTCACCCATGGCGGTAAGGTCAATGGTGAAGTCCCTGACAAAGAACAATCCAACCAAGACCTCAACGCTGGAACAGGCGGACGAAGTTACTTCGAACTCAACGGCTGTGAAGGTGGATGAAGGCTGCAACAAATCCATCAGGTCCAATCGTCGTGGTTTCCATGCCATTGGAATCAGTTGGTTGATTTGTGAAGTATCGTGTGCTCTTTGTAGTGCAACATCAAGTACACATTAAACAAATACACACACAGGCGCCTTCGCTCTGTGGGCTACTCCTCAAGTCTTTCGGCGATCAGGGGAGGGCAATGGGAGCAGGCAATGTGGTGGCTGGAAGCTAACAACATTCCAAGACAGCCCATTGATGACTCCCTAAGACTTATAAGCCACTTGAGAGCCCATAAATAGATCAACAGAACAAAGACCATCATCGTCGACCTCGAGGGATAACCACGACGACAGCTACAACATGACATCCCAACTCCTGTACTCAGTATTGCTGAAGTCTGTTTCCTGCTTCCCTTTTCTCCAACCCCCACTACCAGCTTGGATCCAACCTTGCACCAGCAGAATCCCGGTGCCCCTGCCAAACCATCCCAGAGCTCTGCTGTACCCTGCTTGTCCTCGTGTCATTGTCTTTCTGCTTTCACTCAGTTAACAAGGTGAGCTGGAGTGAGTTGCGCAATAAGAAACCTAAAACAACATGAGTCAAACACATGAACAAAAAGGCAGCAAAAGAAGCAGAGTGAAAGTGAGCAAAAAAAAGTTGGAGAAATGGTGAAGGTGAGAAACTTCAACCTTAGTTTGCCACTTGTTCTGGAATATATTTTCATTGGGTCATCATTTCTGATTATCAGTAATACATCCCATGTACTCTGGTACTGTCTGTGTGGAGTTTCCACGTTCTCCATGTGACCATGTGGGTTTCCCCCAGGTGCTTCCACTTCCTGCCATGTCCCAAGGACAAGCAGGTGGGTGGGTTAATTGGCCACTGTAAATTGCCCCTGGCTGTACAGCTGAGTGGTATATTCTGGGAAAAAGTTGATGGGAATGTGGGGAGACTAAATTGGGATCAGTGCAGGATTAGTGCTCAATGGTCAGTACAGACCCAGTCAGCCAAAGGACCTGTTTCCGTGTTGTATTGAACCAAAGTCTTAATTTCTAATCTTCTCCCTTTCAGTAAAAGTGGGGAATGAGTTTGTGCATTTCAGTTTTTTATTCCGCTCACACTCCCGTTAAATCTTCGTTTGTCAGATGCTAAATGTTTTATGGGCATCAGCTTCATTAGAATGGGCCATCACGAATCTCTGTCTTAAGAGGCCACCACTGGGTGCTGTTAATAAGATGCAAAAGGATAACTCTGTATAACTCTTAAAGGCTTCCAGGCAAGATGATTTATTGAATCAAATGTGGGTTATTGATTGACCTCTGTTGAGCAATATAATTACACCGTGGTTTTTGTTTCTAAAATTGTGAAGAGCTCAGTAAATGGAAAAACTTACAAGGTTTTCTTTCTCTTTTCCATTCTTTAGACTTGTCTTGTGATGGTGCACAAAGGTTCACGTGACACTGTTTTGCTTTTTATCCTTGCCCCAATTTTCAAGAGACTTTTTTTTGTGTTCTTAACTGAATAAAACCTTAAGTTCTGTGGAATATTTCTTCAAGGGCATGTCATTCTAAGGCTGAACAAAAAGAGTTTGTGCTTTACAGTGAAACAGAACGTCAGTTAGTTCGAAAGAACCTCCACTCACTGAAAATCATAATTCACAGCTGAATTCACCTACCACCACTGCCCATCCAGTTTCCAATGCATCGATTACAAAATGCTTATTTTATTTATTCATGAGATGTTGACTTTGCTTGCAAGGCTGGCGCTTAATGTCCATGCTTAATTGCCCCCACATTTCAGAGGGCAGTTAATAGTCAGCCACATAACTGGAGCTAGCTGGGTCAGGATGGCAGATTTCCTTGAAAGCTAATAGTCTTTATGACAATCCATTTGATCATGGTTATTCTTACTGATCTAGCTTTATATACCAGATTTATTTTAATTGAATTTAAATTCTCCAGTTGTCATTGCTCATTACCTTGGTTCACTGGTCCAGGTTTCTGTATGTTTTTCCAACAACTTGCTGCTGAGAGACCCCCAGTCATTCCAACCAGTCATCTGTCTGCTGTTGGAAAGGTCTTTAGCCATGACATTGCTAAAACCTGGGGTTCATTTCCTTAACTCCTCAGCCACCACTGTAAAAGGCTTCCTGAAAACATAACGCTTTGACCAGGCCTGCTCAGAGTTTCTCAGCTTGCTTCCTGTGGCATATCAGGAGTTTATATCACTGAAGTATAGGGCATTATCCTGATGAAGTTTGTAAGTTTCCCCCTAAAATGTGGCTGGAAATGATGCATCAGGGCAGGAATTTTCTTCAGTGGGAAATGCTGGGCTCCTGTGTCACTGACACTTATCACATTGTGTATTCCAAATGCATGTGCAGAATGCCATGGGTGTTTTCTCTTGGGTTCCCCATCCCAGCTCCTGTAAGTGATACATCATGGAATTATGCCCTTACAAGTGACAACAGCATTGAGTTACCAAGTTGTACACTGGACTCTATCATGCTGGACCTGACCCCACGCATTGCAGTCATCCCAAGGAGCTCAAGGCCTTGCCACAGCAGCCTTTCCACAAGGTGGAGTGGGTCACAAGAAACGTCTAGGTCTCAGGCAGTGCAGACTGAGGCTTCACCCACAGGCTGCCCCGACGGCCTGCCAATATCTCAGGCAATCAAAGGGTTATTTCCAAATGTCTCTGATGAAAGAGTTGATAAAATTAATAAAAATAAATCATGAATTCACTTAAAACAATTGACTGACATAACTTAATTCAAACATTAATATTAATTGAATATTATTAATTAAAATAAAGTTTAAAGAAATACTTGCTTTCACTTTTAGAACATAGAACAATTACAGCACAATTCAGGCCCTTCGGCCCACAAAGCTGTGCCGAACATGTCCCTACCCTAGAAATTACTAGGCTTACCCATAGCCCTCTATTTTACTCAGCTCCATGTACCTATCTAACAGTCTCTTGAAAGACCCTATCGTATCAGCCTCCACCACCGTTTCCGGCAGCCCATTCCACGCACTCACCACTCTCTGAGTAAAAAACTTACCTCTGACATCTCCTCTATATCTACTCCCCAGCACCTTAAATCTATGTCCTCTTGTAGCCACCAATTCAGCCCTGGGGAAAAGCCTCTGACTATGTACCCTATCAATACTGCTCATCATCTGATACACGTCAATCAGGTCCCCCCTGATCCTCCGTCTCTCCAAGGAGAAAAGACTGAGTTCCCTCAACCTGCTTTCATAAGGCATGCTCCCCATTCCAGGCAGCATCCTTGTAAATCTCCTCTGCACCCTCTCTATGGCTTCCACATCTTTCCTGTAGTGAGGCGACCAGAACTGAGCACAGTACTCCAAGTGGGGTCTGACCAGGGACCTATATAGCTGTAATGAAGCTCAATGTTGTAATGAAGCTCAATGACTTTATTCCAAGGAGTGAAGCTGTGTTAGATGCACCAGGTATGTCTGATCTATAGCTGAGGGACCTGATATGGTGTGTATCTGACTGCTCAGCTTGGTCATTATGAATCCAGATTTAGTGTAGAGCAGCTCATTTGCAAACATCAATCTCCAACCAAGAGCAATGTGACAATGCTTTTTTTTAAAAAAAACAGTATTAGGACTGTTATTTGTGGAATAAATATTAGCCAGGACACTGGAGGTAATTCTCCTTCTACTTTTGAGAATGACATTGTAGAATCTTCTATATCCAGCTGAGAGGGCAGACTCTGCCTGAATTTAGTCTCTTTCAAAAGGCTGCATCTCCAACAGTGCAGTACACTCTCTGTACTTGAAGATCATTAAAAATCTGGAGATGCTGGAAATCTGAAACAAAATCAGAAAATCATGAGGGACATAGATGGGGTAGAGAGTCACAGAATTTTTCACAGGGTAGGGGAGTCTAAAACTAGAGGGCATAGGTTTAAGGTGAGAGGGGAAAGATTTAAAGGCAATCTGAGGGGCAAGGTTTTAACACAGAGTGTGGTGGGTGTATGGAATGAGCTGCCAGACGAAGTGGTAGAGGCAGGTACAGTTACAACATTAAAAGACATGTACATGGATAGGAAAGGGTTCGAGGGATACAGGCCAACATAGGCAAGCTTCAAGTTCAAGTTACTTTATTGTCATTCATCCATGCTATAAAAACACATGGCGGAATGAAATGTCATTTCCCCCAGAATCACATAACAGAGGACGTACATAGAACAGAAGACATACAATAAACACAAACAAAAAACAAAAAATCAAAAAAGTAGTGCAAGTACAAATAGTGCAAAGAAACAGTATATACAAAATACAAATTTAGTGCAGAGTTAGTGCAATACCAAGTTGGACAAGAGAAATACAAGCTCAGTGTGTTGTACTCATTGTATAAACATGTTCAGCAGCAGCCAAAGTTCTTCTACGCCATTGTGCAGACCAGAGCTGTTTCTGTGCTGTATGACTTAGCAGGTGAGGCAGCACCTGTAGAAAAGTGAAACAGTTATTATATCAGATCCAAGGCCCCACTTCATTTTCTATTTTTGTTTCAAACACTCAGTACTGCCAGGAGAGTTGTACCTCCAACATCCGGCACAGCATTAAGTCCTTCAACGGTGGCTAACTTTTTTTTGGCTCAGAAGTTACTTACTAATGATACTTCTGCCAGATATTTCATCCATTTGTACCACATTTCTTAATTCTCATATAATCATTAATCTGATTAAAATTATGTTGAAGGTCTCCCATTTGAATATCCATGGTCTGAACACATCCAAAATGTCAGTCCTTCATACGTTCACCATTCCCACTGTATTGGATCATGAGATTCTGGAGGTGATCTCTTAGTTTTCTGGTACTGTGGAATCCTGTGTTGTAAATACAATAAGTAAATGTGTCCTTCTATTGGACTTATAATGCCCAGAACTACATGCAAATTACATCAGATGTAAGCCTGTCATAGAATGACAAAGATTGGTGTCTGAGGGCTCAATATATCTGCACTTCAGATACTACTCACCCAATGAATTCAGGCTGGAGACACTGGATTGCATTGGGAATCATTATGTAGAACAATACTGTCAGGTGATTCACTGCAGGATGTGAAGACAACTTTCAAACAGAATATTAGTTGCCGCTACTTGTGACCCTTAGAGGTCCCAGGTCAAGTGTTCCTTTATACCTTTGAAGCCACTTTCTTCAAGGATGAAGTCACCCAGCACAATTCATCACAGGAGAAGCCTCTCATGAGTTAGCACAGTATGCTTAGACTTTTTCTACCAATATTACTTGACCTTTTCCATTGCATTTGTCTCTCATCTCGTTTATCCTTGTATCCTTGTGAAAGCAGCTTTTGCTTTGTAAGGGGAAGAGAGCGATAAAAGAAGATGGTCCTGGGAGAGTTGAGCTATAATAAGGGAAAGTGTACTCCTGTCCTAAAGTTGAAATGGTTTGCAAGTCTTGGCAATGCTTGGCTGCTCGCCATTTAATATTAATGCCCTGTTAATAGTGCTTTACTTTCTACTTTTGGTTCCTTTGTGAGCTGCCAGCCATTAACTTTATTCACTTGTGACAAAGTGACTGGTGTTTACTGTCTGCGCTAAAATATTGATTTTCTGTGTTTTTTTAAACTGTGATTTATGGAGGTGGACAGTTCACACATTTTCCTCCTTAGATTTATTACCCATTATTTACAACAGTGAAACAAATGGGTATGAGGTGCAGAATAGTTATAGGTCAATATTGAATCTAATAGAAGTGTTTGCTTTTGCCAAAAAAAAGCAACACAATTGTTTTATATTCTTTGAGCATAACCTTCATCTGACAAGGTTGCCTTGGGACCTTCCAGTTCAGTGTATTAATAATAGAGGGGGAAAGATACATAAATTCAAATGCTGGAAATGTGAAATCAAAGCAGAAAATGTTGAAATATTCCAGTGTCTGTTCAAGTGAAGAGTATTCAAATGTCACTGCCTTCTCCCCAACCGTCACCAATTATAAAAATAGCAATGTTGATTGGTCACCCATTATAGAAACCACTCCTTTTTTGTTTCCATCAAAGGAGGGCAGGCTCAGAGGAACTCAGGGAAGAAATGTGGAAAAAGTAGGATGGTGGTGGCTGTGGACATTAATATCAAGTGATGGGTGAAAGCAAAGAGAATAATGGATGGAGGTAGACAAATGAAGAGTACAGAATTGGAGAAAATTACAAAGATAGAATGGGGTAAGACAGGGACGATGATTTTACATTGAGTTTGTTGAAGACAGGGTGTTGAACTCGATACAAAAATTGGGAGAGATCTAAAATGGGCCACCAATTCACTATCGCCTGCATTTATAGCATCATGCACAGAGCAGCGCTGTCCAAACGATAATCATCCTATAAATGCGACGAGACTGAACAAAGCTGATGCCTGGAAGTAATTCAATGCAAACCCTTACAGTGCAGTGAAGGAATGTACAGATAAGCACCATATTATGACGGGGAATTGCATATTTAAAAAAATGTTCATTTTTATTTGAACCATTGGCTTTTCATGGTATAGTGATTTTAAATAATAGAGAACTGATGCTATTTTGCAGCAGTACTCAGCTGGGAATATTCAAAATTGTGTCGGGATGGTGCACTCATTTTGCTTTGTGTTTTCAGAGAATAATTTGATTTCTCTCTCTCGTTTCAGATGCATCATCCTATTCAGATGAAACCTGCTGACAGTGAAAAATCAAATGGTAAGCAATGCATGTGCACTGACTGAGGGGAGCTGGGATTTCATGGCTGTTGAGTTTATTTTCGTGCCTTCTCAAAACACTTTCCCTTTTTTCCTGAAGGACTGACAAGGTGGGTATGATTTCAAAGCACATCAAAGGTAGCCTGACAAGATAATTGGTGAGTGCCTGTGGACCATTGACTGTGCACAGTCACAGGGAAGGCACAGTCAAACTCAACCATCTATGCTGTTGACACCCAAATAAAATGCATCAGGAGTCAATGGTCTATGATCAGGAGACAGAAGAGACTACAGATGCTGGAATCTGGAGCAACAAACAATCTGCTGCTCAGTGGGTTGAGCAGCATCTCTGGGGGAAAGGAATTATCGACGTTTCAGGTCAAAACCCTGCGTCCTCCCCCTCCCCGATAGATGGTGTTTGACCCGCAGAGTTCCTCCAGCAGATTGTTTGTTAATCTATGACCAGGAATGGGAAACCCTTGCCATTCTAACCTAGCCTGGAGGTGTCGGGGATAAATGTAGTGCTATGTTTCGCGGTCAGTGGACGAGCGCTAGTCTATAGCACAAGAATGGAAGGTGAATAAAAGTACCCTCAGTGAGTCCTGGAGAGTGGGACAGGTTGGGAGAAAATGGGCAAACTTACCTCATTCTTAAGCATAAGGAAATATGTTTAAAAAAAAGTTTGGTCCAGAAGGCAGAGGGAGTGGCAAAGAAGCCAGCAATGTCACTGGGTTTGAGGCAACAATGGAGATATTAGGTACTCAAGGCTCTGGTGGAGATAACTTCTGAAAAAGGCATGGTTTCCTTGGGTCAGCTGCCTCTGTCCTGTTCCTTAAACTGCTTGTATGATTCCTTCCTTATCTTCGGGGGTGTTCTGATGACGTTGAAATGCAGTTCACACTCCTGACATCCCTACTGCATCTTGTTAATTAGCCAAGATCCAGGACCATTCATTAGATGGAGGCAATGTCTCTTTCTGCCCAAGATGGCATCTAGGTCCAGTCTTGCCACTGAGTGCACAGGTACACAAAGATATGCCTGGATCCACGTTGGTGCCTCCATCCTGGTGAAGATACCTGTTGAGATACTTTAGTCCAAGACCGAACATACAGACTTGGGAGTTAAGAGTAGGAATAGGTCACTCAGCCCTTCATTTCACCGGTTAATAAGATCATTGCTGATTGGATTGTAAACACAACTCCACATTCTTGTTAACCTTTCACCCTCTTTTTTTTATCAAGTATTTATCTACCTCTTGCTTAAAAATATTAAAAGACTACTGCGAGAGAGCTCCAAAGATTCATGATCCTCTGAGAGGAAAAAAGTTTGCTTCATCTCTGACTTAAATAAATGACCATTTACAGTGACCTCCTAGCTCTAGACTCCCCAACAAGTGGGAACATCCTTTCCACATACACCCTTAGGATCATGTTTCAATCAAGTCCCCCTCTCACTCTCCTAAACTCCTGTAGATACAATCCTAGCCTATTCACATTCTCTCTTAAGCCAACCCACCATACCAGGTATTAGTCTAGTAAACCTTCTCTGAACTGTTTCCTTTGCATTAACTTTCTTCCTTAAATGAGGAGACCAACACCATACACAGTACCCCTGATGTGGTCTTGCCAATGCCCAATATAGTGGAACCATAACCTCCCTACTTTAATAATCATCATAACATTCTTGAAATATTCTTTCATATTTCAAGTTCCTAGGAGTGAACATCACCAATAGCCTGTCTTGGTCCAATCACATAGATGCTACAGCCAAGAAAACACACCAGTGCCTCTAGTTCCTCAGGAGGCTAAAGAAATTTGGCATGTACCCAGTGACCCTCACCAATTTTTATCAATGCACCATAGAAAGCATCCTATCTGGGAGCATCACAGCTTGGTATGGCTCTGCCTGGGACCGTAGGAAACTGCAGAGAGTTGTGGACACAGCCCAGTGCATCATAAAAACCAGCCTCCTCTCCATAGACTCTGGCTACACTTCTCTCTGCCTGGGAAAAGCAGCCAACATAATCAAAGACCCCTCCTACCCCTCCATTCTCTCTTCTCCTCCCTCCCATTGGGCAGAAGATACAAAAGCCTGAAAGCAGGTACCACCAGGCTCAAGGACAGCTTCTATCCCACTGTGATAAGACTATTGAATAGTCCACTTGTACGATAAGGTGGACTCTTGTCCCCACAATCTACCTCGTCATGGCCTTGCAGTTTATTATCTGCCTGTACTGCACTTTCTCTGTAACTGTAACACTTTATTCTGCATTCTGTTACTGCTTTTCCCTTGTACTACCTCAATGCGCTGATGTGATGAAATGATCTATATGGATGGCATGCAGAACAAAGCTTTTCACTGTACATGTGACAATAATAAACCAATTTACAAATTTATTCAATTCTCCCAGCAATAAACAATAACACACTGTTAAACATCCCGATTATTGCTAATGACCAGCTTGGTCAGTCATAATCCACACTCTGACTGCACGGACACAGAGCATAAACCTCACCTTGTTTGGCAAGCTCACACAGAAATATATACCAAATCTCTGATGCATACAAACGTTCAACCATCTTAGTTTCACACTTGGTAGTTCTTTGCACATCTGGTCAAGGTTTCATGCCCTAGGAAACAATATGAAATTTGCCTTTGAGTAGGTTTCCATCTCTAGAATGAGCCTTGCAATGTATTTGGAGAACTCCTGCAGCCATGTTCTAATAAAGAAGGGCAACAGAGTCTTAACTCGGGCTAATTGATTCCTTTAGAATGTAATTGCATTGCCTTGACCTTGTGCACTTTGCATGGGACTGATGAATCTTTCAATTTTACATGTGGCATAAGCCACCTGTCAAAAAACGACTGTCACTGAGTCCCAAAACCGCAAGTGGAGCAGACACTATCGTTCCTGCCTTTTACCTCAAATCTTTTTCAGAATGAATATTGTGGTGTTTGAAACAATGCACTTTAAATTGTTTGATGAATAATATTGCAATATCTAAAGCAAATTAATGCAAAAAAGACACTGTTTTGGGGTAATACCAATTAAAGATTAAGCTGTGTTAAAAATTCGTAACGAGTAGGCTTATGAATTTTTAGACAGTAATTAGATGCCATATGCTGACATTAAGAAACAGGAAGCTGGTTAATTAAATGAGACAATTTAGCTGTTGTTTCTACAGTGACTGATTACTCGCTAGAGTCGTAGCCAGTTTTTGTATTGCTGGTTGAAACGAAGGATACAATGAAGAGATAAGTGACATTTCTATCCCTTGAAGAGAAAGCAGGCAGCATCCATCAAATCGACAAAGAGAGGACAACAACTCCACTGACAACTTTGTGGTTGACTTAGCTGGCAACCACAGAAATCATTAGAAATGTATGGCACGGAATGAGGCCATTCAATCCAAAACATTCATCCCAGCCAAAAGTCCACTCCCTAGCTCATGGTCCGTTGCTCTGCAGGTCAAAACTCCTCCACTACTCATTCAGCCTCTTTTTAAATGTAGCGAGGGCTTCTGCCACTATCCTATCAGGGAGGGAGTTCCAGACCCACACCATCCTTGAATCAAATAATTTTTCTTCAGTTCCCCTCTCATCCTACTGCCAATTAATTTAAACCTATGCCCCTTGTTACTGCCCTCTCTGCTAAGGGAAATTGGTCCTTTCTGCTAACCCTGTCGAGGTATCCCATAACTTTATACAGCTCCATCAAATCTCCCCTCAATCTACTATTTAATTTATTAATGGGACCTAGGTGGACACTGCCAGTATTTATTGCCCATTCCCAAGTGTCCTCGAGAAGGTGGGGGGAACTACCTTCATAACCTTTGTGGTCCTTCTGGTGAAAGTACTTCCACAGTGCTCTTGGGTGGGGAGTTCCAGGATTTGAATGATGAAGGCAAGATACTTCCAAGTCCTTCCTCTGTTCCAAAGGAAACAATGCCAGCAAAGGCAGTCTTCTCTTAACCACAAGTCTCCGCAACTGGCAACATCTTGGTAAATTTTCTACACACACACTCTGGTACCGTCACATCCCAACTGCTGTGTGTTGACCGGAACTGTGCGCAGCACTCAAAATGTGGCCAAACTAATATTTTGCATGAAGTCCCTGCTCTTGTATTCTATACCTAGGCCAATTAGGACAGGTAATCTGCATGTTACCTTAACCACCTTATCTACAGGTGTTGTTACTGCTATGGAGGTATTTTCCAAGATCCTCCTCTTCCTTGGTATCCCACCATTTATTGCTCTCTGTTTTCCCCCTCCAAATACCTGACAGACAAAGGCAAACGAATCGGCTATATAGGTCAGGACGTCTGCGGTTTGATCCCTGGTCTAAGAGAGTGAGTTGATCTGCCAAGCAATGGCAATTGTTGCTCACTGCATTGGAAGCAGCCAGCGTTCTTGTGTCTGAAGTGCTAAAGCCAAACCTGCCCATTTAAAAAGCAGACGATTCATAGTGACAGGGCAATGTGAAGGAAGTACCCGCTTCCACGGTCTTGCCGCCTTGAGAAATACTGAATGAAAATATAACAGAGTATGGATGACTGGCAGAACATCAATGCTGCATTACATTGTTTTACTTTACACATTGAAGACTATCAAGTGTAGACACTTCTGATGGGGTACGATTGGGTTGTCAACAGTCTATTTAATAAATGGCTGCAATCAGAAATCCACATATTTATATATACAGTATATATACAGTATATATATGTGTATATATGTGTGTTTGTATAATATATGCCATGAGGTCAGTTTTGAGATTCTCAGGTGGTTGTTGTTTGCTGATGATTCATTTCAAAAAGTAATTCTCTGCATGAAGTGCATGGGCCCCTAGAGATATTTCAATGTAAAAGACACTAGATAAATGCAATATTATTACTGCACAAAGTATAGTTTAGGAACCTGTGAGATTACATTTCAAATTGTTTTATTCCACTGTTTTACCTTGGTGAATGGGTTCTAGTTTCCTGAATACTCTGGCTTCCTGCAGAAGGATTGGTTTGTACTAAAATTGATTTAACCCATTTATAGCCTGCTGCCTTGCAATGCCCTTGAATCTGCATGGAATCCCAAAATCTGGAAACAGTGTATCTGTATTGCAGCACCCAATGCCTTGCCATGGGATAACGATCTTCTGAGTGTTTTGCTTCAGTTTTCTGTAAACCTTTGCTGATTTCCTGGTCACTCTTTTTGTCTCTTAGATGTGAAGAGAGTGTGCTGATTGCTTTGTCTATCTCTGTCCTCTGAAGCCAACTATACAGTCCTAACATTGTCTCACTTGGTTTGCCGTCCCTTGTAATCAGTGCAAGTATATTGATTTCTTGTATAATAAGCTATGTCTGTTCACCTTGTTTTCTGAACAATTAAGCAGAGTCTTGCTTCATGCCACAAGGGTTTTGTATGTGATTGTTGCACTCAGGAAGTTTGGTGCAAGTGGCCAGGGACCATAAGATATGGGAGCAAAATTAGGCCATTCGGCCCGAGTCTGCTCTGCCATTCAATCATGGCTGATTTTTTTTCAACCCCATTCTCCTGCCTTCTCCCAGTAACCCTTAACCCCCTTACCAATGAAGAACCTGCCTTAAATACACCCAATGACTTGGCCTCGATAGCCCTCTGTGGCAATAAATTCCACAGATTTCCGGAATGGAATGAAAGGGCTCTTGGACTGTACTCACTGGAGTACAGAAGAATGAGAGGGGACCTCATAGAAATATTTAGAATGTTGAAAGGACTGGACAGAGTAGATGTGGCTAAGCTGTTTCCCTTGGTGGGTGAATCCAGGACTAGGGGGCACAATCTTAGAATTAGAGGGTACCAGTTTAAAACAGAAATGAGAAGTTTCTTTAGCCAGAGGGTAGTGAAATTATGGAATTCCTTGCCACTTACAGCTGTGGAGACCCAATCATTAGGGGTGTTTAAGGAGGAGATAGATAGGTATCTAATTAGTCAAGGTATCAAGGGATACGGGGGCAAGGCCGGAAATTGGGGCTAGATAGGAATAGTCTTTAGTGTAGCTCATGGAGCAGACTCGAAGGGCCGAATGGCCTACGTCTGCTCCTTTGTCTTGTGATCTTGTGTGACCCTCTGGCTGAAGAAATTCCTCCTCATCTCAGTTTCAAAGGGACATCCCTTTATTCTGAGACTGTGCCCTCGGATCTTAGACTCTCCTACTGAGGGAAATATCCTCTCCATGTCCAGTCTATCCAGGCCTTTCGGTATTTGGTAAGTCTCATTGAGATTCCCCCTTCATCCTTCTGAACTCCATCGAGTACAGGTCCAGAGACATCAAACACTCCTCAAACGTTATCCCTTTCATTCCGTGATCATTCTTGTGAACCTCCTCTGGACCCTCACCAGGATCAGCACATCTTTCCTTAGATATGGGGCCCAAAATTGCTCACAATACTCCAATTGTGGTCTGACCAAATGCCTTATAAAGCCTCAGCAGTATACTCTTGCTTTTATGTTCTAGTCCTTTTGAAATGAATGCTAACATTGCATTTGCCTTCTTTACTACTGACTTAATCTGCGAGTTAACCTCAAGGGAATCCTGAACTGGGACTCCCAAGTCCCTCTGCACCTCTTATTTCTGAATTCTCTCCCCATTTAAAAAATAATATACACCTTTATTCTTCCTCCCAAAGTGCGTAACCCCACACTTCCCGACTCTGTATTCCATCTGTCACTTCTTTACCCATTCTCCCAACCTGTCCAAGTCCTTCTGCAGACTCCCTGGTTCTGCGACGCTACCTATCCCTCCACCAATCTTGTTATGTCTTCACATCACATGAGGTGATATGTGCTTTCCAAGTTTTATGATTGTGGTGCTTTGTTTTGAGCTATGAAAACAGCAGTGGAGTGTCAACAGATCTAGACATGAGTGTGAACGTATTAGCCAATATCCAGCCCCAAAGTCTCTGGTGAATGCTAGGAATTTAAACAGTTTGAAGAGAAAAAGTAGGAGATATTACTTGAGGATGTTACTGGATTTTCAAAGTTGGGTTAGCTTATTGGTAGCATTCTTACCTCTGGGCATGCTGTGGGTCATGGCCAACTCCAGGATAGTATGCACAATCTTGGATAGAAGATACATTGGATCTAAAGTTCTATGGCACCTGGTTATGCCACAGTTGATCCTAAGGTTTGCTGGCTCTACATCCAGTTCTAGAGTTAACAAGGCAATCATAGTGTCTTGTTCAAGATTCCAAAGTAAGCTTTGACAAAGAGATATTTAGTCTGCATGATTGAAGCCCCTGCTGCTGCAAACAAAATCCACCTCCTCTACTCAGATGCCAAATCTTATTGGATAATCACTTGCATGTAAAGTTGTGGGATGTTTCAGTATGCGTGAAGGCACTATATAAATGCAAGCACTTGTTACAGTCGCAATTTGCAGGCACTTAACGCGCTTTGCATTTAAGATAAGATCATTTTATTAGTCACATGTACATCAAAACACACAGTGAAATGCATCTTTTGTGTAGAGTGTTCTAGGGGCAGCCCGCAAGTGTCGCCACGCTTCCGGCACCCACATAACATGCCCACAACCTCCTAACCCATTCACCTTTGGAATGTGGGAGGAAACCAGAGCACCCAGAGGAAACCCACGCAGACACGGGGAGAACATACAAACTCCTTACAGACAGCGGCAGGAATTGAACCCGGGTCACTGGTGCTGTAAAGCACTATGCTAACTGCTGCAATACCGTGCCTGCCCAATTACGAATTACTAATGCACAATGAGCTCTGCACTAAAATTGGAAGTCAATTGAGGAAGCAGACTTCAACATAACATCTTTTACTATGCTTTGCATTTGGTTCGTATGACAGATAATCAATTTCGACACCATTGCTGTTCATTTCCTTCCCTTCTCCCCTTTTTTTGTGTTGTGCCAGCAGTTTGCTGACGTCCCAAATCAGTGGCGGCATAGTGACGTAGCTGGTAGAGCCACTGCCTCACAGCTCCAGAGATCCAGGTTTGATCCTGACCTCCAGTGCTGTCTGTGTGTGCGGAGTTTGCACGTCCTCCCTGCGACTGCGTGAGTTTCCCCCGGGTGCTCCGGGTTCCTCCCACATCCCAAAGACGTGCAGGTCGGTGGGTTAATTGGCTGCTCTAAGTTACCCCCAGTGTGTGGGTAAGTGGTAGAATCTGGGGGGAGTTGATGGGAATGTTGGAAGAATAAAATGGGACCAGTGTAATTGGGTGGTTGATGGTCATACAGACTCAGTGGGCCGAAGGGCCTCTTTCTGTGCTGTGTAACTCTATGACTCTTAATGCCTATTTCCCGGTTGGAATGCTTAGTCCTTGCTTTCAGTACTTCCGCCCATGTTGGAAGCAGAGATTGGACGTTAGGATTGATCGTCACAATTAGACCTGGTGGAGTACATAGAGGGAAGCTCTGACTTTCTATCCATTAGATGATAGAGATTTATAATTGGAGTGGGGTATTAATGAATACTCACCTCCGTAAGGCAAAGGTCCTATGCCAACTGACCCACTGCATCACACTGCCCTCCGCCAGTAAAAGTTCAGGGCAAGATCCTGGATCACTTCTCATATCTTGGGAGCCACCCCTCAGCGAAGGCAGCCCATTGATGCTGAAATCCTTTACCACTTTCATAGATCCAGCACAGCTTTTGGTCGATTAGCCTGAGGGCAAGTACCACCAGACTTAAGGACAGCTTCTACCCCACTGTGATAAGACGATTGAACGGTTCTCTTATACAGTGAGATAGACTATGACTTCACGATCTACCTTGTTGTGACCTTGCACCTTATTGCACTGCACTTTCTCTGTAGCTGTGACACTTTACTCTGTACTGTTATTGTTTTTACCTGTACTACCTCAATGTACTCTGTACTAACTCGATGTAACTGCACTGTGTAATGAATTGACCTGTATGATTGGTATGCAAGACAAGTTTTTCACCGTACGTCGGTACAAGTGACAATAATAAACCAATACCAATACCAAGTATCCCTGAAGGTGAGAAGGCATGGCTCATTGCTGCCCTCCTATATAAGATAAGATAAGATATCTTTATTAGTCACGTGTACATCGAAACACACACTGAAATGCATCTTTTGTGTAGAGTATTTTGGGGCAGCCCGCAAGTGTCACCATGTTTCCGGTGCCAACGTAGCACGCCCACAGCTTCCTAACCTGTACGTCTTTTGGAATGTGGAAGGAAACCGGAGCATCCGGAGGAAACCCACACAGACACGGGGAGAACGTACAAACTCCTTATAGACAGCGGCGGGAATTGAACCCGGGTCGCTGGCGCTGTAATAGCGTTACGCTAACCACTATACTACCATGCCTGCCCACTACTGTGCCTGCCTATATGATCTTGAGATGCAGACTAACTGTAGCAGGCACCTCAAGGCACTGAAAGAACTCCACCAATGGTGTCACTGCAAAATCCTCCAAGTTCACTGGAAGGATAAGCCAGCATCATCGACACTGATATCTGGCGGCTCCATTGGACAGGCCATGTGGTTTGCATGTCCAACTCCAGACCTCCAAAACACACACACAATTCGTGGGAAGAAATTGTAAGGCAAACAAAGGAAAATATTTAAGGATGAAAGAAACAGGCTTAATGTTTCTGGTTGATGACTTTCTCTTCACAAATGCTGTCTGCCCTGCTGGATATTTCCTGCATTTGCGGTTCTTTTAGATTTCAAAAGTATCTTGACACCTCAGTAACATCTAGGGATACTGGCCTTACTGATAACAGCTGCATCCTAGAAATAAAAGTCAGTTTCCATTGAACAGTTCAACACCAGAGTTAGTAGCGTCAACCTCCTTCATCTCCCCAAGACTCCCATACCTTTTGTCACTTATTTCATGATTATTCAATGACCTAAGTGTGGTTTCACTGTGGATTTGTAGAGTGTTTTATTCTTGCATAGCTGGTTTATGCTCGGGACCACCTCTGGATACTTCCCACAGTGGTGTGATGTTTTGGAGTAGAAAGATATTGGGTATCTTGCCTCTCTTGGGTCCCCTTTAACTGAGGGTACACAAGCAGCAAATGAACCATCATTTCCCGATAAATCTTCAACATTTCATTTTTCCTGTTCTTGGTGTTTTCAAACACAAGTATTGGTTGGATGACATTGTCATCATATTCCCATGGAGAGGATGATGGAAGCACATATTGTTCAAGGTTGGACTGTTAGACCAACACTTGGTTGTAAGCTTATTTAGAGAGGATGAAGGGCGTTCCTTGCTGCAGCGACTGTAACTGGTCACAATGCAGCCTCATACAGTCCAGGGTGGCATAGTAGTGGTTTGATTCCTACCTCTGGTAATGTCTGTGAAGATTTGCCCATTCTCCCCGTGACTGTATGGGTGCTCTGGTTTCCTCCCATGTACCAAATATGTACCGTTTGTTCGATCAATTGGCCACTGTAAGTTGCCTCTCATGTTGGTGAGTAAAAGAGGAATCGGGGGGGTGGGGGGGGCGGTGGTGTTATAAATGGGATTGTGTGGGAGAATAGGTTACAGAGAAATGTGGGGGAGGGAAATCAGATTGAAGAGATTGCTTTGAGAGCTGGCATAGACTTAATGGGCTGAATGGCCTACCTCTATGTTGTAAGGAAAAATGAGAATAGTATCAATTCCAGCAAGGGGTAAGTGAGCTTCAGGCCAACCATAATTTTCTCGTTTTATTTCTGTTGTTGTCTACGCTAAACCTGGCAGCTCCCAAAGTCTTTTCCAATATATGGTTTTCCCTGTTCAGAGTTAAGTTGAACAGCTGCCATCAGTTGAATCCTGAGGCAATTCCAGACCACTCTTTGATATTGTGACACGGGTCCATGACAAAGACGACTTGATCCTGGTTTCCAAGGGAAGGGCCACGTTTCCATTTTTTTTATTTTTGAGCTTCCTATGATGCTGTGCAACAGAGGGATTGGAGAAATTGAGAGGCAATCTTATGGAGGTATGTAAGATCATGAGGGGCATAGACAGGGTGAATGCACTCAATCTTTTTCCGAGGGTTGGAGAATCAAGAGATAAGATATCTTTATTAGTCACATGTACATCGAAACACACAGTGAAATGCATCTTTTGCGTAGAGTGTTCTGAGGGCAGCCCGCAAGTGTCGCCACGCTTCCGGCGCCAACATAACATACCCACAACTTCCTAACCCATACACCTTTGGAATGTGGGAGGAAACCGGAGCACCCGGAGGAAACCCACGCAGACACGGGCAGAATGTACAAACTCTGTACAGACGGTGGCCGGAACTGAACCCGGGTCGCTGGCGCTGTAAAGTGTTACGCTAACCGCTACACTAGCATGTCTGCCCTAGGTTTAAGGTCAGAGGGGAGATATTTAATAGGAACTTGAGGGGCAACTTTTTTTTTCACACAAAAGGTGGTATGTATGAGAACGAGCTGCCAGAGGAAGTGGTTGAGGCAGGTACAATAACAACTTTTAAAAGACAGTTGGACATGGTTAGGAAAGGTTTAGAAGGTTATGGGCCAAACGCTAACAAATGGGACCAGCTTGGATGGGGCATCATGGTCAGCATGGACCAGTTGGGCTGAAGGGCCTGTTTCTGTGCTGTATGACTCTATAAATAAAGTGCTTTCTTTCTGGTTTCCCTCATAACATGTGCCTTAATAGCCAAATTTACATTAAATTTGATTTCAGTTTTATTGGGGGTTTTTTGAGGTGGCAAAATGTGATACTCCGATGTACTTTATTAACCACTTAAGCTTTGCAGCGTGGCGTGGAATAAACTGACCCTGTATGCCCGCAAAAGTATTAACTCATAAATTCTTTGTTATTGTAAAGCCAATTGAGGCTGTCAGATAGAAGAACATTATTCATATCCCTTCTTAATTGCCTTCTGTTGTGGTTGGGGCTGTTCTCAAAGACTGATATCCATGGAGGGAATGAGCGAAGCACATATTTTTCAGGATTTGATTTGTTATTCAGACTAGTGCTTGCTTAGAGAAGATAAAAGCAGTCCCTTGCTGCAGGGGCTGTAACTGGTATCGACGCCGGCTGGTACAGTCTCACCTCGTGGCCTGTTGTGTCAGGGAACATTGTCAGGGGAAGATGATCAAACGTCGTCACTAACAGGCATTCGTTTTTTTCTTTTCCTTCCAGCTGTGGAAGACCGGAAGTTGTTCATTGGGATGGTTTCTAAAAAGTGCAACGAGAATGACATCAGGGTGATGTTCTCAACGTTCGGGCAAATAGAGGAATGCAGAATTCTTCGGGGACCTGACGGTTTGAGTCGAGGCAAGTGTGAAATCCATCCAGCCTGTTCTTTTTCCCCAGTGCTAATTGGAACTGTATGTCACAGCCAGTGAAGCAGAACGTTCCATCTTCCATTCCAAATGCTACATATCAATATGTCTCCTCCAGCATGGTTTTAGCTCTTTAAGCAACTCCCTTGAGCTATTTTAAGCCCACGATGCAAACACATTAATTACTGGACTCTGTCTATTGCCAGTATTTCATGAAGCTTTGACTCATGTCAGAGGGGACTTTCAAAAGACAACCAAAAAAAAATTCTCAGTTTTTTAGTCCTATTAAAGTTTCCCAACTGTGACCAGGTTAATAGCCTTCAATCTTGTCACCAGTAGTTATCTAATTTAAGTTTGCGAATGTTTCAAAGCCTTCTCTTTGCGGTAGACACTGGGGACCACGTTTAACTATCTGAGATTTGCAGCAGCAATTATGAGAGAGAGAAATTTTAAGTTGAGGAGGAAATTATTTTGAGAGGATTTCTATTAATTTGAGGAAAATAGTAATGCTTTCAGAGGTAATGGGCCCAATGTTAACCCCCTCCTACCCGGCAGAAATTAGGCTAGCTGTGGCCACCTAATTGCAGAAAAGGATGTTCGCGCTGTTGTGAAGGAACAAGGGAAAACAAGTTGAAATTCATCTTCAAAGACATAAAAATGTGTCCCAAAAGTGTGACAGAATGCAGTGGAACAAAATTTTGAAAGCAGAGTCCAAGATGTATATACTATTGTGTTTATACATAAGGCATGTGAGATAGAGGATACATTTCTGCTTCGGTGTGCCCTGAACAGGCACTGATGTCACAACAAGTGCTGAGCAAACCATTTCACTGTTTGCTTGGAGAAAGCAACCAAAGCTTCTATGGGCAAATGGTACGGTTTGAATAAAATCTCCCCCCTTGTATCACGTTCTTGTCACCATGATGCAAATGTTTTGCACCCAGGAGTTGCTGGGGGTTTGGAACTCACCACCTGAAGGGGAGGAAGAGGCAGAATCCCTGATCACATTAAGAAAGTACTTGAGTGTGCACTTGAATAGGCCTACCCTGCAGGACATCAGGCAGGTGGGATTAAGCTGGGTCGTTCTTTCTCGGCTGGCACGGATGGGCCAAGTGGCCTCTTCCTGTTTCATAAAGAGGGCTTGCTCAGCCGTTCTCCACAAAAAGCCTCACCCTGTTAATCATTCTCCCAGCTCCCTGCTGCCCCAATTAACTAACATCCTTAAAGAAGAGAATTTTAGTTGCTTTCCCATTGTACCAGTTGCCTTGCAAAAATGAGACCTCGCTGAGGGAGGATTTAAAGTGCATTAAAATTACCTCAGGGCTGAGGGAAGTACTTGTGTTGAATGGTCAGAATGTGCAGGGATCAAGAGATTAACGTACTCAAATTAGAAAAGCACTTTAAGGGCTGAAAATTGTTATTAGTAAAAAACAAAGTGGAATTCTGATTAGAACCAATACCACCTCCCCACCCAAACTTTGCTCTGTTCTTTCAATTAAATAAGTTGCTTTTGGAAAAAAATACAATACAGCTTTAGAATCCAAAGGCATTGGTTGGGTTTATTTTGGAATCTCCCCATCCCTCTCGCCCCATACAAAAAGACACCAACGACTCCAGGTTGTTCTAAATCCATCACTGCAACCCATTTTGGCATCTGTCAGGCATTATGGTGGAATTACAAACAACCTGCTGGGGGAACTCAACGGGTCGAGCAGCATCTGTTGGGGGGTGGGGGGAGGGTGGTGCGGAGGAGAGGAATTGTCAATGTTTCAGGTGGAAACCCTGCATCAGGATTCAGGTTGGAGAGGGGTGATGGCCAGTGTAAAGAGGGGAGGGGGAGTGGTGAGACAGGAGCCTGAGGTGATTGGTGGACTGAGGAGGGGGTGAAGGACGAGGGGCAGGTTGAGCCGGGAAGGGGAGGGGTGGGGTTGGGAGACAGCGGCAAAAATGAAGGCAGAGAGAAAAAAAGGAAAGGCAGCTGTAATGAGGTGGGAGGAGGGGAAGGTGGAGAGTGGAGAATTATAGTAGAATTGTTGTGTTACCAGGCCAGTAATCCAGAGACCTAGATTACAGAGGTGTGAACTTAAATCCCACTTTGGGACCTTTGGATCTTTTAAATTTGGTTAATTAAATAAATGTGAAATACAAAGCTAGTACCAGTAATGGGGACCATGAAATTACTACATTGCAGTTAAAATTCCATCTAGTTTACAAGGGAAGGAAACCCGCCTTCCTTACCTGGCCTGATCTATGTGTGATTCCCAACCCCACAGGAGTGTGATTGATTCTTAAATCTCCTCTGACACAGCTTGTTTCAACGTGCTATGGTCAGAATAGCCTCGAGAAAATCCTACATCCCTTCAATCATTAACTTAGTGAGGTTTAGAAGTAGCTGTTGTCTCCTTTGGTAAAGCTCAGCACTTGCACATTACCAAGCAACCTCACCTAATTAAAATATTTGGATTCTACACTTACCCCCTGAATTTTTAGTGAAATTTCTGTTATCCTCTCAAAGATGGAAAGAGTTTAAACTTAAGCGAAAGGGACTTGGGATCCGGATCCATAGTTTTATTTATTTTACGGAAAGCTGAGGTTATAGAGTGAAAATTTCAGCAAATTTGAACCTAATGTTGCAAAGGGAAACAAAAATTAAAGTGGGATTTAAACCCACAGGTAACTTTTTACATGTTGACCAGTTGGCATCAACCAGGAACATAGAACATAGAACACTATGGGTGCCTCATTTCTGGCATGTCCAGTTCTGGTCGCCTCAGTATAGGAAGGATGTGGAAGCGTTGGAAAGGATGCAGAGGAGATTTACCAGGATGTTGCCTGGTTTAGAGAGTAGGCATTACGAGGAGAGACTAAGAGAGCTGGGGCTTTACTCTTTGGAGAAAAGGAGGATAAGAAGAGACATGATAGAAGTGTACAAAATATTAAGAGGAATAGATAGAGTAGACAGCCAGCGCCTCTTTCCCGGGACACCAATGCTCAATATAAGAGGGCATGGCTTTTAAGTAATGGGTGGGAAGTTAAAGGGAGATATCAGAGGAAGGATTTTTTACCCAGAGAGTGGTTGGGGCATCGAATGCGCTGCCTGGGGTGGTGGTGGAGGCAGGTACATTGGTCAAATTCAAGAGATTACTACATAAGCATATTGGAGGAATTTAAAATAGGGGGATATGTGGGAGGAAGGGGTTAGATAGTCTTAGGTGAGGTTTAAAGGTCGGCACAACATTGTGGGCCGAAGGGCCTGTATTGTGCTGTACTGTTCTATGATCTACTACAGCACAGTGCAGGCCCTTCGGCCCAAAATGTTGTGCCGACATTTTATCCTGCTCTAAGATCTATCTAACCCTTCCCTCCACATAGCCCCCTATTTTTCTATCATTGATGAGGAGTGTGAAATTTTAGATTATGAAATGTTTGTTGCTCCCCCCTCCCAGGCATGAACATTCTCTCGTTAGAACATAGGAAAATAGGATCAGGAGATGGCCACTCGGTCCCTCGAGACTGCCTTGCCATTCAGTGTGATCACGGCTGACCTGCCCCAGGCCGCATCTCCCCTTCTGTGCCAGTTCCCCACAGCCATCAATTCCCTGATCTTTCAAAAATGTATCTACATCCTCTTTAACACCTCCAATGACCCGGCATCCACAACCTGTTCTTTATCCCCAGAGTAGGGGAGTCTAAAACTAGAGGGCAGGGGTTTAAGGTGAGAGGGGAAAAAATTTGAAGGGGACCTAAGGGGCAAGTTTTCCACACATAGGGTGATGAGTAGATGGAACGAGCTGCCAGAGGAAGTGGTAAAAATGGGTGCAACTGCAAAGTTTAAAAGACATTTGGACAGGTACGTAGATAAGAAAGGTGTAGGATATGGGCCAAGTGCAGGCAAATGGGATTAGTGTAGATAGGCATCTTGGTCAGCATACATGAGTGGGCCAAAGGGCCTGTTTCCATGCTGTATAACTCTATGAATCTATGAACCCTCTGGGATAGAGAATCTCGTAGCCAACATTGGTCATTTTCAAATGCCCAATTAAAATCAGAATGCTGTTTGTCATTGGTTTTCTCTATTACAATTTTTGAAGTAACATCCTCTGACAGTGGACCTTCCCCCTCAAAACATCCCCCCAGTAGGGCTGATGAACACCCTATGTTTGACCAACGCAAGTTCCTCCAATCCTTTGCCTGCAGCAGAGAGTAGCCTTGCCTATGGCATTCTGCTCAGCAGGTTGTCTGTCAACACCAACCTGGCATGTCAAAGGCACAAGGGCGTTTGACTTGTGTTGTCACCAGATTCCATAATTGGGTCACTGGATGGTTTCAGAAGCAAAGCCAGCTGGACACTGTGCATCTGCACAGCTACATAGGTTCCATCTATTTCAAACCATCATTGAAGCACCCCCCCCCCCCCACCTCCCTCTTCCTCCCTTTCCGTGTCTCCCTAGCACTGACACTCCAGACTTGTGAGAGAGGAAGTGCAGATCCAGTCACGAAGGGCGGCGCAGTTGTGAACATAGAACAGTGCAGCACAGGAACGGGCCTTTCCACCCACAATGTCTGCACCAAACACAATGCCGAATTAAACAGAATCTCTTCTCCCTGCACATGATCCATATCCCTCCGTTCCCTGCGTATTCATTTGCCTATCCAACAGCCTCTTAAACACCGCAATCACATCTGCTACCATCACTTCCCCCGGCACCTACCTCTCTCTGTGTAAAAACAAAACTTGACCCGCAAATCTTTTTAAGTTATTCGACAGGGACTCAAAAGGACAAATACTCCAGAGGTTTATAGAACTGGAAGAGGTCACTGACCTACAGGAAAGATATCAATAAGCTTGAAAGAGTGCGGAGAAAATTTACACGGATGTTGCCGGGATTTGAGGACCTGAGTTACAGGGATAGTTTAGGACTTTATTCCCTGGAGTGCAGGAGAATGAGGGGAGATCTTATAGAAGTATACAAAATTATGAGGGGTGCATGCAGGCTTTTTCCCCTCAGGTTGGGTGAGACTAAAACTAGAGGTCATAGGTTTAGGGTGAAAGGTGAAATATATAAGGGGAATCTGAGGGGAAACTTCTTCACTCAGAGGGTGGTGCAAGTGTGGACCGAGCTGCCACTGGAAGTGGTGGATGCGGGTTCAACTGTAACATTTAAGAAAGTTTGAGTAGGTATATGAATGAGAGAGGTATGGTCCGAGTACAGGTAGATGGGATTAGGCAGAACACCAGGCCGGCATTGACTAGATGGGCCGAAGGGCCTGTTTCTGTGCTGTAGTACTCTATGACTTTACGGAGATGGGGACGGACAAGATCACGGAAGGATTAGGAAGGAAAACCAAGAATACCAACAGATTGGGAAGCCCGCGTAATTGAGTGAGCACGAGGGATTTAAAGAGTTTAATCTCTCAGTGGTTGTGGGCGAGAGAAAGAGAGCTAACGAAAGAGAGCTAAAAAATTAAGTAATAAAAGAAACCTGCCACAGCATTTCTTCTAAATGGGCCACTAGTTGGGATGATGATTTATAACTGTGTTTTCATACATTAGGTACACAACTGAAAAGACTATGATAGTGCAAAAGAAACTGTACTACACAGTTAAATTGGCTCACTAATTTCCCCAAAGATTTTATTGAGTTCCTTTGTGGCATCAAAGGAAATTTTACAGCCAGTAATCACCAGCTTTTGCCATCTACCATTACAAGATTCTCTCACTGAGCTTTTTTATATGAAGATGAACATCATTCTACTCAATTGTGTTACCAAGTGGCATCTGAACACCTCATCAATGGTCAAAGCACAGCAAGTCACTAATCTTGCACCCCTCCCCCTTGAGAATGTGTCATCTCAAACATTAAAGACATGTTAGTTACAAGATACTGTTGAAAGCAAGGGCGGATTTTGATTTTCATTCAATGTGTTTTGTATTATTATTTTAATTCAAGGCAGAGAAACGTATCTTAGTTTTTACCCCTGAAATAAAATAAGCAACTTGGCAGTTTCTCCTTGCTTTAACCCCCTTCCTGCTGACTCCAAATGGAGTAAGATCTTGATGGAAGAACAAATGAGTGTTGTTAAAACCACGCCAGTATTACTGGATAACAGGAATCCATGTGCACTAAAGCTGAATAGCACAGTGAGTTTTATGTGGTCTTTTCAGTGCAGCAGCTGTGTATGTAAAATGGTGTGTTGACCTACTTTCCTTTATCTTGTGAGCGCATTAACCAAGATGCTTCAGGGCTTTAGGGGCCAACAGCAAGGCGAGGGAAAGGCATGGCTTGCTCTGACTGCTCTTGGCTTTTAAAACAAAACCGTCAGTGAAAATGAAAATGTTAAAAAGCTGTTGTATTTTCATGTACAACTGAGAACAGTGTCGTCTTGTGGCCGTTCTCGTAGAGTTGTGTTGGTTTAACAAGCGTCCAATCCTCTTGTCTTGTTGTTTTTTTTTGTCTCTCCTGCTCCCCTGTCCCCCTTGTCCCCACAGGCTGTGCATTTGTCACGTTTTCTACCAGGGCAATGGCACAGAATGCAATCAAAGCCATGCACCAGTCTCAGACTATGGAGGTACTGTAATGTCTGCCCTTTACTTGTTTCTTTGTGAATATTGTGGAACGTTGGGAAGCTGCAATATACAAGCACACTACAATGTCATCCCGCCCCCAGCCACATGTTCTCCAAGCTTCCGAGTGCATACAAAGCTAGAATTTTAAAATGCAATCCTTTTCTTTGCAAATTTTCTGCATTTAGTTGAGATCTTTCTCTTTCCTCAAAGTATCTCCTAAATTCCTACCAGCTACTGAAGCCAGTTGAGCAGTGTTTAATGGCCTCCCACAAAGAGGGTTGTTTTCCCAAATGAATCTCAGTTGATGGACACTGCAGTGTGGTACTGAGGCACACCACCCAGATTTATCTCAAGAGTTTTGGGGGTGTGGGGAGGGGAGGGAGGAGAGCAGCAGAGGCAGACAGCTGACAGATGCTCAATGGGAAGAATGGTCCCCTTCAGTGCTATCAGGTTTCCCTTGTCACTGTTGCCTTCAGTTGGATCACTGCTGTAGCAAACGTAAACAGGAGACACAGGAGAGACTGCAGATGCTGAAAATCTGGAGCAACACGCACAAAATACTGGAGGAACTCAGTAGTCCTGATGAAGGCCCGAAATGTTGACTGCTCATTCCCCACTGACCTGCTGAGATCCTCCAGCATTTTGTGTGTGTTGCTGCAGCAAACAAAAGTTAGGATGGAAATAACAGACAGACTCCTCGCCGCCTGTACACACACAACCCCAAGCCCCCAAATGACATCCATGATCCTTGTTAAAATATAATGCGGTCGACCTGAGGTTGGATGGATTCACATTCAACCCTCAACGAGCCCTTTGATATTGTGGAAACCATTCAGATATCTCTGGAAGGCCAGCATCGTAGAACCATACACCAGCATGTCAGAGATACCAGTCTGAGAGTCTTGCACATCCAGCATTGAAACTGCACTGAAAGGCCACTTACAGTCTTGTTTTGAATTTGCTGTTAGTTTGGGAGTAAAGGCCTGCATGGGATAATGCCCTACGGCAACAAAGACCTTATATACTTCATCAGCACACACAGAATTTGAATGGGAGTTAGGGCCATGAGTGCTTTCTGTCACCAGTGAGGGCTACACCTCAGAAAGGGACTAAGAAAGAAAACTCTTTGAGGAAATTGAATGAGATTGGCACAATGCAGAACCCAATCATGATTGAATTTATTTGCCTTTTCAAAAGCCAACGGTCTGACCAAAAGTATAATGAGTCCTGCAAAAGTATACTGCAGCTTCAAATAGGGTGGAATGTGTTGGGAGATGGTAACTTACTGGAAATTACAGCTTTATAATAATCTGCACATGTCTTCAAACACTGTTTAACCGCAGGTCTTAAAGATCGTAGCACGTAAAACTGCTCAACTAACAACTTGTTACACTCATTAAAAATAAGATTAACTTCATTGATTGCTCAGTAGTGTCTGTGGTACTTAACTTGATCGCAAAGCAGATGTTGAAGTCAACTATGTCCTGCGGAGAGACCAAAGGTTAAACGTGTTTTAATTTGTTTTTGCTGTGTTTTGTTTCGACCAACCCTCCTCGAACAGGGAATTGTTGTCGAAAGCTAATTTAGTTTCTTTTTCATTCATGTGTTGTTTACAGTTGTTTAATCTCTGTAGTGGTTGTGGGTTTTTTTTGTAGTTATTTTTCTTGCCATATCCCTTCTTTTCTTGGATTTAATATTAAATATAAACTGTTTCTTTAAACCAACTCTCCTCCACCTCAACCAATCACATGGTTGTGAGCCATCCAAAGTGATGGTAACCAACTGAGTTATCACATCACATTTGTGCTTGATTAATTCATTGCCAATGTAACAGTATTCATTTAACAGAGAGGAAAATATCACCAATAGCAAGAAGGTTGTCCTGCCAAAGTTTTACTTCTCTCAGAGTCACATTCTAGAAGTGTAGAGGCGCAAATTTAAGTGGAGAAGATGGAGTTATGTGGTCCCATAGTCCATATAGAAAGCTTAAAAAGGAACATTCAGCTTACCCGTGCCTTTCGAACCACTGCTCCACATGATCTGTCATCAAATTTTGTAAATGGAACCATTTGGCATAAGTCTGTTCCACCATTTAATAAGATCTATCATCCATATCATTTAAAATCATTGGTTAACTAAAATCCCTTGAAATCTTTGCTTGTCAAAAATGTCACCAATCTCTGATTTAAAGTTAGCATTTGCCATTGAGAAAGAGTTCCAAATATCTACCGCCTGATGTGTGCAAAAATACTTTCGAACTTCACTCTTGAAAGGCTTGGCTCAGATGTTTTGGCCAGAGCCACCAGTTCAGGAGACCCCGCTGCTCATCCCTTTGACACGAGCCTTTGGACTAAATCAGTTCAGGCTCCAGTGATGTCATCAGACCTGGTCTGCGCATTTGGAGGACACTGCCAGGTTGGCATAGGTGCCCTGTCCATTGTTGATGTTCAGACTTTCAGGAAGACAGTGGGTACTCTCGCTTCTGATGCCAACTGTGAACCTCCCTCAAGTTTCCATTCGGTGGGTGTCGGTGAAATTATATCGCAACCTAAATCTCTGCCCCATTGCCATTAAATTGTTCTTTGAATGCACATACATCTTCTGATGTCTAATCAATGATCCACACTCCTACAGTAATCCATTCAACATCTTCTATATCCAGGTCATTTTCTAACTTATTAACTTCACTATTGAATTTCTCATTTATGCTGATATGGCTGTGCTGGTCTAAATGCTTTTGGATACAGGGTGGGTTTCAGATACCATGTGGTGCCACTGTGGCAAGGTGAAGTATTGGGTTTTGCCCAGAGACCAAATGGGGACACTATCCCAGCCTGTAAATACAGAATCACAGCATCAACTTGTCACTGCATAGCTCCATCTGAAGTAATAAAATGTTCCAATATCTCAGGAGTATCACTAAATATTGACACTGAGCCCGAAAGGAGGTGTTTGGGAAAATAACCAAAAGCCTGGTCAAAGGCACAGATTTGGGAGAATAAGCACTTGCTTAAGAGTAGAACTAGAACAAGCCAGCACCATCGGGAGAGCAAGGGAGAAAAACTGCAAAGTAGCCAATACTTTTATTTTATGCAAAACTCTTAAACATGAGGCAGAGTTAGGCAGTAATGCAGAAGGAAAATTAGTGATGGCAGGGAGCTATAATGAAAAGCTCACCGTGAGATCAGATGGAATACCAGTGTTGCATGTAAAAGCACAACCCTGATTCCTCATGCTGCAGTTCCTGACCTGTTGCATTCTGAGATGTCAACTCTAGTCAGGGGAGACAAACTCAAGTTCTCTTCTTTGCACTAAACAAGTCACAGAGAATCACTTCTGAAATGCAGTTCCATTAAAGCCAGTAGAATCAGATTTTAGAAACAGCCATTAACGCACATGCATTAACATATCGTTCATTTTGTGCATAAAGCAGAAGACTAATTTGTATTCCCCCCACCAAATGAGTCTTCAGCAGAGTGAATCAGTGAACCAATGGGTTTTTGAGGAGAGATGTAAACACTACCTTGCCCCCATCTTTGTGTGTTGATAGATATCTCGATGGCACCAGTAAAATTTAAAACTAATCCATCAACTATTAGCCACTCTCATTAAAAAAAAATCCAACCCTACAACTAAAATCGCTGCTGATGGTTTAATCTTCAGTCTGAATTGTGTGCAATGAAGGTTATTTTCTTAAATGTGGGATTTGTTAATCAATGTTTATGTGCTGGTCAATTTAATTTGATGTTGTTCCTGCAAACACAGTTGTTACATTTATAAAGATGCATTAGTCCCCAAGTTCTCTTGCTTGTTTTTAATGTTTGCAAGCATTTTAATCCACTTCATGCAAATTGTTCTCTGCTAATTGTCAAGTCAAAACCCATTTTAATTTAAGAGAGCCTTTATCAATTGATTCAAATAAGATTGGGCTCTCTGATAGCTGGGGAAGATTCCTCTGTGCTGTTTCAGGAAAGAACAACATGGATTCTCACCACATCATCCTTGTCCTGAAGGAAGGGAGAAGAATGTGGAGAAAGGGGTATGGAATTGGGATGAGCTGGATTGCTCTTACAATTGCCCAGCACTGGATCAATGGGCCAAGTAACCACCGCCGATACTGTGTCAACTTCCTTACAGCTTTACTTTGAATTTAATTTGCTGCGCCTCCCCCCACCCCCCCAACATTCAGAGGAATCTGCAAGAGTTAAAGTCAGGTTATATGTTCACTCATCAACATGGTGGTGTCCTCTTCACAGGGGTTTTGAGTCAGAGGTTCTCACCTGACCCAACAATTTAAACAAAATGACTTAAAGCAAACGTTTGAATATGTTCCGTTCGGGAAACAGAAATGTCAGCGTAACCTGTTTCCATGGCAATAATTACATTCAAGCTTCTGATGTGCTGAAGGCCTTTTTGGTTTAAATGGCTTCTTATTGGCACTTCTTTTTGTCCCGTTTTTTGTTCGCTTATTTTTTTTATTTAAATGGAGAAAAATAATCTCTGAGCATATTGACAATCCTTTAATGAACTAGCCAGTGACTATCGCAACCCATTAATTTGTGCAATAGTCACTGGACAAAGATATCTAAAATTGGGCCTGACCTATTTTAAAGCTGCGAGCCATTGTACATTTTGAAAGTCGGGTTATTGCCCTAACTGGGGTTGGGTGGGGTGGGGTGGGGTGGAGGGGAAAGTTCATTACTAGTTACCTCTACAGGTGAACAAATACCTGCTTTAGCTGGTCAGCCTGATTCCCAAAGGCTAGCTCTGTTCGCACTTGTAACCCAGGTGTTGAACTTTCTACCTCTGAAGGATGTCCTGTAGCTGAGTGCAGTTAAGGTTCTGATTGGTTACAGTTTGTGGACACCAAAAGAAGATCAAAAGAATGGGAATCAAATAGGATACTGGATTTGAGGCTCAGCCATGACCTTACTGAATGGTGGAACAGATTCAATAAACTCCTATTTCTTATATTCTTATGATTGTGCACAAGTAACACAAATTTCTCCCCTGAAATATCTTGACAAGGACATTTATCATTAATTAAAAAGGGATTCTAGTTTCTGTGCAGGCACTGTCTTTGACCTTTTAAATGTTGTTGGGCATCTTTCTGCCTTGGGTTTTGATGTGGGGGTATGGAGATTTGACAGGAGTAGACTAGATATATTCAGGATAGACTCCACATTTAGCAACAGGATACCTGACCCCAGAAGAAAAATATGGGTGGTTTAGGATGTTGCTGTTTGCTGAAGGTCAGCAAAGAGCAAAGGTGCTGGATAGAGCGACAACTGCAAACATCCCTGATTATATAAACCCCTTTAAAGGTGCAAAGAGTAAGGCCCAGATATTGTTCTGTGTTAGCTTTGGCTGGAGGACTCTTCCAGTTAGGCTCAAAGCTATGAGCCGATTATCTTCTGATCTCTCCTGGGTAACATGTTTGTCTATAAATCAGGTTCGGGATGAAATCCACAATGAAATAGCATGCTTTTAATCACTGGGATTGAATAGGTGTCCATTTAAGCACAGTAAAGTGGTGGGCAGAAGCATAACACAGCATAGTTCAACACTTGTTGATAGGGCATCCAAAAATATAGTACTGGTTTCAATAAATGACATGATAAACAATGGCTAATGACGTTTTTATTAAATGATAAGTGATTAACACATTTGTGGGGGTAAGCACTGTGCTTCGAAGTACTGATAGGCAAAAGTATTCAGCCAAGGCTTCTTCCACAGGCGAAGTAGGTTGAATATGCAGCTCACCTCAAGCCCTTTGATCCAATCTTTTTTCAGCAGTGGGGATTCTGTGATTGACGGTATGAACTAATTATCAGTAGTGGCTCTGCATAACGATAGAGCGGCAAAGGTTCTGAGCAGCATTTAATTAAAAAAAAGGTATGAAGACTTTTAAATTAATAAGCCAGGTGCCTGCTTTTAACCATTTGAGGGATTCTGTTGGCATCCTACATCTCTTACAGAGGGTAAGTATTCAAATTCTTTCTCGTTATGTTCCTAGCCTAATCAGAGACCTGAATGGGGCTTGAAAGTAAAAGCTTTTGTCTGACAGGGCCTGGGAGTAGAGGGAAGAATTAAAACCTTTTGTGCCATGTTTTCAGAAGACATTCTGTACCGATATGGTTACAAAATGGACTGGAATGAAGCAAGAGCAAGGGGGAAGGGACAATGGGAAGAGGGATCAGCAAGGGGTTCTGATCTTGATTGCTATGCATTAAATCCTCATGGAACGTGTTGATGGATGATACTGGGTAATGGACAGTGGGGTTGCTCCCCAGCAAGGCAATGCTTCGATTTCAACCTGGGATGAAACGTTGGGGGTGCGGAGGGGGGGTGTCGGGGGAAGAAGAGGCATTTTAAAACCAGCAGTGCCTTCAGACTCAACCTTTTGACCTTTGGAACTTAATCCTAACCACCCGCCTCTTTTCGCAACAGGGCTGCTCCTCACCTATTGTGGTCAAGTTTGCCGACACTCAGAAGGACAAGGAGCAAAGACGTCTGCAGCAGCAGCTAGCCCAGCAGATGCAGCAACTGAACACTGCTACCTGGGGAAACCTCACCGGCCTCGGTGCCCTGGGGCCACAGTACCTGGCTGTAAGTGGTCAATGGGGATCCAAGAACGGTGGCGAAATTGGAACAAAAGAAGTTTTCGTACCCCAAAACATGCATACAGTCAGTCTTTTTTATTTCTTTCTATCTTTCTTTCTTGATGCAGCTTAACTGGGCATATGAACTGGATGTCAATGGTTTTATCTCCTTCAGGGAGTGGAGGGGTGGAGGAGACTTTATACCATCTGTACAGCTGGAGAAACATTGGATATCATGAGCAAGTCTTGCTTCGTGGTTTTACATTGGAACACTCTTTAACTTGCAAGTGTTGTGGTTCGAGCATTCTCCACTGTTTGGTTTTAATTCTCATCCTTGTATTCCCAGTAATCGCTGTAATTCTGGATCTCAGCAAGAGGTCTAAGATTCCAGTCCAATCTAAAGGGATAAAAATAATGACTTGTATTTACGTGACTCTCTACAACATCTCAGGATGTCCAAGTGACGTTCTTTCTTTCTCGTATTTGCTCATAGAAAATCCCACAAACAGCAACGTGTGCACCTGTCTCTAAATGTTATTTGAGGTGTAAATCCTGGCCATGACACGGGAGAGAAGCCCCTTCTCTTCAAAACAGCCCAGCTCAGAGGTCAGACACGGCCTCATTAATTGTGTCCATTGTGCACAGCATCTCCAACAATGTGGATCTCCCTCGGTATTCCAGAACTCAGACCCGTTTGTCGGCTCAAGTCCTTGCAGTGGCACTTGAACCCACAGTAGACTCAGGTGGATCTACTGCCACTGAACCTCAGCTAACAGAGTAAATTGACGAACGTTTTATCCTTGGGTAATCCTGGCCTGAGTTGAATGGGAGCTCCCATGTCATGTTTAAAAGGGACCTGATCCTAATCCATAATGAAGCCGTTCATCTCCAATAGCAGCTTACTCAAGATCCTGCAGGTTATCTTCCAAGTCAAAAGTCTTGGAAAGATATCATCATTGCTTCATATTATTCACTCAATAGTATCATTTAAGAAGCACTTAGATAGGTGAGGGGAGGGGAGGGGCCTGGAGGGATATGGGCCGAATGCAGGAAATTGGGACTAGCTATGTGGACAACGCGGTCATTCTGGACTTGTTGGGCTGAAGGGCCTGTAACTCTGCTGTATTGCTCTCTGACTCTATGGCTCTATTTTTTCTGGGTCTAAATCCTGGAACAACGTATCTAATGGCTCTGTGGGGCACCTTCAGCAGAAGGACTGCACCTTCTCAAACGCAGTTCCATAAATGCTGCCCATGCCAGCAATGCCTTCATCCCATGAATGACTGGGAAAAAAAATGAGTTGAGCAGAGCTGACCCCAATTATTCACAAGTTGTGGTTGAGGGATCATTATTTCAAAGTGTTGAACCCCTCACTCTGCATTGCAACCCTTTCTGCACTTCAAAAGATTTTAATGGGCTGCAATGCATTCTGAGCCATTTCTAAAGTTGTACAATTCCCTGTCTTTCCCCTTCTGGACAGTGTTTTCAGTCGCCCATCGAGACGTGCAAGTTAAATGTGTTCATGGCATTTCACAGCTGTACAGTGGGAGGAGTTGCCCTTCGAGAGGGAGCAAGTCTAACACAAAGTGGGAGCTTGTTAAATGTTTTAGAAGCCACTCTGTATTAGCTGTGTGAGATAATAAAAGAGACTCAAATTAAGTTTGTGTGCCCGACTATACAAATTTAAACTGTGTTACTACTGTTTAAACTTTTATTCAGAATGTTATTTCAGTTTCACCCGATGTAGGTTTGAGAAACTTTTGTTAATTGGTTTAGCCATGTTTGTAACTCTTTTCACATTTCAGGTCGATGTGCTGGTTTAATTTTCTTATTGTTAATGCAAATGAATGGCGAATACAGCCAGTGCCCCGACCATACAATGGAAATGACCCACTTGCATTCACATTAATCACTCTAATGAAAGTAGACCCACCCTGTATGAGAATACTATATACTGCTGGTAATAGCGACTTCAGAGCTTGCCTCCGAGAGGTATTGTGTTAGACTTCATGCAGAAAATTTAATAGCGTGTCACAGTAGATAATAGTTTGTGTGTTCTCAGTAGGATCCGGAATATTTTGGGTGGTCTTGTTAAAAAGGATCTTTTACCTTTTGGGATTGGATGCCAGTATACCAATTACTCTGCCATACTAGGAGACTTTGATATCAAGGTTATTCCTGATCAGGTTTCTCAAACAAGTGCAAGCTGAAGGGGTCCTTACCACTCACTCACCTCCCTCACACAGCACCACTACACCCTCCCCCCCCCAACCCCCTCCAACTCTCACACCTTGCTCCTTCCCTCCGCTCCTGACTGTCCACCAGTAGGCTTATGAGCTAGGCTCACAATAACTGTGAATCTAATAGGCTCGTTGGCAGGTGTCTAATCTGAAGCTGAAGCCTGAAGAGCCCCTGACATCTTTCCAGTGACAACCCCGTCTGTTCCATCGAAATCCGTGGCAAAATTAGCCTCTAACTCCTGCCGGCAGTACTGCAGCAACATCTGCTGCCTTGCAGTATCCCCCAATGTCATAGCAACACACCGGAATATGTCCTGACACCAGCAACACCCCACAGCTTACTCCAATAACAAATGGAGTCGCTCCGCATGACACCATTTTGCTTCATTTCATGTCAAGTTGTTCATTGTGCTGTGTATACACAGCTGCAAGGTGCACTGTGAGGTTTAAAGAAGGATTCTGTCAAGATTATTTTTTTCAAGATGGAAATAAGTTCAAATATAGCTCAGGCTCTCAGCCACATTGGCTGCTGTTGTGCTGCTTCATTGTGGATTTGTGTGTACGTGTGAGTGTGTGAGTGTGCATATGTGAGTGTAGCCCACTCAATCCCTCCTGTCTGCTCTGCCATTTAACAAGCACATGACTGATCTTCGAGCTCAGCACCACTTTCCTGCGCACACTCTTTTTCCTTGATTCCCGTCATAATTAAGAACCTGCTAATCTCTGAATTGAATAGGCAAGTGAGTGAACCACAGCTCTTCAGGTAGAGAATTCCAAAGATTCACGACCTTCTAGGTGAAGACGTTTCTTCTGAACTCTTGTCTTGATCGACCAGTCCCTTATTTTGAGTCTATATGATCCCTGGTTCTGGGCACTCCAACTGGGGAACACAACAATTCTGCATCTATCCAAGCAAGCCCCTTAAGAAAATGTTGTACAATTCAGTGAGCTCATTTCTTATTCTTTTAGGCTGATAATACTATGGGTCCAGTTTTCTCAGTCAGTCCCCATATGATAAACCTGCCATCCCAACCTTCCCTGTAAGTATGTCCTCCCTTAAGTTGGGAGACCAGACCAGCACACAGTATTCCAGATGCAGTCTCATTAGGGCTCTATATAATTGGAGCAAAACATCTCTGCTCTTGTACTCAAATCCCTTTGCAGTAAAGGCCAACATTCAGTTTGTTTTCCCAGTTACTTGCTGTACCTACATGTTAACTCGCAGTCGCTCTGAACACCAACACATTCTAATCTCTCTTTATTTAAGAAATACTTTGCCTTTGTGGTTTTTTTCTTCAGCAGTGGATGATCTCATATTTTCCACATTATATTCCATCTGTCATGTCTTTACCTGGTCACTTAACTGGTCCATGTCCCTTGAAGCCTCACTAGATTCACTTCATAGCCCACATTGCCACTCAGCTTTGTATGATCAGCAGAATTGGATATATTACACTTGCTCCCTCATCCAGATCACTGACATGTGTTGTGTACAGCTGAAACACCAGCACCAAACCCTGCAGCAGCCCATTAATCACAGCCTCCCAACTCGAAAATGATTCCCTTATTCCTGATCTGTTTTTGGTCTGTTAATGAATCCTCAGACAGACTGTGTACAGATAAGTACCTTTTCATATGAAGTACACGTACCAATCATACAGCCTGTGTGTATCTATGGTGTGTCTTTAGATGTACGTATGTCTCTCTGTTGATTGTGTCTGTGCATATGGATATGTATGTTAGTGTAAGTGTATGTAAGTCTTTGGAGGCTTGCATGTCTCTGTGTGCCTATGCATGATGTCTACATCTGTGTGCCTATAGCATGTCTGTCTACATGCACATGTATATGTTTGGGTATGTGTGTCTGCAAGGTTTTCTCCTTAATTAATCTCCAATAGCTTGAATAACATAGAGTGTCCTGTCCACCCTAATTTTAGAAGGAGTTTCTCTGTTTAGCCTCTGCCCCACGCCCAAGATGAAAAATCCAGTAATATCCTCACATGAATTTGTTCTTTTTAATCGAATGTTGGGGAGAAAAAGGGCACCGCTCCATTAGGGGTTAAAGTAATATTTTCCTTCACCAGGGTAACCTTAACTCAACCCCGTATCCTACCCCATTCCCACGCAACCGATGATCAGATCTCAGTGCCCAATCAGGTTCCAGTAGTAATGAGCAAGACTATCTCTCTGTAGAACTGCCTTGGCACAATGAACAGTGGCAAGATTGGCATCTTGTTTTGTCCAGGAGGTTTCACAAGGAAAATGCAGGTGCCAGTCCCCATCTCTCACTGATCTGTGGCTTGATCACCGTCATACAAAACAAACTCCATTCAGTATTGTTCATCCCTTGTTAAAATAGCTGCAACCCCAAGTTTGACAGCATTCTTGACCCTGGGTTGTTGATACCTCTAAGTCAATTGTACTGAAAGACACCAGCTCCCTCTAATCACCTTGGGATCCACTCCACGTTCATCAAGGATTGGGTCTTGGATATTTATCATATATTGTATAAGTGGGTTTTGATAGGCATAATTTAGTTAAACGACCCATATGATTATCCATTTGATTTTGGAAACTTTATAGATACAATTAGTCACTGTTTATTGATTTAACTGGATGCTGGTTTCTGAGAATTTAAACTGATGATGTGTTTTCACACAATGTTTTTGAATCTGACCTGGATTAATTCTCCATGCTCGTGGCAATACTCCACATATCAGTGAGAGGGTGGAGAATGAGCGTCTGCACAGAATTTTGACAGATCAAAGCTTTGAATTGTCATATTACAATGGGATTCTTTTCTTCCTTCACAGCTCTTGCAGCAAGCCACCTCGACAAGTAACCTGGGCGCCTTCAGTGGCATTCAACAGATGGCAGGTGAGTACAACCAATTCAAGTCCCCTCTTTTCCACTAGCTCTTTGGCTACTTGTGTGCTTTCTTGAGTGTACCTTATTTTTCTTTAATCATTCTCATTGGACACAGTTGTCACAATATATGAGCAATTGCTGCTAATGGTAGCCTCTTATTCAGAGACTATGAACCATGCACTACCGTTACCTCTACCCCTATTCCAGTCTCCAGCCAGAAGAACCAGCCTTGCAACATTGATTCCATCAAAGTTTCAAGGAGGTTATCTCTCATTCTTTCAAACCGCAGAGGATATGGAGCAACAACCAATCTGCTGGAGGGACTCAACAGGAATTGTCAATGTTTTGGGTCAAAGTACGTCGGGAGTAGGGTTGCTGCTCAAACGACGCAAGGTTTCAACCTGAAACATCAACCGTTCCGTTCCTCCCACAGATGCTGCTCGACCCGCTGAGTTCCTCCAGCAGATTGTTTGTTGCTCCAGATTCCAGCATCTGCAGTCTCCTGTGTCTGCAGAGGATATAGGTACATTCTGCTTAGGCTTGTTTCGTAAGATAACCCTCCCATCCCCAACAACCAGTCACGTGAGTCTCTGCTGCATCACCTCTAAAACAAGTGTTACTTCTCTTGGATAAGGAGATAAAAACTGTGCACAATATCCCGGGTGTGGTATCTCCAAAGCCTTTGTATCATTGCTGCAGGATTTCCTCAGCTTTGCACGGTTGCCCCCTTGCAATAAATTCTAACCTGAGGATTATCTCTCGGGGTCCCAGTGGAGCTTCATGCACAGAATATGAATTTAGACACAGGCTGGGGGTACTAGGCAGGATTTTAATAGGTGGAGGTATGAGGGGGATAGGGAGTAAAAATCTTTTTCCCATGGTCTAAGACAAGAGGGCATAGGATTAATGTGAAAGGTAGGAGCTTTAGAGGGGATCTGAGGAGGATTTTTTCACACACAGAGTGGTTAGAGTCTGCCTGACGAGGTGGTGGAGGCAGACACTCTCAGAACGTTTAAGACACATCCATACATGCACTTGAATCACCAAGGCATAGAAGACTACAGCCCTAATGCAGGTAAATGAGACTAGTGTAGGTAGTTACAATGGGAAGCATGGACATGGTGAGCCAAAGGGTCTGTTTCTGTGCTGTACGACTCTATGACTCTTGGTATTGATATTGGTTTATTATTGTCACTTGTACCGAGGTACAATGAAAAACTTGTCTTGCATACCGTTTGTACAGATCAATTCATTACACAGTGCATTGAGGTAGTACAGGGTAAAAACAATAACAGAATACAGAGTAAAGTGTCACAGCTACAAGGAAGTGAATTGCAGGTAGACAGTAAGGTACAAGGTCACAACAAGGTAGATTGTGAGGTTAAGAGTCCGTTTCATCGTATAAGGGAACCGTTCAATAGTCTTATAACAGTGGGCTAGAAGCTGTCCTTGAGCCTGGTGGTATGTGCCCTCAGACTCCTGTATCTTTTACCTGATGGGAGAGGGGAGAAGAGGGAATGACCCAGGTGGGTTGGGTCTTTGATTGTGCTGGCTGCTTCACCAAGGCAGCGAGAGGTATAGACAGAGTCCATGGAGGGGAGGCTGGTTTCCATGATGTGCTGGGCTGTGTCCACAACTCTCTGCGGTTTCTTGCAGTCCCAGGCAGATCGGTTACCATACCGAGCTGTGATGCATCCAGTTAGGATGCTTTCTGTGGTCCATCGATAAAAGTTGGTGAGTGTCAAAGGGGACATGCCAAATTTCTTTAGCCTCCTGAGGAAGTAGAGGCGCTGGTGAGCTTTCTTGACTGTGGCGTCCACGTGGTTGGACCAGGACAGGCTGTTGGTGATGTTCACTCCTAGGAACTTGAAGCTCTCAACCCTCTCGACCTCAGCACCGTTGATGTAGACAGGTGCGTGTACACCGCCCCCTTTCCTGAAGTCAATGACCAATGAGCGAGTCAGCCAGCTGCACTGCTGAACATTGAGGCTGAGCCTCAGGGTTGAGCCTCTCAGCACTTCTGTTGCTCTTTCATCACCTGTTGCTCTTTGGAAGGCAGTATCAGCTGAAGTTACTAATGAACTGGTTTGGCTGGAAAAGTGAACCTACTGGGGCTTGGCTCTTTTCAGACACAGTGCTGCATAATAAGAATATGATGCCACTTCATGATGCTACTCTGCTATATCTGTTTGCTGCTTGCCTCATCAGTGGTATTCCCAAATTAGCAGGCGTGTCAGAACATATTACTGAATCTAAGTCCAATTTAAGCCGTGCAATTCTAAGCATGGAAACAAAAGTCTGAGAAATGCAGCGTGACCCACGCAGACATTAAACTGCTACAGCAGCCTGTGCCATGTAAATTAAAGATATTGAGGAAATTTAATTGCCTTAAATCTGCCTTAACCGAGTCTATTGGATAACATTTCACCTGAGAGCATTAATGAACTAAAGGAGCACATAAGGATTTGTGGCTTTTGAAAAGACCTTTTAAGGGGAGGTGTTTTTTTATATATATAAAGTATTGTCCTCACTCATTGCAGCTGAGTGACCTACTCTTGAAGAACATAGAATTAGGCCTGTGCTTCATTTCAACTAGATCATGGCTGACCCACTCCTTGTCTCCTTTTTCCAGCCGTGGTCCCATATCTGGGCATGACAAAAGTCCTTTCAACTCAGTTTTGAGATTTCCATTTGAGCTCCTGACCTCCCCACCCCATTAGGAAGGAGAGATAAGAACACAAGAATTCAAAACCAGGAGGAGACCACTCAAGCCTGACCAGCCTTTCAGATAAATCGTGTCTGCTCTGCCCTCAGCCTCATCTCCTCCTCTGTGCCAGTTCCCCATAACCCTCAATTGCTGGATCCTTCAAAAATGTATCTACCTCTGCTTTAAATACTCCCAATGGAACATAAAATATAGAACAGTCCAGCACAGGAACAGGCCCTTCGGCCCACAACGTCTGCACCGAACATGATGCTGAAATAAACTAATCCCTTCTGCCTGCACATGATCCATATCCCTCCATCCTCCGCATATTCATGTGTCTAAAAACAGCCTCTTAAACGTCACTATCGTTTCTATTTTCACCAGTACAATACTATCATTTAAGAAGCACTTGGATAGGTACATGGAGGGGTGGAGCTTGGAGGGATAGGTGCCGAATGCAGGAACTTGGGACGAACTGGGTGGACAATGTGATCGGCATGGGCTAGTTGGGCCGAAGGGCCTGTATCCGTGCTGTATTGCTCTATGACTCTATGACAACCCATGGCAGCACGTTACAGGCACTTACCCATCTCTCTATAAAAAAAACTTCTCCCACACATCTATATTGAACTTTCCCCCTCTCACCTTAAGTATATGCCCTCCAGTACTTGACGTTTCAACCCTGGGAAAAAGATTCTGACTGTCTACCCTATCAATGCCTCTCATAATTTCATAAACTTCTATCAGGTCTCCCCTCAACCTCCACCGCTCCAGACAAAACAACCCAAGTCTATCCGACCTCTCCTTACAGCTCAAACTCTGTAATCCAGGCAGCATCCTGGTAAACCTCTTCGCACCCTTTCCAAAGCCTCCACAACCTTCCCATAATGGGGTGACCGGAACTACACACAATACTCCCAAGTGCAGCCTTACAAAGGTTTCATATAGCCTCAGCATAGAACACGGAGCAGTACAGCACAGGAACAGGCCCTTCGGTCCACAATGTTGTGCTGAATTAGTTAAACTTGCCCTCTCTCATCTTAAATGCATGCCCTCTAGTATTAGACATTTCAACCCTGGGACAAAGACACTGGCTGTCTATCTATGCCTCTCATAACCTTATAAACTTCTGTCAGGTCTGACATCCACAAGCCACTGGATGGAGAATTCCAGGGATTCAACACGCTCTGCGTGAAGGACATTTCCGGATGTCCACTACCCTTCACGTGAAGACAAGCTTCCTGAAAATGTCCCTCACTGACCCATCCTTTAAGACTTTTGCTCCATGCATTGAATGAGATAGTAAAGGGATTTTTTAAAGGCAGGTGCCTGACAACAGAAATCTTGCTTCTGTGAATTCAGCCGGGTTCTTATCAGTCACATGGTCTCCTCCTGGAACAGCTGGGGCCTGAGACATGCTGTGAATCTCTGGCGTGGATGCTGTAACAGGCCCTGTGAGGAACATCCATGCCATCCATCTGCCATTCTTTAACTGTTCGTGATTGGCAGCCACTTCTAACATCTGACATCTGCTCCCACTGATTGATATGCAGATTTATGGTAATCACAGTGCACAGTAAGAGGAGAAATTATCTAAGGTGAACATTAAATTAAATTTACATGGCCTTATCATTGTAAATAAAATCAAAAGTTTTAGGTAAGAATATTCATCTTACAAGCTGAGCTTAAGAGAGGGAATGGAACAGGATTTAATGATTAGCTAAAAATGAACCTGTGCTTAATATTAACAGGAAGCAGTGAACATTTACTATGGGCATATTCACCAGCAGATGCACTGCACACAGGCCTCAGTGGAAGATTAGCCCAGGCGATTAATGGGAACTTCTTTTTCTTTCTTCTCTCTCTGTCTTTTAACTTAATTGTTCAAATCGAACTAATAAATCAGCATCGAGCTTGTGAAATTCCTGCTTTTAACCACACCGTATCCTGCAGTTCATCCAATCACTGCTTCAGATGGAGTATTGATATGCACAAGTTTTGTTGCAATATTTTGCAGTGGACACTTCATAGCTTCAAGTTGCTAATTCTTGAACAGGTACATGGATAGGAAAGGTTTAGAGGGGTACGGGCCAAACATGGGCAAATGGGACTGGATCGGGTAGGCAACTTGGTCGGCATGGACAAGTTGGCCCGAAGGGTTTGTTTCCGTGCTGCAGTACTCTCTGTGTCATGTAGTATCTAAATTTAATAGATTGGAGAGTTTGAGCAAAGATGTGAAGTTTGTGCAGGGAATCGCTTGGCCTCATTGGAGTCCTTTCTGCAATCCCTACCCCAAAATAGGAATGGTAATTGGAGCCACATATATAGTACAACGAATGTGTTGAAAGTGGCGATGAGTGGCTGTAGTTATGAAGAGAAATTGAAAACCTCGGACCTTGCTCACAGAAAAAGAAATGGTTAAGCAGTGTTCGAAAGGAAATTCTTACAATTACAGTCGATGAATTTGGCATAAGAAGACCCTCAGGATCATTACCAGATGAATGAAAGGTGAAAAGATGAAGATTTTTTTCACTAAACTCTTATCTACACATGGATGGCTTCTCGCAGTTACCTACGGAGTCACTTAAATGGAGTCTCGTCAATATTTAAAAGAATAAATGTCGGAAGGATTTGGTTAAAAAGCTGGAAAGTGGAATTTGAGTGCATATCTCTGGTTGAAGAGTTGGTATCAGCAGCGATACAGTGGGCCAAATGATCAACTGTGCTGTAATTTTGATTCTGCAAAATGCGTGGGTAGAGTTCAGAAATAGAATGTACGTCGTTTATTCATGTAGTGGGAAAGCAGACACGGTTACTGATATCAGAGCCACTCCCAATCACTCATTGCCACTGTATACCAGGACCTATGTTGCCTCTCTGTCAGCCAGTACTTCTGTATTAGGATGCTCAACCTTGTATTCAGATCCTTCTTAGCCTTCAGTCATAATTATCTTGGTAACCTGCTCCAGCCTTGCACCCCTCTTTCACTGCGCGAGTTGTTTACTATTGGTGACCATCCCTTCAGCTGCCAAGTGGCTGACCTAAATTCCCGCCCTCAAACTCTCCAGTTCCGCATCTCTTTCCTCCTCAAGATCTTCCTCTTTGGGCAAGATGTTGGTCGCAAGGCCTTGCATTTCCTTCCATGACTTGGCGTGGAAATGTGTTTGTCTTTTTGTGGAGCATTTTGACGTTTTGATAATAGGTGCAATGTAAATCTTGATAGCCTAAGTGGGTCGTTGTATCTTTTTTTTTCTATCTGAGTGCTTTCACTATTTTACACAGATAAGGCCATTGCACTGGCCCACTCTTAGTTGTCCTGCACCAGAATTAGGCAGGTCCAGTTCCTTGAACCCGATACCGCTCTACCAAAGCACACCAGTCAAGCAATGAGACCAATATTTTCAAGACTAGGTAATGGAGCAGGGAAGGGTAGCTGGACTCTTTCTGCCAACACTTAATAAAAGGATACCACAAGGAAATTAAAATAAAACCATTATAAAGCATTTCATCATCAAAACATCTCAGAGCATTTCATAACAACAATTTTCTTTTGTTTTTGGAACACAGTGGCTCTTGGAAGCTGTTCTGCATCAATAGCATCTCAAAAACAGCACTGGGATGAGTGATTGTTTCATATAGATTTAAAGAGGAATGTGGCTCAGAGCAGCAGTGAAACTTTGAGGATGCTGTAACACTGCCTGAATCAATGGAATGATACCTCAGCTTAATGTTTCACACTTTCATCCATACAAAATAATATCAGACTTGCAGAGAAAACAAGGTGAACCACATGGAAAAGCAAAAAACGCCTCAGATGCTGGAAATCCGAAACAAATCCAGGAAATGCTGGGGGGGGAAAAAAAACACTCAGCAGGTCAAGCAGTATCTGTGGAAAGAGAAACAGAGTTATTGTTTCAGATTGAAGGCCCTTTATCAGAACTGGGAAATGGAGACAAGTTCCTCACGTGGTGGGACATTGTGCACCTGCTTTGGATTTTGCCCCAATGTAGGATGCTGGGGTCCACAGCTGTGCACAATCAGGACTTGCAAAGGGATTTGGGGTCTCTTGAGTTGAGGTAGACGTAGAGTGTTAAAGGGTCACTCAGCATGGACACAAGCCCATTAGCCCACTGAGGATGAACCAACCATCATGCTCCAAATTTAACTAAACCTACACTGTTCTCATTTTGTCCTCCCCACATTCCCATCAAAAACTGCACCCCCCACCCTGCTAGATTCTACCACTCACCTACACATTAGGGTCAACTTACAACAGCCAATTAATCTACCAACCATGATTACAAACGGAAGGCACCAGAAAGAAGTATCCAGTCAATCAGTATCAGAAAAAGGAGTTGGCATTGCAAATATGACCCTTCAACAGGAGAGCCTTGGAATCCAGTATTCTCTGGAAGCCAGTTTTGAACCCAGTGTCGCCCAACACCTTGCAGCTTTCTGAAGCTTGCAGTTGAACCCAATGTAGTTTTTCAAGAATGTGATGTTTGTGAACAGCTTCAAACATGTGATGTAGGTTGCATGGGTTTTTTTCAGTTCTAATCCCAGTGGATATATTAGTGGCTCTGGAATTCCTGGCTTTATAAAAAGCACAGAATAAAGGAACATTCTCCCACTAGTCTGTCTTCCCTGCCTTATTTTGGCCAATGTTCAGAGAGATATATAAAGAAAACATCCAGTTGCTGGAGAGCAATAGACAAAAACAGGAAACACTGTAAACTGGCACTTAGAGAACAAACTATTGTTATTATAGACCTACATCAGAATTAAACAATCTCTACCTAAAATGGTAGCTATTTTATTGCAGATGTTGACCAATCAGCTTCAGTGTTACAGCATATTGTATTTTCATTGCAAGTTCCCCACACTTTGAGTTACAAATTTTGCCCTTGTTTAGTAATGCTAAACATGTAACTTAGTGGTGTCTGGATATTGTCTCCAAAGAGTGATTGACGAAACTTGGCCTAAACTCACCAAAGTTTAGAAGAATGAGTGGCGATCAGATTAAGACATTCAAGATTCCGAGAAGGATTGAAGGGCCAGATGCCGAGAGGGTGTTCCCCAAGTGTCTAGAATTTGGAGACATCGTCTCTGGATAGGGATTGGCCATTTAGGAATGAATTGTGGACGTTTCTTTATACAATTATCCACCTCAGAGAGCTGTGACTGACCTGTCACTGAGTATATTCCAAGCTGAGATTGTTGGATGCTTAGATATTAAGGGGATGAGGGAGATAGTGATCACTGCATGGTAGAACAGGCCTGAAGAATGACCCACTCCCACTTTTGATTATGTCCTTCTGAAGTTCTCTTCCATTAGCTTCATAGAACCTGAATTTCAGAAGCAGAGTACAAAGTACATCCACGTTACTATATTGGGAGTTTAGAGCAAGCTCCTGGGGTCCAGTTTTTATTCCTTTGTCTTTTTAATTAAGAGCTGTCAATCAGCGACTAACATTTCCATTTCTGTTCAGGGCAGGGCTCAGCAGATTCCAAGAAGACTGTTCTCTGCTTTGGCAATGGAGTGCTTTGTGACTGAGAGGGGATTAAGATAATATTGTTCTTTTGTACCAGTTAAAGCAAATCCACAAATGTTAGCAGTAACAGAGTGTTTTTCTTTTCCTCTGTTTTTATTCAAAATTTCCAGCATTTGCAGTTTTTCAAACTGCATTCGTTCATCTATGAACCAGATGACATCCAAAGCATTGTGTCAGCCTGACGAGCTTCGTCCTCACCTTATCACTGAGATTGCCTTCTCTTCTCTGCAACTTAAAACACATTTGTTTCCTCACTTTTCCAGTTCTGAAGGAACAGCTTCTTCCCCTCCACCATCAGGTTTCTGAATGATCCATGATCACCACCTCATTATTCCTTTTTATTTTCTTGCACTATTTACTTATTTTTGTAATTCATAGATTTTTAGGTCCTCACACTGTACTGCTGCCACAAAACAACAAATTTCACGTCATGTGTCAGTGATAATAAACCTGATTCTAAGAACATAAAAGATAGGAGCAGGAGGAAGCCATCTGACCCGTCGAGCCTGTTCCGCCATTCAGTAAGATCGTGGCTGATCTGGCCGTGGACTCAGCTCCGCCTTACCTTCCTTTTCCCCATAACTGTTAATTCCCCTACTACGCAAAAAATCTATGTCTTGAATATATTTAATGCTGCTTCCCTGGGCAGAGAATTCCACAGATTCACTACTCTCTAGGAAAAGCAGTTTCTCCTCATCTCCGTCCTAAACTCTACTCCCCTGAATCTTGAGTCTATGTCCCCTTGTTCTAGTCTCACCTACCAGTGGAACTAACTTTCCTGTCTCTATCTTATCTGTCCCTTTCATAATTTTATATGCTTCTACAAAATCCCCTCTCATTCTTCTGAATTCCAGCGAGTATAGTCCCAGGTGAGTCAATGTCTCTTCATAGGCTACCCACCTCATCTGATCCTGATTCATTTATTCTGCCTGACCTCCTGAATATTTCCAGCACTCCTTTAGTTTACTTCAGGTTTCCAGCATCTGCGGGTTTTTGATTTTGCCTTTATTAATTAGACCCTGCTAAACATGGCCTGGTTTTGTGTGTGCTCCCCCCTCCCCAGGAATGAATGCCTTGCAATTGCAGAACTTAGCGACCCTGGCAGCAGCTGCCGCGGCAGCCCAGAACACGGCAACCACGAACGCCAACCCACTCTCTGCCGCCACTGGAGCACTCGGTGCGCTGACAAGCCCAGGTAACCCGATTTTCACTTGCCTCCCTCCAAAAGAAAAAAAATATATGTGGTTGATCTCCTGTGGTGTTGCTCATTGATGTAAGTTTTGTTGTGCATTATATATGAAAATGACAAAACAATGAACTAAGCAGCAGTCCTGGGACTTAGCAGGAGGTTTGCAACAGTTGTGAACATTTCATGATTGGTTCCTGGGCAATTCAATCCAGTTGGAAAATTGTAATTGAATTCTGTGGAGAGCATTGATAATATACACAAATGGACAATGGTGTAAAATTGGATACAAGTGCTTTTTTTAAATAGAGCGAAAAAAGACAATAATGTAAACGGGTTGATAATGTAAGTATCAGTGGTGTATTACTGGCCAACTGCCTGGTAGGTACATCTCTCCAGAGGTGTACGTATATTAAGAGTGATGTATATCACCGCAGCTAATATCACCAAGCTCAATATTAAATGATTGCCTTTATACGCAGACTCATTCAGAACACGGCAACATGTCCTGAGTTTTTGTTTTTAATGTGTCTTTACATTAGCCCAAGTCATTTCATTTATTGGCAACTTTGAGTCCTATTTAAAAAAAAAGTTCTTGTAAGGCTAGTACATCAGCTTGGGTGGTTTAGCTGCATCAAACTGTAGTAAATTCAAAAATAAGTATGGCCAGACCTCAGTCTAATCACATTCGATGTTAGTGTAGCTTAATTTAGTTGGACAAGCATCCTCTGGGCAAAGTGTCAATGCTCAAAAACTTTGCCACCTGTTCCCCCATGATTCAGGATTCCAGTACAACCTCTCCACCTTTTGTTTTGATGTGAATAATTTCCCATGTTCTCCACTATTCTGTTGGATCCAGCCCAGCAATGAATGTCAAAGCCAAACATTTTAGCTTCAGATTACAAGCTCTGATAGTGCGTATTGTGGAGTCTTATGTTGTTGAGACTACAGATGAGGAGCCAGCCTTTTAGCCAAAAAGGAGTTCATTTTCTCTAACCTGATGTCCACTGTCATTATCTGTGGGTACGTCCAATGCAGTGAGTGGTCAGACCTAGCAGAGGTGGCAGCACAGTGATAAACAGTAAGGAAAGAGTATGTGTATTCTCAGTGTGGCATCCAAATTCCGTGAAGCATCAGGTCAGACACTGGGAATGAAACCCGCTGCTGCTAACCTCCCACCGCTATCAGCTGATGAACCACCTCTCTTCCACATTGAACAACACTTGGGAGAAGCATAGAGTGTAACAAGGGCACAGAATTTACACTGGGCGAGGGATGAAAATGTGGCTCTTTGGTCAGGTACAGAGGGATATAGCTGCCATACTGGGTTTGGGGCTATTGGTGAGGGAATGTGTATTGCCTTGACATCTGATGATACGGCATGGTAGCGTAACGCAATTAGAGCGCCAGCGACCCGGGTTCAATTCCGACTGCTGTCTGTAAGGAGTTTGTACATTCTCCCCGTGCCTGCGTGTTTCCTCCCACATTCCAAAAACATACGGGTTAGGAAGTTGTGGGCATGCTATGTTGGCGCCGGAAGCGTGGCGACACTTGTGGGCTGCCCCCAGAACACTCTATGCAAAAGATGCATTTCACAGTGTGTGTTGATGTACATGTGACTAATGAAGAAATCTTATTCCTGTCCCTGAGTTCCCCCTGTTAAAACCTTGGCAGTCACCACTGACCAGGAACTCAACTGGACCAGTCACATAAATACTGGCTACAAGAGCAGGTCAGGAGCTGGAAACCCCGTGGTGAACGATTCACCACCCAGCAGACCAAAGCCACTCCATCATCTAAAGGCATGAGCCAGGAGCATGGTTGCAGGGAGGAAGGGGGAGCAGGGGTACTCCTCACTTGCTGTTGTGAATGCAGTTCCAACAACACTTGAGAAGCTCAACAACAACAAGCAGCCCACTCGATCGGTTCCCCATCCATCAACAGAAGTACTCACTGCCTCCGCCACCAGCCCATTGTGGCTGCCGTGTGCACCAACTACAAAATGCACCACAGTAACTCACCAAGGCTTCCTCAACAGAACCTTCCAAACAGGCTATCTCTATCAATAGTGGCACGTGTGTGGAAACACTAAAACTTGCAAGTTCCTCTTCAAGTCACATACCATCCTGACTGGGCATTCCTTCACTGGGGCTAAAAGTCCTGGAACTTGAATCACCTAACTTAGAATATTTTTACCAAACAAACTGCAGCTGTTCAAAATGGTGGATCAAAAGCAGCTTCCTAAAGTAACTAAGGACAGACAATAACTGCTCGCTTACCAAGTACTTGAATATTTCATAAATAAATCGTAGCCTGGCAAAGCCATTGTTCCAACCCAGTCATTGTGCTTTTGATTTTGCACAGCACTGAAGCATCAACTCCCTTGCTCCCGAGCCGATCATTTAACTGGGCTCCATTTCCCGAACCATTTTATTTCCATAAAAATCCAAACCATCCTCAAAGCCCCGTGTAGTGGGATTACATTAATTGTGGCCAAGAGTCAAATTTCTGAATGGGACTTCAGTCTCCTTGAATGTTGCAACTCAATGCTTCTGAAACAGTTGGAAAGTTCCTCTGTGGATAGAGCTGATAGGTTGGGTTTCAACTTTGAATTGACTGTAATTTCTCATTGTTGGGGAAGGGATAAATATAGTGTAGTGTGTCACTCTGTGTAGTGTGGCAGTCCATAACTCACTTGAGTTACATGTGAATTGCGAGGTTTTACGTATGTGTCTAAAAGGTGTGTTTAACTCAGGAGGGTTTCATGAGTTCAAAGTTTACATTTGCACTCTAAATTTCAAAAGTGCTGCTGCTATGACTAATGAGCATGGATATTTTTAGGCTGGGCTCTCGAACGAGTATTCCCGAAATGGAATGTTGTTGATCTTACAGTCAAACAGCAAGAAAGGAACTGAAAGAAAAACAGAAAATGCTGGAAATACTCAGCAGAAAGTAATTGACTTTGCTCAGACTTTTAATAAATTAAACATATTTTTAAATTATTTGTTGAAATTCCTGGCCAAGATTAACAAATATCCTGCAAGTCGACAACTGACTGTGTGGAGAACAGACTGCAACCATTGCTCTTCCCACACCTGTACCACTGCCTCAAGTGACTCTTCCCTAGTCTCCCATCTGCACATTGGCTGTCGGCAGCATCTTCCAAAAATACCGTGCCATCGTCCACACGTCTGCAGGAAATACCAGCTCTATCTCACCACCACCTTTCTCAACCTCTGTAACGTTTGTCCATCCTCCAACATTGGATGAGCAGAGGTTCCCTCCAGCTAAATATATAGCCCTTAGTTCCCACCACAAGCTCTGCTCTCCAGACTGCTGGTAACCTTGACGTGGTGTTTGACCAGGACATGAATTTGCAACCACATACCTGTGTCCTTGCAAAGACCACCTATGTTCACCTCAGTGACATATTCTGAGATTGCATATCGTCTTCATATGAAACTCTTGGCTTTTTACCTCTTGACTGACTTTTCCTGACCAGTTTTCCTCACTCAAACCTCCAGAAAGCCGAGGTCATCTATTAGACATAAGGGCTGGAGAGGACTATCAATCCCCCTCCCTCATTCAGTTAGGTCATGGTTGATGTGATTTGGCTTTGGATCCACCTTGTTGCCTGTTCTGCCGAATCCTTGATGCATCTTCCTATCCTTGCCTTGAGGGTATTCCGTGTTCCAGCCTTCCCTCCCTTACGGGATGGGGATTTGCAAGGAAATTCTTCGTCATCTCTGCCTTAAACAGAAGGCCCTTTCCTCCAAAATTCTCTGCCTCTGTCCTAACCCATTGCCAAGACCTGTTCACTCATAATCTCTGTATTTGTTGACACTGCTAGATTTTAAAATTCTTACTCTAATTTTCAAATGCCCCTCACCCCCTCGCCCAGCTTCGCCTCCTCCCTGTCTTTGCAATCTTCACCACCTCTACAGCCTTCAGAGGTAACTGCTCCACCAAGGCAGACCCCTTGAGCATTCTTGAATTTAATTGCTCCACAATAGGTGCCAAAGACCTGAACTTGGAATTCCCTCTCTAGATGTCACTTCCCCACTCTCTTTTAAGATACCACTTAAAACCTACCTATGTCCAACTTACAGTCTAATATCTAATAATATGGCTTGGTATCAAATTTTGTGTGGCAATACTCCTTGGGATCCCGTGCTTCATCAAGGTTCATATATAAATGGAAGTTATACAGCTGTGCTGAATCATTAGTTTAAATCAGTCTGTGCGTGTGAGCAGGTCATTGGCTAGTGGAGCAACAGACAATCTGCTGGGGGAACTCAGCGGGTCGAGCAGCATCTCTGGGAGGAAAGGAATCGTCAACATTTTGGATCGAAACCCTGCATCAGGACTGAGTGGAGAGGGGAGATGGCTGGTTCACTCCATGCCCCCTCTCCACTCTCAATCCTGATGCAGGGTTTTGATCCGAAACACCGATTCCTTCGCCCCCCCCTCCCCCTCCCCCCTCCCGCCCCCAAAGATGCTGCTCGACCCACTGAGCTCCTCCAGCAGATTGTTTGTTGTTCCAGATTTCAGCATCTGCAGTCACTTGTGCCTCCATTGGCCAGTGGAATATTTTGGTTGAGTGCGATTTGATAAAACTGCAGCTTCATGTTTCACACGTGTGGAATATCAGTTGCTTGTAAATTTCATTGTACCCTGTGTGAACTGTCTGAATTTTCCAGTGCAGAGTATGGTTTGGCTTTGTTTTTTTAAACTGACTTTGTGATCATCTTAGATTGACTGGCATAAAGCCTTATCCATAATGACATGTGGGGTTTAACAAAAGTAAGTGCTAATTCTTGTCGTCCAGCTGTTCTAATGCATCACTTCTTTTAGAAAGTACCAAGGAGAGGCTCTCTGCTCAGTACCAGTCCCAGTAGTGTCATTTTCGACATCTCCATGCAGACGGCCAGAAGAAAGTCTGTCGTCGGTACAGAAGGCTGCACACTCACTGTTAACCCTTGAGTCAGATGCAGTAGTGCTGTGTTTCAAAGCCCTAAACACCAAATCCAGTGTAGTACTGGGGCACAGGCTGCACTGTCAAAAGCACTCTCTATTGGCTGAAGCACTTAAACTAAGCCTCATTTGTTCTCTCTGAGGGATGTTTACAATGCCGTGGCCAACTTCTCACCAGGAGCAGAAGAATTTCCTCCAACCAGCCAACCCCATGAACTATTTCCCTGCCCCATCTCCACGCCTCCAATCAGACCATTTGGACAACCTGCTTCCTGTGGTATTAACATTGCCATCTCTCGACCATTTTGAACCTTCATTGTCAGCCCAATAGCTTGTGAATGATGAAAGGACAAGAGGTTATTCATGTCATTCTAGAAGGGAAAGGCACCAACTAAGTGTTCCTGCGTTTTCAATTGCTTGAGGCCTATCAGCACTGGGAACTCTGGCTGGGATTTTCCTTTCAGTGTGAGACCACTGTCTCCAGCCAAGTTGGGAACAATTGCCACATCCACGGAGCCTGCTGCATGCTCTCACCTCTGTGCTGTCATCACCAAGTCAGCGGGGACATTGTTGTTAATACTGGTTAAGATCTTTGGTTTTAATTCACGTTGAGAGCTCAACTCTGCAGCATGTTAGAGCAAGCGGTGCAGGTTTAGTCTTGGAGCCTCTGTTAGATTCATTCCTGGACTGTCAGTTCACAGGTCCGTTTAAGCACTTTTGGCTGCCAGTGATGTTTTTCTGTTTATTTGTGTTGTGTTCCGAATCTAGTCCAAAAGTAGCCATTTGTCGATAAACTGGTGCAACTAAGGGGTTGTTTCTGAGAAGATAATTTCAGATAAAAACATTGAATGAGACTTTAATGTCGGATTTGAGGAATGTAATTTGCATGTAAAGTGGGCTAAGATTGGACCCAACTTTATTTCACCCTTTGTACTGCGACTGGGCCAAGCAGCTGATGAGACAGGGCGATGAGCAGATTGTGGGGTGATGTGCCAGCGGAGCAGGTAGGTGGGAAGCAATGAACTAGGTAGGGAGGGGTCAACTAAGCAAGGATTGATCAACAGTAGTCAGCCGCAGGGTGACTGGAAGTGGACGGCAGAAGGTGAAGAGATGCGGGGTGGTGGGCCAGCGGACCCGGTAGATGGGGAAGCACGAACAGCCCGAGAAGACAGAGCGAAGCGAGGGTGGACTTGGAGGGCGCCGAGGTAGCGGGCGGGCGGCGCAGAGGCAGCAGGATGCTCCCGAGTGGAAATAGACGCGGACCGGGCAGGGTGAAAGTCAGGCGGACCTGAAAGGAAGAGGTCGAGCGGACCTGAGGGGAAGACGGCTCAATGGAGCTCAAGCGGACGTGAAAGGGTGGTGGCCGAGCGGACCGCGTAGGGTGAACCCGGAGCAGGGGTGGACGGCGGGAGGGGGCAAAACCGAGCCGGTGATCGGCCGCAGGGAGGGCAGGGCGGATGGAAGTGGAGCGCGAAAGGTGAGGAGGTGCGGGGTGAGGAGGCAGCGGAGCAGGATGACTGGATGCCGCACCTCTTCACCTTCTGCAGGACTGCAGATGCTGGAATCCAATGAAAAGCACTCTGATGCTGGAGGAACTCAGCAGGCCGGGCAGCATCCGTGGAGAGAAGCAGGCGGTCAACGTTTCGGGTCAGGACCCTTCTTCGGGACTGGAGATAGGGAAAAGGGGAAGCCCAGTATATAGTAGGGATATATAGAAGCCCGATGTATTGGGCTTCCCCTTTTCCTATCTTCAGTCCCGAAGAAGGGTCCTGACCCAAAAAGTTGACCGCCTGCTTCTCTCCACGGATGCTGCCCGGCCTGCTGAGTCCCTCCAGCATCAGAGTGCTTTTCAGGGAGCAGGATGGTCCGGAGTGGAAACTGGGAGCGGACCGGGTAGGGTGGATCTCAGGCGGACGTGAAAGGAAGACGGCAGGCTGGAGCTCCGGCGGACGTGAAAGTGGGAAGGCAGGTTGCGCCTGAGGCGGACCTGAAAGGAAGACGGCAGGTTTGTGGCTTAGGCGGACGTGAAAGTGAGAAAGTAGGCGTGTGGCTTAGGCGGACGTGAAAGTGAGAAGGCAGGCTGGAGCTCCGGCGGACCTGACAGGGAGAAGGGAAGGGTGTGGCTGAGGCGGACGTGAAAGGGCGGTGACCTGGCGGACCGTGTCGGGTGAACCAGGGGCAGGGATAGACGGAGCAAGGGGGCAACTGGGCAGGGAATTCGCAACAGTCATCAGCCGCAGGGTGAAGCAGGGAGACTGGAAGTGGAGTGGGCAGTGTGCGGACACGACGGGGTGAAGCACAGATCGATGCGGGTAAATGGGATTAGTGTAGAGCGGTGCAAGGGCGGCATAGACAAGGTGGGCCGAAGGGCCTGTTCCGCGCTGTTTGACGCTGAGCTAACCTTATAGTCACATTCATTTGTGTCTCATGTGAATATTTCAATTATGTAAAAGACAGCATGTTTCCTGGTGAGGCTGGGGAGCTAGTACCACCCTTCTGTGCTTTTAAGCTTCTGGGATGGGTGGTATTTCTTCCGCAGGTCACTCTGTATCCAATTCAAGCACACAGCTCACCTAACATCACAGTAAGATGGTCCCACAAATCATTGTAATATTTATGGTTAAAAATGCACCTTTACATTAAATAATAGGAAGCACTTCTCTGCACTCACCTACTCATTTCAGCTTGGCTTAGCTGCGAACACACTCTCATCCATCAGATGCACGCAAGGTCAAGTCTCACTGTAGAACTTGAGGTCGTAATTGAGGTAAACCAGTGTGGCACAAGGGAGTGTACACTGTAGGATGTGCTGTATTTCAGACGAACCTTTAAACTAAGGCGTGTGATGATCATTGAAATAATACCATAGAACGCTGGAAACACTCAATGTTAGGTGGCATCAGGGGAATGGGAAACAGAGTTCGTGTTTCAGGTGTCTACAACCTGAAACGTTAATTCTCGTTTTTTTCTCTCTCCACGGATGTTGCCTGACCTGATGAATGTTTCTTGCATTTTCTGCTTTTGTTTCAAATTTCCAGCAGGTTTTTGATTTTCGTGGGTTGATTATTGAGTACTAGTCAAAAGTAGACACTTCCCTTGGTATGCTGGGTCGACATTCCCACCTACAGTGACACTGCCAAATTAAAAACGCAAGCTGCTGGAAATGCTCAGCAGGTCAGGTCGCATCTGTGGGAAGAGAAGCAGAGCGAGCGTTTTGGGTCAAAGACCCTTCATCAGAATGGAGAAGGAGACAAAAGAATCTTGTTAAGCTGCAGGGAAGTGGGGAGATGTCTCTGATAGCATGAAACTGGGGTGACCATGGGGATAATCACTACCAAAAAACATTCATCTTCTTGTTGTGGCCTGTTCCTGTTTGCAAACTGCCGTATTTTTCCTGCATGTCACCCAGCCATGTTGGGAACAACTGGCACGTCATTGAGCCTGGTGCCTCTGTACTGTCATCACCAAGTCACTGGGGACATCATAATACAGGTTAAGATCTTTGATCTTAATTCACGTTGAAAGCGCAACTCTCTGGCATGTTGGAGCAAGTACTCCGTTGGCAAGTAATCCATTGTGGGTGTAAGAGAGCTTTTGGATGTTTCTGAGAGATGTGGTTTGGGGCTATAACAACATTGGATTTCCCTCATATATAAAAATGTTTTACTTACTGATCCAAGTTGCTTTTGCTCATTTGCCTTCCAGCAGATGGAAATCATCTTGTTTTAAAGAAGTTGTTAATTAAGTATAGAATAATTTGCCTAGAAATTGGATCCATTTGCATCCAAAATACCAATGAAAAACATTTTGTGTCTGCTTTAACACAGTTGTGCCCACATCTGGTTGAAGTTCCCCCGTCAAGCAATTGGACCAGACATTTCTGTGTACAGTTTACCTTGGCATGGGAGTCATTTTCTCCTTGTCACTTGCATGTGTGATGATGCAATTAAAATGTACAGCACTGAATACTCCACTGGTGATTGAAACTGGTACAAAAATGTGTAACCCATGGCCTGCATTTTTTTTCACTTGCTGTTGAACAAGGAAGAAATCCCACACCAAACACGAGTGAATTGAAGCATCCCCTTTGGGACATCAATGTTCTGCTCCCACATTGTGGCTGGGAGCCAGCGGGATCTTTTCACTTTGCCCCAATCCACCTGCATAATGATCCATCCAGCGGTGTCCCGGGGCCCCTTGGAGCAGCGGAATAGATGTGTGGGTGTGATCTTGTGGAAAGTGTGCCCAGACTCCTTGAAGACGCATGCCCATCCCACTGCCGTATTTTGGAGAAGGGAAAAAGTGAGCAGTGATGGGATAATTGGGGTATGGGGTGGTATTTGCAGGAAAAGCCTTAAGCCTTTTACGCAGTTGCTGAGGCTGCTTGGAGAGTTTCCTTTCAGGTTGTGACACTCCCTGGAGGTAATCACGTGTTAATTGTGATACCCACAGGCAGTTGGTGTTGAGAATCATTCAGGTTGAGTTTTAGTTTACCAAAGTCAAGGAAAACACCCCAACAAATTAAATTTCAAGATAAATTTCAATAATTTTTTTTGAAATTCATTTTTTTTTCTCCATTTTTTGGGTCCCCAGTAGGGTGTTTGAGCCCAATATTTAGCACACCAAATCTAATTTCTCAGCAACAGATTCTTGCAGCACAAATAGAGGCCATTCATTCCATCATGAGTATACCAGTTCTTTGAAAGAGTTACCATTTAATCCCACTGTTTTCCCACCCCACTGCCCCACCAACCCGTTCTTCCCTTTGTCCCTAAGTCTGTTTCCTTTTCAAGAATACCCAGCCTCTTTTTTTCTCTTGAAAGGTGCCATTGCACTTTCTCTCTGCAGCCTTTTGGGCAGTCCATTTCCAGATCTTAATTGGCTGGGCACTCACTGCATGTAAAATGCTTCCAGCCAGCATAGGAAAATTAGGTACATTGCCCTATAAATGCATTGAAGCAATATTAATAGTACAGTAATGTTGTCATTGTCCTCAATGTGAACATGCTCAAAGACATACTCTTGTGTTGCATTGTACTGAAGAATCCCCTTTCTCTTAAATTATAAAATATCTTTTCAAAATTGTCTCAGTGATGCCTAACAGTCTTGATAAACTGCCAAGTAACCTCTCCTTCCCACCCACTGCCATGTCATAGAGGCTAAAGTCAATGAATTACTCCCTCCCCATCCCTCCTCTCAACACTTATAGAACATAGAACAGTACAGAACAGAACAGGCCTTTCGGCCCACGATGTTGTGCTGACATAGCTATTCCCTCCTACTACAGAATGCCCATATCCCTCTATTTTCCTCTCATTCATGTGCTCATCCAAGCCCCTCTTAAAAGCCCCCAATGAATTTGCCTCCACCACCCTATCAGGCAACGCATTCCAGGCATCCACCACTCTCTCAGTAAAATAACATACCCCTCACGTCTCTTCTGAACCTCCCCTCCCTCACGTTAAATGCATGCCCTCTGGTATTGGATCACTCAATAATGGGAAAAAGATATTGCTTGTCCACCCGATCTATGCCCCTCATAATTTTATACACTTCCAACAGATCACCCCTCAGCCTCCGCCGCTCCAGAGAAAAGAGCCCAAGTTTGTCCAGCCTCTCCTGATAGCACATGCCCTCTAATCCTAGTAAACCTCCTCTGCACCCTCTCTAAAGCCTCGACATCCTTCCTATAGTGAGGTGACCAGAACTGCACGCAATACTCTAAATGCGGCCTAACCAGAGTTCTATAGAGATGCGTCATAACTTCTTGATTCCTGTACTCCATACCCCGATTAATAAATGCAAGCGTTCCATAAGCCTTCCTAACCACCCTGTCTACTATATCAGAGACTGCATCAAAGATTAATGGCTACAAATGATGGTGCTTCATACAGAGACCCAGGAGATAGAGAAAGAGCCTCAACCAGAGTGGCAGGGAAACGGCTCAAAAATCAGCTCGGCAGAAATTGCAGTGGTTCCAACTATTCATTTTCTCTGTGATTGCATTTTGTTTTAAACAGTGGTATTATGCAATTTAAGCTTTGGTCAATGATGGAGCAATAGTGCTCTGTCATTTCGTGATCCTCCAGCCTGAGAGCTGGCTTGAGGCCTTTAGAAGGTGAATCCAGTTTTATGCGTAGTCTGGAGTGAGTCACAGAGCTTGTGCACTCTACATTTTGATTGCTGATAAGCCAGGAGAAATCAGAATTTAAGCAGGGGGCACCAAATCAAATCTTAAACGTCATTAAATTTAATCCTTCAGATTAGTTTCTCTTCCCTATTCCTGACACAAATGCACAACCATTGTGAATCGCACTAAGGAGGTGCTTCTGCAAGGGCCCTAAAGTCAATGTCAAGTTGATTGTCTAATGCACAAGTACGTGTGTGCACAGGTGCAATGAAAAACTTGCAGCAGCATCACAGGCACAGAGCGTCAGAGATACAACATTCACAAGAAAAACATAAATTAAACAAGTAGAACAAAAAAAAAGTCCATTGTAGTGCAAAGTGGTCATGGCGTTACTATACTGAGGTAGTGATTAGAGTTGTGCAGGTTGGTTCAAGAACCGAATGGTTGAAGAGAAGTAGATGCTGCCTGGAATGCGGAACAGGCCTTATGAAAGCAGGCTGAGGGAACTCGGCCTTTTCTCCTTGAAGAGACGGAGAATGAGGGGGGATCTGATTGAGGTGTATAAGATGATGAGAGGTATTGGTAGGGTAGATAGTCAGAGGCTTTTCCCCAGGGCTGAAATGGTGGCCACAAGAGGACATAGGTTTAAGGTGCTGGGGAGTAGATATAGAGGAGATGTCAGGGGTAAGTTTTTTTACTCAGAGAGTGGTGAGTGCGTGGAATGGGCTGCCGGAAACGGTGGTGGAGGCTGATACGATAGGGTCTTTCAAGAGACTGTTAGATAGGTACATGGAGCTGAGTAAAATAGAGGGCTATGGGTAAGCCTAGTAATTTCTAGGGTAGGGACATGTTCGGCACAGCTTTGTGGGCTGAAGGGCCTGAATTGTGCTGTAATTGTTCTATGTTCTAAGTAGCTGTTGTTGAATGTGGTGGTGGGACTTCAGCTACCTGTCCTACCCGGCTGGAACTCTAGATATCACAAGACCTATTTGAGTCTATCCCTACCCTGACCCGGTGTTGACACATGCATGCTCCCGAGTTATTAGATGTGGCTGATCTGGCTTAGTTTTCTTCCTTTCCAAGTTGAGAGATATCATGATCAAGCTAGGGCTTTACTCTTTGGAAACAAGGAGGATGAGAGGAGACGTGGTAGAGGTGTACAAAATATTAAGAGGAACAGATAGAGTAGACAGTCAGTGCCTCTTTCCCAGGGCACCAATGCTCAATACAAGAGGGCATGGCTTTTAAGTAATGGGTGAGAAGTTCAAGGGAGATATCAGAGGAAGGTATTTTACCCAGACAGTGGTTGGGGCATGGAATGCGCTGCCTGGGGTGGTGGTGGAGGCAGGTACATTGGCCAAATTCAAGAGGTTACTAGATAAGCATATGGAGGAATTTAAAATAGAGGGATATGTGGAGGAAGGGGTTAGATAGTCTTAGGCCAGGTTTGAAGGTCAGCACAACATTGTGGGCCTAAGGGCCTGTATTGTGCTGTACTGTTCTATGATTCTATGATTAGTTCAAAGCCATCAAGGAACCCATCTCTCGCCCTGTGTAGAACCTTCCTGATCTTCATTTCCATTGATTTCAATCACCCACAGGCTGCAAGCATCATTTCCTCCCTGGAATAATTGTCCCCATCCACACTGGTGTTGTGATTAACCACCCGGCAAGCAGTGCCTTAGGAAATCTACAGATTTTCCATATCATATGATTGATTGTCAAAGAGAGAAATTTGTTGAGCAAAATTGTAGTCTTGTAATTTCATTTATGCTTTGCTCTCAGAGACTGTGGTTACAATGAGGGGGGGGGGGGGCGGGGAAGCAGAAGAAATTCGAAACGTGAGAAGTTTTGACTGGAAGTTTCCTCTGACCCTTACCCATTGTTTCCCAATCACTGTCTTTGCCAACTAATTATCAATAAATCTAAACAATTTTCACTGGTTCATTTTACAAGCTCGGGTCTGTGTACAACATGATGTATGTGGCATCCCTTCTGAGGGCAAATGTTTAGATGGTTCGTTGCTAGCCCTCTGCCCAGAACCAGCAAGCCTTCCGTTAGCTCCCACGTCAATTAACTGTTCCCTCCACTCCCTCCTCCCCCTCCCGCTCCTTCCCCCATTTCCCCACAAGTGTTGTGAATGGCTTCTTTGTCAACGTGGCTGTGGGTTGATTGGTGGCAGCCGAGGCTTAAGAGGTTTGGAAATTGTTGAGTGCTGACACTTTCCTTCGAGATGCAGGACAGAATGGGATGGGAGACTGGTGGAGAGAGCAACAAATATCTCGCTTTCAACAGGGAGGCGGGGGGGGGGGGGGGGAATTCTCCCCGAGTTAAATGTGCAGTGTAATACCATCGGTGCATTGAATACTTTTGCTGGAATTTATTTCCATTGACTTCAGGTGTAATGAACTTTCAGTACAAATTGAGGGGCAGTGTTCGTTCTGAAACATCAGCCCTATCACTGTTCAATGGGAAGCTCACTGGGGAGCTCTTTAAAACACAAGAAGTGGAAGTATAGGCCCCTGAGGCCATCTAACTCTCCTGAATTATTGTCTGTGAAGACAGTGTCCTTCCACAAAACATCTCTCCATTGTGTCACTGTCAGTAGATTTTACCATGCTGCACAACTAACGACTCTGGCTCCATTCAGTATTATTGATCAGTAAGATGTCTGCTGTCATCTGATAAGAACAGGAGACAGCACTCACAGCGCTGGATGTAACACAGGTTTGTTTCGGGCTCCCAGTTGGATCAGCTGTCTGACAGCATGATGCATTGTCCTGCTTCACCTCGTATTTACTGAAGCTTTATTTTTACTCCCTCCCCTGTCACTGTCACTGTCTCCAGCCCATTATGTGGATGGATGGGTAAATTGACCCTAATAAAGTAAGTGGTGGAAGCTGGGGCCAACAGATCAGAATCTGTGGAGAATACAATGGGAGCGGTTTAATGATGGGTGACGCAGACTTAGTGGCCTGAATCCAGTCTTGACGAAGGGTCCCGACCCGAAATGTCGACTGTCCATTTCCCTCCGCAGATCCTGCCTGACGTGCTGAGTTCCTCCAGTGCTTTGTGTGTTGCCATTAGTGGACTGCAAGGCTTGTTTTCGCACTGATTGAGTTCTGACCCTTGGACTCGGAGCTCTGCATTCCTCATATTCGGGTCACATGTTATTCCTTGATCTCCTTTGTGCTGTTGTTGGTGGCCAGGCCTTCTGCTGAGTCCAAAACTCTGCAATTCCTTCGCATAATCTCTCCATCTGTCCACTTGTTTAAGATGTTTCTCATGACCAGGTCTGTATGTTCCAGTTTAGCAGAATAAGGGGTGATCCCACTGAAAGTTACAACATTCTTTTAGGCTGGAGGCAGGGAGGAGGTTTGAGGAGTCTAAAACTCAGGCTCACCGCCTCAGAGTAAGAGCTAGGCCTTTTCGGGCAAAGGTAAGGAGTAATTTCTTCACTCAGAGGATGATAAATCTTTGGAATTATGGAGGCTTGTGGAGGCTCAGTCATTGTGTTCCTTCAAAATGGAGATCAATAGCTTTCTGGATGTTAAAGGGATTGAGGAATATGGGGATAGTGCAGAAAAATGACCTTGATGAATGGTGGAGCAGGCTCAGAGGGAAAGATGACCCACTTCCACTCCCAGTAGTTGCCTGTCTCTGACCAATCTCTGGTTACCTGTGCTGTAATATTCCATATATGACTGTGTGGAAGATTTGGTTGACAATCCTTGAGGCATTTTACTGTGTTAAATCTGTTATATGAATACAAGTTTTGGTGGGGTCGAATTTTCCTTTGGCAGTCTGCATCCTGATGGATGCTGTTGAATTCAATATTGATTTAATTATTGGGAGGTTTACTTTTCTGCTTTTTTCCTGGCTACCCTCTCTTCTGGGCTCACTGATGTGCATGGCTTGGGCCCAAGGGTATATGCATGCTAAACACCCAATCATTGGCACATTACGATTCACACCGAACATCCCACAAGTTTTCCAACAGTAATCACCCAAACGCATCCAGAAGCAGAACTGTTGGCGGCATTCACCTTGTTAGTCTGCACATTGGAATGTAGGAGCTTCCTTTGATGTTGTGCAACAATAGGATTGGAGAAATTGAGAGGTGATCTTATAGAGGTGTATAAAATCACGAGGGGCATAGAGAGGGTGAATGCACAGTCTTTTCCTGAGGGTTGGGGAATCAAGAACCAGAGGTGAGAGGGGAGAGATTTAGTAGGAACCTAAGGGGCAACTTTTCACCCAGAGGGTGGTCAGTATATGGAACGAGCTGCCAGAGGACGTGGTTGAGGCAGGTCCATTGACAACATTTAAAAGATACTCGGACAGGTACATGGATAGGAAAGGTTTAGAGGGCTATGGGCCAAATGGGACTCGCTTAGAATGGAATCTTGGTCTGCATGGACCAGTTGGGCCGAAGGGCCTGTTTCCATGCTGTATGACTCTATGACTCAAAGTTAGAAGTATGTCATTGGTCAAGACAGAATTGCACTGTGTATTACAGAGTTTTATAGATCAGCAAAGTTCCAGCTTAGACTTATTGTCTTACAATCAAATAAATGATATCAAAGAGCTGTCAGTGGGGAAATGGTAATCTAGGAATTGGAAGAAGCTTGCATTTATTTAGAGTATTATTTTGCTTTAAAGAAAGGTCACTTGAAGGTGGAATGGTCAAACACCACAGCCGCTTTTCACATACAAATTTCCACCAGACAACAAAGAAAATCAGTTTCCTGTTTGTGTTGGCCAGGAGACTAGGAGCACACTAGCTCTTCTTCAAAAAGTATCTTTAATATTCACCAATGCCTGAATTCCTGAATTTATCTTAAGGACGGTAGCTGTAGATATGTAGCCCTCCTTAGTATGACACTGAGGCACCACTGGTATTATTTGCCAAGCCAAAAGTAAGGCTCAAACCCACAGTTGTTTGATTTTAGCGTGGGAGTGTTAGCAACTAAGCATTGCTTGAATTATAATCAGCCAGGGGTTCCGACTTCCAGGCATGTTTCTGTATCCTTATCATTGAGTGCACAATTGTGTTGGCTTTAAGTGAGGAGTTTCTTGGGGTGTATGGAGTGCAGAAAGACAGCACCTCAGGCAAAAGCGGAAGGTGTTTGTTGTCCTACAGGTGCATTTGATGGAATAACACCAGCAAGGTACAGCTCAGCTGGGATGTTATTGTGGAGCTAGGTGGATCTCCTGAGGATGTACAGCAACGGGATTTGTGAAAGCTGCATTGATGTAGCGCACAGAGCTGCAACTCTGACTTTCCAGATATTTTGTTACTTAATATTATGATATAGTAGAGAAGGTAGAAGCGGTCTGCGCCTGTGCGTGAATGTTTTTACGTTTGTTCCCGCAGTGCAATGGGGCAACAACAATCAGCAGTCGATGCCTGGTATGTACTTTATAAATTATTTTTGATTTTTGTAATAGTATATACTTACGGATAATCTACCTTAGATTAAACAGCATCTGCCTTCAAATTCTTTCCAACATGAACTCCACAGTTAACATTTAGAATGGCACACAGCACCTATGTGTGTGTGTAAACAGACCGCACTGTCACTGGTAGGGTGATTCACTTTGAATGCGGCATGCTTACATAGCCAGTTGCCGTTAGGAGTGCAGATTTTCTAATAGAAAAATAAGCATGGTGTGAGCTTACCATGACAATCCTACCCACCATCCTGTCCCTGTCACCTGAAGACCAAGCTTTGACTTCCTTTGCAAATATATTTACAACGTCATCAGTTCTTGCCTGCTTTTTTTTGGGGGCACATTCATAATGGAAACTGCCTATGTAAACTTGTCTTGCTGTAGTAGCCTCTTCCCACCACTGGAGGTGTTGCAGCACCATGGGAGATCGACTAATATATTTTGATTTTACAACATTTTTATAAATTTTTATACTGAAGGAGTGGATTTGGGAGCCAAGCTGGCGAATAGGGAGAGATGGCGGGGGAGAGAATCCGACTTGGCAGAATAGACTATAATACTAATGGTGAATAGGTAATAGTCTTGCTGTGTATGAATTAACTAATCAAATTCTTCTGTTCTATCATTGGCCACCCTGTTCCATCTGCCAAAGTCCTTAAGCTCTGCAGTTGCCTCTCTAAACCTCTCCATCTCTCTCCTCCTCCAAGAAACTTCTAGAACCAACCTATCCGACCCAGCTTTTGCTTCTTTCTCCGATGTGGGGGCCCCCAACTGATTATTTTTTTTTGTGTTCATTCTCCTGTGAAATGGCTTTGGTTGTTTTGCAGCGTTGAAGCAGCTCGATAGCTGAAACCCATTGCTGTTGCAAAGAGGAAGCTTGCAACAAAACGTTCTTGTTTTAGAGGAAAGAGTGACCACAGAAAGGAGTTGGGGGGGGGGTGGGGTGGCGGAAGAGGAGGGACGGATTTCATTTGCGACCTGTTTTGCGTCCAAATGAAATCACGAAGAGCAGCACAAACCAGGAAATTCTGCTCCTCCATCTTGGGGTCAAAATGGTCTTGTTTGGAGAGCTGTAGGGCTGGTATCTGAAAACCAAAATGGAACTTGGTGATCTCCTGTTGTTCATCGATTCTACCCCATGTGTCCCTTGGCAGGTCTACATTTCTTTTTCTCCCCCCCTTGCTTGTACCAACCTCCTTGTGTCCCTTGCCAATCGCCCCCACCCTTTGGCAAACCAATTCTTCCGCCCCTCCCCTCGAAGTCCACTGATTTCTCGCCCAATCCTCTCTGCGGGCAACTCCAGTCACCCAACGAACTGCCGACCGATGCTCCCCCACCCCCTGGGTTTTCATTATTGGTTGTTTATGAGCCTTTCTCCTCCAGGTGCAGTGGTAATGGTTTCTTTTCTTCTTTCCCATGTGTGTCTTCCATACCTCCAGTAGCAGGAACAAATAATTCCGGCACTGGTGCTGCCATGAATTCCTTGACCTCCCTGGGAACGCTCCAGGGTCTGGCAGGAGCCACGGTTGGGTTAAATAACATTAATGCGCTGGCAGGTACAGTACACATGGGGTGGGGGTGACTGGTCTATGGGGGGGCGGTGGCGGTGGGCCGGGTGGGGTGGGAGGAGGGCCTGAAGGAAGGGGATCAGTCTGTTGGTAATGTGGTGCACACTGCCATCTACTGTTCAGGGAGACCCATTTCAGAAACTCACCTCAATGTTTTCAAGCATTCTCATTTTTTTAAAGGGATCCTTAACTCTTGTGTCATTTTGACTCTCAACTTGTTAACCCTAAAGGACTGTAAGTGGTGTCTTATTGTTATTCCTTGCGTAAGATGGACTCTAGCTCTTTGTCATTGCAGAAGCGTTGTGGCCTTGCCTGCTAAATTACCGATCTCTGAACTTCAGTCAAATTTTCCGGGACACTGTCAAGTGGGAGCCACACTTCCCCCTGTGAGGAGACTCATTGGGCATTGAGGGCACCAGTTAAACCAATCTCTTGAGAGAAAGTTAAAGAGCATAGGCAGAGTCCTTGCTTGCAAAGCTGTCTTGATCGGCGCAAAGTGCCTCCCGTATTTAGGAAGGAAGAAGAACCAGATGATTGAACAGTCATACAGTACCTTTGGCCCACCCATGTCCACGCCAACCCACCTGTACTAATCCTATCTTCCAGCACTTCGCCCCTGGCCTTCTATGCCTAGGCGATTCAAGTACTCATCTCGACCCTTAAATGCCGCTAGTGATTTTGCTTCCTCTCAGACAGTGCATTCCAGGTCCTCACCACTCTCTGGTTGATCCCCTCTAAATCTCTTATCCCTAATCCTAAATCTTTGCCCTCTAGTTTTATCTAGCCTGATATGGGAATAGTTTCCTGTAGTCAGCCCTGTCTGTACCCCTCAGAATTTTATATGCCTGTTAACCACCTCCGCTCCAGGGAGAACAGACCCAGTCTCTCGTAACTGAAATGTTCCATCTTGGTGAGCCTCCTCTGCAGAATGGTAAAGGGCCATCTGTTGGCTTCCAGTGTCACAGAATTATAGGGGCAATTTGGCCCATCTAGTCCACACTGGCTCTTCGTAACAACAAACTAGCTGGTCCCTCTCTCCCACCCTCTCCCCATGGTCCTGTGAGACCCAACTCCTTTTTGAATGCCACAGTGGAATCTGCCTCCAGGACTCCATCTGGCAGGGCGCTCCAGCCAGTCAGTGTACGGAGAAAAAATTGTTTCCTCAGACCACTTTTTCTTCTTTTGCCAATCGCCTTCATTTTACGTCCTTTAGTTCTTGATCCCTCTGCCAACAGGGAGTTTCTCTCCACCTACATTGTCTCAACCCTTCCTGATTTTAAATATCTTTGACAGTCCGGTCTACTCCAAGGGGAACAACCACAGCTTCTTCAGTCATTCCACATAACTAAAGTCCCTCGCCCCCTGGAATTATCTTGGTCAATCTCTTCTACACCCTCGCCAAAGCCTCTACGTCTGTCCTGAAGTGTTTCACACAGAACCTGACAATACTCCAACTGTGGTGTTTTATAAAGATTCATCATGACTTCCTTCCTCTTGTAATCAGTGCCTCTCATTATAGAGCCCAGGATCCCAGATGCTTTTCCAACCACAATCTCAACCTGCCTTGCCACTTTCAACAAACTAATTCCATATTTTCTAACACAAGAGGAGGAGATTATTTGGCCCATTGAGTCTATTTCTGGCTCCTGTAACCTACTTTCCCCATATTCCCATCAACATCCCCACCCTCCTCCACCAGTCTTACACTGTGGGGACTTCACTGCGGCCAGTTAACCTACCAACCCACACACCTTTGGGATGTGGGAGGAAACCGGAGCACCTGGGGGAAACTCACGCGGTCATGGGAAAATGTACAAACTCCACACAGACAGGGCTGGAGGTCAGGATTGAACCTGCGATGCTGGGGCTGTGAGGCAACAGCTCTACTGGCTGTGCCACTGTGCCGCCAACTGTGCAAAGTTCTTGTACCCCATTTAGAATCTTGCTCCCCAGTTTATATTTGATTCTTCCTGCCAAAATGTAACACAAACCATTTCTCAGCATTAAACTTTACCTGCTGCTCCCCACCCATTCTACCAGCCTGTCCACGTGTCCTCAGAGTCTACCATCCTTATCACGGTTCACTGCACCTCCAGGTTCTGCGTCCTCTGCAGATTTGGAAATGATGGACTTCTCGTGCATGCTTGTGTACATACATACCAGAAGCAGTGATTCTGGTATCAACTCTGGGATTTCCACTCTCCAGTCAGAAAGACGGCCTTTCACAACCACATTCTGTTTCCCATTACTTTGGTAATTGCCTGTCCATACAGCCACAGCCCCTTTTATTCCTTGGACTTCAGTCTTACATAGAACATTACAGCACAGTACAGGCCTTTCGGCCCACAGTGTTGTGCCAACATTTTATCCTGCTCTAAGCTCTATCTAACCCTTCGTTCCCACATAGCCCTTCATTTCTCTATCATTCATGTGTCTAAGAGTCTCTTAAATGTCCCTAATGAATCTGCCCCCACAACCTCTGCAGGCAGTGCATTCCACGCACCCACCATTCTCTGTGTAAAGAACTTACCCCTGACATCCCCCTTATACCTTCCTCCAATCACCTTAAAATTATGTCCCCTCGTGTTAGCCATTGTCACCCTGGGAAAAAGTCTCTGACTGTCCACTCGATCTATGCCTCTTATCATCTTGTACACCTCTATAAAGTCCCCTCCTCCTCTCCAAAGAGAAAAACCCTAGCTGACTCAACCTCTCCTCATAAGACATGCTCTCCAATCCAGGCAACATCCTGGTAAATCTCCTCTACACCCTTTCTAAAGCTTCCACATCCTTCCTATAATGAGGCGACCAGAACTGAACACAATACTCCAAGTGTGGTCTAACCAGAGTTCTATAGTCTTGATGCTAAATCTGTTATGTGGCCTTTTGGAAGTCCATATATACCACCTGAACCCCATTTCCCCTTTCAACCTCTCTATTAATTTATCAAAAAAAATTCCACCAAGTTATTGAGCCACAATTTGCCTTTAACAAAGCTACTGTCAGATGCTCAGGTCTCCTCTTATTGGGGATTCTCTTGCCTTTTCTTGAATGTAGGGCACCCACTTGATGTGACACTATTCCCTTTTAACAAATTCCAGTTTGTTTATAGAAGGGAGGTGATCTAGGAAATCAGCAAAATAATTCCTGATCATCACTTGATGCAACCCTGAGCTCTAAACTGCAGGGAATGTTACCTTAATGGAAAATGGCTCATCCTTGTTTTGGATTTACACATTAACTTATTTCCCGAGATCCCTTTTCACAATAAATTTTGCACAAGCATATTTCACACATTGGTGTCCATGCTCAGTCTCTCTCTTAACTTGCTTCTGTTGAGTGTGGGTGAACATCTCTGGAATGCGATTGGTGCCGAGCACGTTGGTAACCATCCATCTCTCTCAGCCACTCAAGTCCATGACAATCCCAAGTCAGTTGCATGTTGCCAGCATGTTGCATGACCAAGAGTGGAACAGTGGAAAGCCTTATCATGGGAATGTAAGAGGGTAGCCCTTTCTGTAAGGAACTATTGAGTGAGTGCAATTTTTTTTCTTTATTGTTGGTTTGATGTAAAGTTGCTCAAATGCTCTCAGGTATGGCGGCGCTTAATGGTGGACTCGGAGCGACTGGCTTGACAAACGGTTCGGCTGGCACCATGGACGCCCTGACTCAGGCCTACTCAGGAATCCAGCAGTACGCAGCGGCTGCACTGCCCACATTGTACAGTCAGAGCCTGCTCCAGCAACAGAGTGCCGCGGGCAGCCAGAAGGAGGGTGAGTGCTCGTCCGCTAACTCTCTCCTCTCTCGGGCGTTCGGGGCTGGAATTGTGGCGTTTACATTCGCCAAGTGCAGCAAATGGACGATCCCAGTCAAAGTCGAGTTTATTGTCATATGCACAAGTACATGTATGCACAGGTGCAATGAAGAACTTGCTTCACAGACATGTAGCATCAGATACACAACGTTCACAAGAAAACCATAAACTAAACAGGAAAGAACACAATTAGAACAAAGACCATTGGTATTGGTTTATTGGTATTGGTTGGTTATTGGTATTGTAGTGCAAAGTGGTGCAACAATGGCTAACACGAGAGGACGTAATTTTAAGGTGATTGGAGGAAGGTAGAAGGGGGATGTCAGGGGTAAGTTTTTTACGCAGAGAGTGGTGGGTGCATGGAACACACTGCCTGCAGAGGTTGTGGGGGCAGATACATTAGGGACATTTGAGACTCTTAGATAGACACATGAATGATAGAAAAATAGGGGGCTATGTGGGAGGGAAGGGTTAGATAGATCTTAGAGCAGGATAAAATGTTGGCACAACATTGTGGGCCGAAGGACCTGTACTGTGCTGTAGTGTCCTTTGTTCTATGGCCATAGGGTTGTTATATTGAGGTAGTGATTCGGGTTGTACAGGTTGGTTCAAGAGCTGAATGGTTGAAGGGCTCATTGAAGGATCTTGTGTGCCTCATTAATTAGATTGAATAGGAAGGAGTTGCAGGACCAGGTGGAAAGTTTAAAGAAATGGGTCTGGTTGGATTCAGTAGGATAAGTTTATTATTGTCTCATGTACCAAGGTGCAGTGAAAAGCTTTTATATGCGTGCCATCCAGACAGATCATTCCATAAGTAAGTACATCGAGGTAGTACAAAAGGAAAGCAATAACAGGATGCAGAATGTAATGTTACAGTTATAGAGAAAGTGCTGGTAGACAATAAGGTGCAAGATGATAACGAGGTAGATTGTGAGGTCAGGAGTCCATCTTATCATACTCAATAGTCTTATAACAGTGGGAGAGAAGCTGTCCTTGAGCCTGGTGGTACATGCTTTCAGGCTTTTGTATCTTCTGTCCGATGGAAGGGGAAAGGAGAGAGAATGACTGGGGTACGAGAGGTCTTTGATTATGTTGACTGGCTTCCCGAGGCAGCAGGAAGTGTAGACAGAGTCAATGGAGGGGAGGCTGGTTTTACGTGATAGACTGAGCTGTGTTCACAACTCTCTGCAATTTCTTGTGGTTTTGGGCAGAGCAGTTGCCGTACCAAGCCATGATGCATCCGATAGGCTTCTTTCTCTGCTGTAACATTCTATAAAGAGCTCTTGGCCTGAGGCTTCATTACTGTCAGAAACACTTTAAAACCAGTGGTTTTCATGATATAAGTACTGATGAATCCATTAAGGTGTTCGGTTCAATAAGCAATGGATTGAATGTTGCCAATCTCAATCTCTCTAAATAATGCATTGTTGCTGGTAGGGTTTTTTTGTTTCATATGGATTTGTTTCCGAAATAGTCCTGTGTAGTCCAAAAAAACAAAATACTGGAGAAACTCAGCTGGTCAGGCAGCATCTATGGAGGGAAATGGTCAGTCAACGTTTTGGGTCGAGACCCAAAACGATGCTGCCTGACCTGCTGAGTTCCTCCAGCGTTTTGAATTTTGCTCCAGATTCCCGGATCTGCAGCCTCTTGTGTCTCCCTGTATGGTCCCTACCCCTCTCAGTCTCTCCAATCCCCTCCAGGCCTAAAACCCACCAAAATATTTGCACTAAATATTCTGGCCTTTTTTGACCATGCACAAGTTTTAATGGCTCCACCAATGGTGGCCATGTCTTCAGCCAAAAGGCCACAAACTCCGGAATTCCCTCCTTTTCCTCTCTGCTTTATCCTCCCTGATTTTGCTCCTGAGCATCTGGTCACCTATTCTAACACGGTTTTGTGTTGCCTCGTGTTGGATTCTAATGAGCCCACATGGATTAGGAGAGAGAAGTACAAGAGGAAATGGCTTTAGGGTGAAAGGGGAAAGGTTTAGGGGGAACTTCTTTACTCAGAGAGTGGTGGGAGTGTGGAACGGGCTGCCATCTGATGCAGTAAATGCGGGCTCACCCTTAAGTTTTAAGAATAAATTGGATAGATACATGGACGGGAGAGGTCTGGAGGGTTATGGACTGGGTGCAGGTAAATGGTATTGGTATTGGTTTATTATTGTCACTTGTTCCGAGGTACAGTGAAAAACTTGTCTTTCAAACAGATCTTACAGGTCAATTCATTACACAGTGCAGTTATTTCAAGTTAGTACAGAGTGCATTGATGTAGTACAGGTAAAAAAAATAACAGTACAGAGTAAAGTGTCACAGCTGCAGAGAAAGTGCAGTGCAATAAGGTGCAAGGTCACAACAAGGTAGATTGTGAGGTCATAGGTCATAGTCCATCTCATCGTATAAGGGAACCGTTCAATAGTCTTATCACAGTGGGGTAGAAGCTGTCCTTAAGTCTGGTGGTACGTGCCCTCAGGCACCTGTATCTTCTACCCAATGGAAGAGTAGAGAAGAGAGAATGTCCCGGGTGGGTGGGGTCTTTGATTATGCTGGCTGCTTCACCAAGACAACGAGAGGTAAAGACAAGAGTCCAAGGAGGGGAGGCTGGTGTCCGTGATGCACTGGGCTGTGTCCACAACTATGGGACTAGCGGAATAACGTTTCGGCACAGACTAGAAGGGCTGAATGGCCTATTTTCTGTGCTGTAATATTCTATGGTTCTAAAGCACCTTGGGGTAAATTACAATCTTAAAAGAAGTGCAAGGTGCTCAAATAGAGAAAACAATCTCCTGTTATTTAAAGCAAAGGAGACCAGTCCTGATCTGTGGCCACAGTTCAACATTTGGAAGGAAAGGGAGGCTGAAGCAGAGTAATTGGCCCATCAGTTTCCTAACTCATCTACCAATTTATCTACATCCAAAGGGGAGAGAAGTCTGGTGGAGCATTATATACAAAGCTGATCCTTTTTTATTAAACCCCAGGCAAATATTAATTTCACCTCCTTCTCCACTGCACTCATCTGTGCAAAACTAATGAAATGTATCTTTGTTTAACTGGTTATTAAATCTATCAATCTTAAATTGTCAATATAAACTTTGGGTGTTAAATTACAATGAATGCTGTTGCTGTTAACAATTTAGGGTTGTAACCTGAATTGAAAGGGTTAATGGAAATCACACAAAACTGCAGATACTGGAAGTCTGAAATAAAATGCTGGCAACTCAGCAGATCAGTCAACATCTGTGGACGGAGAAACAGGTCAAAGCTCCTTCGTCAGAATTGAGAGGGTTAAACTAGCTGGAAAAATGTCGGCTCGGTCTGCATTCACGTCTCTTTGAAATATAACTATAACAGTAGAATTGTAAAGCAAGCTCTGTGCTTGGAGGAGCAGTAAATGGGTTTGCAAACTTGCCAATGGTAGTACATCGATCACCTTTATTGTTCAAACTTCAGAAAATTGTTCACTTTTCACTTGTTATGAATGCTGCCCTTCATTCTCTTGAACATAACATTATATTCAGAATATCAGTGTTATCACATTGGAATTGAGCACTGCATAATTCACCTACGTACCTAAATATATTTTTTTTTCACGGTGGTAAAACACTTTACAGTATATACTGCTTGTGTGTACAAAGTTGTAACAAGCGCACTCACCAATTTCCTCTCTCAACCTCCCTGCCTACCTCTTATTCTTGTCAGTGTTGAGGTATTGGTCTCGTATTCTATTGATGTTAAATCAGCATTGAAAAATATTGGTAATGAACATTAAATTGGCAATAGATTGCAAGCAGAAGTTAAATTGCTAATGAGCAATATTAATGAGTACAATTGGTGATTAATTGTAAACAATGTGAGTGTTAAATTGCCAATTAAAGTGGTTTTACTGAGGAGTATGTGTATTAAATTAATAATGAATGTTATTGATGTTAAGTTGATAATGACGGTGTTTGGTAGTAAATTGTTATATAAAGCTATTGGTATCAAATTACTAAGGAACATATATCTTGGTGTTAATGGCAGCAGTTAGTGTCTGCATACATTTCTGCTTCTCTCTCTCGTAGAGAAAGACATCTCACGACACTTCACAGAGCTGAGGGCAACAATAATCATCAAGCTAGTGGGAAGGAATATACAGGTGGCGGGTAATGACACAAAGTCAGAGAAGAGCTTTGGAACAGGAGAGGGTGTGGGGTAATAACAATGGAGGAGCTTGAAGAGTGGGTTTGAGGGGGAAATGATGAACCAGGGAGCAGAAAATGGATGGAGGATTGAAAAGGTAACTGAGGAAAGATTGGGGTGCAAGGATCTTAAAGCTGGGTTACAGTAAAACCCTGAAAATCCACTATCCGGAATTCCCGATCATCTGGTTCACTGGCTCCCTTTCACACACCAGAGCCCCAGTTCCAGCACCCCCTTGAAAAATCACATGATTCCCTTCCCACACTCCCCTGAAACTCAACTGATTCTGCTTCCCACGCTCCCTACCAGATTCACTGGAAAAAACTTATTATTCTACCATGTAACATCTAAAAAAAAAGTCAATTAATAATGTGTTGGATGTCAATAGATGTAACATCCAATAGTCCCAAACCAATAGTCCCAAACATCTGTTAATCCGGCTCCACCAAAATCCTGAGCAAACCAGATTGACAAAGTTTTACTGTATTGGCATGGGGCTTGCAATGGTGTTGGAGAGCAGGACTTAATTAAGCAAAACACAGAATATAGCATTTCTGAATGGTTTCCTCCTTGTGGAGAGGGAGTGCCTGAGTGTAATAACACTGGAGAGATCAGTCTAAATGCCAACAGTGTGACTCAGTTTCTGAAGTTCCAAGAGCCACCCACAGTCATGGTTGGACGAGCCAGCGGAGGATAAATGAAGACTCCGATTACCAATCCCACCAGAAGCACTTAGCCAAGATGAAAAATGATGGAGGGGGTTTGAGAAGATGAGTTGGTTGGTCAGTTTGACAGAGGGCACAAGGAGTGTGGGGCCCCTAGAGAAGTGATGAGGAGAAAGTTGAAAAAGCCAGAGGTAGATGAGCAGATGAAAAAGAAGAATGAATATTAAAACAAAAGGCAAATGTTGGAAATTGAAACAAAAACAGAAAATGCTGTAAACACTCAGCAGGTCAGGCAGCATCTGTGGAAGGAGTAACGGAGTTGACGTTTCAGGTTAGAGGACCTTCATCAGAACTGGTGAAGGGTCTTCAACCTGCAACGTTAATTGTGGTTCTCCAGTATTTTCTGGAAATGAAGAATACTCCTTATATTATACTGCATATTGAATCAATGGAGTCAATGAAGATGGGGTTAGTTCTTGGAGAAGGGGAACTATTATCTGATGGTATAGTCATTTTTTTACTATATGATGGGCTTATCCCATCACATATCACAGAATAGTGTCAAGATGACAAGACTTCATTAAAGGACTAGCCCAACTCAGGGATTCTGAAGTCTATGATGTATGAGATGTTCCCTGATTAATGTTCTCTTCCCTGTTTTTGGCAAAGTTTGCTAATATAAAGCCTGTAGACGACTTTATATTTGAGGTGTTTGTTGATAAGCAAAGGAATACATCACTGCTCAAACCAGGAAAAGTATGTTTCTTCAAAAGAAAAAGACACAAGCCCCTGGATGGTGGCCGTGTGCCTCAATGTCACTGAAGCCTAGGACATCTCTTCTCCTCTCCCTGCTGTTTACCCAGCGTCCCACCACAGAAGATGAGAACAGCAGGAATGATCTACAGATGGAGAGTGCTATTGATGAGTTTGAAGTTATTGGTTTGTCAACGAGTGATAATATAAGTAATATTAATGATATTATTGACATCAGATTACTGCTGAAGGCAGTGCTAATTTAGGAATAACTTTTGGTAATGAGTTATTTGAGTTAAATTGATTAATGTCATGATTGGTATTTAATGAAATTAGCAATGTTATACAATGTCGATTTAGTTTGGTTCTAATGGCTTCTTAAAATTATTTCCTGATTTCTTATGTCTTTTATTCTCTCTTTAAAACTAAGCAGATTTCATTACCCCTTTAATAAACATTTTAATCTAATGCAGCACACACTTTATTGAACCCAAGTGTCCTGGAGATAAATGGATCGTGTGTTCTGGTTAAATGCTGAGGCACTTTAATCAGTGTGTGGGAGATATTATTGCCTTGTATACTTGGGTCATCCAAATTCATCACTTAATTAATACAATAATTCACTGGCATGAATTATTACCTGGCAGATTGATGCTCCTAACACATTAAGGAACGTTTCTTTTTAATGTAAATAAAATCAATGCCACCCCTACACCACCCCACCCTGTTATGGTCTGGAGAGTTTATAATTAAATAATAATGCCTCCTGAAAAGGTTTTGCTTCTATATTATTGGTGTCATTAGTGAGAATAGATACTGTCAGAACTCTCACATCCCTGGTCTGAAGTGAGGAGTTCTATGATACACTGTTCTGGCTACAATGATCTTTTAGTTAAGTTAAAAGATATGGATCCAGAACTATAGAGCTAAAGATATGAATTCAAATCCTACCATGAGAGCTGGGGAATTTCAGTTCAAGTAATTAATCAAATCTGGAATTAAAATTGTAAAACTAAAAGACTGTTTAAAAACCAATCTAATTCATTGATATCCTTCAGGGAAAGAAATCTGCTGTCGTTAGTCAGTCTGACCTATATGTGACTCCAGACCCACAATGATGTAGTTCGCTCTTAACAATCCTCTGAAATGGTCTAGTAAGCTGCTTGGTTCAAGGGACAATAAACATGGGTCCTGCTAGCAACGTCCACATCTTGCGGTCAAACTTTGATTTTAGCAAAGCACAATGGTCAAGAGTGAATTTTCTACCTTCTGGGGATAGTGGAGTATCTGGGTCCTTCAGAATATTTCCAAGATCAGGCGCAGATATCCTCAAACTGTCTCTTGTGACTATTGCATTCAATATTACAATGTAGAGAAATAGCAAGACGTTACCATTATTGACATCACGTATTGCGAAGATGAAGATAGTGTCTAAGCCCATTAATCCCGGGCATGGTTGTTGCTCAAGTGAGTTTTAGAACCTTCCCACCTTCCACCTTTAAAGACATTGACGCCTTCTACTTAAGAACTAGAACAGTTGTCAACTTAAATGAACGTGGAATCTCTCTTCAATAAATAAATGTGATGTCAGTTTTGTCGAATCTCATCCCCAGGCCCAGAAGGTGCAAATCTGTTTATTTACCATCTTCCCCAAGAATTTGGAGATCAGGACATCCTGCAGATGTTTATGCCATTTGGAAACGTTGTGTCTGCTAAAGTCTTCATTGATAAACAGACCAATCTTAGCAAGTGCTTTGGTAAGTACATGTGAATGGATGTCAGCTAATCTTAAAAAATTGTGTTGATGCCTGATGCACAAGACTATAGACTGTATCCACCAGTTATAAATGGACCTATATTACAACTCCCAGAGGTTTAGTTAGTCAATGGTTTAGATTATATAAGGGGACACAACATAGAACATGGAACAGTACAGCACAGGAACAGGCTTTTTTGCCCACGATGTTGTGATTAAACTGGTAATTAAACCCCTAACTAAACTATTTGCTTCTGCTGACACAATGTCCATATTCTTCCATTCTCTGCACATTCATGTGCCTATCTAAGAGCTTCTTAAACACCTCTATCATATTTGCCTCCACTATCACCCCTGGCAGCACATTCCAGGCACCCACCACTCTCCGTGTAAAATAAAAACTTTCCCGGTACATTTCCTTTGAACTTACCCCCTCTCATCTTAAGTACATGCCCTCTAGTATTAGACATTTCAACCCTGGGAAAAAGATACCAGCTGTCTACTCTGTCTACACCTCTCATAATCTTATAAACTTCTATCAGGTCTCCCCTCAGCCTCTGCTGCCCCAGAGAAAACAACCCAAGTTTGTCCAACCTCTGCTTAAAGCTCATGCCCTCTAATCCAGACACATTCCTGGTAAACCTCTTCTGCACCCTCTCCAAAGCCTCCACATCCTTCCTATAATGGGGCGACCAGAATTGAAGGCAATACTCCAGATGCAGCCTAGCCAGATTTTTCTAAAGCTGCAACATAACTTCCTGACTCTTAAGTTCATTGCCTTGAATTATAAAGGCAAGCATGCCATACGCCTTCTTTACAATTTTGATGACCGTTGTATTCCAATTGGTCATTCTCAGCTCAACGAGGATAGCTATGCCATAGACCTGAACACTCCACCACTGGAGAGGCTACATGAGCCAATGATCCCTCTTGATGGGGAATCACAGTTGCACCAGCCTTCCCACGTTCAAGTAGAGCAAGTTCCAGGCTCACTGACAAGGCAATAGAGCATCAGAATTACCCTCCCTGAGCCAACCAGTGCACCAGCTTCTGAGTCAGACAACCACAGTTCAAGACTCACTCCAGAGTGTTGAGACCATAACCTATCCCAAGGGAGTACTGCACATTCAAACCTGCCATCTGTTAGTTGAGGCATCAAACCTGCTCTTTCAGATGTAGTATGTAATAAAGAGCTCTCTCCAGAGTTGCCAGCCAACTTTTGTCCTTCAACCAACACCTGCAACAGATTTTCTCATTACCTCATTGCTAGTGTGCCCAAATTGGCAGCTGGGTTTCCTACATTACCACATGGGTTGTCAAGCACTTGGGCATCATGAGGTGATGAAAAGTGCAATATAAATGCAAGTTCATTCCTTAGTTACTACATCCAGTGCAAGCCGTAGATGAAAATGCTGAAGATACCCAGAATTATAGTGTAGTGAAATATTTGCAACTGGATTCAAAATGATATTTGAAGCCAGTGTGAAGTCATTGAGCTCAGCTTGTTTTCTTTTAATGACTAGTTAGCTCCTGGATTAACCCAGCCTGTGGCAGCAGGTTGGAAAGTGAGTGTGCCCCAAAATCAGGATCAAAGTGTGATTCAGAGGAAACCGTGGCTATTTATAGCTGATAACATTAAACCCTGGCCTAACTACCCAGAATGAAAGTAAGATCTTGGCAAATATATTGTGATGCAGACGGAATCATATGAGGGATTTTCAGCATTATGGTTACCAGATTTTTAACAAACTTTCCAGATTTTGCCAAAAATAACAAGGATTTCCTTAATTTTTAAAAAGTCTGCTTTATTTATACACGGATTTAAAGACTATATTTGCAATACGTTTTATAATGTCGGTGGAGTGGTTTGATTTAAGAATGCAGCTTGTGGGCATTCTGTGTAGATCACTGACGAATCGCAATTGTTTGTGATACGACTGGGGAACTCAGGTGTCATGGAGTCTTAGAGAGAGAGACAGCATGGAAATCGGCCCTTTGGCCCACCAAGTCCATGCTGACCATCTACCACCCAGTTACATTCATCCTATGTCAATCCCCATTTTTATTCTCCCCACATTCTCATCAACTGCGGGCGGCACTGTAGCGTAGCGGTTAGCACGACGCAATTACAGCGCCAGCGATCGGGGTTCGTTTCCCATCACTGTCTGTAAGGAGTTTGTACGTTCTCCCGTGTCTGGGTTTCCGCCGGGTGCTCCAGTTTCCTCCCACATTCCAAAGACGTACGGGTAGGTTAATTTGGGATTTAAAATGCGCGGCGCGGACTCGTTGGGCCGGAAGGGCCTGTTACCTCACTGTAAATAAAATTTTAAAAAAATTTTAAAAACTCAGATACACAATAGGAGCAATTCACTGCGGCCAATTAACCTACCAGCCCGCACATCTTTGGGATGTACGAGCAAACCAGAGAACCGAGAGGAAACCCACGCAATCACAGGAAATATGTGTAAACCCCACACAGACAGCACCTGAGGTCAGGATTGAACCTGGGTCTCAGGCACTGTGAGACAGTGGCTCTACCAGCTGCGCTGTGGGTGGGAGGTAAAAAGATACGCAGCAATGGAGAAACCTGAATGTGCAGTTTATTGTTATTACAATTTATTACAGAAACTGTAATTTGATCATTGGTGTAAACATTTCTTAAATAACTGGAAAACCTCACACTGCCAAAGAATGAGAATAAACAGAACACTGAACCGAACTAAAAAATAACAAAACAGAAATTCAAGCCCCAGTTTTAAATGTTTTGCAGACGGGAAAGTTTGCCGAGTTTCATCCTTTTGGGTAATGTGTCTATGTGCTTGTTGGTGGGGGCGTGGGGGCTCTGAGATAATGGACATGCTGTACAACCAATGACATGAGGGTGGGTATTTGGAAGCAGGAGATCGTTATATGAAACCTCCAGGAATGCATTCAACCAAAACTGGTGACCCAATGGGCATTGTAAGCGACCATTGATCCAGTGGCATCAACTCAAAAGTTACAGTGGCAGATGGGAGAATTTAGATTGAATTAATTAAATAATTTTGGAATGAATTGGTTTATTATTGTCACGAGTACAGTGAAAAACTTGTCTTGCATACCATTCATACAGGTCAATTCATTACACAGTGCATCGAAGTAGTACAAGGTAAAATAATAACAGAATGAAGAATAAGGTGTAACAGCTACAGAGAAGTGCATTGCAGGTAGACAATAAGGTGCAAGGTCATAAAGAGATAGATTGTGAGGTCAAGAGTCCATCTTATCTTACTAGGGAATTGTTCAGTAGTCTTATAGCAGTGGGATAGAAGCTGTCCTTGAGCCTGGTGGTACATGCTTTCAGGCTTTTGTATCTTCTGTCCGATGGGAGAGGGGAGAAGAGAGAATGTCCCAGGTGGGTAGGGTCTTTCATTATGCTGGCTGATTTACCAAGGCAGCGAGAAATATAGACAGAGTCCATGGAGGGGAGGCTAGTTTCCATGACGTGCTGAGCTTTGTCCGCAGCTCTCTGTAGTTTCTTGCGGTCACGGGCAAAGCAGTTGCCACACCAAGCCATGATGCATCCAGATAAGATGCTTTCTATGGTTGCTCGATGAAAGTTGGTGAGGGCCGATGGGGATATGCCAAATACCTTTAGCCTCCTGAGGAAGTAGAAGCACTGGTGAGCTTTCTTATTCATGGTGACTGTGAAAATATTAGACTATGGTTGAAAAACCCATCTTGAAATCTATCCTAACCCTGTGTGGCCTATTTGTGAGCCCAGAGTCACTGCAATTTAGCCGACTCTTAACTGTCCTCTGAAATGGCCCAACATGGGCATTAGGAACAAGCAATGGTCTGTATTTCTTCAAAAAATGAAGGCTATGCAAAGACACTCAGGAGATGTGTACATCACTGGCAAGGCCACCATCATTTGACCTTCAACAAAATTTTTTGTGTAAATGACCTTAAAGTGTATTTCTGGGCCACTTCAGAAACCTCTTAAGAGTCAATCTCATGACTATGGGTGTCCAGTCATGCACAGAGCTCATCAGGTGAGAACAACACATCTGCCTTGCCTCGGGACACTAGTGAACCAATTGGGTTTTTAGTAACAGTCCAAGGGGGCATAATTTTAAGATACTTACTTAGTTACTTACTTACTAAGTATCTTGAATCTTATTGTATTTACAGTATACGCCCGACATTTTCACCCAGAGAGTGGCTGCAATCTGGAACGCACTTGTCTGAGTATGTGGATGAGGCAGATAACTCTTCCAACATATAAGAGTTATCTAGATGAGCACTTGAATCTCCAAGGCGTAGTAGGCTACAGAACAAGTGCTGTTAAATAGGGATTAATAGGGATAGGCACTTAATGGTCAGCATGGTCAATGTGGGCCAAAGGGTCTGTTTCTGTGTTCTGTGACTCAATGACCATTAACAACACCAAGATGTGATAATGCCTGTTCACACATTCTTTTGGACTTATCGTAAGATCGTCTCATTTCTTTTCTTCTCCATTTCTCCTAACCTTACACCCCCCCAAACCCCCACAGGTTTCGTAAGTTATGATAACCCAGTTTCTGCACAGGCTGCCATCCAAGCCATGAATGGTTTTCAGATTGGAATGAAGCGTTTGAAAGTTCAGCTGAAACGATCCAAGAACGACAGCAAACCCTACTGAGTCTAGTGTGGGAGGTTAATGCTGTTACTTTAGCTTTGTTAGGGTAAGTCCCATGAACCAGCCCGTGGCTGAGGAGGATCATTGCCAACATTCATCAAGAGACAGTTTTTAACATTACACTTCCATTATCCTTTACCCACCTGTTTTTCCTCCCATTCCCGTTACGTTCAGTATCTTAAATCTTATTGTATTTACAGTATTTAATATTTTGCTTTGTTCCGTTAAAAAAAAAATGAATTTTGCAAAAAAAAAAGATGTCTTAAGAGGATTTTGAAAAAAATAACCGAAATGTGCAATTTAACTCAGCAGCCACTGGTGCCAAACAGGCCCACGTGATTATCGGGCATCAGACGCTTTATTAGCTTAAGGGACCCAGTTAATGTAGATTAGAAAGGCACCAGCAGTTTACGGGTTAATGATGTGGTGGCCTAGTCCGAAAGTGATACCAAGTGAAGTACTAACATTTTCTTTTATTTTTTGGGGGGAAAAAAATATTTCTCACTCCAATGAGAACTTATCTGATAGGACATGATCACAAGTTAGGTATTAAGCTTTGTGTGATCAGATCACATTGGTCTTTTAGTAAAACAAAAGCCTTTGAGATCTGTTTCCACTGCCATATGGGGCTCTTTTTTTTCGGGAGGGGCAAAGGATAAAATGAAAGAGAAGATTTAAATGATAACATTTGCTGATGGTTAAATCAAAAATGATTAAAAAGGAAAGCCACAGGCCTGTACATTTTATTTGTAAAAAAAGCAGCTCTATTTTTATACAAATTTTTACTGCCTCAGAAAGATGGAAGTTATTTATTAATTATCTATAGTTAATTTATTGGATACCTGAGATAGCTCATCCTCTATAATAGTTAGAGCTTGCCTCGTGAAGTAGTCTCTGATGTGCTAAGTGAGAACAAGTTTATCCTTGCAGTTAAACACACACAAAACACATCCTGCAACAATCACGCTTCTCTCGTTTATTTGTATCTTTTAAGTGTGTGGTATCTCATTACTTGTAGCTTCCATTATGTAGTCGAGTTCAAGTCTTTTATTTTAAACCTTGTGACTTTTATTCTTCGTTTATATATTTGTTTAATTAAAAATCTGTACTTCTGTCCCAAAACCAATCCATCTCTTTTATCTCTTTTAAAGTGCGGATGGATTTTTTTGGGTGTTTTTTTTTATCTGTTGCCGTTGCTTTTTTTTTACAGTGTTATTAAAAAAAATGCAAATTTATGTGAATGGCTCATAGAATCTAATGACTGAGATTTGCATTATTTCTGCAACCATGAGAATGATTTTGTTCCTGCTGCGTAGACTCTGTGTAACTTTTGACTCTTCCTTGTTTTTTTCCCCTAGACATCTTCATGCTCGTTAGTTCATCGTTTGCCTAGCATGTCCCTGTGGCGCCAAAAAAATTCAAAAAAAAAGCTCATCGTCCCGTCATTGTTTCTGATGTCTTTCTGACCTCACATCACACTTGGTCCTCCTACTTGACCCCTTTGACCTAGTTTGACTTTGAGATTTTTTGCATGTGACCTCATATAGTTTTGAATTCTAAAGAGTTCAATGTGAAAAGCCTAGCTGCATTTGTGTTGAGACTGAAAAAGAAAAAAAATTATTTTAAGAAAGTAAAGCAAGACAAAAATATATAAGAGAGAGAGAAGGAAATAAAAAAAAACCTGTGGCGAAAATGTTTCTTTTTTTTCATGAAACAAACTTGAAAGTATTATACAGGGATTGGCATTCTGTCTGGTCACTTGGAATAGCGATAGCAATATGTGGCCAGGGCACAGAATGTTGGTTTCTCAATGAAGCAGACTACTTCTGATCAGCTGAAGAAACTGGTCAGATATTATCAAGAGCTCTGTAATAGTTTTTACATTTTTCAGGCAGTGTAAAGTTTTGATAAGGGCCATTTAAGTGGCTCACTTTCTCATCAATATATATAGAAATGAAAAAAACCACTTTTTTTGTAGACTAGTTTAAGATAATTAAAAAAAAAGATGACCCATGTTTGGGGAAAGACTACCTATTTGTGTCACCTTTTGCTGAACTGATTCACACCTAGACAATCTGTGGTAAATGCACATTAAATAACCTATATTTTATACTGTTTAAGTGTATTGGGAGAAGAAAACAAAGCAGTAAGTGTTAACTTCGTCACGTTGGTAACTGTGTGGGTTAAGTTTTGGTGTCATCGCGATTTTTAAGGTTATATAAGTGTTTCGTAACGCATCGGAATTTTTTTTTTGGCTGACTCGCAAAAGATTTTTTTTTCGGATGGCCAAAAAAAATCTTAACTCGTCAGGTGAAAAGGAAAAAAAACTTACAATTCCAGGACAAAAAAATTGTGTGCTTTGCGTGTGAAACATTTTGACGTCTGATTTTATTTTTTTTTTCACTGTGGGATTAACAGTTTGACGTACTTTGTTCAGCAAAATGTGAGATTGGCTTTTTTTTCTTTTGAAAAAGAAGAAAACAGCAATTTAAACAGTGCCAAATTCCAACAAAAAAAATTGAAGGTACTTCCTGCCTCGCGCTTAATTGTGTTATTTGTGAGAAGTAATTTGATAACATGGGGTATTTTGTTACTTAAGTGTTTTGTAATAATTCTCTCATGTTTGAAAAAAATTAAAGGACAAAAAAAAAGATTAAAACCAGAGAGAAAAAAAGTTTGTTAAATTGTTAAAGCTGTGGTCTTGTTGCCTGAGATTGTTCACTGTTTGTTATTTCTCTTTGTAAAAGTGCCCATATTTCCCAACCTTGCCATTCATTGAGATGCTGTGAAAGCAAACCTCATAAAGCTTTTTTTCTTATAGTTGTAAAATTTAAAAAAATAAAATACTTAAAAAAAACACACACACAAAAATATTTAAAAACACCCCAAGGCAGGAATGTTTAGAACTGGTTTGAAATTTTTTTAAAAATTAATCATTATTAAGCAGCTTTAGCTGCCGAGTATGACTTTCTAACCATTGCAAAAGCATTTGTCATTCCTATGTGCATGCACTTGCTATGTAATAACGCGTTAACTGTTAACGGGCCAATATTTCTCTGCAGTAAAGGCTGGGAGCAGATCAGATCAGTTCGGCTTCCATCGCCTTGGGGATTGATTTTCGGCCTGCTCTGTTCTGACTTCATTTCCCCACACTATCACCTTCACCACCACTCCACCCAGCACATTGTATCTGTTTTTTTTTAAAACTTAAAAGTAAAAAAAAGTAAAAAAAAAAGCTGTAGCTTCATTGCGTTTTTTGGAAAATGTCACACAAGACAAGTGTTTGTGCTCCTGTGATGTGAGATCTGGTGTTTGTAGACTATTATCATTTAGGATTAAGAATTAAAGGAAAAAAATTATATAGTTTTAAGTATTTGTTTGAGAAAAGCCAAAGTTAATGCAAAATGAGTGGGGGAACCGCAAGCCCATGTGAGTGTTGTAATTCTTTTTGGTGCATTTGATCCTGTATGTGTTGGAAGTTTTTTTTTGAGAAAAAAGTCAACACACCACACACACACTCAAAAAAAAATATAGTGGGCTTTCATATTTCTACAACTTGATTGTAATTATGCATTTTGTACCAGTGGAATTTTTTATACTGGAAATTAAAAAGTGGATATTTCTGCGCCTTCTCTGTGTGGGCCCAGTCATGATTGATTTTGAGTCTGATTTCTGGTTGGTGCAGAGAAACTGGTGACTATTTCATTTTAAGAATTTACAAAAAAAAATCAAAAAAATAACTTTGGCTTGCTTTCCTCATTTCTTTGCATATGCTTAAATGTCAAGAATTTTTGTCAAACAAAATGGGTAAGTTTCTCTTCAATTATGTATTGTGCAGTTACATAAGGTATTAGGACTAGCAGTATTCAACCACATGCAGTGGGATAACTGTATTAGTTTAAAAAAAAATTAGGGGTTTGCTTTTTGCTGTTGAAATCCAAGTTTTTTCCTGATTCTCTGTCTTCATTGTGAACATAACTGTGGAACAGTCGGACTTATTTTTGTAACGTATGTTATTGTGTGATGCAGTTTTGCTTCTGTCTCAAATATTAAACCATTTTTCCTAATACTCGTCTCTCTTTGTGTACTGTTGGTGGCGTTCACTGTTGTTTGGCGTTCTTGCAAACCTCACTGTTCCACGTCTTTTTTTTGTTTATTCTCTTTGTTGTGTAGACAAGACACTGCCAATCTTACCAGCTACTTCTGTTTCTCATTCCTCTTTTGGTTCGGTATTTAACTGTTTTTGTTTTTTTTTCTTTTCCTTTTTTTTTGGACAAATACAGCTATTTATACTGTTTTCCAATGCCTTTTTTGCTGAACAAGCAGCAAAAAAAATCTGCAACAAGCTACAATGGAAGGGGCACTGCACATCAATGTTAGACACACAGGAGAACTAATAAGTAACCAAACAAAACAGCAGCTCGTAAAATGCTATGATATGGATGTTGTTGTTACTGATTATTATTCTGGATGCATTGAAGGTAAAGCCAAATCAAAGTCTGACGGATAAAATGAACCTTTTATATAGAGATCACTTTGGAATAGAATTGACATCCAAAGCTGAGGGGAAAGCTTCAACTGCACTGACCAGGGATGATACTGAAATATTCTGGACATAAGTTCCTCGTGTTTTACTCCATTAAGTTAGCTGATCTCAGTCAAGGAATTCTTGGCAATGCCTCTAACCTTAACAACTCTGTGTTTGGTAACAGTGGGTGGGGATGGGGGAGGGGGGTGGCGAGAGGGGACGGAGCAACATTCTGCTGGGATCCTGATATAGTTTCAAATTCCTCGGTAAAAATAATAACCTTGCCTGCATTGAGCACAATTCAGAAATGCCTACTCATACTTTGCTTCTAAAATTAATTTTGTTGCAATTAATAGAACCAAATTTCATAGCAGAGTACGGGACCCTGTTGCTACTGTATATGCATTTTTAGCATAAGTGATCAAGGATTAATTTCAACCCCATGCAAGTATCCGGAGAATGGGTTTGAGCAGTGCTGGTGTGATTTACATAACTAGATGTTATCGCCTTCTCTGCCAGTTCATCTCCCAACCCACCAATGTAAGGAAAGAAATCCTCTCAGGACCAATAAAAGAAATATATCCTTTAGAAAATTTCTCAGTGGCTCCCTAATTTCTGATTATGGTTTTCTCCATTCCTTGCTTCATTACCACATTACAGTGTATTGCTATCACTGACAGTGGAAAGATATTATTGCACCAATCTACCTTGAGACTGCTACGTTCTCTGCCCCCCCCCCCCCACCCCCTTCACTCCCTAAGAGCACTCGAGTTTTTCCCATCTCTGTGGCCTGGAATGGCACAGAGTGGAATATTGGGCTCTCCAACCAGCTTTTGTTTCCAGTGCTGCCGTGTGTTATCAACCAAACATGTTTCAGCTCTTTCTTTCCTCTCTAGAGTGGGAGACAGTACCTCGCCCAGCCCGGGAGCTGAAGGGACTCGCAAAACCGCATGCAGAGCAGGGGAGTTTGGTGGGAGTCATGAACCACAACTGTGGGCCCAAAGCAAGTATCTTAACCTGTGCTAAATCCTACCCAGCCATTAGGGGCAGTTACTGTTGACAGGATGTGGATGTAGTGGTCATTTTATTGGGTTCTTTTATCAGTCATAATTGTTGTCACCCACTGATTTTTAAATTTGGAATTGCAATTACAACTCTATTTTGGCTCCTTTAATCCCACTTATAGATTTATATCTTGCTGGCCCGATGTAAAATTGATTTTGTCAATCAGCTGCCTGCTGTAGTGTTCATCAGGTATTCATTCGTGTTGATGGCAATAAGCAGAAAATTAAGTGGCTTCTGTGAAGGTTCTTGACCCTATGAATGGCCATGAGGGAGCTGGTGGGAGTGGGGATGGAGGTGGGGTTTGGCTGGGTGGAAGACTGGCTCTGAATCAGTAGGTAGCTGGGTGCCGTGTGCTTGGGAATGGGTTTAACAACGCTGGCTCCATATGGAGCTGGGGTGGAGAACTGAGGCAACACGAGGAGCACTGATTACGCAAGCCAATCAGGGGAGATTGCATATCTAAAAGCTGGGGGAACATGGCTGCATTAACTGAAAAGTGAGTGAGATTAGAAACAACTAGATCAGTTGTCTTCAGCTAAATATAATCCCACAACTCTTCCCAAGGAATATTTTACCTGCAGCTTTGGAGTGATCAGTTGAGAGGAAGGTGTGGATAAACTGAATCATGGCAATCCAGAGTGGATCTGATAGAATATACAAAGAAGTTAATGGTACAGAAAGATAAATGGTAAAGTAATTAAACCATGGGGCAAGGGGACAGAAAGTCACTGGAGGTCCTTGACACTGACTGAAGTGTATTACCAGATGGAGACATAATGGCTGGAATGATTTAATTTACTTCTGGATACCTTTTATAACAAGGGAGTGAGGTTTGATTCTTGTCTGAGCTGAAATATGATTTCCATTATCAATATTTTGTGAAATGTTAGTCTTCTGATGGTGAGTGCATTAGTTTTATAACGTGGCTGGTCATGAACAAAGCATGCTAGCGACATCAAGTGGCACTCTATTTCCGATTGTTATGTTGAGAAATTATCCATTCAGAAGGCAATTTTGCACTTTCTGTTGTTCTAAAGTGGACTGTCGATCATTTTTTGTGTATTTTGACCACACATTCAAGATGAGGGACTTTTGCTGTTAGAAATTCCAGGACCAGTGCATTTTACGTAACCCAGAAGTTAAACCCAAAAAGGACCAAATCCAAATTTCTAGTCTTCAGTTATGCCTGGATTTACTGCCAAGCTAGTTTTGATTCAACAATATATTAGTTGTTCAGAAATGAGCTTCAGACCATGTAACTATTGATCACATTTAAAAGACTTGAACATGAAAGATAGAAGAGGAACCATTCACCCCTCCCTTCTTGTCTGTTCTGCCATTTAATACGGCCATGACTGATCTTTTACTTCAGCTCCACTTCTCTATCTCTCTTGATCATTTAATGTCCAAAAAGTTATCAGTTTCTGTTTTGAATATATGTATTACTTAAACCACAGCCCTCTTGGGAAGAAAATTCAATGCTTCACAAGTGTATGCTGTCGAAATTTCTTCTCATCTCTAAGTGGGATGGTCAAGCCCTTATTCTGAGAGTCTGACACCTGTTTCAAAGCACCCCAGCTGGGGGAGATATCACCCCGTTAGGCCCAGTTTATAAGATTCAGGGACATTGCTTCTCATCATTCTGTAGTCTAGAAGCTCAGTCTGCTAAATCTGTCCTTGTAGGTCAAACCCCCATCCTAGGAGTTAGTCTGAAGACCCTTTGTTACACTCCCTCTATTTAAGTATCTCCTTCCTTATGTAGGGAGTTAGATCTATGCACAATATTTTCAGGTATGAATTCACCAGGGCCCTTTATAATTGCAGAAAGATATCTTTACTCTTGTATTCAAATCTCCTTGCAATAAAGTCCAACGTACTCTTTGCCTTCCTAATTGCTGGCTGCACCCACTTATCAACTTTCAGTCATTCATGCACAAGGACACCCGACTCCCTGTGAACACCATCAAAATTCAAACTCTCGTCTTCTAAAAACAAAACTCTCCACTTTTCTATTTTTCTACAAAGTGGATAATCTCACAAATTTCCACTTTGCCGTGTCCTCGTTCATTCACCTAGCATCTCCCAAAACCGCCCTGCATCTTCCTCTCAACCCACTCAGCCTTCCAGCTCTCTCTCTCTCTCCATCAAGAACATAAGCAACAGGGAGTAGGAGAGGGTCAGTCAGATCTTTGAGCCTGTTCTGTCGTCCGACATCACAGCCGATCCAATCGTGGCTTCAACGTGACCTTCCCACTCTCTCCCCATACCTCGAGTGTTTTGTGGTTTAAATATAGGGGAAATTAGGGGAAATTGAATGATTGAAGAATTACTCAAGACCCAGGCAGCATCTGTGGAAGGAAATGGACTGCCGGCTTTTCAGACTCTGGACCAGATGAAGGGGTCTCGACGCAAAACATTGACGGTTCATTTCCCTCCACAGATGCTGCCTGACCCGCTGAGTTCCTCCAGCATTTTGTTTGTTGCTCCAGATTCCAGCATCTGCCGTCTTTCGGGTCTCTACTCAGGAACCAGGTCCAGTACAAGTGTCACAGGTTTATTGTTTCTCATTGGTGGAGAGAAAGTGGGGATGTGTATGTGTATTTAAGACAACTTCTCCACAGAACCCTGAAAACATCAATTATTATACCTTTTTCTAGTTCATACATGGCTGGTTACAGACCAATAATACTAAGAATTGATTATATATATTACATGCATACCCAACCAGCTGTCTAATAAGGGGACAGTTTAATCATCTTATGAACAGATGACAGGTCTGGGTCATTCCATGATACTTTCCAGTCACCCTGTTCACCATTTCTAAGCCAGAACAATGGCTCTAGTGTTCAGTGACCTTGTATATCCAGATCAAGCCACCTCCAGTACTGATAAGTGGAGGCCCAATCAGGCCATCACACACACACTCCTCCCGCCAGTTCCCCTTCCCACCTCCCTCCCTATATTCCATGCAGCACCGCCCTCTCCTATCAGATTCTGTCATCTTCAGCCCTTTGTCACTTCCACCAATCATCTCCCAGCTTCTGACATCATTCCCGCTCATCACCACACCCCCCCCCATCTCCTCGTCACCTCCCTCCCTCATCTCCCTCTCACCTGGATCCACCTATCACCTCTTGCTCCACCCTTTCCCTCCGCCTTTTTATCCCGGCTCTCTCCCCTCTTTCTTTCCTGTCCAGATGAAGGGTCTCGAACCGAGACATCGAATGTCCCTTTCCCTCCATGCTGCCTGAACTGCTGACCAGCACTTTGTGTGTTGCTCCAGATTCCAACATCTTCAGTCTCTTGTGTCCCCAACTAGACAGTTATGTCTGGGAGACCACAGAAATAGAATGTGGTCAAGTCCAATAATACCTCATCTGTTCTCCACTTTGCAACATAATGTGTGACCTTTCTCCATTTTTTAACCCACCTGCTTCTGCATTTCTAAATGCCTGCTTTTGTGATGCTGTTTTCACCTTGACCACTTCTAACATGTTGTTTAAATGTCTGCCAAACTCTGCCTTGAATGTATTCAAAGACCCCCACCTCACAATTCTTTGTGGTACAGAATTCCAAAGATTGACAACCGTATAATAGAGAAAAGCTCTTCATCATGTCCATCTGAAATGGGTGACCCATTATTCTGAAACTCTGCCCCCTTGTTTAGAAACTCCCACCAGGAGAAACACCCTCTCAGTATCCACCCTTTCAGTGCCCCTGATAATCTTGTATGTTTCAATAAGATCACCTCACATTCTTCTAAATGCCAACAAAATAGGTTCAACCTTTGTTCATTTGTCAACCACTTCATCCAATGAATCAAACTAGTGAACCTTCTCTGCACAGGCTCCAATGCAAGAAAAGCCTTCCCTAAATATGGAGACCAATATTGACTGTAGTACTCCAGCTGTGGTTCCTCCAGTCCTACAAAACTTCAGTCCTGAAGAAGGGTCCTGACCCGAAACGTTGACTGCCTGCTTTTCTCCACCAATGCTGCCTGGCCTGCTGAGTTCCTCCAGCATCATCGTGTTTCTCTCTACTTTTATGTTCCATAACCCTTTCAGTAAAGGCCCACATTCCATTACTCACTCCATACCAGTACATTATCCCCAATCCTATTTACTCTTATGTTTTATAATCTCTTGCGGAAATCAGAGAAGTTTATTTTTATATTTCTAATCCAAGTTATATTTATGCCATAAAAATCTAATTGATAGATCTCAATAAGGATAACTTTTATAAACTTTGTTAAATGTTGAAAATTAAGCATAAGGTGGCATATTTTCTACTGTATTAAAAATAAAAGCAGAAAATGGTTATAATACTCAGCAGGCCAGGCAGCATCTGTGGAGGGAGAAACAGAGTTAATATTTCAGATCAAGGATGTTTCTTTGGAATTGGAAGCTGCCTGAACTGCTGAGTATTTCCAGAATCAACTTCTTATTTCAGATTTCCAACAAATGCGTTTTTGCTTTGAAATTTATATTTTCTACTGTGTCTGAAAATCTGGTGGTAATTTGAGATGAGTCTTTGAGCACAAGCAGTAATGTGGGCAGAGATAAGTCTGAATGAGATTCAAGATTTTAATCTCACAAAACAAGCAAAGAGCCTTCCAAGAAGGACCAAATCTATGCAGCAGGTCTCTTCCAACAGTCTGTGTTTATACAGTGTCTTCGAAATAGTTAGGCACCTCAGATATCTTGAGCATAAATGGACAAAATTTGACCATGTCTCAATCTCTCATCTAAATGTCTCTTGTAAGATATTAAGATGCCCCTTAACGAAGGAATGGTAGAGAGATTTTCAGAGCTCTGAGCCAAGACATTAATTATTGCCAAAAGAAAAGATTTGATCTTAACCACAAATGGACCTCAAGTGATTGAAAGAAAAGCTGGAGGAGTTTCAATATAAATCAGAAAATGCTTGTAGTGTTTGAGCACCTCTGACCCTGGAAGATGATGACTAGGTACACATATGTAACTCCATTAAGTCTTTTTACAGGTTCTGGAAGATCAAGTTTTTGACAAGATCTTTCAAAATAATTTTAATTTTGCTTTGTTGACTGGCTGAGTTATGGCAACTTTAAAGGACTGAAAAACATTTGAGTGTTATCACATTTTTTGCCACAGTCACAGAGATGTATTTCATCTCCCGGTTTGGGAGTTTCTGTTTCTTTGGATCATTTTCCCCAGAGTTCAGCATCAATGAGGCAGCTCCTTGGATCTGCGGCCAAGATCACAGTGTGCTTTACCACAAGGACCAAGGTCTCCTATGGTATTGCTCTCCTCTGCTGTTTCTGAGAATTCCAAAATCTTCAGGCCTTAGCGGTCGAAAGTACAGGTGCCAACGACTTCAATACCCAAATGGAGACCTGCTCACCCAATACTCTTTGATTCACTTCCCCCAGTGGCTCCCATTCCAGCAACACTTCAGTTCTAAATTTTATGTATTTACAGGATGAGGGTATCACTAGCAAGGCCAGCATTCATTTGCAACCATTCTGATGAAGGTACTCTCACCATAGCTTTGGCTAAGGAGTTCCAGGGCTTGGATCCAGTGACGAATAAGGAACAGTGATAGATCTCCAAGTCAAGGTGGCGTACGACTTGGGGAACCTGCAGGTAGTGGCGTTCCCATGAGGTCGCGAGGTGGGAGGTGCTGTGGAAGCTTCCTAGGTGAGTAACTGCAGTGCATTGTACAGATATGTACTGCAGCCATGGTGTGCCAATAGAAATGAATGTTTAAGGTGGCTTTAGGGTACTGAAGAGGGATTAGCCCTGGCTGTTGGTGAAGATACACTCACCCAGGTGACTATTCCATCACAATCCTGACTGATGCCTTATAGATGGTGGAACGACCTTGAGGTGTCATGAGTCACTTGGAACAGGACATCGAGCCTCCAACCTACAAGCGGGGTATTTATGTGACTGGTCCAGTTGAGTTGTGGTAAGTGGTGACCCTCAGGATGCTGATGGCAGAGAACTCAAAGACCTTTGTCCATCATAAAGTCTGAAGTCGGAGCATCTGCTGATTGTACAATACTCAGTCCGTTACAATTGAAAGTCAAAGTTAAGTGATTTGTCTCTTGATGGTCTTTGCCACTTATCAAGCCATGGCTGACCACTGTTTGCAAACAGGCAAGGACTGCTTTGTTCTCTTACCAGTTGTGCATGGAATAGAACATCGGACAATCAATAGCAAACATCCCTGACCTTCTAATGGAAAAACGGTCATTGATAAAGCAGCTGCAGAGGGTTGGGCCTAGGACACCATCTTGAGGAACTCCTGCATTGTTGGCTTGGGGCAAGGATGATTGGCCCCCAACAACCATAGCCACCTTTGTGCAATGGATGACTCCAACCACTGGAGTGTTTTCCTTTCATTGTCTATTGACTTCAGTTTTGCCAGGGCTCCGAGATGCCACACTCTGACAAACGCTGCCTTCATGTGAAGGCAGCCCTACAATTCAGCCCTTCGGTCCATGCTTGGATCAAGGCTGTGATGAGGTCTGGAGACAGATGGTTGTGATAAACTGGATCTCAGTGAACAGTTTATTGCTTGTGAACTGTTGTTACCTGCTCATCGCAAGCAAAGTGGGTTCGACTTGATCACACTGTTAACGATACCTTCCACCAGTTTTCTGCTGATTGAGAAAAGACTGGATATTTGTCCTACTTTTTGTAACAAGATGTAACTGGGAAACATCCCCATTCTTGTCTTCATGGTCCTTCTTGGCCACACCTCTCCCTATCTTTGTGGCCTCTTCCAGATTTACTCTTGCCTCAACTCTGGACTCTTTCATGTCTCTTTCCTCCTCTTAAATACTTCTTCCAAGCCCACCTCTATGACCAAGCACTCAGTTGTCCATCCCAACACCTTGTATCAACCTTAATCAGTTAGGCTTTGGTTCCAGTCCCACACCAGAGACTTGAGCCCAAAAAGAAAAGTGAGGTTTAGCGCCAGTGCAGCACTGAAGAAGAGTTATACTGTTGAGACGCTGTTAAATGGAGACCTTGCCTACTCTCTCCAATGGATATAAAAGCTCTTGCAGCACTATTTTGAAGAAAGGATAGGAGTTGGAATTGACTACAATATACTGGTCATTATTTTTCCTCCACTCAACATCAGTAAACAGTTTGGTGGAGTTTATTGCGTACAAATTGGCTGCTGTATTCATTACAGCAGTGATATCAAAAGTATATCATCGCTGTAAAGTTGTTTGGAATATCCTAAGAGAGAGGTAGAAAGCACAGAAGAAATATCTTTACTTGACTTGGTGTTAAATTCTGTTAATGTTCTTGTGAAGCATCTTGGACTATTTTACCACTTCGAAGGCTTTATTTAAATGCAAGTTCATGTTCATCTTCTAAACAGAAGTGAAGCAGTACCAGTACAACAGAGCTTCATTTTCTACACCCTTGCTCCACTCCCCAGGGACCTGTCCAAAGTAGTCTAGTTCATAAGTCTAAAGACTTAAAGGAGACAACACAAAATTTCTTTACTTTGTACATAATGTACAAATGCACATTAATGAGAACAAAATATAATTTACTTAAAGAACTTCAACGTTCTTAAAATTACCCCGAAGTCCCTCATGTCTTCAGACTGAAATTTAAAAGGTTAGTATAGTCAGCAGGTGCGAGGCTTGGATTTAGTTCAGAGATGTGTCAGAGGGCACATGTTTCAGCCAGAAGTAATCAAGGGCAACAGTTTGATTTGACATCCTGATTTCTCCAACTAACTGCTGTTGATTTTTACAGCAGGAGATGGAGAAGTGTTGGCTTGACTTTGAGGCTCTGTTGTAAAATGTGCAGGAAATTTAGTCGTCCAAGGGTTGTTTCATTTTGTGTTGTTAATTGTGCTGCTTCATCAGATGGTAAAATAGCAGCAATATGTGTTCAAGGAGAGTCTTAATGGAATTGGTTTATTATTGTCACATGTACTGAGGTACAGTGAAAAATTTGTCTTGCATTTCGTTCATACAGATCAATTCAATACACAGCACATTGAGGTAATACAAGGTAAAAACAATACAGAATGCAGGGTAAAGTGTTATAAGATATCTTTATTAGTCACACATACATCGAAACACACAGCGAAATGCATCTTTTTACGTAGTGTTCTGGGAGCAAACCGCAAGTGTTACCACACTTCCGGCGCCAACATAACTTGCCCACAACTTCCTAACCCGTACGTCTTTGGAATGCGGGAGGAAACCCACACAGACACGGGGAGTGTACAAACTCCTTACAGACAGCGGCCGGAATTGAACCCGGGTCGCTGGCTCTGTAAAACGTTACACTAACCGCTACACTACGCTACAGGGAAAGTGCAGTGCAGGTAAACAATAACAAGGTAGATTGTCATAAAGAGGTAGATTGTGAGGTCAAGAGTCCATCTTATCGTACTAGTCGGTAGTCTTATAGCAGCGGGATGGGAGCTGTCCTTGAGCCTGGTGGTACGTGTTTTCAGGCTTTTGTATCTTCTACCCAATGGGAGAGGAGAGAAGAGAGAATGTCCATCATGGTGGGTGAGGTCTTTGATTATGCTGGCTGCTTTACCAGAGTCTATGGCTTTTGGTATTGGTATTGGTTTATTACTGTCACTTGTACCGAGGTACAGTGAAAAAGTTGTCTTGCATACCATTCATACAGATCAATTCATTACACAGTGTATTGAGGTCGTACAGGGTTAAAAACAACAACAGAATACAGAGTGAAGTGTCACAGCTGCAGGGTAGTGCATCACAGGTAGACAATAAGGTACAATATTACAACAAGGTAGATTGTGAGGTTAAGAGTCCATTTCATCGTATAAGGGAATCATTCAATAGTCTTATAACAGTGGAATAGAAGCTGTCCTTGAACACAGTGGTATGTGCCCTAAGGCTCCTGTATCTTTTGCCTGATGGGAGAGGGGAGAAGAGAGAATGACCCGGGTGAGTGGGGTCCTTTAATTATGCTGGCGGCTTTACCCGAGGTAGTGAGAAGTATAGACAGAATTCTATGGAGGGGAGGCTGGTTTCCGTGATGTGCTGAGCTGTGTCCACAACTCTCTGCAGTTTCTTGCGGTCCCAGCCATACCATGCTGTGATGCATCCAGATAGGATGCTTTCTATGGTGCATCGATACAACATAAAGGACTTAATCTTCATATTAAGGAATGAAGGTTTAAGAGAGAATTGCACATGGCATAAAATATTACTAAGATTTAGATCCTAATATCAAGAACTAACAAAAAAGAGAACCAAATTAATTGGTTTTAAAATGGTGTCAGGGTTGAGTAAAATTTACAAAATAGAAACTGCTATTTGACCTGACTGGTCCTATTTGGGCATCAATGCTCTGCGCTCTCACTTCATCTCTTCTTAATACCATAATCTATCATTTCTGCCTCGTATTTGTACCACTGCTCTTCGCTGGTTCATGCCACTCGCCTGTATTCCAGCCAGTAGAGAGTTCTACAAAAGGAATCACTCATTAGCTAAAGATGTTCCTCCGGAATTCCTCATTAGATTTATTGGTAATATTATAAATGTAATAGAGTGAAGAGAGAACAGATTTGCAGTCAGCTGGTGAAAACGTTACAGTGAAGCTAAGGTGGTGAAGAGTGAATTTAAAATCAGGCTTCATTCAAACAGCAGAATGGCCTTCGCAATCTCAGTACTCAAGTACGGAGCCTAGATAGTGATGTACTTTGGAAGTTAAGTGCTGCTGGAATGTAGGAATTGGCTCTATTTGCTTCACATAATAAAATGAAACAGGAAGTGCTGAAAATACTCATCATGCCAGGCAGCACTGAGGAGAGGGAAACAGTTAATGGTTCAGGCCAATAACTTTCCCAATGAAACATTAATCCTGTTTCTCTTTCCACATCTGCTGCCTGACCTGCTGAGTGCTTCCAACATATTGCTTTGGTTTTATTATCAGGTTTCCAGCATCTTTTGCCTTTGACGAGAGTCTTATTACTGATTTTAAAATGTGCACCTTGTCTGGATCCATTCTTAGATATTTGGATGGAACAACATTATTTAATAGAAAGGTTTATCTGATGTGATATGACTGAAAGGTTTATGTGCTGAACACTGAATCAAGGTTATGGAACACACATTTGATGGTTGGCTGATTAGGTGCTAACTTTTATCGTCCTGCCCAATCAGAATGAATTTCAGGCTTGTTTGGTGGTATCGGATCTTGGCTTTGCTAACTGGTTTGTAATGAGCCATCAATCCCTGGCTTAGCAGTCACATCTCTAGCTTCTCACTTGTACAGTTTCCTTCTGCCCAACAGTACATGGATTCTGTCAATCGCTAGTGAGGATTGATCCCCAGCCCTTCATTTTTGAGAGTTCATCAAGGCCAGAAGAGAAAGAACACGTGAATAGTGACCCAGTCAAAAATCCACCTCAAACCTGATTCAGAGTGTGCAAGTAAATCCTTGCATTCTCTGGCCCAGGTAATATTTTGGGACAGTAAGGCCAACAAGAGGATAGGATAAGATTTCTTTATTAGTCACATGTACATCAAAACACACAGTGAAATACATCTTTTACGTTGAGTGTTCTGGGGGCAGCCCGCAAGTGTCGCCATGCTTCTGGCACCAACATAGCGTGCCCACAACTTCCTAACCTGTACGTCTTTGGAACGTGGGAGGAAACCGGAGCACCCGGAGGAAACCGACGCGGACACAGGGAGAACGTACAAACTCCTTACAGACAGGAGCCGGAATTGATCCTGGGTCGCTGGCCCTGTAATAGCATTATGCTAACCACTACACTACTGTGTTCAGAAGACTCCTCTCCAAACATGAACTGTGGGCCTAATTAACATTACACCACTGGGAGGTCCTGGCTGTTGCGGTGGACAGAGCGAAGGTGCTCGATGAAGCAGTCACCCAATCTGCGTCGGGTCTCACCGATGTACAGGAGGCCGCACCGGATGCAATAAATGACACCCTCGGACTCACAGGTGAAGTGCTGCCTCACCTGGAAGTTTATGAGGAAGTAAACAGACTGGAAGATTTAAGCTATGAGGAAAGTTTGGATAGGCTGGGCTGTTTCTTTGCAACAGAGGGGGTAAAGGGGAGTGTATAAAATTATGATAAGCCTAAAGTAACTAGGAAGGACTTGTTTCCCTGAGTAGAGGGGTCAACAACCAGGGGGCTTAGATTTAAAGTAATATGTTTAGAGGGGAGATGAAAAAAATTTTCACTTGGAGTATGGCAGGGGTCTGGAACTTATTGCCTGATTAGAATGGTGTAGGCAGATACTCTCATTACATTTAAAGTGTATTTGAAGAGCCGTGAGCTGTGGTGCTATGGACCAAGTGCCATTATGTGAGATTAAGCTCTTAACTCGCACAGACACAGTGGGCTGAATGGCCTGCCTCTGTGCCATGGATGTTATCTGGTTCAGAGCTGTCAACTGCTTTTAGTCCCAGAGTGAGGTTAATGCAGTTGTGAAGAAATAAATTTTGCAAAAGCAAATTACTGTAGAAAGTAGAAATCTGAAAATGATACAAGAAAATATTGAAAATCCACTGCAGCCTGGACAATTTATGGAGAGAGAGAGAGAGAGAGCGCAACACGAGCTCCAGAACTGGAAATGTTTTATCTATCTCCTAAATAAGTTTTAGAACATAGAACACTACAGCACAGTACAGGCCTTTTGGCCCACAATGTTGTGCCGACATTTTATCCTGCTCTAAGATCTATCTAACCCTTCCCTACCACATAGCCCTCCATTTCTCTATCTAAGTTTAAGTGTATCATTCAGCTTTAAGCAAGTTCAGAGGAATGGACAAGGGGTAAGGGAAGCAGTCTCTTGGGGTTAAATAACAAGGGATGAGGTGCAAGGCAAAAGAATGAGAGTGGAACAAGCAAAGGAATACAAGGTGCAAATGAGAGGAGAGTAAATTGGAATAAAATGATTCTTTTCTGAAATTATTTAACTCGATTGTTGGGCCTGGAAATCTGTAAAGTGTAAGGTATAAGATGAGATGTCGTTCCTTGGGTTTATGTGAAGCTTCATTGGCGCAGAGTAGGAGGCCAAGGAGACTGATGAAATTGGGAATGAGACAGAGGTTGGGCAACTGGCGGCTCAGGGTCAGGCCAAAGGGAGGAACCTTATCCCTTGTGATTTAACCCCAAGAGACTGCTTCCCTTCCCCCCTTGTCCATTACTCTGAACTTGCTTAAAACTGAATGATACACTTAAAACTTAGACGAATGATAGAGAAATGGGGGGGCTACGTGGGAGGGGTTAGGTAGTGGTTCAGGAGTGAACCACTAATCCAATCTGCATTTGGTATCCCAACATAGACAAAACCACACTGTGAGTAGTGAAGGTACAAGTGAATTACCGCTTCACCTGGAATGTATGTATGGGACCCTGGATAGTACACAGAGATTTAACGTCAAGTGTTCTACAGTAAGATTTCAGTCCTGAGAGCACAACCCCTCCATACCTCTCACCCACCCACAACATTTCCCGATGGCAGGCAGAAGGGAATTATTTTGAAATAATTCCAGAGTGATTAACTTGTGGAGCCAGATTCTCAACCATTTGGATCTAGTCCAAGTTGAGAGTCTTCAGCTTTTCCAATTAGAGTAATATCCTGTGTTAAAAACTTTAACAACAGTGCATTTTAATCATGCACTTGGGGCTAATCAATCATTCCTCCCATGACTAATGCTGCAGCTTCCTACAGCTACACTTATATATAGAACCTTCAGACAAATTGTTGAATGAACTACTTTATGTTAATATTAATTAGAAAACATGTCAGCAAAGGCCTTGCACACAGTAGGTCTTTGAAGCTCAGTTGTTCTCATCCTTTCAGGTGAGACAGAGATTCACCTGCACCTCCCTTAATTTCACCTACTGCATTGCGTGCTCAAGTGTGACCTCTGCTACATTGCTGAGACCAGACGCAGACTAGGTAACCGTTTCGCACTCCGTCCGTAACCATGATCTGCATCTCCCCGTTGCCTGTCACTTCAACTCCCCCCTCCCACACCATCACTGATATGTCAGTCCTCGGCCCTCCTCCACTGCCAGGAAAATTCCAAGCGCAAACTGGAGGAACAGCACCTCATTTTCCGTCTTGGAACCTTGCAGCCTAACAGCATGAACATTGAATTCTCCCACTTTAGGTAACACCCCCCCCCTCCCGCCCCCAACCATAACTCTTCTTCCCTTTCTTAGCCTCTTTTTTTTTCCTCTCTCTCCTTACCTTTGACCCATCCCCCGGTGGATCTGCTCTCCCCTCCCCCCCCCCCCCGCACCTATCTCTTACCTGCATCTACCCATCACCACCTTGTGCCCACCCCGCCGCCCCTCTTTTGTCCACCTATCACTGCTCTGCTTTTCTCTCTTATATATTGGGCTTCCCCTTTTCCTATCTTCAGTCCTGAAGAAGGGTCCTGACCCGAAACGTTGACCACCTGCTTTTCTCCACAGGTGCTGCCTGGCCTGCTGAGTTCCTCCAGCATCATTGTGTTTTTTTTTAATCTAGATTCCAGCATCTGCGGTCCTTTGTTTCTCTGTTCTCATCTTAACCCTGCAGATGCTCAGGAAGGTGCTGTGGGAAGGGAAGGGGTGTTTGTCGTGTTAACTAGAGTGTTGTGGGGTGTAGATCCCTTAGAATATTCAAAGAGGAGGGTGAGTTCAGTGGCAGCATCATATTAAGGGTGAGAAATAGCACAATGAGACGAGCTGTGTGTGAGAGCAGGTGTGGAAAAGGATGTTGTTGGGGCCTTACTACCACTGTAGTGCTGATTTAGAGTCAGAGTAATTCAGCAGGGAAACGGGCCCTTCGGCCCAACTCACCCATGCCAACCAAGATGTCCATCTAAACTGGTCCCATTTGCCTGCATTTAGCCCATATAAGATATCTTTATTAGTCACATGTACATCGAAACACACAGTGAAATGCATCTTTGCGTAAAATATTCTGGGGGCAGCCCACAAGTGTCGCCGCGCTTCCAGCGCCAACATAGCATCCCCACAACTTCCTAACCCATATGTCTTTGGAATGTGGGAGGAAACCAGAGCACCCGGAGGAAACCCTCGCAGACACAGGGAGAACGTACAAACTCCTTACAGACAACTGCCGGGATTGAACCTGGGTCACTGGCATTGTAATAGTTTTATGCTAACCGCTACACTACCGTGCCTGCCCTCCTATCCTAGCCACATACCTGTCCAAATGTCTTTTAAATGTTGTTGTACCCACCTCAACCACTTCCTCTGGCAACTTGTTCCATTTCCATACCACCATCTGTGTGAAAAAGTTATCCCTCAGGTTCCTACTAAATCCTCTCTCAGCTTAAATTTATATCCTCTGGTTCTTGATTCCCCAACGCTGGGAAAAAGACGGTGTGTGTCCACCTTATCTCTACCGTCATGATTTATACACCTCCATATGATCACCCCTCAGTCTCCTACGCTCCAAGGAATAAGTCCTAGCCTGCCCCAACCCAGTCCCTCGAGTGCTGGCAACGTAAGCCTTTTCTGCACTCTTTCCAGCTTAATGATGCCTTTCCCATCGCAGGGTGACTGAAACTGAACACAATACTCCAAGTGTAGCCTCAGTAGTGACTTGTGCAACTGCAACATGGCATCCCAACTTGTATACTCAGTGCCGTGACTGGTGAAGGCCAGTGTGCCAAAAGTCTTCTTCACCACCCTGTCTACCTGTGACACCACTTTCAGGGAACGATGTACTCCTAGATCCCTCTGTTCTTAGTTAAAAGTAAGATACACCTGAAGCATTGGTATAGATGTGTATCATCAGAGTAGATGCAATGAAAATGTAACAATTGGGAAATGGAATAAGCTTCTTAGAGGAAGCAAAGTGGGAGAAAGTGCGGTCAAGGTGGCTGTGGGAATCATCAAGCCTGTGATGGATATTTGGCAAAATTATTCCAGGAATTGAGGTGGGGAAGGGGAGGTCAGAGATGGACTGAAGTGAGAAATGGGTGGAATTTTACATCGTAGGACAAGAGCAGGAAACAGCACTGATGCTGCAAAACAACTGGCGGAGGAAACCAAGCAGATGTGAAACAAGGACTATGAGACATATCCCACAAAAGGGCAGCCAGGGCTCGGACCCATCCAGGTTTCCGCATCTTTTATCCTTATATTTGGAGAGAGGAAGTGAGTTGAGTTGGAGAAGTTGTTTGCTGTGAGAACAAGTTCACCAGGACAGGGACCAGATAGATCGATACTTAACGGAAGCAAAAGGACCCTCAGACTGTCCTGTGGAGCAATTGCACCGTCAAAGTGAAAACGATATAATTCAGGCTGGGAGATTGTTTAGAGTGGCAGAGGGCACCAGAGGCATCACAGATGTACTTGGGAAGAGACTGGACCAGAGTGAGGAACAAAAGGAGTTGAGACAGGAAGAAATAAATTCCATGAGACAAGAAAAAGGACAGCACAGTGGCGCGGCTGGTAGAGCCACTTCCTTCCAGCGCCAGAGACCCAGGTTCAATCCTGGCCAGGGGTGCTGTGTGGAGTCTGAACATTCTCCCTGTGAGTTTCCTCCCGCGTCCTATTATGTGCTGGTTGGTAGGCCACTGTAAGTTGCTTCTAATGTGTAGGTGAGTGGTAGAATCTTGGGGGAAATCGAAGGGGATGTGGGAAGAATTAAACAAATGGGACTGATGTAGGATGAGCGTAAATGGGTGTTTGACAGTCAGTGTGGGGTCAGTGAGCTGAATGGCCTGTTTGCGTACTGTATCTTCCTATGACTCTATGATTAGAAACAACAAGTCTACTGGGATAGTCCAGCTCGGGGATCAGAGAAAGGAGCGAGAAGCAGTCTTTGTGGATGTTAAATGAAGATCTCCATAGGAGGAGAGATCAGTCACAGAAAGGGAAATGGTGGCTTGATGTTTGGTGGCAGAGAGGGGGGAAAGAGGTGTCAGACAGTGTAGGTTCAAACTGCACAGGAGTGAGGGCAGTTCACCACACAGTGTTGTCCTTGTCAACCTATCTAATAATACAAGAGGGCATGGCTTTAAAGTAATGGGTGGGAAGTTCAAGGGAGATATCAGAGGAAGGTTTTTTACCCAGAGACTGGTTGGGGCATGGAATGCGCTGCCTGGGGTGGTGGTGGAGGCAGGTACATTGGTCAAATTCAAGAGATTATTTTAAATTCCTCCATATGCTTACCTAGTAGAGGGATATGTGGGAGGAAGGGTTAGATTGTCTTCGGCGAGGTTTAAGGTCGCACAACATTGTGGGCCGAAGGGCCTGTATTGTGCTGTACTGTTCTATGTTCTATGTCACAGTTGAATCTGAGAGAAAGGAGTTCTGAAAGTTCAGTAGAGAGGTTAGAGTGAATAGAGGGAATCCCAAGGTGTACAACTCTCTTTAATCACATCCTGTAATAACTCAGCTACTAGCCGGAGTTCCAAATGCTCAATCCATAGCCATGAGTTTTAATTGCCCATGACAGCAGGGAAACACAAATTCAAGGACTTAAATAAAGTTAGAATTGCTTAAAAAATGCTACTGTCAATAGTGGTGACTATGAAACCACTAGATTCTGAGGAGCTTCGGGGAAGGACGTCTGCCAGTCTGGTCTATAATTGGCTGCAGACTCGCCAAAGTCATTGAATCTTAACAACCCTCTCAGGTCGAGGAAACTAGAAGTGGACACTAAATGCTGGAGTTGTCAGTGATGTCCACAGATGAACAGATTTAAAAAGAAAGACGCAGGCAGCTTGTGGAGTAAGCATAGAGAGGGTATTATTTTTGAGTAGCTGATCATCACAGTCTCTATGCTTTCCAAACGCTACTGAGGAAGCAGTAGTGGCGTTGTCTAAATCAGCCAAGTGTAGTTAGAAATGGGATTTTGGCTGTGAAGGATAACAGAACAAAGATCCCACTCCCCTGAACGCTCTAAATGTTCATGAACTGGAGCAAGGAAGAGAATGGAACACCATTGTGATGCTTTCCGCAGTTGAATGACCCAACCCCATTCACTATGTCAAAGGTCTACAATGTGGGTGTGATAAGTGGGTGGTCATTGGCTGTAGGTCAATATCCCTCATCACGAGTAAACAAGCTGAGAACAGCTGAGCTCCAAAACCACTGCATACCTTTGGAGACGTGTTTTTCTAATTAGTAATAACTTAAGCAGCTCATTCAACATCTTGTCTGAAGACTCTAAATATGAATCTATAGGAAGATGGAGTATTAGCTATGGGAGTAATGACTGATAAGTCCCCAGTGTATGATTAAAATGCAGTTGTAACATCTTTAATGTAGGATATTACTTTAAATGGAAAGGCTGAAGAATCCCACTTGGACTGAGTCCAATTACTTGAGAACCATGCATAAAACTGTCTCCACAAAGTAATCACTCTGGAATTATTTCGGAATAATTCCCCTATTGTCCATTGTTTTGCATTCTTGTGGGGGTTGGGGAGGTGGTGGGTGTAGTTTAAGGGCAGAGATTAGTCAGTAAAGCCTGGGTGCAGAAGATGCTCATGTATTAAAATCATTGGCCTTCTAAGACAGTGTATCAAAAAAAAGTTTTTTTACATTACTTTCCATGACCTCTGAAGCTTCCCACTTAACAACCAAAGAAATACTTTTGCAGAAAAACAGACAATGCAGGAGATACCATGGAGTGGGAAACAGAATTAATATTTCATCAGTACTTTTGAAATGTGGTCACTGTTGTAATGAGAGAACCACAGTAGCCCATTTGTACATAACAAGCTCCCACGAACATGGGAACTTTTCATTCATTTTTCAGAATCTGGGCATTGCTGGCATGGCCAGCATTTACTTCCCGTCCCCACATTACCACCAAGAACGTATCAGTGAGCACGGTAGTGTAGCAGTTAGCGTAACAATATTACAGCGCCAGCGAACTGGGTTCAATTCCTGCTGCTGTCTGTAAGGAGTTTGTACGTTCTCCCCGTGACTGCGTGGGTTTCCTCTGGGTGCTCCGGTTTCCTCCCACATTGTAAGGAAGTTGTGGGCATGCTATGTTGGCGCTGGAAGCGTGGCGACACTTGCGGCCAGCCCCAAGAAAATTCTACACAAAGATGCATTTCACTGTGTGTTTCGATGTACATGTGACTAATAAAGATATCTTAATCTTAAAATCTTAATCTTTCTTGTCTTATTCGGCCATTTCAAAGGTCAGTTAAGTGTCAACCTCATGGGGCTGGTCTGAAGCCACATACACACCAGACTGGCAGAGGACAGCAAATTTTCTTCCCTAAAGGACATTAGTGACCCAGGTAATTTTTTTTTTAAATGACAATCTTTAGGTTTGCAGTCATCATTACACAGATTAATTGTTGCTTCCAAATTTCAAATTATTTGCCTAATTCCCCAGCTGCTGTGCAGGGGTTTGAACTCCTGTCCCTGGATTGTTAGCCCAGGCCTCTGGATTACCTGTCTGGTAATTTAACTGTTGCACCACCACTTTACCCCCAAGAAGCAAGATAAGGCCATTCAGCCCCTCGTATCTGCTCCACCTTTCAACAAAATCATGGTTGATCATTCAAAGCAGTGTCACTAACCCCAGAACCCTTGAATCAGTATATTTAAAAATCTGTTGAGCTCTGTCCTGAATACACTCAGCAACCCCGTACCTCCACAATCCTCTAGGGTAGATAATTCCAAAGATTCACCAACCACTGGGTGAAGAATCTTCCTGAATGGCTAACCCCTCATTTTGAGACTGGGACCCCAGTTTCTAGACATCCCAATTGAGGGAAACATTCCTCCCTACTTGAAGCTCCATAGGAATTTTGCATCTCAGTGTTATAATCTTTAGCTTGGAAACTTGGATTGCCCCTTTTCTTGGCACCCTTAACATAGGCCATGCAGAGCACTAAAGTCCACTCAGTTCACTTGAAAAGATGTCCAAAAATCCACAGAAGCATTGCTGTGGCATTTCATGCACTAATGTGGGACCTGTGTGGTTCCCACTGGGAGCTGCCAGCAGAGCTTGCAGCTGCTCCATCATTGCAACACTGACTGCTAGGAAGTGAGTCAGTACTCAAAGGCTTCTCCCCCATCAAAGCCATGGTGCATTTGCAGAAAAGGTTGGCATGGAGGTGAGGGAGAATGCAGTGGAGGGGTCACTCCCCATGTGAGTGTCTGGCCTGTTTGACTCCCCATACCACTGCCAGGTGCGGGTTGATCAAGGTGCCAATGAAGGCAGCACGAACAAAGAGGTTCTAATCAGGGAAAGGACGACCACTGATGGAGTTTCCATCATCCATTGAGAACCGTGGCCGGTAGATACTGTGCGCAAACCATCAATGTCTCAGTGCACACCCTTTCTTTATGGTCTCATTTCCAAACCCTGCACGATTTAATTCAACTGCAGGTGTGAAACAAAGGTTGCTGGTTGCCCCCAACAACTCCATTTTATGGCAGCAGTGGAGAAAACGGGCACTGTGCAAAGTATGACAGCATTACGTGTGCAGCCTATCCCAGGAGAACATCAGTGTGCTGATGTCAGATGTGATAAAGGTGAACTGGACATGGAGGTAAATGGAGCAACTTTCTGATGGCCATAATCTGGAAGTGAGCTATTGAGCAATCTAGCTGTTGTTAAACTGCTTTTTTAAAGCACTTTGAAACATCAATTCTCCAATTCCCTCCACAGATGCCACCTGACCTGCTGAGTCCCTCCAGCATCTTGTTTGATGCTCTAGATTCCAGCATCTGCAGTCTCTTGTGTCTCCAATCAAAACCATAGAACAGTACAGCACAAAACAGGCCCTTCAGCCCACCATGATGTGCCAACCTTCAAACCACACTTAAGACTATCTAACCCCTTCCTCCCACATATCCCTCTATCTTAAAATTCCTCCATATGCTTATCTAACAATCTCTTGAACTTGACCAACGTATCAGCCTCCACCACCACCACAGGCAGTGCATTCCATGCACCAGCCACTCTCTGGGTGAAAAACCTCCTCCTGACATCTCCCTTGAACTTCCCACCCATTACCTTAAAGCCATGCCCTCTTGTATTGAGAATTGGTGCCCTTGAAAAACAGCACTGGCTGTCCACCCTATCTATTCCTCTTAATATCTTGTATACCTCTACCATGTCTCCCCTCATCCTCCTTCTCTCCAATAAGTAAAGCCCTAGCTCCTTTAGTCTCTCCTCATAATCCATACTCTCTAATCCAGGCAGCATCCTGGTAAATCTCCTCTGCACCCTCTCCAACGCCTCCACATCCTTCCTATAATGAGGCGACCAGAACTGGACACAGTACTCTAAGTGTGGTCTAACCAGAGTTTTGTAAAGCTGCATCATTACTTCACGGCTCTTAAACTCGATCCCACGACTTATGAAAGCTAACGTCCCATAAGCTTTCTTAACTACCCTATCCACTCGTGAGGCAACTTTCAGTGATCTGTGGATATGAACCCCCAGATCCCTCTGCTCCTCTACGCTGCCCAGAATCCCGCCATTTACCTTGTACTCCACCTTGGAGTTTGTCCTTCCAAAGTGTACCGCCTCACACTTCTCTGGATTGAACTCCATCTGCCACTTGTCAGCCCAGCTCTGCATCCTGTCAATATCCCTCTGTAAGCTTTGACAGCCCTCCACACTATCCACAACACCACCAATCTTTGTGTCATCTGCAAACTTGCTAACCCATCCTTCCACCCCCTCATCTAAGTCATTAATAAATATCACAAAAAGTAGAGGTCCCAGAACCAATCCTTGTGGGACACCACTAGTCACAGCCCGCCAATCCTCTGCTTTCTACAGGCAAGCCAATTCTGAATCCACACGGCCAAGCCTCCCTGGATCCCTTGGCCTCTGACCTTCTGAAGAGGCCTACCATGCGGAACCTTGTCAAACGCCTTACTAAAATCCATGTAGACCACATCTACTGTGCTACCCTCATCAATCTTCCTGGTCGCCTCCTCAAAGAACCCTATCAGGCTTGTGAGGCAAGATCTTCCTTTCACAAAGCCACGTTGGCTCTCTTTAATCAGTCCATGATTCTCTAAATGCTCATAGATCCTATCTCTTTGAATCATTTCTAACAGCTTACCCACCACAGACATAAGGCTCACTGGTCCATAATTCCCTGGACTATCCCTACTACCTTTTTTTGAATAAGGGGACAACATTCACCACCCTCCAATCCTCCGGTACCATCCCCGTGGACAATGAGGACTTAAAGATCCTAGCCAACGGTTCAGCAATCTCCTCCCTCGCCACATGAAGCAGCCTGGGGAATATTCTGTCAGGCCCCAGGGACTTATTTGTCTTAATATTTTCTAACAGCTCCAACACATCCTCTCTCTTGATATCTACAGAACATTACCCTTACCAACATTGTCCTCAGAGTCATCAAGACCCCTCTCCTTGGTGAATACTGAAGAGAAGTATTCAGTGAGAACCTCATCCACCTCCACAACTTCCAGGCACATCCTCCCACCTTTGTCTTTAATCGGACCTACCTTTAGCCATCCTTCTGCTCTTCACGTACGAGAAAAAAGCCTTGGGGTTCTCCTTAACCCTACTCGCCAAAGCCTTTTCATGTCCCCTTCTCACTCTCCTCCTTAAGTTCCTTCCTTGCTACTCTATATTCCTCATGAGCCCTGTCTGATCCTTGCTGCTTACACCTTATGTATGCTGCCGCCTTCTTCCTCACTAGTTGTTCCAGCTCTCTTGTCACCCATGGTTCCTTCACCCTGCCATTCCTTCTCTGCCTCACCGGGACAAATTTATCCCTAACATCCTGCAAGAGATCCCTGACCATCGACCACATCTCCATAGTACATTTCCCTTCAAAAATGTCATCCCAATTTACACTCTCAAGTTCTCGCCTTATAGCCTCATCATTCGCCTTTCCCCAATTAAATATCTTCCTGCCCTCTTTGCTCCTATCCCTGTCCATGACAATGCTAAAGGTTATGGAGCAGTGGCCACTGTCTCCCAAATGCTCACCCACCAATATATTTGTCACTTGACCCAGTTCATTACCTAAAACTAGATCTAATATGGCATTCCCTCTAGTCAGCCTGTCAACATACTGTGACAGGAATCCATCCTGGACACACTTAACAAACTCCGCCCCATCTAAACCTTTGGCACTAAGCAGGTACCAATCAATATTTGGGAAGTTGAAGTCTCCCACAATAATAACCCTGGGACTCGTTTAGAACATAGAACACTACAGCACAGTACAGGCCCTTTGGCCCACAATGTTGTGCCAACATTTTATCCTGCTCTAAGATATATCTAACCCTTCCCTCCCACATAGCTCCCCATTTCTCTATCATTCATGTGTCTATCTAAGGGTCTCTCAAATGTCCACAATGTATCTGCCCTCACAACCTCTGCTGGCAGTGTGTTCCACGCACTCACCACACTCTGTGTAAAAAAAACTTACCCCTGACATCCCCCTTATACCTTCCTCCAATCACCTTAAAATTATGTCCCCTCGTTTTTAGCCATTGCTGCACTGGGAAAAAGTCTCTGACTATCCACTCGATCTATGCCTCTTGTCATCTTGTACACCTCTCATCCTCCTCCTCTCCAAAGAGAAAAGCCCTAGCTCACTCAACCTATCCTCATAAGACATGCTCTCCAATCCAGGCAACATCCTGGTAAATCTCCTCTGCACCCTCTCTAAAGCTTCCACATCCTTTCTATAATGAGGTGACCAGAACTGAACACAATACTCCAAGTGTTATCTGACCAGAGTTCTAGGCTTTTGTTTGTAATTGATTAAGGAATACATGTCAATCAGGAGATCTGGGGTAACACATCTACTCTCATTCAAAAGAGATTCCTGGGATAATTTAAATTCACCATAGAGAGCAGAAGGAAGGTCTGTTGTGATCTTAAAGATTCAGTCCAAGGAAGGGTTTCGACCCGAAATGTCGACTGTCCATTTCCCCCCACAGATGCTGCCTGGCCCGCTGGGTTCATCCAGCAGCTCATTTTGTCCTCCAGTTTCCAGCATCTGCAGTGTCTTGTGTCTGCTTAAAGATTCAGTATTGTACTAAACTTAGGTTGTGTGCTGCAGTCTCTGAAGAGAGACTTGAAGACGGTGAATGCATAGCAAAATACTGCAGATGCTGGAAAGCCGAACTAAAAACAGGAAGTGCTGGAGATAATCATTACATCAGGCAGCATCTCTCTGAAGACAGAAAGAGAGTTAATATTGGAGGTCAATGATCTTTTTCCCCAGAGGCTGTCTGATCTGCTGGGTATCTCCAGCATTTTCTGTTTTTGAACCTATGAATTCCTGATTGAGAGGTGAAGATTCTCACACAGAAGCCAAAGGTTGTATAAATAAGGAAAAACATGGAAGAAACCTTGTCCTTTTTAAAGCTTTTCCTTAAATTAAAGCATTTTCAGAAGATAAAGGCCGATAGACTTATATCTTCAGATACTGGTGACCACGCTACTTTATGCTTCTCATTGGTTATGTGGCTTTGCTACAAAGACCAGCAACTATGCAACATGGCAATGAGACTCCACATCTATAATTGGACTCGGAAGTACAGTTGCCATATTTTACCAAGAACATGATGAGGATTCTTGCACAGAAAAGATTTACATGGATGTTGCCAGGACTTGAGGGATTGAGTTATAGGAAAAGATTGGACAGGCTAGGAGTGTAGGAGACTGAGGGGTGACCTTATAGAGGTATAGAGGGCATAGCCAGGGTGAATGCACACAGTCTTTTTCCCAGGGTTGGGGAATCAAGAACCAGAGGGGAAAGATTTAATGAAAACTTGAGGGGCAACTCTTTTTTTGAAAAACACAGAGGGTGGTACATGTTTGGAATGAGCCACCAGAGGAAGTAGTTGAGGTAGGTACATCAACAACATTTAAAATACAGTTGGACGGGTACATGAATAGGAAAGATTTAGAAGGAAATAGTCCAAACACGGGCAAATGGAAGTAGCTTGAATGGGCATCTTGGTCGGCATGGACCAGTCGGGCTGAAGGGTCTGTTTCCGTGTTGTATGACCCTATGACTCAGTGAAACTTCTTCAAAACATTCCACTGGTTTACTTATTGAAACACAGAATGGAGTTCTGCTTTTGCTATTGCTATTTATGGTCATTTCTAAGGCCTGACTTCTATTTGAACTCAAGCCTTTATTCAGTGCCCTCATGCTTGCAGCCGCTACAGACAACAATGCAAGCCTGAAGGACAATGCTGTGGTGACAACAGCGTTCCAAGAAAACATGTATACTTTGAGAGAAAGCAGTGGTGAAATGTAATGCTGGCCTGTTAAAAGCTTTCAATTCATTAACAGGAGAACATGGAGCAAGCGTTGAATCCAGAATGTAAAAGTACAAGTGATCTCTGAACATAATTACTTTCAGCATAGGCGGACAAGGCATTTGAGGAACAATGTAATTACGCAGACGTATAAAAAGATTTAATGCAATTCGGAACGAGTCAAAAGTGGTTTGAGTTTTTGTAAGGCCATGGAGTAATGGAATTTGACACCGATTAGTTGGACAGTTTAGCATAATTGACCATTCCCTCACCTCACAATTGAAATTTTTAGCTGACCTTGGCCGTGAATAATAACAGTGTCTGGTAATCCATGCAGGAAAATGCTGCACAAAAGGGCTGTGTCTAGCAGCCCAGAGGTGGGCTGTTTGAAGAAGGTAGTGATCATCCAGAGGTTAGAGGGGGAGTGTGGCTCACCACTCTCCTGCACCTCTTTGGTAATTTGTACATGGTTTATGGACCGATTATAAAAGTTACGTGCAGCAAAACCAGTGGTTATTGGGAAGAGTGGAAAAGCAGCTGGTGTTCAGAGAGACTTCTTTATCTTTGTACAAGAAACACAAAGTTAGCAAGAAAAACAGAAGTTGATTGAAACATCCAAGATCCTGAGGGGTCTTGAAAGGGTGGATGTGGAGAGGGTATTTCCTCTTGAAGAAGGATCCAGAACTAGGGATCATTACTTAAAAACAAGGAGTTATCCATTTGGTAGTGTAGCAGTTAGCGTAACGCTATTACAGCGCCAGTGATCCAGGTTCAATTCCAGCCACTGTCTGTAAGGAGTTTGTACATTCTCCCCGAGTCTGCATGGGTTTCCTCTGGGTGCTCCGGTTTCCTCCCACATTCCAAAGACGTATGGGTTAGGTTAGGAAGTTGTGGGCATGCTATGTTGGCGCCAGAAGCGTGGTGACACTTGTGGGCTGCCCCCCAGAACATTCTACGTAAAAGATGCATTTCACTGTGTGTTTCAATGTACATGTGACTAATAAAGATATCTTACTTAAGACAGAAATAAGGCAAAACTTGTTTTCCTCTGAGGGTCTGGAGTGTTTGGAACTCTCTTTGCCACATCCTTCGAGGAAGAAAGTTATTAAATATTTTAAAGCATAGGTGAAAAAGGTCTTGATAAGCAAGTTGGTGAAAGTTTACCACAGGTGGACAGGAATATAGAATCGAGGTTACAGTCAGATTCACGGGACCAAGTGACCTACTCCTGCTCCCAATTCATACGTTCTCAAAATGCTACAAATACTCAGCTGGTGAGGCAGCATCTGTGGAGAGAAAGGAAACTAATGTTTCGGGCCAGTGAACTTGTAACGGATTAACATTGGGATGAATGGACACGGTGGACGTTTCCAGCATTTCCTGTATTTATTTCAGGTTGTTTCCAGCATCTGCAGTTTTTGTTTCTACATTAAAGAAAGTTAATATGCAGGTACAGCAAGGGATTGGAGTGAAGGTAAATGGAACCTTTAGGCTTTGTTGCAAGGAGAAAGGATGGAGAAATCTTGCTACAACTGTATAGGTCTTGGTGAAAGTACACATGCAGTAGTGCAGTTTTGGTCTCATTTAAAGGAGGGATATACATGCTTTGGAGGCAATGCAGAAGAGGTTCACTAGATCAATACTGGAATGAGGTGAGGCAATACTCCCTCTGGCTCAGAAAACTGAAGCATGCAAGATTCTGAAGGGATTTGACAAGGTTGATGGCGTGAGGGTGGGGAGCATCTAGAACGAGGGGCATAGTCTCAGGATAAAGGGTCGACCCACAAGATACGGAGGAATTTCTTCTCTCAGGTTGGTCGTAAAGCTTTGGCCTCTGTCCCCATGAGCTGTGCAGACAGAATCAGTGAATATATTACAGCTTGAGAATTTGTTCTGGACTAAAGTGGACAGTGGAGCTGAGTCCTAGATGAGGCCAACCGTCCTCTGATTGAATGGCAGGGCAGAGCAGTTGAGGTACCAGGAGCCGTATGTTTCTTTGTACAGAAGGGGAGCAGGAAGGAGACATTCAGAATAGAATTCCAGCCAAGTGCAAGGTGTTGCACTTTGGGAGGTCAAATGTAAGGGGAAAGTATACAGTTAATGGCAGGACCCTTAACAGCATTAATGTACAGAGGGATCTTAGGGTCCAAGTCCATAACTCCCTGAAGGTGGCAATGCAAGTAGATAGAGCATTTAAAAAAAAGACATATGGCATGCTTGCCTTCATCGCTGGGGGCATAGAATATAAGGGTCAGGAAGTCATGATGCAGCTGTATAGAACTTTGGTTAGGCCACACTTGGAGTATTGTGTGCAGTTCTGGTCACCCCATTACAGGAAGGGTGTGGAAGCTTTGGAGAGGGTGCAGAAGTTTTACCAGGTTGCTGCCTGGATTAGAGGACATGAGCTATAAGTAGAGGTTGGACAAACATGGTTTTCTCTGGAGCACTGAAGGCTGAGGGGAGACCTGATACAAGTTTATAAAATTATGAGAGGCATAGATGGGGTAGATGGGCAGAATCTTTTTCCCAGCGTAGAAATGTCGAATACTAGAAAGCCTGGCTTTAAGGTGAGAGGGGGAAAGTTTAAAGGGGATGAGCGGGGAAAGGTTTTTCTCTTTTTACACAGAGTAGGGGGGTGCCTGGAACACTCTGCCAGGGATGGTGGTGAAAGCAGATACAATAGTGGCGTTGAAAAGGCCTTTAGATAGCCACATGAATATTCAGGGAGTGTAGGGATATGGATCATGTGCAGGAAGAAGGGATCTGGTAGCATGCTCAGCACTGACATCATGGGCTGAAGGGCCTGTTCCTGTGCTGTACTGTTCCACATTCCATGTTCTTTAATAGAAATCAGAATAGAGTCATCGAGTTATACAGCACGGAAACAGACCCTTTGGCCCAACTGGTCCATGCTGACCAAGATGTCCCATCCAAGCTAGTCCCATTTGCCAGCATTTGGCCCATAACCTTCTAAACCTTTCCAATCCATGTACCTGTCCAACTGTCTTTTAAAAGTTGTTGTTGTACCTGCCTCAACCACTGACAGCTCATTCCACATAGATACCACCCATTAAGTAAAAAAAGTTCCCCCTCAAATTCCTATTAATGCTGGAATACTCAACAGGCCAGACAGCATCAATGGGAGAGAAATGGAATCAATGTTAAAAGATGGTTATCTAGAAGATGAATTTCACCAAACTTTTAGTGTGCTATGCATTTGCTGTATTTAGCACTACATGAGTGGGAACAATTCCAGCTCTAGGTTCTAGCACTATCGACCCCGAGTAAAATCACTTTTAGATGTGATGTGATGTGATGTGATGTGCACAAAGGGATATCATTCCTAGATTGATGACTTTTCATCAGAGCTGGAAGGCATTAGATATAAACAGCTTTTAAGTCGATACAGATCCTGGGGAATGGAGGAAGGAAAAGAAGAAGAGAGACTGGTGATCAAGGGGAGAAAGATTTAAATGAGAACTATAATGATGGAGTAAGACCAAAGGAACCGACGATAAAAAGACTTACATTTATATAGAGCCATTCATGTCCAGAGTACTTAAGTCCAAGGCACTTAACAGTCAATGAACTACTTTTGCCTGTGATTACTCTTATAATTCAGGAGACGCAGCAACAAATTTCACCCAGCAAGCTCTGGCGTCTAGCAATGTGATAATCACAAAGTAATCTTGCAGTGATAATAAAACAAAAACAAAAAGTGCATCCATTTGAGGCGTAAATGGTTACAGCAGAATAGCAGAGGTTGGAAGGTGTGGTTGTGAGGATGAGCTGGGAGCAGACTGTGAAACGGGGAATATCTGGCCAAGTAGAACAGCTTTCCTTAAGCCGATCTCTAAAACCTGCAGTATTTTCTTTTTTTGTACTTGTTATTAGGAACCTAGTTTAAGGACAAAGGCTCATAGGCGCAGTGCACTGTCAACATTAAATGAGAAGGGATAAGGATTAATTAGCTTGGGTTTTTACAGGATTCTGCAGAAAAGAATCAAATGCCTTAAGAATGAAAACAAGCTGGACCTCACTTTTACAGGTTACAAATTCTGTTGAATGTTATTTTAGATAAGACAAGATATCTTTATTAGTCACATGTACATCGAAACACACAGTGAAATACATCTTTTTGCGTAGTGATTTGGGGGGCAACCCGCAAGTGTCGCCACGCTACCGGCGCCAACATAGCATGCCCACAACTTCCTGACCTGTACGTCATTGGAATGTGGGAGGAAACCGGAGCACCCGGAGGAAACCCACGCAGACACGGGGAGAACGTACAAACTCCTTACAGACAGCGGCCGGATTTGAACCCGGGTCGCTGGCGCTGTAAAGCGTTACGCTGACCGCTACACTACAGTGCCTGCCCCGCACTAATCAGTACTTTTAAAATAAAACACAATGGCACACCATCAGTCCCCTGCCATCTGTAACTTTGTTGTCTGTCAGGTATGAATATAGAAGTTTCTGCCAGTTAAGGCTACAAACCACAATCGAAATATCACTAAAACATTGGTCTTTTCTGCTGACTGGTTTGAGAAAGTACACATTTGAAGAAAAACTTATTAGTCCCTTCACTCATTTGAACGACACATGCTTTGAGATGACATGATGCATGTGTTTAAAATTAAGTCCTCTGAGCAAATAAATGTAAAAAGAGAAAATACTGGAGATACTCAACATCCTAGGACAAGGGTTTGATCCTGACCTCGGCTGCTGGCTGTGTGGAGTTTGCAAGTTCTCTCTGTGACCGCCTGGGTTTCTGCTGGAACTCCATTTGCCTCCCATAACCCAAAGACATGCTTGTGGATTAATTGGTCACTGTAACTTACCCTTCAGTGTAGATTAATAGCTTTAAAAAAAATCAAAGGAGAATTGATGGACGTGCATGAGAGAGAATAAGATGCAGGGATACAGAGAAATAAAGAGAGGGGAATGGAGCTTATGGGATCGTTCTGCTGGGAATCAATGGGCCGAATGGTCTCATTCTTTTTTTAAAATTTTATTTACAGCGTGGTAACAGGCCCTTCCGGCCCAACGAGTCCACGCCGCCCATTTTAAACCCAATTAACCTACCCGTACGTCTTTGCAATGTGGGAGGAAACTGGAGCACCCGGAGGAAACCCACGCAGACACGGGGAGAACATACAAACTCCTTACAGACAGCGACGGGAATCAAACCCTGATCATTGGCGCTGTAATAGCATCACGTAACCGCTACACTACCGTGCCGCCCTAATTCTGATTCATTATAAGATTTTCGGTGGTTGTGGGTGTTAGAACAAGAGCTTTAATGGGAGAAAATTACCATTGGTCCCTCCTGCTAAATGCGTTGTGCGGTAGCTGCTTCTGAAGGGACACAAGAGACTGCAGATGATGGACTCTGAAGCAACAAACAATCTGCTGGAGGGACTCAATGGGTTGAACAGCATCCTAAATGCAGGGTTTCGACCCGAAACGTCAGCTATACCTTCTCCCCCTCCGATGCTGCTCAACCCACTGAGTTCCTCCAGCAGATTGTTAGCTGCTTCTGAAGGTTAGTTCCATTGCCTCCAACTGCATATGGAGTTAGAGGTGATAACCTCAGGATTAACTGAGAGAGATTTCGGATGCTAGGCAGGAGAAACATGTTAGTGCAGGGATGGATAATAAGAAACTTTTCCCCATAACGGAGATATACAAAACCAGAGGGCATAAGTTTAAGGTGAAGGATAAGAGGGTTAGAGGGGGATATGCAGAAAAAGTGCTTTCAGCCAGAGGATGATTGCAATCTGGAACACACTGCCTGAGAAGTTGATGAAGGCAGATACCCTCACATCATTTAACAAGTATCTGGATGAGCACTTGAATTTCCAAGGCATAGAAGACAGTGGATCATGTGCCGGTAAATGGGATGTGTGTAGATGGGTACCTGACAGAGAGTATGAATACAGTGGACTGAAGGGCTTTTTTCTGATGCTATGAGTCTATGACTGCAGAGAGTAGTGAGACTGGGCACATCTATTCTAAAGGTTAGTGAGGCGATTCCAAAAGCCGTAGGTATTCAAGGTTAGATGAGACGAGAGCAGTGTGTGGAATTTTGTAAACACATTTTGAAATATTTGTGTGGGTGAAGGGCACATTCTGGCATGTGGAGAGAAGTCCTGCTCCACACTGCAAGTTTTGAGTAAGATCAGAACTAATGGTGCCACTTTGAAATTAATTCCCCAAAGATTTCTCTCGCTCTCGCACTATCTTTCCACAACATTACCGCCCTTAAAACAAATGGAAATCATTTTGATAATGGTGTTGGTGCTGCAAAAATAGCCAAGGAGAAGTTTTCAAGAGCACCATTAATGAGCCTTAGCAAAGCATACACAAACCAAAAAAAAAGTGCGTGCAGCCTCTCGATATTTTTACAAAAGCTAGCCCTGGTTTTACCTTCCCTTTGGGGATAAGAGGGAGAGTGAATGATTGTGAAGTGAAAGAATCTGCTACAGTTAGATAACACAAGGACACAGATCGGAACCCGTCTTGGAAAGATCCCGTCTAAGGCATCGTCATTGTTACCAGCAGTACTGAGGGAAAAGTTGGTCACATACTTGGTCTCTACCTGTTTTACAAGAGGCTGATACACAGATAGTGGGAGAGAACAGGACAGTGCTAAGCTGTGATTTCTGCCCCTCTGTGCTGTGTATCACACGGTAATAGTACCACGTGACACCAAAAACCATAAACATTCAAGATTAGATGGGAGGGGAGGGGATGGGAATTTTGTAAACTCATTTAGAAATACTGAAGGGTCCTGACCTGAAACATTGACCGCCTGCTTTTCTCCACGGATGCTGTCTGGCCTGCTGAGTTCCTCCAGCATCATCGTGTTTTTCATTTAGAAATACTTGTTTGGGTGGAGAATAAATCCTGGTATGTTGAAGCAATGCCTCAAACATTAGGAATGGAGACTTGTTCAGAGGAGCAGACTACTGTTGGCCTCTCCCAGATGTGGTAGAGCCCAGAGACTTCCAGTACCAGAGAGAACATTCTGGGAAAAATGTCAGTTTCCTAGCCTGCATCTCTGCACGGGTGAAGTGAACTCTTTTCCAGCCTCTCTGGGTTTATTTGCAATGCCATTAAAATGTCAGTCTGTCAAAAGAAAAAAAAATCAGCTATATCCTCTTTGGGATTGTTTCTAAATAGATGAGACCAAATAACAAGTTTTTCTGTCGTCTTTTAGCCCTTTATTCAAACACAAGGGATTCTAAGCTATTTCTTCTGATCAAATCACATTCCACGCACCGCACTGAGCCCACCTATAGGAGACTCCAGGGGCTTGTGCATCGGTCCATTTACTCCCTCTAATACTGCAGATCTCAGTCTGTTTTTAGGCTGCACACAGTGTCCCATTGGAAAGTCTTACTCAAAATATGGCAGCAGAACACACAATACGAACTGACGAGACCAATTATTCCTCTGAGACTGGTCTGTCATTCATTATGATCATGGCTAGTTATCTGACCCACCTTTTCCCCATACCCATAATATCTTTGGTTTAACAATAATCTGTCCACCTCTAGCTTTAAATGAACAATTGACAGAACATCAACTGCTGCTTGCAAAGGAGAGCTCCAGACCCTGTGTGTGTGGTAACTTCACCCTGAAAGGCCTGGCTGTAACCTATAGACAATGACCCACCCAAGTCCTAGACCCCTCAGCCAGAGCAAATGTTCTCCCTCTCTCTCCCTTTCAGTTTTGTGTAATATCTTGAAAAGTACAAATAAATCCTTTCACCTCCTAGAACATCTAGCCTAAATAATGATGACCACAGATCGTCATAAAAGGCTATCTGGTTCACCAATACCCTTCAGGGCAGGGGATCTGCCATCCTTACCTGGTCTGACCTATATGTGACTCTTGTCCCACAGTCTTGAGGTTGCCTTTTAAAATGTCGGAGAATCATACAGCACGGAAACAGGCCCTTCGGCCCAATTGGACAATGCCAACCAAGATGCCCATCTAAGCAAGTCCCATTTGCCCGCATTTGGCCCATATTCCTCTAAACCTTTCCTGTCCAAGTACCTTTTAAATGTTGTTAATGTACCTGCCTCAGCCAATCCCTCTGGCAGCTTATTCCATATACTGACTACCTTCGGGGTGAAGAAATTGCCCCTCAGGTTCCTATCAAATCTTTCCCCTCTCACTTTAAACCCACGCCTTCTAGTTCTTGATTCCCCAGCCCTGGGGAAAAGACTGTGTACATTCACCCTACCTAGGCCCCTCATGATTTTATAGACCTCTATAAGATCACCACTCATTCTCTTATGCCCCAATGATAAAAAGTTCTAACCTGCTCAACCTCTCTCCATAACTCAGTCCCTCAAGTCCCAGCAACATCCTCGTAAATCTCCTCTACACTCTTTCCAGCTTAATGGCATCTTTCCTATAGCAGGGTGACCTAAACTGAACACAATATTCCAAATGCGGCCTCACCAATATCTTGTACAACCGCAACATAACATCCCAACTTCTATGCTCATTGAAAAACATGATGGTGCTAGTGGAACTCAGCAAGCCAGGCAGCATCCGTGGAGAAAAGCAGGCAGTCAACATTTCGGCTCAGGACCCTTCTTCAGGACTGAAGATAGGAAAAGGGGAAGCCCAATATCTAGGAAGGAAAAGCAGAGCAGTGACAGGTGGACAAAAGAGGGGAGGCAGGGAGAGCACAAGGTGGTGATAGGTAGATGCAGGTAAGAGATAGTGATAGGCAGGTGAGGGGGAGGAGGGGAGAGCAGATTCACAGGGGGATGGGTCAAAGGTAAGGAGGTAAGAAGGGGGGTAGAAAAAAGAGACAGGGGCTAGGAAAGGGAAGAAAAGAAGAGACATGGTTGGGGGTGTGGGTGTGTGGTGGGGGGGGTGGGGGCGGTGGTTGTGGGGATTACTTAAAGTGGGAGAATTCAATGTTCACGCCATTAGGCTGCAAAGTTCCAAGATGGAAAGTGAGGAGCTGTTCCTCCAGTTTGCGCTTGGAATTCTCCTGGCAGTGGAGGAGGCTGAGGACTGACATATCAGTGACAGTGTGGGAGGAGGAGTTGAAGTGACTGGCAACGGGGAGATGCAGATCGCGGTTACGGACAGAGCGCAGGTGTTCTGTGAAACAGTTCTGCGTTTGGTCTCACCAGTGTAAAGGAGGCCACACTTGGAGCACGGAATGCAGTAGATGATATTAAGGAAGGGTGCAGGTGAATCTCTGTCTCGCCTGAAAGAAATGTTTGGGTCCCTGGATGGAGGTGGTGTAGGGGCAGGTGTTGCACCTATGGTGGGGGCAGTGGAAAGTTTGTGGGGTCAGAACAGAATGAGTTGAGGGGGGGTGGGCAGTGAACTAGGGAGTTGCAGAGAGATCGGTCCCTGTGAAAGGGAGAAAGGGGTGCGGAGGGGAAGATATGCTTGGTAGTGGGGTCCCATTGGAGGTGGCAGAAGTGGCAGAGAATGATGTGTTGGATACATAGGCTGGTGGCCCTGTTGGGTCTAGGAGGGGTGGGGGGTGAGAGCAGAGGTGCGGGAAATGGAAGAGCTGCGGGTGCGAGCTCCCTTGACCACAGGAGGGGGGGAACCACGGTTAGTAAAGTTGGACATCTCCGATATCCTGGAGTGGAAAGTCTCATCATGGGAGCAGATGTGGCAGAGGTGGAGAAATGGATAAAAAGGGATAGCTTCCCAATCCAGGACAACAGAGATCTCCAACTTCTTTACTAACCGTGGCTTCCCCCCTACTGTGTTCGAGAGAACTCGCACCCGTATCTCTGCCATTTCCCGCACCTCCACTCTCAGCCCCACCCCTCCCAGACCCAACAGGGATAGGGTCCCCCTTGTCCTCACATTTCATCCTACCAGCCTATCCAATACATCATTTGCCACCACTTCTGCCATTTCCAACGGGACCCCACTACCAAGCATATCTTCCCCACCCCACCCCTTTCTGCCTTTCGCAGGGACCGCTCTCTCCGTGAATCCGCAGTTCACCACTCCTCCACACCGCCCCCCCCCCACCCTAGTCCGACTCAGGGCCCTTGCCACTGCCCCCGCCATAGGTGCAACACCTGCCTCTACACCACTTCCATCCAGGGACCCAAACAGTCCTTTCAGGTGAGACAGAGATTCACCTGCACCTCCCTTAATATCATCTACTGCATTCCGTGCTCCTACTGTGGCGTCCTCTACATTGGTGAGACCAAACGCAGACTAGGTAACTGTTTCACAGAACACCTGCGCTCTGTCCGTAACTACGATCTGCATCTCCCCGTTGCCAGTCACTTCAACTCCCCCTCTCACACTGTCACTGATATGTCAGTCCTCGGCCTCCTCCACAGCCAGGAGAATTCCAAACACAAACTGGAGGAACAGCACCTCATTTTCCATCTTGGAACTTTGCAGACTAATGGCATGAATATTGATTTCTCCCATTTAAGTAATCCCCACATCCCCCCCCCCACACAAACACACCCACCCCCCAACCACGTCTCTTTTCTTCCCTTTCCTAGCCTCTCTCTCTTTTTCCTACCCCCCTTTTTTCCTCCTTACCTTTGACCCATCCCCTGGTGGATCTGCCCACCCCACCTCTCCTCTTTTGTCCACCTATCGCTGCTCTGCTTTTCCCTCCTAGATATTGGGCTTCCCCTTTTCCTACCTTCAGTCCTGAAGAAGGATCCTGACCCGAAACGTTGACCGCCTGCTTTTCTCCACAGATGCTACCTGGCCTGCTGAGTTCCTCCAGCATCATCGTGTTTTTCATCTAGATTCCAGCATCTGCAGTCCTTTGTTTCTCTTCTATACTCAATACTCTGACCGAGTATGCCCAGAGAGCCGAAAGCCTTCTTCACCACCGTCTACCTGTGATGCCACTTTCAGGGAACCATGTAGACCCAAAGTATATCCTCCACAATGGCGTGGCAAGCCACTCTCTTCAGGATATTGAGGGTTGGGCAATAAGTGCTGACCTTGACAGCAACACATATCCCCAAAAGAATTAAAAATTAACATTCCAGGCCACATAAGCCTGTTACAGCTCGACTAACTCGAGCTTTCCTCTCCCATTGGGACAAGAGCCATTATCTCAAAGGCAAGCCACTATCACCACCCAAATGCAAGCTGTGGCACATTCTGAATAAGATGGAGCCAGCAGTTCTGAGAAGCTGGCCCAACATTGAAAAATCTGGGCTACAGATAGAGAAAGAAGTAATGGGAAGAAAAGACCTTGTAGTTGAACCAAACAGATCAGAAAGGCTCCATCCTTGGGATGTGCTAAATTGGCATGTCTTAACTTGGGGCAGCTCAGGTGGGGAGGTGGTGTGGACAAAGGTACAGGGGATGTTTGACAGTTTTTTTGTGGGTCAGTGTAAAGGCAGGGATGGGGTGGGAAGGAGGATATATTGTTCTCCTGAAGGCCATCTCCCAACAGTGGACCAGGTTAGTTATGGCTGAGGAGGCTGATGCCCTTCATAGGTTTTATACATGGTGGGCCTCCACTTGCACAAGCTACTGTGGGGGACTGATGTTAGTTGAACCATTCCTAAACATGGAGTCTTCCAGAAGGGAGAACAACAAATTAAGGATTCAAAACAAAACATGAAATAGTGTGAGAAAATATTTACACTGTTCACTATTACATTTTGGGTGTTACACCAAGTCTATGACTTGTGTTCAGTGTTGTGGACCAGTCCTGCAAGCAAAACTCGAATGGTTATAAACCATTGCCTCTGTCTACCTGAGCAATATCTGAACACAGGTTTCAAGCTGTGGGAAGGAACATTGAATTCCCTTGCAGATCTTTGTTGGTGGATTAACATGTGATATCAGAATTTAAACTACTGCCATCAAAGCAATATACGACCAGCAGTATTTTAAAAGTAACGTTCAACCTACAAATTTCAAACTGCTAAGACAATAACAACATACTCTTTTCTCCCACTTTAATCAATCCTTTTTTGAAACAAAATGGTGTTGGTTTGTCCATTACTGGCTTCCGATTGATTCAATCAACTAACCAACTGAAAATAAATCCCACAGTCAAGGGCATTTGGCCACTTAAGAGTCACTGGCTCATATGGCTGTCAATTGAGGCAATGTCCCGAAGTGGCTCGGGATATTGATCTCATAGAATACTTGTCCTAATCCATTATCGTTGATCTGATGGTGAGTAATTTAACAGTTTCCACTCTCTCCGTTAAGGACACTATTCAATATATTGACACCAACTCCACTGTATTCAATTGACATTAGTATATCAACCTGCTCTTGTATGAAAGAAAACAAGCTTTAAATACATATTAATGATGTCTTACAGGATCATACATGTATTCCTGCAACTCGCAAAAGCAAAGATGCCATGACCTGCAAGGAAGAATTCAAAAAAGATGTTAGACAGGGCAAAAAGGCTCCATTTTGCCAACAATCTTATCCTGACACTAGCAACCAACCCAGGTCAGATCACATCTGGTATTGCAAGAAAATTGAGAAACAGATTCAGTGGTTTTTGAACCATTAGGAGGCAAAGGTGTGAATTTGCTCATGGAATATTTCTCCTCACCAAAAAATAGATTTGCCTGCGGTGAAATTAAACGCCCAAGTGCCCTCGGCCTTTAGGGTAACCTCATCAAGTTAAGGAACTTTAACAATTTTGTGACAAATTTTATATCCAAAAGTTAACCTCACCATGTAATTCAATGAAGAAATCATTTCCAAAACAGTTATTACTTTCACCTCAGAAACCTGAACTAGCATGCAGAGTGGGCAAGGACCTTGTACAATGCAGTCGTGTTTATTGGATTGATATTGATTGTCAGAAAGAAACAAAATAGTTGCATCATGAATTTAAGTGACTACCACATCAAACCTCTTTACTCTTAAATAATGCAGTTTAATGTTAGGAGCAACCTTTACTTTGCATACAAATGTAGTAACTACACAGATATTGTGGTGTAAATTAATGAAGCTTTCTGCCACCAAGTTTTCATTGGCTCCAGTCCGAGTCTAATGTAGGAAGGTCAATGAGGATTGATTACCATGATTATTCAATAACTATCATCATATCATTCAACAACCACGAACAGAGATCTGCTGGGGTACAAAATTCAAACCAGGCCTGACCATGGCCAAATCCCAACCCAAGCTGAGCTTAAACATTTATAACTTCTTCCAAGACCCAACCCAACCATCACCATGAATATAACAATCTCAAACACGGCCTGTCGCTACTTATTTTGACCCAAACCCGAATGTGTTTCCATAACATATTTGCAACCCAACCCAAAAAAATGTGCTGGCGTCAGTTAGCCAGGCTCTGATCATAAGATAAAGCCACATAACCCCTTGAGCCTGTTCCAACATTCAGTAAGATCATGAATAATTTCGTCTTGCCTTCGACTGTTTCCTGCTTGTTCCCCACAATCGTTGATCTTCCTAACATTTACCATCTGGGTGAAAGACAACAGACAAGGTGGGATGTGTTCTTTTTACAGACTGTAAACTATGTTTGTGCAAACAATAGCAGATGGGTCTAATACGTTTTCTCCTGCACAGTTTGTACCATCTTCAGTTCAAACGGTTTGTACCATTTGTACTTTTTGTGATATTTATTAATGACTTAGATGAGGGGGTGGAAGGGTGGGTTAGCAAGTTTGCAGATGACACAAAGATTGGTGGTGTTGTGGATAGTATGGAGGGCTGTCGAAGCTTACAGAGGGATATTGACAGGATGCAGAGCTGGACTGACAAGCGGCAGATGGAGTTCAATCCGGAGAAGTGTGAGGTGGTACACTTTGGAAGGACAAACTCCAAGGCGGAGTACAAGGTAAATGGCAGGATTCTGGACAGTGTAGAGGAGCAGAGGGATCTGGGGGTTCATATCCACAGATCACTGAAAGTCACTTCACAGGTAGATAGGGTAGTTAAGAAAGCTTATGGGACGTTAGCTTTCATAAATCGTGGGATCGAGTTTAAGAGCCGCGAAGTAATGATGCAGCTTTACAAAACTCTGGTTAGGCCACACTTAGAGTACTGTGTCCAGTTCTGGTTGCCTCATTATAGGAAGGATGTGGAGGCATTGGAAAGGGTGCAGAGGAGATTTAACACGATGCTGCCTGGATTAGAGAGTATGGATTATGAAGAGAGACTAAAGGAGCTAGGGCTTTACTCATTGGAGAGGAGGATGAGGGGAGACATGATAGAGGTATACAAGATATTAAGAGGAATAGATACAGTGGACAGCCAGCGCCTCTTTCCCAGGGCACCAATGCTCAAAACAAGAGGACGTGGCTTTAAGGTATTGGGTGGGAAGTTCAAGGGAGATGTCAGAGGGAGGTTTTTCACCCAGAGAGTGGTTGGTGCATGGAATACGCTGCCTGGGGTTGTGGTGGAGGCTGATACATTAATCAAGTTCAAGAGATTGTTAGATAAGCATATGGAGAAATTTAAGATAAAGGGATATGTGGGAGGAAGGGGTTAGATAGTCTTAGGTGTGGGTTGAAGGGTGGCACAACATGGTGGGCCGAAGGGCCTGTATTGTTCTATGGTTCCCCATTCTAGTACACAAACATCTCAACAACCAAGGGCAGTGAGAGAACCAACTTTAAATTCAAGCCAATTTGGAGGAAGAAGATCTGAGGAATTCCTTCCATTCCCTCAGGTGGTCAAAACAATCTCAGGAGATCACTCTGGGCTTGACAATTCCTTGGAATACCTATCAACTGTAAGAAGGGTAGCCATCACTACTCAGGGACATTAATGCAACTTTAAGTTTAACCACTTCCTTGGATACCCAGTAAACTCATACTATACATAATGAGCTTTGCGCACATGTACTGGGAAGATCCCAGGGCCCTGCACTCATCCTTCCCTGAACAAGGGCCAGGTTTCACATGAAGGATATTAGTAAATCATTGCTAGTGAATAAGAGGACCCTGTTCCAAAGATATGTGTCAGTTACTTGCAATAAATCAACATGATACAACAGGAAAACAATGATTACTTTCTTAATCAATTTGTAAAGCAAACTCGTTTTCAACTACCTGATTCTGCAAGTGCCTTAATTTTTGCATCTAGCCATTATATATATCTTATCATATAACAGTCCTTGTTTAAATGTGCTATGAAACAAGGGCTCAATTAACTTGCTGCAAGATATTGATTTACTTTTACTAGATATGGCAAGATAAAATTTGGCATTTTATGACCAATAAAATAATTGAAATATTTGCTTTGCTTATCATTAATAACAAAGTCCTTTGCACTACCAGTTATAATTGGTACCTTTCAAACAGTCTCTCTACAAAACAATAAATGATTATCACCTTGAAAGATTGCAGAACTTGACAGAAAAGCAAGGGAGGTATAAATCTATGGAGGAGACAGTTTTTAACATTTTATCATGAAGAGCATTACCCATTATACATGCGCTGTCTGCCATAATTACATTGACCTCCTCAGGAACAGGTCCAGCTACAGATAAATCATGAGGGCTTCAGTATATTCCTTCAATCATAATGCAGCTCAAAAAAATAATATTAATTAGCAATGGCCCAACCAATCTCTGGCTACAACAACAAAAGCATAATCACATGGGTGTAAAATAACAAATTAAAAATCAGTGGATTTATGACAGTGGTCCAGCACCTGCCACTCTTACTGCTTCCAGAGATGGTACTCAGTGTCCATATAAACACAGCCAAACAACACAAACCTACTAATTCAATATGAACAATGTGTTGAATTCATCAGTTTGGAAAAAAAATGCTTGGCTAAAAATGTTGATTGAAAACAGAAAATATCAGAAATTATTAGGAGCACTATTTTTAATCTGAAAGGATTTATTTGCCTTGAAATCAATGCAGTGCATTGCAACGTCCTCTCAGCATCCATCCTGTCAATACCCTCACAATCTATGTTCCTATTAGATCATTTCTCATTCTCCTGTACTCAAACGAGAGTAAGCTCAACCTTCCTTCATACATGAACCCCTTCATCCCAGGAATCAACTTAATGAACCTTCCCTGCACTGCTCCAATGCAGCCAATCCTTCCTTAAGTAGAGAGACCAAACTCCACACATTATCCAGGTTGGGTCTCACTCGAGCCTGTAAAGTTGCATCAAAATTTCCTTATTTTAATGAAAATCAGATTTATTATCGCTGACTTCACTAACCTTCCCAAATACTTGCTGTACCTGCATGCTAACTTTTTACATTTCATGTACTAGGACTCACAGATCCCTTTAGAACATTGAACATTACTGCACAGTAAGGCCCTTTGACCCACAATGTTGTGCCGACATTTCATCCTGCTCTAAGACCTATCTAACCCTTCCCTCCCACACAGCCCCCCATTTCTCTATCGTGTGTCTGTCTAAGAGTCTCTTAAATGTCCCTAATGTATCTGCCCCCACAACCTCTGCCGGCAGTGCACCCACAGCAGTCACCCATGGCAGTGCCATGCACCCACCACTCTGTGTGTAAAAAACGTACCCCCAACATCCCCCCTGTACCTTCCTCCAATCACCTTAAAATGATGCTCCCTCATGTTAGCCATTGTCGCCCTGGGAAAGAGTCTCTGTATTATTCCATGTAACTAATTTGCATGTTCATTCTTCTCTCCAAGGTGGATAGCTTCATTTTCCCACATTATTCTCCATTTGCCAACTTCTTGCCCATTCAATTAACCTCTCCTTATCCCTCACTGAATGGTAGAGCAGGCTTGTGAGATCATATGGCCCATTCCCACTTCTAGTTCTCGTGTGCTTAAAGATTTAGGTATTGGCATTTATCAGAATGAATGACACAGTTATATGAAAAACAGCAAAGTCAGTGTCAAGCTTATTGTCATTTGCACAAGTCCATGTGTGCACAGGTGCAATGAAAAACTTACTTGCAGCAGCATCACAGGCACATAGCATCAGATACACAACACTCACAAGATAAACAAATTAAACATAAATTATACAAGAAAGAACACAATTAGAAGAAAGTCCACATTAGTGTAAAGTGGTCATAGTGTTGTTATACAGGGGCAGTGATTAGCGTTGCGCAGGTTGCTTCAAGCACCAAATGGTTGAAGGGAAGTAGCTGTTCTTGAACCTGGTGGTGTGGGACTTCAGGCTTCTGTACCTCCTGCCCAATGGTATCTGCGAGAAGATGGCTTGGCCCAGATGCTGAGGGTCTTTGATGATAGATATATACAAATTAGTCTAACTTTCCTCCTTTCTTTCACGTCAGCCATGGCTAAAGGTTTGTAGCTCTCCTGTCTCTTGGTCAGAAAATTACAACTTTATTTCCAGAGACATAGATTGACATTAGTGCAGTACTAGTGCACTCGTGTGCAGTACTGGTGCACTACACTAATACTGCACACACTATCAGATATGCTGTGTTTTAGAATGGAATGAAAAAGTCATAGGGCACCGATTTAAAGCAAAAACAGGGGAGATGCCCTGGGCTACATTTATCCCTCAAACATATTAGAAATGGATTAAAAAAAGAAAATGCTGGAAATTCTCAACAGGTCAGACAGCCTCCATGGGGGGAGATATATGCACAGACTTATCATTCCAGGTCAATGATCTTTCATCAGAATCTTTGTTTTTATTTCAGATTTCTAGCACCTGCAATTTTTTTTGTTTTACTTTTGGCCCAAGATCTCGGGTCTGATTGTTGTTTTGGGTCCTTGGGGGATATTGACCTCTCCTTCTGCCAACACACAGGCATCATTGCAACCCAAGAATAATTTATTGTATGAATGCCTGGAGACCGCTCATCACGACAGTGTGCATGACTAATGATCTAGACATTTACATAGCAAAGTGGAACAAAGAATACCCTCTCAAATCAGGAACCCACCAATAATGGAATCACAAAACCAAGGCTGCTCTTCACCTTGGATTTTGAGAAAGTCAACCCATTAAAAAAGGCATTCAAGAGCATTCATGTTCTTGTTACATGCCGTAGTCCATTAATGGGTTTAATACTTTAACTGAGTTCAATATTCAGACTCAGTTTAACTACCTTCCCACTGTGAAGATAGAAGCACAATGGCTTGTGTCACATAAAGCTTGCGGGCGAGTTGCTGAAGGCAATAATAACAGTAGGTGTCAAAAAGAGGGACAACTGGCAACATGGAACAGGACAGAATCAAATGCTGTATTGGATTAATGTGGGTCAAGGGCAAAACAACTGATCTATATATCACATCTACTACTCCACAGGGAGATTTGAATAGGATATGTGCAGTCCCAGTAGGACTTATTAAAATAGCTGTTAAAAATATATTCAGACTCTCACCTCTTTCAATATTTTAATAGAATGTGTAATATCTGTGGCAGCAGAGGGCAGAAACTTAAAAGAAATGAATCCTTTAAAAGAGTAGGTTGGAAGCAGAGAAAATTTACAGCACAGGAGGCCACTGTTTGGACCAACATGAGCTGAACAATATCTTTCCAGCTTCCTTTCCATTTCATAATACAGGTTAATCTTATTGGGAAATCCTTGATAAGCCAATATGGTAATAGGTCAGCGCATTGATTTTATGTTAAAAATCTGGCACAAGAAAGGAGAATAATAAAGCCCAAAAGAGGAGAGTCTTTAATTACATGGAGAAATGAAGGAAACTGGGGCACTTTATGAGGATAAGGAGGGCCTAATTGCAAACATGGCCTTGAGGTTTTATTGATGGAAGCTGAGAAGAAAAAAAAAATACCCTGTCGCAAATTTGTCATCAACAAATGATCAAAGTTAGAGGTTCAGAGGTTTCTTTTTCATTTAAAAAAAAGCAGAGTTCTGTTAGGACACAATGCAGATGCAATATAAGCAGAGTCCATTATTGGTTTTTAAAAGGAGATGGATAAATGTTTGAAAAGTGATCTTTTTTCAAAAATAAAAGGTATAGTGGAGGGGATTAGAACATAATGGATTACTCTTTCACACAGAGTCAGTCCAGCCACAATGGGTCAAATGGCCTTAGTCCATGCTGTAAAGTTCTATAGCCTAGAAATTTAGTTGCTCCCAATATAGAAGGCTCGAAATGGATGCACACCTCTGGTTAGACGTGCAGTGACTTCCACATGAGAAAGGGCAGATATAGTTGTGGGAGGAGTATCAATCTGAACACTTGAGGAGAGGTTGATGGTCTTTGCCTCTGTGGAAACGGTATCAGGATATATTAGTGCTCGGGAGCAGGAATTGAACCTGACGTTCAAAAGAGGGAGCACCTGAATTCCAAAACTTCAAGACTAATTATTTCTGCATGTCTCTCCTTCCCCCCACCCTATCAACATTCTTGAAGTTTCTCCTACTTTATGCTCCTTGGACCACTCGCATTCTTTCTGTGATTCTCTGGGTTGGCCATCCTTCCTGAGCCTCGACCATTGGATTGCATGTCTGGGAGACGAGTATGGAAGGTTAAGCCCAATCCCAACCTCTCCAATGTCAATGTCCGTGCATTTTCAAGCAAGGTACCAACATAATTATCAGAACCAGGGACCCTGACTGATTTTCTTCTGTGTCCCATCTGTATTTGGGGTCATTGCAAAACCACAGCAGCCCCCAGCTACGATCAGTTAATTCAGCCCTGTTAATTGATCCTGCCATAATGGAAAAATAACCACCTAACACTAATTATGACGATAATTTTTTTTTGGAGTACATTTAAATTAATAGTGTATTAGAAGTGATTGGACTTCTGAGAGGAGGCTGTACAAATCAAAACGTAGATTGCAATGAAACACTTTTCAAACACTGACCCACTAAAGAGAAGTAAAGCGGGCTTTTATTCAGTCCTTACTTAAAGATGTGCACTGTAACGAGTCTCCTAAGTGAACTGCTGAAATTTTCACATCGATAGTGTTGTACCTAAGGGACCGCTTTGGGCCTGCAACATGTGCACATTGTCTGGTGACCTACTTTTTTGATCTACATCGCTTTCCTTTTGTATAATATCTCTCCCTTCGGCCTTGAAAGCTTTAAACAAGGACATTGTACGGTAGCATGGCACACCACCCTGCCACTGAAAATGAATCATTTCTGAGCATGCAGCAGGAATCAAAAATCATAGAAGGCATTGAGAAACGTACCTGAAGTGTTTTGGCTGATCATTGATGTCAACAATGCTAACCCCCGCCTCAATTAAAGTAAATTGGCCAACGTGGGGAGGTAGTAAAATGAAATAATAATAACGGACATCGTGTGATGCAATCACTAGTGGGTGCAATAAAACACCTGGGCTGGAGCAGTCTGTACTTTTAAAGTTTGACCCAACACACAGCCAGCACCACAGCATCTCACTAAATGTGGGAGGTGAAATCAGACTGATGCCATCCCCGAATGAAGCTCATAATTCCTACCACTCTCTTTAAATGCTGGTATCATTTCAGCACCGCACATGCAATCAGTTGTCTTTCATAGCACATGAAATGTTGCAACATTTACATTGATCATCAAGCTTCTGAAAAGGTTCAGGGCTCATCTTGCTGAGAAGGTCTCATTAGAACCTACGTATATAGGAAGCTTTCCCAGTGGAGAAGATAAGTGAATCACCTTTTAAAATACACAGCCATGGAGAACACTGGGCTGAATCGAGTCTGCTCTGGGAGGGTAGTACTCGTAATGAATGACTTCACCTCCTTGGAGTAATGAAAAAGAAAATTCGACCAGTGCTCCTACTCTCGATCTCTTTCCAGTGAGGTTACTACGTGCATGTCCATTGCTCAAGGACATTTTTGAGTGTGATGCCTCCCAAACCCCATCCAACAGTTGAGTAAATTGTCCAACACTCACCCTTTAGGTTCCTCTGTGAAGAATGTCACTTGGGTAAAAGACAAGTGTAGCTAGACAACTTATGAAAGGAGGGGAAAATCATTTATAATAGTTATGTACTTGTATTAGAATGAAGTTACCATGTGATACTGTGCAGTGAAAGAGCAAAATGCTAACAGTACTCAAACTGGAAAGATTGTGAAGAAGATTTATTGGGATGCTGCCAGGACTCGAGGGCCTGCACTATAGGGAGAGGTTGGGCAGGCTGGGACTTTATTCCTTGGAGCATAGGGGTGGCCTTATAGAGGTGTATGAAATCACGAGGGACATAGATAGGGTGAATGCACACAGTCATTTTCCAAGGTAAGGGAATCAAAAACTAAAGGGCATAGGTTTAAGGAGAGAGGGGAAGATGTAAAAGGGACACGAGGGGCAACTTCTTCAATGCAGAGAGAAGTGAGTATATAGAACGAGCTGCCAAAGGAAGTGGTTGAAGCAGGTACAATAACAACATTTGGACAGGTACATGGATAGGAAGCATTGAGAGGGATACGAGCCAAATGTGGACAAATGAGACGAGCTTAGATGGGCATCTTGGTGGGCATGAACAGGTTAGGCCTGTTTCTGTGCTGTATGACTCTATAACGCCAAGGGTCCTAGCAACTAAGATTGCAGCAATAATGCATAGTTGATTTAATCTACTTCACAACTGCAGAAGAATTACTGCAGATTGTAAGCTTGTTCTCTATGGTGCTGGCTCCCTACCAGTTCCAATCCCATTACACAAACATTTCTTCACAGCTTATTATTTTTCTTTGTTTTTAATTTAAATGCAATCGTTGCAGTTCCATTAACCACGGGTAAGAGCAGTTTATATCTTAATAATGGAATGATAATTCCTTCTGACTACCCTGTATTTTTTGGACAATCTTAATATGTTATGACTGAGCCTGGAATTAGTGGTGTTGCTGTTAGGGTGTGATGGGAGGGGACGCACTGTTTCCCCATTAAGAGAAAGTGGAGAAACCAAAAGGCAGAGAGAATGGGGTGGCACCACAAACCATGTGGCCCCAGCAGAAGGTATTTGACACCACACCTACTTGTCACCAAGTTGTCCAGTAGGTAAGAAGCTGCACAAGAACAAAGATGTTCCAGCAATGCCTGGCCCAGTGTGGCAGGTATAGGTCAGGTGTATGGTCAAAAGTAGCATTAATGAAGAAACGGTTAGTAGTTTCAAGATGAATACCATACCCCACACAATCCTCCTCCACCATATTACTCCTAAACCAATGTGACTGGCCTCAACCACTCCCTGTGATGGCACATTCATATCCTTACCATTCAACCAAATAGAATGAATGAAGTTACTTCTACTACAACCGTAAGCATCTTGTTAGTGCTGGTACAATTTGAGACCACAATAATGCTGAGAGGATGTTCCTTGGAGAGGACCACATTGGCAGGGACCTCCAGGGCGTGTTTTGAGCACTAACTCTCCATTTGAAATGGGTTGTTGCAAATGCTCGATGGCCCATTTGGTGCTCAATCCAACCCATGTGGACTTGGCCCCCTTGCTAATTCAATGACCGCTCTTACCTGCAAGTTGCATTGTACTGAAGGCCTCATCGTCATGCCCTTCCATTAGGCAGAACAAGCAGTGGGTGGGGACTAGGATTCAGGGGGCAGATAAATGGAGAAAAGTAGAGAAAATTCTTACATTCTAAAGAGGCAGGTTCTGGTTAAGTTCAGCTGGTATAAAGCCGAGGGATAAACCATGAAATGCACTTAGTCCCACAGACTGGTGTGATCCGGAACTGCCGCCGGTCTCATCAGCAGGGGAGGTTTGGGAAAAGAGGGCAGATGTGCCAGCATCTGACCTCCAGATGAAACCCTCGAATTCCAAACTGAAATGCATAGACATGGAAGCAGACAAAATGCTGGGCAGAGGGAAGACACACAGCAGCTCTCTGTGGAACCGCTGCCCGAATCAAAGCTCGACCTGGCCCAGTGTCTGATCTTTTCCCTCCCTCTCCCATTTCATCCAATTAAACTAGTGCCCAACATATTGTTTTATGACATTTCACCACAAGCCTCAAAAGAAAGCCCTGCATTTATATGGTGACTTTTAATATCCCAAAGCACTTCAAAACAAAGACTAAATAAGAAAAATGGTGTAATGTAGAAAATACAGCTGGCAATTTGAGTGCAGCAAGCTTCCTCAATTTTATAATGACCCTAAAATCTTACAGCACCAGTGACCCGGGTTCAATTCCAGCCACTGTCCAAGGAGTTTGTACATTCGCCCAGTGTCTGCCTGGGTTTCCTCCGGGTGCTCCGGTTTCCTCTCACATTCCAAAGACGGACGGGTTAGGAAGTTGTGGGCGTGATATGTTGGCACTGGAAGCGTGGTGACATTTGTGGGCTGCCCCCAGGACACTCTACACAAAAGATGCATTTCACTGTGTGTTTCGATGTACATGTGACTAAATTTAGATATATTGTATTTTTAGGGATGTTGATTAATCATAGAAATGTTGACCAGGACACTGGGAAACCTTGCTGTTCTTCATTGAAAGATTACTATGGAACATTTTATGTCCAATTGAAAGAGCAGTGAGGATCTTGGTTCACCACTTCACTGAATGACCGAGGTGCCACACTCCCTCAGTCAGGCTAATTGTCAAGTCTGGAATGGGCTTTGAACCCACCACTTTCCAAGGCAGAGGCAACCAAGTAAGCTACTGCTGATACTGTTGAACCATACAATCCTGTGTTCACCGACATTTTAGGGCCTTTCTTCGGTGGGATAAGCTGGACAAGTCCCACTTCCCCATTAAATGTATGCAAATATTATACACAATAAAGCTTCCTCTCAAAAGCAAGAAAATTGACCAGATCCCTACAAATAGGATGGTACAGCTATTTCCTCAGCTGGGACCTGCTGTCAGGGAAGTATTAAAAAGGTAATAAAAAATAGAATTGAGGCATTGTAATTCATTGTTCTTTTTATTCAGTTTATACAAAAGAAAAAGACATTCCTCCTGACCTTTAGAGTTTATTTTGTGCACTTTTTAGTTTCATATAAATCATCATGACTGGTTAGGAATTACATTTCTCAACCACTCCGTTTTACTGTTTCATTATGATCACACTACATCCCACACTTCATAAATCATTTAAAATAGTTTCCACAAGATATTCTTTTCACTTATCCCACTGGAATTCCTGCTCTCCAACCCAATGACATCTCCTCTTTCACCCTTTCAACGTGCACTTGGGAAATGTATGTTGATGCTATCACCACAGAGAAGGGAACTTTCAGTGGTATGGATAAAAGTTGAATGTTGCTGTACATGGCAGAAAATGGAAATATCGATGCAATCAGTCACTTAAAAGAAAGGAATTGCTTGGGTGATTAAGCATTTAGTCTAAATGGAAATAATAGGCAATTTAAAAAGAAAAATTTAGACTCGTCAATTCTTTTTAAGTGCGACTTTAAGCAACTAACCCATAAACCGATAGCACATGTACTGAAATGAAGACCAGGATTAACTGCACCTTGTTTCTGAAAAATCACTGGACGCTCAATAAGATTAGAATTTCTCTTTAATTTAGCAAGAGAACACAACCCCACTTCCCCTTCAATCTCGTCCCCCAGTGTATATTTGCTTAATTTTACAATCACAGGTCATACTCAGATCCTACACAGAAACTCTTTACATGTGAACCTATCAGTGGGTCACAGCATTAACTGTGATGTTATAGACTGCACTCTTACCTCTGAAATTTGTGGGTTCAAGATACCAACCAAAAATGGGAGCCCATATACAGGGCCAATATGCAGTACTGAGCGAGTGCTGCACTGGTGTAGGAGCAATCTATCTGGATGAGATGCTAGCTCAAAGTACATACAAAAAGACCCAGTTAAGCAGTTGGGAAGTTACCAGCTTTGATCCCTCAAACAGTGGTGGTACAGCTGTCTCACAACTCCAGCAACCTTGCTTAGATTCTGACCTCCAGTTCTATAAACAGAGTCATAAAGACATATAACAAAGAAACAGTCCCATTGAACAATTTCATGCCACCCAGTTACACTAATTGCATGTTCCCTAGATCCTGTCACTCACCTACACTGTAAGGGCAATTTTCGGTGGCCAATTAAACTCCCACCTTCGGGATGAGGGAGGAAACCAGAGCACTGGCAGGAAACCCATGTGTTCACAGAGTGATCATGCAAACTCCACACAGATAGCACCTGTGGTCAGGATTGAGCCTAGGTCACTGGCACTGTGAGGCAGTGCCTCTACTAGCTGCACCACTCTGCTGTTGGCATAGGATTTGCATGTTCTCTCCATGACCTGTGCACTTCCCCTGGGTGCTCTCGTTTCCTCTCAGCTCCCCAATACATGCTAGCTGTTAGATTCAATTAACCTGTGTAGATGTGTGGGGGGGCTGCGAGAGAATAAGTTGCAGGGAAATAAGTGGGAATTGCTCGTAATGTACTCAATATTCCCAGCATTTTCTGGTTTTATTTCAGGTTTCCAGTATCTGCAGTATTTTCTTTTTGGATTATGCTTTGAAAATGTTTAATTGATTATCAAATGCATCAAGTTATCGTGATTATGTGAAATGCAAGAGCTTTCTTTTGACTATACAGTAATGCAACAAGGCCTGGGACCTGTTTTTGGTTGACATTCACACGCACATAGTGGGGTCACTCGGTATAATTTGGACTGTGTGATGTATTTGAGAATAATCTATAATGGGTTAAGTGTGTACAAAGGATATGATGTCATTGCACATCTTCAACATCATATATTGGAGTGCCTTGCTGTTAGTCCCTAATGCAGTACACACCCTCGTTTTGAAGCCCTTGGTTCCTATAGACATTATTGTGGTTAGAGCTTACATTCACTCAGCATAGGACAAGTCCTAGCCCAAAGTACACTACAAAACAAAACCCGTTGATTCTACTTCCCAGACTATATTTGACCGGGAGAATCTGGTGCTGCTAACACAACACAAAACAGGGGCCGATTCACTTTCTCAGGAGTTGTTCAGATCAGTGGATTGCTTAAGCAATTATTTTTTTCTAACCTTCCCTCAGCTAGTTTGACATTCATTATTTCAAATTAATCTTCAGTTCTAGTAACTTCAGGTCATGGAGGAGTGCAATTCACATTACCACCAATTACAATGAGTAGACATTTACTTATTGGGTATAATGGGAGTAGTTTAAAGTATTCGTGGAACACAGGAGTTCAACGTTCAGAGTCAGCTCATCAGAGCTCAGTGAAACATGGTTGCAAGCATTTAGTATTCAATAAATTATCTGATTATTTCACACAACCTCATTTTTCAATAATCACCCATTGGACAGATCCCTCCAAGTTAATATGATTACATTGCAATCAAATCAGTACGAATGTCGACCTGGAATGCCATGGCTCCCAGTGTTCAGTACCAGATGTAACACGTTGACCAAGCACAGGAAGCAGTAGACTACTGGGAAAAGACTACCCCTACCACCACAGAAAATTAAAATATAAAAACACTAAAAAATCAAAATTATATAAAGTAATTATCTCAAGTGTCATATTAGCTGCTCCACAATATACCATCCAAACCAATGGTTTGTATGGTCTGTGTTATCCTAGTAACCCAGTGGGCTTCCTCCTCCTTTGTAAACTGGAGGTCATCCAAAACTCTACTGCTCATGTTCAATAAACTCAAGACCCCATTTACCCATTACCCTAATGTTTGACGACCTACATCATGACTGATTCCAATTAAAAATGCCTCACTCTGAAAATCCTCACCATTCTTTCCTAATATCCCCATTGTCTCACTCTGCCCCCTCCTCCAGTCCAATTACACATTCGAGGCCTTTGAGTGTTCCTGAAGTTAACTTCTTGTCCCGGTTACCAAAGCCCCAAACTGACAATGCAAATTCTGGAGATAAGCTTCCTAAAAGTTTTGCTCATAACAGTTCCGGTTCTGTTAACATATCTCAGCTTGCTTTTGTGCATCTGAGTTAGATGTTGTAGATTCAAGCTTCAGTGTAGGCTCATGATCTAATACTGTGCCAAAACATTGCTACATAGAGATACAAACCTCTTAAGGCATATTTACCTATTAGAGTGGTCCAGATAATTAACATTCCACAATTGCAAGAACAGCATGTTCCTGACAAACTTCCTCCCTTGAAGAATCACCAAAAATCTGACACTTGAGGTTCTAAAGTACACAAATCACCTGTGTGTGTAAATACATTCACTTCAATAACCTTTGACAGAGCTTTTAACTTTTATGTCAAATGGTTTCCCAGATAAAAATGGATCCCAGTCTAACAAATAAATCACGTGCCTAAATATTCAATCAAACAGGATGGTTGGAGGGAATATATTTAAAGGAAACAACAGTGAAGGGGAAAAGGCATCCAGGAAGGGAGTTCCAAAACATGGGCTCCTGTGAACTGAAGACACGGTAGTTAACAGTCAGTGCTCAGAAGCAAATGGGACAGAGGAGGCTACAAACGCAGGAAGGGGCATGTCATGAGGGGGATATATGATTCAGTGCATGCAGACTGGAAACAATGTAGGTCAGTAATGTAGGGGAAATCAGTGGGACTTGCTGGAAAAAGGATCTGACCCTTTGGATTTTGGAATGGATGCTTTTAGGGAAGGATTTGAGTTGGAAGCTTGCTAGGAGACCAGAGTAGTTGAGTCTGGAAGTTTTAAAGATATGGATTAGGGTTACAGAAGCAAATGGAGTACCACAGCACAGAAGCAGGCCCTTTGGCCCATCTAGTCCATGCTGATCTGATCTTCTGCCTAGTCCCATCTACCTGCACCCGGACCATATCCCTCCAAACCCCTCCAGTCCATGTACCTATCCAAACTCCTCTTAAATGTTACAATTGAATCACATCTACCACTTCCACTGGCAGCTCATTCCACTCTCTGAGTGAAGAAGTTTCCCCTCAGATTCCCCTTAAATATTTCACCTTTCACCCTAAACCTATGACCTCTAGTTCTAGTCTCATCCAACCCGAGGGGAAAAAGCCTGCATGCATTCACCCTATCTATACCCCTCATAATTTTGTGTACTTTTATAAGACCTCCCCTCATTCTCCTGCGCTCCAGGGAATAAAGTCCTAACCTATTCAACCTTTCCCTATAATTTAAGTCCTCAAGTCCCAGCAACATCCTTGCAAATTTTCTCTGCACTCTTTGAAGAGTGAAGGTGGAGCTAAAGTGGCCAATTTTACAATGGTGGGAACAGGTAGTCTGTATGACAAACAGGGTACAGGGTCAGAAGCTTAGTATTATATTCAATAGGGACAGCAATTGCAAACAGTTTTGTTAATCCTGAGCTAGTGGTTGGGGGGCTGACAAATAAAACTTGTGCAGGTCAAGGTCAAAGTCAAAGCTTCAGTCAATGACGCTCAGCTGGGACAAGCCACATGTCATCCAAGGCTAGATCCAACAGGATGGGTCAACAGAAATAGACTTGGGCGTCATCAGCATACATACAGAAAGCTGCCCTCTTCTTGGAGAATTACGTCAACAAGAGGCAGGATCCGGATGACCAAGAAGTGGGACAGTGAGGGGGGGGGGGGCGCGGTAGGGGTAATGCGACAGGGCACAGACTGAAGCAGGAGCAAAGTGAGAGCCTTCCCACCGAGCTGGACAGTGGGGAAAGTCTACAGGAGGACAACCCCTCTAGGTCAGAGGCCAACCAAGCAAAAGACAGCAGAGAGGACAAGAAGCAGCAAAGCATCCAATTGCAAATCAGAGACAATGCCTTTCATGATTTTGGTTAGGACCATTTTGGCACAATGAAACTGATTGGACAGTTGCTGATAAGGAATTGGGAAGTGAGAACACGTTCAAGAACTATAGAGTAGAAACAGAGGTTGGGAATAGAGCCAGTAGTTTTGAACAGAGGAGCTGAAAACAGAATATTTTGAGGAGAGGTTTGTCACACTGACTCAAACGGTTGAAGGGAGGGTACCAAACTAATATGTGAATGACTACGATAGCTGAGAGACAATGAACACATCTTTCTTCTACTGAATGCCAGAATTTAGTAAGCCAGATGGGAATGCTCAGTAAATAACACAAGCAGTTAGTTGGATTGCTGTATCAGAGCTATAAACTATTCTGAATGTCATCAGTTGAAATTACAGCAAAATAATTGAAATTAATGGAGAATGAAGCCTGAAGTGACAATGAATGCAGCTTTAACAAAGTGCAAGTCTGTCTACAGAAAAGAAAGGAGGAATGAATCAAGGACTGACGAACAAGCACAGCCAATCTTAACTAGTCTGGACCTATTTCCAACACATAGGCAGATAAAAGAAAATATACACCAGGGAATGATTAATGATATGCTGTGAAACTAAATTCACAGCTGCATATTTGAAGTTTAGTGCTCCTGTAGCTTTCTTTCCCGTCAATGATAAACAACTCTCAGTATTTTAATACTGGATATAATTGCTGCTGTTACTGTGGGCAAACTGATTGCATGGAACACACAGTTATGCTTCCAATCTTTAACATATCCCACTGAGAGAGTAGTCCTTTGTACTTCCCGTCATCTTTCATTTTCAGAGGTTTATTTTAAGTGCATTTTCAACTCCATCTTTTCTCGCTTTGTCACCCCACCTTCAGAAAGCAGGCGCGTTTACGCTCAGTTTTATTTCAACACCAGACATCGGCACGGATCACCCGTTAGTTTGATTTATGAATTCCAAGAATGATAGCACCACTGGCAAACCTGCCCATCCTTCTGATTTAAATAGTCCACACCAAGGAGTATTTAAGAACCAAACACGTTGGATTGGTTCACCAGTCTCTGGATTATTAGTCTCATAAAATAACTGTTTCACACTTTCAATGAGAGTGATTCTCCACAAAACTCACCGATATTAAGTATAGGAGGAAAGATTTGGGAGCAAGGATTAGAAGAGATCACACTACTAGAGCCATCAGTAGATCAAAGGGCCTCTTACTACTAACATTTCAAGGATTTTGCTACTTACCATCTGTTAGCTTTGGCCCATCTTTACACCTGTTCATATTCTTGGTCTCACTATTCCCTCCACAGTTTGGGATCTCCCACTGTTCCCCCATGTTGATACTGGTATAATTTTGCATCTGTAGTCAGGTAAAGGTTGCTCTCAGTCAATTCTTTCCAACCTGTACAGAGTTGTTGCTCTCAGTCAATTCTTTCCAACCTGTACAGAGTTGATAACATTGACTTAAAATGCCCAAAAAGTAAACAACACAATTAAAACCCCTGAAATCTTTTCTGGGGTGCACCACCAGTTCTTAATAACTTCTGTTATCTCCTTCCTTACCTGTAATACTCCAACAAACTCAGTTTAGCTTTTGTGCAACTATTTGTCTCTCTCAAACTCTCAGCTTTACAAATCCCAAATTTCTTCAACACTGGTTAAATATTACCATTGTTGTATGGAAAAACATACCAGCTAATCCTTCCGTCACATCCTATCACAAACCTGTCTTCCCTGCCTCCACCTCATTGGGACTGTTATGCTAACCTCTTCTCAGACTTTCCCCTCATTTCCTCCATATTGGGATGGGATCCTGATGGATTTATATACAGAGCAAAAGGAACAGGTCACTGCGTAGTCTAACTTCTGACTGATAAACAGAAAGTTGGCACAGAAAATTTATGGAAAATTAATGACAAAATCAATAAATGAACAGTATTTTTTTTAAAAAACCCTTGATTACCCCTCTATTAAATTCTCACTCACTGGGTTTTGTGATAGATCGGTGCAATCCCTCATCTAGACAGCTAGGTTCTCCAGACTTACCAAGCAGAATTTCCCACTCCAATCTCTTGAAACATCCAGATGTTACAAGAATGAAACATTTCCTTTTCAGAGGTTCTGAAACATTGCCTCCCCAATTGTTAACCAATTACGTGTATACTACCAATCAATTGCCCCAATAATGTTGGTGTCACCTTCTGTCCAGGGCCTCCCCAAGGTCTTAGATGCACAAGAAACACCAGCACTTGCTTCTTGCATCATCTGCCCAGGACTTTGTCTTTGCCCTATGCACCCAAACAATAAATAAAAAAACACCCTTAGTTCTGGGCGTCAACATAACGTCTCCTATTGTTATAATTATGCCCAGTGAGTCACATCCCCGAGCCTCTTCATCTGAAGGTTCTAGGCTCAAGTCCTGTTCCAAAGACTTGGCACTTTAGTGCCACATTGAGGGAATGTTGGAGACACAAGAGATTCTGCAGATGCTGGAATCTGGAGCAACACACACAAAATGCTGGAGGAACTCAGCAGGTCAGGCAGCATCTATGGAGGGAAACAGTCAATGTTTCGGGTTGAGACCCTTTATCAAGACTGGCTGATCCTGTCCTGATCCCTTTCCAATCCTGATGAAGGGTCTCGACCCGAAATGTTGACTATTTACTTCCCTCCATAGATGCTGCCTGACCTACTGAGTTCCTCCAGCATTTTGTGTGTTGTTGAGGGAATGTTGGAGATGCCAAACTTCAGACAAGATATTAAAATGAGGCATCTCCCTGCTGAACACAGAACAGGCCCTTTGGCCCACGATGTCTGTGCTGAGCCTGATGCTAAATTAAACTAATCCCCTTTGCCTGCACATGATACATATCCATTCCCTGGATAAGTGACAGTGTGTCCGTTTTCCACACCAATATTTATCCGTAAATTAACGTTGCTGAAATAATTTGGTTATTATATTACTCTTTGTAGAAGCCTATATGGAAATTAGCCATTGCATTTCCTGCATTACAACAGTGCCTACACATTAAAAGCATGTCATTACCTGTAAAGCACTTGGGATGCTCTATAAAAACTTAATTTCTTTCTAATATGCATTTCAAATAGGCTCTTTGCTAATTTAATTTATATTTTCTAAACCTTTTCTTCCTGCTTGCTTAGAAGTAGCATTCTGGGTAAGATCATAGTTTATCAATCTGAACTAAAGAGATGCTATAATTAGCACTCAGTGATAAATCACAGCTCTTCCTTCACAAGCTCTTGACTTTACTTGGACATTAGAGATAAGCAAAGATCTGGATTATTGCTGGGACAAGGAGATGGGTTAGATACGTGGAAATAGATAACACAGGAGGAAGTCAATTGGCCCATGGGGTGCTGGCTGAATTAGAACAATCCAGCCTACTTCCCAGCACTTGATGGATTATCCCGTGGGTTACCGAACACCAACTGCTCGTTCAAATATTTGTTTAAGATAATAAAGGAATGTTGCCTCCAACAGGCAGTGTTTCTGAGCCCCACCACCTTTTAACTGAACATATTATGCTCAGTTCCTCTCTTAATTATTTCAAGTTCCTTATATCATTAATCATTGGTTATTGACGTCTCCGCTAAGAGAAAAAGCTCTTTGTTATCCACTCTCAATCTTAGGTTCTCAATAAAGACCCCAAGAGCCACTGTTCCATAGAAAACTATCCCAGTTTTGAAAATCTGTCATAACAATACTGGGCAGATTTCAATTTTTATTTTTAATACCTTTGGCCACATTTAGGACTTACTTTAAGGATTTTGATTTTTACCTATTTGAATTTTAGAAATTGCACAGAATTAGAACTCTGTGGAACAGGGAGAAAAGTTATGACTGTATCATGGATTTTTAAAAAATATATAATCTGTCAAATTAACATTACAAACACAAGAAAAACATGGTTCATTCATTACTGAAGCACATACATGAATAAATTCTGAGCATTAACATTGGAAATATTTTTTCAACAACCTTCAGTTCAAAGTTTACTGGCAAAAATCTAATCCTACCAAGCTCACTTGGACCTCAAATTGTTCAGCCCTGGATACAGCCACTTAAATTCATCCATATGCTCTCCAGAGCTGTCCCTGTCTTCTTGTGACATGGCACTCCAACTGTGGAAAGTCAGTCAAGTCTTCAGTACACCTCTCCACATCTTGTAGCATTACCTTTGTCAGTCACATCAAAGCCCAGGCCTCCGACAGTGGATTTCCAAAATAATGTGAAGGTGTGATTAAGTTGGGTCAGCACAAAGGGAAAAGGAATAGGATACATCGAATGATCTTAAGTACAGGAGTTGGAGGAGGCTTCTGCAGAGCATAAACACCACCACAGACAAACTGGACCAAACCACCTCAGTATCTTTTAAAGCACTATGACTCTCAGCAATGTGATCTACACTGTGAAGGTTTGTACAGATGAGGTTCAGCAGAAATCAATTGACAATATCTGCATAATGGAGATAGGAGGTTAACTGGAATCCTCTGTGGTCAGTGAATGGATCATACGACATCTCACATTACACAACACTGAGAAATCAACAGACACTTGGTGAGGGCCTTATCGTGGTCTGACGCACGTCATCAGTGGGAACAATTTGACACAATCATCTCCATTGACACTGGTTTTTAAAAGTTAATATGAAACAACATTGAAAGGTTTACTGTTTCAGAGCAGGACTGGGAGAGCACTGCAAAAATCAGATGTATTCATTCAGATGAGACCCAAGCCAAAGCCCTACATAACCTCCGAGCTGAGCATGCAAGATCTAGTAGCATTATTTTAAAGAGGAGCAGATTGTTCCCCCAGGACCTTATCCGACATACATCCCTCAAACTAATGCTCTGATTGTTTATTTAATAGCCCATTGTAGCATTTACGTTATGCCTATTGGCCCTCTTGTTCTTACAAGTTACTACACTTCAAAAGTACTTAATTAGTTGTAAGGTCCCTTGGGAAAGCCCGAGATCATTAAAGTCCCAGGCAGGCGATTGGTCTTGCTACACTGTCGGATATAGTCACCAGCTTTCCAGTGTGAGTGGTTTGAAAAAAGTCAAATGACCTTTCGAATAATCAATAAAATCACAGCTGAACATCTACATCAACTTTGTTTTCTTCTCCTCTCCCATTTCCAAAGTATCTATAGCAAGGTGGCGCCGGAGCGTGGCGACTCGTTGCAAGCTGCTCTCTACAGATCTACTCATCACCCTTACTATAATCATTCTACACTTTTAAATTTAAACTCTATGTCACTAGCTATTACATCAATGTACTCTGTACCAACCCAGTGTAACTGTACTGCGTAATGAATTGACCTGTACAATCAGTATGCAAGACAAGTTTTTCCCTGTACCTCGGTATAAATTACAATAATAAACCAATTCCAATATCAATCTCAGCTTGAACATAATCTGTATCCAGAACAGAATTCAAATTCACAACTGATTGGAGGAAGGTAATGAAGGAACCATAAGAGCATTAGTAGAGGATATATGTAAAGATCAAATGAATGGGCAAATATCTGGCAAATAGACTGTCATTTTGGTTGTAAAAGTAAAGAAATAGGTTACCTACATGGTGACAGACTGTAGAGGACATGAGATGAAGAGGGATTTGGGCGTCCTGGGTCAAGATTTGCAAGAGGCCACTGTGTAAATGCAGCAAGTAATTAGGAAAGGGAACAGAATGTTATTATTTACTGCTAGGGAAATTAAATACAAGGATAGGGAGGTTAACATTATTATTAGACTAATACCTGCAATAAGCAGGTTGTCATAGGCTGGAAAGGCTAGGCTTGGGTCTAGTGGAGTTTAGAACATTGAGAGGAGACGATTAAAACACCAGAGATCTTGAGAGGTCTTGATAGGGTGGATGTGGAGATGTTTCCTCTGGATTCTAGAACTAGGAGCCACTGTTTAAAAATAAGCAGTCATGAGTCTTTGGACTGTTCTTCCTCAAATGAGTGAAAGCAGAACCTTTGAATATTGTTAAGGCAGAGGTAGATGGATTGAAAGGTTACTGGAGATAAGTAGGAATGTGGATCTGAGACTACAATCAGATCGGCCATGATCTTATTAAGTGGCAGAAGCATCTTGAGGGCCCAAGTGACTACCTCCTGCTCCTAATTCATGCTCCTAACAGTCTACTATGGGGTTCAAGCTTCAAACACTCCAGATTACCAGCAACCGCCAGATCTGGTGTTTGCTTTGTAATTGTTCCCTTTCTGGAGGAGAGTTTGTAGAATGATTTGGAATATTAAACTGTAAACAGTGAAAATGTTTTGAAAGTTTTGCATCGTTTCAAGAAAGAATCAACAGCACCATCTAGTAGTCACTCAGGGAAGTGACAGAACTTCCTGCAGTCAGTAATAGCTCATTTTCTACTTTAGCCTCAAGAGCGAGAATAAAGAAAAATGCCCTCAGAATAACAATCGGACAGGATTTTTAAAATCTTGCTTTAATTTCCCTAATTGACTTAAGTGCAGCAATGCATCAAGAATATTCCATCCAAAGTATTACCCACAAAATGGATTCTTGTTCCCCTAGCAGCTAAATTTGTACTTTGGTTACTGCAACCAATAGATTTGGATTTCAGAGGCAAGTGTCTCTAAGTTATAGGATTACTGGGAATGATCAGTAAAGATACTCTCACTGACGGAGTGAATGGAGAACAAATGCCAATTTGCCTTGGCTTTCTGCTTTTGGAGCCAAAGAGTATTCCATTTGGATACAAAGTCTCTTGGCTTTCCAAGTGAGGTTCTGTGGCTTTTATCCATGGGAATAATCTTAGTAAATCCAGATAACCAATAAAACTCACTGATATCAGGATGCTTTTTGCACTAGCAATTCAGTTGTCATACCCTACATTCTGAAGGATGCAGAACAGCCAGAAAGGAACACCAGATTTTGCTCCTAAATAGGGAGGGATTTAGTCAGAGAGAGATACAGCTTGGAAACAGGTCATTTGACCCAATGAAGCTGCACTGACCATTTACACTAATCCTACATTAATGCCATTGTTATTCTGCTCACATTCTCATCAACAAGAACCCCCCCCCCCCCCAACCCCTCCCCGATTCTACCACTCACCTACGTACCAGGGGAAATTTACAGCAGCCAATTAACCTACCGATCTGCACGTCTTTGGGAGGTGGGAGGAGAATGAATCACTGGGCGGAAACCCAGGCAGTCATGGGGAGAGCGTGCAAACTCCACACAGACAGCGCAGGAGGTCAGGATTGAGCTCAGATCTCTGGCACTGTGAGGCAGCGACCCTACTAGCTGCACTACTGTACTACCCTACAGAGGATGTCTGTAAGTTCACACTGGATTGACCTAATGTGATTGACACACCTTGAACAAGTGAGCCAGCCAGGGCCATGTGGTTACTCACCATCTTGGATAATATCTAGGCAGCGAGATACGGGATACACACAACCCTGAGCAATGATCTAGCCAGTGGGACATTGTGAAGGGTTTACCCAATCAAGGACATCAGTGTGTCCACTTCAACTGTCAGATCACATTCAGCTCAGACACAACCCTACTCTGCTGCAAAGTGGCTCAAGTGCCTTTGGGTTTTCATATCTTTGTTCAAAGACAGGAAAGGGAAAGAAGGGCTTGGGGGCAGGGTGATGGTTACATCTTGTGAATGAATCAGTTCTTCTTTATAGTTCAGAATTTTAGAGCGTGGCACAGACCTGCTTTGGGTCACGTACAAGGTCCAAGCCAAAACTACGATGTGACTGTAATGGGAAGATCAGATTACGTAGGATGTAGTTCAGGGCATTTGGCCCAACCAATTTTTGCCAGTAGTTATGCTCCACTTCCTTCCATCTTTCCCCATCCAAACCTCACACATCCTTCTGTTTATAACTCCCTCATAGCTTATCTAACCTTATCCGAAATATATCTGTACTAATAGCCTCAACCACCTTGTGATAGTGAGATCCACATCCTCACCATCCTTTGGGTAAAGATGCTTCTCCTCATTCCCCATGGATTTCCGATGACTATCTTATATTGACAGTCTCCAGTAATGCTCTTCCCCACAAGTGGGGTCATTCTCTCCCTATCCACTCTATTAAAACCGATCATAATTTTTAAAAGACTCCTCAGCCTTCTTTTCTCCAGAGAAAAGGATCCCAGTCTCTTCAACCCTTTCCCCCACTACACATACATCCTTTCATTTCTGGTATTATCCTCCAGTTACTCTAAATTCTTCTTATAAGGATGACCACCAGAACTGTACCCAGAACTCCAAGTATGGTCTAACCAAGGTTCAAAACAGGTTTACCATAATTTCCCTTCCTTTCAATTTAAGCCCCCTGGAAATAAACCTTAATGTTTGCCTTGCATTTTAATGGCCTTATTAACCAACTTTAAATGAGGCTAGATTTGTATTCTGAAATCCCATTGTCCTTCTGACCCACCTACCCTCCAATAAGTTACTTTGCTTTTCTTCCAAACTCACATTTATATCTTTTGCCAAATTCTCTCCCATTCTACTTTATTTCAATCTTTCTTTGTACTAACCATCCCTCCTCCTCCACCGCACGAGGAAAGCCCAGGTCTACGCTGATCACTAAATCTCTTAATAGGGTATCAGGGTCACATTGGGTCGGCTTCTTTTCCCGAAAGCCTCCCACTCAACCATTGAAAAAAAGTTAACTTTAGATAACACCTTCAGTTACTTAACGACAATTTCTTTTTCATTGCTTTTGGACATCCAGAAGCATGTTGTAATCAATGAAATAAAAATATAACAATGAAAACAGAACAATGAAATCACAAAATTAAATAATGTGACAACCGAAGCCAAGTTGTGAGTGCAGGGCGTGATCAGCAGTGTGATTCACACCCTGAATGATGCACTAGAGGGGTGGTCCTTATTTTACATTTGGGGCATTGAAATGGAACTTGAATCTTCAACCCACTATTACCACTAAAACACATTTAACTCCCAAGTTGGCAAGAAGTAAACCACACTGTATAAATTCATTCCTTATTTTCCCATTGGGTTGTCCTCTTGCAAGAGGAAATAAAAATCTTCTGAGATTCATAATGCAGCAGAATCCAATATATTTGGTATGAAACTGCATCCATTCTTGGCCTGGGAACCAGGATTAAACTCTAAGATCTTTGCATTCCTCCAGTTCTAGGTCCTTGAGTATCTCTTATTTAAATCATTCCACCATGAGCAGTTGTACTTTAACTTGCCCTTGTTCTCAGCTTGAAGCTCATCCCTATACTTCACCAATCTTTTTTTCTTTTCTTAAAGTTCTTCCTTAATAATTACCTCTCTGACGAAGCTTATGGTCATTTATCCTAACATCTCCCTGTGTGGTTTTGACTGAGCTCAAGGCAAGAGACAAGTGAACACAAGACACTGCAGATGCTGGAATCTGGAGTAAAAAACAAACTGCTGGACAAACTCAGTGGGTCGAGCAGCATCTGTGGAGGCAGAGGGGTGGTTGAGGTTTCAGGCCGAGACACTGCATCAGTTCGAGTCCGTTCAGCAGTTTATTTTTTATGTAAAAAAAACATGCAACATGTTGCCTACTCACTCACATCCTCTCTGAAGTCTTCCAACAGCCTCTGAGCAATGTACATCAACGCCATTCACAGATTTTAATCAAGAGCACTTCCACTTGTCAACTGCAGACTCCTTCCAACATGGTTTAGTCAAGCATTTTAAAATGATCTTTTTATTCCATGATAAATGCTCCATACACCGTTAACCTGCTGCATTCATACTGTTCTTTCAATAGGAATGACTTAATTAGTTTCAGACTCAACTTCATTGCAGATCTTGCATTAACCCCTCTATTATGACCAGATTAACAGATTGGATTCCATCACCTTAATCCTGCAGGTGAAATTTTGACTCAACTTTTTGAAAGTTGTCACTTCCCATGAAAAATTGGACATTATTCCATAAATCTCTTTAAGGGTCTCTGCGGAGTTAGTAGGAGTTTTTTTTTTAAAAAAAGGGGAGAATTTCTAACAATTTATCTGAGCGCTACGCCATTATGCATAAGGAATGCATTCATTTTTATTTATTCCTGAAATATACAACAGCTTCAGGCATTTGCTTTCACTGCTGTGGTTGAGTGGCCACATGCTGACTGGCACCAATTATCCAACACAGGTGTTTTCAATTAGAATTTTATTAAATAATTTACCTAAAATTAAGCACCACAGGGAAAATATTCTGATTGCCATAAAAAACATAAATGCGAAATAGTTTGAATTCCAATGAACTGCAAGTGTGTCAAAATGCTGAGCAGGTAAGCTGATTTTTATTATTATGGATAATACAATTATCTGTTACACTGGGAATCACTGGCAATATCTTCTCCAACACAAATAAGAATGCAATCCCAATGAGACTAATTTTAACCCCTCTCAAACATTAGAGGTTTATGTTTCACAGAAATCGACATTTATCATTGGAGTTAAGAACATCATATAAAATGGGCCCAAGGTTTGTAGATGTCTAAACATATCTTAATTGATGGATACGAAGTGTTTTGAAATTCTACTCCCAAACTGAGGAATGGTAGCTGGTATAATAAAACCGCCATTGAAGTATATTACAAACATCAAACAATGAACAAAATAAATGAAAAATGAAGAGATAAAAGATATGGATGATGGGATCAAGATAATCACATTTATAGAACAAGGGTAAATTGTTCTCATTACTCATGTTACCGTATTTCCTGACATCTTTCTCCATTCAAAAGCTTTGCATTCAAGGGAAATACAAAAATCCTTAAACTTTCAACACACCACCATTCGTTTGATTGACAACAGTAGGATTTTAACACTGATTGCCCTATACATATCACGGGGTAAACAATGGACACAAAATAGTCAGGTATTCAGCCCCCTCCCTATCCCATTCCATCATTTAAAGACTATCATCCCGACACCATCCACTCACCTTGTCTCCAAGTCCTTTTAAATCTTGTCGAGCAAAAATCTATCAATCTTAGACCTAATAACTATTAAGCTGGTATCTTTTGCTTTTTGAGGGAGAGGCTCTCACACTTCTGCTATTCTGCTTTATGGCTGTAGTTTTAACTGCTTACACTAGTGATACTCTGCTTTTTTTAAAGACATCTCATAGGAATGTCTGCCCATAGCCTTGTTTTAGTTTGTCATAGAGTCCCACAGCTGAGAAACAGGCCCTTTTGGCCCACCATCAAGTAGACATCAATGCTAATCCCATTTGCCAGCTCATCTAGATTGTCTTTCAATGTTGTGAGAGTACCTGTCTCCACCACCCCCTCAGTCAGTGGCTTCCAGATTCCAACCACCCTCTGGGTGAAAAGCTTCTTCCTCAGATCCTCTCCAAACCTCTTACACCTTCTGAACCATGCCCTCAAGTTTTAGATACCTTCACTATGGAGATAAGTTTTCCACCCTATCTATGCCCCTCAAATTTTTTTTTATACCTCTATCAGGGTTTGCAAGTCTTCTCCAATCCAACAACAATAAACCTAGCCTACTCAGTCCAAATCTGTATTGTTATATTGTAATCATCCATCGTTCAGTAAGACCATTTTACCTCCAAAATGCACCTGGGAGAAGCAATGAAGAGATCCTACAATGAGTTAAACCAACTTTAGTAAGTTACCATTTTTCCCTGATTTTATTTTTAAGGTGGTGTCCACTAAAACATACCAACAACCGCTGGTGGTTTCTCTCATTGGTTCTCCAAGATACTGGAGGATGGCCAGTTATATAAACTTCTGAAAAGAACTTATAAAGCTAGGCAGGATCTCTCCACCATGTGTCTGCTTCACCAACACAGACAGCTTCTAGCAAGTTCTACACTAAAATAACGTACGAACATAGAAAGCAGCTAATCACATGCTAAAATAAGAAAAGTCTTTCCAATCTATGTTATATATAGAAGATAACAGTACAGGCCCTTCAGCCCACAATGTTGTGCCGACCTATTAGTCTACTCTGTCTTCAATCTAACCATTCCCTCCCACATACCCTCCCATTTTTCTATCATCCATGTGCCTATCTAAGAGTCTCTTAAATGTCCCTAATGTATCTGCCTCTACCAGCACCCCTGGCAATGCATTCCATGCACCCACCACTCTCTGTGTAAAAAAAACTTACCTCTGATAACCCCCCTGTACTTTCCTCCAATCACGTTAAAATTATAGCCCCTCATGTTAGCCATTTCAGCCCTGGGAAAAAGTCTCTGGCTGTCCACTCGATCTATGCCTCTTATCATCTTGTACACCTCTGTCAGGTCACCTCTCATCCTCCTTCTCTCCAAAGAGAAAAGCCCGAGCTCACTCAACCTTTCCTCGTAAGACACGCTCTCCAATCCAGGCAGCATCCTGGTAAATCTCCTCTGCATCCTCTCCAAAGCTTCCACTTCCTTCCTAAAGTGAGGCGACCAGACTGAACACAATCTTCTTAGTGCGGTCAAACCAGGGTTTAATAGAGTGCAATATTACCTCGCGTTTCTTGAGCTCAATCTCCCGACTAATGAAGGCCACCACGCCATACGCCTTCTTAACAACCCTATCAACTTGCACGGCAACATTGAGGGATCTATGGACTTGGACTCCAAGATCTCTCTGTTCCTCCACACTGCTAAGAATCCTGCCATTAACCCTGTATTCTGCCTTCAAATTCGACCTTCCAAAGTGAATCACTTCACACTTTTCTGGGTTGAACTCAATCTGCCACTTCGCAGCCAAACTTTACATCCTATTAATGTCCCATTGTAACCCTTGACAACCTTCTACACTATCCACAACACCACCAACCTTCGTGTCATCGGCAGACTTACTAACCCCCCCTTCCACTTCCTCATTCAAATCATTTATAAAAATCACGAAAAGCACGGGTCCCAGAACAGATCTCTGTGGAACACCACTGGTCACCGACCTCCAGACAGAATACATTCCATCTACAACCACCCCCTGCCTTCTATGGGCGAGCCAATTCCGAATCCACACAGCCAAGTTTCCCTGGATCCCATGCCTCCTGACCTTCTGAATGAGCCTATCATGGGTAACCTTATCACACGCCTTACACCACATACATCAATATACACCACATCCACTGCTCTACCCTCAATGTGTTTTATCACATCCTCAAAGAATTCAATCAGGCTCATGAGGCAATGACCTGCCCCTCACAAAGCTATGCTGACTATCCTTAATCAGACTATGCTTCTCCAAATGCTCTTAAATCCTATCCCTAAGAATCTCTTCCAATAATTTGCCCACCACTGAAGTAAGACTCGCTGGTCTATAATTCTCAGGGTTATCCCTACTCCCTTTCTTGAACAAAGGAATAACATTTGCCACCTTCCAATCACCTGGTACTAATCCTGTGGCCAGCGAGGACACAAAGATCATTGCCAAGGCACATTTCCTCCTCTATCCCTAGTCGGTCCTGCCTTCCCTCTGTTCGTCACATACGATTAGAATGCCTTGGGGTTTTCCTTAATCCTACTCGCCAAGGCCTTCTCATGCCCCCTTCAAGCTCTAAGTCCATTCTTAAGCTTCTTCCTGGCTACCTTGTAACTCTCTAGAGCCCTATCTGTCCTTGCTTCCTGAAACTTAAGCAAGCTTCTTTCTTCGTCTTCACTAGATATTCCACATCTCGTCAACCATGGTTCCTTCACCCTACCATCCTTTCCCTACCTCAATGGGACAAGCCTATCCAGAACCCCCTGTAAGTGATCTCTAAACAACCTCCACATTTCCATTGTGTATTTCTGAGTTTATCTACTCCCAATTTACACTCCCAAGTTCCTGTCTAATAGCAGCATAATTCCCCCCTGCCCCAATTAAATACTTACCCATACCATCTGCTCCTATCCCTCTCCAAGGCAACGGGAGTTGTGGTCACTGTCTCCAAAATGCTCAGCCACCGAGATCTGACACCTGACCAGGTTCATTGCCTAGCACCAGCTCCAGAATGGCCACTCCTCTCATTGGCCTGTCTACATATTCTGTCAGGAATCCCTCCTGGACACACCTAACAAATTCCGTCCCATCCAAACCTTTTGCACTAAGGAGGTGCCAATCAATATTAGGGAAGTTGAAATCACCCATGACAACAACCCTGTTATTTTTGTACCTTTCCAAAATCTGCCTCCCGATCTGTTCCTCAGTCTCTCTATTGCTATTGGAGGGGTCTATAAGAATACTCCCAATAGAGTGATTGCTCCCTTCCTGTTTCTAACTGTTTGCATTTCATCTTGACGCAATAAGGATGGACAGATTATTGGCTGGACCAATAATCAGTAAACTTAAGTAGCGAATATTTAACTTCGAGTGCATAAAAAAAATAAATATTAATTGTTTCAAAAGTAGCATTATAATTTAGGAATTTTTCTGTGTTTTCAGATTTTTGGCCTTTTTTTTTAAAAAATTAAACTGGGACTCAATCCCTCATGATTTCTCACCAGGCTAGACCTCTGTATAACCCAAGGATGTCAAACAGAAAAATCTTTCTAATAACATTTTACCCGGATTGGAATTAATCTGTGCCTCCACTGGATCTTTCTAACTTTAGGAGTGATAAGAGCATCACTACTGACCTCACTTGAGTTTTCAAATATCAGAAGTATTTATTAAATAAAATTTGAACAAGTCTAAAAAAAAGTAACTGATACAACACTTGCCTGCAGGGTAAGTGACACTGTCTAGTTCCTCTAATTGTGTGTATTATTGTATATCACTACCAAATTCCCATTGTTTTGAAGTAACAAATTTTTATTAGTTCTACAATGTGGGCATCAGACAGCATTTACTGACAATCCTTAATTGTCCCTGAGGGGATGGAAGTTAGAAGCAGATTAATGTGTGGGGTCTGGGTCCAACACTCTCAGAAAGTGGCACAGCTGACTGAAGAACTGCCAAGCATGTAGTTTTCCATCAGGGGCTAGTGTGACCAACTGCCCTGTGGTTCAGGATTCCAATTTTTGACAAATCTGGGAACTCCAGGCCAGCCTTTAACACATTAAAAGGAGTAGCCTATGACATCATTGCACAGACAGAAACTTGTGGTGACCAGCTTCTACAGAACTCCAACTGTTGCTGCAGAGGACAGTAGGGCTTGATTCCCCTCACTGTTGTCCTGGATCCTTGGAGCTCACCCAATGCCAGCTCAAGACCAGAGACCCAGGGAATACGTTGAACCGGTGTGATCCTCTGGGCCCCCAAGTCCTGACCTAGACCCAAGATATTGAACTAGAGATCATAGATCAGTCAGTTGTACAACCTTGGGATATACAACTGCTGGGCACAGGTCTGACACCATATAACACTTAGGTACAGTGTCAGTTGCCTATTGAACACTGGGATATAGATCCCTCAGTGGAATTAACTGCAACTTCAGAGAAGTCTTTTAAAGAGTTGGCACAAGTTCATTGGCTGAAGTTTCTTTACTGTCCTCAATATGGCCTCCTCCCAAATTCTACTCTTGTTAGAGACAGGGACATTTGCGTTACCTCGAGGGATTCCTAGACAAACCTAATGCTGTGAAGTACCATGATTATTGAGGGGAACAGGAAATGTTTCCAACTTCCTAACATCAGGGAGTAGGAAAGTGCTTACCAATGGCCGTGAATCTGAATAATGGAAGAAAAGGGCATTTGAAGTCCAAAACCTCAGCTCTGGCCCAATACTCATGGTCTACTTGGCAGCAGAGAGTTGTACTATGAGGACATAAAACAGGCACCTTCAAGTACTAGAGAGGTACCACCAGCAATAGTCTCCAAATCTACTGGCTGAATAAGCAACCAATATCAGGGTCCTTTCCCTGGCCAGTATCTCCAGCATTGAAGTCCCAGTTACACTCACTTACCTGACACCAGACTTCCAAAACACACTCCGTATTCTGAGCTGAGTTACAGGAAGACATAGAAACCAATTCAAGGATGATCTCAAAACCACCTTGAAAATTTTGCAATCAACATCCCCACCAACCCAAGGGAATTCTTGGCCCATGATTGTTCAGAATGGAGGAGGAGCACTTGGGTCATTAGAAGCACACAGAAGTCCAGTATAAATAGTGGAAGGGGAGTAATGCCTCCCAATCTACTTTCCTGCCCCTAAAGCACCACTTGTCCCATTGGTGGCAGAGTCTGCAGATCCCACGCTGGTCTCATCAGCCATCTCAAAACTGGAGTAGAAGCAAGTCATCCTAAATCCTGAGGGACCACTTAACAAGAGGAAGCAGCAACATCTACTCACTAACAGCCTGCTTACCAGTGTCAGTGTGGATTCTGCGAGGGGCATTCAGATATCAGTTCAGTCTTGATCCAAGCACAGAAAAAAAAGGGCCGAGTTCTTGAAACAAGTTGGGAGTTATTTTTGACATCAAGGCTAAATTTGGTTGCATGTAGCATCGTGGAACATTGGCAAGCTTGGAGTTAATAGAAAGGGAATACACTATTCTGATGGGGATTCCCTTACAGAAAGGAAAAATGGTTGAGGCTAGTGAGGGGCAACCATCTCAGCTCCAGGACATTACTGCAGGAGTTCTTCAGGACAGTGCCCTTCACCCAATAATACACGGCTGTTTCATCAATGACCTTCTCTTCCTGTTGCAAGTTCCCCCTCTTCCATAAGCACCATCAGAACATTAGTGTGTAGACGTTCACAGACAATGGCATAGTGCTCAATTCCATTTCACATTCTCAAACAATGAAGCTATCTGTGTCCTCATACAACAAGGGGGTGAACAATCTTCAGGCTTCAGCCTTCAATGAACATTTCCACTGCAATGTGCCAGGCAATGCTCACCAAAGAGGTTAACCACATCCCCATTAAATTCAGTGGCATAACCATCAACAAATCTTCACCATCAACATCCTTAGGGTCCTCACTAAATAGAAGAAATCTAACTGAAGCAGCCACATAAATACTGAAGTTAAGATAGATGTCTTTACTAGTCATATGTACATCAAAACACACAGTGAAATGCATCTTTTTGCATAGAGTGTCCTGGGGGCAGCCCACAAGTGTCACCATGCTTCTGGCACCAACATAGCATGCCTACTGCTTCCTAACCTGTACGTCTTTGGAATATGGCAGGAAACCAGAGCAGCTAGAGGAAACCCATGCAGACACAGGAAGAACGTACAAACTCCTTACAGACAGTGGCCAGATTTGAACCCGGGTCGCTGGCGCTGTAAAGCGTTACGCTAAACGCTACAGCGAGTCCTTCTACAACTATCTTGTAACCTATTCACAATTTAGAAGAATCAAATCAGGACTGTGAAAGAATACTTTCCATTTGCCTGAATGGGTGCAATTCCAGCAACACTCAAGGAACTTAATCTTATTCAGAGAAAGCGACTCATTTGTTTGGCACTCCATCTACTACCCAGAACACTCATTCCCTTCCTCACTGGCACACAGTAGCTGCAGATTGTACCAACTACAAACTGCATCATAGTTACTTAGGCTTCTTTTAGGGAATCCTCCAAACTCTGACTTTACCACTTCAAAGGATCAAGGCAGCTATTACTTGAGTACACCAGCAAGTACAGTTCCTTTCTAGATCATGCACACTTTGGTCATATTCTCAGAACAACTTACCTAACCACCCTGTGCAAGTGCCTTCACCAGGAGGACTGCAGCTGTATAAAGCAGCAGCTCGTCACCACCTCCTTAAAGGCAATTAGGGATCATCTATAAATCCTGTTTTGCCAGCAATGCACGATTATCACCTCACATTGTTTCAAGGTGGCAATGATGTACAAGACCACCTGCTTGGGATAGGGCATTAATTTGTTTATTAGTACCAAGCACAATTCTTCCATTGTCAATTGGGTATCTCAGCTATGTAATCTACACTGCTACACCTATAATCACCATGCAGGGAGCTAGCAACTAAGCTTCACTGACATGTTTATTCCAACTGTTGTCTATCCTTCAACTAATTCTCTCTCCTTACTAATATGTTCATTGATGCTCTTATTTTCTTTAACAATATCTCAAATGCCCTGTGAAAATGCAAACATACTTCATCCTGTTTCAACCTAACCTACCCTGCTAGTTACACTAGCAAATTAACTCTTAGATTTGTCAAATGTAATTACACTTTCATAAAATTGTTTTGACTGCCTAATCATATGAGTTTCTATCTCCCTTGTTAATGCATCCATGAAAACCAATTCCACCATGTTCCCCAACAACTGAGGCCAATCAGTCTTTTGTTCAGTATATTTGTTCAGGGGATGCAGGCATTACTGGCAAAACCAGTATTTACTGCCTGTCCCTAATTGCTGGAACTGAGGTGTTTAAGAATCAACCAGTTAATTTCAATATCTAGGAAGTTCACACTAATTCATCCATTATATCTGCAGCCACTTATTTTAGTACTTTGGGATGTGGGTCAACAACTTCAGATCTGGTGGCTTTTGGTTCCATTATTCTCTTTATAACATTAATTAAGTTGGCCAATCATTAGAAGCTTGTTACACATTGTGTCTTCAACAATGAGGACAGATAAAATATGTTTCATATTTCATCCATTTCAATATCCCCCATCTAATTTCTCCTACCTCTGCTTCTAATAGAGCCATCTTTATGTCTGCCTCTCTCTTCCTTTCTGCATAGACAACTTTGAGAGCATGCATTTAAAACATTTCATTTGTTTCCTCAGTGCAGCTGCTCCTCATTGGTCTGGGTGCCTTGAATTACTCTCAGTCATGGATTTGGTCCTTTGTTATTGTATCTCTTGCATCCTGATCCAAACCAAGATCATTTCTAGTCACTGATCTTATTTCCTTCACTATCATCCACACCCTCTATTTCCCCTATCTGTTCTTTTGATTCCCAGCCATGGTCACCATGCAACCAGGTATATATAATGGCAATTAGATGAAATCCACTTGCTTTGAATTCTGCAGTTATATTACTTCATCTATCTTGTTACTGAGACTTCACATAAACAGATAAAGTGCCTATAATTTCAACTTTTTACCATTTTACCCACATTTGTGGCACTGTTACTGTTAAATTCACTCTTCACTTGTCACGGTCTGCTCTTCATTCTCTAACCTGCTGCTTTGCTCAAGAGCCTTAACAATTTTCTTTAAATTCATTGCCTTCCGCTCATCTGAACACAGTCCCCCACCTCCCCTCCCACTATCCAATTCCACCTCTTCAACTTAAACCCCTATTATAGGCTCGAGTTATCCAATTCACTGCAGCATTCATGGACCAGTTCGTGCTAAGCATCCCAACTGAACAGCCCCCCTTTTCCCAGTATTGCTTCTGGAATTGTATGATTAAAACTTCTGATGATGCAGTGGTTACTGGGTGCCAGACTGAAATACAAGCAAAGGTTCAAAAGGTGAGAAACCTTTCACATTCACAAGATTTGATCACATCTTTGGAGTTCAGCTCTAGCATGTTCTTTCATAATGAATCTTTTCAGTTGCACTCAATGTCTTCTGATTGAAACAAAGTTTACAAAAGATGAGGCCACTTGTGAATGACCACAGACTGCAGCTAAAGGCAACTTCCCATCAAGTTGGATAAATTAAACATAGAAAACAAAGAAAAAAATGTGTTATATTGTCCTGCTTTATTATAAGAGGAAAATCCTAGGAGGCAAAAAGATGTTTTTCACTCTTTCACAACCCACCAACTTAGCATAAGATCAATCTATATGTAGTATAAATCATCATGTTAATTTATGTCTTATTTGATTGAAACCAAACTCAAAGAAAATGGTCCAATTTGTTTTAATAAACAGAGAAGTGATATCTTATCTGTACCAGGTATCACAGGGAAATGCTAAATAAAGAGAGAGTGGATCTTGAAGATGTGTTTGATTAGTAACACTACTTGAACCTAAAAGTACGCAATTAATTTTCCTTTGCTTCACTCAGATTTTGAAAGTCATGTCTCAGCGAGACTCGTTCCACCTATCTGAGCTATCAAGGGTGCATACTGGCCAGAGAGACTTGCTACTAATCTTACACAGAGTTTAAGGTTCATAGTTAGGAACCTTGTGCCAAACCCAACTGTTTCAAACTGACCACAGCAAACATGAATACTACCTTCACAATTTTGAGGGACAATTTAAGCCTGAAACTTTGGAATATATCAGTGCTCTGGTTCACATCTATGAAACACTTAATAACTCTGTGTTCCAGTTTATAGCCTAAGACGTGTTTTAAATGTTTTTATTTTATTTCCTTTGGTGCTGTGCAAGCACATAAAGCCAGTATGCCAATAAATTTGGACAAAACCTTCTCCAACAATGCTTGGGTGCACGATAAATTGTTTAGATATTGGGCAGGCAAATTGACACAACCTAGTCACTCTTAACTACAGCATTGTCAGACTCAATAACAACAGCTGCGCAACTAACTTCTTCCATGCTTTGCTAGGTTTTGTCCATTTGCCTGCCCAGTATTCAATGTATGGCGCAACCAAAATCAAGGAAGAGAAAATGAGAAATATACAAACAGGCAGCTAAATACATAAAAAGGAAGAGGTCAAAGTGGACATAGAGAATGAGACTGGGGAAAACGTTATGGGGAATAAAGAAACGGCAAAGGAATTAATCAGATATTTTGCTGCTGCCATGATGGGAGACCATGATCATTCTATTAATTGTTACGAACTCAGTGAAAGTCCCTTTAAGACAGAGAGTGGGTGTGTATGTGTGTGTGGGGCGTGCTTACGTCAATAGAAGATAAAGGACGTAATGACATTGTTGAAGAAGAGAAGAAGAAGGAGAGAGAGAGAGAGAAGGGAGAGAGACACCAGCCTGCTAGTTTTCTCTATCGATGGATGAGAAACAATAACTGTGTCTGCCACTGAAATCCATGTATGGAAGTTGGAAGTAATCCGGTGGAGTTCACTTTGTTGCTGACCTGTAGAAGGAAACAGGTATATGTGTGTGGACGACCACGATTCAGATGTTTTTCGGGGTAATGAAGTCACTACCGAGTAAACACTGAAGTGTCGCTGGGGTTCTATCGTGGAACATTTGGATTTCGTAGTTACTCTCTCTATGTTTCTCTACGTCTACGTCTTATCTTCAGACAACGGTGGTTGTTGAAGAAGCCCTTGCTCATGTTTCACCTTATGGCTTGCGGAACTGAACTTTAAGAACCATTCCGGAACTTGGAGTTTGGGACTTTGTCACACACACACACACGAAGAGTTTAGTTTTGGGGTTAACGTTCAAGGTTTAACATTTTTGAATTCTAACATACTAACATTTTTACTTCTATTTTACGTATTATCATAAGTAGTGATTAATAAAATAGTTTTTAACACTGAAACATGCTCAGTGTGTTTCTTTTGTTGCTGGTTCGTGACAAAATTGGGGGCTCGTCCGGGATCCAATCCAAAGATTAACGAGTGTCGTCTGGGATCGTTCCCCAGATTGACGAGATTTGTTCGGGATTCAATCCAAAGATTTTTGAGGGAGGTCTGATAAATTCTTTTTAATTGGCTTGTGTGTGTGGAAACCAGCAGCAATGGATATTAAGGCATTTTTGGAGTCACCAACCCAAAAGGGATTGGAGGTGGCGAAAAAGGATGATTTGATAAAGATTGCTACAAGGTTAAACCTTACAGAAGTAAAGCAGTCTATGAGAAAGGCAGATATTCAGAGACTGATAGCTGGCCATTATGTGGAAAAGAAGGTGTTTGAGAAGGAAGTGTTAAAACAGTTTCCTGGCAGTGAAATAGCAATTTCTGAGGCACAGGTGCAGCTGGCAAAGATAGAGGCTGAACGAGAGCAAAATCAATTAGAAGCTGAATGAGAGCAAAAGAGATTAGAGGCTGAACGAGAACAAACCCAGTTAAAGATAGAGGCCGAACGAGATAAATTAGAGGCCGAACAAAAGATAACTCAGATGAAGTTAGAGGCTGAACAGGAACGGGAACTAATTCGGTTAAAATTTGAGGCAGAAGAGAAGGAGAAACAGAGGCAGCATGAGTTACAAATGAAGCGAAAGAGTTTGGAATCTGATTCTGATGATGGTTTTTCAGCCAGCAGGGAGGTTCGATTAGTCCCTCCGTTTGAGGAAGATCAGGTTGATCAGTATTTCCAACATTTTGAAAAGGTTGCTGTGAGTTCAAACTGGTCAAAGAAAGGATGGGCTCTTATGGTACAGAGTGTGTTTAGAGGTAAAGCTCAAAAAGCTTATTCTGCTTTGTCTGCTGAGGATGCAGCTGATTATACCAAGGTAAAACAAGCTATATTGAAGGCCTATGAATTGGTACCTGAAGCTTATAGACAAAAATTTAGAGACTTGAGGAAATCTGCAGATCAGACTTATATGGAATTTGCTAATGGAAAGAGAATATGTTTTGAACGATGGTACATGGCTAAAAATGTAGATGGGGATTTTGATAAATTGAAAGAATTGATATTAGTGGAAGACTTTAAAAACTGTGTTCCAGCTGAATTAACAACATATTTAAATGAAAAGGCAGTGGAAACTTTACAAGAAACTGCTAGGTTGGCAGATGATTATGCTTTAACTCATAAATCCAAATGGGGACAACCTAAAACCTTTCAAAAGAGTTACAAGGACAATCCAGGTAAACCGGAGATTAAATTGGGAGGTAATCAAAAAGGAAACGATGAAAAGAAGCCAGGGCTGGAGAAACCTGTTGAGCGTACTTGTTATTACTGTAGGAAACCTGGCCATGTGATATCTAATTGTGCCCTTTTGAAGAAAAGGAAGGAAGCTGTGCCCAATGCTTGCTTTCAGGCAATTAAAAATCAAAAAGGTTTAGGAGATGCTGTTAAAGATCAGTCCTTGCAAGAGGTAAAAGTGGAAAAGTTGGAGGAGGTGAGAAAGGAATTCCGTTCTTATGTATCAGAGGGTTTTGTTTCACTGAATGATGAGTCACCCCAGGTGCCAGTGAAAATTCTTAGAGATACTGAGGCTTGTCAATCTCTCTTGCTGGACAGTGTTTTAAATTTTGGTGAAGAAACTGACACTGGTGAGGTAAATCTAGTGCGAGGCGTTACAGATGACACCATATCTGTCCCTTTACACAGGGTGATTTTAAAGTCAAAGTTCGTAGAAGGACCAGTCGAGATAGGGATAAGACCTAGGTTGCCAGTGGAAGGAGTTTCTTTGTTATTGGGAAATGACCTTGCGGATGGAGAAATTGTTCCTGTGGTACGGTTAACAACCAAACCAAGGATTGATGAGTCTGAGAATGATCCAGATGTTTACCCATCATGTGCGGTGACTCGAGCTAGAGCTAAAGAATTAGCCAAGACAGACAGTCCGATGCAGTCTGATGTGGTTGCTTGTGACAGTCCTAAACAGGAAGAAAATTATGATGCCTTATTTGAGACTTTTCTGTCTTCACTGGAGGATCAACATCCTTATAGTGAGCCTGAATTTAAAGATTTGTCTTTGTCGAGGAAGGATTTTATGGTGGAACAGACAAAGGACCCTGAGTTGACAGAATTGAAAGAAAAAGCACTCTCATGTGAGGAAATTGAAAAAGTGCCAATTGATTATTATGTCAAAAATGGAGTGTTAAGGAGGAAATGGAGACCTCCCCATGTCCAAAAATTTAAAACTCGGTTGGAGAGAGTCTGCCAGCTAGCGAGAGAGAATTTGAAAACCAGCCAGATAAGAATGAAGACATATTTTGATAGACGTGCTCGGCCTAGGACATTTGCAGTGGGACAAAAGGTGTTGGTATTTTTCCCTAGCCAAAATAATCCATTACAATCTCATTTTTCTGGACCCTATGTTATTGAATCTCGAGTGACTGATTTAACATATATAATCAAAACACCAGATAGATGCAAGAAAACACAACTCTGTCATGTAAACATGCTAAAACCTTATTATGAGAGGGATTCAGTTGTGGCCTTGGTGGATGATGTAAAGGTTGTTTCTAGAATGCCTGATGTTGATGTTGAGGAAGGCCAATTTAGACCAAATATTGTTCCATTGAAACTAAAAAACCAAAATATCCTGGAGAACCTTGAAACGAAGTTGGACCATTTACAAGTTTCACAAAAACAACAGATGAGAGAATTAATTTTAAAATTTAAAAATTTGTTCCCAGATGTTCCAAACAGAACATCAATAATTACCCATGATGTTGATGTTGGGGATGCAAAACCAATCAAATAACACCCATATCGAATGAATGTGGAAAAAAGTAAACTTGTTGATCAGGAAATCAAATACATGTTGGAAAATGATATTATTAGACATTCTAATTCAAACTGGAGTTCGCCCTGTGTTATTGTACCTAAACCTGATGGAACTGTTAGATTTTGCACAGATTACAGGAAAGTGAATGCTGTAACCAAGTCAGATGCTTACCCTATTCCTAGGGTGGATGATTGCATAGATAGAGTGGGAAAGGCAAAATTTCTTACAAAGATTGACCTATTAACAGGGTACTGGTGTGTTCCATTAACAGATAGAGGAAGGGAGATTTCAGCCTTTGTAACCCCTTCTGGATTGTATGAATACAATGTTTTGCCATTTGGAATGAAAAATGCTCCGGCAACATTTCAAAGAATGATTAATTCAGTGATTCATGGGTTAAAACATACAGATGCCTACATTGACGACTTAGTGACTGGGAATGATACATGGGAGGATCACATCTCTGCGTTAGAAAGGTTGTTTGAAAGACTTTCCAAGGCTAACCTTACAGTTAACTTGGCTAAAAGTGAATTTGGCCATGCCACTGTGACGTATCTTGGTTATGTTGTAGGTCAAGGCAAGCAAGCTCCTGTTCAGGCAAAAGTTCAAGCAATATCTGAGTTCCCTATTCCCACAGGTACGAGGACTGTTAGAAGATTTTTGGGAATGGTTGGATATTACCGAAAATTTTGTAAAAATTTTGCTGATATTGCTCTTCCCCTAACTAATCTTCTGAAGAAGGGAGTAAAGTTTGTTTGGGCAGATTCTTGTCAAGAAGCATTTGAGAAGCTGAAAGCCATTTTATGCTACCATCCTGTGCTCAAAACACCTGACTTTGAAAAGCCATTTTCATTAGCAGTAGATGCCAGTGATGAAGCTGCAGGAGCTGTGTTGTTGCAGAAGGGTGACCTTGATGATATTGACCATCCTGTAGCTTACTTTTCAAAGAAATTTAATGAGCATCAAAAGAATTATTCCACCATAGAGAAAGAATTACTGTTGCTTGTTTTAGCCTTGCAACATTTCAGTGTATATGTTTGCACTGCTCAGAAACCATTGACTGTATATACAGATCATAACCCATTGGTGTTTCTGAGCTGAGTCAAAAACAAGAACAGAAGGCTGTTAAACTGGAGTTTAATTTTGCAAGAGTTTGATCTCATGATAACTCACATTAAAGGCAAAGATAATGTGATTGCTGATTGTCTTTCCCGATGTTAAATGGGAAACATGTATCTGTACTAATCTGATAGTCTGTAGTTGTGTAGCATGATAATTATTAACATTACTAACTGTATGTGCGGTTAAATTTTTCTTGGGAAAAATTTTTTTTAGGTGGGAGGTGTTATGGACTCAGTGAAAGTCTCTTTAAGACAGAGAGTGGGTGTGTATGTGTGTGGGGGGCGTGCTTACGTCAATAGAAGATAAAGGACGTAATGACATTGTTGAAGAAGAGAAGAAGGAGAGAGAGAGAGAGAAGGGAGAGAGACACCAGCCTGCTAGTTTTCTCTATCGATGGATGAGAAACAATAACTGTGTCTGCCACTGAAATCCATGTATGGAAGTTGGAAGTAATCCGGTGGAGTTCACTTTGTTGCTGACCTGTAGAAGGAAACAGGTATATGTGTGTGGACGACCACGATTCGGATGTTTTTCGGGGTGAAGAAGTCACTACCGAGTAAACACTGAAATGTCGCTGGGGTTCCATCGTGCAACATTTGGATTTCGTATTTACTCTCTCTATGTTTCTCTACGTCTACGTCTTATCTTCAGACAACGGTGGTTGTTGAAGAAGCCCTTGCTCATGTTTCACCTTATGGCTTGCGGAACTGAACTTTAGAACCATTCCGGAACTTGGAGTTTGGGACTTTGTCACACACACACACGAAGAGTTTAGTTTTGGGGTTAACGTTCAAGGTTTAACATTTTTGAATTCTAACATACTAACATTTTTACTTCTATTTTACGTATTATCATAAGTAGTGATTAATAAAATAGTTTTTAACACTGAAACATGCTCAGTGTGTTTCTTTTGTTGCTGGTTCGTGACATAATACTTAAACAAAAAGAGGAAGGGCTTAAATACCATTATCAAGATTAGAGAATTAGTATTAGTCAAATTAATAGGCTGTTAAATCCACAGAACGTGATGATTTGCACCTTTGCTATAGTGAATGCATTGGTTATAATCCTCCAAAAATCCTTAGATTTCGGAAAGGCACAAAAGATTGGAAAACTGCCAATGGGATACTTCTAAAAGGATGGGTGGCAAAACGCAGGTTACTATAAAGGCTGATTAGCTTAATGTCAATTATTGGAAAAATGTTAAAATCAATTAATTAGTAATAGCAGAAGAGGTGGAAAGTCATGATCAAGAGAACTTCACGAAGGTGAAATCATGTCCAACAAGTTTATTATGAGTTCTTGAGGAAGAATTGGCTAGAATGGATAAAGGGGAACCAGAAAATATTTACATTTTTAAAAGATGTTCATTGTGCCACACTAACGGTTCCTTTGCAAGAGCTCATGGTGTTGGAAGTATGAATAGAAGATTGACTAACTAGCAGGTAGTAATGAGTAAGGATAAGGGGATCATTTTCAGGTTGGCAACGTGCAAGTAGTAGGGTACAGTAGGGATCAGTGCTGGGACTGCAGCAGTTTACATTATGTATTAATGCACACAATATCATTCTGATCACAGCGCACAGCGCATTATTGTGGCATGCTGTGAAGCAGGAGTTTGACTGGGCAGCCTACAGACATGCATGCACAGGATCCCTCGATTTCCACTGGGTTTCTCAAATTGTTCCTTAAGAGAGCCATGCATTTTAAGGATAGAAAATCTGCTTCTGTGTACCCAGATATCTGGCATGGGATTTGAACTCCCAGTCTCTTGACTGAATGCTATCGTTTATAAAAAGTTTACACCTTAAAACTGTCTTGTGAAACAAGAATAGTGATCACTGAATATTTGAACGGTGACTGCTACTTACAACAATGAAAGCTTTTCTTAAGAAAACACCTGCCACATAATTGGAGACATGCTTTTGCAGACTGGCTACAAGTTTCAGGAAGACTAAGATGAGAAACAAAAAAAATTTATGCTGTTGGTTGACAAAGATACCCAACCTAATCCCACCTCCCTACACTTGATCTGTAAACTCTGCAGGTAATAATTCATCAAGTACACATTCAGACACTTTCTACCTTTACCACCCTTTCTGTCGATGAGTTGTAAGCACCAGCAACCCACTGGATAAAACATTTTTCATTTCCCTTCTCGTCCTTTTACCAATTACATTAAATGTTTGTGGTTTTGACCCCCAAAGTAAGGAAAATGGGTCTTATTCTGTCTATATAGGCCCCTCCTAATTTTATACACCCCACTTTTGACCCTCAGCCTCCTCAGTTTCAAAGAAAGCAACCCCAGCCTATCCAATCTTTCCTCATAGCTGAGATCTTCCAGTCACAGCAACAGCTTCTTGAATCTCTGCACCCTCTCCGATGCAATCACATCTTTCCTTCCTTCCTGTGACGTGGTGTCCAGAACTATACCCAGTACTTAAAGCTGTGGCCTAACTAGTGTTGTTCACAATTCTAGTAGAACCTCCTTGTTTTTATATTTTATGCCTTGGCTGATAAAGGAAAGCATCCCATATGCTTTTAATTCACCTGCATTCTGTGGACATACACTCCAAGGTCCCCCATTTCTCCACCTTTCTCAATATCCTACCACTTACGATGTCATTATTCATGAGGGAAAGGGGCAAAATTTCCTGCAGATAACAGAAACCATGGCTACCACTAAGGCTGGCAATGACATTAAAACTGCAATGATATAAGCACTCCATAGGTATAACTTATATGGAAGCTTCAGCTTGCCAAAACAAGCTAAAATATGTAAGCACTCTGGACCCCAGCTCTGGCCAGACACCTTGCTCACTCTCTGCACCCTAGCTCTGGCCACAGACTTACCCCAGGTTCCTTCCAGAGTTCTTGACCCTGACCATGCCTCTGGCCAGACATCCATGAGTGATATTTCACGACTTACCAGCACAAGACATGAAATGCAGTCCATCTTGTGGCAAACAGGATTCACTGAAGAGGGCTCTGGAGGAACACACTACACTTACAACACTCCCAGTAATATACGGCCAAACTTGTGAGTAAATGGACCTGTAGATAGTAAGTCAGTAGATAAAGTCGGTAGATATTATATTCCCTTGCCTTGTTGCACCTTCCCAAGTGCATCACCTTAGACTTCTCCACATTGAATTCCATTTGCCAATTTTCATCTATCAGCCACACACAAAACCTTCATGTCATCTGCAACCTATTGGAAGGAGATGCTGCCTGACTCACTTAGCTGTTTCTGATAATTTCTGCTTTTATTTCAGATTTCCAGCATCAGCAGCTATTGTTTTATTTTCACCCCTTTCATGCCCCCTACATCAGTGTGTCAACTCACGTAGGGTATAAAAAGCAAGGACTGAGCCCTGTGGAACTCCAATGGTAAGAGCCTCCAACACACACCTTCCTGACTTGGAAGTAGGTCAGCATCTGTTCATCATCGCTGGCTTTAAATCTCAGAACTCCCTGTCCAGCAGTACTGTGTATCCCTTCACCAGAAGGCCCAAAGTGGTTTGATGTCTCACAATCACCTTCTTTGAGCTAATTTGGGGTGGAAACAATACATACTGCCTCGACAGAGATGTCCACACCACAAAAGATATATTCCATTACCCTTTTAATCAATTTTGTGCCTGTGCCGTAGCTTTCAGTAAATGGTACACATGGACATTTAAATCCTTTGCCCTCCACATTTCCTCATCACACATTTAACAAAGCTTGTTTTCCTCAGTTTTAAATGAACGGCCTCACGCTTGTATTCCAGCTGCCATAGTTTTGTCCACTCCTTTACTCTAAGTAAGAAGTTGCCTAACTTTTCTTGCATAGCCTCTTCCAGATTGACCAGCCGTCTGCATTGCCCTCCCCAGCATAAGTTTGCCAGGAGCAGCATCAGCAGCAATGTTGACAGCTAGGAGAATTCCCACTAGCTGGGGATACAGATGAAGTATCCAGTGTTCAGGCAGCACATCCACCAGATTTTGTGGAATCTAAAATAGGAAAAAGGATGCAATATGGTGGTGTCAACGGGAACAAGGCTAGTAGCCTGAACAAAATCAGTGGCCATTACTGAATTGGCTGGCCACCGGAGTAAATAGGTATTGCAGAAAGGATAGTAAAACACAGGAAACCAAACTTGATCAAATTATTTTTTTGTAACATTAAAAAAGTACAGTCACATCAAAATAGAATACAGCTATAAAACTGCTGCAGATGACTTAAGAAAATAGTGTGAATATATAAATTCTACAGTATTTACCATTGCTGATGCATATATTTCAGTTAGCAGGTTCCATGTCATTCATACTATACAGCAAGTGTCCATATTAAAGACTCAAGATTAAGACTTAAAGGTTATGACAAATAATTACATATTTCAATAACATTATTTAGTTTTTCTGCAATTGTTTCATCAAGCAAAGAGTAAGAAATTAACTTTCAATTTATTCAGATCAGAATGTATCTAACATATTTATAATTTAGTTTGCACATTTGAAGTATGTATATATATCATATACAGACACTAGTGTTGTTTTACTTACATGTAATCAAAGCCAGTTGTAATATGTTTGAATCAGTGTTTTAAGTTCTTTTAAATGTTCTCACCAGTGTTTTCTACTCTGCTGAAATATTTTAAAACCTAATTGACTTCAGCTGCAAACAAAGGTGTACATTGAAGCATTTGTTTCTACTCATTTCTATTTAAAACCATTAAAAAGTCAATATAGCATCGTCATTTTGGGATATATTAGCTACTTATATGTAAATTGGGCGATGTCATTAAAAAAAAGGGACAAAACCGCAAAGCAAACTGGTCCAAAACCCACCTAATCCCAGCTCAAACACCTATTGATATCATGACTTTCAACCAAGATAACGTGTTATTCATAATCAAGTAGTTTGCAATTCCAGCACAGTTTCTACCATTTAATGTGCGAGAAAAACTGAAGGACAGATAATTCCTATGAATATACTCAGTTGCAAACAGGTGTAATTGACAGAGTAAAGAGTAAAAGATTAATCTATTTTTTTATAATAAAACATTTTTCTGCAAATGATCTGTCATGATGCACCTTGTCATTGTTAAAAGCAAAGTGAAAACGAATGTGTACTAACATTGGAAAATATTTGGTAGTTTTCCTTTTGTTGTAATTCAATGACTGCATTTTAATATTTTATTCCTATTAATTTAACACAAGTGTGATGGCACTGATCTCTCTGCAGTCTTCAACTTACCTGTGCAAGTGTAGGAAGAAAGCATGCGGTTAGGTTTGTCACTAGCATTATATCAGCTTGCCCAGTTTTGTCTCAAGGGAAATACAGCCCAGTTACCCTTTTTTTTGGAAGTTACTAAGAAAGAGATCACAAAGGTGACCTGGGGAAGTTCATGACATACTCTGAGATTTCAGACTAAAATCTTCTAGCTATTGCAAAATCAACCTTTAAAATTGTCATGTCAGGGTTACACAGCAACAACCCAGGACCAATCTACATTATGAGAGGAGGCAGAATATTGACCAACTCTTGAAAAATCTTACAAATCAAAAAACTTGTGATACATTACTGAGATGTTTGCTTCAATCTGCTCCTGGTCTGGGTTCAAACCTCACTGCTTCCAATATTAAAATATAAACAGTACAAGCTGAACAACTCTAAACAACGGGGCGGGTTCTCAATTTCTAGTGGTTTCCTGATTTTAAATCTTGGTAACAAAATGTACTGGAGAAATACCATGTGTCCATTTTTAGGATTTTTTTCCAAATACTTTAGACAATGCTATAAACAATTTCTTTTGTATTTTTTTTAATACAGTGAAGTCATTTTAAAAGTCAGAGATTTTCTATTTCATTAACGCTCTTCACATCACTTTGTAAAAGGGGAAGGCATGCGTCTTAGAGCAATACTGATTCAGGGATGGTTCTTCTATCTGTCTGAGGATTTCCATAATGCTGGGGACCAAACGGAGTTGAATGTGGATACTGTGTTTGTGCATGTGCATCAGAATATGGTGATGTTCTATTATAGATATTGCTGCCAGTAACAGGAACACCTGGGTAGCTAAACTCAGGGAGAGGAGTCTGTTGTGCATTACGGAAACTTGGTGATCTCTGCACATTTCCTCTGTACCTTATGTCAGTTTCCTGGTTCCATTGCCGTTCATATTGCTCTTGCCTTTTTTTGTAGTCGTGCTGATATTCTGGTGAGCGCTGTTGTGCACCTTCATATAGAACTGGATGCCTTATGTAATTGGTTGTGTTTACTGAATCATAGTGCCCACCGTGATCTAAAGTCTGTGCTGCAGTTCTGAAAGTCTGCGAAGAGTTAGAAAACTGACGACCAATGGTGAGGGAGTTCATACTGGTCCCTTCATAGTTTGGCATATGTGCTAACTTTGTAACATATGGTCTATTGTCATGACTTGGCCGACCTCCGGACATATTGTAACTGTACTGTGACAATGCAGGCATGTCTTTAGCTCTGGTTGGTGAATACTGAGGGAGGTTACCATGGTACCCAGGAGGACTACTGTAGGATGGTGGAGAAGAAGGCTGTCGCTTTATTAAAGATCTTTGGTTAGGACTTACTGATGAAGAATGAGTCCGTGCAGGTCGTTGGTGAGAACCTGCACTGGCATTGACTGCCTTGCTTGAAAATTGTGCAGACAATATCTTAGAGGGGCTAGTACTTTTCAATGTAGCTTCTTTAGAGAGTACATTATTTTGTGCTATATTTGATTCCCTATTGTCTACCATTTCCTCAGCACAAATCTCATATTCATGATCAACTCCAGGAACATTGTCATATTCTGAAGCGTTTGAGTCTCTCTTTGTCTCATCAACTTCAATAATCAATCCTTTTGTTCTGCCTATGAACACATGCGTCTCCTCTGGACTGGAATGGGAGCTTGGTGCATTGTAACTTCCAGTTCTGCCCCTGCTGTCTGAAGAATGTTTTGAAATTGCTTCTGAGATTTTCTGACCTGAGGGTTTGTTCCACTTTGGTGCAAATTCCTTCCTGACACTTGGATTTGCATTTGAGTTCTGGTTAGCTGTGGCATTGTTAAGCTGTTTGGGATTGCCGTGCACCAATGCGTGCTGTGATGGCAGCCCATGCTGTTTTACCACATCAAGGTCTGGCAAGACTTTCACTTTGCCTCCTTGATTTTCCATAAACCCTGCCCTTTGGGATTTCACAGCTGGCTTTTCCAAAGAGCTCTTTTTGGGCCTGCTATCAGGCGGTTTCTCTTGCAGTTTCTCTGGTGATGCTTTTTTATCTTTTCTCCTCAAAGCTGGTGGTCCTCCTTTAATCACGTTATTCTGTCCATTGGTCATGTGATTGAGAACAGGTGGCTCTTGGTGCTCGACAGGCACTTGGCCAAGTGATTTCTGTGGAAATTCTTCAGGTTTACCTGAAAATGAACAACAAAGCAGAAGGTTTAGAAAAGTCATACTTCCATTCATACATGGAACACTACAGCACAGTACAGGCCCTTCGGCCCACAATGTTGTGCTGACATTTTATCCGGCTCTAATATCTATCTAACCCTTCCCTCCCAAATGTTAACCCTTCCCTCCCATTTCTCTATCATTTACATGGCGGATTGATTTTATTTTATACGGATGGATATTCTTTCTTTGCAGACAGGCAATCCAGATAAGAAATATTTAAAACTGGTAACAACATTAAACATTTTACAATCTGCTGTGACTTTTCCAATAATGAAGCTCAAAGTTGTTCTCTCGAGAGTGGGCTGAGGCAGGTTGGGAAATTAGAAGATGCCTTATGTAGTTTATTTCAGTGTTTCCAACGTGTATAGTCCATGACACTTCAACGTCATGAACTATTTTTTATACTAAATGTTTCAATCATTAATTTGTCATAACAACTTATAAGGTAACACACAGTGTGCATTAAAATGTGAGCTTGAGAGGTGATAAAGCTTGGCAGTAGTACCTCAGATCTTGAAATGGATCTGAAACTGTAACCTTTAAAATACACTCATCAAGTTTATGGGGGCAGCTTTAAGGTATTAGCAACAAGAATAACCTGTTGCCCTTTGACGACAAAATCACATTATGCACAAACGATGCTGTACATCATAGATGGTAAGACTGAGATTTATTTCAATGGGAAATATGCTTCACGTTCACCAAGTTCCTTAGTGGGTAAGAACATTACATAGCCATTATATTGAGGATTAAAAACTCAGAAGATAAGTTTTGATCATTTGCTCTGTTGGTTTAGTTAATGTTCACAGGTGCTTAAATGAAATCCAGGTCTTGGAAGAGCAAGCAGCAAAAATAAATTGACTCAACTGGGGGCCCCATCCCTGTTCCAACACTCCATCAAAGGCCAGGTGTGTGAGCTAAGAGGAAGATAAAAATGCTCCATTCATACTGGTAACCCCTTATTTTAAGGTATTGATTAATTAAGATTGGGGACAAAAATCAGTTCAAATGCATCTCCAGTAAACAACGCAATAAAGACCAAGTTAGCAAGAAGTAAAGATGACTAAATACAAGTCAGGCGACCAACCAGTAACACCTGCTTTGACCGCCTGCTTTTCTCCACGGATTCTGCCTGCCCTGCTGAGTTCCTCCAGCACCATAGTGTTTTTCAACTAGATTCCAGCATCTGCAGTCCTTTGTTTCTCAAGTAACGGGGAGGAAGTTGTGTTCCTAGAAAACAGTTTTCCGTAATGCGTAGCTGCACCATCTGTGCATGGGTCAAGAAACGTGAGTTGAAAAAAAAATTTTGTATTTATTTGTTTTTTCCCCACAAATTCTGTAAGAGTGAATTTTTATTCTGTACCTCAGATTTTTGGGTAGTGATTCGTGAATTGTGTAAGGGCAAACTTCCGTCATCCAAACAGCTGTAACGCAGAGGTCGCCCATATACCTGCATCAGTCGTTAGCGCATTCACTTCAGCACCAGGGTCTCTGGTTAAGACTCTACGGAGACTGAGGGCACCATCCTAATTAAGAATGATACTATCGAAGATACAGGATGAAGCACTGAAGATCAGGCTGGAGGACTGAAATTCTCCAGCATCCCAGATGACAATCATCAACTATTGCAGCAGTGGATAAATTGCTCATTGGAAAGAAAAACAGAAAATGCCAGAGAGGGGGGAAGAAAAAGGGAAAAAGAACAAGCTGAGTCAATGTCACAGATGGACTACTGATAAGACTGATTAGTCATCCATCTGTGATATTGGTTCAGTTTGGTTTTTTTCTCTGGGAGTGGAGAACATGCTCACCCTGACCTGCTGGCCACGTCTTCATGCTCTGTATTCTGCACCTCCTCTATTCATTTTTGTCTATGTACTCTGTCACCACTCCCAATCATTCATTGATCAGATTACCTTGTTTACAGCTCATCCCCCACGGGTATCCTGGTTTTACCCTATTAGAGATATCATCCTTCCCCCCACCTTCCCTCCGGCAGAACAAGCCTCTTTTCTCTCCTTCCTAATTCTAACGAAAGGTGTTTGATCTGAAATGTTAACTCTGTTTCTCTTCCCTCAGATGCAGCCTGACCTGCTATTTCTGGCATTTCCCATTTTTATTTTAGATTTCCAGCATCTGCAGATTTTTTTTTGAATTTCAAACTGCTCATCCAGTGTCAATACATGGGTACTGCTGGTGTAGAACGTGGCTAACAGTCAGCTGCTGTTCCAAATAATTCATTTTATGAAGAACTATCCAGATAATTGATTGTATATTTGCAAGAATTTAAAAACAAAACTTATATTTGTTGCTACAGACCTTAATACCATTTCTGTAATAAGGTTTCAAGGGATTTTTTATTTCCTAAACAACCAAAATTTTACATCTTTTTACCATAAAAATATCCGTACAAACAACAATTTTGTTAATGAACCTGAAACCACACCTAATACAAAATTAGCACAAGGTAATATAAAATTAGAAAATCTGGAAATGCATCACCAACATCTTAAAAAAAATAATTAGGAGGTTTGACTAGAAAAGAGACAGGCTGCTGAGAAGCAAGGTGAATCGGTGCACTGAATTACTGCTCTTGTTTAAACGAGAATATTAATTTTTCCCAACACAGCAAGATCCTCATCTCATTCAGACTACCAAGGTAGGCAGCAGTTGGAGACCGGAAAAAATAAATGAGATCTGAATCTAACTGTGCTGCACTCAAAACACCCCTTGCATAGACTAACTCAGAGTGATGATATCACAGAAGCTCAGGTGTCTCACCGCAAGGAGGTTTGTTGCAATGATCTTTGAAGCACTACATACCGCCTTGCTCCAAGTGGGAGAAGGTTAAAATATCATATGTCCTGCTTCAAAACTCTCCCCACAAAATCCTTAAAATATTTTCTAGCTCAACAAGAGTGATTCCAGTCTACTTCTGCCATTATATTAGGATCTGATTTCATACCATGACATTCCTTGAGCTGTTTTGCTGCTGTATTTGCCAGTTATTTTTTTTAAAGAAAACTTGCATGCCTGGTTATTAATCCAGTGGAATAACTGCCATTGCTCTGGTTACTACCATGTTAAGTATTTTACACTTGCAGCTTGTTACCTTCTATTGTATTCTATGAAAATCACAACCGTATATCTTCTAATTGATGATGGACCTTCATAGTGGCAAAACTCAATGTTAAAAGCCAGATATCCACATAAGCCACAAAGCCAAAACTGTCAATCACTACTTGGAGTGCCGACATTCCCAATAAAGGAGTTGTGTCACACAAATACTTTGCTTTTTCTCTGAGTAATCCATGAACTTGATGGGGAAACACAAGAAAAAGGATGCAATGAAGGGATTCCAGAAGAAGCCAGTGACGGAAAGCCAATAATTCTTGAAGCCAGAGAACCTTTCTATGTGAAATGGCAACAGTGGAAAAAGTGCAGTCCAGCTTCATGTGATCATCATGAGTTTATACATCTTTTTCCAACACTAATTAAAATTTGCTTCTGAACCCACAAATATAAAAACTGATTTGGAATTACAGAAACATCTTAAAATAGAACTACTTTTTAAGATTAAGAATCAAAGTGATAGTCTAATTACCCTTGACCTAAATACGTGTGGGAAGATTAGTATCAACAGATAACTAGTCTGAAAATTGTAATTATTGGAGTATTATGTGCCCTTTGTGGATTTCAAAACAACATTCGTATTCATTTATTATTCAAAATTAATTCTTGTATCTAACTGATGCAAACTATTGGAACAAAAGCTATTTGGCAACTCTCCCCTTTGGTTTTCCCTGCCCAGCAGCACTGGGAACTGCCAGGAAAATCAACCCACTCAACAATGCTAATTCAATGTTCAATAACAACATTCTCCACAAATATAAAAATTAGAAGAGGAGAATGCAAAAGAGGGTGTGAGCAAGCCAGAGAGAGCAAAAGAGAAAGATGCTCCATAGCTGACTTGTATCACAATTTCAATATCTTAAATCCATTTTATTAGCTTGTTTGGAAAACTGAAATTTTTTCCAGTGGTCTATAATTACTTTCTTAACTATTATAAAATAGTTTATCCTAAAGAGCCTGTAACGTTTTCTTCTCTGGATAATATTGAATCAGTATTGAATCAATGTCATTTAGAAATAGTAAAGAATTCTACAGTTCAATTGTGATATTATGGTGTAGAATTTTTGGTTTTGATTTTAATTATAACAAAACTAAGGCAAATATTGTAGTATATGACTCTATTATAGCATACAACTCTTTTACACTCTATGATATTTCAAAACCTTTGAAAATATACTAGTCTCAGTACCTGAATGATTAAAGCCAATGATTTAGAAATGGAAGCTAACCTGTGGATACAAATTTAGTGCTTCCTTACCTTGATTTTTCAAGTTTACAGTATCAGCACTGCTTTTTATCAATAACCTCTGCATAAATGCAAATGCTTGTTAGTACAGGGTTTACACACACTGAATTTCATGAACGTTTTAAAACTACAATCCTATTTTTGCCAAACTAATTTCTAGCAAAACAAATAAGTAGGTAACAATTGTTGCTGTAGACATGAAGACTGTGAGCTGTGCTCCCCGCCAACCCATGAGGGCCCCAGTTCCTGAGCTTCCTTTAAACTTAGCTGGTTCACTTGAAAATTTATTATAATATGAATTAACATCTGAAATAACTGAATTAAAAGTGTGTTTGGATATTAATAGGAATAACATCCAATAGTCTGAAAAATCTGCTTGTCTGGTTTCAAGGTTTCGAGCATACCAGGTTATTGGAGTTTTAGTGTTTTGGTTTAGTAACATCTTCCTGGGAAGGAAATCTGTTGTCCTTGTTGTACTGGAGTATATATTGGAGAGATGGTATAGTGAATCATTCTAAAATAGTGCAAAGAATTATTCAATAAATGTCCACTAGTTGTAATTGTTCAGAAGGAACACAAGACAAACATATCACTCATAATTTTTCACTGCCATCTACTGGAAAAGCACTGAACTGCTTGCCATACCACAATTATATTCAAAGATTTACCTGAGTGTATACAAATTACACTTTTGGAATAAATAAATGAATATTTACAACTTTCATATCTTTTGTATGGTATTTACTACAATACATGTAAAAAATAAAATTGATTAAAACATAATCATTTCAAAGTGGGCTGATGCTTACAAGGTCAAAATGATGAATTAGAATTCCCAATAAAATTGGGTACTTTGCTTGCATTACTTTTTAAGTAAGACATTGATAAAATGAGTTTCATCCCAATCTGGAACCAGCAAGGAGTTATAACACTGCATTATCATAATGAGAATTTCTTTTAACTTTGTTAAAGGAAAACCTTAAATTACAACCAATGCACAATACATCTCAAGGCAATATATTGTTTTAATCTCAACAAAAAAACTAAACAAAATGTATTCTGTATGCCATAATTTATAGCAGCATGATTTATTCCACATTTAGGACATTTATTGCTAATTATCAGCCTGTTGCATTGGTTGAACAGATGTACAAATAAAACTTCTGAAACTGTTAACGTTTTCTGCATCTCACTGGAAGAAGACTATCAACTCTGCTTGACCCTCAGAGTCCTTACGTTACAATCCTTTGCTAACTGTCGTATAAAATCAAGCTTTGCCTATTAGTTTAATGGATTAAAAATTAGATTAAATTAAAACAAAGTCAATTTAGAGTGTCAGCTTCATTGAAGTAGGAACATTCATATTATTAAAATGCCGTTGAAAGGAGCATTGAAGAATAACGAAGGAATAACCAGCACATGATGAACCAATATACGGTCATTTCTGAAAATGACTAAGGATAGAAGGATGTGACTACACAAGGGGATCTTTATTTTGTTCATTTGCATGACATGGGTGATACTGTCAAGGTCAGGATTTAATGCCACATCCCTAATTTCCCTTGAAGGTGCTGCAGGCTATCTTTTGAATGGCTGCAGTCCTTATGGCAAGGCAGAGTCCTGTCAGGCAGAGATTCCAGTGCTTTGATTCAATGCACCAAAGGACTGGCAATATTCTAAGTTGACATGATCTGCGACTTGGAAGGGAAGTTGTAGATTGTTTGATTCCCATCCACCCATTGCACTTGTCCTATCAGACAACAGAGTTTGGTGTTGTAGGAAGGGTTGTTAAAGAAGTCTTGCACATTTGCTTCTGTGCAGAACAGCAGAACGAAAGTGGATATCATAAATTTTCAGATGTTTGTTTAGAAGCAAGTGTTCTTCATGCAGAGCTTTCTACTTCTATCATAATCAACTTAGCTATTGCCTCCTGTTTTCAAATACTCTACTTCTAATTCTATGTTTATCAGAGTAAATTAACTCTGGAAGAAATCTAGGAGTAATGAAACATTGACCATGTCTATTGAAAAATCGAGAGAATTGGTGTTTTCACTTCTAAACCCATAAATTATGTTTTTGAGGCTATGGCACAGAAGTCACAGAGCTGGACTCTATGCAGTCCATTTAGTTCTAGTCACAGAACACTGGAGATGCACTTGGCCTTCCAGGAGTGATCCTCCAAGAGTTCTACAAGTGTGCCAATGTGGGGAGGTATCCATTATGGCATCCTACATTTGAACAGTTTATTACTCCTGAAAGAAACACACAGGGTAGACAGGGAATGGCCACAAAATTGATCCCTTGTGTCAGAGGGGACAGTTATCAAGAACATCTCAGACATTGCATCTTGAAAGATAAACAAGAAGAGATCTCAGTGGTTTAAGACACTGGATGGAAAAGTTTCGTCAAAGCAATTTTAACTACACAATAGAAGATAAAGAGAAGCAAAAAAGCAAGCAATCAAGGGATGATAATGAAGCATGTCACCATACAATGATTAAGCCCTGGAATAGTCCATTGAGTAGAAAGCAGAGGCAAAAATTCCAGAAACATTCAAGAAGCAGTTGAATGTTCTGAGATTAGATTTCTATGGGAGGTTGAGCTAGTTGGCACTGAACAGCTTCCCTTACCTTGATGACTAGCTCTCTCTAACTCTTTTCATCTTAACTCTCATTTTCTCACATTACTCTGACTAAATTTCCTTGCATAAACCTGGCCTGCTGTAGAACTGTGAAGACCTTCCCACTTAATTAAATTCAAGTTATGTGAAGGCTGATTTCTGAACTTGGATCTCCCAGCTAGGGTCAATGGTCTTGTGTTCTCCACATAAAAAGATCATTGATTGTCCAGCCTAAAGGGCAAAGTGTGAATTTAGCATGATTGCGATTGTCAAATTCATACAAGTTCCCCAACCTGTTATTAGGACTTCTACTTATTGAATAACCAATTAAGATTCAATTCCTAAAGTCCAGAGTCAGTTCAAGTAAAGACTTACAATCAATAAATGCTTAGTATTTAATTATTAATGTATCTTGATAATTATTGCATTTACAGAAAAGATACAACATGATTCAAACATGTTCACAAAAATTATGAATACCAATAAAAAATTTACTTTCAAAACTCAACCATTAAAGTTTTTTGGGTGCTGTGCAAGTTCATTAAATCATAACAGCTCACTGCCAATTCAGCATGGAGCTGCTGACTGATCATATTTATTGAAAAGCAAGCACAGCTTTTATAGTGCTAGTAACATTTTATTGCTATAGATTTAATGATGGTGATGATTTTATTTATATTAATTCAGTGGAAAGAAATGTGGTGAGATATCTGGATCCTTCTTCAAACAGCTTTGTCAGGGAAGGAATCCAAGTTCATCAAATAAAAATTAAGTTAGAAAACTGCTCACTACTTAACTATACAAGGAGCAGGGGAAGGCCATAATATTCATCAAGTCTGCTCTCCCGTTTCAGTAATCCACAGTGGATCTGATAGCTGGCCTCAACTCCACTTTCTTACCTGATCATCATAAACCCTGATTCCTCTGTAATCCAAAAATCTACTTTGGCCCCGAATGCATTCAATGGCTCATCACTTTGGGGAAGAGAATGCTAATTGATGACAACACTCAGAAACAATTCCTCCTCATCTCAGCCTTAAACGACTCACCTAGTTCTTGCACCTAGGGAGGTACCTTCAGAGCATGTAATCTGTCAAGCCCCCTCAGAATCTTTAAAGGTTCAGTGAGGTCACCTCTCAACCTACACACTTTCCCCATAACAAAACCTTTCATTACAAGAATCAATTCAGTAGAACTTCTCTGCATAGCCTGAAGGCAAGTACATACTTAAATAAAGAAACACAATCTACGCACAGTACTTCAGATGTTGTCTCACAAAGTCTGTACAGTTGTAGCAAGATTTCCCTGCTTTGTAATCCACTCCTCATGCAGTAGAGGTCAACATTTCCCTTCCTAATTACTTGCTGTACCTTCATGTTACCTTTCTTTTGGAGAGCCTCCCTGAACAACAGCTTTCATTAGTCACAAACCATTTAGTTAATATTTTGGTTTTCTATTCTTCTTACCAAAGTCGATAATTTTATATTTACCCACTTAGTATGTCACATTACATCTTTTTGCTCAGACACTTAACCTGTCCATATCCCTTTGCAGACTTTTTCATATCATCTTTACAACTTGTCTTCCCACCATTCCTTTTATTGGCAGTAAATATGGATACAATACACTTGGTCTCTTGATCAAAGCTATAAATACAATATGTAAATAGCAGAAGCTCCAAATCTTAGTAAGTAATCGTGTAATTTTTGCAGCATATGTAACTACGTGAAGGGATTCAAAATAAGCTGGAGCAAATAACAGGAGACTAAATATATCAGCTAGGAATCCCAATAGTTGGTTCATCCTCCAGAATAAAACCATCCCAGGAGACAATATGCGAACACAAAGAACTGCTCGATTCAAACGTTTGGGTGGCTTATGAAAGAAATAAGCATCAAAATGTTACACAAGGACATAACAAAATAGGAGCAGAAGGCCACTCGGCCCCTCATGCCTGCCCCCATCCCATGATCATTGTGAATCTGCTCCAGACTTCATCTCTTCTGTGCCAGTTCTCCAGAGTCCTCAATTCACTGATCATACAAAAAAACCTCCTTACACTTTAAATATCCTCAGTGAACTAGCTTCCACAATCCACTGGGGAATTCCAGAGATTCACCACCCTCCGATAAATAAGTTCCTACGCACATCAGTTTTAAATGATTAACCCCTAATCTTGTAAGTATGTGCCCTCGCTGGAGATTCTCCACTAGTGGAAACATCTTGGCCTCCACCATGAAGAAACATGTGAAGTATTGTTTTAACTTATCTGCCATTCCCTTGTTATTCATTTCCCATTCTTGCTCTTTAGGAGTCCCACACTTACTCGAGCTACCCATTTCCTTTTTATATATTCATCATAGCCCTTGATGTCTGTTTTGATATTACTTATCAGTTTTATTTCAATCAATTTTCTCCTTCCTCCTTTTAGTCTTTCGCTGCTACTCCCAAAGGCTGATGGTAGACCAGAAGACTAGGAATTTTTAGAATTCCCAGTCCTCTGGTCTCTCACTAGCCCTTGCCACTTTGTTTGCTCTAGTCTTTGATTTATTATTTTCCTTGCTCTCCTTTGTTAATCACGGATGGTTCCTGTTTCTCCTGGGATCCCTCTTTCTAAAAAGGATAAATTTCCACTGAACACTATAAACTAATTGTTTAAATATCTGCCACTGCTCATCCACTGACCTATCTCTTAGCCAATTCACCCAGCCCACCACAGACAACTATACTTTTACAATAGTCCTTATTTAAATTGAAGACACTGGTAATGAACCCAGGGTGTTTATCCTAAAACTGTATCTGCCACATTGTGGTCAAAACTCCCCATGGAATCTTTAATCAAATATTTCACTAATTCTCCTTGTTACACGGGTTCAAACCTAAAACAGCCTTGGATGGGTTCTGTAATGTATACTCTAAGAAACAATCCGTGACAAACTCCACAAATCCCTCTTCCATGGTACCCTTCCCAGTTTGGTTAGTCTAATCAAATGCAGATTAAAATCACCCATGAGCAGGCACGGTAGGGTAGCAGTTAGCGTAACGCTATTACAGCGCCAGCGACCTGGGTTCAATTCCGGCCGCTGTCTGTAAGGAGCTTGTACGTTCTCCCCGTGTCTGCGTGGGTTTCCTCTGGGTGCTCCGGTTTCCTCCCACATTCCAAAGACATACAGGTTAGGCTAGGAAGTTGTGGGCATGCTATGTTGGCGCCAGAAGCGTGGCAACACTTGCGGGCTGCCCCCAGAACACTCTACGCAAAAGATACATTTCACTGTGTATTTCGATGTACATGTGACTAATTGTGACTAATAAAGAAAGATAAAGATAACTGCAGTTCCTTTCTTACACAAATTTTGCTTTGTCCATTTATACTTCATCCCATCGAGAAGTAACACCCTGGGGGCATTACAGACTGTCTTCTTTTCCCTGCTATTCAATATTTCCACCCAAACTGATTCCACATCACTATCCAGTGCATCCATATTGCTACTCAGAACCACATTAATTTCTTCTTTGATTAACAAAGCTTCCCCACACTTCCTTTCCTTTTTCCAAGCAAACAATAAACTGCTGGAAGGACTCAGCAGGTTAAGCAGCATCTCTGGAGGCTAAAGGATAGTTGATGTTTCAGGAGTTTCAGGGAGAAATCCTGTCTGGTTTTGTCTTGATCCAAAAGGTTGACCATCCCATTGCAGTTTATTTTTTGCTCCAGATCCCAGCATCTGCTGTCTCTTGTGTCTCCTTTTCTTTTTTGCCTCGTTTTGGAACCTTGAATAACTTAGAATATTAAGTTCCCAGTCCTGGTCATCCTGCAGCCATGTCCCTGTTATTATCTGTGCCTTATCTGTCTTGCTACAAACACTATGTGCATCTGATAAAGAGCCTTAAGCTTAAACTTTTTACATTTTTTCTTACTTTCTGTTTACTTATTTACTTTCTGTCACACACCTTTGCTTATATTTTCTGCACCTTCTTCTCATGTTTTGATTTTCATTTTCTTCCTCATTATCTTGTACCATTACTCTCCTATTTCTTTGTTTTATTAAACTTCCCATCACCAGCACCCTCCTTCCCTCCCTCTAATTAGATTAAAGCCCTTTCCAGAAGCCTGTTTATGCAACTATGTTCTGCGTTCAGTTTTCTTTTTACTGCCTCAATGTATAGCATAATCTGCCCGGATGGCATGCAAACAAAGTTTTTCACTGTATCTCAGTACATGTGACAATAAACCAATAAACCAAAGGTCATTGTTCCTGGCAATGGTTCAGATGAACATTGTCCCTATAGAGCAGCTTTCTCCTTCCCCAGTACTGGTGCCAGTGCCCCATGAATCATGAACCATTGCTCTCAAACCAATCCATAAGCCATGGTCACTCACTGCGTACGAGGTCGCTGTTATTTACTTCTTCCCTCTAATTCCAATTTGCTACTCTATTCTTCATCCCACAGATGGAAGGATAAAAGGACATCCAATTCCACAGATTTCATCTAAGCTGCCTTTGACCAACTTTCTAAAAGCAGAGTTCAATAGCATGCAGGAACGGAAAACACGGACTTTTGTTAAATGTTCTCTTCTAACAATACAAGTGCCTTGTTTAGTGTTCAGTACCACATGTCACAGGCCTGAAAAATTATGCCTGGAATGACCTTTACATTCACACACACAGCAATGTTGCCCTAAATTTATTACTGATGGTTTATTTCCAAGTAGTATAGAAATGCAACATGTTTAACACTAAGGGTTATACTGGAACACTCACCTGGTGGAGGCAAGTCTAGTTTACTACGCTTTAGCTCAGACATGGAGTTTTGAAGTTGATCTACAACAAAGTCATCTTCAAAGAAGAAATCCTTGGCCAGAGATTCCTGCAGAAACTCTATCAAGTCTTCCATTGCTAATTTCATCATATGTTCTGTGAAAACAAATAGACTTTCATTACAGTTTTGAAGGGGAAGGGATTTTCCTGCCTCCTCTGAAAATTCACCATTTTCTGCCCAAGCAAGCAAACAAACCATGCACTCTCACAAGCAGGAGGTTCCTGGTCAGATCTGCTTTCTACTTTTATCTTACCTATAGCAAACGCTAAGCCTTTGCTTAGAAGCTCTTCTTCACTATGTTATAGAAATCAAGATCTCCACATGGGAAAAGCACCATCATAAACATTTATGTAGCCACTCTGTTGGACAGCATGCTATAGCAAAACTGTATTGAACTCTTTCTTGACGCAACATACTTTGGATATGAGCTTTCTTCACATAACCCTAAATTGCCCCATCTTTATCTGAGAGGAAAAGATTATTCATGAGACACAGCTGACCAGGAGACAAGAGTCCATTACCTTTCATTTATCTAACTCAATCCTACAGTTGGAGTACAAGGAAACAATTTTCAGAAGTCCCACAGCTGAAAGTCACTTTAACATAATCAGATATTTATGTATAAAGTCTCTTTAATACCATCAGGTATCAATGTAAAAAAATATGGGGCAGAAACCCTTGGATGAGAGGCCTGACCAAGTTCTCCTAAGACTAATTTTAAGGATTCACCTGTCAAGATAGTCAAAATCAGGTAACTTAGATGAAGTACCATCTTTGGTAGCTCAAAAGTACATCATTACCTAATGCTTTCTTGGCCAATCCTTGAAAATAATACATTAGTCAGGCTATTAAATATGTTGCATGATTCTAGTATTTAAGAACCTTATTTCAGCAAAATCTTTGACCTGGTATGTCACAGGTTTGACCTTTGGCTTGAAATCAGTTAGCTATTCCCAAGCACAATTGTGATGAGCCACAGCAGTTTCTATCAGCAATGTCCCAGCTCTAAACTGAACATTAATCATAGGCTAGTATTTCTGATCATTATTCAGTGATCTTTTTGAATATTTGATACAAAGCTCTCAGGGGAAAAAAAACAGGATGGACTTCAGCTGCAATTTCCCTCCAACAGTTCAATACTCTGCTGGCAGTCATGATCTTGGCCTGCTAATGAAGAACAAGGCACTTTGGTAAAATAGTGCCTGTGAGGCACTGAAACAATCTATTCAAATGTGCAGGAGAAACTTATTGGGAGGGCAAGAAAGAAAATGTTTAATGGTATATTTGCCCTTTAAAATACAATAGCCACAGTGGCTAAAACACATACTGTAAGTACAGGTTTCACTGAGCCAACAGTAGCTCAACTAGATTACTTGAATCAAGCTTGTTTCAACACAACACCATGAATATAAATTCATTGTAGTCATTTGTGCATTGAACAAAAGTAATGCAAGGCTGGAAGAGCCAGCTTAATAATTTACATGGTTTTGCTCCTCGACTGTTGAACTGATTTGAGGAGGAGGTTGGCTCTTACTGTTGATTAATTTCTGCTCTCAATGTCAGATTGTTTTTAAAGCTCACAAATTACATTACTTGGCTCTGCACTTATCCAATCATTTCGAACAGTAGAACATTCTTTGCTTAGCAGCTATTAAGGTTTGTCCGAGCATTAGCAAAATCCTCTTGAAAACAACAATAATTTGCATTTATATAGTGGTCCCGACCCAATGAAATGTCTCAAGGCACCTAACAGGGTGATTATTAAATGAAGCACCAAACAATCTGCTGGAAGGACTCAGCGGGTCGAGCAGCATCTGTGAGAGGAAAGGAATTGTTGACGTTTTAGGTCAAAACTCTGCATCAGGACTCGACCAGAAACTTATTAAAACCCGGATTATTAAATGAAAGTCACCAGGCCACAAAGAGATATCAGGAAAGATAAAGACTAGGACAAAGAGGTAGATTTTAAGAAGAATCTTAAAGGAGAGCAAGATGGAATCAGAGAATATTAGGAGAGGTAAAGCAAGTACTGCTTATGGAGGAAACCTAACACCATGTGCACTGTTACCCAGAGAAATCCAGAAGTCACTAATTCCCTGCTCTCGTTAAGGATGTGCTTCTGAGTCTTCTGAATATTCAGCAGGAATTGGTTAATTGTGAAGAACATACTGTTATTTAGAGAAACCTGAAAATATTCAAGAAGAGAAAACTTTCAAAAAATTACTTACTGATCCGTAATTTCGATTTAACAACCCATTTGGCCTGAAAGCTAATTTTCTAGATGTGGAGCCCAATTCTCTCAATGATTTGAAAATCAAAATATTTGAAAAGAATTTGACAGTTTATAATACTTTAAGCTTCTTGATGATCTTGTACATTTTAAGCTCTGCCAAATGTTTAAATGTGTCAGTTAAGGTCCGCTCAGTTTCTCTAAGAACTGTCACATTATGGTCTCACCCTATCAGAAACACTCCCTTTATTCCACCCATCCTTCTCCCCCACCTCATCTGCTACCTAAAGCTAACTTAGTATTTTCTCTCTTTCTCAGTTCTGATGAAGGGTCTCAAACCTGAAACATTAACCATTTCTCTTTCCACAGATGCTGCCTGACCAGCTGAGTGTTTCTAGCTTTTTTGTTTTTATTTCAGATTTCCAGCATCTGCAGTTTTTTTGATGTCCATTTATGGACTATTATACAAGATCACCGACCAGAGTTATTTTTCTTTTCACGATTGTTGTTCAACTAACTCTTCTCTGTTTTTATTTCAAATTTCAACCAGACACAGTTTGCAGCTGTTTTTATTCATTTAATGATGTTACTGCCCAGACTAGCTCATTATTCCAAATATATCTTCCAAAGATTTTATTAAAGCCCTCCATTTAACAACAAAATTGAATTTCGCTAGCTTGTTACATTGGATATTTTGCGAAGAGTCGACTCCAGTTTACTGAAAACAACTGAACACTTCTGCCTGCCAAATGTGTAGCATAGTGCCAAAAACAACAGAGTTCTGAGCATTTCACCTAACCTCCCACTGAGTGGTCAAAATGTCAGGCAACTGAGGGAGTTAGCAGTTTATTGGTCTGGTCGAATTAAGATAAAAAAAATATTAACTACAGAAAAAATAGTTCCTTCAAGGCTTTGGTGGATAAATATATATTGCACTAACAAAGGATCAAGATTCAAACCCTGGTCATTGCTGAGCTTGTTAGTTCTATGTTCACATGGGGCACTGTAATTGGCTTCATCAGCCCGTGACAAAGAAAGGGATTTACAAAACACAGCAGAAGAATCTTGTTTCCAGTTGCTGCACACTATCACCGTTCCTTAAGTGCATAGATAAATACTACCATTTATCATAACTAGATAGTACCATTCCTTAAATGCTAAACCTAGTGACATTTAAGCATAAAGAATAATTGCCTGTAAAAAGGGGGCTGCGGTTCCCTACCACAATGCAGCTGAGGCTTTGGAATAAGAGCAGAGGTAAAGGGGAAAATTAGAAAAGGAAGCATTTGAAGAATACTACACTTTCAATTCTGCACAGTCTTTTTGAGTTCAGTCCAGACTAGATGAAAGTACATTGCACTGTTTGATGCAAGCATCCCAATTAAAGTGAAATGGTGCTAGGTTTAGCAAGCTGCGCTATTAACCAAAATAACCGTACACCATTTGCCATTAATTACAAATCATAGTTGAGAAACAGCTGATGTGACATTTTACACTGATGCAATTTGTGGGGGATGGGGACTGCATAGCTTTACCTTTCTCTTCCCTAAAACTAAACCTCTATCATAAGTCTCCAAGACATTTTTGAAATATCATTGTAGGTATAATATTTAAATGATTTGATGTTATATAATTGAGTTGGATAACTCTAAGCTGCAAAGTGGACAAACACAATAAAATGTCAATAATGAAGTGACCTTACTTTTGTGCAGTTTAAGAATTGTGTACGACATTGCTGTAAGAATCCGGTCTCCTTCTAACATGTAGATATCCCACAGCCTCAATGTTAGAGTGAAGGGAGTCTGTGACAAGGTAAATCAAAAACATTAGCTATATAAATATGCCTGGAAATGGTTTAAGTTTTAAATAACATTTCTATAAATTTATTAGTGTTTTAAAAGTTATTTCCCGTGAGTTCAAGAATGTGCATTACTAATGTGGATTAGGAATTGGCTATGGATTAGGAATTGGCTTGCATGTAGAAAGCAGAGGGTTGTGGTGAAAGGAGTGCCCTCGGATTGGAAGGCAGTGACTAGTGGTGTCCCACAGGGATCGGTTCTGGGACCTCTACTTTTTGTGATATTTATAGATGACTTAGATGAGGGGGTGGAGGGCCGGGTTAGTAAGTTTGCGGACGACACTAAGATAGGCGGTGTTGTGGATAGTGTGGAGGGCTGTCGGAGCTTACAGAGGGATATTGATGGGATGCAGAGCTGGGCTGACAAGTGGCAGATGGAGTTCAATCTGGAGAAGTGTGAGGTGGTACACTTTGGAAGGACAAATTCCAGGGCAGAGTACTGGGTGAATGCCAAGGTACTTGGCAGTGTGGAGGAGCAGAGGGATCTGGGGGCTCATATTCACAGTTCATTGAAAGTTGCCTCACAGGTGGAAAGAGCAGTTAAGAAGGCCAATGGGATGTTGGCTTTCATAAATCGCGGGATTGAGTTTGAGAGCCGCGAGGTGATGATGCAGCTTTACAAAACTCTAGTTAGGCCACACTTAGAGTACTGTGTTCAGTTCTGGTCGCCTCATTATAGGAAGGATGTGGAGGTGTTGGAGAGGGTGCAGAGGAGATTTACCAGGATGCTGCCTGGATTAGAGAGTACTGAATATGAGTAGAGGCTTAAGGTGCTAGGGCTTTATTCACTGGAAAGGAGGAGGATGAGAGGAGATATGATAGAGGTATATAAAATACTGAGAGGAAATTCCCAGGGCACCAATGCTCAAGACGAGAGGTCATGGCTTTAAGGTTATGGGTGGGAGGTTCAGGGGAGATGTCAGGGTGAGGTTTTTCACCCAGAGAGTGGTTGGTGCATGGAATGCACTGCCTGGGGTGGTGGTGGAGGCAGATACATTGAACAAGTTCAAGAGCTTGTTGGATAGGCATATGGAGGAGTGTGGGATGGGGGGATATGCCGGAGGAAGGGGTTAGGTAGTGTGAGGGTGGTTTGATGGACGGCACAACATGGTGGGCCGAAGGGCCTGTTTTGTGCTGTATGGTTCTATGGTTTTCACCTGCAACAATAGATAAAACGTACCATGATTCTATATATCAAGTAAGTAAATGCAAGTAAAAGGAAATTCATTAAAAATATCTGTAATAACAGAGAAGGAATAATAGAAGTAGTTACAATCAATGCAGATCCTATGACTTTTTTTTCTGCAGAAGAAATATTGATCAACCCAATAAGGCATGGGGAAACTGCATGTCAGGTAGACCATGTGCCCATTCAAACCAATGAAAGGCAAGTGGTCTATTTTACATTCAGTATAATGACCCCTGTAAACATGTATAATCAGAGAAAGCAAATTGGCAGCATATATTCATCAAGCACACCTACTGACTGGTGGAGAAAACCAACTTTGCTGCCCTGATCAAAGTTAGAGACAAGCATTAAAGAAAATTTAAGGACGAAGTTCATTCTGATCACTGGAATTCATCCTTGCTGTAACAATATTTTCATCATAGAATACAGCTGTATTGGGAAATTTTCATTTCTACTATCATATTTTTCATAATGTTACCCTTGAGCAAAGAAGCGTTATTGATTTTTTTTAGCATTATGATTCTCTGATCCTACTTATTCACTTAGAAGATGTATGATGGGAATAAATTTCTACAATTTTCAATGGTTTAACACAGTTCATATGCTTGGAAGAGTTCTTGCCTTTAACTCCATAGCTTCTTGTCTGAACAGTTGGAGTTTTAACATTACATTGATCCACATTAAACTTGGAATAAATGTTTGATGTCTTTGTATTTTCTCTACATTCTACATATAACTCTGGTGTGATAATCAAAATTGAACACAGGAATAGAACTGGCAGATAATTGAGATACCGTAAAACCTTAATTAACTTTCAAGACTAGGAAAGCTCGCATTCAAATTTTAACCGTTTCGTAATATTAGGCAGGACTTTAGCAGCAAGCAGATTACTACTGCAAATTCTTCAACTATCCTTCTGCCAAATTAATTCCAATACTGCAAAGTTACAAGACTTATTTCTATCCAATATTCAATATGTGACTTTTATGTTTTAAGTTCGCAGGGAAGACAGAAAAATTTCACGTACAAAATTACTGACCCTTCAGTCATCTGCTGTGTTTCTCAGAAGTGGAGAGCAATTTTATGAAATTATGGATAGAATTAGGGGGAAGTAAAAGTCACCATTGGGATAAATTTATTTTTCAGCTAATTGATGTAAATGAGAATTCACTGACTTGCCTTAGCATACCACCTTTTTAAATTTGATTAATTAATAATTTCAGACGTACACCATTCTTTTACATTCAACTTGTTTTTTCATGAAAGAAGCAGTGTACCGTATCATATCTGGTCATGACCAATGGGACAAGGTCATGACCAAATCTAATCATGTTTACACATTTCAGATGGTGTTGGGTTCCATGAAAACTCCCCTATAAATTAGAAACTAATGTGCATAAATGAACAATTTAGTCTAAAGAAAACATTTCTTCTTTGAGTCCTGTGTCCATAGATGATTTGAGCGAACTGGCTTACAGAGGTCAGTCGGCAAACAGTAGCACACTGCATGACACTTGCATAGAACAGAGAACATTACAGCACAGTACAGGCCCTTCAGCCCACAATGTCGTGCTGACCTTCTAGTCTACTCTGTCTTCAATCTAACCATTCCCTCCCACATACCCTCCCATTTTTCTATCATCCATGTGCCTATCTAAGAGTCTCTTAAATGTCCCTAATGTATCTGCCTCTACTAGCGCCCCTGGCAGCACGTTCCACGCACCCACAACCATCTGTGTAAAAAAGATGAGGTGACTTGATAAAGGTCTACAAGATGATAAGAGGCATAGATCGAGTGGACAGCCAGAGAGTTACCTCTGATATCCCCCTGTACTTTCCTCCGATCACCTTAAAATTATATCCCCTCGTGTTAGCCATTTCTACCCTGGGAAAAAGTCTCTGGCTGTCCACTCAGTCTATGCCTCTTATCAGTTTGTACACCTCTATCAAGTCACCTCTCATCTTCCTTTGCTCCAAAAAGTCCTGGCTCACTCAACCTATCCTCATAAGACTTGCTCTCCAATCCAGGTAGCACCCTGGCAAATCTCCTCTGCACCCTTTCTAAAGCTTCCACATCCTTCCTATAGTGAAGCGACCAGAACTGAACACAATATTCTAAGTGTGATCTAACCAGGGTTTTATAGAGCTGCAACATTACCTCGCGGCTCTTGAACTCAATCCCCCGACTAATGAAGGCCAACATGCCATACGCCTTCTTAACAACCCTATCAACTTGTGCAACAGCTTTGAGGGATCAATGGACTTGGATCCCAAGATCCCTCTGTTCCTCCACATTGCTAAGAATCCTGCCATTAACCGTGCATTCTGCCTTCAAATTCGACTTTCCAAAGTGAATTCCTTCACACTTTTCTGGTTGAACTCCATGTGCCACTTCTCAGCCCAGCTTTGCATCCTATCAATGTCCCGTTGTAACCCTCGATAATCTTCTACACTATCCACAACACCACTGACCTTCGTGTCATCAGAAAACTTACAAACCTACCCTTCCAGCTCCTCATCCAAGTCATTTATAAAAATCACAAAGAGCAGGGGTCACAGAACAGATCCCTGCAGAATACCACTGGTCACCAACCTCTAGGCAGAATACATTCCATCTACAACCACCCTCTGCCTTCTATGGGCAAGCCGATTCCAAATCCACACAGGCAAGTTTCTCAGGATCCCATGCCTCCTGACCTTCTGAATGAGCCTATCATGGGGAACCTTATCAAATGCCTTACTAAAGTCTATATGCACCACATCCATGGCTCTACCCTCATCAATGTGTTTTGTCACATCCTCATGAGGCATGACCTGCACCTCACAAAGCCATGCTGACTATCCCTAATCAGACTATGGTTCTCCAAATGCTCATAACTCCTGTCCCTAAGAATCTTTTCCAATAATTTGCCCACCACTGAAGTAAGACTCACTAGTCGATAATTCCCAGGGTTATCCCTACTCCCTTTCTTGAACAAAGGAATAACCCTGCACCAATTTCTCAGCCACACACTCATCTGCCAAAGCAATCTATTCTTGGTCATATCTGCTACCTGGTCATAAGATTCTTATCGTTAATCAATCCAACTAAAATTGGTCATGTAATCTTTTTTTAAGATTTCTATTCAAGCATGACAAACCTGCAAGATTTGTTGGAAACATGAGTTACCTTTCACAATTTCACTTCAATTTGGACGTTTCTGATTCTTCATCTTTAAGGTCTTCACTATTTTACCCACCAATCCACAGGATCCTGAGTCACAAACTTTTCCAATGTCTACGATATTCAATGATTTCTGCCAGAATTCTTGGAGTTTCCTCCCTTGGTTCCTAAGGACTCTTGGGTGCAATTCATCCAACCACAAGTTATTCAGCATCCACTCAAGATACAAATAATATGTGCCTCTGCAAATTTCTGAATTTATGCTTCAAACCAAATTGTGTTATCCATTTACTTCTTCATAAAAATGGAGGTAAAAAATTTCCTCCAGCCAGTTGTTAAAATTTTATTGTCTTAAGTCTTTTACAGGCATGCTAATGGAATTTTTTTTACATAATCCTGGTACACATCATGCTGATCTGGTACTTGAATTTTTTTTTAACATTGTAGCAGTTTATGGATGTCTAACAACTGGAAAAAATGTATAGCTTGACCTCAAATAAAGTCAATTACTGGTTAGAATGCACAGTTTGCACTGCCCTCAGCATCAGTTTCAGTTTACTACTTTAGTAGGGAAAAGCAAGGAATATAGTTCTGGAAGTCAAGTAGAAACCCAGGATAAACTTGTGATGAATGAAACCCAAAACAAAATCATAAGCCCTCATAATACATTAAGTTATCTCAAAATTGAAAAAAGATGCTGATCAAGACCTAGTTTTGCATTGCCTCTCCTAAATATTCTCACAATTTAAAATAGCACAGACTTTTTTTTGGGAGTAGTGTGAACAAGTTTCTATCTTGTCTTTTTTTCTATATGTAGCAGTTGTAGGAGGCAGAAATAATACATTAACTAATATTAGCAACTGAAAACCATAATGAGAGTAACCATAACAAGTTGATTGATCTCAAAATTAACATTTCCTATTGCTGCCATCGAGATCAATGAAGAAATCTGAATATATATATATTGCTCGATGACTGTGGATCAACAAGTCATGCATCAAAGAACAAGATCATTCAAATGAAAGAATTTCACAGGCAGAAGAACCACTGTAAAAATACAGCATTAGTGTTCTTTGTTGAATTTTGAAATCAAAAATTAACGTTGAAGTCCAAACCTAACATTAAATTAGGTTGAAGTCCAAATCTAAACTTTTACTTCAGGCACTTTTGTTTTAATTCATTCAAGAAATGTGGACATAGATGGTGGACAATGCCAGCATTAATTGTACATTTCTAATTGCTCCATAACAGAGGAGATAGTTAAGAGTCAACCTCATTCATGGACTGGGGCCATCTACTGGTCAGGCCAATTAAGGACAGCAAATTTTCTTCCCAAGAAAACTTTAGTGAACCAGACTAGCTTTTAAGGTAAGTATATAGTTTTATGACTGCTGCTCCTGAAACTGGCTTTTTTAAAAAAAACATTCCAGTTTTTCTTCAAACTCATGTCGCTGGATCAATAGTCCAGAATTCTGGATGCTAATCCAATAATATAATCACACAACAGTACCCATACTCTTGTAACAGTAACATAATTAATGTCTCTAACTCCACTAAAGCATGAACGAAATATGAATTTTAATTAGTAGCTAACTGAGACAGTGTCAGACATAATACCATAAGTATGAACAGGAGTAAGCTAATTAGGCCCTCAAACACACCTATTCAAAAGGATCAAAGCTGATCCGATATTCCTCAAGCTCACTTTTGTGCCCTTTTCACTTTACCCGTGATACCCTTATTCATTAAAAATTTATCTATCTCAGCCTTAAATATACACATGGACACAGTTCTCCAAGGCAAAGAGTTCCATCAGAACATAAGAAATAGGAGCAGCAGTAGGCCATCTGACCCATTGAGCCTGCTCCGCCATTCAATAAGATCATGGCTGATCTGGCCGTGGACTCAGCTCCACCAACCAGCCTCTTCCCCATAACCCTCAATTCCTCTACTATGCAAAAATCTATCTAACTGTGTCTTAAATATATTTAACGAGGTAGCCTCCACTGCTTCCCTGGGCAGAGAATTCCACAGATTCACTACTCTCTGGGAAAAGCAATTTCTCCTCATCTCCATCCTAAACCCTACTCCCCCGAATCATGAGGTTACGTTCCCTAGTTCTAGACTCACCTACCAGTGGAAGCAACTTTCCTGCCTCTATCTTATCTATCCCTTTCATAATTTTATGTTTCTATAAGATCCCTTCTCATTCTTCTGAATATAGTCCCAGGCGACTTAATCCCTCCTCATAGGCTAAACCCCTCATCTCCAGAATCAACCCGGTTAACCTCCTCTGCACCGCCTCCAAAGCCAGTATATCTTTCCTCAAGCAAGGACACCAGAACTGCACACAGTACTCCAGGTGTGGCCTCACCAGTACCCTGTACAATTGCAGCATAACCTCCCTGCTCTTAAAATCAATCCCTATAGCAATGAAGGCCAACATTCCATTTGCCTTCTTGTTAACCTGTTGCACCTACAAACCAACCTTTTGTGATTCATGCACAAGCACTCCCAAGTCCCTCTGCACAATAAAATGCTGCAGTCTTTCACCATTTAAATAATAATCTGATCTATTTTTTCCTTCCAAAGTGGATGACCTCGCATTTATTAACATTGTACTCCATCTGCCAGACCCTTGCCCACTCACTTAACCTATCTATATCTCTCTGCAAACTCTCAGCATCCTCCACACAATTTGCTTTTCCACTCAATTTAGTGTTTTTAGCAAACTTAGATACACTACACTCAGTCCCCTCTTCCAAATCGTTTGTGTATCGTGAACAGTTGCGGGCCCAGCACTGACACCTGTGGCACTTCGCTCTCCACTGATAGCCAACCAGAGAAGCACACATTTATCCCAACTCTCCGCCTTCTACTGGTTAACCAATCCTCTATCCATGCCAATACATTACCCCCAAGTTCATGTGTCCTTATCTTATATTCCAAAGACTCAACCCTCAAAGATATTCTTCCTCATCTCAGCCTTAAATAGCTTAATACTGCTAAGATAGAGACAAGTAGTTTATTTCTATCTACGTAACCAAGGTTTTTCTTTTTCTTTCATGCACACATGAAGTCACAAGAATGCCTTGGTCATTCTTTTGAAGGTTCTGACAATATGCCCATTATAATCATATATTCAGAAAACCTGAATACAGATGCAAGCAAATGCAAAGGAAAATGCTAGTAATGCCCAGATCCCAGAAATAAAAATAAACATTTGAAATTTCAGACCTGCGCTATTATCTGCAAAGTGCTACTCAGCTCAACAACACATTCCCTGCGCCCGAGCAATGGTAATGTTAATTTACAATAAGGGAAATTTGCAAGCCAAACCTTGGGGTAAATCTTATTCTGAGTTTGCCCTGTGACAGAGAGCCGAAAGTATTCATCAGTTAACAAAAGAATATTGATGAGATAATCAGGTATAGATGTTTAGATTATGAATGCACACTCAGTGAATCTCCTGTGCATTTTGAATCCCACTACGCCTCACTCCCTCCAAAAGGGATTGTTAGCACATTTATAATAAACATTTAAAAAGATAGATAATTTTGCAGGATGAATGTGATTCTATTCAGTAAGCCAAAAAAGTAATGATATCAGTGCCAGCATATCAATTAATTAAACTATGCAGAGGGCAGTGATGTTTTATATTACAGCATACTTCAAGTTGAAAGAGGGGCAAGTGGTGGGTGGGGAAGTCAATGCAGCTCAACATGGCAACAATGCCAGAGATACAAGTATAATGAACTCATTCAGACACAAACCTTGCTGTTCAAACAAGACACAACAGCATTATTTGAAATACTGGTCAACATGCAAATAGTTATAAGTCATGATTAGGGACGTTCTTCTACATCAGGCAGTACAAGACACAGCATTCTTAAACTGCAAAGGAACGCTTCTATGCAAAAAGAAAATCATGTGTTTAGACCGAATAGTTTTGACATTTTAAGTGAAAAGTCCATAATCTGCAGAATTAGGATAAAAAGCACATGCCTATCCTGATACTTTAACTTCATTTGTGCTGAAATATTTTTAAGTATTATATTTAACCATGGTTATAGATCACCGGTTTAGTAGGGCATTTTACTTGGTAGTGGGAATGCATTAAAAATACAAAAACATGACTGTAAACTTTTAAGAATCATAGATTTAAGTAATTGTCAAATTCACTTTGGAATTATATTGATGCAAGTCTAGACTTTTCTGGTGCTTTTAACAGTCCACATGGTTTTATTTGCACACACCTGATTTGCATGCACAATCAAGGGTTTTAAAATCATTACTAAACTTAGATCAATAATATCCTGGTACAACTATTGTCTATTATACTTTTGGTACTTTTCTGAAAAAAATCAAGCCATTATTAGCAGCTTTTGCAGAATATTCCAGATAATAACCCTTCTCTCTGCTCTTCCTTCAATTTAAGATTATATTTTCCTTAACATTACTTTTTTTTGGATTACCTTGTTCCATTGTTTTTCTCATCACATGTACAATTGCTTTGCCCATGTTTTCTTTGTAATTAACTTAAAATAGACTTTGATTTACTTGTGTTCATTATTACCATTAACTTTTCTTCATATATTCTCATTTGTGAAATCTTCAGTCTTTTCCTTGTTTTTCCTTACACCCTCACTACATTATTTGCTCTATGATAATTTACTAACCTTCAGAACCAAGACTATTTTCTCAAAGTGAAATCTTCAAAACAAGTTGAATTCTGCTACCTGAAACTGCAATCTGCAAGTATCTTCGTACTGGATCGAAGCCCCAGTCTAAGCTACCAGGATATGAAAAGAAGCCTGCAGGAAGCAATCAAATTGAAGCTGCAGAGCTGGATCTTCAAATTGAGTACCTAAGGTGCTATAGCACATAAAGGTTCCAGAGGACATGGAGAAAGAGTTGAGGCACAACATGCAAAAAATGAATGATTCTTGCCAGGTAATAACATATAGTGATTAAAATACCTTACAATTTTTACTTTTTAATTAAACAAAAAACTGACCAGGATTTCTACTCGACTGCTATCCATAAAGATCTGTTGGAAAACATGTGCAGCTTGATGTTGGATGACAAATGCTTGATTGTACCTTTCCTCATTTGCCACAGTTATGTAACTATTTGACAGTCACTGTTTAAGAACAAGGTACCAGAAGGTAGCCTGTGGTGTTGAAATGCATCTCAACAGATCATTGCTCTGAGGTATAGTGAAAACTAGAGTGCAGCCAGATTGAGCTAACAGGGAAAAATATCATGGGGTACAGTGCTAGAACAATTCATAGAGGCAGTCACCAAAGAAAAAGAAAAAATAGATAGGAAGTCTGATATGAGCAAACAAGAGAAAGTAAAGACATAAATAAAACATGGCAAAGGTTTCCACCAAAAAGCATAGCAAAATTAAAAACAGTAATTTCTGTATAAAAGCACGTTGGTGATGTAGAAAGACCAATTCCCTGTACCCCATGTACTGCTTTTGAAAGAAGGATCTATGATACACAGTGCAGTTAAATGATTGGTGTCTAACAATAATATTAGGATTGCTTTTAAAAGTCATTTTTTTCCTTCCCTTTGACTTGCAATCACAGGTAGTGTAGCTCTTGATTTACCCTGAGGCCATTATTCAACTTACTTGTTTGGACTGGTGGATCTAATGCGTAATTGAGGGATAAGAAATCAAGTTCCAATTCCCACACACACTTCCCATAGGGGAAAAGCATTAACATGCAAGAATGGTAATCCTGGACAATTACCCTGTTCTTTAACCAAAAAGTACTCCAACTGGTTTCAAACCTGGTGCTTAGAAAGAGTTAGTACAAGTCAATGCAATTTGCATAAAATAACAAGGGTGAGTTGTATTACAAAAATACAAAGTACTCTTTGAATTGAACATCATTTAAGTAGATACAGACCTGCAGATTTAGTTGATTTTCGAGTCAGCCATTGGTCATAAAATAGCGAGATTCCCAAATCCAAAATCCTGTAATCTATGTGCCAAACTACAATATAATCATGAAAAAAAATTCTTGTTTACTACAGTTTAAAAAATTGTTAAAACTTACTCGGTCCAGAAAACACTGAAAGAACCACTTCATTGTATACAAAGATGTAAAGACGTCCTGGGCATCCTGTATATAAAAAAAAAGAAAAAGCTTTTAATATTTAAAAGTCACTGATATTTAGAGACATTTAAAAACTATTAACATTGAAGTGTATAATTAATATTTTTTAAAATGGTAAGCAAAGTCATAATTAAAAACTTTAAACTAATGTGAAATAATTAAAGAATCTGCCTTCCCCTTGACTTTATACCCACAGCCTTACAACCTCTATGGATATCAATGGGATGTCAAATCCTGCCCAAGAATTGGAATATTATTATCACACGTACTGAGGTACAGAGAAAAACTTGTCTTGCATACCGTTCATACAGATCAATTCATTACACAGTACATTGAGGTAGTACAAGGTAAAACAACAACAGAATGCAGAATAAGGTGTAACAGCTACAGAGAAAGTGCAGTGCAGGTAGACAATAAGGTGCAAAGTCATAATGAGGTAGATTGTGAGGTCAAGAGTCCATCTTATCATACTAGGGACCCATTCAATAGTCTTATAACAGCGGGAGAGAAGCTGTCCTTGAGCCTGGTGGTATGTGCTTTTAGGCTTTTGCTTCTCCTGCCTGATGGGAGAGGGGAGAAGAGAGAATATCCGGGGTGGGTGGGGCCTTTGATTAATGCTGGCTGCTTTACCAAGACAGCGAGAAGTGTAGACAGAGTCCATGGAGCGGAGGCTGGTTTCTGTGATGTACTAAGCTGCATCTACAACTCTCTGCAGTTTCTTGTGGTCATGGGCAGCAGTTGCCACACCAAGCCGCAATGTGTCCAGATAGGATGCTTTCTCTGGTGCATTGATCAAAATGGGTGAGGGTCGACTGGGACATGCCAAATTTCTTTAGCCTCCTGAGGAAGTAGAGGCGCTGGTGAGCTTTCTTGGCCATGGCGTCTACGTGGTTGGACGAGGACAGGCTGCTGGTGATGTTCACTCCTAAGAATTTGAAGCTCTCAGCCCTCTTGACCTCAGCACCGTTGATGAAGACAGGAGCATGTGCACCGCCTCCCTTCCCGAAGTCAATGACCAGCTCTTTTGTTTTGCTGACATTGAGGGAAAGGTTGTTGTCATGACACCACGTCACTAAGCTCTCTATCTCCATCCTGTACTCCAAATCATTGTTATTTGAGATATGGCCCACTATGGTGGTATCATCTGCAAACTTGTAGATGGAGTTAGAGCAGAATCTGACCAACTAATCATGAGTGTATAGGGAGTAAAGGGCTGAGGACGCAGCCTTGTGGGGCACCAGCCTTGAGAATAATCGTGGCTGCCTTTCCTTACTGACTGCAGTCTATTGGTCAGGAAGTCAAGGATCCAGTTGCAAAGGGAGGTGTTGAGTCCCAGGTTTCGGAGTGGTGATGAGTTTGCTTGAAATTATAGTATTGAAGGCGGAGCTGTAGTCAATAAACAATAGTCTAACGCAGGTGTTTTTACTGTCCAGATACTCTAGAGATGAGTGTAGGGCCATGGAGATGGTGGCTGGCGTCCAGATACAACCTAGCACAGTATCCAAAAACCAGTTTCACAGTGAGAGAGCTGGGAACTTTGGCAAGATCGAGTCCACTGCTGGTATATCGAGTGAATGCGTGGGGGTCCCAGATTTGCTTCCACCTAATGTTTTTGGTCTATGCTAAAATCACCTGCAAGGCCAATATGATCCCCCAAAACATTTATAACTATTGTTTATCAACTGACTGCAGATACTTACCAAATGTTGTTTAAGCTTTGGCATGAACTTCTTCAAAATCCGGTCATGATGTTCTTGAAACCGTAAAAGTTTTGGGAAGCCAGGCACAAAGAATCCTAAAAGATAATTGATTTGCAAAAATAAACTCCATTCAGTATGTATTTAACTTACTGTGGTTGATATTCCATTGCTGCACACCTACCTGGTTCAGATCCTTTGCTGGCTGAGAGCTAACTACAGCATGAGGTAGTGCATGTGCTAACATGTTTGGTGATGTAATCAGATCACATTGGATGGTTAGAAGATAACCAACCCATGAAACTGTCGACAAAACATTTGGTAGATGGCTGTAAGGTTTTTGAAGGCCTTTGAAAATCCCTGACATTCAGAAGCATTCAAAATCTATTAATAATAAATAACTCAAGAATAATAATTAAACCACTGTTATGATATAGAATTGCCAAAATAATTAAAGAAAACATTCCTACCAATATAATTTATCTAAGATGCAAATTACCTTAGACACATTGTCTTGCAACTATAGAATCTCTACTGAAAAGACTGAGTGCACTGCTGCAGTGGATTCCAGCAGCAGAGTGTACAAATAGATTCACTGTCATTTTGAATTAAAATATGCATAGGCTAATATCTCCAATTTGCTTATACTTATGTGGATGAATGACGGTAGTTGGTCATTAACCTAATGAAACTTACTAGCTTGGCCCTATGTTTCCACTGGTCTGAGCTATTAACTTACAAAAGGTTGGCAGTCAAATCAAATGGTTTCTCGTGAACCACCTTACTTCACACTGGAAGTATTTCAGATGACTTTGGACACTTGAACTTCATTGTGCATGTGTGTGCATGCGTATTATCAATGTTGCCTTGATAATGCTAAAGCATGAACTAATTTATTAATCAACCAAAAGGAACCTCTTTGAATTGCCCATCAAACATTATGAAAATACTTCAAAAAAAACTGTTGGTCGTTGGAAACACAAATTTATACAACACTGCAAATTACTGTCTTAATTTCTTACTATCTTCTGGATTTGTATCATTCCTTCATGCACTATAATGTATCAAATGTACAAAAGTAACTTCTCATTAACTTAAGTCAAGTCTTCTATTTTCAATTCCACTATATTAACATAGTTTTAATTACAACAATGGCAAAATTAAAAGTTAGCATGTATAAATTTATGGTGAATAAATGATGCATGCAATGGTTTTAAGTTCTGTTAATTTATCCACGGATTCAAATTAAGTTTTATATGACAGGTGTGAACTCGCAGAAATGCACTATCCATCACCTGAAAGCTAAAGATCTTAGATTTGATCTTTAAATTGCACACCACACTGTTTTTGCTGGCTGCAAGTGTTCCTGTAGCCATTGTCAGAGTGCCTCAATCTGTTCATTTTGCCAACATTCTTCCTGAAGGACAACAATTGAAAATTTCCCCATTTATCAAGAATAAGTTAGTCAATAAAAAATTACATTACATAAACTATAACTGTTACATCATAATTTTATGAAGCAAAGTAGGAGGCATTGCTTTAGGTTTTCTGTAGGGACTCCTGCAGCATTTATAACCAAACCAAAGTTATTTGGTTTGTGTTGGTTTGAAAAACTGATGCTTGGAATTAATATCTTCAAAATCAAAACCAATTCTGTCAAATTTTCAGTTTCCTCTTGTGCCTAAAATCCAAAGGAAAAATTTCTGATTTGTCAGTATGGATTCTGGAAATCAAGTAATCTTGTTCAAAAACATATCAATTCATGTAAAAAAAATGAAATCTGAAATACTAGAGCACTGCAATAAATGAAGCCAACTTCTAAAAATCACTGACCTCACTTGTCATGTGTTTATACAAATACTTAACATTGCTAATTGTTAAATATTGATTGTAATCAGATTATTTTGAAGAAAGAAAAATTATGTTTTTGCAGCAATGTTAATTCTCGAAGCACCCTTCCTCAGCAGTCTCATCTCTCCCTATGCATAATGTCTGATAGTGACACTATTATGTCTGCTGAAAATACTTTGCACTTCACTCCTATTCACCACTGCCTGCTTTAGCTCGGTTTATGTCCAGGTGAGAATGTTGTAATTACTCCAGTCCTGAGGCTAATCTGACAACTGCACTAAATCTAAATTCAACCTCGTATTTCTTTTAGTCTCAAGCGACCCACGCCCACACTTACACTCATTCATCACTCACCTGCTGCTTAAACCATGTTAACGTAAAACGTGGCCCAATTTATTGTAACAGCATCAGAAAATTAATCCAGCCCACAATGCCTTCACATTCAGTTGTGCTCTTTGCTCACTCCCAGCCCACTTAATGGGTCCCTGGTTTCACTCATTCATGTGTTTCTATACATCCTGGATAAAGTAGCATCTACTGCCCTATTGTTATTTTTAATAATACTGTTCTAGTTCCAGTTCTTAAGCAACTTGGCTACTATTATGTTGTAGTCCCACAGATTTTAAATTCATAAAAAGGTCAAAATCAAGAAATATAAAAAAAAATTGATTGTTTTTTTGTCAAATAAATAATGGAGGCCTCAACAATAGAGGGGCTATAGTTTATATAAAATTGTCAAGAAAAAGTCCATGAGAAGGGAATGCCCTCTGAAAAGCAAAAAAGATACAAACATAAGAAACAGAAGCAGGACTAGTCCATTTACCCCTCATGCCTGCCCTGTCTTTCAATACCATGACTGTTCTTTTACTTCAAGACTGCTTTCCTGCACTATCCACATATTACTTGATCCCCTTAATAACTGAAAATCCATTCCAGTCTTCCTTGAATATATTGAGCAACTGAGCCTCCATGATCCTGTTCGCTACAGAATTCCAAAGATGCATTGTACCATGGATGAAGAAATTTCTTCTCATCTTAGTCCTGAATGTCTGAGACTGTGACTCCTGATTCCAGACACCTCAGGCAAGGAAACATCAGTATGTTTCACCTCCCATTCTCCAGTGGGGGTAGCAAAGTAAGAGCTACTTGGTAATGAGATTGCAATCCAAATAAAAGAAATTGCAGGGGGCAATTTGGCAGGTAGAGAAGATGATGTGTTGGAACCCAAGCACAAGAAAACTGGTTGAGAGAGAGGAACAATAGAATTGTAGCAAACAAGTTGAAGGGCCCTGCCAATTCTGGACAAGCAAAAAGCTGTAGTCATGATGTTCTAGTCAACCATCCCTTTACTGTCATGGAGTTCAGCTGATTACAAATGATATAAACTGGGTCAAAATTAATCCATTAGGTCATTCAATTGTCCCTCCACTGACAGTCAACAAGTTTTATGTTTGTTTAATGGAAATATCGGGAAAAATCTTACCATGCATGCTATGTTTTGGACCAGACAGTAGTCGAACAAGTGCCCAGAAGGCATCCTCCTCATTCAGATACATAAGAAGCAGTGCAGTGATCTGACTCATTCCCTGGCAATAACCTACTTCCTGCAATGCAACAAAATGAAAAACAATGAAGTTGCAATGTTATTAAGAAGCAAGTCATTCCTTTTAGGGAAATTAAGTTGGGTATATGATTCATAAAGTTTTGTATTAAAACTTGTTAATGGATATTATATAAACCTGAGGAAAAAAGGACAGATATGAAAGAACAATCACTGTCAAACTTCTTTACAAAACTAATTTAATCTGCAAATCTTATTCCAGCAATCTGCAGTTGTGGTAACAAGTGTACCATAGGAGTTGCTGCTGTCAGAACTGGAAGGTGTGTAGAAAGATAGTAGTGAAACTTGATGCAGACAGAACAGCACAGCTGAACATGTACTGATGAGAAAAATTAGTACTTTTCCCTAAACATAAACCACTTGACTTACAAATACTGTGATAAAGCAACTATTGGAGAGATACCAAATTGGTGTAATGAAAAAAAAAATTAGGAAAGCAAAGAGAAACCACAAAATGAAATCACTGTGGAATAAAAAAAATAGGAATAGTATTCCATGCTTGCAACACAACAAAAGAAAGATCAGGACAGTGATATAATCACTTGGATGCCTACCATAAAAGGGCTGATGATGACATTGAAATGGCAAAAGTATTTCCTGCCTGCATCCAGAAAGCAGCACTCACTGTTGATTGGCCTGCCAACTCCCTGGAAACCAGCAGCAACTCCTTCAGTGAAGGTCCAACCACATCAGCATGGGCCCGAAACCTTTCACAAATAAATATAAACTCCACCCAAAAAAAAAGCTGGGGAAAAAAAACTTCTCAGCTGGCTGAGCCATGCTACTAGTTTAACCAGATGTGATAACAATGAATATGTATTTGAACGCTACTGACATATTAAAAAAAATTAATCAAATATTTTCAAAAATAAAAATTTAAAAATTAAATAAAGCACTTAAAGTTACTTTGGAACACTTGAAACAAATTATAATATTTAACTAAATTCAATTAACACAAAAAATGTAAATTACCTATTACTTACCTTAGTCCTTTGCTACTTTGCTATTGAAATTAATGGATATGCTACTGTGATGCTAAATCTAACCTGGCCTAAGTTCAGCAGGTGGATTTCTCAGCATAAACACTGCAGGATCCCTGGAATTTCATGCTTCCATGCACAAAATCCTTAATGTACTGATGCTTACCAGGGGTGAGGTGAAAGAAATGGAGGAAGTCAGCAGTTCAACGTGAAACTGCCATCTTTAGTCACAAAAATTCAGGCCAATTAATTTGCCTTCGATCTACTAGGGAACGTAAGAGAGTATATATGATATTAGGAAATCCAGAAGAACAGAAAGATGGGAGAAACAGTTGGTAAAGTAATCAACAAAATGCTTGATGTTTGGTGCTTTGCATCTGTCTGTGTTAAAACAAGTAAGTAGAAAATGTATGATTATAAATATATTAAAAAGTGATTAAGAAAGCAAAAGCAGCTGGAGAACTAGCAGAAAGCTAATTTGATTCATGAAATGTGTGATAGAACAAGTCCAGGGAAACACAGCCCAATTAACATCAGTGGCAGCAAAAATGGTTGCTCATCACTTGCATAAAATTTTGGATTTGACCATCAGAAGCACATTTTCATTTACTGTAGATATGCAAACTGGATATTGGAAAAGTGAGAGGACTGTTTGGGTCCCTGGATGGAGGTGATGAAGGTGGTGTAGGGGCCTGGGTGGAGGTGATGGAGGTGGTGTAGGGGCCTGGGTGGAGGTGATGAAGTATTGGAAATACTGAAGATGACTGGAAAAATACAGTAAGCCATTTTAAAAAAACTTAGAATTTAATTGGGAAATTAACTGTGGTATAAAAGCCCTAGAAAAAAAATTGAATAAGAATAATGAGAATTGTAAATGGAGAATAAGAAGAGGGATCTATTGTTATAAAAACACACATATCAGAATAACAATGCAGATTAAGAGCCATAAAATAATTTTAAGTACTGACTAGTCGAGAAGTGACATCAAACATCTATAGAACCCTTATTGCTCTACCTTTCTGAACAACTTTGGTCTGCATATTGTAAGGAGGCTAGCACGGCACTGGAGAAAGGGCAAGAGAGATTAACTGGAAAGAAAGTATCTATAAAGGAAGACCGAAAAAGTTGCGACACTTTTCTCTGGAAACGTGAAGACTAAGGCTGAACAAGCTGAGGTCTTCAAGAGTATGGAAGAGTTTGATAGGCTGGATGTACAAAAAAAAAATCAACTGGGGGAGAAACCTCAAGCCAGATTCATAAATATAATATAGTCATTCATAAACCCAGCAGGGAATTCAAGAGACACTTCTTCACGCAAAGGAGCAGCTAGAACTCCTAACACTAAGCAGTGGAAGTAAAAAGAACATACTAATTTAAGGGTAACCTAGATAAATTCATGAGGAGAAAGAAATAGCAGGACATGCTATTGAGTGTAGACTAAGAATTGTGCAGAGGTCATGTGGGGCTTAAACACTTACAATAGACTTTTAGGACTAAATGCACAGAAAATATTTTGTAACACTTTATAAGAGAACATTTGTTATTTGGTGAAATACATCTAAAGATTTTAACTCACTCTTAATCTACCAAAGATCAAATTATTGCCACTGACTTGCTTGAATTCATGATTTCTGCATTCTAATATGAATTTTTTGTACACCTTGATTTTGTCCTGCTACAAATAAGCCCACTAAGAATAGTGAAACAATGAGTAAAAAAAAAATTTCCTATGATTTCCTCCTCTAAATAACTTCCCACAATAAATTATCACCTATCAGGACCTTTTGTTTCAAAATCAAGGGTTTCAACAATCACTTCACAGAAAAAGTGTAAACGCTGGAATTGTGCATTTTGAAAGCAAGACTAAATAATAACATTCATTTTGAAAACTTGTTTATAGTACTTTAGGAAGAAAATATGAACCATAAAACATACCGTGTTGTACATGGAATAAGCTGCTAAAACATGGAACAAAGCTTGCTGCCTGTAGAAGAGAGTCATGCAAAGAAATTATGTAACTACTTCTTCTGATGTCACATTGAATATATAATACATAGTGATTTAGGATAACTTAAAAATCTGGAGCAAGAGTTTAAAGTGTCTTTGGTTATGTAAATATTCTATTGCACAGAAGTAGCAGTTAATCAAAATGGATGGATCAGTAGATGATAGGTGGGATCAGATGGGGAGGGGTCGATGGGCAGATGGAACCAAGTGGGAGTGGGGATAGGGGTGGTGGGACAGAGGCTGGGAGGTGATAAGGATTTGCACTTCAGACTTTAAACATAAATCTTGCTACGTTAGTTATTTGTTGGATAAATTGGTCAATAAATTTGAAACAAAACTCAGCATTATCATTCGGAAAAGGAATAGAGAAAGATTAACTGAGAATAGAACATTTTACTGAAAAATACCACACTATTTCATCATGATATTCTATCACTCTATTAATCTAAACCCAATTCAGTACATGTTATATCTCTGCCCAAAAGGCATCTCTGCACAAGGCACAAGTGGGTGATCTCCACTAGCAACAAACAACTAGCAAAGACCAATAAAGGTGATGTACAAGCAACATCCATAGCTAGTAAATAAATATATTTAAAAACCAAAACACTGCATGACATGTGCACAGGAGACAAAATCATCAACTGCTCAGAATATTTTGTACTTAAATTATTGTCATCTTTTTCTGGTTGCCTAAATGTAACAAGTGGCTGCCATGCATATCAGTGACAAAACTGCAACTTTTTACAGCTTCTATAAATGATGTGGATGAAGGAACCAAAGATACAATTGCTAAATTTGCTGACGACATAAAGATTGGTAAGAAAGTATGTTGTGAGGAGTACATAAGGGGGCTACAAAGGGATATAGATAGGTTAAATGAGTGGGCAAAGGTGTGTATAACGTGGGAAAATATGCAATTGTGCATTTTGTAGGAAAAATAAAAAAAACATATAATTTTAATGGTAAGAGATTATAAAGCCCTGAGATGCAGAGGCTGCTGGTGACATTGTGCATGATTTACCCAAGGACAACGTGCAGCAACAGGAAGAAATAAGGAAATCTAACTAAATGTTACAAGTTATTGCTAGAGGACCTGAATACTAAAGACTATAAGGCATTGATACAACCTCATCTGGAGTACTAACTACAGCATTGGTCTCAATATTTAAGAAAGGACACTAATGTGTTACAAGCAGGTTTACCTCATGAATGGGCGGGTTGTTTCATGAGGAATGGTTGGACAGACTGGGCTTGTATCTATTGGCGATTAGAAGAGCAAGAGAGGACCTGATTAAAACTTCATATGATCCTGAGGGGACTTGACAGAGTGGATTTGGAGATTGTAGGTGAATCTAAAACTAGGGGTCACTGGTCACCCTTTTAAAACAAAGTTGAGGCAATTTCCTTCTCTCTCAGAAAGTCATGCGTCTTTGGAACTCTCTTCCTCAATGGGCAGTGGAAACACAGAAATTGAATACTTTAAAGGCAGAGTTAGGAGTAAAGGGACCAAAGGTTACCTCGAGGAGTAAAGAATATAGAGCTGATGTTACAATCCGATCAGCCTTGATCTTCTTAAGTAGAGGGACCGAGTAGCCTACTCTAATATGTAGAATCATATAATTAGTATGACCTAACTGTGCAGTACCAACAAAATATATTTTACCAGTTATTTGTTGCATTCTATCTTTGAAAAATCGTACTTTGAAAAATTCTTAGAGTTTTATTTCAAGAAATGTAAATTATTAATTTTCCAAAACTATAAATAATGCACGAGCAGCAACATATCTGTCGGAAGATTTACGCATAGTATGCCCAGACAACTGGTGATAAAACACTTGAAGGAATTCCTTCCCAGTTAAGGGGTTGTAAACATCAGTCATGCCAGGCCAGGACAATAAGACATTACACAAGGGAGCAATGCAATCTAAGGCTATGTATCTAAAACTGCTTTGTGGGAGGGCAGTGCATTACAAAGAAAATCTTAGTAGGTTAAACAATTAACAAAATCATAAGCATTCTATTATGTTAAGTAGTACAACCATTTTGGGTAGAATAGTACAGTGTTTATACTGGATTAGTACTCCAGGTGACTAGATTAATAATTCAGAAACCAAAGTCAAAATCTTAGCATGGCAACTAGGGAGTTTTAAATTCAATTAATTAAATAACAATGGATTAAAACACTAGCATAGCAATGGTGACCAAAACTACAGCAATATCATAAAAATCCACAGGGTTCACTACTGTCCTTTAAGAAAATGGGTTGTCCTTAACTTGATTGGTTTATATATGGCTCCAGACTCTCAGGAATATGGCTGATTCTAATTAGTCCTCTGAAATGGCCCAATGTCTCTACTACAAAGTCCAACATGAATAAAACTAGATGAGCCATCCATCACAAACTTGAAACCAAATCCAGAAGTATACCCAGATTCCACAATACTGCCAAATATACCTCCCATGCCAAACAATGTCCCATGTAGTCAAGTTGCAACCTGACAACGATACTCTCAGAACCAAACTTTTCAGCCAACATTCAAGACCTCCATCAAACTCTATATGTGTTGTGTCCAACTGCAGGGCAGACCCACCAGAGCTGGCAGCACAGCTGCATATAGTTGGGAGGGAATGCCCTGGGAGAACTCAACTTAAACTCTGCATGCCATGGAGCCTCCTATCATAGCATAAACATGGGCAAGGTAACTCAAGGTAACTACCACCTATTGTACTTCCTCCATTAATAAATCAATATTATCCATGTTAAAAACACTTGGAACCAGCACTTAGGGTAGCAATTAGTCTGGGTAGGGTATCATCACCATGAATGGCTCAGTAGCACTGCTTATGATTGAACTGTCTTGACTTCTGAAGGATACAGCCACCTCTTCATGCCTGCAGGTGCAGAGAAAACCAACACAAGAAGAAAATCTTACAACCTTAACAAAAATCTACCTGTGACAGATTTCAGCCCCTGTGTCACCTTCTGCCAACATCAAGCTAGGGATCAAACTTATTGAGAAGCATAGAAGAGCGTGTCAGGAGCAATACCAGGTATTCCAAAAAGTGACATACCATCCTGCTGAAACTATAATATAGAACTATATGTACTTTAGACAGGGGAACAACATGAAGTGGACTGAGCAAAACAAATGCCACAATCAAAGGATTAGATCAGAGTCCATTCCTACCATATCAAATTGTGAATGGAGATGGCCAATAATAGGAGGGAACTCCCAATACTTAAGTGCAAAAGACAAACCTGAATCATTTGCAATCATAATAATCACCATCCCTTGGATTTGAGTACAACCACTACTGATAACAGGACTAGCTTCCAAAACAAAAGGTGGTGAGTATGTGGAATGAGCTTCCAGAGGAACTGGTTGAGGCAGGTACAATAGTATCATTTAAGAAGCACTTGGATAGGTACATGCAGGGGCGGGGCTTAGACGGATATGGGCCGAATGCAGGAAATTGGGTACCATGGTTGGCATGGACTCATTGAGCTGAAGGGCCTGTATCCACGCTGTATTGCTCTATGACTCAGATTTGAGAAATGTGCTTGGGGAAGTTGGTATTGCCATTTATTACTTCTGGTGGCCAAGGTGATGTGGTGATATTCTATTACTTGTTCTGCTTCCTATGTATTGGAGTGCAAGGCTCTCCTATCATGAACTGTATTCTTCCTGGTCAATAAGTCCAGCTTGTCAGACTATATACGACACTCGATGCCATTCTTGTGGCAGGCATTGATTAATACAATCATCCAGCTTGTCTTCTCCTTAAGTTCCCACCACAAAGCCAGTGTTCAGTCAATTTATTTCACTCCATGTGATCACATGAGCTGGCTGATAACACTGGCAATAGGCCCCTTTTGTGATGTGAAAGATTTATACTCAATAATCAGTTGTGCCTTAAGCCAAGTTCCTGCACAGTTACAATACTACCATATTCCCAAAGTTGAAAACTGCTCACAGAAACAGGACAAGTTCAATTTGGCCAAAGACTCCACAGGCTGGTGTCATTCCTAGCACAAAAGAAGATGATGTGGTCACCAGAGGTCAATCATGTGAGCTCCAGGATACCCTTGCAGAAGCTCCGCAGGGTAAAGTCTGAGACCTAACCATCTTTAGTGCTGCATCAAAGGTTTTCCTTCCAAATAAAAATGGGATGTTTGCCATTCAGTTCAGCTGCTCAGATAATTAAGCAGATTGTGCCTGCATGCAGCAAAATCCAGACCACACTTCAGCAGTGCTAATTAATAGGTAGGCCTGTGGGGCTCCTGGAAAAATGACAGAGCTGACTGAGAAACTACTGAGTGTGTGTGGCTTTACACTGAGGGCAATGGTAGTCAAAAGCTCTGTATGGTACAGGACATCATTCTTTCCCATATAACCAAAAGAGATTGAAGGAGAGGAGTTGAGAATCTCTACTCCAGTCCAACTCCTGAAAAGGAACAAGCAGGTGGTAACACTGCCACACAGTCAGAAGTGCAGTGACCAGGCAGAGCGATGTGAAATGGAGTCAGAGTCATAGAGAGATACAGCAGGGAAACAGGCCCTTCCACTCACTAAGTCTGTGCTGACCATCAACTACCCATTTACACTAATCTTACATTAATCCCATTTTTTATTCTCCCCATATTCTCATCAACTCCCCCCAGATTTTACCACTCGAGGGAAAATTTACAGTGACCTGTTCACCTACCAACCTGCACATCTTTGAGATGTGGGAGGAAACTGGAGCACCTGGAGGAAACCTATGTGGTCACAGAGAGAACATACAAACTCTTCACAGACAGTGCCAGAGGTCAGGATTGAACCTGAGTCACTGGAGCTATGAGGCAGTGGCTCTACTAGCTGCACCAGTTGGTAGAAGTCACCTCACCTCTCTGTTGCCCAGGTCCTTGGAGCCTATTCCAATGCTGCCCAGAGAAGGGGATCAGTCTGGCCCAGGGACCATCAGAACTGGTCTGACCTTCTGCACCAAAGCCCAGCTCCAAATCCTTCTCCTGACCTGGAGATACCACAGTGGTGGTTGAAGGCCAAAGTAACACAAGTACCATACTGTTACATGCATGTCTGTCACTGTATAGCACTGAAGAACAGATTTCCTGCAGGTCGTAATTGCAATATCAAAGAGATTACTTAAGGAGCAGAACAGGCACAATGGGCTAAAGAATTCTTTGAATTACCATCCATACCAATGGTGTTGCTGCCAGATTTCACTTGCTGGAGCCAGGCACCTCCACCAGACAGCTGACAGTGCAAAGACTACTATTTGACTCTACAGCCCTTGACAAAAAGAGCAAATGGAACCAATGAATAAAATACATTTTGTTTCAGTTGTAACTTCAGAACCAACAGAAAGCAGTGCAGTGGAAGGAGAATTAACTTTGAGGGTGGACAGGGAGGAAATGTGTCCAGCTTCCTGACTTAGGGGAATGGGAAATGTTTGCCACCCACAGAAAGGAAAGAGGAAGATGTGAACAAGTTTTTACCAAAAGCTAAAATCTTACGTATTTTTTCTCAATGCCCTGGAGTTTTGCCTTCAGAATGATGATGCTAATGACTTGAACTGAACCCTCTGTTATGTTCATCAGGTGGCCCCAAAGGCAGTTCTCCTCAGACACCACCTCACAGACAATCTGATAGCCTCCAGACAACATGAGTCACAGCGTTCTCAATGTCTGGATTCTCAATGTCTGGATTCTCATTGTCTGGATTCTCATTGTCTGGATTCTCATTGTCTGGATTCTCATTGTCTGGATTCTCACTGTCTGGATTCTCATTGTCTGGATTCTCATTGTCTGGATTCTCAATGTCTGGATTCTCATTGTCTTTGCCTTTATTTCCTTTTTCCACATTCCACTTGAGGTTTCTGTATTCAGTCTAATTCTCAATTGGATAATCAGCCTAATACGTCACATGCTCTTTTTTTTTCTGTTTCATCTTACTTTTATCGTGCGCAGAGCTCCAACGTTGGTTGCCTCATCTTGCCTTTCATGAGAATGTACCAAGCTACACAAGAATTCTTGCTGCTTTATTGGTGGCCTATCAGAGTTTTGTCTTCTAACTTTTGATTCCAGTTACCCAGGGCCAGGTCCCTTCTCATCACACAGAAGTGCCCTTTCTCCAAGAAAGAAATTCCACTTTACATTGCTGCTTGCCCTTTTCCATTACTGAACTACACCTTATGAAACTGTGATCACTGTCTTCCAATATCTCTTACCTGCTGTCAATAATATAAATCAAATCAAATGTTGGTGTAGCCTTGAGGCATCGTACATCAAAAGAATAATTTGTACAAAGTATTTGCAAAATAGATACAGCCAATCTGGCCCAACCAGGTCCCAGTTATTATGTGCAATACACTACTGTAAGAAGGCTTGCAAGAAAGTCTCATTACTCCAATAACATTTCAAACTGTATTGGAAATTTTAATATTAAAGACTTTTATTATTTTTGAGACTACTATTTGGTTCTACAGCCCTTAATGAAAATTGCAAATGGAACCATTGAAATGCATTTTGTTTCAGTTGTAACTTCAGAACCACTAGTGAGCAGGTATTGGAAGCAGAACTAACTTTGATTTCCTTTTCAAATCAAATAGTTTGAAATGTTAAATTCTAATAAATGAAATCACTGCAGAGCCTACAATTTGGACAGAATAAGATCACACAAATAGCAATGAGGCAAACAAACAGTTAGTTAGTGAAATCAAAGTACTTCCTTCACTTATCCAAATAGAACATAGAACAATTACAGCACAATTCAGGCCCTTTGGCCCACAAAGCTGTGCCAAACATGTCCCTACCCTAGAAATTACTAGGCTTACCCATAACCCTCTATTTTACTCAGCTCCATATACCTATCTAACAGTCTCTTGAAAGACCCTATCGTATCAGCCTCCATCACAATTTCTGGCAGCCCATTCCACGCACTCACCACTCTGAGTAAAAAATTTACCCCTGACATCTCCTCTATATCTACTCCCCGGCACCTTAAACCTATGTCCTCTTGTGGCCACCAATTCAGCCCTGGGGAAACGCCTCTGACCCTATCAATACCTCTCATCATCTTATACACCTCAATCAGGTCCCCCCTCATCCTCCGTCTCTCCAAGGAGAAAAGGCCGAGTTCCCTCAACCTGCTTTCATAATGCATGCTCCGCATTCCAGGAAGCATCCTTGTAAATAGCACTGACAATTTTTTTTTAAAGGCAAAATGAATTAACACAAAGGTAGACAGCACATTACTTGAACATTTGTTCTCAAAGTTGACAATCCCAAAAGTACAACCCTGTCTCATTACTGCACCATAATATTATCCAACAAAGAACATGCACTGAAATACCAAGTTGGAGCTCAAATCCACCCATCTGAAAATAACACACCTTGGTAGAAACAGCTGAGCCATAATGTCACAAAATAAAAGACTGCTCATTTCAGGACTTCAGCTTTCCCACTGAAGAATCCAGCAACAATTAAATACTGTACTCAGCTTCAGCCATTTTTGACAGCTTGTCCAGTTCCTGATCGTTTTCCAAACTTTCACAACTCTAATCTTGTATTTGGTACTTAAAATGCAAAAGTTTCAGTTTAAAAAAAACTGAGATTTACTGGTGAGAAGCAAACAATGCATGCATTTGTATGGGAATATGGTCCACTGAGAGAGCCAGTAAACATGGTTCTTTTTTCTATTCAAACATTACAGTTACCTATTTTAAGTTTAATATTTAGAGCTATATTTCCCCCCCTTCCCCAAAGCGGAATAGTTACCTGCACTCTGTCACTACATTTCAGTAAATTGACTTGGAAATAAATATTAAAAGTTGATCATTCAGTTAACACCTTGCAAAATTCTCAGAAAACTCCAACATTATTTCATAAGGATTAAAAACTTGGTGGCGTGCACATCATGATGGAGCTCCCAAACATGAAGGGGTTATGAGAGCCGAAGATCAGGCAAACATGCTAACTCTGACAGCAGTACAGATTTAAATTAATGACTTTTAACATCAACTTTCATGATTTTGTGTTCCTATCTGTATTCTAATTGCAGTAACAGTCAAAAGAATATAACATTGATTTCTTCCAGCTTGCAACCTTTTCAATAGTGCTACTAAGTCGAGGCATTGGAGACTTCATAAACATTACAAACATTAAAGTACTGAAATGGGTTTTGTATCCTATTACAATGCAATAGCAAAAAAAATGTTACAAGAATCAGGTGTAATTCCAATACCTACACTTAATTCTATGTACATCCAAGATAACTGAAGACTAATTCTCTTTCATATTTTTGTTCCAAGAATTGCCATCACACAGAATTATTTTTTTTTCTTTCTGCTAACTTGAAATAATTGTTGACATAATGCTGCTGACAACATTGTAGTTTTCATTAAGCCTGATATGGAAGGAAAACTAAATAGAGGCTAATCAGAGCAAGCACACTGGAGGGTTTGAAGGGGCAAAGATTAATGTTAATTAGTTTCCTGGCAGACGCCAATTCCACCCACCACCATCTTTGCCCCCAACTAATGAGGTAATTAGTATTCATTGTTCAAATAAAAGATTTCAAACACACTAAACAAAAATCAAGTACAGAAAGTAATAAATAGAATGGAATACTGAAATCAACAGTAATTTAATGAAACTACAATATTCAAAAAATCAAAATGAAAGCAGCATTTTCAAATTTCTTGGTACCACATTGTGAAGCAGCAAGACCCCAAATCACATCCACAAATTCTTAAAAGGATCAATCTCCAGCCACTGATTTGGGGAACTATATGTCCAATTAGACGTGCACAGGGGTAAAGTATGAACACTTAGACTATAACTGTAACCCAATCCTGTGTACTACTTGCAGCTGTTTCATGAAGCTTATTTTCTTAAATTCATACACATGATGTGGACACTGCTGATAAAGTTAAAGTTATCGCCCATCCCTAATTGAGCTCAAGAATTTGATGGCAGCTTGCCAACTACTGCTGCAATTTGTGTGGTGAAGATACACTCACAGTGTTATGTCGGGAATTTCAAAATACAGATCCAAGCATGAAGAAGCAATGGCTATACATGTCTAAAACTGGATGCGTGACTTTGAGGGAAACTTGGAAGGAATAACAGTCTCTTGAGTCAGTTGCTCTTGTTGCTGTGTATGACAGTGGACACAGGCTCTGGAAGTGCAGCCAGATAAGGTCTGCAATGTATCTAGTGGATGGAAGAAATAAATGCTTATGGTGGATGATATGGATGGAGATCACATGGACTGTTTTGCCCTGGCTGGTAACAAATGTCCTGACTGTTATTGAAGCTGTATTCATCCAGGCAAGGTGGATACTTAAATTAAAAGACTATCAAGGCGTATATAAGTCAGTTCTATGTGATTGACTGATTATATTTTCCCCTTCATCACATAAAGGCAAGGAAGCAGTTATGTATGTGGGAAAACTCTCAAGGTAAAAAATATTACACAGACTGTGACAAGCATATTGTAATTAAGTGCACAGCAATAGTGAACAGACAAGATAAAATTCCTTACTTGACTCCATATCTTTCCCTGAACATGATATGGTCCCTATAAGTACGGTTCACATCGAGGTCGATCTGCCTGATATCGGGAGAGATTGCCCGTGCTCTGTTCTTAAGTTTCTTAGTTTTTCAAAAAAGTTAAAGGAAAAAGAAATACATTTATAATTTGACCACAATATTCTTAATAATAGAATATTATAACACAATATATATAAATAAAATTTGATACAATTATGCACAATACATTTTGCTGTATCTGCAAAACATTTCAGTTTTAATGGACACCTCATCTACAAGTCAATGCTTATTTAATCAGCTTAAAAGCATTCACATTTTATGAAAAGCTTCAGTACAATTAAAATGTAATTTTAAAATAAACCAATTGGTGTTCTCTACCATTTTTATTCTAGCAGTGATTCACACTAAGTTGCACGTTCATGAGCCTTAGTCATCCTTCACATGCCTCACACCAGTCAGCAACTTTTGACAGAGTGTATGCTTGAGGCAAGGAAACAGGCACTGGCAGGTAGGTAAATGGAAAGAAAGTTTAGTGGTGGGGGGGCGGAGGGCAGGTAGGGGGTTTACTGCAACCAAAATTGCTTTTCATTCAACATCAACTCTTATCAATGGACAAAAGTAACCTTGAGACTTTCAGCCAAATCTCCAGCCTAGTGATGGGGAAAGTAACAAATTGGCAAATGTGGGTGTGGGAAAAGTGCGAAATTATTCACTTAACAACTAAAGACTGGTTACCAATATGCTTACAAAAATAACCCCACAGAAATCCATAATTAGCAATTTATTCTTACCTATACTTTCAAAATTGAAAGTAAAATAAAAATTTGTGGCGACTCACCGTCTAGTCGGGCGAACCGGCTCGGCAGTCGGGTCGCGCGGCGACGGAGCGACGAGGCCCAAGATGGCGGCGGGCCTCGTCTTTCCGAGCGACGGGGAGAACCCGCGCGCGGGAAAGTCCTGATGACGTAGGACTTACGTCATTGCCGGTTTTTTGGGCGGGAGTTTCTCTCCCTTAAAGGGCCCGCACAAGGCGGGAAAATAAACCAGTTCTGTTTGGCAATCCTCCGAGTAGAGTCTTGTTTTATTCCGCGGTAGCAACCGCTACAAATTCCTATTATGGTTCTTGTGGTTAAAAATATCAGAAACTGCTGAAAACTTACATCATACAAGTCCTTTTTCTCCAGTTTTATTTTTTGTATTTCCAGAAGCAACGACCAGACCTGTCCTCTCAGTTGCAGTGGGATTCCCTTATAAATTCTCCGTACCACCTTTAAATCAAAATTAAAAAAAATAAGTTGTCTTCCTTTCTAATATTCAGGCAATTTGCCTCAAGTTGCGTTTCCTACCTTGGAAATGCTGTAAAATGATCAATCTTTTATTAGCATAAATCATTTGAGAAGTTCCAATTATGAAATTGAGCAAAGGCAATTTTACCATCTAGAGGCCTTATATCATGCCTTTGCCATAGCCAAAGATGCTTATAAGAACATTTCAGCATTAATTTTTTTTCATTTTTCAGTCTGGCTAAAGGCAGGGGCAGGAGGAGGAGGGAAGGATATGGTGGGTGGAAAGGAAGAGAGGAGAGTTACAGAACCTAATACTAGCATGGTCTCTTAATAGGTATGAAATAGAGATTAAGCTCTCAGTGCAATTGGGTTGAAAAAGAAGTTGCTGCAAACTCAAATGTACTGGTCAACACAACCACACAATACAGAATCTCACAAGGTACCTATACTTCCACTACATGTGCCCTGTGCTTTTTTGCTTCCTGGAAAGATTTCCTGGATATTTGGCAAAATTAATTTTTTTAACTTGTGTGGTCCCTGTTTGAACAAAGCACTAGGTTTTAGTAAATGCATACAACTTATTGACCTCATCATTTGCTTAACATTTCCAAGAGCAACATTTTGGAACCAGGACTTGGTGATTATACGATTGCAGCAGACTTTCTGCAGCACTGGGCTGAATTTGTTCCTTCATGTATGAATGAGACTGTCTGCTCACTGGCCATCAATGGCTGGAAACCTTAAATGATTCTTAATTCACAAATTTACCAGTTGGATGGTATTCAACTGTATGGGTTAAAAATAAAAGGTCTTGGTTAGACAATACTTGCATCATACGTAAGAATCTCAGAACTAGGAACAGGAATGGCCATCTGCATATTAAGATTGCTCCATAATTCAATAAAATCATAGCTGTTCCAAGGTTCCACCTGTTCATCATAATCTCTGACTTCCAAATCAACCAAAATTTTGAGTACATCTCCTGGCCCTGAATAGATTCAATAATTCATCCTCCAGAGCTTCTGGGGTAGAGACCTCCAAAGATTCATGCCCATCAGAGAAGAAATTCCTCATCTCCATCTTAAATGTGCATCCCTTATTCTGAAACAATGCCCCCTTAGTTCCAGATTCCCCCTAGGAGGAAACATCCTCTCAGTATCTACATTCTACCTTGTCTAGCAGCCTAAGAATCTTATAAGTTTTACTAAGATCATCTCCCTCAGGCTCAACCTGCTTAGCATTTCCTCATTTGGCAATCTCTTCAACTCTGGAATCAACCTTCTCTGAACTGCCTCATATGCAAGTACAGAATCCAAAACTGTATGCAGCACCTCAAATACACCACCACCAATACCCCAAACAGACATAGCAAGACTTCCTCCATTTCGTACTCCATCCCCTTTGCCATAGAAGTCAATATTCCATTTCCTTTTCTGACTACTAACTTACTGTTTCATGTACAAGAACACCCAGATCTCTCTGTGCATCCACATTCTGTGGACTTTCAACATTTAAACAATATGATTTTCCTATTCTTCTTACCAAAATGGAGAATCCCATATCTCCCCACATTACATTCCAATAAATTTTTACCAACTCACATGATCTATCAATATCCCTTTGTAGATGCTGTTATCCTCACAACTTGCTTTACCACCCATGTTTGCAATTCCAGCAAAGTGGGTACAGTGCACTTTATGCTTCCGTTGAAGTCATTAAAACAGATTGTAAACAATTGGGGCCACAGCACCGGTTCCATTGGGATCCTGCTAATTACAGCCTACCAACCTGAAAAAGGCCCATTTCCCTGACTCTCTGCTTTCTGTTGGTTAGCCAGTCCTCTACGGTAAGATATTACTCTCAATGCCAATAACTCTTATGTAGCATCTTATCGAATCTATTTTGAAAATCCAAAGGCATCTGACCCAATATCTTTTTATCCACTCAACTTATTACATCCCAAAAGAACACTAATAACCTTGTCTCTATTTCCTTTTCATAAAACTGTGGCTTCTCTTTAAAACCTCTTAATAAATTAGCCTTCTCTATTCATTGAATTTCTATCTTAAAGCAAAAGTGAAAAATTTCTCAAAAATTACATTAAATGCTTTAACAAGTTATAAAAATCAAGGTAGCAGCCAGCAGAATTACAGAGTTTTAATGAATATTGTGAATAAATAATGTGTAAGTTAAGTATCTATAATGCAGCTTTCCTTTTTGACTTGGCCCATATTCAGATCAGAATATCCATATCCCACTGCCAGAGACCAGAAAGAACACTTGCTGACCTTTACTACTCCATAAACCAATGATCCAGATGCCAATGCAACATATGGTCACAGTAAGATCATCCAACTCTGTGTAAACCAAAGATTGAAATTGGGACCAACATGGTTTGAAGGCTCTGTTATGCACTGCTTGGTGTACTTATTCAATATATGGGTGGGGGATATAACGTAGGTACAGAAGTTAAATATCAAGCCCCTTCAAACCTCTTATGCGCATCAATGACAAATGACAGATCCTCAATCAGAGTTTTATAAAGGGTCCTAAATGCTTCCAGGTAATAAACACTTGACTAATGTCCACTTCTGACAGCCAATCACAAATGAACTATACAGAAGAGAAACAGCTGTGACAAATGCAGTTACAATGGGTAATATTAAGAAAAATAGTAATTATTTCTAAGTGAGATGAAAAGTATCAGGAGCTCATACTGAGAGAATGGAAATAAATTAGATTTTTTGCTTAAAAGTGAATTACAGTAAAAAAAAGAGGACAAGCATGATTTTTGAAATTAAAGCTGAATTGCCTCAAAATCAAGGAACACTAAATAATTGCAAATATTGGAAAAATTAAGTAAAATTTTGGGTCAACTTTTGCAATACAGGGTTGTTAACATTTGGAAGCAGCCAACATTTCCTTTCAACATGGAACTTGTGATGTTCTAAAAGGGGACACAATTAAATTTAGCTGCAAGAGTTTATAGAATTACAAGAAAGTCTATGATAGATGAGCAAATTTAAGTTCTAAAGGATAACTATGGTTGATAATTTCAATACAGATTTATTGAGCCAAATAACATCAATAATCTGAATAGCCAGTACCCAATTACACAGATTATTGGGTTTTACTTTATTCATGATAAATCTTACTGCCATTAACTATAAATTTGATTTGCACTAAGGAGTACATATTTATGTATTTTAAACTTTTGTTAAAAATGTCAAAGATTAACTTACAAAAGTGTATCAATATTGCGTGCTTACTGCCAATATGATCTGGCAATAATTATCACATGGCATCGCTCAGTGGCATTCTATCATAGCAGACTCAGATGACACACTTTCTAGGATAGTCAACCTCTTGCTGAGTACACTTGGCCATTAAAACTGCCAGATGTCAGCAAATTTAATTATGCAATGATTTTTTTTTGTTCTAAGTGATATTTTAAATGAACAAAAAAAACTTCTCTTAAATTTTAGGACAACTCAAAAACATTTTTTAAAAAATCATTACTTCAAATGTTTGTGCAAAGGAGCCAAAAATGATAAAAATGAAATAAAAGAATCGAAGAAAGGCTGAAAAATACTTTATAGGTGCCCTTCCACAGCTAATACAGATTTTATAAATTGCTCTATTCATTGAGACAAAAACCTTCTAAAATGTTTGAAAGAATTTAATTTAGAAGTTAATTTTCAATTCAGAGATTCACAAATATTATTACAAAATTAATTTGCCAATGTATTTTGCTCAAAATTGATTGGCTTGGAATTTTCTGGGAGTCTTCTATACTTGCCATTCCTTTTCTGCAAGTGGCATTTACATCTATAAAGCCAGTACTGACCTGGTCAGCAAGGCCTTGTGCAAGCCAGTGTTTTCCAACCTGAAATAGATTTACATAGTGGGGCATGAACAATGTCGTTACATAATGGAGCAATGAAACAGCACAGAAACAGGCTCTTTGGCCCACTACATCCATGCCAACCACGTACCTATCTACACTAATCTCATCTACCAGCACCTGGTACATAGCACTATGCCTTAAATGTCTTGATCACTGGTTAAACCACACCCCAAGGATGAGAGAGTTTGAATGCCTGTGAATACCTAACATTCAAAGTCAATTACAAATGAATCATTTTAAAACATTAAAACACAAAACAATGAAACACATTCACATTAATACAAGCTTTTCAACAAATATGAAAACTATCTGAAAGTTGATCCTCTCCTTTGAAATTAATGGTTCAACCTACTGCAAATTCAACAAGCAAATTTCACTACATATCTGCGGAGGTCTCTGGGAGTTTGCTGCTCTAACTGATTGTAGAAGTTAGGAAATCACTGGTGAGAACCTCCCAGGAAGTTTGGGGCTTGCACATTCATACTTGCTTGTGAGGTTTCCACGCAGAAATGTCAGTTTTCTTCAGTATGGTCTATACCTTCCTCAAGTTGTTAGTGCAAGCTGTGTGGCCTCATTGAACCACTGTAATTTTGTTTTTTTCCTGCAATATACAGTTGCTTTTCTACATGTGCAAGAAAGTAAATTCAGGTACTAGTTGTGATGGAGAGAAGCAATTTTCAGGCAATGTACATTTTTTTGTATTATCAAGTTAACCAACATATACTGGTTTTGAAGTTTTTCCTAGCATTTTAAATGCTTTAAGTTTTGTTTATTTTTCAGTTCTTCCTTTTACATACATCTTTCTAAGTTGTAATTGTTTCTCAGTCTGCAACCTATCACAAACTTCCTTTTGTTCTCTCCATCTTTCCTCCTCCTCTGCAACTTGGATCATAATGATTTTCAAAATTTTCCTCTTTCAACTTGACATTAGCTCTTTTTCTCTCTCCACACTTGCTGCTTGACCCAAGATATTTCCAGCATTTTCTGTTTTCATTTAAGTTCTCCAGCCTTTGTAGTTCTTCACTTTTAGAATGCAATGGCTTGGTGAGACTGCATCCACTAGGACAGTAAGGAATCCATCAAGTCAATGCATAGTTAAGGAATTTATTATATTGTGTAATGTGCTCAACTATTGTATATGGCAAATCGCATTATGTAAATGAATTAGGTGGTAGCAATTTCCATTTGGCTATAACATTTGCAATTGTATACAATATGTGGATAAGGTAACTACATTAAATTTACCAGTCTTTATTAAGCTCATTTCTAGTGAATATCCAGAGTAGTATGTGGATTTTTAAAAAAAAACTGAAAAAGTAAATATATATATCCAACAACAGCCAACTTATTTTCCATTATTGTTGCAACAATTCAATAACTGATTTTAATAAACTATTATTAAAGTAATTTGTGAGTGTTGTTGTATATTATAATTCTTTTCTTCTTATCTTCACATAATTTGTAACAGGTAAGAATACTACTACTGATCACAAAGCTTCACCAAGTCTCATTGAAACCAACTGAGATGACATCTTACTTTATTTGTTTGTTTGCTATTTCTCCACATCACATGCATAAGCAGATATATTTTAGTAATAAGAACAATTCTGTTTTGCAAGGTCCTGGTAATGGAATGGGACTATCGAGATGAAATCACACAGAGCATTTATAGGCAGCATACAGAATTGGGGATAGTTGTTATTCTTCCATCTGCAATAGAATTAAATCTAGGACACCAAAGTGAAAAACAGATCTGCTGACCAATATGCCATCCATCCATTCTCAATACCCCTTCCAGTTTCTTTTAACCATAAGCATTGGTAATCCTAACACTCAGGTTACACTTGTTTCCAAGGATTAAAACCAAACGATATACTAGTTCCAGCAGTCGATGCACAAATGCAATCTAGCTATGCAAGACCAGCTCTTCCATCAACGTCTCAGCACTGCCAAATATCACATTTCTGTACACAAGCATGTATGTTTGGCTTGGGCAAGAAGGAACATATGTCACGGCAATTATGCCAAGTGAGAAGAAAACTGGCCCACAAGTCATTGGACAGTTGAACAGGTACAAGCAATATTGCAAGGATTTACAGAATTGCAACATTCATGAATGAAAGGTGTAAAGAAGGTTACATTTAAGAATAAACAACAAAGGAGGGAAAACATTTCAATGTAATGCAGTTGAACTGACATGCAATGACTGCTTGAGTCAAGTGATTTTGAACAAACTCAACCATAAATGTGACATCAATTTCTGAAAATTAGTCAGAATCCACCATTCTGTTTTATCTACGCCTCTAGCTTCTTAAATTGATATTTTACCAATTCCAGCTGACTAATGAGAGATTAATGGACTAAAATCTTAATCAGCAGCATTTATGTGAAAGTAAATGTATCCAAAGGGGTTTCACCTTAGTAAAAGCACATTGTTATTCATGGGTGAATAAAATTCAGTTGTGGTAGTTAATAGCATCTCAATCAATTATGAAAGTAGAAAAGTTTCTGCTCTCCAGGTTGGGTAAAGATCAATTTGCATGACTATTATGAATTTCAATCAGGCTAAATATTTACACAAAAGCATTGCATCATTGATTCCAACAGAATTCTCATTGTGAAGAAAAATACAATCATCTGTCAGAACAAATTTGACTTTTAGCTCAGTTCATACGGCATGGAAACCAAGCCACTGGAACAAATTAATGCTTAACACAAGTATTAAATATAAGGAACAAAATAGGTAAAATGCTGCTCTTGTCTCTTTTACAGAGTGTTCATTCTTCTTCAATATTAATCTTATTCACAAAATAATTTATTGGAAAACTTCTCGAACAACACAAAACAAAATTATTCAAGATCACTTAGAACCTCAACCTCCACCCCTTCATTTACACATTAAGATAAGATTAAGATATTTATTTATTAGTCACGTGTACATCAAAACACACAGTGAAATATGTCTTTTTGCGTTGCTGAGAATGTACTGTAAGTGTCGCCACTCTTCCGGCGCCAACATAGTATGCCCACAACTTCCTAACCTGTACATCTTTGGAATGTGGGAGGAAACCCACGCAGACACAGGTGTTACGGACTCAGTGAAAGTCCCTTTAAGATAGAAAGTGTGTGTGTATGTGTGTGTGGGGCGTGCTTACGTCAATAGAAGATAAAGGACGTAATGACATTGTTGAAGAAGAAGAAGAAGGAGAGAGAGAGAGAAGGGAGAGAGACACCAGCCTGCTTGTTTTCTCTATCGATGGATGAGAAACAATAACTGTGTTTGCCACTGAAATCCATGTATGGAAGTTGGAAGTAATCCGGTGGAGTTCACTTTGTTGCTGACCTGTAGAAGGAAACAGGTATTTGTGTGTGGACGACCACGGTTCGGATGCTTTTCGGGGTGAGGAAGTCACTACCGAGTAAACACTGAAGTGTCGTTTGGGTTCCATCGTGGAACATTTGGATTTCGTATGTACTCTCTCTATGTTTTTCTACATCTACATCTTATCTTCAGACAACGGTGGTTGTTGAAGAAGCCCTTGCTCATGTTTCACCTTATGGCTTGCGGAACTGAACTTTAAGAACCATTCAGGAACTGGGAGTTTTGGACTTTGTCACACACACACACGAAGAGTTTAGTTTTGGGGTTAACGTTCGAGGTTTAACATTCTTGAATTCTAACATACTAACATTTTTACTTTTATTTTACGTATTATCATAAGTAGTGATAAATAAAATAGTTTTTAACACTGAATCATGCACAGTGTGTTTCTTTTGTTGCTGGTTTGTGACACAGGGAGAACGTACAAACTCCTTGCAGGCAGCAGCGGAAATTGAACCCAGGTCACCGGCGCTGTAATAGCATTACGCTAACCGCTATGCTACCATGCCGAATAAGAATCGGAATAAGATTGTTTGTGCTGCAGATCAATGCGAAAATTTCATGATTAAACATTAAACAGCATTAGAACCCGTGTTATCACGTTTACTGTATTAACTGACCCTTCTACCGTGAACCTCTGACAAAGGCTGTATGACAGGACAGAGTGATATAAACCAGCACATTGATAGATTGACATCAGTTGTTGCAACTTTTATTATGTGATCAAGGTCACTGCAATTCTTTCATGGTCAAGCTGGATATTGATATTCTGCCATCATCGGAATAATTATTTTATTCTTGGATGGACAATGATCTTGAATTTAAAAGGAACATCCAAAATATGAATTCTGAATTAAAAGGAAACTACAAATATTTCATGAGTGTACAGATGTTTTGCATAAACTTTCTGAGCAATGTTTTCTGCTTCACAATAGCACCAATACAGAATCTGCAGGGGGAATTTTCAAGATAGGGTAACAGTGCACTTGACATTTTCAAACATGTCTTTTGATAAACCAGGTAAGCCTAGTAGCCCTGTCCTCTGCTCAATAACTTTACTATAGTCTCAACCGTTGGGACAAGGCTCACTAACCTGCTTCCCATTCTGTGATCTTTGGCTCATGAGAAGCATCAACCAAGATCATACTTCCTCCCACAATGAGAACCATGAGTGATATCAGTGACCATGGACTGAACACCATATTGTCATCTGACTTTGAATGAAATTTGGTTTACTAATAACAACATATTTAGCTCAGACTTCTGGTCTGTCTATAAGTTTTGCAATACCATTTTAGATGTAATCAGCAAGTGGCATTTTCTCACCATTCTGCTAATTTAGTCGAATATCCACTTAGTTCCATCTTTGATTCCTTGGTCCTCAAAAGAACCTTCACTATCCAATGTTAACTGCTTCCTCACTAAACTCGTATCTACTCTGAGCACATATGGCTTAAACATATATTAACCAATAAGACTTGACTGTGTCTCTTTGAACCTCCTAACTGTAAGGGAAAGCAAAAGATAACCTCAAGTTCCTTTTATTTCAATCAACTCCTCAAACCCTTCTCTCCTACCATCATGCAAGGAGCTCATGAATTTCTTCATATCCAATATGGTTACCACCTACTCAATAGCCCCTACAGCTTTGCTCTTTACCTGCTGAGCCAAACATCCATGATATCATAGTCCCACTCCATCTACTTTGCTTCTGCTATCTACCTTTATCCTTCACAAACCAACCTCTGTTCCATTCCCAAGAAAATCTTGATATTCAAACTTCCCTTCTTGGGCCCTATTTTAGGACAAACGGTAACTGTTCTTGAAACACTGCTCTTTACCTTTCACCACAGTGAGCATCAATATCACTCCCAATACCCAGGCTCTTAATATCTCAATCTTTCTGTCCTCATTATCACTCTTGTTGTCATTTCTTTTTGTTCTGAAATGAACTGCACTGATGAGATCTGAAATTTCTTACTCAATCTCTTCAGAGAAGCTCAATTCAGGATAGAAACAAAGCACTTCAACTGCTAAGGCAAAGAATGTTACAAGACATTTGCTGGAAAATGGAAATAGTATAGAAGGGAACTCGATGATCAGCAAGGACCTGGTGGGCTGAAGGGTCTACTTTTGTGCCAGAGAAACAAAGGACTGCAGGATGCTGGAATCTAGATAAAAAACACTATGATGATGGAGGAACTCAGCAGGCCAGGCAGCATCTGGGGAGACACCTTCTGGCCCTCTCTCTTTCTTTTCCACAGCTCCGGGCCTTGATCTCCAAGATGTGCCCGGGACCATTACTTTTTGTCGTTCTCCACCATATCTACACTCTCAATGGACGATTCTTCGCCTTCCTCACCGACGTCAAGGATTGTAAGATCGCCCGCCTCAAGACCCCCACTGTCGCACGGTCCTTTGGCCCTTGCTTGTCTGGAGTCGGAGGTTCCTGCCGCTGCGGGGTTCTCCAGTCCCCCCTCCCCACCATGCTTCTTCTCTTCTTCCCTTTCCTCGCCTCTCTCTCTTTTTTCTACCCCCTATTTTTTTCCTTTCTCTCCTTACCTTTGACCCATCCCCCAGTGGATCTGCTCTCCCCTCCTCCCCCGCACCTGCCTATCACTATCTCTTACCTGCATCTACCTATCACCACCTTGTGCCCACCCTGCCTCCCTTCTTTTGTCCACCTATCACTGCTCTGCTTTTCCCTCCTAGATATTGGGCCTCCCCTTATCTTCAGTCCTGAAGAAGGGTCCTGACCTGAAACACTGACCCCCTGCTTTTCTCCACGGATGCTGCCTGGCCTGCTGAGTTCCTCCAGCATCATCGTGTTTTCATCCATTTTTGTGCTGCATGACTTACTGGAGTGGACTCATTTGAACTTGTTTGTTGAAACATCCTCTTCAATGAAAAAAGATGCAACAACAATAGGAATATTAACAGAAAGTAGTATTGTATTGTAATTGAAGCAAAACAGGAATTCATAAGAATCAGTATTAAAGCAAAGTGCTGCAAGTGTTCAGCAGGTCAGGTGCCATCTGTGAACAGAGAACAGATGGAAAGTCATCAACCTGAAACATTTTGTTTATCTCTCTGCAAAAGCAGTATTTCCAGCTTTTACTGTTCTCATTTTAGATTTTTAGCAGCTGCAGTTTTTTCCTTTTCATTTACAACAACCAAACAACTTTATCAATGGAAAGAAAAACTCAAGTATGATAATATCTGGTACCTGTACAAATTCACATTTAGATTATGTCCTCAAATGATATACAACCACTTAATGACCAAAAGTCCTGCCTTGAACCACATACACTCAATCTGCTATGTCCAATAGGATGTCCACCGAAGCAGCATCAGCATTTGCAACTGTTTACACAAGGCCTGGTGAGACCATAAGGTACAGGAACAGGAGGAAGCAATTCTGCCCCTCAAGCCTGTTCTGCCATCCAATAAGATAATGGATGATTCAACTTCCATTGTCCCATTTCCCACCCTATCCCCTTAACCCTCAATTCCCTTACTGATTAAAAATCCATCTCAGCATTGCACATATTCAAGGATTCCATCTTTGCAACTTTCAGGGGGCAAGAAATTCCAAAACTCAAATCCCTCTCACTGAAGAATTTCTTTCTCACATCAGTGTGAAATGGTTGACCCTCTTTATTCTGAGACCACACCTTCTGGTCCTAGATTCTCTCATCAGGAGAAACATCCTCCCAGTACTTGCCCTGTCATGCCCCTCGGAATCTTAAATTTTTCAAGAGAGTTGCTTCACATTCTTCTAAACTCCAATGTGAAAACCCAACCTGTTAAACTTTTTCCCATAACACAATCCTTCCATATCCAGATTTATCTCAGGGGACCTTCTCTGAACTGCCTCCAAATGATATACCTTTCCATAAATAAGGAGACCAAAACTGTGTACAGTACTCTCATTAGTTCCTTACAGTAAGACTTCACCACTTTTATATTCTAACCCCCATGAAATCAAAGCCAGCATCCATTAGCCTTCCTGATTAACTTCTGCATATGTATGCCAGCTTTCTATATAAGGAGCTAGCTTTTAGCATGTATGAGGACTCCCAAATCTTTTGGTTCTGCAGCATTCTGCAGCCTTTCTCCATTTAAGTAATAATCAATTTTAATAATAAATCTAAATTAATTATATTGCAGTTGTATAAGCCGTTGGTGAGGCCGCACTTGGAGTTTTGGTCACCCTGTTATATGAAAGATAAACTGGAAAGAGTGCAGAGAAGATTTACAAGGATGTTGCCAGGACTAGAGGGCCTGAGTTATAGGGAGAGGTTGGCCAGGCTATGTCTTTATTCTTCGGAACATAGGAGAATGAAGGGTGACCTTGTAGAAATGTTTAAAATTATGAGAGGCATAGACAAGGTGGATGGTAACAGTCCTTTCCCCAGGGTAGGGGAGCCCAAATCTAGGGGACATAGATTTAGGGTGAGAGGGGAAAGATTTAAAAAGGACCTGAGGGACAATTTTTTCCACACAGAGGATGGTGAGTATATGGTACGAGCTACCGGAGGAAGTGGTTGAGGCAGGTACAATAGTATCATTTAAGCAGCACTTGGATAGGTACATGGAGGGGCGGGGCTTAGGGGGATATGGGACGAGCTGGGCGGGCGCTGTGGTCAGCATGGACTCGTTGGGTGGAAGGGCCTGTATCCGTGCTGTATTGCTTGATGACTCTATGACTAAGAATCAGTTTTTTCAATCTTCCTTCCAAACTGAACAAATTCACATTTTTCCACCTTTTTCCTCTGCCACCTTTTTTCCCCCCAATCACTTACCTTTTCACTATTCTTGTATTTATCCCAGCTTTTCAACATTTTTAACCATTTTCCTGTTCTTTCAATCTCAATTTGTTTTAGCTGTAAATACAAGTCAATAACTCATTACTAAGCAATAAAAGTAGGTAAAACATAACTATTCTGAATTATACATTTGTTGCACGTTACCACAAAGGAACATCTAATACCATGGCAACATTCAAGCACTTACATAATACTTTAAGGATGATTTCCAGTACAGCTACTGGAAGTCTATTAAAATATCTTCCAAATATGCTAAATAAAATGGGTACTTTTCACAAGTTATTGGCTTCCTGCATTGGACATTGAATTGCTTAAAATGTTAAACTGAATTGAAGTCAATGGAGAATAAATTACAATCAAATTATTACCTTGAATAGTTGCAAATAAATCTCAGAGAGTGCAGATCCTGTAAATTTTAACTGGTTTCACAATTCTAGATACACACTTATACCAATATCAATTTTTCCTTAAGATGACCACGAGGGCATTGTGTTAGCCTTTGTAAGACTGCCATTAACTTTCCATTCCAACGTGCCTGTTGAGCTAGCCTTTTTCCATTCATCTCATTCTACCCACCGATATCATCTTTCTCGCATCCAGAAGCTACCCACACATTAACATTCACTTCTGTAAATTCACCCAGTTCATGCTCACCCTAAAGAGCTGTCAATAAAACCCAAGCAAGTCTTTGTCGACTCTGATTGTGATTACGCAGTCACACAAAATGCTGGAGGAACTCAGCAGGTCAGGCAGCATCTATGGAGGAAAATAAACAGTCGACGTTTCAGCTTGAGACCCTTCATCAGGACTGTTCACTTCCCTCCATAGATGTTGCCTGACCTGCTGAGTTCATCCAGCATTTTGTGCGTGTTGCTCCAGATTCCAGCATCTGCAGGATCTCGAGTCTCTGTGATAACATTGTGCTCATTTGGCTACCTGCTCATTCTCCAAGGTCCGAAACCTCTGCTATTATCCTATTCCCCACCGAATTCCACTTGCCAATCAGTCATATTTCTTTCCTGTCATATAGTTGCTTAAAGTCTCCAATTCATTTTTTTTTCTCTTGGCCTTCACATATTTTCTCTCCTCCCCCACCTCATCCCACTACCGACAGCTGTTTTTGAAGGCTCGCATTTTGGAAAATGTTTCCAAAACTATTTCACATCTCAAATTCCTCTCTTCCTGAAAGAGCTTCTTTAAGAACTACCCTTTTGACAAGAATATCCCCTTAGTTTTGGCCAGTTTGCCTTGTGTCTGCTGTGGCATTCAATAAATCATAACAGGATTTTTTATACTCTTCATAAATCAAGAATGGTGTGTCCAACTATAACAAAACAGTGCTTTTAATGGGAGAGAGAAGAGACAGAGCCTGGGACCTGCCTGGTTTATGCAGATCAGCTATGTACTGTTTTATTGCACAAGAGATAGCACAGCTACTGATAATTTTCTAAAATTACTACTGATAATTTTCTAAAATCACTAATCTTTAATCACTCTGTTTTGAAAGTTGCGTATCATCTGGTTTAAAAAAATGTTCCATAGAGACCAGATTGCAGAAAACCCGCTGAAGTTCATAATGTGAAATTATGGATCATGCAACTGAATCTGTACAACTGTGAGAAACTTCTGGATGAGAAAGGAATGTACTAATTGTAGGAATTCCCCTTAAAATAATTTACTGACAAGTGAATCTAATAAACAAAATTACATAATTAAATAACTTATGTCTACTCCCATTTGTCAAGTTTAATAGCAAGATAACTTCATGATAAACTCCACACATTACTTAACATAAGACATAAACAGAATTATAAGTGCCTGGCATCAAAAAATAATTTATCTCCTGACTACTTTGTCAACGATAATAATGAAGTACTAATTACTACTCACAATTATGAGCACCTACTACTGAAAAGTTCTGAATGTGCTGATAATTTTTTGCTACTGCTAGCTAAAGAATTTAATTACAGAAAAAGTTCCTAGACCACCTCATTTGCTTGGGATTGCTGGAGAGAAATATTGTTTTTACTTACTCTTTCTTCTAAAGCATCAGGCATTGGTAGCTCCTTCTCACTGTTTACAAAACAAAATAACAATCATATCCACAGAACATAATTCACTAGTGTGAACAATGTCAAATGCAAATTTTTAACCCCACTTACACTTTAAAATAATCTGCTCTTTTAAGCCAAGAGCAATCATTGAAGGGGTAAAGGCTTGACCTATTGCATCAAGCATTCTATACAAGACAGTTTTATTTCCATGCACCACCTGCACAAGAGTAGTACAAGTATTACATGATTTATCAATGTTTGGTTTACAAATTTCCGCTATACTGCCAGTGAATCATTGGCTTATGTGTCCTTGATTTAGAGTTTTTTCAATTTAACAATAAGCATGTGAAGCTCCATCCACAGTGCAATTTGTAATACTTCCTCACATGCCAGTTTCGTTTCTGTGCATCCTTCAAGATGACTTCAAAATGCCTTAGCAGTAGGTTAAATAGAGAACTATCCAAATGTCCATCAACAACCTCTAAGTCTCATTCGTACACCACCCAGGAAGAGTCGCAGAAAAAACCCTCGTCAACAACTTTATGAGCTCAATCAAGCTCTGATTAACCAGCAGCACCATCATCCAAATATTCGTGACAAGTTTGTCTCTCACCTCCTCCACCTCCATCTCAACACATGAAGCCAGCATGACAAAGTGCACTCGTAGACCATTGGCCCCTTGCACCGACTCCACCATTCAATAAGTCCAGAACTGATCTGACTGCAATCTCAACTCTGATAACTTGGCATTACCATGCTCATCAAAAACCTACCTTTGCTTCCACAGGCTTTCAAGACTTTCAATGAAAGAATTTTACTTTATCTGTCTTAAATGGGCAAACCTTTATTTTGAGACAGTGACCTCACCCCCACAAGAGGTGTCCACACTGTCAAGACCCGTCATGATCTTCTTTAAAGATGGTGGGAACAAAGTCTTTGAATATTTTTGAAGCACAGGTAGATAGATTTGTGATATTCTAGCATGACAGCACAGCATTTTCCAGATTATATTACATCGGGGAGAAAGATTACCACGCGTAGAGTTGGGGTCACAACAGATCAGTAATGGCAGAGTAGACTTGATAGACAGACGGGTCAACTCTACTGTTAGTTTGTCTGTTTACATGTTCATATGCAAGTAGTGATGGCTTTGCAGGTTGAGGTGGCAGCAGGGGAGCTGAGAGACAGAGTTGTTAGTGGCATCCAGATGATGGTGGTGGTGAATCTGAGCTTGATGGAATTCACGTGTTGATCGAGAGGATTCTTCCTGTCGCTGCTCTTGGGCGGTGATGAACAAAGCTTGAAGAAGGTATCAACAGAAATCTGGCCAGTTTTTCCCATTTTCATTTAATAAAGTCCCTCATGACAAAGCACAACATTCTCTATCATGCAGTATTTAATACTGTGCTCCATATTGGGACTGCTGCCTTTGAAGATGGCCATTGCTTGTTCAATGTGGAAGAATGTTTCCAAAAGCCCTTTCGTGATGAGCTTTTTTTCCACTTTGTTACTTCGGTGACTTCTTATTCCACTCTTCACCTCTGTTGCTCAAGTTCTAACAGTTCTTCATTTATAAACTCTTTGGTATGAGATTCCAATAACTATTCTAAGCCATCTTAGTCTAATTTGTCACACTCAGCTTCATTTGCCAATGTGCTTTTCGTTACAAAGAGTTTGCAAGTTCATAAGCCCATGGGAGTCATGCACACACCCTTACTATAATTTCGTCCATACATCATTCATTGTTGCATGGGTTATGTCACCACAAGAGGCACTGATATAATGTATATTTTCCATCTTCCTAATTTCTGGACTAATGGGTTTGTCACTGCCGCTTGACACCAGAATGTCACGCCTCATTATGTGCTGCAGATAGTGAGTCTTGAACGAATGAAGCAATATTACCCTGGTTCATGGTTGTAACAAAGAGGTGACATTAAGAGCAATAAACACTACAAGGATGTTCTCAGCCAAGTCCACGATGTCAAACAGGGAAAGTGTCGACAATGAAAAGGGGTCTATTGTCCATGTTAATACTTTGTACAATTTTGTTCGATGAAGGGGGAGAGAAAGGACAGAATATAATCATGGAAGAGCAGCAACGTCATACATACTTACTTGGTAGATAGCTACACTGCTGGAAGATTGATAAGATCTTTATTAGTCACATGTACAGTGAAATACATATTTTGCGTAGAATGTTCTGGGGGCAGCCCACAAGTGTCGCCACGCTTCCGGTGCCAACATAAACCTTTAAATAAACCTTCAGAGACCTCCAATTTTAAAAATGGTAGGCTAAAAGCTGCTTAAATTTATGGTCAGCCTCAACATTACCCCAAGGAGAAGAGCAAGGTGATCTCTGGCTGCCTTAAAACCTGGAGTAATTTTCTCATCCCTTGAGATGAATGTATGTGAAATCCTCCAGCAAAGCAGCCCTTTCTCATCTTTGGTAAGCATTTATTTGGCAGAGCAGCCACCTTCCTCAATGACCCACTTCAGCTCCTTGGAAAAACCTTCTGCTGCCTCAGTATCTGTACTTGCTGTCTCCCCCACAAGATGAACTTTCTACAGGTTTCCACATTTCTTAAAGCTTTTAAACGGGTTTAATCAGCATGTTCAGAAGTTCCATTACCTGCCTCATGCTCTTTCAAGCTTTGCTATAATGATCTCACGTTTTCCTTGATAATTAAACCCAGGAATATATGCTATTGATCTGGATCTTCTAACCATGTGCTTAACTAACACCTGAAATGGTGGGTTGTTGGACAGACTGGGCTTGTAACTGCTGAAGTTCAGAAGAGTGAAAGAGGACTTCATTGAGATATACAATATCCTGAGGGGTCCTTGCAGAATGGATGTGGAGAGGATGTCTCTTTTGTGGGAGAATATAGGACTAGGGGCTACTGCTTAAGAAGAGCGATTGCCCACTCAAGACAGAAATGAGGCAATTTCTTGTGTCTTGGGGATCATGAGCCTTTGGTACACTCTTCCTCAATGAATGGTGAAAGCAGAGTCATTGAATATTTTTAAGGCATAAATAGATGAAAGGCAAGCATAGGTAGATGAAAATGCAAATACAATCAGATCATTCATGATTTTATTAAGTAACAGAGCAGGCTGGACAGCCAAGTAGCCCACAACTGCTCCTAATTTGTATTTCTGCATGTTTATATGTTAACTTTCTATTCTTTCCATTATAACATCTCCGCATTCTTTTTAAACACTTTTTAACCTTCCAGAGGTAACACTTTGGGCACAAAGTTTTATTTGGCAGTGTTGTTAAGGATTGTTCACAACATTGCGTTGCAAGATTTAACAAATAGCTAATGTCCACCAAACATTCACTTTTTTCACTTCTATCAATTATATTCAGTTAGTATCAATGCTTATAGCTTGCAGTGATTTCTTAGAGGAGGTGTAATTTTCAGACTTCTATTATCTTGAAAGATGCACAAAATAAATTGTTTTAAATCACAATAATAAGTGGAGCATTATGATCTCCAAGATGGCATGGTGGAAAGGAAACTCAAAATGCATTCTGTGTGGGGAATGATACAGTTTTCACAGAGAAAACTAGCTTTGTAAATTGAGGACACATATTCAAAGAGTTAATGGTGTTAGAGTGAAAATTAACAAATCGAGGAATTATAAATCTATTTTTAACCTTGTATAAAGCCATCTAATTCATTCAAAGAATGTGGCATTGCTGGCAGGAGGCTTCAAGCCACGATAGGGAACCAATGAGAGTCTATGACATGGATGTGACTGAATTCACATTCAAGCCAGAGGAGGGGAAAAATGGAAGATCTCCTTCCTCCAAAAGATATTGATGAACTAAATGGGTATTTTATGGGGATTTATTATCTTCGTGGACACTAAATTCCCAGATGTATTTTGTTACTTGAACTTAAATGCCCCAAACACATCCCCAGGCAGATGATAGGAAAATGGTTCAGGTAAGCAAGGGCATAATGAGACCCTTTATCAAGTACGACTCTGAAGCTCGAAAGGGAACACAAGTTAAAACAACGTGCAATGAGATTTTATAAGCATGCAACTTTTCAGAAAAAGTAAACAAAGGATATTATGGGAATCTAAGGGAAGCATATTTTTAGTTAGATATGTTTATCCTTTAAAATGTATTTAATTTCACTCAGAAATCGATTGAAATAAATGAAACACATTAATGTAAATAAAGCTGGAAGTTTTTACAATAGTTAAACACAACAGAAAATCTGTTCAATTGGAAATGTAGTGCTTTATAAAAATGTTCTCTTTGGAATAAATCAATGATTTAACTAAGAATTCATGTTGCATTAGTGACCTCAGCTGCAAATAAACCAGTATTCTCTGTGAGAAATTACTGAACTATATACTAAGCTCCTGAAGAATTACATGATTTCTTTGACAATGTACTCCCTTCTATGTAAAAATAATAGTTCTGCATTAATCATCAAATGAAAAGCAAACAGCTTGAAAAGAACTCTTATGCCTTACTGTAGAAAGCCAAATCGATCAGTGATTTTATAAATATGGAAGTCTGCATCTTCCCACGGATCAATCTTTGCTCCTTCCCGTCCCTGAAATAAACAACAGACATGGTCGTCAATGAGGTTATCTGGCACTTGAGTTGGCATTTAGTTCCAAAAGATTGGGGTTAAGGGGAAGGGATTGCCAAAAACATGAAGGTCTTTTTAGTTTTTAGGTTTCTTTACAATCCAAAAGATAAATGGAACACAAATACTGGAAATGTCGAAGGTTCAGTCATTGCACATGAACACAGATGACAAGCAAGAAAAAATCTTCCAGACTTTCCGTTCCCTTTGTATTGACATGAAGGCAGGAGCTACATAAGTTTCTAAAGCTTACATAGCTCCTGCATCTGCACTAGATTTTTTAACTTGAAGAGTTATCCAAAGAGCCTATTTCTTCCCCACTACTTAACGTCCTCGTCTTTAATTATTTCTTCTTTCAACTGCTTCTACCTCAATCACATCCTTGGAAATGAATTTAAATTGATGTCAATGTGACACTTGTCAGGGAAAGTTTTTCCCTTTTCTATCTTAACTCCTTAGAAGCCCAAGTGAAAATAATATGAATCCCTCCACTCTGTTCATAACTAAAACTTCACATAGTGCTGCCACCAGAGAATACAGGTTTACTTAGTTTGACTGCTTTATTCTCCACAAATCTGCCAACACGCTTCTTCCTACACCACCTGTAATAAAATGCAGCATATTGACACGATTCTATCCTCCACTATAAACATTCAATCCCTCACTGTTGAGCAACAGAATCCTAACAAATCTCACTTTTCATGCTTATCGAAGTCCTTGATTTTGCCTTCAATTGAGATAGTGATTTAGCTTTTCTCCATCAACTATACCGTATCTTATCTTCTTTCTCAATTCCCACTATAGTTGTATTTTTCATGATGACCTTATGTATATTTACCCTAATTTTGAATGATATGCCTTCACTTAAGTTTCATTTAAAGTTAATTATCTATATAAATTTACCCATCACTTGCTCTGTGGGAATGAATTCTATGCATCTTATTTCCAGAGTCGCAGATGATGCTCTATTTACTTATGAGCAAACTTCTTTTGACCAATTATCTGGAGACAGATCCCTTTCATTTATCTGAATTTATCACACTTTCCTGTGTGAAATATTTATTTTTGATACTTGGTTATCATTCACTATTCTTAGATTGCTTGTGCCGTTATCAGAATTTTTCTGTTTTCTTCTGTTTCTCACATCAATTACTTGTTCCACTTTATGTTCCAGAACTAAATTCAACCAGCTTCCCTTTCTTGTTCACCGGAAACTTATTGATCCAGGAATCAATCCTAAATACATTTAAGCAGCAATTCACACTCGAGTCAAATGCATTATCTTCAGTCTGGCCAATGCTCTGATATCTAAAATCGAAGTCACCACCTTGTTGTTTCTGCACATCCCATTGGCCTGTCTGCAGCACTCTAGTTTTGCTTCATCATGGCTCTTTGTCATCTTGCATTATTCTCCCGTATCTTTGCCCATACTCATTCTGTTTTGCCAGCACTCTTAATATAACTATATCCCATCGTGTGACAGAGTACTTTATCACTCTTTCTTTTTCTTCCTTTAACTCTTTGGAAAATTTTGGAACCAGGAATGTTAAGTTCCCAGCCATGTACAAATTTACACCACCTCCCAGTTATTACTTCCATATTTTACCTTCCTATCATTTTTCTTCCATATTCTCCTATCTGTGATTCTTAACTGATTTTTCTCATCCAATGGGTTCAGGCCAAACTCAGAAGGTAACTGTAGGAGACAATACCTACATGGTAGATATCACAGTATGAGAGATGCTGTCAGGGTAGCCTAGGCAAGCAGCTACTGTGAATTTTGTGGATGGCATGCAGTGCAGCCATTATGTGTCAGTGGCGGAGGAAATGATTGTTGTTGGCAGTCTGTAAAATGGAATACCAATTGAGTGTGCTGTTTTCTCCTGGATGGACCTGAGAACTTCTTGAGTGTTGTTGGATCTGTACTCATCCAGGTGAGTGGAGATAATCCCATCATACTTCTGATGTGCCTTAGGGATGGGGGAAAGACTTTGGAGCATCCAGAGATGAGTCACTCATTGCAGAATACACAGTCTGTGATCACATTTTCTAGTGCTCCATTTATGCAGCTTGTCCAGTTAAATTCCAGTCAGTGGTGACCCCAGGATGTTGCTGGTGGGGAACATTGCACTGGCAATGCCTTTGAATGTTCAGGATAGGCAATTTCACTCTCTCTTATTGGAGACTGCTATTGCCTAGCACCTTTTGGAATGAACGTGACTTACCACTTATCAGTCCATGCCTAAATATTTTCAAGCTCTTGGTGCAGGCAATTGGCTGTTTCACTTCTTGTACCATAGCAAATGAACATGGTGTAATTATTAGAGAACATCCTCATGTTTGACCTTATGGTGGAAGGAAACCTATCAAGGCAGGAGCTGAAGATGGTTGGGCCAAGGACACTGACCTGAGAGCCTCTGGGCAACGATGTCCTGGGGCTAGGATGATTAGCCTCCCATTTTCCTTTGTGCAAGCAATGGCTCCGACTGTTAGTGTTTTTCCCTTGATGCTCGCTGACTTCAAGTTTTACCATGGGTCCTTGATACCACACTTGGTTAAATGCTGCCTTGATGTCCAGACCAGTCACTCTCATCTCACCTCAGGTATTCAGCTCTTTGGTTGATGTTTGAAACAAGGTTCTGGATGAGGTGTGCAGCCAAATGGTCCTGATAAATCCTAAACTGAGCATCAGGGAGCAGGTTGTTGGTGAGTGAGTAGTATTTTACAGCACTGCCAACAACACCTTTCATCACTTTACTAATATTTAAGGGTAGATACATTGTAAGGTAAATAGCTCGACTGGATATGTCCTGTTTTATGTAAACAAGTCATACCTCGGCGAAAGTCTATATTGTTGAGTAGATGTCTGTGTTCACTGGTACTGGAGCAACTTGGTTTGAGGTGTGGGTAGTTCTGGAGCAGTGGTCTTCAGTTTAAAAAAAAAGGAAGCTCCCGATAACATCTTCATTTTCAACATGCCAGATGATGGGAATCTCAGAAGGATGTAGATCATCCAGGCTGAATGTGAATGCTTCAGTCTCATCTTTACAAGCTTTCTTTGTCCTGATGAGACTTCAAGCAGTCTGAAGCTAATATATTGAGGACTGCCAGCATTACTCCATCCTGTCCATCATTCCAGCCTCTGTGCCGCCTGAGCTGGCGAGCATGTCCTGCAGATGGGACAAGGTGAACCAGGGATTTTGATAGAGAAGTCTGGTATGTTGTCCTTAAGATATGATTTTATGAGTACAATGATGTCAGGTTGTCACTTGACAAGTCCGTGAGTTAGCTCTCTCAATTTAGATGTCACTGCGCTAGGAGTAATGTTATGTGAGGTTGTCAGGTAGTCCATCAGGACGTCTTTTTCTGTTTCAACATTGTCACAGTGGGTCTGGAATCACATATAGGCCAAACCAGTTAAAAATGGAAGATTTTCCTTCTGAAGGACATTATTAAACAGATGGGTTTTTAACTGATCCTTTTTTTCCAAATTCCAGATCACTAAACTTAAACTCCACAGTTGCCATGGTGGGATCTGAACTCTCTGGATTATTTGCCCAGGATTCTGAATTACTTGTTCGGAAACAACTGCTGCACTACCACTGCACCTCAAGAATGGAAATACTATGGGTGGACAAAGTGATAACATTGGCAGATTAAATGGTTGACCGACTTCTTTAGTTAAACAGGCATGGCAGCAAAGCTGTGAGCAAAGCTGCTCTTTGATGTGGACTCTCCAAATACTATAGACAATCTAATGCAGACTCCTTTTCAGATGCCTCAACTTTGTATTTGGGAGGAGGGCAGAAAAGCTGCGGCAAACCGCCAGATGTCTTAACTTAAACCATCCTATTGCAGAGGCAATCCATCTCCTGTACAACTTTTCATGGATGCCTTTAATACTCTAGCTACATTCCACAAATCCTTTGGTAATGAATGTACAGGAACGCAACAAGCAAGGTAACAAGGGCAATGCACACAGGCAGTTCAAGCACTATGCTGCTCCTCGTTGTAAAAAGCATCAATGAGCTGTCTAGGTGAATGAGCATGATATATTTACCTATGTTTCTCGCTGTTAGAGGACAAAAGACTTTAAGCTGCCACTTTGGTGCTACACTATCACTGATATGTCAGTCCTCGGCCTTCTCCACTGCCAGGAGAATTCCAAACGCAAACTGGAGGACCAGCACCTCATTTTCCGTCTTGGAACCTTGCAGCCTAATGGCATGAACATTGAATTCTCCCATTTTAGGTAACACCACCCCCACCACCATGCTTCTTCTCTTCTTCCCTTTCCTAGCTTTTTTCCTCTCTCTTCTTACCTTTGACCCATCCCCTGATGGATCTGCTCTCCCCTCCTCCCCCTCACCTGCCTATCTCTATCTCTTATCTGCATCTACCCATCACCACCTTGTGCCCACCCCACCTCCCCTCTTTTGTCCACCTATCACTGCTCTGCTTTTCCCTCCAATATGTTGGGCTTCCCTTTTCCCTATCTTCAGTCCCGAAGAAGGGTCCTGACCCGAAACGTTGACCGCCTGCTTTTCTCCATGGATGCTGCCTGGCCTGCTGAGTTCCTCCAGCATCATTGTGTTTTTCATCTAGATTCCAACATCTGCAGTCCTTTATTTCTCAATGGTGCAATTTTGATTCAGCTGAGAGCTGCTCAAAGCTGCAAAACAAACCCTGCAATGCGCAGAGAATATTAACTTTTCCCTGCTCGGATATGCAAGTGATACCTGGCCCGAACCCAATCACATTTGTCCTGGACTGAGCTTAGTTTGTTGCTGCAAGTAACTATCTGCTGGAGGAACTCAACGGGTTGAGCAGCATCTGTGGAAGGAAAGGAATTGTCAACATTTCAGGTTGAAACCCTGCAGCGGGATGTTTCAAGTGAAAACCCTGATGCCGGTTTTCGACCCAAAATATCAACAATTCCAGGGCCTGCGATCTCGTGTCTCCATCAGTTACTTACAGTTTTATCCCCCCTACCCAACACAACCATTGGCAGAGTGTGCAGGGTGTGTCTTGGCTGCACAGTTCACATGCAATGATGCCAGGTAGATCATCATGATCTGGATGGGATTCTGTGCCAGATGGCAGGGTACGGCCCCAACTTATTCCACGTTTTGTCAGATTATGCCCCTGATCCATGCCCGACACACAGTGAATGCGATTGAATAGGGCAGCCAGGCTCTGCATGGAACCATAGTCCCATTGTCCAGCATTTAATATCTGGACGTCCAATTTAAAATGAGTAATAACTCAACTTGCTGGTTTTGTTCAGTCAGTTTTCTCCTCACCCAGCCAGCTCCAGTTTATAGTGGTGAATTATGAATATTTCAGTTGGATCTGCAAAGCCCCACAAACACAGCAGCCAGGTAACATGGAGTTATGTTACTGTGCTAGTGTTCCAGAGATCTTTACAAACAATTTCAAAGCACGAGTTCAAAGTACCACAAGGAAGTTGTTAATTACATAATCTACAATAGGTCATTTCAGTAGTACTGAAAATTAAATCAGCGTTTGCTGTAAAAACCCATCCTGTTTGCTCATATATTCAAAGGAGGAATTCTGACATTTTTACCTATGTGACCTAAATCTGCTTTCAGACGCAGTAATGTGGTCAACTCTTAACTTCCAATGAAATGCCGATCAAGTGCTTAGTTCAAAGGAAATTAAAAATGATAATCAATACTAGATTTCTCAACAAAAGTTTCTTTTAAGTATATCTCAGTTATTTAGCTTTTTGTGAATGAAATATCCTTTTCCAAATCTAACCTTGGGGAAAAAAATAAATCAGAACCCTTCTTCCAGAATTTAGCAAGAGACCTTTTATGCTGGTGTATGTTGCACACCAGCATTTAGATCGTAAACAAAGACATTTCCTGAATTAGTTCTAGTTTCATGGGCCTGCTATTAATGCCCTTTTATGGATTAATGAGGTCACAGTAACATGCAACATTCCTTTGAAGTGAAGTAACACTTATCAGGTTTTCCTTCTATTAGTACAACAATTTTTCTGCATTAGATCACAAATAAAAGAGAGTTATTCGCAGCAGTAAGGAAGTTAGCCCTGACAGATATCTCTTAGTGGAATGCGATAGTTATGCTTCAGGGCAGTGGGACTACAGTTCCTGGTCTTTAAGCCATAGAGTGTTAGCAATTCTTAAAAGGAATAGCATCATTTGTTTAAACTTCACTCTACTGCTTATTCAATGCAGGGCTACACATAAGGTCAACAGCAAAAGCAGCTGGCCGTGGACGGACGACTAAGCAATCTCACAACCTAGAGGATAATATCAAAACGTTGGAGTCTCCATACATCGTGTTTTTTAATATATTTATAAAGCATGGTAACAGGCCCTTCTGACCCAATGAGCCCGTGCCGCCCAATTACACCCATATTAACCTACAAACCCGTACGTCTTTTTGGAATGTGGGAGGAAACCGGAGCACCCGGAGGAAACCAATGCAGTCACGGGGAGAACATACAAGCTCCTTACAGACAGCGGCAGGAATTGAACCCCGATCGCTGGCACGGTAATAGTGTTACGCTAACCACTACGCTACCGTGCCACCCTTTAATGCTGGGTGACGATTAATGGAGACGGGGAGGGGAGCCCTGTGACGATCCTGATACTCAATGATGGCAGACCACAGCATGTCAATGTTTGTATCCATCTCCAGCCAGGTTCACCAAGAGGATGATGCATCTCAGTTGCCGCTATAAATCCCCACAGTGCAGGAGCCAGTTTCCAGCACAGAAACCAGCCTTCAGTACATCTGATTCATTACACAACAATATAACAAAAACTGTGAACCCTGAAACTTCTGGTTGTAGTGATGAGATATTTGTTTTGGGATAACATACAGCTCTCATCAAGCTGTTTCAACACAGCAACAACACTGATGTATATGTAACAATCTGGAAAATTGCCCAAATATGTCGTGCTCTGAAGAAAAATCCAGGATAAATCCAGTCTGATCAATGACTCACCCAGCATTCTACTCTCAATCAGTAATGTGATGAGAAGTTTCATTGTTAGTGATAACAAGCAGCACTTACTCATCAACAACCTGCTCAATGATGTTCTGTTTGGGTTTCACCATGACCAGTTGCTACTGACTCGTAACAGCCCATTATCCAAGTACGGAGCAAAGAGCAGAATTTCATCTCTTGACATTAAGAGTACATTTAGATGAATATAGTATTGAATTTTTAAGTTAAAGGGCATCTTGGGGAAATTTCTCATGACAATTTTTGTTTCTGCAGTTACAGTTGCTACTCTTCAGGATTTTGTGTGCCAGAGAACATCTGAACAAGGACAGATAAGTGGGAAGTAACAGTTGTGCCACAAAAATGCCAGATAATGATCACACGCAACACACCTTTCCTGGACTTTTAATAGAATAGCCTTCACCAAATCCCCAACCATGAACATTCTTGGCAGTCTCCATTAGCCAGCCACAAATGCAGAATGAACAGATCAGACATTGGATCTTCAACTGACTTCTCTCCTAACTCAAAGGCTTCCAAACGTGTGCAAGGTATACCATAGTTTATTCCAAATACATTCAAGAAGCTGAACATTACACAGCATAAAGCTACCATACTAAACAATTACTATATCCACCACCATCACACCCTGATTGCTTGGCAAACCAACTACTAAATGCATTGTAATAACTGAGAAAGTTTCTTTGGCAACAATTTTCAAACCTGTTAGTTCCACTTCCCAAAACATTACCACCTGCAGGTTCCCATCTAAGTCATTTATCATCAGTTTGGAAATGCATCACCATTCCTTCATGGTTACAGAGTCAAAATCCTACAACTTTTAGCCAGCAACACAGTAAGAATTCTCTGACCACATGGACAGCAGAGGTTCAAGGCGGCAGCTCATCACCACCTTCACAAGGGCAATTGGGGCAGAATATTAAAAGCTGTTCTTGTTCGCCACATCTACACCTGAAGCGAGAATTTAAATGGTATTCATCATTTTCCTCACATGTTGGATAAAAGGTTTGTTTTATAATAAACCTCATCAATTATAGTTCTAAGAAATACTGTTGACGTTAAGATGCTGTCCACAAGATTACGCTGAATAAATTGTTAATTGTTAAAAGGCTTAACAATGGTTGATTCATAATTGTAATACATTGTCTAAAAATCCTGCAAATGGTCGCAGAGGCAGGAATGATGCAAATGTGCATCCTATTTTCACATCCTGTCTTTTCACATATTCATTTGGATGATGGAGACAATAACAATCCGTTGTTCCTCTCCACATAATCTGTAAAGATGATGGAGGTCCACTCCTTGTGTTTCTGCAACACAATGACATTAGGTAGGAAAATGCAGGATTTGACCCAAAGTTGGAAGAAAGGCAGCAATATCATCTGTTCAAATCTGAATATGACATGTATTGGGAGAGGAATTCAGAAATAATAGAATAACTTTTGCTAAACCAAGACATCTGATGATATATCAATCCAAGTCTAACTGGTTCACAATTTGGTAATCCCTCAACATGGGAAACATGTATCTAGGACCTGAGTGAACTGGACAAGCAAAATGTGCAACTCCATTAGATCAAAGGGTTATGAAAAAAATCACAACGATAGCAAAGACAGTACGAATTAGAGTGGGTGAACTCGATGGCAAAATCCAGTACAGAAAGAGAATAGAAAAATCAGACTGAGAAGTGAAAAACAGAAACATACATAAAAATATTAAAATATTATTTCACATTTTTTTGAAAAGATGCCACCATAAAAGTATAAAAAATTGAGACTCGATAAAAATAATTTTCAGTGCCAGAGAAGTTGATGATCGACAGTAAAGAACACATCACACTTCATAACTCAATGTAACTGCACTGTGTAATGTACGATTGGTATGCAAGACAAGTTTTTCACTGTACCTCGGTACAAGTGACAATAGTAAACCAATACCAATACTTGGACTCATAATGCCTCGACAACTTGGAGCACATTTGGCTCATATTTACCATGCAAATACAGCAACTGGACCCTAATCAAATGCACTTCAATCGTAACATTGAAAGCAGGATGCCATTTTTGAAAAATTTATTGATGAGCAGCACATCAGCAAACAGCAACTTTACAATGTCTCTGTTCAACCATGAACTTGCTCTTCATCTTAAGTCACTGTACCTTTTGCGTATGATGCTGACAACCATTAAATCTTATTATTACATTCAGAATAATATAGCCCAAATACTCTAGGTATTTCTCCATCACAATTCTTTTTGCTGAAGAACAGCTTTGGGGGAAATGCATTTTGAGTTTTTGCACTGATTCCTGCAACAGAGTTATGGAAAGTATCCAATGCAGGCCAACTAAGTGATTGCTATGCCAAGCACAGTATCAACCTTCTTGCTAGCACCCAAGCAAACAGGTATTGGTTTATTATTGTCACTTGTACCGAGGTACAGTGAAAAACTTGTCTTTCACACTGTTCGTACAGATCAATTCACTACACAGTGCATTGAGGTAGTACAGGGTAAAAACAATTACAGAATACAGAGTAAAGTGTAACAGCTGCAGGGAAGTGCAGTGCAGGGAGACAATAAGGTGCAAGATCATAACAAGGAGAGACTAAGGGAGCTAGGACTTTACTCTTTGGAGAGGAGGATGAGAGGAGACATGATAGTGGTATACAAAATATTAAGAGGAACCGATAGAGTAGACAGCCAGTGCCTCTTTCCCAGGGCACCAATGCTCAATACAAGAGGGCATGGCTTTAAAGTAATGGGTGGGAAATTCAAGGGAGGTTTTTTTTACCCAGGGAGTGGTTGGGGCATGGAATGCGCTGCCTGGGGTGGTGGTGGAGGCAGGTATATTGGTCAAATTCAAGAGATTGTTAGGTAAGCATATGGAGGAATTTAAAATGGAGGGATATGTGGGAGGAAGGGGTTAGATAGTCTTAGGCGAGGTTTAAAGGTCGGCACAACATTGTGGGCCGAAGGGCCTGTATTGTGCTGTACGGTTCTATGATTCTAAGGTAGATTGTGAGGTCAAGAGTCCATCTCATCGTATAAGGGAACCATTCAATAGTCTTATAAAAGCAGGATAGAAGCTGCCCTTGAGCCAGGTGGTACGTGCCCTCAGGCTCCTGCCTGATGGGAGAGGGGAGAAGAGAGAATGTCCTGGGTGGGTGGAGTCTTTGATTATGCTGGCTGCTTTACCAAGGCAGTGAGAGGTATAGACAGAGTCCATGGAGGGGAGGCTGGTTTCCGTGATGTGCTGGGCTGTGTCCACAACTCTCTGCAGTTTCTTGCGGTCACAGACAGAGCCATACCGAGCCATGATGCATCCAGATAGCATGCTTTCTATGGTGCATCAATAAAAGTTGGTGAGCGTCAAAGGGGACATGCCAAATTTCTTTAGCCTCCTGAGGAAGTAGAGGCGCTGGTGGGCTTTCTTGGCTGTGGCATCTACATGGTTGGTCCAGGACAGCCTATTGGTGATGTTCACTTCTCAGAACTTGAAGCTCTCAACCTCAGTACCATTGATGTAGACAGGTGTGTGTGCACCGTCCCCTTTCCTGAAGTCAATGACCAACTCTTCCATTTTGCTGACATTGAGGGAAAAGTTGTTGTCATGACACCATGTCACTAAACTCTCTATCTCCTTCCTGTACTCTAACTCATCATTATTTGAGATAGGGCCCACTACAGTGGTACCATCTGCAAACTTGTAGATGGAGTGAGAGCATAATCTAGCCACACAGTCATGAGTATATAGGGAGTAGAGTAGGGGGCTGAGGACGCAGCCTTGTGGGGTACCAGTGTTGAGAATAATCATGCTTGAGGTGTTGCTGCCTGTCCTCACTGATTGTAGTCTGTTGGTCAGAAAGTCAAGGATCCAGTTGCAGAGGGAGGTGTTGAGTCCCAGGTCTTGGAGTTTGGTGATAAGTTTGCATGGAATTACAGTATTGAAAGTGAAGCTATAGTCAATAAACAATAGTGTAACATAAGTGTATTTACTGTCCAGGTGTTCCAGAGATGAGTGTAGGGCCAGAGAGATGGCATCCAATATAGACCTGTTTCGGCAGTCGGCAAATTGCAGTGGGTCGAGATTTTCTGGGAGGTTGGAGTTAATGTGTGCCATGACCAGCCTCTCGAAGACTTCATGATGGTCGATGTCAGAGCCACCGGTCGGGAGTCATTAAGGCATGGAACCTTGTTGTTCTTGTGTACTGGGATGATAGTGGTCTTTTTAAAACAGGTGGGAACTGCAGATTGAAGCAGGGAGAGGTTAAGTATGTCTGCAAGTACCCTCACCAGCTGATCAGCACAATAGCTGAGGACACGGCCAGGGACACCATCTGGGCCAGATGCTTTCCACAGGTTCACTCTCCGGAAGACTGATCTTACGTCCTCAATGGTGACCACGGCTTCAGGTGCATTGGAGGCTGTCAGGGTGGGTGGTGACAATCCAATCCCCTTCTGTTCAAAACGTGCATAGAATGCGTTAAGCTCATCAGGAAGGGATGCACTGTTGTTGGCGATGCTGCCCGACTTTGTTTTGAAGCCCGTTATAGCATGTAAGCCCTGCCACAACTGGCAGCTGGTCTGGTTCTTGACTTTGGACTAGTATTGTCTCTTGGCATCTCTGATAGCTTTATGGAGGTTGTACCTCAATTTCTTGTAAAGGTCAGGGTCACCCGATTTGAATGCTGCAGTTCTCAACTTCAGTAGGGAATGGATCTCCTGGTTCCTCCATGGTTTCTGGTTTGGGAACATCCGTATTGTCCATTAGCATGCATTCCACCAATTTCCTTACTAAACCTTTTCTGTGAAGAGATCAGATGAGCCACGACTCAGAGCAGCTAAGCTCAGCCTTGCTCTCATTGAGAGCACATACCATCAGGCTCAAAGACAGCTTCTACCCTGCTGTTATCAGACTCTTGAACAGACCTCTCATACACTAAAAGATGAACTCTTGATCTCCAAATCTACCTCATTGTGACCTTTGCACTTTATTTGTCTACCCACACTGCACCTTTTCTGTAACTGCAACACTAAATTCTGCATTCTGTTTTTCCTTTTTACTACCTCGATGCACTAATGTATGGAATTGTCTGCAGGACACACAAACTAAAAGCTTTTTACTGTATGTCAGTATATGTGACAATAATAATCCAATTCCAATTCCATATTCCTATTGTTTATCCTGGCCAATACTGATCCTCATAATCCACACTTGGGTACTTGGCAATGGTACCTGATTGCCCTTCTAGTGAAGAGGAAGATGGTTGGGATTTTCAGGGATCACATAAGCAAACAGCTTAAATATTTTGGTTGACTGCCAAAGTTTGGTAATATACCATCTGGATTTTTCATGCAGCATTAACTAAGACACACAAACAACATGGAAGTTGAAACTCAAATGCAGCCCTTCCCTAATCATCCACAAGTGATTCCTGATTTTGACAGAGATACTATGTAAAACTCAAAATCAGAAAATGCTAGAAAAACTCAGAAGGTCAAGCAACGTCAGTGGAGAAACTAGTAATCACTTTAAATCAGTGCCCTTTCATTGGTGCTTTCAACATGAATGATCAAACCACAATCATAAATGAAAAAGAAAATGTTCGAAGTGATCCAAAATAACATGAGCTTCTAGATCCAAAGAACAAACTTAGAACTAAACTCTACTGCATGACCACGCTTACACATATTGGAGCTGAACAGGGTGGTGGGGAAGGGAGAGGGGGCAGGCTTGGTATGCAGGGGAAAAAATTTAAACCAGAGCAACATTGTCTTATTAGAATAAGTTGAATAAGACAAATAACACGTCTGTTAACATAAAGACCATCAACAGGAAATACCAACAACATCTAATCTCAAAACAAATCAAATAAAGAAATGATTTAAGGGCTCTATAACAGGATGTAGAACTACTTAAGTCATCAGCAGGAGCAGCCACAGTGCACATCAACAATAATGATTAAGGATATACAAATGAGCTGTGTGCCACAAAGAGCAGAGCACTCTATGAACAAACATGTACACAACTCTGGAGCAATAGGCCACTAAGCCTGCTCTGCTATTTAATAAAATCAAGGTTGAGCTGACTAATAAACTCCATATTCCCATCTGCCCAGGACAGCCTTTCACCCCCTTGCTTATCCAATACTGATAAAAAACTATTCAAAAACTTTGCTTCCACCACTCTTTGAGGAAGAGAGTTTCAAAGATTCACAACCCTCTGTGAGAAACATTTTTGCCCAATCACTATTTTAAATCAGTGAACTCTAGTTTTAGATCCTCCACCCTGAATAGCCCACTCAGCACTGTTTATTTCTCAATCAAGTCACCCGTCTTCTAAGCTCCGGCAAATACAAGCCCAGCCTGTCCAACCTTTCTACACTTGGGAACTCATCCAATCCAGGCCTTCTTAGTACTGCTTCCAATGCATGACTTTAAAAAGAGACCAATAGTATACGTGCAGCTCCAGATGTGGCCTCACCAATCCCCAATTTACCAGGATGCTGCCTGGTTTAGAGAGTATGTATTATGAGCAGAGACTAAGGGAGATGAGCAGGAGAAGAAGAAGTTTACTCTTTGGAGAAGAGCAGGATGAGAAGAGACATGATAGAGGTGTACAAAATATTAAGAGGAATAGATAGAGTCAACAGAGAGCGCCTCTTTCCCAGGGCACCAATGCTCAATACAAGAAGGCATGGCTTTAAAGTAATGGGTGGGAAGTTCAAGGGAGATATCAGAGGGAGGATTTTTAACCCAGAGAGTGGTTGGGACATGGAATGCACCGCCTGGGGCGGTGGTGGAGGCAGGTACATTGGTCAAATTCAAGAGATTACTAGATAAGCATATGGAGGAATTTAAAATAGAGGGATATATGGGAGGAAGGGGTCAGATAGTTTAAAGGTCAGATAGTTTAAAGGTCAGCACAACATTGTGGGCCGAAGGGCCTGTATTGTGCTGTATTGTTCTACGTTCTATGTTCAATATAACTAAAGCATAACCTCCTTACATTTATTTCTATTCAATTCCATTCACAATAAATGATAACATTGTTGTTATCTTCTCTGATTACTTGCTACACCTGCATACTAACTTTTTTATGAATCCTGCACTAAGGCACCCAGATCTTTCTGCATCTCACAGGTCTCTTATCTTTCACTATTTAGATAATATGCTTCTTTACTTTTCCTACCAAAATGGACAATTTCCATACAATATTCCATTTGTCAGAGCTTTGCCTACACGGTTAACCTATCAATATCCTATTTCAGACATTCCAGGTTTTTAAGAAGGGTATGTTTTTAATTTTTTTTTAAACAATGTAATTAACTATGAGAATTTGCACCAGGAGGCCAACACCTTCCCATGAATGATCCAATAAACAAGGTAAATAGATGATAATTAACTCTCCCCTGTATGCTAGTGGCACTTTCTGGTGCCAATGTGCACAGGAAGCCCAGATTTAACCAAACCACAATTCTTTTTCACACATTTTTCTACATCAGCACATGAAACATTTACCAAGAAGAAATAGTGCTCCCAATAAAGCTATTTTGTATAATTGTATAAGTGTATAATTGTATAATTGTATAAGTATAATTTTGTAGGCAAATGTCTTGTTCAGTTCAGACACTCAATAACAAAATTGTCTCTGAGTAGATTTCAATTTACCTTCCCAAAAGCAAAATTTCCAAACACACACTACTCAACACTAGTCAGATGAACAGCGAAAACATAGTGACAGTGATATAACAAACAATCTTTTATAGATTATTTTTGACTTCTTCACTGGAAGATCGTGTACTATGAAGACCAAGATAAAGGTGAATGTTACAATGCAATAGTGACATTGATGTAATCTCACTATATGCTCCATGGTACTTTTGTTCAAGTTGCCATCATTTGCAAAGACAGTTATGAAGACTTTTCTTTTAACTTTAAGACTGTAAGCACCATTAACCAATACTATAATGTACCTTTAGGTTTGGGTTGCCTTAACTTATTTTAGCTCACAGAACAAAATTGAAGCTCTGAATCACAAATATATGAAGGAAAACAGAATTTAAGTTCAAAATAGAGAAACTATAAGTCAGACACATTAGGTATAAACTTTGCTATTTTCTATCCAAATCTCTAGAACAAAGGCAAATTCAAATCTTGAGGTAAAAAGGCATCATCTTCTCCTGAAGTTCACATTAAAATCTAACACTGGTGAATTTTTACATTTCAGAACAATTGTCAAGATGAGAATAAAGCACAAGTCCAACCACACTGTCTATCACTATATATACCTTCAAGTCAGCATGCAAGCCACTTCCCTTCTGATAAAAGATACAAAATCTAAAATGGCTATTCAAAGAAGGACAAAACCAAGTGAGAACTACAGACCAGTCAGTGTGATTTCAGCTGTTAAAAAATGTTGGATTCATTGTTTGGGATGTGATAGTTAGAATATCATAACATGACAATGTAGAGTCATCAGGTTTTAGAAGAAATTATGTTCGACCAATCCAAGAGTACTTTGAGGTACATAGAACGAAACTGGTACATCTGAATTTTGATAAGAAAATATATAAAATAATATTACAAGAAAACAAAAACTCTTTTGCTGCAAGATATGTTAACAGGCAACGGAGGACTAATTTAAGGAGATAACACAGAGTAGAAATATCTTTTTCTAATTGACAGGTAGTCCCTGATAGGTGCTACAATACAGAGTTCTCACCTATTTGCAATCTGCAGTTGAAAGGTCAGACTGTAATATAATTAAGTTTGCAGATGATACATTGGTGGGAAAGTCAATTGTTAAGACGACATAGGATGTCCACAAAGGGACACAGACAGACTAAATGAGTGAATAAGATGGTGGCAAATGGAATACTGTGAAAAAATGAGGTTATTCATTCTGGTAGGAAGAATAGCTTCCAAGCAAAAAGCTTGAAAGAGTGCAGAGAAAACTTACACGAAGGATGCCAGGACATGAGAACCCGAGTTACAGGGATAGGTTGAATAGGTTAGACCATTATTCCCTGGAGTGCAGGAGAATGAGGGGAGATCTTATAACAGTATACAAAATTATGAGGGGTATGGATAGGGTGAATGCATGCAGGCTTCTTCCCCTCAAGTTGGGTGAGACTAGAACTAGAGGTCATACGTTTAGGGTGAAAGGTGAAATATTTAAGGGGAATATGAGGGGGAACTACTTCACTCAAAGGGTGGGGTGACTGTGGAATGAGCTGCCAGTGGAAGTGGTGGATGCGGGTTCAATTGTAACATTTAAGAGAAGTTTGGATAGGTACATGAGAGAGGTATGGAGGGCTATGGTCTGGATGCAGATAGATGGGACTAGGCAGAAAACCAGGCCAGCATGGGACTAGATGGACTGAAGGGCCTGTTTCTGTGCTGTAGTGCTCTGACTCTATAACTCTGATGGAAAAAAAATAGTATTTTTTAAATAAATGTAATGAACTAATAAATATCAATGCACAGAGATATCTAGGTGTGGGGGCTGCACAAAGCATACAGCAAGAAAGCAGGAAGACAAGTGATCAGTTGGTCTTTAACTACTGAAATCCTAGAGTGAGGAAGTCTTGGTCTAACTGCACAGGGCTTTGGAATCAGTATCAGAATTATTATCACTGACATATGATGTGAAATTTGTTGTTCTGAGGCAGCAATACAGTGCAAAAACTTAAAATTACTTTTAGTTACAAAAATAAATAAATAGTACAAAAAAAGGAGTGTTCATGAGATGACATTGTGTTTTGCTCTGACTTCTGTATCCATGTATTCACTTGCAGAGAAGGAAAGCAGAGATTTACAACATTGATTTCTGGGATGAGGGAGCATTTTGAAAGGGATTTTGAGGGTAGATGTTGAGAGGATGTTTCCTGTGTCTCAACAGATAAGAACCAAGGGTGAAAAGTAAAAATCTGCAGATGCTTGAAATCTAAAATAAAAACATTAAATTCTGGGAAAAGCAGCTCAGGCAACATCTGTGGGAAGAAGTAACCAACAGATGAGCTGAAACCTTGACCCTTGAACCAAGGCAATGATTCAGCATGGTATCTGGATAAGGGGCCACTTATGTCTTCGATGACAACTGAAGTGTGTGCAAGAACTTAAATGTGACCATTCCTGGTGAGGTACATTAAACTGGTGCATATTATACATATATATGCATACTCGCATGCTGACCCCATTGCATGCTTGCCTCCATTTGAGCAGGGTGTTTCTTGACTCAGAGTTGTGAATCTTGGGAATTCTCAACTCCCTTGCATGGTACAATGGACTAAAGTGCATGGTCTGGTCATTAAGGAGGTACTTTGTTACTGATAGTGTCAAGTGTCATTGGAGCTCTGAATAACTAATCTTTCTTGTAATTGTAATTTTTATGTAGCTGATTCAAATTACATCATTGGTTAATGGTGATCCCAGAATACTGATGGTGTCTGTTCAACATGTGCACCACTATCGAATATCAAGGCGAGGACTTTATACTTTACGATAAAGTATAAAGTATGATAGAGACAAATGTTGTCTGGCACTTGCTCGGCCTTGTTACGTTAGATTACAAGAAATAAGAAGAGTTGCCCACCTGGTCACTCAAACCTGCTGCACCATTAAAAAGAAAATGGTTGATCTGATTTTGACCTTAGTTCCACTTTCTTGCCTGTTCCCTATAACCCCCAACTCACCTATAGACCAAATATTTTTCCATCTTAACCTTGGATATTAACATTGATTCAGTATCTACAGATCTCTGGGTCCTCAGAGAAGAAATTCCTCCTCACCTTAATCTTAAATGAATGATTCCTTATTCAGAAATTAGGCACGGTTTTCTAGATTCCTTCAAGAAGGGAAATATCCTCTCTGCATCTATCCTGTCAAGCCTCCTCATCAAGTTTCTTCTCAACTCCAATGACCCCAACCTATTCAAATTTTCTTCATTACACAATTCCTTTATTTCAAGAATTGTCAATAATTATGGATAGTTAAAAAATATTTTCAGACATCATTATGAAATTGCTACATAGCTAAAAACATTGCTAAATTTCTTCTGGCTTTGAAACAAACATAACTAACTGGATTAACAATAGCCAAATAGTTGTCAAAGAGAATGCTCTACAAAAAGATATACTAATGAGATGTAATACCCGTATCTATCTACCTAATAGGACTGCTTTCTTTAATCAAGCTCTTCACCACTTCTATAAAAAGACTGCAGAGGGAATCAGCTTCACTTGGTAGTGTTCCTTGTATTTTACATTTAGAACATAGAACAGTATGGCACAGGAACAGGCCCTTCAGTGCACAATGTTGTGCTGGACCAATTACATTAGTAATAAAATGCCCAACTAAAATAACTCCTTCTGCCTACACAATGTCCATATCTTACCATTTTCCTCACATTCATGTGCCTATCAAAGAACTTCTTGAACATCCCTATCAAATTTGCCTCCACCACCATCCAGGCAGCGCATTCCAGGCACCCACCACTCTGTGTAAAAAAACTTGCCCTGCACATCTCCTTTGAACTTACCCCCTATCATCTTAAATGCATGCCCTCTGGTATTAGACATTTCAACCCTGGGGAAAAGATACTGGCTGTCTACTCTATCGATGCCTCTCATAATCTTATAAACCTCCATCAGATCTCTCCTCAGCCTCCGCTGCTCCAGAGAACAACCCAAGTTTGTCCAACCTATCCTCATAGCACATGCCCTCTAATCCAGGCAGCATCTTGGTAAACCTCTTCGGCACCTCTCCAAAGCCTCAACATCCTTCCTGTAATGGAGCAACCAGAACTGAATGCAATACTCCAGATGTGGCCTAACTAAAGTTTTATAAAGCTGCAGCACAAATCCTGACTCTTGAACTCAATGCCTCGACTAATGAAGGCAAGCATCCTATATGCCTTCTTTACCGGCCTATCGACTTGTGTCACCACTTTCGGGGAGCTTTGAACTTGGACCCCAAGATCCCTCTGCTCACCAACACTGTTAAGGGTCTTGCCATTAACGGTGTACTGTCTCTTTATATTTGATCTCCCAAGGTGATCCTCAAACTGCCAAACTGATTAAATTTAACCAGGAGCAAGCGGTAGAATGCTACACAAAGTGCACACACGCACATTGTTACAGAAAATATATCCTTAGTAGTTTATCCTAGATAATATTTTATTTTCTAAGAAATTTATTAACCAGAAGGTAAAAGATAGGAAAACTTGTATGATGTTAGATAATATGTCTACTTTCCTCATTAACAGTTAGTGTTTTATAATAATTACAGACATCATTAATTAAATCATTTTGACAATAGATTCCAAAGAAAAAGTGTATAAAAATAAAGGGAGAAAATAAGGTGAGGGGGGGAATCTAGTTTTGCATTGGATTGGCAGAGTGTTCTAACAGGGAACAATTTAAAAAAAAGTCTTTAAAATATAGTACACATTGAAAATACTTGACCTTGTCATACTTTGATACTATTTCAGCACGTTCCTGGGCAAGATTTGCTGTTGTATCCTGTTCTGCATCTGGATCTGTAAGCAAACCAGAAAAGAAATGAGTCAGCATTTAAAATCTTCCTGGCATTTAATGAAAAATATGAAATAAAGTTATTTTGAATCAGCTGCTTTCTCTCAAATCGCTTTACGTAATGAAACCAGGCATAACAGATACTGAATCATAACTGCCACAGCCTAACTGAAGTTATCACTATCATGTACAGCAGCCCCAGACAATTGGGAAATTTCCTTGATTCCTTCAGACAACCCAACTGATAGCTGAATTCTCTCCTTAAAACAAAAATATTGTCAGTGGAACTCAGAGCATCAACTTTGGGATGACTGCTGATTATACATGACCTGGGAGATGGATACAACCAAAACGCAGTGAACATAGAAAGTTTACACAAGATTCAGATTATTCACCATGATACTTCATTGATTAAATACTGGATTTAATACTTCAGTTACAGCCAGTTAATCCACATATTACTACAATCAAATGTTAAAAGAAACTATGTTCTGAAAAATCTTATCATTTTTCTATGTTCTGACATTTGCTTACAATAATGTAACAAAGAATATTTTCCTTAACACATGAATGCTAAGATTAGTAAAACCTCGGACTTCAGTCTTCCTTATGTGCAGCATGCTTGAACTCTCAGTACTTTTTGCTCATTGTTATAGCACTTGTATTCAATCTGATATTGATCAAAAACTCTATTTCACATTACTCCTATATTCATTTTAACTTAAACAGCCAAACAAAGCAGAAATGTCAATTACTGCTGTAGACAAATTTTGGGAGCTAGCATAATCTACAGTACGTGTGGCAACACAAGGATATTCTCCATCAGAACAAAGGAAATCCATTAAAGAACAAACTATGTCAGTTCTGTTTGCGAGGAGCAATATCCATCTTTAAAGTTAAAAACGTGAAAGATAAAATTAATTATAATAGCACCCTTCAGAGATACAGTATGTATGCCAGTTTCACATTCACATTACTATTAAAACTGTAACACTGGAAAAGTTAAGGGGATGGGGAGCCTCCATTTAAGTCCTGGTTTTAGGCTTATTTGTCTTGGATAACATTTACCTCAAAGTCACCTGATAGGCATGAACATACAGCAACGGCAGTCCCACCCCAGCTCGTAAACATCCACATTAACGGCTGAGTATTATTAAACCATTGTATTATATCCATGATAGAGATGGGTAGCTTCCAGCTGGAAAGAGCTTGGGTAAAGATTCAATGCAGTAATGATTCAACCCAGAACAGCTACATTCCTCACAATTCACAGCAGCTGAGAAAGGCTCCTGGGTGTGATCTGGGTGCAGGTGGAGGGTATGTTGCATGTGCATACTTCACCAATTGGTTTAAAAGCAACTCTAATAACCATATGCTAAACTTTCCACTTTATCAATTAAAACCCGAGCAATTATTTCAGTGTCGTATTCCCTCTGATCAAACTGCTTCAGTTAAATAAATTGCAGATGGACACAGCCTGATGTTACACAAAATGACTGCTGCCAGTTTGACCTGATGATGTGTCCTGCTGTATCATTTTTTTTAAAAAGTCTCAGATTTTGGAGTAGAGGACACTCCATAACAGCAGCTTCATTTATGAGAAAAAGTGAATCTTGCCACAAAGAAAATTTGCAGCACAGTTTCACATGGCCTTGGCTTTTCTGAGGGCAAAATATGGAAGGTCAAGAATGGATGAGGATTTAAGCAGCAAAAGAGCTGACAAGGCAGAGGAAGGTGTTAATGCACAGGTGGTTTTCATGATAGCAGTGGGCGAAGCTCATCTTAGGGTTGTGGTGTGAACAGGACAATTCAGACAGATGCTGCGAAGACATGGGTTCCATCGCTTAAGGGCACCATACAAGATGAGAGAAAGCAGCATCACTCCCAGGCTCATTGCCTAACAGTAACGTCAGAATACCTTTACAAGAATTGCAGCAGCTCAAGCCAACAGCTCACTCCTGCTTTCACAAGGCCGATTCTGAATTGGCGTTCAATGGTGGCCTTGCCAGCAATGCCCATATCAAAAGAATGATATTTTGAAATAAACTGGCAATTTCAAGAATAAATACCTACAATTATCCATTCTCAAATATTTACCCAGTTCTCCACTTAATTCATTTCCCCACCATCTTATTCCATTACTTTCTGGGACACAATGCCGAAATCTCCACCATCAATTACATAAAATAACCAGATCTAAACTGTCTGAATGCATTCCCTCTTATGCCTGAATCATGGTCTCCTAGTTTTGGAATAAACAAGAATCTCCAATATATTTGGGTTTGATTCATTCAATGAAGAACTATGAATATTTGAATACTTAATCATCCAGTATTCCATGTAAACAAATCAAGCTCTTCAACCTGTCACATTACTTGTTAGGTTGACCAAGAATCTATTCAGAGCTCCATTATCCTTATCATTCAAATGAGTAAGGAAACATAATAAGACATTGCTGCAGGTTCTGTCTATCCACTTCTTTAAAATCCTCCACAATGCTGTCAAACTACATGTTTGACATCTATTTATGGAACAACAGAATTATGTTTTCCAAAGCCATCAGTCCCCTGACAGACTATTATTCCCTTGAGGCATACATTCCTAGATCTCCATGTTCCATGATTCCAGCTTCTTGAACATCCTTGATTTAAAATCACTTGATCCTCACGCCCAGAACTTCCCTTGCTAAATTGCTCTGAAATGTTTGGAACTATAAATGACACAAACCACCATTCACATGAAAATCATTTACACAGCTGCAGCAGGCAAGGGGAACAACCAGACCAATTATTTAAATAAAAGAAAAACTTCTGGATTTATAGTTGGAGAAAATAACTACTCTTTAAACCTGAAACTGTTTATGGTGATTAACAAAGCAAATCATGCACAAAAGATTCTAAATCCAGCCCCTCCAATTCGATCCCAGGAGATTAACTGGTTTCCTCAGATTCAAGCATGGAAGTTATTGAAGTCTTTGACATAGCTCAAAAAATTTGTGCCCATGAAAGACTAAATGCATATGCTCAAAAAGATCAAGATTTCTCAGTTTTGTTAGCAGTAGTGGAGCCAGCCACATGAATTGCATTTCTTTTTGACAATCACATCCATCAGTGAAAACCTGCGATTAAATCATTGAGAAATACATTGGATCACGTGTGGGCCTTCCACAAAAATAACATCTGCATGCAACTCTTCAGTGGGTGGGATATTGTGAGAGACATAAAACAAGAACTGTGAGAATGTCTGAAAGGTTACAATTCTGTCTGATTCATCTATAACTTGTAGTTCTTCTCTTGTTTCTAACCACTACTTCCCATATGAGTTGTGTTCAAATACTGAAGATTTCACTTCAGGTAGACATAAGTTTCACTTCAAATTAGATTGGTGTGAATGACATGCTTCTACTGCTACTGGTCATTTACTGCAATCACTGGTGATGTGCATGTAAGGTTTTGAAAATGATCAATCATTAGTCTGCCATGCAGATATTTTTGCAACAAAGAATAATTGGTTACTATTTTCCTCCAATCCCATACTTGGTGCACCTACTTCAGGATTCTGTGGTGATAGAAACTCTCTTCAAGTGCTCCATCTGTGGCTCTCTCATACTTTCATTCATGGATTAAATCAATGTCTTAATTTGGTCATTATAAACTCAAATGTACAAAGCAGGATAAAGCTAACAATTCATGGAACCGACAAGAAGAGTAACATCTAAATGATTACTTTCCCAAAATACTCACAAGGGCATGACATACCAATCCCAAAGTATAATTCAAAAATACACTAAACTATCTGATAGGGGTTTAAAATAGATCCCTGGAGTTCAATGAAATTGCCAGAAGGGTGCTGATAAAAACTAGGAAATATTTGAGGCAGCCAATGCAGTGAAGCAATGGGACTGTGGACAGTGACAAGAACAGAATGTGTACCATGTGCAAAATACTTCCAAAACAATAGACCCTTGTCCTACTTGAATTCAATGTAAAATAATGTAGTCAGTTAGTAAAAAAGTTGAGGGTTATCTATGCACCAGTTTAGTAAAAAAAAAACTAACTTAGCTTCAGAAACAGGTTCCTGCCTCAGTATCTTTGAGGAACTAACAGTAAACTCTAAAATATGTTATGAAGTTGTCCCAGAACATAGTGAATGTGATTTAAGGGAAATTTAAGTTCAATGTGATTTAAAACAAAACTCAAGTTAATAACTTGGGAGTTAGTTGCATAGGCCAGAACACCCAGAGAATCAACACTGTGATCACTATATTTTTTATATAATAATGACCTAAAACTATGAGGTCAATAAACTGGATTCTGAAGTTCAATGTAATTTACTAACATTCAGGAGAAAGTACACTGCAAGATGCAGTGCAACCAAAGGCAGCACCTCAAAAACTGGACTGGGCTAAACTGAATGGTTCAAACAATGGAAGATGATATCCAACAGATGTGTAGAAAACAAACTTTGTAATTTCACGAATGATGCCGAACTATAAGGATTAAGTTAAAAGAGATGCAGGCAATTTAACTGATGTGACCCTCAACAAAACCAGCATGTCAATGTGGTCTTAGGTGAGTTATTATCAGCTTCCATGATCACTAAATACTTAATCTTTCCATGTGGGATTTACAGAAGCTAAATTTAGTTCAAGAAACTGTCAGCACCTCAATATAGCATTTCATAGCCTGATTCTGTCACACAAGGGGCAAGAATTTCAGCATACCAATATACTTACATGGGTACACACTGGAATGGTTATACTGAAATCACAACACGAGGCTGGCCTGCTGTCCAACCACAGGGTCAGAGTCATACAGCATGGTAACAGGCTCTTCGGCACAGTGAGCCCACACAGATCAATAAGCAGCATTTATACAAATCCTACAATGACACATTTTATTCTCCCCACTTTCTCATTATCAGGTAAGCACGGTAGTGTAGCGGTTAGCGTAACGCTATTACAGCGCCAGCGACCCGGGTTCAATTCCAGCCCGTCTGTAAGGAGTTTGTATGTTCTCGCCATGTCTGCGTGGGTTTCCTCCGGGTGCTCTGGTTTCCTCCCACATTCCAAAGACGTTCGGGTTGGGAAGTTGTGGGCATGCTATGTTGGCGCTGGAAGCATGGTGACACTTGAGGGCTGTCCCGAGAACACTCTACGCAGAGATGCACTTCACTGTGTGTTTCGATATACATGTGACTAATAAAGATATCTTATCTTATCTCCTCTCAGATTCTACCACTCATCTACAGACGAGGGACGATTAACAGTGACCAAATGACCTACCAACCAGCACCATACAAGAAAATGGAGCACTCAGGGGACACCCACGCAGTCACAAGGAGAATGAGCAAGCTCCACACAGACAGCACTGGAAGCCAGGATTCATCCCAAATCACTGAAGCTGCAAGGCAGCAACTCTACCAGCTACCTCACTGCACTGCCTGAGACGGGAATACTAAGTCGGTCAGGCTGCATCTGTGAAAAGAGAAAGAGTGTTATCAGTTTAGGTCGAAGAACCTACAGTCAAGGGGTATGTTGCATTATGTACTTATATTTGTACTATTCTGATGAAGGGTCTTCAACCTGAAATGTTAACTATTTGTCTTTCCACACATGCTGCTTGACCTGCTGAATGTTTCCAGTAATTTCTGCAGTTTTCTTGATTTTCAGTCCAGATTCCCTCTGTGCAAACAGCTCACAGCCACATGTTCAAATCCTCTACCAGTCTCCCGATCTTGCAGGAAATGTGATGGACAGGAGCAGGAATTTAGATATTCCCCTTACAGAAAAACAACAATAAGTGATGAACTATTATCTTAATTAAGTTCCTGTTACTTTTTGAGAGAGGCAGTTGTTTTAATCAAGTAGGTGGTAACATTTAGAGTAATTAGTGAAAAATAAAACAGTGAGTGAATACACTGGATGAAGGAAAACAGTCATGTAAAAGTAATCCTTCCATAACTCCTTGTCAAAAGTGTGATAATAAAATTTTTTAAATCATCAACTCTTGCAAAACACACTCCAGGTTATTGTTTCCAATTTACACTGAGACAAATTTGTACATGCTCCACACAACCGATGAGCATGTTTGATTTGCAATTTTTATTACTCCTTTGCTCTCTGATTTGTTCTAATCATAGATTTACAACACAGAATTTTCCTATCATGTGAATGCTGTTTGAAAAAGAGTTATATAATCTATCTCACCTTCCAGCACTAGATTCATTACCCTGCAGGTCACTCACTGCTCTTCAAATACACATCCAAGTAATATTTAAATTTGAGGAGGGTTTCTGCCTCCACCACCTTTTCAGGCACTGCATTGCACACTCTACCTACGTTCTGGAGAGAATATATTTCCTCATTTCCCCTCTTACTCTTCTAACAATTGCACAAAATCTATGCTTCCTGGCTTGTGATCCTTCTACAGAAAAGGAGATGGGACCTTCCAATTAACACTAGACCCCTAACAAAGTGTCCCCGCAGCCTGCTGTTCCAATGAAAACTATGTTGGCTTATCCAAACATTCCTCATAGCCACAACTGTATAGTGCTTGCAACATCTGCAGAAATCTTCCCTGCACTCTCTCCAGTGTACATCTTTCCAGTATTGTGGTGATCAACAATGTACACATTATTTAAGCTATGGCTGAGGTAGTGTAGTACGTATTTCTGATACAACCTTCCCAATCTGAGTTTGAATTTAAGGGGTTCTCAGAATAGAACAACAACTTGTGTATATAATCTCAGGTATACCTCTACTTTTACCCCATCTCCTCCTGAACAGAGCAAGGATAGAGTTCAGTTAACATTTCAAGCCCTGGGCCTTTCATCGGGACATGGCGACACAAAGGATTCTGCAGATGCTGGAATCTGGAGCAACACACACAAAAAGTGCTGAAGGAACTCAGCAGGACAGGCAGCATTTATGGAGGGAAATAAACAGTCAACTGTTTATTTCTCTCCATGGATGCTGCCTGACCTGCTGAATTCCTCCAGCACTTTTTGTGTGTGTTTCATCAGAATATTCACAGTTTCTCCTTCCGCAGATACTGCATAAACTGCTGAATGTTCACAGAATTTTCTGTTAATACTTCAGATTTCCAGCTTCTGCAGTTTTTTTGGTTCCCAAGGATAGAGTTCCCCTGGTTCTCATCTTCCATCTCGCCAGCCTCCACATTCAACAGATCAACCTTTGCAATTTCCACCAGCTTCAACAAGATTCCACCAATAGACACATCACCCAATTCAAGCATTTCAGAAGAACCATTCCATTTGCAACCCTTTTGCCAGCTCTTCCACCTCCACTAACTACTTCTCTTCTTACATTTCCAATGCAGCTGCACAGGATACAACAACTCTCCTTTTTGCTCTTCCCTTCCCATTATATAAGAACTCAAGAAGTCCTTTCAGGTAAAGCAGCAATTCATTTGCACTTCTTTCCAGTGCAGTGTACTGCATTTGGTGCTCACAATATGCTCTCCTCAGCACTGGGGGAAACCAATGCACATTGGCTGATCATTTGCAGAGCACCTGCGTTCAGTCCATAGGGGCAACCCTGAGCTTCCAGTTACCTGTCACTTTAATTCTCTAACCCACTTCCAATGTGGCCCCCTGCTCTGTTATATAAAGAGGCTCAATGCAGGGTTGAGGGATAGCACTTCATCTTCCATCTGGGTATGTTGTAGCCTTCCGGACCCTGTATCAAACTCTACAATTTCAGGAAACTCACTTTCTCTGTTCGAATCAGAAGTAGCATAGACAGGGTAGATAGAGTCTTTTTCCCAGAATAGAAATGTCAAATACTAGAGAGCATAATTTGAAGATGAGAGGGGGAAAGTTTGAAGGAGATTTGCGTGGCATTTTTTTTTATGGAGAGTTGTAGGTGCCAGGAACATGCTGCCGGGGAGACAGTGGAACCAGATACAACAGCAACATTCAAGAGGCACTTAGACAAGCACATGAACAGGTAGGGAATTGAGGGATATAGACCACATGCAGGCAGATGTGCAGTTTAAATTGGCATCTTGCTCGGCATGCTAACTGTTGGCTGAAGGACCTGTCCTTCTGCTGTACTGTTCTATGTATCCAGTTCTACTGTAGGTCATTCACCTGTAGTGCAGGCTCAGCTTTTCTCTCTCCCCTAGCACACTCCAACACACCTATTGGGTAGCTCCCACATTAGCTGTGCATTTCACAGCTGTCACATTCCTCTGTTTACATTCTCTCTTTAACTGTCTTCATTAACATATCCACCACACAATCGCCTAGCACCACACCAACCCTGGACTCATCCTATCAAAGGTATGTCCTTCATTTTATCCGTCCCTCCCTCATTCTCTCTGCAACTCAAATCTAACTTGTTTTCTCTCTTTCTCAATTCTGAGGAAAGATCTTTGACTTGAAATGTTATCTTTGTTTCTCTTCACAAATGTTACCTGGCATGCTGAGCATTACTGGCATTCTCCATTTTATTTAAGATTTCCAGCATCTGTTTTTTTTATCTTTTCACCTACATTTTTACTGCTTAATAGTAAAGGTTTCCAATGCTGCTTTGGTGGAACATTAGCAAGTTCAACAATACCAAATTATGGGTGGAGATATTAATGCAGAAGACCAAAAGCTTGGTATGAGAGGAAGGTTTTAAAGAGAAGGAAAGTAGAATGGAGCAGAGGTCCTGGAAGGGAATCCCAGAGCTTCAAGCTTTTGAAAGCTGGAAGCCCAGCTTCAAATGGCAAGAGATCAAAACCGGAGGACTGCAGATATGGGTAGCACAGTGGCACAGCTATTAATGCTATTGTCACACAGCTCTGAGGACTTGGGTTTGATCCAAACTTCCGATGTTGTCTGCGAGGAGTCTTCGCGTGACTGTGTGGGTTTCTGTCAAGTGCTCTGGCTTCCTCTAACGTCCCAGAGAATAAGTCGCAGGAGTACAGAGAAATGAGAAGAGAAATGGGACTAATGGCATTGTTTCCCTGGGTGCAGACATGGACCCGATGGCTGAAATGGTTGCCTCCTGTGTTATTATAAGGTCTCAACAGAGCTGGAGGAAATGAGAGAGAGAGAGAGAGAGAGAAAGAGAGAGAGAGAGAGAGAAAGAGAGAGAGAGAGAGAGAGAGAGATGAAAGGATTTGAAAACAAAGATGATTTCTTTTTTAAATGATGGCATTGCTTAATTGAAAATCTACAGGGTGTATAGGATAGTAATGGATGAATGGGACTTGGTACAAGTGAGGGCACTGGCAACATAATTTTGGATGATAAATTTATGGTGGGTGGAAGGCCACTGCCCACCTGGAGCCAATGATCTTCTATGAGCATTTAAGGACAGAGCTGCACAACATAGAAACAGGCTCTTCAGCCCGTGTCCATACTGACCATCGTGCAATCTATACTAATCCCACTTGCCTGCATTAATTCTATATCCCTCTATGCCCTGCTCATTCAAGTGTCTGTCCAGATACCTCTTGAATGTTGTTGCTGTTCCTACCCCCTCTGGCAGCTCATTCCCAATACCAACTGCAATTTGTGTGAAAAATTTACCCTCAGATCCCTTTTAAAGCTACGCAAAAAGATGCATTTCACTGCGTGTTTTGATGTACGTGTGACTAATAAAGATATCTTATACCTCCTCCCTCTCTCCTTAAACCTATGTCCTCTTGCTCAAGGCCCCCCTAATATAAGAAACAGACACTGCCACTCTATCTTCTCTATGTCACTCATAATGTTATATACTTCTATACAAGACAAATGAGAACATGTTGCCTCCACTCCAGAACAAAAGTTACCTTAACCTCAGTAAATTGATAATTTGGTTTATTATTCACATGTACAGGGGTACAATGAAAACCTTGGTTTTGCATGCCATCCATACAGATCATTTCATCATACCAGTACTGTGAGGTGGTATAAGGGAAAAGCAAATAACAACAGAATGTGGAATATATTGTAGATTTAAAAGAGTAGAATGATTAAAATAAAAGTAATGAATAGATCTGTAGAGTGCAGCTTGCAACGAGTCACCATGCTCCAGTGCCACCTTACACCTAGTAGGCTGAGAGCATCTGTATATGCACTCATTCGGATGCCAACTCAGGGTGATCGTTGACTTGTTCATGGGGGTATAAGAGAGGATGGGTCTTCCACTCAACCTCCACAAGAATGTCCTCATCCAACCAGCTCCCCACTGTGCAATCACTGTCCTCTGACAATAAAGGCCCACACAAGACCCTGGAAAATGCAGACTGCTCCCACATCATTGGGACCATATCTCGATGGAGGCTGACGCTGAAGATGAACTTCACTAATTACCTTCACAGCCTTTGGCTGATTGAAGAGTGTCTGAAGGTTCATACCTCATTTATGCAACAAAACTCATCATCTTAGCAGGCAATGATCCCTACCCTCAGTCTTCCGATATGCTTCTAGGACTTGGCCACCTAGCAGACACTTCACAACATCGTAGATACCATCAATGCTGTTCCACAAAATCCTCCAGATTTGTCGGCAGGATAAGGAAACCAGCATCAGTACATTCTCCTGGGCCAACAATGAACCCTAATTACACTCTGCAGGCCTTGTTATTCGTCTGCTCAATACCAGATTCCCAAGCAGAAATTGTCATCTGAGTTCTGTTATGGGAAATAAAGGAAAAGACACAAAGTCATTCTCAAAGCCTCTTTACAAAATTTAAAACCTCCACTGACTCCTGGGAATTCCTGGGTCCTGACAGTTAATTATTTACGTAGGATTTCAAAGTATCTGATAGGATACAGAGCAGAGGAATATGCATTTACTCAATCAGTCCAACATTTATGGTTCACTTAAACCTCCTTCTGTCACTCTTCATCTAAACCTATTAGAACAACTCTTCATTCCCCTCTTTATATAATGTCCAACTCCTCCTAAGTGCATCTAAAAAATGTGCTTCAACACTCTACGGTACCAAGTACCACACTCTGGAATTGGAATTGGTTTATTATCGTCACATGTACCATGGTACAGTGAAAAACTTGTCTTGCAGACTGTTTAAACAGATCAATTCATTACACAGTGCACTGAGGTAGTACAAGACAATACAGAATGCAGAATAAAGTGTCACAGCTACAGAGAAAGTGCAGTGCAGGTAGACAATAAGGTGCAAGGTCATAACAAGGTAGATTGTGAGGTCAAGAGTCCATCTTATCATACAAGGGAACCTTTCAATAGTCTTATAGCAGCGGGATAGAAGCCGTCCTCGAGCCTGGTGGTACGTGCTTTCAGGCTTTTGTACCTTCTGCCTGATGGGAGTGGGGATAAGAGAGAAAGTCTGGGTGGGTGGGGTCTTTGATTATGCTGGCTGCTTTGCCAAGGCAGTGAGGAGTAAATACAGAGTCCATGGAAGGGAGGCTGGTTTCCATGATGTGCTGAGCTGTGTCCACAACTCTCTGCAGTTTCTTGCAGTCCCGGGGAGAGCAGTTGCCATACCAAGCCATGATGCATCCAGATAGCATGCTTTCTACGGTGCATCAATAGAAATTGGCGAGTGTCAAAGGGGACATGCCAAATTTCTTTAGCATCATGAGGAAGTAGAGGGTCTGGTGAGCTTTCTTGGCTGTGGCACTGACGTGGTTGGACCAGGATAAGCTATTGGTGGCGTTCACTCCTTGGAACTTGAGGTTCTCAACCCTCTCGACCTCAGCACCATTTATGTAGATAGGAGCATGTGCACCACCATCCCCCCCCCCCCACTCTTTTGTTTTGCTGACATTGAGGGAAAAGTTGTTGTCATGACACCATGTCACTAAGCTCTCTATCTCCTTCCTATACTCCGACTCATTGTAATTTGTGATACGGCCCACTACAGTGGTATCATCTGCAAATTTGTAGATGGAGTTAGAGCAGAATCTGGCCACACTGTCATGAGTGTATGGGGAGTAGAGTAGGGGGCTGAAGATGCAGCCTTGTCTCTCAACATTCTTTCAATAAAGAGGCTTCCTCTTAATCCACTATTGGATTTCTTGTTGACTACCTAATACGAATGGCCTCTAATCTCTATTCTCCACAAGGGGAAGCATTCTCTCTGTACAAAAAACTTCCTTAATTTTAAATACCTTGATAAGGTCATCCTTTAGTCTTTATTTCTCAAGACCCAATGTGCACATACTTTCCTAATGTGTATATCCTTACATTTCTGGTATCCTGTAAAGCATCTTTGCAAATCTTTTCTGAACCCTCTACATTGCTTCTATATTGCTTTATTTAAATGTGGTCTGTTAACAAAACTAAAGCACAATCTTACTTTTGATTCTTCTTTATAGTATGTCACGAACCAGCAACAAAAGATACACACTGAGCATGATTTAGTGTTAAAAACTATTTTATTAATCACTACTTATGATAATACGTAAAATAAAAGTAAAAATGTTAGTATGTTAGAATTCAAAAATGTTAAACCTCGAACGTTAACCCCAAAACTAAACTCTTCGTGTGTGTGTGTGACAAAGTCCAAAATTCCCAGTTCCGGAATGGTTCTTAAAGTTCAGTTCCGCAAGCCATAAGGTGAAACATGAGCAAGGGCTTCTTCAACAACCACCGTTGTCTGAAGATAAGATGTAGATGTAGAAAAACATAGAGAGAGTACATACGAAATCCAAATGTTCCACGATGGAACCCAAACGACACTTCAGTGTTTACTCGGTAGTGACTTCCTCACCCCGAAAAGCATCCGAACCGTGGTCGTCCACACACAAATACCTGTTTCCTTCTACAGGTCAGCAACAAAGTGAACTCCACCAGATTACTTCCAACTTCCATACATGGATTTCTATGGCAAACACAGTTATTGTTTCTCATCCATCGATAGAGAAAACAAGCAGGCTGGTGTCTCTCTCCCTTCTCTCTCTCTCTCTCTCCTTCTTCTTCTCCAACAACGTCATTACGTCCTTTATCTTCTATTGACGTAAGCACGCCCCACACACACATACACACACACTCTCTATCTTAAAGGGACTTTCACTGAGTCCGTAACACCTCCCACCTAAAAAAAAATTTTCCCAAGAAAATTTTAACCGCGCATAGTTAGTAATGTTAATAATTATCATGCTACACAACTACAGACTATCAGATTAGTACAGATACATGTTTCCCATTTAACATCGGGAAAGACAATCAGCAATCACATTATCTTTGCCTTTAATGTGAGTTATCATGAGATCAAACTCTTGCAAAATTAAACTCCAGTTTAACAGCCTTCTGTTTTTGTTTTTGACTCGGCTCAGAAACACCAATGGGTTATGATCTGTATACACAGTCAATGGTTTCTGAGCGGTGCAAACATATACACTGAAATGTTGCAAGTCTAAAACAAGCGACAGTAATTCTTTCTCTATGGTGGAATAATTCTTTTGATGCTCATTAAATTTCTTTGAAAAGTAAGCTACAGGATGGTCAATATCATCAAGGTCACCCTTCTGCAACAACACAGCTCCTGCAGCTTCATCACTGGCATCTACTGCTAATGAAAATGGCTTTTCAAAGTCAGGTGTTTTGAGCACAGGATGGTAGCATAAAATGGCTTTCAGCTTCTCAAATGCTTCTTGACAAGAATCTGTCCAAACAAACTTTACTCCCTTCTTCAGAAGATTAGTTAGGGGAAGAGCAATATCAGCAAAGTTTTTACAAAATTTTCGATAATATCCAACCATTCCCAAAAATCTTCTAACAGTCCTCGTACCTGTGGGAATAGGGAACTCAGATATTGCTTGAACTTTTGCCTGAACAGGAGCTTGCTTGCCTTGACCTACAACATAACCAAGATACGTCACAGTGGCATGGCCAAATTCACTTTTAGCCAAGTTAACTGTAAGGTTAGCCTTGGAAAGTCTTTCAAACAACCTTTCTAACGCAGAGATGTGATCCTCCCATGTATCATTCCCAGTCACTAAGTCGTCAATGTAGGCATCTGTATGTTTTAACCCATGAATCACTGAATTAATCATTCTTTGAAATGTTGCCGGAGCATTTTTCATTCCAAATGGCAAAACATTGTATTCATACAATCCAGAAGGGGTTACAAAGGCTGAAATCTCTCGTCCTCTATCTGTTAATGGAACACACCAGTACCCTTTTAATAGGTCAATCTTTGTAAGAAATTTTGCCTTTCCCACTCTGTCTATGCAATCATCCACCCTAGGAATAGGGTAAGCATCTGACTTTGTTACAGCATTCACTTTCCTGTAATCTGTGCAAAATCTAACAGTTCCATCAGGTTTAGGTACAATAACACAGGGCGAACTCCAATTTGAAGTAGAATGTCTAATAATATCATTTTCCAACATGTATTTGATTTCCTGATCAACAAGTTTACTTTTTTCCACATTCATTCGATATGGGTGTTGTTTGATTGGTTTTGCATCCCCAACATCAACATCATGGGTAATTATCGATGTTCTGTTTGGAACATCTGGGAACAGATTTTTAAATTTTAAAATTAATTCTCTCATCTGTTGTTTTTGTGAAACTTGTAAATGGTCCAACTTCGTTTCAAGGTTCTCCAGGATATTTTGGTTTTTTAGTTTTGATGGAACAATATTTAGTCTAAATTGGCCTTCCTCAACATCAACATCAGGCATTCTAGAAACAACCTTTACATCATCCACCAAGGCCACAACTGAATCCCTCTCATAATAAGGTTTTAGCATGTTTACATGACAGAGTTGTGTTTTCTTGCGTCTATCTGGTGTTTTGATTATATATGTTAGATCAGTCACTCGAGATTCAATAACATAGGGTCCAGAAAAACGAGATTGCAAGGGATTATTTTGGCTAGGGAAAAATACCAACACCTTTTGCCCCACTGCGAATGTCCTAGGCCGAGCACGTCTATCAAAATACGTCTTCATTCTTATCTGGCTTGTTTTCAAATTCTCTCTCGCTAGCTGGCAGACTCTCTCCAACCGAGTTTTAAATTTTTGGACATAGTCCAACAGACTCAAGTGAACTTCCTCATTAACCCACTGCTCTCTTAACAACTCCAAAGGTCCTCTCACCCTATGTCCAAACACAAGCTCAAACGGACTAAATCCTATTGACTCCTGGATCGATTCTCTAACGGCAAACAAAAGTAAATGGATACCTTCGTCCCAATCCTTTGTGTTTTCAAAGCAATAAGTCTTCAGCATATTTTTGAGAGTAGAATGAAATCGCTCCACAGCTCCTTGAGATTCTGGGTGATATGCAGATGATACAATCTGCTTTGCTCCCAGCTCATAGACTATTTGTTGAAAAATTTTTGACATAAAATTACTACCTTGATCAGATTGGATTTCTTTTGGCAAACCAAACAAGGTAAAAAATTTTACAAGAGCCTTTGACACCGTCTTGGCCTTAATATTTCTAAGGGGTATTGCCTCTGGAAATCTAGAAGTGGCACACATGATGGTTAACAAATACTGATTTCCAGTCTTAGACTTTGGTAATGGGCCAACACAGTCCACAATCACCTTCGAAAAGGGCTCCCCAAAAGCAGGAATTGGTTTCAATGGAGCCACAGGGGGTTTTTGATTTGGTTTACCCACCATCTGACATGTGTGGCAGGTTCGACAAAACATCACCACATCTTTTCTCAAACCAGGCCAATAGAATTGTTTCAAGATCTTCCCTACAGTTTTATTCACACCAAAATGACCACCCAAAGGCATACTATGGGCCAGGTTTAAAATCTCATCCCTATAAACTTTTGGAACAACAACCTGATGAATAACTTCCCATTCCTCAGTAACAGGAACATGAGGAGGTCTCCATTTCCTCATTAACACTCCATTTTTGACATAGTATCCAGTTGGCACTTTTTCAATCTCCTCACATGAGAGTGCTTTTTCTTTCAATTCAGGGTCCTTTGTCTGTTCCACCATAAAATCCTTCCTCGACAAAGACAAATCTTTAAATTCAGGCTCACTATAAGGATGTTGATCCTCCAGTGAAGACAGAAAAGTCTCAGATAAGGCATCATAATTTTCTTCCTGTTTAGGACTGTCACAAGGAACCACATCAGACTGCACCGGACTGTCTGTCTTGCCTAATTCTCTAGCTCTAGCTCGAGTCACCGCACATGATGGGTAAACATCTGGATCATTCTCAGACTCATCAATCCTTGGTTTGGTTGTTAACCGTACCACAGGATCACTTTCTCCATCTGCAAGGTCATTTCCCAATAACAAAGAAACTCCTTCCACTGGCAAACTAGGTCTTATCCCTATCTCGACTGGTCCTTCTACGAACTTTGACTTTAAAATCACCCCGTGAAAAGGGACAGACATGGTCTCACCTGTAACGCCTCGTACTAGATTTACTTCACCAGTGTCACTTTCTTCACCAAAATTTAAAACACTGTCCAGCAAGAGAGATTGACCAGCCCCAGTATCTCTAAGAATTTTCACTGGCACCTGGGGTGACTCATCATTCAGTGAAACAAAACCCTCTGATACATACGAACGGAATTCTTTTCTCACCTCCTCCAACTTTTCCGCTTTTCCCTCTTGCAAGGACTGATCTTTAACAGCATCTCCTGAACCTTTTTGATTTTTAATTGCCTGAAAGCAAGCATTGGGCACAGCTTCCTTCTTTTTCTTCAAAAGGGCACAATTAGATATCACGTGGCCAGGTTTCCTACAGTAATAACAAGTACGCTCAACAGGTTTCTCCAGCCCTGGCTTCTTTTCATCTTTTCCTTTTTGATTACCTCCCAATTTAATCTCCGGTTTACCTGGATTGTCTTTGTAACTTGAAAGGTTTTAGGTTGTCCCCATTTGGATTTATGGGTTAAAGCATAATCATCTGCCAACCTAGCAGTTTCTTGTAAAGTTTCCACTGCCTTTTCATTTAAATATGTTGTTAATTCAGCTGGAACACATCTTTTAAAGTCTTCCACTAGTATCAATTCTTTCAATTTATCAAAATCCCCATCTACATTTTTAGCCATGTACCATCGTTCAAAACATATTCTCTTTCCATTGGCAAATTCCATATAAGTCTGATCTGCAGATTTCCTCAAGTCTCTGAATTTTTGTCTATAAGCCTCAGGGACCAATTCATAGGCCTTCAAAATAGCTTGTTTTACCTTGGTATAATCAGCTGCATCCTCAACAGACAAAGCAGAATAAGCTTTTTGAGCTTTACCTTTAATCACACTCTGTACCATAAGAGCCCATCCTTTCCTTGGCCAGTTTGAACTCACAGCAACCTTTTCAAAATGTTGGAAATACTGATCAACCTGATCTTCTTCAAATGGAGGGACTAATCGAACCTCCCTGCTGGCTGAAAAACCATCATCAGAATCAGATTCCGAACTCCTACGCTTCATTTGTAACTCATGCTGCCTCTTTTTTATCCTTTTCCTCACTATCCAGCTCCATCCTCTTCAATTCCATCTGCTTCATTGCTAGATCAGCCTCTATCTTCATCTGAGTTAGCTTTTGTTCAGTCTCTAATTTCTTTTGTTCGGCCTCTATCTTTAACTGGGTTTGTTCTCGTTCAGCCTCTATCCTTAACTGGGTTTGCTCTCGTTTTTCGCCACCTCCAATCCCTTTTGGGTTGGTGACTCCAAAAATGCCTTAATATCCATTGCTGCTGGTTTCCACACACACAAGCCAATTAAAAAGAATTTATCAGACCTCCCTCAAAAATCTTTGGATTGAATCCGGAACAAATCTCGTCAATCTGGGGAACGATCCCAGACGACACTCGTTAATCTTTGGATTGGATCCCAGACGAATCTCGTTAACCTTGGGAACAATCCCGGACGAGCCCCCAATTTTGTCACAAACCAGCAACAAAAGATACACACTGAGCATGATTTAGTGTTAAAAACTATTTTATTAATCACTACTTATGATAATACGTAAAATAAAAGTAAAAATGTTAGTATGTTAGAATTCAAAAATGTTAAACCTCGAACGTTAACCCCAAAACTAAACTCTTCGTGTGTGTGTGTGACAAAGTCCAAAATTCCCAGTTCCGGAATGGTTCTTAAAGTTCAGTTCCGCAAGCCATAAGGTGAAACATGAGCAAGGGCTTCTTCAACAACCACCGTTGTCTGAAGATAAGATGTAGATGTAGAAAAACATAGAGAGAGTACATACGAAATCCAAATGTTCCACGATGGAACCCAAACGACACTTCAGTGTTTACTCGGTAGTGACTTCCTCACCCCGAAAAGCATCCGAACCGTGGTCGTCCACACACAAATACCTGTTTCCTTCTACAGGTCAGCAACAAAGTGAACTCCACCGGATTACTTCCAACTTCCATACATGGATTTCTATGGCAAACACAGTTATTGTTTCTCATCCATCGATAGAGAAAACAAGCAGGCTGGTGTCTCTCTCCCTTCTCTCTCTCTCTCTCTCCTTCTTCTTCTCCAACAACGTCATTACGTCCTTTATCTTCTATTGACGTAAGCACGCCCCACACACACATACACACACACTCTCTATCTTAAAGGGACTTTCACTGAGTCCGTAACAAGTACCATAGCCAAGACTGGCAGATTATGAAGAACATCTACAACTCTTTTTGTTCTGGATTAGGCCCCCAAGGTCTGCACCACCACCCAATTCGATCAAAGCTGATCTTGGCATCAGCTCCATTTCTGTGCCCATTTCCCCAGAATCATTGATTTTAAGGGCTTCAAATTGAGTTATTAATCTAAGAAAAATGACAGCAATTACAATTTGACAAATATGTTCAATGAGTTGTTGAATGAATGTTGTGCAAAAAGGTAAATAATACCAAGTGATTAAAAAGAGGCATGAGGAATGCAAAACACATAGCAAGCTGCACATTCATAATATCACTGGATCATCATTTCCACATCTGTGAATATATAATATATGCACAGCAACAGGGAGGAAGTGAAGGATTCTTCATTAAGGTAGGAAGATAATTTCTATAGTGCCTGTTTTGCAAATGCATGTCTTGTTTATGTTTCATTTCCACTGCAGCCTTCCAACTGCTTTCCTAAACAGATGGCGGCTGTATTAATTCCAAGAAAGCTGGTCTCCTTCAAGTCAACATTAATCAAAAACTTGTCAGTAAAGTGCTATGTGTGTTTGAGTGGCCAGAATTGGGTTCTGTGTAAATCAACTATCCACCCACATTTAAATCACTTGTCCTTGTACTGGCTGCTAAATGTTCATGTAAATTTTCTGCTTAAAAGCACATTCACAGTTAACATTTCGGTCTCATTCACGGCAATCTGGGCACAGAATCCCAAACAACATCAGCAAAAGGAAGAAATTCAGCAAAAGGCATCTGCACACAATCAGCAACTTTCTTTTGAAAGTAGTTTTGCATTTCTATTGCACTTGTTAATCCCTTAGCATTGCCCCTTGCCAACCTGCAGCACAGCTTCAGGCACTTGAGGTACCAAGGTTTGTCTTTGTAAGGACAAAACTAGCATTCCTAAAGTCAGACAGAAACTCAGCAGTCACCTGGGAATAGCATCAACTGCAGATTCCCTCTCAAATTACATTCCGCCCTGACTTGGAATACATTGCCATCCCTTGATTGTCACCAAGTCCAAATCCTGCAACCTCCTTCCAATGACACTATGTGATTATCTTCAACTGGATGGCTCAAGGAGGTGGCTCACCAACTTCTCAAGTACAATTTGAAACAGGCTACAGACTTTGGCCTTGCTAGTTACAACCACACACCAAAAAAAAGGAATAAAGGACAAGAATTTCACAGTATCTTAGTTTCAAAATGCATAATGGATTCCAATACGTTACGACACCTAGCAAACAAAACTGCAGAGCCGTTAAAAATCAAAATTAGTGGTATTCTAAAAGCATGATGCTTACCCTACATTACTTAACCAAAAATGTTTTACCCAAAAGGACAAACATAGAGAGAAAATGCATGCTTCCATTTAATATAATTTCTTCAATATTGTACTTGCTGAATTCTGTCTCAGTTGACAAGGAAAACAAGCCTAAAAAAAAGCTCCTATCTGTAAATCATGTTTGTTTCACATAGCAGAAATGACTCCCCACCCGAAGCACAAAAAAATCAAAACAGTTCTGTCACTTTTGTGGAATTACAATGCAAACTGGTATCTGCATATTTAAAAAGCCTTTCATACCAAACACCAAAAGAGAAAAAAATTGAGAAATAAAATGAAAAGAATGCATAAACAATGTAAAAATAATTGGACAATTCTCTTTAAGAATTCCCACTGTAATATTAAACATACAAAGCATCACTCCAACCAGGCAAAACTATGCAACTATGCAATACAAAGAATTTTCTGAATTTATATGATATGGATATCTTTCTTCCCTGTCTACATTATTTATCAATGAACTATAGATTATTTTAGTTGCAAGACCACCTCCAGATGGTTGATCGTGCATTAAACATTGATCTTTAATACAACCCTTTGGGATCAGGGATGACTTACTTCTACTCCAGTTCTATGGGTTCTGAAGTGCCTTAATGAGGCCAATAAAGGACCCACTGATTTGTGGGGCAGGAGGTGCCTGGCTACTCGAACAGCCAAATAGCTTTGTTACATTCCCTCCACCACTTGTGCTGAGATCCTGTGTGCTCCTGGTGCATTGACTGTGGATTTCGGTGCCGTCTTTACTGCTACTTCTCCACTTAAAGCAATCATGGGCTAAAATTTCCCTAGAGTCAATGGGGATGTTGCATTTATTCCAAGCACGTTTTGAGAACGTCCTTAAATTGTTTCCTCTGTCCACCTGGTAATTTCTTCTGTGGAAGAGCTCAGAACAGACGGTCTGTCTTAGGAGTCTGGTTTCAGGCATGCAAATGACATGACTGTTGGCAGGCTATTCAACGAGATGAACTTCACATTTCTATCTTTATTTCCCCAATACGGATGCACTTAACTCTCCAGGGAGCTTTTCAGTGGCTATCAAGCCAGAGCTGCTGACTGTTCCCCTGCAAAAGCAATGAATATCAAATCTGGTATTCCTCCTGATTTGAGATGGGATAATTCATTACAGTGTTCATGGTTTATTGATGAGCAGAAGTGCAGAGATGCAACATGTGCCCTCAGCATCTTATAGAGAAAAATTGGTTTTACCATCTGCTAACCAAATAAGATGCAAATTTCTTCTGACACAAAGAAGATAGGACTATTATGTTCTATGTGCAAGAAAAATATCACATTCCCTTTGATAAGCAGATTTTTTTTTAAACTTAAGTTTCAAGCTGCTTCAGGAACATTCAGTCGAGGCAGTCTTGCACATACAAACTGAACATCATATACTTATTTACTTTTAATTATCAAGTTAAATTCCCATCTGCTAACCTTACATTCTTACCAAAAAAAAAGTAGTATTCATCTCAAAACAAATATCAGTGTTATTGGAGACTTCATGCATACTTACCGAAAACATTTTGACAAACAGGATTTACTCTAAATGTATGAAACATGACCTGGATTACCACAAGGACTTCCAGCCAGCCATAAAATCATGGCTGATCTCCACTTCATGTATAATTTCCCAAATGATCCTCAGTTTTCTAGTTCCTTAGTGTCCACAACCCAATCATTCTCAATCCTTAATTACAAACATTGGTTGCTTGTCCACTACTGGGGGGATAAAGGATTCTAAAGACTTACAATCCCCAGAGTCAAGAAATTTCTCTTTGCTAAATGACTGATCCCTTATCCTTACACCAGGGCTCCCTGCTTGTTGACCCTCCAACCATTCTCAAAAGTTAGTGTTAAGTCCCATCAGAAATCTTATTACCTCTAACCATAAAACACAGGAGCAGAATTAGGCCATTCAACCCATTGAGTCTGCTCTGCCACTCGATCACAGCTGATTTATTTTTCCCTCTCAACCACATTATCCTGCCTTCTCCCCATAACACTTGACGCCCTTAATAGTCAAGAACATATCAACTTCCACTTTAAATATACCCATGACTTGGCCTCCACAGCCATCTGTGGCAATGAATTCCACAGATTCACCAACCTCTGGCTAAAGAAATTCCTCCTTATCTCTGTTCTAATGGGACGTCCTTCAATTCTGAGGCTGTGCCCTCTGGTCCTAGACTCTCCCACTACTGGAAACATCCTCTCCACATCCACTCTATCCAGGCCTTTCAATATTCAGTAGGTTTCAATTAGATCCCCCCTCATACTTCTGAACTCCAACGAGTTCAGACCCAGAGCTATCAAATGCTCCTCATGTGTTAACCTTTTCATTTCTGGGATCATTCTTGTAAACCTCCTCTGGACCCTCTCCAATGCCAGCACATCCTTCCTTAGATATGGAGCCCAAAACTGCTCACAATACTCCAAATGTGGTCTGACCAACACCATAAAAAGCCTCAGCATTACATCCTTGCTTTTATATTCTCGTCCTCTCGAAATGAATGCTAACACTGAATTTGCCTCCCTTCCTACCGAACAGAACAAAAGGTTTCAGAAGCTGGAAAATGACAACCCAGGAAATTATACTCCAGTTCAACCCTGTTTAAATTGGTGAACATTTATAGAAGCATAAACTGATCAGGAAGAGTAGCCCAGCATTTAAAATTAATAATTTACTTGTTAACAGAAAATGCTAGGATATGTGGTCAAGGCATTGATAGAAAGCCACATAAGAAAAAAAAGTGGTGACTTTGGTGCATGCAAACAATCCTGCGATGAGATCAGAGCCTGTACCAGGCTGGTTTGTAGTGTTGAGTAGCATTAAGGCCAGTCCGACTCATCGTTAAATGATGATGATGGAGAAGTATAAATGGAGCATTTACACTATTAGCCATATTTCTGACCAAATGGTTTGCCACAGACCCAATCCGTGTGCAGATTGGAGTCAAGCAGTACTATGTCATTGTTTCCCAATAACTCCTCTTCGTAATATTGCACTTCACAACTAATAAGCTCCCCACTGAAGTATAGCTAACCAACAGAAACTGTTCCACTTTCCTTACCCTCACTCCAGAATCAAGGTCAATCAAAACAGAGTTATCATGCTGTATAGGATACTTATTGCATATGCACATGCGTGCGCGCGCACACACACACACGTGCACACACACAGAGGCTGAGCTCCAAGTCAGCCTTGACCTTGTCGACTGAAATATATACAAAGACATTACAAATGCAGACTTTACAATTAACATCTTAAGACAAAAGATCCTCTACGAAGTTGCCCCCAGTGCACAATACCACCCCCTGACAACAAACATTCCTGATGAAATGTCAAAAATTGTAGATAGTTTCAATATATCGGGAGCCAACTCTTAATAAGGCAGATCAATGATGATATTCATCACCACCCCCAATGTGCCAGGACAGCTTTGACTACCTAATGGAAAGAGAATTCGAAAATCAATACCTTAAATGTGACACAAGTTCAACTGGGCAGCAGTGATCCCAACCCTCCTTTATATTTCAAAGGCATGGATTACCTATTGCAACACCACAGGGCTTTAGAGAGGTACCACCAACACTGTCTCTGCAAAATCCTTCAAATCCATTGACAGGATAAGCGAACCAATAACTGCAGTCAGCCAGCTTTGATAGATGGACAAGATCCTCTGCATACCTTAACACCAGATTCAATAAAACAGGATTCTGAGTTCTGTTGCAGCAAGAGATTTTCAGGAGGACAGTGAAAATACCTCAAGAGGGTTCTAAAGCCTCCATAAAAAAATTTTTTTTTTACAAGCATATTAACTCCTGACTTGGGACCACGCAAACTGGGGGAGCATCTGGAATAGCACGGAGCATCTTCAGTACCTTTGATGCAAGAACACGGAGGGCAAACAAAGACGTTGGAATCTCCCTGAGTATTTAATCACCTGCCTCATCAAGCAGGCGTTGCCCCATCTGTGGATCCTGCATAGACCTTATTAGCCACCTCAGGACTCTGAAATGGCATGGAAGCAAGTTATGTTCAAACTTGAAGGACTGTCCAAAAAGATGTGATTAAGCTACACAAACCAGATTAAGGCAAGCTTCTGCATTTATTCTTATTTGCATGGGTAATTTACCATTGATGCACAAGTTTAAATGGAGGTAGAAGAAAAATGTAGCATACTGCATCTGTATAAAACACCTTTACGGCTATATGCTAAAAATATACAAGATTCAAAAGATGTATATTTCTCCGTGGAGAAAAAAGTCATTGATGACCTTGGTAATAATACAAAACTCAATTCCACAGTTTGTTCTGCATTGTGCAAAATATCTCAGAAGTAATTTTCTTTTAATGTATTGATTTTGAAAATCCTTCAAATCTCAATACAAACTTCTCACTTTGGAAAGCTCTTCCTTGATGTCAAAGTACAAATGAGAACATCAGGCCTAAAAATAAAATGCTGCAAGAGCTGAGGGTTGGGTGAAGGTCAATGCAAGCCTTCTTAAATAAAAGCCTCATAGATTTTTAATAAGTACTTCACCATCTTCTTCATCCACATTTGTATGATTTGGGCAATAACAAATAAAGGGAAATAAATTAATTACAATTAAAACAATCATCTCCAAGGTAGGCCACTGGGCAGCATGGTACTCCAGCAGTTTGTGCTTCGCCTACAGCAGTCATAGTTCCAAAGACCCAGATTCAATCCTGACCTCGGGTGCTTCTGTGCAGAGTTTAAACGTCCCCTTTGTGACTGTGTGGATGTCCTTCCACACCTACAAGCTGTGCAGGTAGCTTAAGTGGCCAGTGCAAATTACCACCCCCCCGGAGTAGGTTAATGGCAAAAAGAATAAAGGAAAGTTGACAGGCAGATGAGAGAGAGAGTATGGGGAAATAGAAGGGGAATAAGACTAATGGGATTGCCCCCTTGGGAGCAAGCATGGACCCAATGGCATCCTTCATTACAAACTCTGTCATATCTGGTTATTGCAACCTCAACGCTATATTTCTGTCTATTTGCAATAATCTATTAGCCCTTATTTTTTCAGGAATCTATCAGTGCACGAGAAAAAATGTTTTAGTCATCTCTGCACTAAATGGGCAACCCTTATTTATAAACAGTGACCCCTATCCCACCAGAGAATGCATCATCTACAAATACACCCTGTCAAGACATCTCAGGATTGTATTTGTTTCAATCAAATCCTCTCTCATTCTTCTAAACTCCGGCAGATATGAGCCTAGCCCAACCGAACGTTCCTCATAAGACAAACTGCTCACTCTAGTTATTAGTTCAGTCAACCTTCTCTGAACTACTTTCAATGCAAGACATCCTCCCACAGTACACAACACTCGAGATATGGTCTCACCAATCCCTGTATAACTGAAGCGAGATCTCCCTAATTTGTGAATTAATGTCCCCTCACATTCTGTTGACTTTCCTAATCATTTGTTGTCCTGCATGCTTGCCTTTTGTGCACTTGGACACCCAGATCCCCCTGCATCTCAGAGCTCTGCAATCCATTATACCATGTAGATAGCATATACTGCTTTTTTTAAAAATTTTTCCTGTCAAAGTAGAAAAAACAATTAACCTACAACAGATAAAGATTAGTCACAATTTTAATAATTTAACAAAACACCAATATGTTTAATTAATTAGCTGCAGCAAATTTACATTTTAGGGAAATGAACTAACGAGACATAAGTAATGAAGTAAAATCTCATTATCTCAATAGGTAAAGAAGCTCTGTAACCAGGAAAGGATAGAATACTTTGCCCTAGAAAAAAAGGCTGAAAGAATAGCCTATCAGGTTGTTTTTAAAATGAGCAAGGGGTTATTATGATTTTTAAAAAAACTAGCTTCAACTAAAGCAAAATTGGTAACTGGTTTATTATTGTCACATGTACCAAGATACTGCGAAAAGCTTTTGTTTGCATGCCGTCCAGACAGATCATTTCATAGACAAGTACATAAAGGTAGTACAAAAGGAAAAAAGGTATGTAAAATATAGTTATACAGTTACAGAGAAAGTGCAATGCAGGTAGACAATAAGATGCGAGGGCCACGACAAGGTAGACTGAGAGATCAAGAGTTCATCCTTATCACCTAAGAGGTCCATTCACGAGTCTTATAACAGCAGGATAGATGCTGTCCTTGAGCATGGTGGTACATGTTCTCAACCCTTTGTAACTTCTGCCCAGTGGGAGGGGGAAGGAGAGAGAATGTCCCAGGTGGGAGGGGTTCTTGATCATGTTTGTGCTTTCTTGAGGCAGTGGGAAGCGTAGACAGAGTCAATGGAGGGGAGGCTAATCTTCTTGATGGACCGAGGAAAAATGTTAAATATAAAATAGTCGCTAACAAATGCACTACAGAAATCAATACAAACTCCTTTATGCAATGAGTAGAATGTAATTAACTGGATTAATAAAATTTTGCCACCAAAAAGAGATAACTTAATTGCACTGATACATTCAAGGTGTACTGAGGAAGGAACAAAAGGTGATTGTGTTAGATGAAAGAGGGATGAGAGTAGACTTAAGTGAAGCATAAACATGAATAGAGTTCAGTTGTACCATAGGGCTCAGTTCTGTGCTGCAGCCTCGATGAAATGTTATATCGATGCCTCCAAAAAAATGTAATTCTGAAAGGTTGACATGTGTCAAAGTTCTGACTTTTGAAGATCCAGTAGCAAAGAATGCCAGACAGAAATCACAAAGTGGATAACTGTTCAATATTAATAATTTATACCAATGTGCTGAGAATGGCTACAGTCCATCCAAATTAGCACTGATATGGCAACTTCAAGAAAGAAAGGCATTTTCAGTGAAACAAAATGTACAAATCAATGGGATAATCACCTTAACTGCATAATTGGAATTGGTTTATTATTGTTACTTGTATTAAGGTATAATAAAAAACTTGTCTTGCATACCATTCATACAGATCAATTCATTGCACAGTGCATTGAGGTAGTTCAGGGTAAAACAATACAGAATGCAGAGTAAAGTGTCACAGCTACAGAGAAAAGTGACCAACTAACCTACCTGCTGCACCATTTACTTCACTTGTATATACTAGAATACAGTTTGCTCAAAGCTATGGAAAACAGCATCCAGCATAAATGAGGGAAGGAGAAAGATAAGTTTTGGGGTGTTTATAGCTAATATCAGCATTTCATGATTTGAAGTTTTTTTTTGAAACTGGTTGTGCAATATTTTTCCAAAGGATGAGCACCAAAACAGTAATCAACCTTGTACAAATATTTCTGTGTAAGGTTCTGATTTTTTTAAAAATATACATATTTTGCCTTTGCTATCCAGACTCAGACCTGAATGACAGGCCACAATTTATATAAAACAACCTTAGTGAGGTTAGACTTCAAAATGATTTTTATCGATGAGATCACAAGCAGAACTTCTAGATGATATCTATTTGTCTGAGGTTTCGACACAAGACAGAATGACTATGGAGGGTTTCTTTAATTAATTACTGGTGCTTTCTGCCAAAGCAGCATGCTTGTATCATAATTTCAAATTTTGCCAAACAGATCTCAAGAAAATCCCATGCTTATTTTACATTTATACAAATTAAATTCATTACAGTGCAAAATGTGTACAGTTTATCAAAAATAATATTTTTTGAGGAAACTGTGGTTATAAAACCTTTCATGGCTTTTTTTGCCAATCAACTTAATTGTTCTTAGCTCCCACCAATTGTTAGAGAACACCTCAATGCATTTCTGTTTCCAACGTTAAAGGAGTCAAAATTATTTGGCTTATATAAGATTTGATTAATGAAGTTTTTTGGATTTGGAACATGATTAACTTTACATTTATAGTGTTTTTACAATGGAATACATGCTAGAAATCATTATCATGAAATCCATCATGATATCACTCTACAAATAGAGGTAACTGTGTACAGACTTACTTTCTGGGATGATCCGCAGCTTGCATTATAGTCAACAAAGCCAAAATGCTGTGCAAAATTAGTCGACAGGTGATCTTCCAGGCATAGGACACAAATTCTGAGTCACAAATTAAAATTTTTATCCCAGTATGGAGCTCCATGGTATAGTCAAATTCATAGAATGGCATTAAATGCTTACTATAGGCAATAGATTTGACAATGAACTCGGTCTCCAAGGCTTGGGTTTGCATAAAATCATCCTGTGTAAATGCACTCTAGGTGTGAACTAGAAGTAGACTGGGCTTCTATAAATTCTCATGTCCATAAACTTCAGTGGACATTCCCTGGCCTAGTCCTATTCCAGGCCAAGACTAATTCATTAATCACCCATGTCTCTGTTGGTCTACATTGTACCTTGATTCCCTTTAACATCTGCATGCTTAAAGCACTGTATGATAACCATTCTCATCACTATTCATCATTACCTCAATAAGAATTGGCTCTTACCTATTTTGGCCTCCTGCTCATCTCCTATGGTAGTCAGAGGGTTAAAAATAAGATAAGACTTATAAGATAAATAGCATAGCAGGTTAGAAGAATAGGCAGCATATTCAGTTTTAACTGACATCTGGAGGTGACTACAGACAGGCCTGGTTAATGACAATGTTACGTATAAGCAAGAAAGTCAAAGGAGTAAATCTCCAAGATTAATTGATCGCAAGATTCAGAATCAGGAATAAAAATGGAAAATACTGAAAAAACTCAGCATGTCAAGCAACATCTGCTATGGAAAGGGGAACTCTAAACATTTCAGGTCTGCGACCCTTCATCAGAACTAGTAAAGAGAGAAAAAATTCTGATGAAAGAGTGCAGACCTGAAATGTTGACTGCTTCTCATATTAGTGAAATGGGCTGAGAAATGGCAGGTGGAGATAAATGTAAGGTGGTACATTTCGGGAGTACAAATGAGATTCAAATATATGTCATTAATGGCAAGATTCTAGGGAACATCAAGGAAGAGAGGGACCTTAGTGGATGAGTCTAAAGATCCTTGGAGGTGGCAGAGGTAAAAAAACGTGGTTAGTTAGACAGAGAGTCCTTCATTAGCCAGGGCACTGAATATTAGAGCAGGGAGGTTATGCTGCAACTTTATAAAAACCTTGGCCAGACCTCGGCTGGAGCACCATGTGAAGTTCTGTTCACCACGCTTTAGGAAAGATGCGTTAATGCTGGAGGGGTTGCAGAGGAGATTCACCAGGAGGTTGCCTGGCATGGAGAGTTTCAATTATGAGGAGAGACTGCAGAGGCTACGTCAGTTTTCCCTGGAGTAGATGGAGGTTAAGAAGGGACATGATTGAGGTATCTAAAATTGAGTGGTAGAAATAGGATTCATTACAGGAAACTATTCCACATATCAAAAGGGAGATAAAACTTGAAGATGTAGATTTTGGGTAAAAGGCAAGAGATGTACAGGGAATCTAAGGGGGACCTTTTACACCCAGAGAGTGGTGAGTACATGGAATGCACTACCAGAGAGAATGGTGGAAGTGGAGTCACTAACAGCATTTATAAAGTGTGTCGATGATCATTTGAAATGTTTAGGCATAGAAGGCTATGGGCCAAGTGCTGGAAGATGGGATTAATACAGATGGATGCCCACTGGTCGGCATGGATGTGGTGGGCCAAATGGCATGTTTCCATGCTGTATGACTCTATGATTCCAAAGGCTTAAAGGTCACTTTCAACATAAAGTATTAATGTTTATTTATTCATTTAAGGGATGTGGGCTTTGCAGGCTGAGCCAGCCTTAAATTGCCCATCCCCATTTGTCCTTGAGAACGTCAACTCTCTTCCTGAACTGCTGCAGTCCTTGAAATGCAGGTACACACACAATGCTGTCAGGAAGAGAGCTCCAAGACTTTGATGTGAGCCACTCAGCTCCAAGACTCACTGAGGTGAGCCACTCACCACAGGACTCCTCGCCTCTGACCTGCTCTTGTAGCCACAAGATGTATATAGCTACTCCAGTTCAATTTCTGGTCAATGGTAACCCCCAGGGTGGTGATGGTGGAAGATTCAGTGAGGGAAATGGTGTTGAATGTCAGGGGTTGAGCTGAATTTCCTCTTGATGGATACTGTCATTGCCTGACACTTGTGTGGCACCAATGATACTTGCCAACTATCAGCACAGACCTGGATATTGTCCTGTACTCCAAAATCCCTCTATTCCTTTACACTTGTTTCTATTTGACTATTCCCTTGTTTTGCCTCCCCAATGTATTACCTATGCATTTCTAGAATGAATTTCATTTGCCATGTTTGTGGTCCACTGACCAATCCATTGACATCTTCTACATTTGGAACCAAAGTTGGCAGCGTGGTTTATGCTGGTGTTATAGGAAGCAGTGGAGCCAACAAGTTTATCATCATGTATTTAGTTGACCATCAGTAATTCATTTCAAGAATTCTGATAACTTATTCAATGATAATTAATCAGTCATGGAAGATTTAGGACAACTACAGAAGTAAAACAGACTGAGTCAATGCCACTCAAGACAGAGAAGCAACAGCAAATATGTCAAGTTAGGATTGTTCAACTGTTTTCATTTTTAATTTAAATTATAAAACAAGTTGTCTTTTTTCACAAAAGACCTATTCTGATCTTCATATTAAGATAAAATACTTTCTAGCACAAAATGATTTTTGTCAGTAAGAAAATGAACCTCTTCACATGAGTTAACCAGCAGATCGATGAACATGTAGAGCAACAAACAGACTTTGATCTGATTACTTGCTCAAGATCAATTTTCATGAAAAACGTCAGTTTTCCTCTTATAAATACAACTATAATATTAGCCGAATCATATTACATCCAAATTAAACTGAAAAAATCATTTTCAACAGTAAAAGGTAGTCGAGAAATAATTGCATTTTTTAATTTGCTTTTACTTTCCTCTAAATACAAGTACTAATACAAATTTAATTGCACAATTTCCCAAATACCTATCATTTTTATGGAATTTAACATCTGCAAAATTCCTGGCATGGAGCCAATAGCAGCATTCCTTTGGCAACATTTAATCAAATTCCTCTTAAAAAAAACACAAGGTCTGTAAACAGAGAATAAACATTCCTGCACTTTATTTCATCATAACAAGTAATCCAAACAAGGAATTTTATATTAAGTGTGAGTCTCATTTGAATTCTAATAACATGGAAGTCTCCTATTGCCTCCCAAGGAAAGAACGTATTTAATCATCAGCTCTGTGCATCTCATTCTGCGACATGTTAACAAAGCCAACAGTCATAACCTTTCCTTTACGGTAAGAATTCAAAGTGTCATCACACTAACCTTTGTGCTGTTCCTTCCAGTAAGCAGTGAAGCTGCAAAGTACAGTTTAGGGAGAAAATCTCCAGTTCATCAAGAAAAACAGATTAAAAGTTTCATCAGTTTAAAATTAAATTTTAAGTGAAAATAAAGCTTACATATGAAATGAATGCAAAAACAAAGATTATTTATTTGATTTGATTTTGCTGTTCAAACCTCCCTGGTTATCTTCCAAGATAACAGGTTGGCTCAGCAACCAGCTCCCTGCTGTACAGAAAAGTTGTAAATGGCAGATATACTGAGGATTAAATATTCTTACTCTTGCAACAAAAATTAAGTATAAGCATACAGCAGCAACAGGTTAGATTTAAATAAAGGCACAAAACACTCTTGAAAATAATGCAATATTTCACGACAATTCTTTTCTGTTATTTTTCTGTGGTAACTATTATAAAAGACTATTCCTGAATTAAAAACTCAAAACACCACCATAATGAAATGCAGCTGAAAAGGTACACATGAATGATACCTCACATTCTGATTAATTTGATTGTGCTTTACTATTTTATGTAGTTGAATTCGTACCTTTTTGATCAATGCTTCTTTTTGAAGGCGACACCAGTTCCTTCATAATCTGTAAAATTTGCATCATGGCTGCTTGCCAGGGCAGTGAGCACCAGCTTTCCTCTTCGAATTCCAACAGGTCTCATCTTTAAAACACTTCATAATATTCTTTTCCAGTGTTTTGCAATGTGTGATCCAGCAAGAACACAGAGCACCACAAGCAAACTCTGCCAGTTTTCCTCAACAGTGGTCATCAAACCATTCAATAAATAATACATTTCTGAAACTAAAATACCAAAAGGAGCAGTCTGCCAGCAACATAATCATTGCTGTGCTGAAGAGACAAAAGACAAATTCAGCAGGAATCGAATGTGTGGCTGAGAAACTGCCTCAGAAAAGATCACAATCAAAAGCACATCCAACTAGACGAGCATTTGGTAAAATTCTGCCCGCAATCCTATATACAACTTAAGGACCACCAGCAGTCGGCACACACTCACACCAAACGAAGCTTGCAGTGCTTCCCTTCTTCCTGAACATGAGAAGAATTCTTAGTGAACTCATCTTTGAGCATATGGAGGAGGAGGTGGTCAGCGTGTGGGGGGGCGGGGGGGGGGGGTAGTTTAGGAGAAGGCAATACAGAACTCATGGTGACAGTGGGTAAAGCTAAAAGTGCCTCTCCATTGAGCATATTACACATTGGCACCATACGTCAGCTGTTGAGAATAACAAATTAGTAGAAATAGAAAATGTGTTATACTTACCAGCTGTAGGTAATGAGGTAGTTTGTTATTAGCACAATTTTTTGAGCTGGTGTAGAGCAAATTTAAATGGTGTGGGAGTGTTAGAAGCTTTAAATGTGACATTGTACACTCACAGTAGCAATAGATTAAATACTGTACTCTAGTTTACAAGCAATTGCATTGGTAATGATCATTATTCAGTCTACAAAAGCTACAAATGTAACAGGTGACATTTTGTTTAGTTTTTAAAAAAATGAATGGTGTACCTCTAAGAGTGCAGCATGACCACAAGTTCAGCACAATACCAGTCAATCAGCAGTCAAATACACATGCTACAAGCAGGTAAAATACTCGACTCAATAGCTGTCATGTAACTTAACAGGAGTTCTGCAATGCAATAATATGTTTTTGGAAAGTAGTTTGCAACTTTCAACTTCCCTGAAGATTCTCCATGAATGCTTTTCAGCACTGCCTCTGCATCAAAAACGACCTGAATTACTGTCACCTCTTGTAAGAATTTCCATATCATAACTCCCAGAGAGAAGTACCCTTCACAACACTCGTCTCTTCCAACAATAAATACACAGTGACAGGAAAGGTTTATGTCCTGCAGATCATCAAGCCTGCTCGTGACTTGACAAGATCAAGATGAACATACAACAGTGAAGCACAGGAACAGGACAGTTCAGCCCACTGTGTCCATGCCAACCATGATGCCAATCAAGGTAATCCCATCTGCCTGCATGTAATCCATAATCCCCTATTCCCTAGCTGTTCAAATATCTGTCTAAATGCTTCTTAAATGTTGTTATCGTATCTGCTTCCACCACCTCCCCTGGCAGCACACTCCAGGTACCTACCACTCTCTGTGTAAAAAAACTTGCCTTGCAAATTTCCTTCAAACTTGCCCCTCTCACTTTGAACGTATGCCCTCTAGTATTCAACATTTTCACCCTGGGAAAAAGACAGACTATCTGCCCTATCTATGCCTCTCATAATTTTATATACTCCTATCAGATCACCCCTCAGCCTGCAACACTCTAGTGACAACAATCCAAGTTTGTCCACCCTCTCCTTAGAGCTAATACGATCCAATCCAGGCAATATCCTGGTGAAACTCTTCTGCACCCTCTCCAAAGCCTCCACATCCTTCCTGTAATGCAACAACCAGAACTACACACAATACTCCAAATGCAGCCTGACCAAAGTCTTATACAGCTGCAACATGAGTTTGTGACTCTTATACTCAGTGCCCCAACTGATGAACACAAACATGCCACATGCCTTCTTTACCCCAATCCATTTGTGTTACCATATTCAGGGACCAATGGACTTTCACCCCAAAATCCCTCTGTACATCGATCCTCCTAAGGATCTACTTCAAATATATATTTCCAATCAATCCTGTGTCCTTTATTCCATTAGCACCCAAAATTTTGTCATTCTTGGCCTTGTGTATTTGATGGTCAAGTGTTAACAGCTCTCCTGGGTATAGATTCCCTTTCACATACTGTGAAAATTTCTGTTGTTCCTCCTATTTCCTCAACTAAATTTCTTCCAGCTAAGGGCTATTATGTAAATCTGTTAATTTATCTAATTTGCATTTTAACAAGGATCTTGGAGCAAACCAGATTTTAAAAATTCTTGAATAATTAAAAGGCTGCTTTGTTTTCTGATAGCACAGCTATAGAATACAATTTTCATTACAAGAAATGCCAAATGCACCACAAATGTTTTGTCTGACACACAATTCCTATCACTAATGAATCATAATTTTTTTTACTCCAGCCACTCCACCATAATCCCTGTTTTGGAGGTCAAATTTGCTCCAAGGCCACTGTTTGTGGCTTGAGTTTGAGGTTCTGATATGAACTTGTTACCATCCAAGAAAAAAATCCTTTTAAATTAAAACTCTCCATACCCAGTCTTCCCATGCTGATTGTTCATGGTCTGCTTCAAGCTGGTTCTATGTTCTCAGTGCACACCAACAGCTGTCATATCCACTGACTGATCTGTTGTCCTACGATTGCCCCAGATGATGAACTTGCCATGTCCCAGAAACAAATGCAGTTTGTTGCCAGCCCTTTCCTACTTAAAGTCAGCATTTGATGCTTTATAGGTAGATACAAGAATTGCCAGAACTCTGCAAATATAGTAATGGCAAAGCAACGAAAATTGATCTAAGGCCAGCTGCCTTTAGACAGCAGGGAATATTACTGTGATAAGTTATGGCAACCTGCCTCTTCCTGGCAGTCAGTGCTACCAGGATAGATCTCCCCAGCAACCAATAGTCCAAGATCTCTGTGCTCCAGAAGGCTTGTTGGAATGCCCAGCTTTCCAAAGCCATCATGCTCTTAGTCCGCAAAATCTCCAAGCCTGGTCATGCCACAGGAGCAGCTAACTTCAAAACCAATTGCTCAAACTACTAGCAACTTGTTTTTATTCATCACTGACAAGACCAGCATTTATTGCCCAACACTAAATTCCTTTGGGAAGGCGAGATTGAATCACCTTCTTGAACTGCAGCAGCCCTTCTTGTGAAGATTTTTGTACCATGCTGTTCAGGACAGAGATCTAAGATTTGGACCCAATGAAGGAAGGGCAATGGTGCTTCCAAGTTAGGATCATTGAGAATTTGCAGATATTGTTCCTGTAAGTTTGCTCCCTTGTCCTCCTTGGTAATAGAGGTCTTGAGTTTGGGAGGTGCTGTTGGAGTAACCTAGAAGTAACTACAATGCTTTTTGCAGACGATACACACAGTAGCTTGGTGCAACAGTGGAGGAAGAACTGAACATTTGGGAAGCTGATGATGTGCCAGTCAAGCAGGCTGCTTTGTCCCAAATGGTCTCGAGCTTCACCAGTATTTTGGAGCTCCACTCATCAGGCAATTGGGGAATATTTTGTAGGTTATGACTTGTGTCTTCTACATCGCTGGTAGGCTTCCAAGTTTTAGCAAGCAAGTAATTTGCCTCAGCACACCTAGCCTCTGACCTGTTGTTCTAGTTATGATTTTTGTTTGGTCAATAGACACCCGTAATGGTAATGAAATTGAATGTCAAGGGTAGGGGTCAGACTCTTCCCTTATTGGACATGGTCATTGTCTGGCACTTTTATGGTGTGAACATTACTTGAACTCATCACCACATGAATGCATGTTGTTGATGCCTCCTGCATGCAGGTATGGGCTGATTCGTTTGCTAAGGACTTAAAGGTCAGTTGGACAGAAGATCACTGATGAAGCAGCTGAAGATGGCTAGGCCTAGAATATGTCTTGAAGCCATGTCCTGGGTGTTATGATGATTGACCTCCAACAACCACAATCATCTTCCTTTGTCCAAGATACTATTCCAATCAACAGAATATTTTCCCCTTAATGCTCAATGACTTTAAGTTTACCAGGAGTCCTTGATGCCACAATTAATCAAATACTGTCTTGATGTAAAGGACAGTCATTCTCAACTCACCTTTGGAATTTAGACCTTAGTGCATGTTTGAACCAAGGTTGTGATGAGGTCAGGCACCAAGCTGGGTATTGATGAGTAAGTACTGCTTGATCAGAATCAGGTTTATTATCACTGACATATGTCATGAAGTTTGTTGTTTTGTGGCAGCAGTACAGTGCAAGACTTAAAAATTACTATAAGTTACAAAAATAAATAGTGCAAAAGAGGAATAACGATATCACTATTCTGATAAAGTGATATTACTAGAGGATATCGCTGTTGATGATAACTTAAATTACCACACTAATTGTTCAAAGTAGATTGATTGAGTAGTAATTAACAAGATTGTTCTTGTCCTTCTATTTGTGAACAGGACCTACCAAAGCAATCTCCCACATTGTTGGGCTAATGCCAGTGTTGTAAATGTACAGGAGCAGCTTGGCTAGAGGTAGAAAAAAGTCCTGCAGTGCAATTTTCAGCAGCTGGGATGTTTTCTGGTGTCATAGCCTTTGCTGCATGCAGTGTTCTCAGCAGCTCCCTGACATCACATGGAATAAATTGAATTGACTGAAAACTGAACTTTGTGATGGCAGGGATCTCAGAAGGAGGCAGAGATAAATCACCCTCTCTTTAGAACTTGCTTGCTCAGTCCCACTGTTGAGGATAAGGACTTGAATCTACATATAACCCGCACAAATAAAACCACAAAAGACTGGAAACTCTCAGATCAGGCAGCACCTATGAAAAGGGAACAGACCCTTTATCAGAACTGGGAAATAGAGAAAACATTGCCAGTTCTGTCAAAGGGAGTATGACTTGAAACATTGACTCTGTTTCCCTTCCCAGAAATGCTGACTAATGTTTCTAGCATCATCTGTTTGAAGTTCAAATTTCCAACTTCTACAGTTTGTGATTTCCTTTATAAGACTGGACAAGTCAAATTAGCAGTAATTAGGAGGATGAATTCTCAGAATGTATACAAGATGGTTTTCCAGATCAGTATGTGAAAGGAACAAGGGAAAACTCTATTTTAGATCTTATTTTGTGCCACGACACAGGGTTAATTGATGGTTTACTGTACAATTCTTCAATAAGATGGAAAGTGAAGCCATTCAATCCAAAACTCAGGTTCTAAATCTAAACAAAAGGAAATTATGAAGGTACGAGGAATGAGTTAGCTCAAAGAGAGCTTCATTGAAAGGCACGATAATGAAAAAAACAATGACAAAAGTAGTACCAAGACATTGATTAAGAGAATGAAAATAGATTATGAGGATAAGGAACATAAAAGGAAGGGCAAGGAACATAAAACAGACTGTAGAAGTTTCTACAAGTATGTAAAAGGAAAAAGATTAGTGAAGACAAGTGTATATCCCTTACTGCCAGCAACAGAATTGATAATGGAAACAAAGGACAGGTAGAGCAATTAAACAAATACTTTAGTTCTGTCTTCATGGAAGAGGATATAAATAACCTCCTAGAAAAGTTTGGGAATCAAGAGTCTCCTGAAAAGGAGGAATTAAAGGAAATTAGCATTAGTAATATTGAAAGAGCTGGAGAAATTAATGGAACTGAAAGCTGATAAATCCTGAAGGTCTGATAATCTGCATCCTAGGATACTAAAAGAGGTCGCTAAGGATGAAGTGAATGCATTAGTTGTCATCTTCCAATATTCTGTAGATTATGCAACAGTCGCTGGGAGATTTGAAAGTGGTAAATGTAACTCCACAATTTAAAAAAAGGAAAAAAGAGAGTAAACAAGAAACTACTGACTGCTCAAGCTAACATTAGTGACAGGGAAAGTGTTAGTCTCTCAAAATATATGAGAACAAGACACTTTGTAAATATCAACATGGATGTACAAAGTCGACATGGATTTATGAAAGGGAAAATCATGTTTGACAAACATACTGCAGACTTTTGAGGATGCAACTGGGAGAATAAAGGAGAACTAATGGATGTAGGGTACTTGGGTTTTCAGAAGGTTTTTGATAAAAGTCCCATGTCAGATTGGGGAAATATACTGGCCTGGACTGAAAACTAAATGACAGACAGCAAAGTGGGGAGTAGGAATAAATAGGTCATTTTCAGGATGGCAGGCAATGACGACAGGAATCAGTGCTTGGGCCTCAGCTATTCATAATATAAAGTAAAACTCCGAAAAACTGCTGAAATAAAAAAAACTGCAGATGCTCGTAATCTAGAATGAAAACAGAAGCTATTAGAAATACTCAGCAGGTCAGACATCCGAGGGAAGAGAAGCAGAGTTACCGTTTCAGGACAAAAATTTAACTCTGAACACAGACAGTACAGCAAAGGAACAGGCCCCATCAGCCCATGATGTCAGTGCCACCCATTATTGCCAATTTAAACTAACCCCATCTGCCTGCTCTTGGTCTATATCCCTCCTTTCCCTGCTTGTTCACGTGCCTGTCTAAATGCCTCTTAAGTGCAGGAGCAAGAATGTTTTACTACAATAATAGAGCCCTTGGTGAGACCAGACTTGGAATAATGCATGCAATTTTAGTCTTCTTAGCCAAGAAAGCACGCATAATGTTTACCAGACTGATTCCTGGAATGACAGGACTGTTGTACAACAAGAGATTGGATCGACATGCCTGTACTCACTACAGTTTAGATGAATGAGAGACCTCATTGAAACATACAAGACTCTGACTCAACAGGCTGGATGCAAGGACAATGTTTCCCCATGCTACTGTCTAGAACCAGAGGTCCTAGTCACTCAAGGTAAAGGAATAAAATAAGAAATTTCTTTCAGAGGATGGTGAAACTGTGGAATTCACAATCAGAGAAGGCTGTGGAGTTAATGAATATCTTTAAGGAGACAGATAGATTTCTCGACACAAAAGGCACCAAGGACTGGGGGAGTGGCAGAAGGGGAAGAGCAGCAGTGTGATATTGTAAGAGAGGATTAACCGTGATCATACTGAATCGGAGAACAGATTGGAAGGACCAAATGCCTTACTCCTGCTCAAATTTTTCTGTGTTTCTATGATGGAAGGTGATACATCTGGAACTGTTTTTATCCCTCCACAATGTCTGACCTGCTGAGTATTACCAGCATTTTTTTGTTTTACAATGACATGCTTACCACTCATGAAAGCCTAGACTATTTCGGAAGGTCTTAACAAAAATGAAGACAATTCACAATTAGAATCAGAATCAGGATTATTATCACTGACACGTCATGAAATTTGTTGTTTTGCGGCAGCAGTACAGTGCAAGACATAAAGACATAAAAATTACTTTGTTACAATAATAAATAATGCAGAAGGGGAATAATGAGGTAGTGTTCATGGACCGTTCAGAAATCTGATGGCAGAGGGGAAGAAGCTGTTCCTGAAACATTGAGAGAGAGTCTTCAGGCTCCTGTACCTCCTCCCCGATGGCAGTAATGTGAAGAGGGCATGTCCTGGGTGGTTAGGGTCCTTAATGATGGATGCCACCTTATTGAGGCACCGCGTCTTGAAGATGTCCTCAAAGGCAAGGAAGGTTGTGTCCGTGATGGAGCTGGCTGAGTCTACAACCCCCTGCAGCCTCTTTTGATCCTGCACATTGGAACGTCCATTGGTGATGCAACAGGATGAGCCCTGGATGAACCAGGAGTCTGCTGAGGGCTAGATCTGTGGCGTTCAAGACCAGCGATCCAGAACCCTACACAAAGTCCAGGTACGACACACAGAAGGCCATCGTGAGAGTGAAAAGGCAATTCCATGTGAAGTTAGAGACACAATTGGATGCACGACAGTTGTGGCAGGGTTTGCATGCCATTACTTCCTATAAGGCGAAACCTAACAGCACAAACGGAAGCGATGCTTCACTCCCTGATGAGCTCAATGCCTTTCATGCACACTTTGAAATGGAGAATAACACTACACCTGTGCGAATCCCCACAGCATCTGGCGACCGTGATCTCTGTCTCAAAGGCCGACATCAGAACATCCTTCAAGAGGCTGAACCTTGACCCTCTTGAAGGTGTCAGGCCCGACGGTGTACCTGGCAGGGTACTGAAAACCTGTGCCGACCAACTGGCTGGAGTGTTCAAGGACATCTTCAACCTCTCACTGCTGCAGTTGGAGGTTCCCACCTGCTTCAAAAGGGCATCAATTTAACTGGTGCTCAAGAAGAGTAGGGTGAGCTGCCTCAACGACTATTGCCCAGTAGCACTCACATCTACTGTGACGAAGTGCTTTGAGAGGTTGGTCATGGTTAGAATGAACTCCTGTCTGAGCAAGGACCTGGACCTGCTGCAATTTGCCTACCACCAACAACAGGTCTAGAGCAGACGCAATCTCACTGGCTCTCCACTTGGCTTTGGAGTACCTACATGACAGCAAAACATACTCGCCATTCAACACCATCATCCCCTTAGTACCAATCAACAAGCTTCAAAACCTGGGCCTCTGTATCTCCCTCTGCAACTGGATCCTCGACTTCCATATCGGGACACCACAGTCAGTGCAGATGGGTTGTAAAATCTCCTCCTTGCTTACAATCAACACAGGTGCACCTCAAGGATGCGTGCTTAGCCCATTGCTCTACTCTCTCTACACGCATGACTGTGTGGCTAGACAGCTCAAATGCCATCTATAAATTCGATAATGACGCCACTTTTGTTGGCAGAATCTCAGATGGCGATGAGGAGGCATACAGGAGTGAGATAGATCGGCTGGTTGAGAGCTGTCACAACAACAACCTCGCACTCAACATCAGCAAGACCAACACATTGATGCAATCACGAAGACTGCACGCCGGCAGCTCTATTCCATTAGGCATTTGAGGAGATTTGGTATGTCACCAAAGACTCTTGTAAATTTCTACAAATGTAAAGTGGAGAGCATTCTGACTAGAATGAATACACAAATAAAAAGCAACATCCAATAAATTATCAATGGATTTCAAAGTCACAAAAATTCAATCTGAAAACAGCAGAAGCAATCCTGGAGAACAATAAAGAATTTGACTGCCAGGATTACCATTATGAGTGCTAGTTACAAAGTACAAGACTAATACTAATCTGAAATACCAGCGACTTGCAGGTAGTACATTTAGGTTCAATAAAACACATGGATCAAGACATTGCTCTCAACCACATTTTAACAGGATCTAGTAATATTTGCATTTGAAATATTTTGCTGTGGGAGGTGCTTTTAAAAATACACTTGAGTCTGTGCAGAACTACATATTTAACAATTTTTAGCACCTTTGATTGGTGTTAGCATATGGCATGAGGAGTAATACTGAGATTACTACTTTTGAGGTCCTGCCGTAACATTGTTCCCTTCCCAATTTCATGAATTTTGTACCATTTATTTCTCTGCAACCACTATGTTTTGCTCTGATCTTTTGTTGAATTTTCTATTTTTCTCCATTCGTTTAACAATTCAAACTAGGAAAATATTCACATTTTTCTTTTGGTGTGGGACTCTAGCAATTCACACAGTAATATTTTCTTGCAAAAATACCGTGTTCTAGCCAATGCCACCTACATAATGAACACAGATTTTAAAGGATCTCTCTAAAGGTCTCAATGAATTAAAATAGAAGCTGCAAATGCTGGAAATTTCTGGGGAATAAAGGATGAGAGAAAATTCAAGAAAGTAACATTTCTGGTGCAGACTTAACACAAATGCAAACTGAATTTCATGGTGTACAACTCAATCATGAATAATCCAAGTCAGGTTACAAGCCAACTTGGTAAGGAATAAACCTGCTCAAACCACTCATCCAGTATTTTTATTCATCTTTCACACAATGCAACTTTTCCCCTCAGTCATTCCTCCTATTAACCCAGCCACCCAGCAGCAACCTCAAGTGGTCATTCGATTCCTGAATTAATGCAAATAATGGAGTGATGGAGGGGGGTGGGGTGCTCATGAGAGCTATATCCTGTCCTTGCCCAGGAGCCATACATGCAGAATTTATTGACTGGGATTACCATTATCTCTGCAATTCTCCCAAGGATCCATCCTTTATTTTCCAGAATCTTGTCTGTGCTTTCAGTGATGTTAAAAAGTATCATGCTCGAATTTAACCAGTTCCCTTTTGCTTAAAGGTTTTTTTACTACTGAAATGGTTTCCTGGCTGGCCCACCATATTCCACTCTCCACACTCTTCATAAACTTGAGCTCATACAAAAATCTGCTTATTGGGTGCCACATCCCGTTCCTGCAACTCTCCTGTGTAAACGGGTCTACACTGTCTCCTGAGATGGCAATGGTAAAAATTCTCATCCCTGTTTTCAAATCTCTGCATGACCTCATCATTCACCATCTGCAACATCCACCAATCACATAACCATCTGAAATCTACACAATTCTCCAATTCAAGCAGACTAGGAATCTACCATGCTTTAAGTTCCTGCACAACCATCACCTCTTCCTCAAATCCCACTGCTGACCAAGATTTTGGTCATCTGTTCTACTGTTTTCTATGATATGGGGTAGCAAATTTTGTTTAATAATGCTACTTTGAAATGACTTTGGGTGCTTTATTATATTATCAGCTCTATAATAATCAAGTTACTGCTGATCATAAAAGCCTTTAGCAATATTAAGTCTGATCTATTTCCCTGCTCCACACTGCCACCACCAATCCACCTTGATCTTAGAGGTCAGTTGTAGAAAGGAAGAAAGATCGACACTTTTATCTGACCTTCCAATCTCAAGATGTCATCACCCTATAGCAGCCAATGAAGTACCTAACTGAAATGTAGCCTCAGTCAATACCTTGTATTACTTCTTTTAATGTAATAATCTTCACTTATTTGGGAGAAGTACACATCAGCTCCCATATTTGCAAATTATGTTAGAAGACAGGATTCAGAACAGGAAAAGTGGTAGCTTTGGGCAGATCCTCGGGATGATCCAGATGTAATGGTCCAAAAAAATGAAGAGACATTGCTGAAAACATTCTATAATTGGATAGATGAGCAGAACCAAGTACATGCAATCCTTCCAAGTAGAGCAACAAAGGAGAGTCACGTAATCTACTGTGTTATCCAGGAGGTGCATGGATGGACAGGGAGAATGCACTTTTGTCAAAGTCACCACAAAGTATCATTTTAAACTTAAATTACACTTTGCAGAGACTCAAACACGGAGCTGCACAAAAGGTGGGCTATATTTTTAAAGTAAGGTCTCCAGAACAGAAGAGTAAAAGGTCTGGTTTTGATCTTCAAAATCCATTTCCTCAGACAGTCAAAGGACAAGTTGACACAATGAAGGCAAGAGTGAATTTCATCACACATGTCTGCTTCCTGAGATGCAAGAAATGGTCCATTTGTTCCAAGATCTTGCCATGAAACTTCATTTTTGGACAAAAGTGTTGAACATTGTGGGCAGGATAGTAAAGGAGCTTTGTTCTGCAGTTGAGTGCAAGACACTATGCTTCAGTGAACAAGTTGGTGATGACTTGGAGTTCGGTCTCTGAAAGCACACATACGCAAGTAGCTTCTGTATGCTGGAGCTCGATCACCGAGATTGTGGTGACCTTAGTTCTGGAGTGGAGGTGATTTGGGTTGAACAGTCTCCAACTAGTTGTGTGGATAAGTCCCATTCCAGCAGGAAATTTAATGCAAGTGGAGTGGAAACAGTGCAGAGAATGTTCACCGGCTTGATTCCTGGGATGAAGGGGCTGGATGAAGAAAGGCTGAACAGGTTCAACCTTTACTCCTTGGGGTACAGAAGAATGATAAGTGATCTTATTTAAATGTACAAAATTTGAGGAGAGTTGACAAGATGGATGCTGGTAAGATGTTTCCCCTGATGGGGTTATTTGGAACTAGAGAGCAGAGTTTCAGAATAAGGGTAGCCCATCTAAGTCTACTGAGGCCCTAATTACACCCAGGTAGCCCCACTGGGCAGGCAACATCGTTCCATTGCTTGACACCAGATTCCTAAAACAAATTCTCTGTTCCAAGCTCTGTCACAGGATAAGTTGACCACATGGACAGAGAAGATTTAAGGATGTTTTTAAAAAAATGCAATATCCAGGAATCCCTGGTCCATGATAATTAAAGGTAGAGTAAAAGCTTGCAAGATGGCACCAAAAATCTCTGGTCCCATGCAACTGAAGCACACAGGAGCACAGCACAAAATGGATGGAGCTCACCACCTCCCAATCTACATGTACCCCACCAATATCTCCGTTCCCACCTGTGGCAAAATCTACAGGTTCCATGCTGAACTAATCAATCACCTAAGAATCCATAGAATTGGAATGGAAGTCATCTTCGCTCCCGAGGAACTGCCAAAGAGAAATTAAGACCATAAATGAAGTGGTCTGCTCTTCAAGAGTGAGATTTTCATGGAGTAAATTTGTGACAGTTTCCAAATGCTAGGATGGCAATACTTGAGGAGAGGCAAACATCTACCACATCAGCTGGCTCGGAGACAGGAACAGATTTAAGCTGCCTCTGTGCAGTCATTTTCTACCAATTAGCTTTAAAACAGATGACTTGTGTTTTTTTTAATGCAACTGTCATGAGAGGATCCAATCTATACTTGAAGGCAATTGAGGGTTGTGCATAAACTTGATGAAACAGCAATCTGTTACCATAGAAACATCACCATGTACTTCTATACAAAAATTCTGCTGGCTTTGGATCAGAAACCTTACTACAAAGCACCCGAACAACCTAATAAGCTCTAAGATTTTGCTGCAGTTTACCATGGTTCAACTAAGGAAACATTAGTGAGTCAAAATGTTCCAGGACCTAACAGACAACTAGTACATTGACTAAATATGATACTTTTACAATTAAAAAAAAACCTATGCTGGTCCCTTGTTTCCACCCCACCAACACGGCAAAGGTTTTCAGCCAAAATTAAATAGTTTTCAAACAACTATTTTGAACAACATTATCAAAACTCAAAGTGCTTGGAAATTTATGATTTGCAAATTTTTAAAAGATTTTTAAGATTAAGAAATTTTTTTAAACACTGCATGAAGGAGAAGAATTTAAATAAAAAAACTTACAACAATAGCAGAACTTTGGGGTAAATCAAATCAGAGGTGTTATTTTAGAAAATTGTAGTTGTACAGCAAAGCTGTATCAAAAATGAGCTGCTGGATGAACTTGGAAAGATAGGCAGCATCTGTGGAGGGAAATGGACAGTTGACGTTTTGTGTCGAGGCCCTTCATCTGGACTGTTATTGCTTTTGCTATACATCACACAAACGGCGCAAACTGCAAGTCCCAGGAGCACCAGACTTTGACAGAAAAGCTCCCGGGGAACAGATGATGGAAATTAAAAAGTTGTGCAAAGTATGATAGAAATGTTTTATGGCAATAAAAGATCCTGCATTCATCTTTAGACAAATAATCAGTGAAACACAATTCTGCTCTGGTCACTTCCCACCATCAGTTTTAGTAATCAAATTTTAGGATATATTATTACAAAAAGTATGAAGCCTTTTTGTAAAGCACCGCAACTTCTACTAACCAAATCACTCAATTTTGCTAGGTGTTGTCAAGTGCAGGTGGCATCCATGGTTGCACATGTTACTTTGTGCCAAGGGGAATCTAGTGAATCTGTCAAGTCACATCTTCAGGTGTGATTGTACTCAGTGGGACCTCTAACTAGGATACTCACAAATGGCCAGCTTTAGCAATACAAAATTTTTGTGGTACAAATGTTGAACAATTTCAACTGATAAAATGATAACAGAGGTGCTTCCTCAAAATTAAGATTCATCTCTTCATCCTAATTCTCTTTTGTACCACTTTAAGACCACTTTTCATTCTTCCTGTAATGTGATAATTAGATCTCATTGGAGTTCTCTAGCCAAACTCTTAGAGAAACAGAAGCCTTCAAGATCATTTGGTATTTTGCACATAAACCTTTGCGGTACAGCTGTGTTTTTGTCATTGTGTTGTTGTTTCTACCATTATTTCAATTACTTGTTCCTTAACTGGTAAGATCAAGACAACACCTGAAAAAATTAACACCATTCTTGACCTTTTGTTTTTAAAATGCTTCAGGATAAAATGCTCAAAGCCCGACATTCCTTTCAGGTTATTTGCATTGAACAGAAGCACAGTGAATGGAGGAGACTGAGGTGAGGATTTAAAACTTCTAATCCCATCATTTTACTTCCATTGCCTTCCCGTTTCCAACTCTTTCACATTTCTGCCCTTTTGGTTATTGGACTGAAGCAGCTCTCCTGAGGTTTGGAGGGAAGGTAAGGAAACAACATTTCCTTACCTTCTCTCCAAGCCTTTTCAGATTTTTTAGTGTTTGAAGTAGGTGAACTCTCATTCTTCTAAACCGCAGAGAACGCAAGCCAAGTCTACTCACGTGACAGGCCTGCCATCTGAAGAACCTGTCCAATGAGCCTTTGTTGCATTCTCTTTATAGCAAGTTTTTTAGACAGAGACCAAAACTGAACATAACACTTCAAGTGTGGTGTCAACAAGGTCATATATAAGTGTATAAGACATCCTATACTCTTATATTCAGACATGGTTGCAATGAAGGCTAAAGGTACAACAACAGATAAATAAACTGGTTAAGAAAGCAAATGGGACAGCTGCCATTTATTATCCAATGTGTAGAATGCAACAATAGGAAGACCATGCTAGAACTGAGTAACATGTTTGTTAGGCCAGAAACTGGAGAACGCCAATGAGATCTAATTATCACATTACAGGAAGAATGAAAAGGGGTCTTAAAGTGGTACAAAAGAGAATTAGGATGAAGACCATGCTAGAACTGAGTAACATGTTTGTTAGGCCAGAAACTGGAGAACGCCAATGAGATCTAATTATCACATTACAGGAAGAATGAAAAGGGGTCTTAAAGTGGTACAAAAGAGAATTAGGATGAAGAGACGAATCTTAATTTTGAGGAATAACTGGATAAGTGGGTTGTTCCATATTGAAGAGGAAGGTGTGTGCGTGCGTGCGTGTGTGTGTGTATCTAACAGAAAGTGGTGGAGGCCTGGAATTCACTACCTGTTTTGCTGATGGAGGCAGAAATCAACTGCATAGTTGAATATGCACACAAAATGCCATCATCTACGTACGAAGATCTGCAAAATTGATTCAGGCTCTTTTTGGCTGGCAGACACAATGGGCCAAGTATGCTCCTTCTGTGCTGTAGATTACTATGATCCATAAAACAATGAGTAACTTAGCTAAATTAATGACATTTCCAATTAAGGCACCAGCAAACCTGGTGCCAAAGGGTTACTAGTATTCACCAAATAAGCCTTTGGTATTTAAAAGAAAAATTACGATGTTGGGAAAAAAGGAAATTGACAGAATATGCCCAACTGAATCTCAAACATTCCTTTAAGAAATCATCTTATACAACTTTTAATTGGAAATTTTGTGAATGATCTTTATTGGGTTTGTTGCAATGAATTTGAGAGGCAGTTTGCACAAAGGACCTCTTATTTTGTGGCTTTTCACTTATGTTCTTTTACAAAGTATGCAAACATGATTTTTAGAACACAATGAAAAGGTATTCAGAGTATAAGATTTTTTTGCATATACATTTTTTACCTCTTAATTAAACAACTTCCCAGAATTTAAGCTGTATGGTTAAAATGTAAGAAGTAACGTAATGTACCACAGTACTGCTGAATACACACATCACAATTAGCAATTTGCAGCTCAGAACACAAATCTCCCTGTCACTATGTATTAATTTAAGAAGCTTCTTCTCTTGTAGTAAGTGAGAGGTCTGCTTGTCGACATTTAATCTAACGAATGAGAAACTGCTACCCATCTGCTCACAAAAATGTCACCAGCAATCTCCATTAACTGCAAGTGCAACACTGAATCTTTGGATGCACTATCACTTGTGAATTAACTTATCAATTCAAGGATATTAGAAGTAACTAATCACTGACAATTAATTTCAGGAGGTATTTTGTATTTCAGCACAAGAACAGTAGCTTTTGGTGAAATTTGAATATAGAAGGCAATTATACATATTAGTGGAAAAAGAGATAATCAGCAAAGGGAGCTAGAAATCATGGTACCAGTCTCCCAGAGCTTAAAACCAATATTAGTATTTCACAAAGTCAAATAAAATATTTATGTAAACATGAAAGAAATGTGAAATTGAGGCTATCCTTATGGCATACTGATAATTACCATGAAGAGCAGGAGCATAAATAAGCCAGGAAAAAAAAATGGAGTACAGCTACTAGAACAACGAGGTGTCTCCTGATTGAAACAGAGAATGATTGACTTGAAATTGACTAATTATTTGCTGTAAACATTGTTTAAAATTGTGGACTGGAATTTCCATCAGAAGCCCAATTAGTAAAATGCAGGGAACACTGAGAAGAGCCTTGAGTGCAACTTCACTTTTAGCTTATCATTGTGTGGCCAAATATAAAGACCCACAATATGCAATCTTAATGAAAGCAAAATTTATGTTGTTCACCATCATGACATGAATGAACCAACAGTAACTTCAGGCAAACTTGCACACCTGGTTAAACATGGAAGTCCAGAAACTGCTTCAGTGATTCCACAGTATTCATCAATGTGGCAGCATTTCACTTCTATGGCACTTTGTCAGATTTATTTTGTTTGAAACTGAAAACACAATTAATTTTTCAATATCTGTTGTGCAGAAAGGTTTCTCAGCCTTCTCTGGCGTAATATCCAGAAATCAGTGAACTAACAGTGAGTTCAAAAAATTACCAACTATTTTCACTTTCAAGCACTACTGAAGCCATTATACTTTGTTCCATGGAATACAACTAAGCTTTTAAATGATTTGTATTTTTGCCCAATAAAGTTTGATAGTTCAGCTTCGATCTTAAACGTGTCTATGCTCCAATATCTCTTTTGAGCTCTGCACAAAGTTTAAAATAATAGCTAAAATTTGTCCCTTGTGAATACTTAATAATGACTGGCTGTCCAGCTAGTTTGATGATATCAAAGCGACTTTGATGCCAGATAACAAACTACTTCGGGTAAAGGGAAGATCATGCTGCAGAGAAACTGATTACTATACCCTTTTTAGCAGCTTCCTTTGAAGTCACTTACATGCAACATCACGCACCACAAAATCCAACGCCACATCGCACAGATCACATACACTCAACTAGTATCCAACCCAAAACACACATGCCTGCATTTTCCAACTTTCCAGGCATCACCACAGAGATTTCGAGTAACAAATCTGATTTATTTGTCACTTCCTAATCCAAAATAAACAAGGCCAACTACACTCTGTGCAATGTTTTACCGTGATGTAATTCAACTCTGAAACTCTCCTAATCTGTTGGAAATCAGTGGTGCTCACCATATTTTTTCTGGGAGATACTCGTTGACAACCTGAATCACTTGAGGGCCACTCACACAACACTAAAGTCACAAAATTCCTAAAGGATGGATATCGTTCTAATTCCAACTGCGTTCCAGCACTGGATCTCACAAAAGTCTACCACCAGAGATCCAACAAATGGAAGTTACCCAAACAGTTACGCCAGAGAATTTGAGTGCTGCACCTGCCACAGATTCAGCAATTCCATTCATTTCAATGGCAATGAGTGGATCTGACAGAACTGGGCAACTTTGAGGTAAATTAAATATTTTTGATATGATTAAGTTATTAATCCATTTAGTTAAGTGCTTTAATTTTGAAACAAGTTTTAAAATGTAATAATTCAAGTCTTAATACTGTGGTTAATTTCTAGTCTTGACAGCTTCGGCAGCCAATAAAATTAGGGGAGTGGTTTAGTCAGCTATTAGTGCATTCTGGAAGTAGGGCTCATTGCTTTTAGTTGTGTTGTCCAGGGGTTGACCAATCACAAGCCATTTTTGAGGACCAAGTTGCCACTTCAGCTAAGTGTGGGCAGGGAAGAGTGCAAAGTACACGGTTCACTACTTAAAGAGTCAGGGCAGAGGGAAAGGCCCCAAAGTTTTGGGTGTGGAGTTGTTGTCCATAGGTCAGTGTAGTCAACACTGTACAAGGTACTACAATCACTTACATATTAAACTTAAAGATAATTACAAAGACATAACGGTCAAGTTGGCTAATGTGGACGGTGAAAATAGGTTGTAAATTAAGACAGGAGATGAGCAGTGGGAAACATTTCAGAATTTTCAACAAAGATATACTCCACTGATGCAGGATCTCAACCCAAAACAATAATTCCTTTCCCCCCCACAGATGCTGTTTGACCCACTGAGTTCCTTAAGCAGTTTGTTTTTTTTGATCCATCCTTCACTATCCAAGAAAATTAACAATCATATCAAATTGAAATGAAAAGCAGTGAATTTGGTGAAGATTGGTGGTAGGGCAGAAGAGTGGGAAGATTAGGAACAGGCAAGGATCAAATAGGTTATGAATGTAAGTTAGCCAAACAGAGAATTACATAAAATGGAAGAGAATTGGCCAAGGTAAATATTGGCACCCAAGAGGATGAGAATGGAAAATGAATAATGGGAAATAAGGAAATGACAGAGACTTTGAACAAATATTTCATATGCCTTCATGGCAAAGGCATGTCAATTACAGTAGAATACCCAGGAAGAAAAATGGACCAACTTAAAACAATTATCACCAGGTTACTAGGCAAGCTGAGGAAAGACTGACAAGGGTCCTAGCACTGCACTATATGGTCTTCAAAGAAGTAGCTGCATAGATAGTGGAAGATCATTAGTTATGATCTTCCAAAATTCCCTAAATTCTGGAAAAGTCATAAAAATAATACATCCAGTCATGAAAAGAGGGAGATAAAGCAGGAAATTGTTAGCCTGTTTAGCCTGACATATATATCACTGGCAAAATGCTGGAATCTATTAAGAAAACTGTAATCGGGCAATTAGAAAACTTTAAGACCATTAAACCTCATCAGCATGGTTTTATGAAAGGAAAAGCACGTTTGAGAAATTTGCTAGAGTTCTTTGAGGATTTAACAAGCAATGTGCATAATGGAGAACCTGCTAATATAGTGTATTTGGATTTCCAAAAGGGATTCAAAAAGTTGCCACGTAAAACAAAAAGCTCACAACATTGGGGTAATATTTTAGAATGGATAGGGAATTAGCTAACCAAAAGAGAACAGAGTTATGATACATAATGATCAAAGAGGCAGTGCGGGAGATGGTGGCCTGGTGTTTGTTGGTGGGGTCACAGTCCAGGGGTTGGTATGAAGAAGTATCCAAGAGCCGTCATCTGGCCTCTGCAGGGTTTCGACCCGAAACGCCGACAATTCCTTTCCTCCCACAGATGCTGCTCGACCCACTGAGTTCCTCCAGCAGATTGTTTGTTGCTTCAGGATACACTGGTCATTTTCAGATTAGCATGCTGCAACTAATGGGATACCACAGGACCAGCAATGGGGCCCTAAGTATTTACAATCCCTTTTCACCACTTAGATGAAGAGACTGGGTGTATTGTAATTTGCTAATGACCCAAAGACAGATGGGGAAATAATTGGAAAGTTGGACACAGAGCCTGCTAAATGATAAAGTCATATTAAGTGGAGAAAAAGTCTGATACATGGAGTACAATCTGGGGAGAGAGAACACAAAAGAAGCATACTATTTACGTGGAGAGGCTACAGAATCCTGCTGTGCAGAAGGAACTAGGTATCTTCGTACACAAAACACAATGCTGATGTGGGTACAGCAGGTAATTTGGAGGCCAAATAGAATGTTGGCCTTCTTCTAATGTTTTTAATGTAATCACCCACTGGTGCAACATTAGCACACAGTCAACATTTCTCATACAAGTTAACAGAACTCATTTGCTTACAGTGGCACACTCTTGAATATTCAAGCCCTTAGCTTGCAGATTCACTGATTGGAGTAATTCAGTACAGTCCGTTCCTCACATCACCTCTGATCAAAATATATATTTCTCAGATGTTGAGCATTCTCATCCATTCTTCAGCTAAGTGCAGTATGTCATTTTTTTTCATAAAACACAAATTGTTTTACTGAAATATTATTGCTCAAATGGATTCAGCCTTTCCAGTACACTTCCTTGCTGCAGATTTATTCTTCTGCTCAAAAGTTAATGTATCTTGAACACTGAAAATATTAATAATAAAGATCCAAAATAAATTACTTTCCTATAAAATCATTTGAATACAATGGTGAACATTTATCTGGTATATAATTGCTCTCTTAAACAAAACTTGCCTTAATTGATTAACCTTCACAATTATTTCCAGAAGTGTGGTTTTATAGTTAGTTATTTTGCCATACCAAAAATTACACGTGGCGCAATAACTGACATGAATGGTCACGCTCACCAAGTAATGGCAGGGCAACCAGAAAAGTCAACCAAGGGCAACCAGAAAAGTCAAATCCTCCAGGAGAAAGGGCAAATAAGCATAGTGATACATTAAATTGAACTTTATCCTTCCTTCAAGCAAGACTGCTCTTAAAACTAAGAACACTATGACAAGCGTGGCACAGTACAATACTCAATCATGAATCAAGCTGATGGGACAACTTCTTCATTGCCCAAAGTCCTATATAAAACTTACCTAAATTCACAATACTGCAGGTGCTGAAAATCTGAAATGAAATAGAAAATTCTGGAAATATCAGAGAGTATCAGTTTTTTTCTAGTATCATTTGTTTTACTACAAGAAATTAACTTGGGTACTCTTGATCATTTCCCCATGATCATAGTCCAACTACATAAAACTGGCCAACAATTCAACAATCAATCTGCCAATTTCAATGCAAGATGTTAAGAATGGTTAGTGTGCAAAATAGAAAAAAAAACTGCAGCAAAATTTTTGGTTTTGGTGAAATACATTATGCAAATTTAGTAATGACATCTGGTCCATAAATAAACAAGACATGAATTTGATGAATGGTCACAGACCCAAAATGTTCACCATTTCTTTCTTTACAAATACTGCCTCCCCTCCCACCTTTTAACAACCAGCATTTTGTCAGTGAAAAATCATGTTGCAAGTATCTGGTACTGAATGCAGGAGCACATTTCATATCACAGCACCAACATCTTGATTTTGTTAAGGCTAAAAATAAGTCAAAAGAAATTAACCAAGATACTTCCAAGATAATAAAAATAGCTAGATATAAAATGGTTTGTTCAATTAGGCAGAAAGGATGCAAATGAAATTTAATTTGAAACAGTGGAACAACAAGGCAAGGGAATATACAATAAGTGAGAGGATATCAAGAAGAGGGACCTTATAAAAGGAACAATTTCCCCTGGCAGAAGGGTCAAAGATTCCAGGGCATATATTTCAAATTAAAAACAGAAAATGCTGGAATTACTCAGGTCTGTGGGAACAAAAACAAGAGTGAACATTTCCTACAGATGCAGCCTGACCAGCTAAGCATTTCAAGCGCTTTGTTTTTATTTTAGATTTCCAGCACCTCCAGATTTTTTGATTTTCACAAGTATTTCAAAAAAAATTCTTGGAAGGATTAGAACCATAGAACAATACAGCACAATACAGGCCCTTCGGCCCAAAAAAAAGGAAAAAACCTTTGGGGGGGGGGCAGGGAGAGTGGATTATGGGAATAACAACAGCTTTGAATGTCCATTCAAATAATTTTCAGTCCATTTGTTTGAATTACTTTGTTCCTCCACTTCCCCATTTTTGCCTCATAATTTCATTTCCCAAGCTTATGTAGATTGTCCACCTACAATGAAAGGTGGGGAAGTATATAAGATTCTTATTCTCCAGCCCTTTGTATTTTTAACTACTGGGCTACTTTCGATGGCAAAACCATCATTTGTTGCAACCCTTCCAGCTAGATAAAACCTCCAGTACAAGGCTTTACAGCAGCTATCATTTGACAGATAAACACAGCTATCAGCAGAGGGACCCATGTTACCTTCATTCTTTTGGTCAGCCTTTCAAAGTCACATGCGAGTTTTAGACCATACCAATAACCAAAGAGGACTTACAAAGACAGCTCCCCATTACTGACAGTTCTATAATCGATGAACAAATTAAGAAGATTCCACACATTACTGCATAGTTTATTTGTTCCGAAATACACTTGAACAGTTGTCTGAATCTCCTTCTTGTAAATCAACCTACTTCCACCCATGTTTTCCAATAATTAGAGGATTAATTTCCCAAAATTGAGCGTTGGCCCTAACTGCAGCTTGGAATTAGTCATGTAGAAGGTTCTACTTGAAACAATGTTTGAAAGCTGGATTACATTTCTTCAGAAACAACTCTTAAATGTGACAAAGACACTTCAGTCTCAAATATAATCAATTTCTGGCTTACTTGTTGCAAGTTCTTGATGCTTATGGGTCAGTAAGGAATTTGTCCTTCATTATGCAAGGCATGTGGATAACAAGCGTTTTAAATAACTACCTTAAAGAGTACATCAGTAGCTTAAAACAATTAATACATTAATCCATTTACATAAATATCAAGCCTTTATTAATTATTTCATGGAGACTCTTATTCTGCTTTTAACAATGACATATGCAGATGAGAGGTAACAAAGGCAGAGAAAAAAAGACTGTAAAGAGCCGATATAGAATTTCAAAATAAAACAAAAGTTCTTCATGGGGGGGGGGGGGAGAGGGGAAATCTGAAAAAACGATTGTGCCAGCAATCACATATTGCAGTAATGAAAATATGCAGTTCTGACAGTGGACAAGATTTCATCATGATCAAACCAATGATCTATCGGCTAAGGAATGTCAACTTCAATCGTCTCATGTTTCACAAATTGACATTTATATCCAATATAAAAACAGGGAAATTATTCCAGATTCAATTAAGATAATTGACAATTGCAAGTTTTGAATTCATGTGTGCATTAACAACTAGTTTAAGGAGTACAAATCATTGCAATGGGTCAGAGGTATCAGCACCAGACTTGCATCTGTTTTGCAGGAACTTTTTTTTTATTTACATTGCACCTTTAATATGGCAAAACTTTCCAAGATGTTTCACATATGTACTACTTAACAAAATGTGACATTAAGCCATGTAAGGAGATTTTAAGAATGATACCCAAAAGCCTGAAATAAAAAGGTTGGTTTTAAGATTCAGTGAAAATGGGGAAAGAGATCAGTGTTGGAGAGGTTCAGGAAGTGAAGTCTACAGCTCAAGTTGCTGTGAGTTAAGAGTGCAGAGTTTTGGTTAACCCTAAGTTAACCAAGAGTAGAACGGGAACGATGACATACAAAGTTGAAACGTTGTTCCTAATTTAGTTTTGATTAGAATTACCTAAACCAGTCAATGAAGTGCTTCCCAATTCCTTCCACCTATTAAAAAAGTACAATTGAACTATATAGCTCTGGCAATACAACTACAGCAGTTACACTAGAAAATAAAGAACTTAAGACTTGCAAAAATCACAGAAGGTAACAAGAGCTATGAACCAATTGGTATAATACAAAACAAAACCTTACAAAGGGGTAATTATAAAATGCAACTCACAGAAGAGAAAAAGGGCTATAATCAATTGGTATAGTACAAACCAAAAACAGTATAAAGGGGTATGATTTAGTGGCCATTACAGACACGTGGTTATTACAGACACGTGGTTGCAGAGTGGAGATGAGTGGGAATTAAATATCCAAGGGTATCAGGTAATATGGAAGATAGGAAGGTAAGGCAGGTGGGGTAGCACTCTTAATTAAGGATGAGATCAGAGTGATAGTGAGAGATGATATAAGATCCAAGGAGCAAAATGTTAAGTCCATCTGGATAGAGATTAGGAACAGTAAAGGGGGAAAAAATCATTGGTTGGAGTTGTTTATAGGCCATTACAGTGGCACAAGCAATAAACCAAGAATATCTGATACATGCAAGAATGAAAAGGCAGTTGTCATGTGGGACTTTGACTTCCACACAGATTGGGCGAATCAAGTTGGTTGAAGCAGTCTTGAGGAGGACTTCATAGAATGCATCCGTGATAGCTTTCCTGAACAGCATGTTAGTGAACCTACAAGGGAAAATGCTATCTTAGATCTGGTCCTGTGCAATGAGACAGGTAAAATTAACGATCTTATAGTCAGGGATCCTCTTGGAAAGAGCAACCATAGTATGATTGAATTTCTCATACAAATGGAGGGTGCAATAGTTCGATCTAAAACCAGTGTATTATGCCTAAACAAGGGAGACTACAATGGGATGAGAGAGGAGTTGGCTAGCGTAAATTGGAAATACAGGCTATATGGTGGGACAGTTGAGGAACCGTGGAAGACTTCCAAGGAGATTTTTCACAGTGCTCAAAAAAAGTACATTCCTGTTAAAAGCAAGGACAGTAAGGGTGGGGAGAGCCAGCCTTGGATAACTAAGGAAAAAGGAAGACATCAAACTAAAAGCTAATGCATACAAAGTCGCCAAGAGTAGTGGGAAACTAGAAGATTGGGAAAACTTTAAAAAGCAACAAAGAACCACTAAGCAAGCAACAAGGAAAGGGAAGATGGATTATGAAAGTAAACTAGCACAAAATATAAAAACAGATATTAAAGTTCTTATAATTATATAAAGTGGAAAAGGGTGGCTAAAGTGAACATAGGTCCCTTGGAAGATGAGAAGGGGGAATTAATATTGGGTAATGTGGAAGTAGCCAAGACTTTGAACAACTATTTTGTGTTGGTCTTCACAGTGGAGGACACATCTAACATGCCAAAAGAGAGAGGTTATGGATGCGATGGGAGGTGAGGACCTCGATACAATCGCTGTCACTAAAGAGGTAGTGATGAGTAAACTAGTGGGCCTAAAGGTAGACAAGTCCCCTGGTCCTGATGGGATGGCGGAAGTTAAAGTAGACACGCTTGTGATAATTTACCAAAATTCTCTGGACCCTGGGCAAGATTCAGGGGAATCGATTTAGGACAGAGATGAGGAGAAACTGCTTTTCCCAGAGAGCGTGGAATTCTCTGCCCAGAGAAGCAGTAGAGGCTACCTCATTAAATATACTTAAGACACAGTTAGATAGATTTTTGCATAGTAAGGGAATTAAGGGTTATGGGGAAAAGGCAGGTAAGTGGATCTGAGTCCTTGGCCAGATCAACCATGATCTTATTGAATGGCAGAACAGGCTTGAGAGGCAGATGGCCTACTCCTATTTCTTATTTTCAGCCACGAATCCCAGTATCCACTGACTGCAGCTCGCAGTGAAGCTCACAAGGAGTACAGGTAGAGTATTACTTTCAACTATTCAACATCTTACATTCAACTGAGTTCATAAATCTCAAATTTATTTATGGATCATAACTATAAATTGTTGCATACAGAGAACGGTAGGATTAATTTGTTAACACAATACAGCCTTCTGGGCTTAATACTTAGTTTAAGGAGAAGGCAATGACACTGCTATTCCCATTTGCACATTTTCCCTCTAAAACAGTGAGTTCTGTTTTCATTCACCTATCTACAAAACAATGAATCGGGTAATGAAATGCAGTTTTCAATCTATGCTTTCCTGCTGCACATCTGTCAGATTCACTCAAAGATGTTTACAGAAGATGAATTCACCTGGTAACCAGCTTTAATTTATCCAGTAAAAAAAAATGAGACTTGAAAGCAAAAACTGTTGAAAATACTCAGCAATTCATGTAGCATCAATAGAAAGAGAAACAGAACTGATGTACCAGGTCAACAGCCATAAAATCTAAAAAAATCAGGCTTTTTGGTTTTTGTTTTAAAAGAGTCAGAAAACCCGATGAATTTATTATTTTACCTCATTTTGTTCTATAATTAAGAGGAAAAAAACCTGTATTTGTAGAACAATGTTCATAATCACAGATATCCTGAAATACCTCATAGTTGAAGCATTTTTTAACCGCATGTTTTTAATTCATTTTTCAGACAAGGCATCGTCTTTCTGTAATTAACCCCTGAGAAGGTATCTTCGACTTCTGCATTCTTTCTGGTGAAAATACTTCCACAATGCTGTTGTAGAAGAAATTCCAGGAGTCAGACACATTAACAATATACTTCCACGACAGGATGGTATGTATCCTGAAAGGTAGTGGCATTCCTATGGGCCTGATGCCTTCATCTTCTTCATGCAAAGCAGATTTGGAAGGTACTGTCAGAGTAGCTTAGGTGAGTAATTGTGGTGCATTCTGTAGAATGGTTCATTCTGCAGAATGGTTCATTCTGCACAGTGGAAGGAGGGAAAGTGTAGAGTAAGGCACGTTTTTTTCCCCACATGGATTGCGTTGAGCTTCAAGTGTAATTGGAGCTACACTCATCTAGATCTACACAGAGAATTGTTGATGGTGGAAAGCTTTGCAGTGCCAGGAAACATATCATACAACCTCTCATCTGGTTTTGTAGCCACAGTGCTTGTGTCAAATCAAGTTATATTTCTGGTCAAAATTGGCCCCCACAACATTGCTGGCAATTTTAACTCCACTGAATATCAGGATAAATGGCTAGATCTTCTTGACTGAGATAGTCATTGGCTGACAATTTCTGTGTTGCTTCGTTACTTGCCATTTAACACCCTATGCCAGGATGTAGTCTCAGTCTTGCTGCGTGCAGGAATAGACTCTTCATTTACTAAAGTGTTGTAAAAGGAATTAAACATGTTGTGATCATCATCAAACCATCTGACCTCATGGAGGAACAAAAATCATTGAAGACTAATGGGCCTAGGATACTAGGCTTAGGTTATTGAAAATTAAGTGTAACTAGACAGGTTCCACAACATCTTCGATCACTTTACTTATGTTGAGAGTATACTGATTGGGAGGCAAATTTCTGGATTTGGACTTGTCCTGTTCACAAGACACAAAACACACCCAGACAATTTTCCATGTCAGGAGGTAGTCAGCACTGTAGTCGTTCTAAAACAACTTGGCTAGAGGTGCAGGTAGTTCTGGAGTGCAAGGCTTCAGTACCACGGCAAGAATATTACTTGGTACCAACCTCCCATCAATGTTCTGAGATACTTCAGTGTCACATGGACCAGAACAAATTGGCTGAAGACCAGCTTCTGTGATGATGGTCATCTCAGGAGGAATCCAAGGTGGATCATCCATCAGCACTTTGGTGTTTTAAATACAACAAATAAAATGGGAATTTTTTTTTTCAAGATTCAACCAACACATGAAGATGGACGACTACATAATCTGATTTATGGGTGGTGGTTCAGAGACAAATATTAACTGGATGAATTTTCCTGCTGGTCTTTGAATTGTGTAATGAAACATTATTTTTAGATGAAAGGGCCTTGACAGGAAGTCCGCTGGTCATGACAGGGTTCTATTTCTGGGAACTGTTTCGTAACCTGAACTGTATGTAATTTTGAAATTAATGAAGTGTGGGAGAGGATCATTGAAACAGCTTGGATGGGAAAGCGAGCAGGCACCAGAAGAGCAGCCACCAGCCAACTCACTAACTCTGAGTGAGCGAGCGAGTCTGCTCAGCGCTCCCAGCTCGGCTCAGCAAGAGCCAGACCCCGATTGCTGCTGCTAGTGGGTGGGGAAGAGAAGGCACGAGGAAATGCCCCATTCCCACCCAGCAGAAAATACCTGCAGCCCCAAAGCAGCCAGCTAATCCATCGCCATCCATCCCACCCATCTCCCAAACACTCATTCGTATGTACAATGTGTCCATAAGTCAGGCATTCGTAACCCTGGGAGGACCTATATGTCCAAAAAAAGGAAAGCACGTCTGATAGTCAAACACACAATCTCTTTTCTAGGCAATGAGCCTACATTCTGAGATTGGTCAAAAGACCAGCTTTGAAACAAGTAACTTTCCAACATAGAGGTGAAAGTTTTGCTAGAAATGAAGGCCAAGTTCATCAGAGCAGGAATGTAATGCACAGATTTCTTGAGTGGATCCTATCCCCTTCAGACAAATAGCAAACCCTCTCTCACAGAAAACTCAACCAATCTGCTGCCTTATCCAGACCTTTCAGAGTGCAGGGTCTTCTCAGAGTGCAGTGTTCCCCTCCCCATGTCTGATTGGAGCCTTTCAGACAATTCTTCTAACACCCTTATGCTCCACATCTCCCTCCGTCCCCTCCTTGGTTCAACTAAATTTAGTGCCATTATTTAAACTTTGCTGGAGCCAAATGCTGTATCAGCATCATCTTTGTGTGGCTAACTTGTGCACAACCAGTGCTGAACTCTTTCGTTGCCTTGAACGATAACAATACTGAAGGTACTGTTGGCAATATTGCCTCAAATAGCAATGCCTTCAGCTACTTATAGACAATGCTCTGGAAATTTCCCTCATCTCCCCAACTTCCAAACATCTGCTTAAAACTATCCTCACCCTCATATTTCTTTCTTTGGCTGGACATCCATTTATTTTTAAGGAGCTGCTTTACCCAGAGTTGTTCCTCGGGTTATTACGTTAGCAATCATGATGATTGCATTTACTTTCATCCAATCAAGCTTTGTAACACTCCTTGTAAATGAAATAAGATCCAACTTAAATATGTAGTTATTCCATGAATAATACAATTAAGGGGGGAGGGGGAAGGGTTAAAATATGGAGCTTAATTAAAATCACCAATAAAAACAAAACACAAGAGTATGGAAAAATTACGTTTAATCAAGTTAAGTAGGTATGTACCTATGCACAATGTGTAAATTTACTTGATTTCCATGTTTAAGTGCTTCAGAATACAGCATATTTCCCTCTTTTGAATCCAGTGTTAAGACATAAAACTAATCTCCAACTCTGGATCAACCAACATATAACTGATGAGGGCCAAAGCATCGAGTTGAAATTAAGGCCAACAATCTTTACTGATTGTCCTCATGCCTTGTTAATGCTCATAGCAAAACTATGAAGAGGAAACTGAAAAGGTAGATATGATAGGATAACTCTTGTCCAAGGGATGAAGACATTTTCCCCAACAGCATTACCAGTCATTATTGTGGCCTCAATTACATGTGGTAGTAAGTTTTGAACTGATTAACTTGTGCCGTTGCGTGGTACTGGTGGATTCAAATTCCTTTGCAGCATGAATGGAGCTCCTTCTTGGAGTTCAACATTATATGATGACATACCAGCTGGCGGCAACAATTTTAAAAAACAGGAAAATGTACAGTCTCAATATCTGTCACACTATCAATAAATTTATATTGTACAGGTGAACCACGAAGCTTAAAAAATGGATTTTTATTCATAGCCTGCGCCGAACCTTTTTGATGCTAAAAATGTTTTTTCATGCAACCATTGGTAGTTCAAATAATGTTGAATGATATTTGGTAAAACTACTTGCATCAGATCATGAAGGGAAGTAACAATTCAACCCAAGTTTTTCATCAAAATCATTCCTGTTGAGTCTGTGTTTAATTTCATAATTTCCGATTTTAAGTAAATTCAAAGCAAACTCTCTCGCAGATGGCTTGCCTGTCAACCATGCTTGCATATTGGTGAACATTTTACCAAATATATTATGCTTTAATATCGGCTTTCAATTCATTTCCTTTCATACTCTGTGAAATTACAAGTAGTGTTTGATGAAAATCTCCAGCTGGCATTCAAGTAACACCTCCCATTAATTTACTATTGTCCAAGATCTTGCAACATTTGATATAATGTTCCAATAGCTGCTTTGTGATCCATTGTAAATTTATTGTCAGGGGTGAACGTACAATCTTTTAGAATCTTTTCCTTTGTAGCTCCTGACTAGTGATACATGTTGGGGTCTCCACATTTGTCAAATTTAAAGGAATTTGAAAGCTGAAAATGCAGTTTCTCCCCCATCAAAAGTGTTGAAGCAATGTCTGATAATGCTGCAGCCAAAGTAATCATGTTTGTCTTTGAACTTTAGCCAAAAGTAATAAATAAGGAAGTTTTTCCCCATTCCAACAAAAGTTATTTGGTCATTGTTATCAGCCTCTAACAGTATTTAAGGCATTTCTTTGGTATCTCACTAAACTTTGTTCTCTTGGATATATTCATCTAACTGGTTTAAGATAAGATTTCTTTATTAGTTACATGTACATCGAAACACACAGTGAAATGCATCTTTTGTATAGCGTGTTCTGGGGGCAGTCCGCAAGTGTCACCATGCTTCCGGCGCCAACATAGCCATGCCCACAACTTCCTAACCCGTACGTCTTTGGAATGTGGGAGGAAACCAGAGCACCCGGGGGAAACATGGGGAGAACGTACAAACTCCTTACAGGCAGTGGCTGGAATTGAACCCAGGTCACTGGCACTGCAATAGCGTTACGCTAACCACTATACTACCACGTTTGCCCCATTATAGACACAAGAAATTCTGCAGATGTTGGAATCTCGGGCAACAGACACAAAAATGCTGTAGGAACTCAGCAGGTCAGGCAGCATCCATGGAGGGAAATAAACAGCTGACGTTTCAGGTCAAGACCCTTTATGAGGAGGTTGGGTCTTGATCAAGGGGCTCAACCTGAAATGTCAGCTGTTTATTTCCCTCCATAGATGCTGCCTGACCTGCTGAGTTCCTCCAGCATTTTGTGTGTGTTGGTTTAAATTGTAGCTGGCTCTCCTACAGAAAGTTGGTGCACAGATTTTTAGTTTCTCTTCATGGTTCTGGTATGCACTTGTATTTAGTGCCTCAAACGTAGACCTGAAAGAAAATCTCTACAATTTTCAATGGGGAAAAATAAAATTTGGCCCCTTTTGTGCTCTAGTTTTTGTTTCTGTACATCCTTATGCTAAACCCAACTTGCATGCAAAATTTCAGATTTCTAGTTGTTTCATTACTGAGGTATGCACAGAATAAATGGACATCTCTAGATTATGCTTCACTTAAACATATTACATAGAATTATAGCAGAGAAACAATCCATTCTATTCCCTATTATGCTGTGCACTTATCTTACTTCCTCTTAAAACAGCCATTTTTTGTCTCATTGTTATGGTGATACATTCTTAATATCCAGGTTTCTTTGAGCTCAATAAATTTAGTAGCAACTATTTTATAATTATGGTCCCTCATTTTCAACTCAAATTGAATAGATATTGAAAGAAGTTGTGACATAATTCTACAGATTGAGTCACTGTCAGATCTTTTTTCTTTAGGAAAGAACATCAGATTCTTCGAGCTTTCCTGATTATGTATAACCTTGCGATTTTATTATTAGGATGTTTACAAAGTTGTGGGGCCTTGTGTACACATGCTGTTGTTTCAAGTTCAACCCTACCTACTTTTTGATGGAGATCTCCATATGTCATTGCAACTCAAGCCTTCTGGAGGGCAAAAAAAAACAATCCAAACAGCAATCAGTGAAAGACGTGCTATATACACATGAAGTCTAAAGAATCTCTTATTTAACCAAAATAGTTCAAATACTGGGAATCTGAAAAATAAAAAAAAGTGCCGGAATCATTCAGCAAGTACAAAGAAAAACAAAGTTAACATTGCAGGTTGACAACCTTTCATTAGAGGCCATCCACCTGAAACAGCAATTCTATTTCTTCCTCCACAGATGCTGTACTTCTTATATTACTTAAATCGACAACTATCCAAGAGTCCATTCACCCCATCAGGTCCACAATGGCTCTCAGGAGGAGCAATCCAATTAGTCCCATATTTAGCACTCACATTTCCCTATCTATACCATTGCATCTTATTCTCTTTTATATAGACCCATCAACTTCCCTTTGATTCTTCTTGACATTATCCCAAAGTAACCCAGGGCAGCCAGCACTTGTTCAGTTGTGGGAGAAAACCCCAGCACCCAATGGAAACTCGCGTAGTCAAAGGGTGAACGTGCAAATTCCACACAGACAACAGCAGAGGTCAGGATCAGATCTGAGTCCCTGGAGCTGTGCCACAGTGCCACCTGGACAAGCTGCTACTTCCAACATTGTCTTACTTTGCCAGTACTAATAAGTAGATTTAAAGATGGTATAAATTATTCTGGAGACTTTTCAGTATTAATTCTGGCATTTTTGATTAAAAAATTAAATACTGGTATTTGTTTAGAATCAAGAACAAATTGAAACTTTTGAATTGTTCCAAGACCACTGAAGATAACTTACAACTGGGCCCAGAAAGTCTTATTACAAAATCTCCTTTGGGTAATTTCTAGTAGATGAAGCAGCATCTGTAAGAGTGGTATCAGCAGTTGTCATAGACCATTAAAAGTTATTAATCACTATATACATTATAGTTGAATAATTTGATTTGAATTTATTCCACAGGCAAAGCTCATATCAGAAACAACATTAAATGAATTATACAAGAGTCCATCAACGTGAACCACGTGGCAACAAGTAGCACTCCATTCATATAACCACATTTTGTTTGCATTGGCTTGAGTTATAGGTTTATTTTTAAAATCAAGCCATTTTGTATTATTTCCATAGAAAAGGAGCTATCAATTTCTCATAAGCAAACAGCAGACTAGACAGAATCATAAATTTATGGCTTATTAATCTCATATTAAACATGTAGTAGAATTTTTAAATTAATAGTTCCAGAAACTGCCAAGTTACATTGACTTATGCCTGAGTTTTACTTTTTGGTTCTTTACTTCATTTTTCCAGTATATGGTTCTATTTTTCCCGTGGTTTCATTTCAATACCATTAAGCATTGTACAACTTTACATTTGCCTCTACATTTATAACTTTTACTGATACCTCCCATTTTGAATTTACAAACTGATCTCAATTTGAAACAGAATAACAACCACACAGACCATTTGGGCCACTGTGCTGCCTGTATGAGCTGCTATTTCCAGATTTCATTCCCTTACTTCCCTAGTACCAAACTGCAGACCCATGTATGTAATCTTCTGTGCAAATCCCATCCAGCCTCCAGGTGAGTATTTATTAATTAAAAAAAGAGTGAAAACAGCCCAAGACCCAAGAAGCTAGTCAGTCAATAACCCATGTTTTATGTGGGAGCTTGTGCACAAGACTGTTGCTGCATTCTCCTACCAAAATCACAATACTTCAAAGTATTCACTGTATCTGATACACATCAAAACATTTCTGAGAAATCCCTAAAGATCTTAAATATGCTTATTTATTTTAGTTTGAAGACTAGAGCCAGTTTTATGCTGGCATGAATATAGGTGTTAACAATGGTGGCAGAATGCTTCACAGGTCCTCCCCATTTTAAGAATGCCCAACTTATGTACAGCTTATACACACCAACGAGCGTTTGAGAGACTGACAAGATGAATTTGCCAGCTGCTACAGGCACCTTGTGCCATGTGGGAACTTTGCTCGTGGCCACATTTCTGACTTGCCAACTATTCGGGTTACAGACAGTCCACAGGAATGGAGCCCTGGTGTAACCAAGGAAGAACCTGTTTTGCACAAGCGAGAATAATGGACCTGTTGTGTTAAACAGGCGAGGAGGAGGAATTTTGCTCAGAGAGTTATGAATCTTTGAAATTCTTCCCAGAAGGCCGAGAAGGCCAAATCATTTAATATATTAAACAGACTTTCTTCTTAAATCTATAAAGGACATCAAGGGTCATGAGGAACAGCAGGAAATTGGGAGCTAAGGCTATCAGAGCAGCCATAATCTTTAGTGGACAACAGAGCAGTCTCCAGGGGCCACATGGCTTGCTCCTGCTCATACTTTTTATATAGCAACTTGTCTTTATGTCTTGCACTGTACTGCTGCCACCAAACAACAAATTTCACAATATATGTCAGTGATAATGAACCTGATTCTCATTGTTTCAGTTCCACATATCAGTCTAACACAGCAGCATTCAAAGGGCAAAGACCTTCAGGAGGGACAAAAAATAAATGACTGACTGAACATTCAGCACAAACACATTGCCATCCACACCATTCAATGAACAAACACATTCCATGGATGACTCTTTCAGGATCCCAACACAATATACACCACAGTGCTTTGTGGAATACATGACCATCTATCCAAGTCTACATAAACCTTCGATTATCTTCCCAGCCTGAAACCCATCCAGCTCTGCAATACAATGTTAACTTGAAACAATGGGAGTTATAGAATAATAGAAAACTGCTGCTCTGTGACACATCAAAAAGTTACTCTTAATACCCAATGTGCCTCAAGTCTTGCTAATTTTGTCATCCTCAGTTTTTATCAAAGTCGTTTAGAACCGTGAAAAACAGCCATTGGCTATTCTATAGTAATCATCATTTATTTCCAATTTTATCTTTAGTAAAAATAAATTCATTTCTAACACTACTGCTTCTGTGAAATGAGCTAAAGGGCTAGAAGAGGCTGAAATATACATTGTCACTTCCTATTAAAACACATCTGGAGAAAGGAAACGGTGGATCTTTGAAGGATCACTCAGAATTGCGATGGTAGAAGTTGGTGCAATAAGGTTCGGAGAGATACAGTGAGAGGGAGATGGTCAAGCATTGGCTTAGATTTCCAGAAAACAAAGCAAACACCACTGACTTAGAGAGGTGTTAAAACAAATAAAGTGCCACATTTTATATGAAGCATATCAACTTTCCATGAATCAGTGAATCCACAGGACATGTACCATGCAGAGCCACAAGATTGAATAATTGAATAAACATCCAAATAACTTTTTGATCACATTCCCCAAGTGCATTGGTAAATGTAAACTAAATGCTTTGATTTGATTACATTTAAATCAGCAGTTAATTTTATCTTTAAAAAGTTTCACATAAGTTCCTGGGCATAATTCACAAGGAAAGTAAAACTCTTAAGTGAGTAAACATAGCTTTAACTGGTGTTAACTGGTACGGTAGTGTAGTAGTTACTGTAACACTTTACAGCACCAGCGACCCAGGTTCAATTCCGGCTGCTGTCTGTAAGGAGTTTGTACGTTCTCCCCGTGTCTGTGTCGGTTTCCTCCGGGTGCTCCGGTTTCCTCCCACATGCCAAAGACGTACGGGTTAGGAAGTTGTGAGCATGCTATGCTGGTACGAGAAGCGTGGCAACACTTGCAGGCTGCTCCCAGAATACTCTACGCAAAAGATGCATTTCACTGTTTCGACGTACATGTGACTAATAAAGCTATCTTTTATCTCTTTTTTTCAAAATATATATGTAGGCAAGTGATAGAGGAGGCAGAACTTTCATTTCTTTGAAAAACTTGCACAGATTATAATAAAATGAGTTGGTCACCTAACCCTTCTGTACCTCCATTGCACAATGGGCTGGTCTGAGGTCACTTCACTAGTTAAACAGGAACCAAATCAGGCCTCTTCCACCACCATCCTCCTTCAATTGACTGAACTTTTTCTCATATTAAACAACTTCTCCTTCAACTCCACTCACTTCCTCCAAGTCAAAAGGTGCTAACAGTGGGAACTAGTGGGGGCCCAAGCTATTCTTGTTTCTTTCCTGTATGCATAGAACAGTCCTTGCTTAGGACTAATCAGACTTCTTCCCTCAACCTTTTTTTTTGATAACTGCTTGTTGCTGCTTCCTGCACTGGTACAGAACTCAAAAATGTCATTACCTTTCTACAATTTCCACACTTGTCATATTCACACAGCCCATTCATGACTCTTTCCTATCACAGAACTATTATTTCCATCTCAAGCAATGGACCTCAATATCCACTACAAGCCCACTGATTCCCACAGCTATCTAAATCACTGCCTCCCATCCTGCTTCTTATAAGGACTTGAATTGATTCATGCAATTTCTAGTTTCTGCTGTGTCTGCTTTTATAGAGACTTTCCGTACCAGTACCTTTGAAGTGTCCTTTTTTTCCTGAACCGTGACCTTACCATAATTAACAGGGCTTTCAGCCTCGTCTTGTTTAACTCCTGTGGGTCTGCTCTTGCTTTCTTGCCTCCCAACCAGGAGGAGAATAAAGTTCTCATTTTCCTTCCTTTCATCCCACAACTCTCCACATTTCATGGATCATCCTCTGTAATTTGTGACACCTTAAAGGAGATTCCACCAGCAGACATCTTCCAATTCCCTTGCCTTTCAGCATTCTGAAGGGACCATTCCCTCCATGACTTCCTCGTCCACTCTTCATTCTCCACCAACTGCTTCCCTTCTCACAAAACTTCCCCTTGCAACCACAGGATATGCAATCCCTGCCCTTTTATCCTCAAGCCTTCTCACCATCCAGAGAGCCAAACAGGTGAAGCAGCAACTAGAGTCATGGAAATAGGCCATTTATCCCACTAAATGCATGCCAAACAGTGGGCACCCATCCAAATTAATCCCATCTTCCAGCACATGGCCCAGAGCCTTCAAGGATGAGGTGATTCAAGTACTCGCCTAGATTTGTTGTCAGCGACTCTGCTTCTATCAGTCTCTCAGGCAGTGTATTCCAGGTACTCGGCACTCTCTGAGTGAAAAAGGTCACCCTCAGATCCCCTCTAAATCTCCTACCACTGAATCTAAACCTATGTCCTCTAGTTTTATCTACCTCTTATGGGGAAACGTTCCCTGCAGTCTACCCTATATATACCCTTCATTATTTTATATACTTCAATCATGTCCCCTCTTATCCTCCTCCACTCCAGAGAAGACAGACCCAGTTTCCCCTCATAAGAAACACTCCATTGCAGGGAATATCCCGGTGAAACCCACTGCACCCTCTCCAGCACCATCACATCTTTCCTACAGTGACCAGAACTGATGTTCCAATCTAATGAATTGCATTCATTGCTCAAAAAGTAGTCTTCTCTACACTGGAGGAACTAAACGCAGATTGGATGACCACTTTATAGAACATACCTGTTCAGTCCACAGGAACAACTTTGAGCTTCCAGTCGTTTATCAATCATTTAATTCTCTGTCCCACTCTGATCTCAGTCTTCAATGTCCTATATTGCTCCAACAGCATTAACATCAAGGAAAAGCCCATCTTCCATTACAATCCTCCATATGCAATATCAATTTTAATGATTCCAGGTACAGGCCCTTTTTTTTTAAAAACAACCCTCCCTCCAACCCAAAGATGTGGCTGCACCTTTGTTTCAATTTGTATCAGTTACTTCCACCTGCCAAAGTAACTTACTTTTACAACTTTGGACTGCACACTACCACAGAGTTTCTTGCCTTCTATCTAATTATCTGAAACTTATACATGCTGCCTTCTCACTTTTTGACTTCTAACGATGGAGCCTTAACCCAAAATCAGCAATCCTGTTCTTCTTCCCCCGCCTCTGCCACTTCATCTACCGAGCACTTGCAACATTGTTTTTGACATAATTAAACCATATTACTTTGGTGTACAAGATCACCTCCAAAGAAATCAAAACATTTCTTTATATCTCTAGCTATGAACTAATGTTGATTAACAAAATCTCCCAATTAAAATGCATTACATTAATGAAAAATATTGCACAATATACTGAGCTGGCAGGTCACTTCACTGGAATTGCCATAACATTAAGTCACACACACCACAAACTGAGGACCCTCTGCTTCTTTCCTGAATGGAAACCCAATAAGTTCCCCTCCACCCACACATACATTCACTTCACTGCACTCTTTAAACTCCATTCACTTCCCTGGATCAAAAGGTGTACATGTGGGAACTCTTATGGGCCCAACCTATACTTGTTGAATACATAAAACAGTCTTTGTTCAAGTCCTACTGGGGCTTCCTCCCTCAAACCTATTTTCTGGTACACTGCAACTATAACTGGTGCTGCTTCCGGACCCAAGCTTGAAAATGTAAATGCTTTTGCTGTCAATTTTCACCCTATTCTCACCTTCACCTGATCCATCCGGCTCTTACTTTCCTGGATCTTTCCACCTCCATCTCAGGAGATGAACTGGCCAGAAACATCATTTGAAAACGGACAGACTCCCACAGCCATTTTGACTATAAATTGCTCCCACCTCGTCTCTTGCAAGAACTTCATGTCATTCTCCCAGCTCCTCTGTCTCATGGCAAATTTGCTCTGATGATGAAACTTTTCTCCAAAATAGCTTCCTTATTCTTGAACAATGCTTCCCTCTGCCACAGTGGACAAAGCCCTTGACTGCATCTCATTTATTTCCTGCACCTCTGCCCTCACTCCCTCTCCCACTGGACAGAGCAGGGATAGAAAGTTGACTGGCACTGTCGAAAACTCCGGCCTACCCTGGAGTTGCAATGATTTTCCTTATGCATGATATCAACGAGGATTTTCTATTTAATCTAACATTGCTCCGTCTCTTTTCTGGTATTCAGGGACAATGGCTACCTTGTCATCAATGACAGCAATGTTCACCTACCATTACTGCAAACTGTGACCGTTAATTTTAAATACTTGTTACGGCATCAAGGGGCTCTCTTTATCAGTAGCAATTGATCCTTTACGTTGAATTGGAGAGATATACATGTAATAAATGATCCAAAAGACAACAGCAATCTCCAGTTGTGCATTAAACCATCAGCACACCCTGCCTCACTGCCAAGCCTGCAATGATTGCCAGCCTAGTTGGGTGCTCAAGTCTCTGATCTACAACTTGAACTAATGATCTTTAACAATCAGCTGGATACAGCTTATATTGATGCATTTTACTGCAAAACTAAAAATATACATGCATCACTATTCTTTTCAACGCAGAAAAAGCATGTCTTGGTTTCCTTAGAGGCAATAAATTGCAAACCTCTGTTTCGCAGGCTCTCAGTGATTTTTTTTGCCAAAGTAATTACAACATAACACACATGTAGGAGAGAAGGAAATCTATTTTCTACAAAAACATTCACACTTAAAAATCACAGGAAAACAGGGAAGGGGGTGGAAATCACGAGGATTGAAATCGTAATAAAAACGGCACAGTGACATTTTTTCTTTTACCTCAAAGCTTAGTCCTTACAATATTTCCAACTTTAACTCTAGAACTCTTCTTTCTGCATCACGCTTTTGAATGAATGCTTACAACAATGAAATGTCAATCACAAACTCAGGTGGTACCAAAAATACTAAAGATGTAGAATCAGGGAAAATTTAAAGTACACATACAAGGTGATCTTACAGAGGTGTACAAAATCATGAGGGGCATAGATAGGGTGAATGCATTCAGTCTTTCCCCACCTCCCTCCTCCCCCCACAAGTTGGGGTATTAAGGGCATAGTACGAGGTGAGAGGCGAAAGATTTGAGAGGAACTTCAGGGGCAACTTTTTTTTAAATAAACACAAAGGGTGGTATCTATGTGGAATGAGCAGCCAGAGGAAGTGGTTGAGGCAGGTACAACAACAACTTTTAAAAGACAGTTGGACAGGTACATGGATTGGAAAGGTTTATAAGATTATTGGCCAAATGCTGGCAAATGGGACTAGCTTGGATGGGGCATCTTGGTCAGCATGGACCAGTTGGACTGAAGGGTGTTTCCGTGCTGTATGTCTTTACACAAGGTGGCTATCAGCCCATTGCATCCATGCTGGTCAAAAAAGAGCTACTTAACCTAATTTCACTTTCCTGCACTAGGTCCATAGCCCTATAGATCACAGCTCTTCAATGACACATCTAAAAACATTTCAAACGTGATGAGAGTTTCTGCCATTACCACCCTTTCCGGTATTTAATATCAGAGCCCTCCAGCTCTTTGGATGAAAAAAAACACTCACCCGTCTCCCCTCTTATCTCTGCTAATCACTTGAAATTTATGCCCACAGGCTTGTGACACTTCTACTATGGGAAATAGATCCCTATTTATTCTATCTAGGTCCTTTATGAAATCTCCCCTCAGTCTTCTCTGCTCCAAAAGCATTGCCAGCCTATCAAATCCTTCCTCAGTGAAAATTTTCCAATACTGGCAACATTCTTGTAAATCAACTCAGAATCCTCTTGAATGCAAACACATCTTTCCTGTAATGCGATTAAACACTTTTAATTATTCCAGTATTTTTGGAATAAACTTGTACTAGGCAAGATAAGCATAATGACCATGATTCCCTCGTGTTTCTCAATAATGCAAGTCTACAATAAATGCAGTCACTGAATTCAACTTCTGCACAAAAATCTTGTTTCAGCAATTAATTCAAATTACTTCATAATTTAAATTCTTTAGAGTCTAAAATGCTTTTGAGCAGACAGAAGACCAGTTGTGATGGTTTTAAGCTTGTCCCAGCAATGATTCATACTCCAAATTGCCCAACACAAACATGAATACTTTAAGAGTCTCTGATATTTGTTAAATAAGATGCACCGTGTAGATGAAGCTCCATATTACACAGCGAATAAATGGGCTTTCTGTCCCTTTTTCACCAGAAGCTGGTCGATTGGCAAACAGTGGAGTGAAAACAAATATAGGTGGCGTGGAATTGCGGGGGCAGAGTGATGGGAAAAAGAGGGAATGTTGTGGTTGCAGGCAAATCTGCCACATTTTTCCAACCTTCCAGTGGAATAATAATAAAAGTTGGCAACAAGTAGAGTGAGAATTTTGAAGTTGGGAAAAAAATAGGCTTCTTTCACAAGGCTTCAGATCTCTCCTTCAAATATGAGTCAGTGTCTAGTATTAATCGCTCCATGTGTAGATTTCATTTATTCAGTATGGACATTTAGGAAATTGCAGTGTTTTCTGGACACGACATTCACATAGACTGTCTGAGGAGTTCATGTTATAACACACTGCGCTGAATCAAATGTATTCACATCTCATTTTGCTCAACTTGATCCTCATTTCTGTCGAGATTGCATGCAATGGGGGTTTCATTTCCTGTTGCAACTAAATGCTGCAGGAATTGATCCAGATTTTCCAGCCTTTGATCAACTGTATTGTTGGCCATAGATTTGGTTCAGTATCCCCAGTCTCTTCTGAAAGTTTCTCATGTACAAATGGTTTATTGCATTTAAGTATCTTAGACTTCCTTCAACTCAGGTTTCCATTATCAGTTGATGAATCAACATATATAATTTCTGGCCGTTATTTCCAGTAGTAGTATCAAAGTCTTATGTTTTAAGTATTTGGTTTGATGTCCAAAAGAGCAGAAGTACGTGTGCAAGCTATGCAACATATTATAATTACCAGCACACTGTTAAATATGTTGTTAAGCTTACCATGGCACTTTTAGAACCAAATAGGGGGACAATACTCTGCTAGAGTACATTATCCTGGCATGTGTAGTGGTTCTGAACACTTTGTAAACAGCATCATGCCCTGCTGGCTTAATAGGCAATGCTGGTGTCCATTTCCAAAAGAACTAGCTAAATTATATGTTCAAGTAATTAAGAATGATCATCTATTGAATAGATGATCATTCATCTCTTGTGACAGATGTGATAAACATCAGTACCACAAAACAAGCCAAAATATCTCAATATCTTCACCAATTTTAGTACAACCTGCTTTTACAATAGTATTTTTAAAAAGTAAAACATCTCATTACACTTCATAGATTACCAGTGAACAATCTGACTACAATGCCACACAAAATATTGGCACAGTTACCGAAAAAAAGGCTCAGATAAAACAGAACTGTAGGTTTAAGCAGCTTCTTTATAACGTAAGGTGGGGAAAATTGAGAGGAAGTAATTGCGAAGCCTCAAGTCCAGGCAACTGAAGACATAGTCACTAATGACAGAGCCATTAAAATCAGGGAGGCACATGAAGCCAAAATTGAAATAATGCAGGGATCTCAAAGGCTTATCGGTCTCTATGGTCATTAAAGAAACACGAAGAAGACAAGTTGTGAAGAGACACAAACAAATAAAAACAAGGATCACAAATTTAATGGATCAGTGAGCATTGAACAGGGTAACAGGTGTACAGAACTTCAGATCTCTCCTTCAAACATGAGTCAGTGTCTAGTATTAATCGCTCCATGTGTAGATTTCATATATTCAGTATGGATAGTTAGGAAATTGCAGTGTTTTCTGGACACGACATTCACGTAGACTGTCTGAGAAGTTCATGTTATAACACATTGCTCCGAATCAAATGTATTCAGTTCTCATTCTGCTCAACTTGATCCACATTTCTGTCAAGGTTGCAAGTTAGAGAATGGCTAGCAAAGCACTGGATTGGCAAGGTGATAAAGGCAACAAAGGTGTGGCACATACACTGAGGTAGGAGAGAATTGATGATGGAGCAGATATGTAGTTGGAAGCTTAACATGATTAAACACAACATCATGGTCAAAAATGGTTTGGTGCAGCTTCAAACAGCTACCCAGGAGAACAGAGTTGGTACCTGGGAAATGATGGAATTCCCAAACATCATGCCTGAAAAATATATAGAGCAAGAAAGCAAAGGCTGAAAGCAAAGATTTCATTTGATCACAATCTTCCGAATTACGTGGCTAGTCTAGTTAAGATTCTGGTCACTGGTGACTTTACCCTAAGGGGTTGATTCTGAGGGACTCAGCCATAGTCATGCCATGAAAGTCAACAGCAGATGATTAAACTCTTTCTTGTTACACCTGCTCATTTGTGTTGCACAGTTGAAAAGCAATGCAACTTGCCACTTATCAGCCTGTGGCATATCATTGTCCAGATCGAGCTCCTTGGAATATAATAGAATAATCTCTGAATGGCTGGACAAGTACAACTCCAACAACAATCATGAAGTTTGACACCCCCTTGAATGGCATCTCAATCACCCAAAGTATTCCATCATTCCATTACTGTAGTACCATAACTGTACTGAATACTGCAAGGTCACTTGCTGAGACTAATTTGACAGCACCTCCCAAACCTGTTGCCAGAATCACCAAGTACAAGGATTGCGAGTGTATGGGAACACAATCACCTGCAGGCTCTCCAGCAAGTAAAGCGACATGAAAAATCAAAAATCTGCAAATGTTGAAAATTTGAAATTAAGAAAACATTTGAAACACTCAGCAGAGCAGGCAGTATCTGTGAAAAGAGAATTTTAGGTGGCAGGCCCTCTGTCAAAACTGGGAAAGATGGAAGTCAGTCAGTTTTAAATTGTAGCAAGTGTGAGAGAGATGGAAAGGACAAAGGAAATATCTGTAATAAGATACAGCCAGAGATGCCATGGGTGTATGTTGTGAAGGTCAATTGATTGATTAATGGGGGCTGTGAGAGAGAGAAAAGTAGAACAAAATCTGTGACACAAAGACAGTCAGAGTGAGAAGACAAACAACGGAACATAAAAGTTGTAAAATGCAAAGCTTCAGGACATGCCCAGCAAGTCTAGCTAAGGTAATAGAGAGAGAACTTCATACCACAGATGAACTTACAGTAGAAATGGCTAGTTCTGATACAGACAGGGAAACAGCAATACCCAAAGCTGTAGAATTCAAGACCACATTGTGAACACTGAATGCACCATGGTTGATTGGAAGAAGTGAAAAATGTAGCAACTTGGAAACATATTGTCATTCCATTTTAGACACTAAATCCTAGAACAGCACTGTGGGATACCTTCACCAGAAGGTTTGCAGTAGACGAAAACAGAGATTCAACACCATTTTCTCAAAAGCAATTAGGGACACAATAATCCAGTCAATAAATAAACAAAAAAAATAATGAAATGGCAGATTTGCCTTGTCCTTAAAAACATTAACAATTTGGAACTAATAACTTGTATAGGTTGTGCAAAAACGGTTGCACTGTCCTCAATTCACCCTGAGCCACTACAATTACTTACTTTCAGCAAGACCATAAAAAAAACTTCAGATCTATAATTGCTCCTTCTGAATCATTTACTAGGGTTAATCCCAAATCAATTAACCCATTCAGTATCAATGAAACAATGGTACAGTCACAATGGGATGAATGGCATCCTCCAAAATTGACTAAGTAAGGCAAGGCCTAGAGGCAACATCAAAACCAACAGCACCTGCGAGGTCAGCAGTGAGCGAGAGGTATAAAAAGAAAGGCAAGGATAGTGGGAGTGACCATTTTGGGAGAGACTGCGAAGTCAAAGCACTGCTGCTGAAGTCAAAGTGCAGGCTTTGATGAGCATCGGGCTTCAATGAGGATGGCAAGTGGTGATGATACAAGGTGTCTTTTCAGTTCTCTTTCTTAGTAGTGGGGATAAAGGATATGGAAGCCAGGGCAATGGTATGCTCCTCCTGCAGGATCTGGGAGATCAGAGACATTTCCAAAATCACCAGTGACTACATATTGCAGTAAGTGTCCAGCTGCAGCACCTGTCTGTCCACACAGAGCAGTTGGTGCTGCAGTTAGACTTACTATGCAGCATCCAGGATGCGGAACATGTCACAGATGATCCTAAATGAATACTTTTCATCTGTATTCACCAAAGAGAAGTACATAGAAGATAGTGAGTTCAGGGAGGGGTATGTCAATAATCTGGAGGAGGTCAGTGTTAAGAAAGAGGTGTTAGATGTCATGGGATGCATGGGGTCCATAAATCCTCAGGGCTAGATGAAATCTATCCCAGGTTACGATGGAAGCAAGGGAGGAGATACCTGGGGCTCTGCTGGAGATGTTTACAATTTCATTAGCCACAAGTGAGATGCCATTAGCTCTCCTCCAGTCTTATGTTTTTTCCTTTAAGGGCAGCAGGGATAAGCCAGATAACCACAGGCTAGAAATCCTTATGTCAGTGGTAGGGAAGTGATGAGAGAAAACCCGAAGGTATAGGATTGATGTACATTTGGAAAGGCGGGGGCTTATCAGGGACATTCAGCATGGCTTTATACAGGGGAAATCCTCTCTCACTAATTTCATTGTTTTTTTCTGAGGAGGTAACTAAAAAGACTGAAGGCAGGGTGGAAGATGTTGTCTATATGGACTTCAGTAAGGTATTTGACAAGGTCCTTCATGGTAGGCTGGTCCAGTAGGTTGAGGCATGTGGATCCAAGGCCAGCTGGCTACTTGGATCCAAAATTGGCTTGCTTGATGATAGGAAGGCAGAAGTAGTGGTGGAAGGTACTGGGACACTTGTTGTTTGTGATATATATTACTGACTTGGATGTGAATGTGGGAGACATGATGAGGAAGTTTGCAGATAACATGAAAACTGGGGATGTTGTGCATAGCAGGGAAAGTTTTCTAAGGCTACAACAAGGTAATAGATCAGATGGAAAGTTTGGGCAAAGTGCTGGCAGATGGATTTTAATCCTGTCAAGCACAAGGTGACACATTTTGGGAAGTCAAATAGGGGTAGGATATAAACAGTAAATGGTAGAGCACCAAGGAACATTGATGAACACAGGAATCTTGGGGTTCAAGTCCATCATTCGCTGGAAGTGGCAACACACATAGGCAGCATATGGCTTTAGGTCAAAGCATAGAATATAAATGTTTGGATGTTTTATTACAATTTTACAAATTACTGGTTAGGCTGTACTTGGAGTATTATCTGGTTGCCGTGCTATAGGAATAGTGTGGTTACGCTGGACAGATTGCAGAGGAGTATCCCATGACATTGCCTGGATTGGTGGGATTTAGTTATGGGGAGAGAGTGGATAGGCTGGGCTTGTTTCCCCTGGAGCAAAGGAGGCCAAGGGGTGACCTTAGAGATACATAAAATTATAAGAGGCATAGATAGGGTAGATAGTCAGAATTTTTTCCCCCCACAGTAGGGGAATCAAAAACAAGAAGGTATAGATTTACGGCGAGAAGAAAGAGTTTTAAAGGGGATTTGAGGGGAAGGTTTTTTTTGTATACACACAGAGAACAGTTGACGTGTGGAACTCGCAGCCAGAGGTGGTGGTGAAATAAGATGCAATTACTACACTTCACAGACATTTAGGCAGGAACTTGAACATGCAAGGCATCAAACGATATGGACCGAATGAAGACAAATAGGATTAATATACATGGGCAAAAGGGTCAGCATGGACATGGTGGGCTGAAAGACCCAGTTCTGCATCGTGCAACTCTAGGACTAACTTTCTGGGTCAAAAATTTTCCCCGATTCTATAGATCTCAAAAGAATCCAGATCGATTCAAACGATTAACCCCAATGTCTGTAAATGACTTAACAAAACCTTGAACTGTAAGCAAAGAAATTTCTTTCAGCCTTGGGTAATAAAACCACTTACTTCAGTAGCTCAACCAGATACGTCATACTTTCTATGCTTCCACTCTTTACATAGCTTGTGTGATTCAAATTGTTCTCAATTTTTAACTTCTAACTTAACATACAACGTACACCAAGTCTGCATTAACGACTCACTTTCAAACAATAAAAACATTTACTCACTCATAATGGTGTGTTCCTCTGCATGAGATATATATGGTTCTGATCTGCAATTATTTATCCTGAGAGAGGAGTTCATGCCCTATATTAAAAAAAGTGAGTAATTGTAATTAGACATATTTAAAACTTCTTTCTCCAATTCAATTTTCTCTCGACACAAAGGCAGCAGCCACAACTAGCCTTAATGCCTTTGGGTTCCAAATATGGGAAAACAAAAGTCAGGATAGCCAGCCTTTTTTGTCGGAAAATATGGAAGAAACTGTCATAACATCAAACTACACTTTGACCACTGGCTGGATTGCTTCGTGCGTTTACAATGTGCAAACTGAGGAAGAACTGTCAATGGTTGCCAAGAACCAATTCCTTCTGTTGGTAGCTTTGGTCAGGTCTGACACAAGTCATCTCCTTACCACTTGAAACCTTGATTAACACTGAATGGCAACACAGCAATTATGGAATTTTTCTAACATTGCCAGTTTTGATTTTGGTATTAGCTGTAATTCTGCTGGTAGCACCCTCACTGCCACCAAAGTCACAAATGTGTAGTTTCAAGTTCTACTCCAATGGCCTGAAAATAAAAGATCTAGGACACCAGTGTTGCTGGAACTGTGAAGTAGCAGCTCTCCATTCTATGTCACTTAATAATGAAGCATACATGTCAAATGTCGAATTCCATAACGCTGCCCCAAACCATCCTAAGATAACTACTGGATCTCTATGGGCTTTGGAATAATTGCAGTATTTCTGCTCATAACGGCACTTAAATACAAATTTAATTTATAATTTTCTGACAAAAGACTGATTGCTTATGATAAAACTAGTGACAGCATCTGAAGGATTCTCTTAATTTATTTTCATGGACCAGACTTTTGTTTTTGCAACCTTAAGAGTCCCATTTAACTCCAAGAGGAATTTATGAGTCTATATATACACCATGATCAAAATTTTAAACTCTTTCAGTACTAAAAACCCACCAAGACCTTTGCACTTTTCAACTGAAAGGTCTCTTCTGCATCACAGATTTTCACTGCTCCACCCTTGGCAGCCATGCCTTCAAGCTGCCAACCTCCATGTTCTACAATTCCCTTGTTAGAACTTTAAAGCTTTCTGAATCTCAACTTTTCCCTTTTCCATTAAATTGCTCCTGAAAATATCTCAGCTGTCAAATTTTGTTTGATAATGTGCCTGGAAAACACATTGGGATGTTTTACTACATTGAATGTACAATGTACATGCAAGTGATTTTCATACACAGCAATACAAATAACAATTGATTCTTTTTCCCTTCACAAATTCAGTGGATTTACTTCAAAAGATGTAAAAGTGTTACAAAGTTCAGATTTTAAATCACTTACAAGTACAGAGCACTGGCCCAACAAGCTACCTTATGAATGGAACATACAAAGTCACATAAAAATACCCAAATGCCAATTTTGAAAATCAAAACATTGAATAAAGTGTTCAAATCAGAGATCATAATCAATAACCAAGCTTTTTCAAATTACATGCAAACTCAAAATAAACAAACACAAGTTTCGCCTTTATCTAAAATACTTAGGAAACAAACATCCTTGCACTTAATGCTAAAATACTCTTCGCTTTCTTTTAAGTATGCATTTGCTCTACTAATGTTAGTATTTGTTATTCAACTTGCGGAGAGGCTTACCAAAATTCCTTGGCCCCCGTGTTAAAAAAAAACTAGATTTTGTTGTGCAGGATCCTTAAGAGGTGTGCGTCCATTTCTAATCCAGAAAGAAACAAGGCGTTTAAAAGGACTTGTGTTTTATTTCTTCCTGGTTGTTTTCTCGCAGAGCAGGTTCGCAGCAGGAGTGGCGGGGGATGAATGGCTCAGCCCACACTGTCTTTTGGGAAACGGCAGTCTGAGAGATATGGAAAACTCCCAGCTCAACTTTCAGGGGAACTTCACAAGAAAGTCAAGAAGATTTTTGTTTTTAAATTGTGGTATCGGCACACCATCCCTGTGAACACATCTGCAGGTTTCACGAACTCGATCCTTAAAAACTCGCTTGAATTTAGGTGGAAAAATTAACACAAATAAAAGAGAAAAACCCTAACTCAGTGTTTACAGAGACCCTGGAAACAAGATTACCATCAGGCCCTCTTTTGAAACACAGCGAAACTTTTACCCAAACAATGGGGTAAAATTAAAAAAGTCGCTTTAAATCATTGCGAAACAAACAATAAAATAAATAAATTCAACGCGCTCCCTCAAGCCAATTGCCAGCTCTCCCGTTCGTAGTAATGATGCGGGCCAACCAAACTTGGCTGGGGAGGGAGGTGGTGGAGAGTGAACGGAAACGGCCGAGCGCGGCAGCTGATTGGCGTTAGCGACCAGCCAGTAGGAGGAGAGAGGAGAGCTCGGCGCCCGCACCGACAGCCAATGGCAGCGGAGCAGGGGCGGGGAGAAACAGCATTAAGGTAGGTTGCATCGCCCCGTCAGCCCGATGCTCCGCTAGGCCGCGGTAGTGAGGCACCGAGCACCGTATATAAACCCTCCTCGGCCGGCCTTTATAGTTCTTATCTCGTAGAAAAGAAGCAAACACGGATAGTAAGAGTAAGTTAATTAAATTATTCACACAGCAAACGGAACTAAAGCAAAACTTTTTGTTTTAAAAACCTTGGTAGTGCTGAGGGAAAGATCTGAGGGAAAGGTCCGAGGGGCGGCCGACGCTACATGTTATTTTCCGGAGACGTCGAGAGGCTCTTCTCCCTCCTGCTCCGCCGGTTGGGAAGCGCTGACGAGCGGGTGTTGGGACGACAGGCGGGCGGCCCGGGGCTGGAGCGGCGCCGGCCGACTGGCGGGGGCTCGCACTGCGGTGCGCCGCTGCCCGGCCAATTACTTCCGGGCCACTGGGCAGTGTCACATCAGCCACACCTGAGACACTGACAGGTATCACCTGGCGCTGGCCGCCGTCCAGCTCCCTCTCTCTCCACTCTTGTCACATGTACCCAGCTACAGTGAGAAACTTTGTTTTGCATGCCAGCCATACGGCTCATCTTCATCGCATCAGTACTTGGAGATAGTGCATAGGGACAAGCAATGCAGAACATAGTGTTACAGTTGCAGAGAAAGTGCAGTACAGGCTGACAATGAGGTGCGAGGTTTTGTGCTAATTTCTCTGAATGCATTGGAACGGGGTGTGGCGGGGGAGGATGTGCAGCTTCCCTAATTAGTATTGCATTAGTATAGAAAGCATCCTATCTGGATGCATCACGGCTTGGTACGGCAACTGCTCTGCCCAGGACTGCAAGAAACTGCAGAGAGTTGTGGACACAGCCCAGCGCATCACCGACACCAGCCTCCCCTCCTTGGACTCCATCTTTACCTCTCGCTGTCTTGGTGAAGCAGCCAGCATAATCGAAGACCCCACCCACCTGGGACATTCTTCTCTCCTTTCCCATCAGGTAGAAGATACAAGAGCCTGAGGGCATGTACCACCAGACTTAAGGACAGCTTCTACCCCATTGTGATAAGACTATTGAATGGTTCCCCATACGATGAGATGGACTATGACCTCACGATCTACCTTGTTGTGACCTTGCACCTTATTGCACTGCACTTTCTCTGTAGCTGTGACACTTTACTCTGTACTGTTATTGTTTTTACCTGTACTACATCAATGCACTCTGTACTAACTCAATGTAACTGCACTGTGTAATGAATTGACCTGTATGATCGGTTTGTAAGACAAACTTTTCACTGTACCTCGGTACAAGTGACAATAATAAACCAATACCAATACCAATGCCACATAAGTAATATGAACAAATCAAATATTGATGGTGAAGTGCTCTGGTAAGACCTTTCTCTTCAAATAAAGGTTCCAGCATACTTTTAAGTTCATGTAATCAGGATGTCAGATAGTCAACAAACTTTTCAGCATGCTCACTGCTAATTTTCTGACAAAACTTGATAACTTCCTTGTACTTCGATAGAATTCTCCATTTTGACACTTTTTAGCGTTTTGTGAAACTCAGTCACCAGCAGATATCACCACCCTGTGCCAAAAACAACAGTTCCATGTTACATTGTGTGCTTTCGGAGTGACTGCTGCATTATTGATGCCTACCTATCATTTGTAACATCAGGCCAGTACAATCCCAGCCAAGTAATCAAAGTAATTACATTTATAATGTGCAACAATTACATCATCTGCTGTTTCAGAAGTTGAAAAACTTTTCTTAAAAGTAACCTATTCAATCTTACTTATACATAAACCAGCAAACAAGTATGAATTCATTACCTGCAAATCAGAACAAAGATAGAACATAGAACACTACAGCACAGTACATCCAATACCAGTACATACAGTAATAATAAACCAATACCAGTACATCCCAATAGAAAGTCAGGCCAGTAAAGTCGAAGTCGAGTTTATTGTGAAGACACAAGAGACTGCAGATGATGGAATCTGGAGCAAGTCCAGTTGAGGGGTCTCAACTTGAAACATTGACTGTCCACTTCCTTCCATAGATGCCACCTGAACTGCTGAGTTCCTCCAGAGCTTTGTGTGTTAGTGGAGTTTATTGTCATGTGCACGAGTGCATGTGTGCACAGGTGTAATGAAAAGCCTACTTGGAGCAGCATCACAGGTACCTAGCATCAGATACCCAATTGCTGTATTTTCTTCCCTAATAGTCTAGTGGTTTCAAATGCAATTTTTTGGCTTTTCTTTTGCTGTTCATCAGCTGCACATGATCAAAACATTGGCAGCCTGTCCCATTTTTAGTTATGGGCAGGCACAGTAGTGTAGCGGTTAATATAAGGCTATTACTGCGCCAGAGACCCAGGTTTAATTCTGGCCTCTGTCTGTAAGGAGTTTGTACGTTTTCCCTATGACTGCGTCGGTTTCCTCCCACATTCCAAAGACATACAGGTTAGGAAGTTGTAGGCATGCTATGTTGGCACCAGAAGTGTGGCGACACTTGCGGGCTGCCCCCAGAACACTCTATGCAAAAGATGTATTTCACTGTGTGTTTTGATGTACATATGACTAATAAAGAAATCTTATCTTAAGAACGCGTTCAACATAAATCATACAAGAAATAACGCAATTAGAACAAAAAAAACAAAGTTCATTGTAGTGCAAAGTGGCCATCGTATTGCTGTTACTGAGGTAGTGATTAGGTTTGTGCAATTTTGGTTCAAGAACCAAATGGTTGAGGGGAAGTAGCTGTTCTTGAACCGAGTGGTATGGAACTTAAGGCTTCTGTACCTCCTGCCTGATAGTAGCTATGAGAAGATAGCATAGCCCAGATGCTGGGAATCTTTGATGATAGATGTTGCCTCCTTGAGGCAGTGCCTCATGTAGATACTCTTCCAGGAGCGTAAAGGTGGTTCCACAGCACAGATATGGGTCATTCTACTTAATTCTTTTTTTAAGCACAAAAGAGACTGAAGCTGCTGAAACAAAAATCAGAAAATGCTGGAAATACTGAGCAGGGCAAGAGAGCGCTCGTGCAGAAAGAGTTAACGATTCAAGTCAATGACTTTCCACCAGAATTCTTCAGAACTCATGAATGGTCACCTATGTCTCCCTCTCTATCCCACATGCTATTTGGCTTGTTGAGTATTTCAATCATTTCCTGATTCTTTTTTTCCTTTGGTTGGCTGATACTGAGAGCTCACTGGCTCCATCTAGGACACGCTGGGCAGCACAGTGGCACAGTTAAAAGTTGCTGTCTCACAGCTCTGGTGACCGAAGTTCAATCCAGACCTGTAAAAGTTTTCACATTCCGCTTGTGACCATGTGGGTTTCTTCCCTCATCCCAAGGATGTGCAGATTAGTGTGTTGATTGGCCACTGTAAATTGCCCTAGCATGTTGGTGAGTGATGGAATCCAGGAAGTTGAAGGGAAAATAGGGAGAATAAAAAGGGATTAGGGTCAGATTAGTGGTGCATGATGGTTAGTGCAGGTTTGGTGGTCCATTATGGGCCTTGCAGTCTGCAGTCATCCAGATTTTGTTGCTGTGTCACTATAGCCAATCAATTTGACAAGCACATCACAAAACCAAAGTACTATAGATGTTGGAAACCTGAAATAAAGCCGGAAAGTGCTGATATTACTATGGGTCAAGTCGTCGTGGCTATCCCTCAAGGTCGAGGATGATGGTCTTTGTTCCGTTGATCTATTTACGGGGTCTCAGTGGGTCAAGCAGCATCCATGAAAAGAGAGGTTGGTCAGTGATCTTTCATCAGCATAATTATGACTTGAAGCTCTGATTCTCTCTCCTCGATTGCTGCCCTACTGGATAATTTTGTTGCATTACATAACCTCATTACCTCAAAATAGCCCAAGCTATTTCGCAGACAGTAATTCACTCTGGAATTTGTTCTCATTAATCTGGCAATCGGTTTGTGAACTGATAAGTACCTTAACTGTAGAAAATGTGTCACTGGGAGCCATTCAACCCATTCTGTCTGTGCCAGTTGAAAATGAACTCTCCTGCCTATTTCCACCTTCAAGCACTGCTGCAGCCCTGAGGTCACAGTTCTTCACGGGCACATCCAAATATGGATCCTCCCCAGCCCGTACGTTTGGAGCGAGCGTTTGGAAGACCAGTGGAATGGGTTTTACCAGCTGCCTCAGGCATCTTCCACCGCGTGAGGAACTCATTCGCAGCTGCATTTCCAACTTGTGAACTGTTCGAAATCCGAACAGTTCACAGGAACAGAAGCCTGTCGTAACATGAGGAGGACCTGTACTGATAAAATTTGAAGAGGGTTTCTGTCTCTACCACCTCTTGTCAGTAGATTCCAGATCCCAACCAGTCACTACATGCAAAATCTATTTCCTCACCTTCCCTCTAGTCTCTCCACCACTTAACTTCGTGGTTTTTGATCAGTCTCTTCAGTGAAATTTGTCGAAATTTGTCCTTTTATTTTCTCGATCTTGGCCCTTCATAATTTTATGTAGCTCAATTAAGTCCTTAACTTCCTCTGTTCCAAAGAAAACATCCCAATGTATCCAATCTTTCCTTACAGCTATGGTTTTCCACTCCCACCAACCTCTTTGTAAATCTCCTCTGCACTTTCTCCATGCCATTACATCTTCCCTACAACTTCATCAGAGCTATTTACAATACTCTAGTTGTGGCCTGTCTGGTGTTGTGTACAGTTTTAGCAATAGCCTCCCTACATTTAGCTTCTCTACTTCAGCTAATAAAGGATAGCAGACTGTAAGAAACAGCAAGGAGAAGAACAATGAGTTCTGCAGTTAAAAAAACATTGATTAATTTAGGAATATTTACATTTCCTCCTTTTTCTTACAGGATTTTCCCATTTACCTAGAAGTAGATGGTGTCCCAGACAACTATCATTGAACTATCACCCTTAATCACATAATTTGTGTCTTGTGCGGGATTAACAACCTTCTGATTCAGAAGCATAAATGCTACCAACGAGCCAAATTGACACCAGTGTTTGATTATGTGGTTGACTCTCATCACTTCTAAATCAATAGCAGATTATTCAAGGCATTGCAATGTAATTTTAAACTGCAAACAGCATTTATGTTGTTGTGCCTAATAGGGTGTTGGCGGAACAAAATAATTGGTTTAAATAGTTATTATAAAAAAGTGTTAGGGTTCAAATTCTCTCTGACAAATTTACCACAATATTCTGGGCCATTTTAAATAGGAATGAGCATAGTACTTTCCTTTTACAAGGTAATGGTTGCACTTATCTTGTTTGTACTTGTTGAATTGAAAATGACTCACAGTTTGTGAAACACCAGTGCTAACATTCATTAGGTATTTTAGTTAATAGGCATGAGTGATTAACAAAGACGGTGCAGTGTCTGGACATTGAAATCTCTGATAGTAGGACAATTTGTTTTCATCGTCAGTCTAAACATCATTACTCATAGAACCATAGAACAGTACAGCACAATACAGGCCCTTCGGCCCACTGTTGTGCAGACCTTTAAGCTTCGCCTAAGACTATCTAACCCCTTCCTCCCATATATCCCCCTATTTTAAATTCATCCATATGCTTATCTAACAATCTCTTGAATTTGACCAATGTACCTGCCTCCACCACCACCCCAGGCAGCGCATTCCATGCCCCAACCACCCTCTGGGTAAAAAAACCTCCCTTGAATTTCCCACCCATTACTTTAAAGCCATGCCCTCTTGTATTGAGCATTGGTGCCCTGGGAAAGAGGCGCTGGCTGTCTACTCTATCTATTCCTCTTAATATTTTGTATACCTCTATCATGTCTCCTCTCATCCTCCTTCTCTCCAAAGAATAAAGCCCTAGCTCCCTTAGTCTCTCCTCATAATGCATACACTCTAAACCAGGCAGCATCCTGGTAAGTCTCCTCTGCACCCTTTCCAATGCTTCCACATCCTTCCGATAATGAGGCGACCAGAACTGGACACAGTACACCAAGTGTGGTCTAACCAGAGTTTTTAGAGCTGCATCATTACCTCGCAGCTCTTAAACACTATCCTACGACTTATGAATGCTAACATCCCATAAGCTTTCTTAACTACTCAATTACTCAATGCTCAAAATTTTGCTTATTTTTATGAAGGTGAATAATTAAAAACACTTAACTTTAACAGTGACACACACAAAATGCTGGAAGAACTTAGCAGGTCAGGCAACATCTATGGAAGGAAATAAATAGTCGACGTTCAGGTCGAGACCCTTCATCAGGACCGGAAAGGAAGAGGGGCAGTAGCCAGAGTAAGAAGGTCAGGGGAGGGGGAGGAGCAAAGGCTGACAGGTGATAGGTGAGTCCAGGTGAGGGGGGTATGTAGATGGGTGGGGGAGGGGAGCTTCTTCTACCTATCACCTCTCAGCTTCTTACATCTTCCCCCCCCAACTTTCTTATTGCAAACGTCGACTGTTTATTTCCCTCCATAGATGCTGCCTGACCTGCTGAGTTCCTTCAGCATTTTGTGTGTGTTGCTCCAGATTCCAGCACCTGCAGTATCTCAAACTTTTAACAGTGGAATTCTATATATTTGAATCAAAAGAAAGTGTTTTCTGCATCTAAACGTTGAAGTAACAAGATTTTTCAAGTTATAAGTGAGGTAAAGAGAAATAGGAACTAAACATATTTTGTGACTCATTCAAGACAACATAAAAAGAAAGGAAATGGAAGATTCTGAGTAAAAGGTTTCCAGTCATATCCACTAAAATCCCTCCTCCATTTTCACCTTCAAGAAGTCTGGGGAGCCCATAGACGACTTTGTCAATAGAAGTGAAACCATCTAATCAGCTGTCAATGCCATTACTTTGATCCAGCAGATAAACTCCCCAAGATTTTCCCCTACCACAGTCACAAATTTATATCCTTCTCTAGTTTCTCTGCTCATGATCTACCCACTGATCCCTTTACCGTAATTCCATCAGTTTGGTGACCACCCACCTTTTCATCCTGTCTTGCTCGTTAACTGATGCTACTTAAGTTATTTCTCCCCAAAATCTGCCTTCTCTCTTCCCTTTCAACCCTGTCTGTATTTTCTCTCTCAGTAAAACAATCCTCTGTCCCTGCAAATTACCACTCCATCTCCATCCTCCTTTGTCTTTCTAAACTCCTTGAATTATGCTGTTTCCTCCCAATGTTTACCTGTGTTTCCCGGTTTTGCATATCATTCCAATCAGTTGTATATGCCTGCCACAGTACTGAAACAGCTTGTATCAAAACAATAAATGATACTCAATGTGACTGAATCGATCTTTTAACTATTTACAGCTTTTTTTATGGTTGACGACACCACCTTTCTCCATTGCTTCCAAATGAGTTAGACTGCATTTACCTGGTTCCTCTTTTATCTCTCCTGTCATTGCAAATGTGAATCATCATGAATAGCTTCCTGTGCCTGCACCAAAGCTCGATCTTTGATCTTCTCTTATATTTTACCTACATGCTGCTTGACTGCACTTTTGAATTTCCTCCAGTAAACATTGGGAAACCATAGTCATTGTCTTTGGCCCCACAACATGCTCTGTACCTCAGCCACCAATTCAGCCTTTATCCCTGGCTATTGCCTGAGGCCAAACTAATGGCTGTTCACGAACTTAACAGTGATATTTGATCCTGAGACAAACTGGTTTACATTGTGGCACAATCTCTATGACTATTTCCAGTATCCCCTGTTTCATCACTGCCTCAATTCATGGCCTGTTGAAACTCGCATCTATGCCTCTGTTACATTTAGACTTGACTATTTTGTTGCACCCTTGTGGCTAGCCTTCCCTGTTCTACCCTCCATAAGCATAGAAGTCATTGCGATTCTGCTTCCATTAGTGCATTATTTGTTTCAATTATTTCAGTGATGTTTGTGGTGTAGGAATTAAAGAACAGTTATTTGGGAGGATTTGGAAAACAGTAAACTGAATTGTTTGGATAAATTGATTCAAAATTAAATTAGGAGCACCAGTTCATCTGTGTATGCTGGCTTTCCCTTTTTTGTATATAAATGTCATCTGAAACTCTGCTCGCCACATCTTAACTCATATCTTCATTCAGAGCTCACTCACCCACATGTGAGGTTTCAGTTGAGCAATACCTTGATTTTAAAAATATTCTAATCATTTTCAGATCCCTCAGTAATTTCCTCCAGCCTACTTCCTCCTAAAACATCTGCCCTTCTAATTCTGGCCTCTTGATCATCCCCAGTTTTAATCATTCCACCAATGGTGACTGTGACTTCAGCTGGTGGCCCTAAGCTGCAGAATTCTCTTCCTGAACCTCTTTCATTTCTCAAGATGCTCCTTAAAACCCATCTCTTTGATTAAGCTTGTGGTTATATTGCTCTCTTTTTGTAGCTTGGTGTCAAATGTTGTTTAATAAAGCACCTGTGAACTTTGGGATGTTATACTACTTCAAAGGTATGATATTAATAAAAGTTGTATATTTTTCTGATGTGTTTCACCACTGCTTGCTTCAGTGTTCAATTGAAAATCAGGATCTTCTTGGAAATAGAAATTAAATAGCAGAATAATATTTTTATGGAAAATATTCCTGATGTCACAAGTGATTTAAAAGTGATTAAATAAACATCTGTGAAAATCTTCATTTTATGATCTTGTCTAAACCCTTACCAATTGCTGTATTTTCTTCCTGATAGTCTAGCGGTTTCAAATGCAATTTTTTGGCTTTTCTTTTGCTGTGCATGAGCTGCACATGATCAAAACATTGGCAGCCTGTCCCATTTCTGGTTATGGGCAGGCACGGTAGTGTAGCGGTTAGCATAAGGCTATTACTGCGCCAGAGACCCAGGTTTAATTCCGGCCTCTGTCTGTAAGGAGTTTGTACGTTTTCCCTGTGACTGCGTGGGTTTCCTCCAGGTGCTCCAGTTTCCTCCCACATTCCAAAGACATACAGGTTAGGAAGTTGTGGGCATGCTATGTTGGCGCCGGAAGCGTGGCGACACTTGCAGGCTGCCCCCAGAACACTCTACGCAAAAGATGCATTTCACTGTGTGTTTCGATGTACATATGACTAATAAAGACATCTTATTTGTAAGTGTAAAGTCTACATGAAAAGCCTGGTATGAAAGCAAAGACTAATCAAGTGTGGTGTCATGTATGAAGATCTAAATTAACAGCAATAGTTTCCTCACTGGGTTTTTGAACATCAGATCAATGCAGGGAAGAATGATGTTGGAGGGAGTGATAGAAAAGCAAAGAATAGAAAATAAATAACAGCATTAGAACCTACAACAAACACCTCAAGAAGAGTTTTGACACTTAAGAGAGACTTACAAACATATCATCTCTATTACCCAATTCAATTGGGGAATAATGTGTGATATTCCCTAATGAGTAGTATCATACTATAATCATTGCAAACCCGCCCAAATAAAGATCTGGTCACTTAAAACTGGGCATCCATGAGGCACTATTCATTATGAGCATCAGGAGAATTCTATTTTGCTCATAAATATGTGAGCAAGCATACCTTCTTGATCAATGTTGTCAGGAAACCAGCCCTCTTTAGATGCATGTTGAAGACCCAGGATTGGCACCACTATACCTTAAAGTGAGAGATAGACCTAATGAACTTAACCACATGTTTACTTCTCAGAAAGAACCATCATTCCCATAACCAATGCATTAATGCAAAGCTTTGAAGCCCTTTCACATCGAGTTGTGACATCCCCATCCTCAAACAAAAAAGAATTGCATTTCATAACTCTTTCAGAACATCCTAAAGCACTTGACAGCCATTGAAGAATTTTTAAAGTCTAGACATGGTTGTGATGTAAGAAACAAAGCAGCCAATTTGTGCAAGTTCCTGGAAACAGCAATATGATAACATCAAATAAACTGTTTTAATGATGTTTATTGTGGGTTAAATGTAAGGTGGGACGCTGGGGATAATTCCCCTGTTCTAAAAATTGGTTTTATGGGATTTTCGGTCATCACTTGATGGAGGAGAAAGGAACCTCATTTTAACATCTGAAAGAGTCTTGAATAGACCAGAGAAAAGAACTGCAAAATATTCTGTGAATTTGAAGTATGCAAGTAAACCAAAATAAAAATGTTGTCAGTATCAAATTGCTCACAGTGTTTCAATACCAAAAAATGCAAAAAGACAGAAGTGGTTTTAAGTGAATTTCACACAAAAAAGCTGCAGGAGCCAAAGCGTTGAAGGGGGACTGGGAACAAAAAAATTCTAAAAGAGAAATTCTTAATAACAAAAACTAATTTCCATTGTTTATCAAGTGCTGTATTCACAAAACCAGACATGCCTATCATGCACTCTCCAAATGAAGTTAAATACAACTATTTGAGGGTTCAAAACAAGTGTCCATTGTTGATGGCATTTAACCTAAAGAGCTAAAAGAGACAAGATATATGACATACAACCATTACTGAAAACAGTACAAAATATCAGAAAACTAACACACACTGGTATGTCTGTGTTACAAAAAGAGCACAACATGGAGACAGCCAACCACAGATTCATTCAGCTTACTTTCATTCTGTAAATTAATGCAGCTGATCATCAGGAGGAAATTATAGGCTTCCCTTAAATAATAACACAGCAAACAATTATTGATTCAGAAAGGCTAACTTCTGTCTAATGAACCTCAGGTACATGTAACAGATATCACAACACTAATTAATGAGAGGCAGGATTCTATTGGTGGTCTGATCAACATTTATTCCTTAATTGTGTTCTCTGACCATTCATCTGTGCAGTGTGTGGGACTTGTGTGCAGATTGGCTACTGGAATTCCCTACACAACAAAATCCCTACACAAAGTAATTTTCTGTTTGAGAACCACTTTGGGATATCCTGAGGTCATGAAAAGTGATACTAAATTCAATTTCTTTTTCCAGTGAACCTGGTCTAAATGCTTACTGCACAATGTAAAGATGTCACTGCAAAAGACATAAACGAGCAGAGTAAACCTTATCTTTCTGCCTTTGTTAGTCAAATTTTGGGTGTTGAAGAACTGATTGCTTGAAGAATTTCATCAGTCACAAACTCTGGAACAAAGAGACATAGTGAATATTCATAATAGTAAATAACAAGAAGTAGATTTGAGAAGGATTTTGAAAGCTAGTGGAATGGGCAACCACATTGCCAATGAAATTTAATGCATATTGATACATTTTGTCTGGAAGAACAAGGAGAGAAAATATAGATGAATATAGCTATGTAGAATGTAGAAACCTGGATTTTATGAGCATCAATGTTTTGAAAAAGGCAATGCAGATTGATAAAATAGTTAATAAAATTTACAGGCTTCATAAACAGACATAAAGCAAAAAAGCAGGAAATTGTTGTGAACCTTTATAAATGGTCACAATCACTACAGTTCTGGTCACTGTTAAGGCCCTCGAGAAGGTGCATTGAAGATTTACAAGAATCATTCCAGGTGTTCAATCATTAACAGAACTTTACCAATTTCTGTAAACTTCCAAATTTCCTAAAGTGGTAAGTTATTGGTAGATGTTCAGCTGGTGCTCCAAAAATTTAAAGGATTTTACAACATTGCTTTCACCCATGGGAGAAGACAGGTATCTGATTAGTGAGGGGCAGGTGAGGATTTTCCACTGTCCAATTGCTACTTCATAATGTACAAGCTATAAAGTCAAGGAATGGCAGAGCAGCTCAGCTGAGTGGAATGTGCATCCTGTGCCACACAGGAAGTTGTGGACATCCATAGCGACGTAGTCAGTTACAAGTCCAGGAAGTGCCTCCAGCTGCAACAGCTTGAATTCTCAGTTTTGGAGCTTCAGCAGCAGCAACTGGAGACACAGTGGCATATCAATACAGCTGAGAACTTCCTGAATCATAAATTTGGAGAGGTGGTCATGCTGGAGCCCAGGTGTTGACAGGCACAGAGGGAATGGGTGACTGCCAGGCAGACAAGAGGGAGCAGTCAGGTAGTGCAGAGTTCCCTGAGTCCATCTCCTTCAGAAAATGATTTTCCCTTTTGGATATTGCAAAGGTGTTCATTCCTCAGGGGGTGCAGCCAGAGCCAGAAGTGTGGCACCACGAGTGGCTCAGCTGCACACGAGGATAGGAAGAAGAATGAGACAGCAATAGTCAGAGGAGGTTCAATAATTAGAGGGATAGACAAACATTTCTGTGGTGGGAGCCATGTCTCCAGGATGATGTGTTGTCTCATCTAGTTTAACAGCTTTTATTGGCAAAATGCTAGAGTCAATAAATCAAAGAGGAAATAGCTAATCGTGTAGGAAAGCTGAATATAACTAAACCTCGTCAACATGGTTTTATGAAAGGTAAATCATGTTTGAAAAATTTGCTTGATTTCTTTGAGGATATAACATGGACAGTTGATAGAGGGGAACCTGTAGGTGTAGTGTATTTAGATTTCCAAAAGGCATTTGACAAAGTGCCATTGAAGAGATTGATGCGTGTTAAAAACCCATGACATCTGAAGAAACGTGTTGGAATGGATTAAAAACTGGCTGTCTCAAAGAAAACAGTGAGTTGGAATAAATGGGTCCTTTTCAGGCTGGAAAGAGGTAACTCGTAGGGTACTACAGGAATCGGTCCTTGGCCTGCTCACTACTGACATTAATGATTTTGAGGAAGGAACAGTATGCAAGGTTTCCAAATTTGCCAATGATACAAAAAAAGGTGGAAGGGCATGTTATGATAACACCTTCTTCACCACCCTGTCTACCTGTGACACAACTTTAGCAAACTAAGTACTTGTACTCCTAAGTCCCTCTGTTCCACAACACTCCCTAGGGCCTGACCATTCACTGTATAACTATTCAGCAACACTGTGATTCTGCAACAGGATATAGTTAGATTGAGTTTGTGGGCAAAAGACTGGCAAATGGAGTTTAGTGTGGGGAAGTGTGAGGCCATGCACTTGGGTAAGAGAAATCAAAAGGCAGATTATTATATAAATGGAGAGAGGCTGAAAGTGTGCAAAATACAGAGGGATCTAGGTGTTGTAGTGCATGAATCACAAAAAGCTAGCACGCAGGTTCACAAGTAGTTAAGAAGGCAAATGGCATTTTGGCTTTCATTGAAAAAGGGTTGGAGTTTAAAAATAGGGAGGTTTTGGTATGATTGCATGGGATGTTAGTGAGGCCTCACCTGGAATACTGTGTACAGTTCTGGTCCCCTTACCTAAAGAAAGATAATAATAACGTTGGAGGCAGTGCAAAGGAGATTCACCAGGCTGATTCTTAGGGGGAGAGGGTTGTCCTACCAAGAGAAAATAAATAGTTTAGGCCTGTATTCCTTGGAGTTTCAAAGAATGAAGATGCAGTGCAGATGATAGCCTGGACTGAAGAAGGTTATCAAAAATTACAGGGGGATCTTGATCATCTATGTAAGTGGGCCGAGGATTGGCAAATGGCCTTGAATTCAGATAAGTGCAAAGTGTTGCATTTTGGGAATTCAAACCAGGGTAGGACTTATACAGTGAATGGTCAGGCCCTAGGGAGTGTTGTGGAACGGAGGGACCTAGGAGTACAAGTACTTAGTTCGCTAAAATCATGTCACAGGTAGACAGGGTGGTGAAGAAGGCATTTGGCACATTTGTCTTCACAGGAGCTGGGACATTATGTTGCAGTTGGACAAGACATTGGCGAGACCGCACTTGGATTAATGTGTACAGTTTTGGTTGCCCCTTTATAGAAAAGACATCATTAAACTGGAAAGGGTGCAGAGAAGATTTACAAGGATGTTGCCAGGACTTGAGGGACTGAGTTATAGGGAGAGGTTGGGCAGGTTAGAACTTTATTTCTTGAAACATAGGAGATTGAGGGGTATAAAATCATGAGGGGCATAGATAGGGTGAACGCACATAGTCTTTTTCCCAGTGACAGGGAACTAAAAACTAGAGGACATAGGTTTAAAATTAGAGGTGAAAGATTTAAAAGGGACCAGGGGAACTTCTTCATGCAGAGGGTGGTGCATTTATGGAATGAGCTGCCAGAGAAAGAGGTTGAGGCAGGTACAGAAACAACATTCAAAAGACATTTGGATAAGTATATGGATAGGAGGGGTTTAGAGGGATACAGGCAAAACACAGGCAAGTGAGACTAGCTTGGGACTAGCACCATGGGTGCCATAGACAAGTTGGGCCAAAGGGCTCATTTCTATGCCGTATTACTCTTGACTCTAATGAGGGATGACTTTATACGAACATACAAGATCCTAAAGGGAGATTGACATTGTAGACGTTGGGATGTGGGAGAGGCTTGAACAAGGAGGCATAACTACAAGGTAGGGGACCAGTCATTCAAAACTGAAGTATGTAGAAATTTCTTCTCGCAAAGGGTGGTGAATCTCTAGAATTGTCTGCCCTGGCAGATGGCAGAAGCTGAATTATTGGAAGTATTTACAGTGGACATGGATAAATATTTGATTCATCAAGGAATGAAGGGGTGTGGAGAAATGGCACAGAAGAGGAGTTGAGGCCAGAACAGATCAGCCATAATCACATTTAATGCCAGGGTAGGGTTGGTGGATATGATGGCCTACTCCTGCTCCTATTTTCTTGTGTTCTTTGGTGCTAGGGTTGTTAAACAGCTACAGAACATCTTGAAAAGGGAGTGTAGATAATGATAAGTCGCAGTCTATATCAGTAGAGTTTAGGGAGCTAATTTAAAAAGAGATTAAAAAACAGAACCACAAAGGTAGTAGTCTCCAGATTAGTACCAGGACAATGTGTTAGTGAGTACAGAAACAGGAAGATAAAGCAGTTGAATGAGTTGCTGGAGAGATGGTGGAGCTTTGGATTCCTGAAGAATTGGGATCATTTCTGGGGAAGATAGACCTTTACGAGCCAGTTTGGTTATACTTCCATGGGAATGTGACCAATATCCTCATCAAGGGGTTTGCAAGTGGTATTAGGGACTGTTAAACTAGTTTAGCATGGGTGGGAACCTTTATAAAAAACACTTGCGGGGCCTCAGCTGTTCAATTCTGGTCACCATATTTGAAAAGGATGTGAACATTTAAGAGAGGGTCCAGAAAAGATTCACAGGAATGGTTGCTGGGATGAGGATAGATTAGAGAGGCTGGGACTGTTTCCTTTGAAGAAAAGGTTGAGTGGAGATTTGACAGAATTAAATGAAATGATGAGGGATCTGGATAGAGTGATTGTGGAAGACTGTCCCCTTTGATAATGGGATCTAGGACTAGAAGTCACAGGTATAAAACAAAAAGGAACAGCATTAGAATGATGTGAGGAAAAACATTTTTTACGTGACATGTGGTTGAAATGTGGAATGCAGATGCAGTGAACTCAGATTCTATTGTGGCCTTAAAGAGGGAACTGGATAAATTTGTGTATCAATATATATTAATTTATTAATACATTAAGGACATCTTCAAGAGGCAGTGCCTCAAGAAGGCAGCATCCATCACAAAGGACCGTCACCATCAAGGACGTGCCCTCTTCTTGTTACTACCATCAGGGAGGAGGTACAGGAGCCTGAGGACCCACATTCAGCAATTCAGAAACAGCTACTTCCCCTCCGCCATCACATTGCTGAATGGTCCATGAACACTACCTTGTTATTCCTTTTTTTGCACTATTTATTTATTTTTGTGATCTTATAGTAATTTACGTCTTTGCACTGTACTGCTGCCGCAAAGCAACAAATTTCACGTCATTTAAGTCACTGATAATAATTCTGATTCAGATGGTAACTATTTCCTTATCTACACTATACTGGCATTACCAGCATGGAAATAAATGACACAAATGCAACATGGATTATTATCATTGAAAGATTTCAAACACTTTTGGTACCTGCTGTTATGAAGGACTAGTAAAAACCTATGGAGCAGGAACTCTCAGGGCATCACATGCCCAAGGGCCCTGAGATAGAAAAAAGGAATGAATTCTTGTTTACCAGGGTAAATATGTGATTAACAAGCACAATAGCTTAAAAGCATGAACAAAGACTCACTCATACTGTCAATTTAATGAAATCAAAATGAGGATCTGCTAATTTTGGATTAACAGTTTTCTGGAGAATTTCATTACAAACAACTTATTATCAATTCAGCAAAGGCTTGCTCATAGTAATAGCTGACATAGCAAAATCAGAGGACATTATGAATTTGTTATTGCCAAGGCTGCCTGAGATGAGCTGTACCAATGAGGATCTTGCCATACTATTTGAGGATATTTACTCATTTTGTGAACAGTGTAAAATAAGGAAGTAAATAACAAAAGACAGCAGTTCTGCTGGACTGTGAAAATTTTAAAACAAGAAGTTTATTCTGTTGAACAACAAAATTAGAAACATGATTGATCCAGGCTTGTAGTGACCTTCAGGAGAACCATGGTAAAATATAAGTAGTAATCCAGGAAGATATCAAGCAAGAATTAATCCAATTACTTTCTCACAGGATAGCTATTTAATTGCTTTTTATTCCAATTTGTGCTTCACAGATTAAGATTAAATATTAAATGGGAGGATAAGGCTATATGGCCCCTCGAGCCTGATCTGTGAGTCAGTCTGATCTTTGGCTCAATTCAATTTCTCCTCCTGATCCCCAGACCCCTTACTTTGTCTGTGGTTCAAAAATCTGCCTTGTCCTTAAATTATTTCTAAATTCACTCTTAAATGGGTGTCCCTTTGTCCTGAGATTGCCCTCTCATTCTACATTCTAGCACCAGGGAAATCATCTTCATGGCATTTAAATTGTTAAGCTGCCACAGAATCATATTTCACTAAGATCATCTCCCATTTTTCTGAACACTGTACAGTAGGGGCCTATTCTGCAAATGGAAGTTCTTGCTGGATCAAATGTTAATATTAAATCTGAGATTGATAGGTGTTCATCAAACAAGGAATTAAGGGATATGAGGCAAAGATGAGTATTTGGCGTTCAGCCACTGATCAGATATGGCAGAGCAGATTTAAAGGGCCAAATTGCCTAATCCCATTTTTTTAAAAACTTATTCACCAAACATTGCCTTTGCTGACAAGACCAGCATTTATTTCACAAACCATATTGCACAGAAAGCAAAAATTTACTGAGCCATTTTCAGACACCAGTTGAAAGTCAACAACTTTACTGTAGTCAAGATAGCATATTGTCTTCCCTGAACAACATATCGCAGAACAATACAGATGCTGGAAATCTGTAGATACTCTGCAGGCTAATCAACACCAATGATTTGATATTTCAGGTCAATGATCTGTCATCAGAACTGGTATCCAGCGTTAGTACTGGTACCAATAATCTGATAGTTTCATGATTACCATAAGTGATAATAAATTTTAACTTTATTTCAAAATTATTTATGCTCGAATTTAAATGTCTTAGGTGCCATAGGGGCTTTAAACTCATGTCTCCAGATCAATAATACAGGCCTCTGGATACTAGTTCAGTAATTTTACCACTATTCTGTCATTCTATCTCCACATTCTTACATTACTAGCTTTTTCAACATCTCAGAGGATCTATCCTGGGCTCAACTCGTTGATGCAATCACAAAGAAGGCATACCAGCGGCTCTACTTCATTAGGAGTTTGAGCAAATTTGGAATGTCACCAAAGGCTCTTATAAATTTCTATAGATGTACAGTGGAGAGCATCCTGACTGGCTGCATCACAGCCTGGTATGGAGCCTCCAATGCACAGGATCTCAAGAGGCTGCAGAGGATTAGCCAGCTCCATCACTGACACAACTCTCTTCACCATTGAGGACATCTTCAAGCAGCAGTGCCTAAAGGCGGTGGCATCTATCGTTAAGGACCCTCACCATCCAGGACACGCCCTCTCTTCATTACTATCATTGGGGAGGAGGTACAGGAGCCTGAAGACCCAAACTCAACGATTCAGGAACAACTTCTTCCCCTCCACCATCAAATTTCTGAACGATCCATGAACACTACCTATTCATTCCTTTATTTTTTGCACTATTTATTTATTTTTGTAATTTATAGATTTTATGTTTCTGCACAGTACTGCTGCCACAAAACAACAAATTTCACTTCATATGTCAGTGATAATAAACCAGATTCTGATTTGTGGAAAAAGTAATTGTGTTAATATTTTGAGTGTGTAAATTCTTTGAGAACCAGTAGATCTTACAGGTGAAGCAGAAGTGGTGAGAGAGAGGAATAATGCTTCAGTAGGGGCTTTAAACTCATGTCTTCAGATTAGAGAATGCCAGAAGTGTCAAAAGAAGAAATATGAGAAACGGGAGAGAACGAAGTGAAAGGTAAAAGGGAAAATGGACAAGTCAGTCGACAAATGACAGAGTGCTCCGGCAGCTTTCTGTTTTTGACTGGCATTGTTTCTCATCTTGTGAGCTGTGACCCAAAGGTGAGTCACCAGAACAGTGTGTGAAGAGCACACTCAAAAAAATAAACCGCACTGTTGCAGCTCATCATCAAATGGCTTCCAAGATGCTAGGCAAGACTCCGAGAAGGAGGTCAGATTGAACAGAACTGTGCATTAACATCAAAAGAATCCTAAATAAGTTACCTGTGAATGAAACAAGCCACCCAACAAAACAACCAGTATCTCCTGAAAAGCTAATACAAGTCTTTAAAAAATCAAAGCCAATTTCGCTTGTTTTAAGTGGACTTGGTGTCACTGTTATGCAAACTAATGGAGTTATTTAAACATGCAAGTACTGCCAAATAGTCAATTAAATGCAATATCACCACAACAGTTATGAGAAAAGAATGTTTTGGATAATGTCCAGTGAATGCTGTGTGTACTGATCACAAAGTCTTTAGTCCGTGAAGTAAACAAATTCTTAAATTGTCCTGTTCCACCCACAAGTAATAAGAGGACTCAAGAAGAAATGCAATCATAGATATGATTCTGCTTCTTGAAGTTGTGGTGCTCATTTGGTGAGGCCAAAATGGCATACATGGGCCACAATATGACGTGCACTGAACTACTGGCAAATAAAAAAACTAAAACAATCAAACATCTGTAGGCATCTGGAAACAAATCAATTCAGCTATAAAACCCCTTTGTATTATATGAAAGCAAATACTTAGAAACGTTGTAAAAAAAATAGATTTGTCATGTATGTACTATCCAGGAGTAAGTAAACACGTCTCTTGTTGCTCATGGCATTATGATGTAAAAACAATCATAATCTCGTAAAAGATTAAACTTCTACTGTTCACAAATGCACTTTTTTGCTGAGAAGGTGAACCACAAAAATATAAGAACAATGAAAAGATTAAACAAAGATGACAAAAAGCAAACAACTAATCATATAGAAAGGTATAGAAAGGATGTGGAAGCTTTAGAGAGGGTGCAGAGGAGATTTACCAGGATGTTGCCTGGATTGGAGAGCATGTCTTATGAGGATAGGTTGAGTGAGCTAGGGCTTTCCTCTTTGGAGAGAAGGAGGATGAGAGATGACTTGACAGAGGTGTACAAGATGACAAGAGGCATAGATTGAGTGGACAGTCAGAGACTTTTTCCCAGTGCGACAATGGCTAACACTAGGGGACATAATATTAAGGTGATTGGAGGAAGGTATAAGGGGGATGTCAGGGGTAAGTTTTTTACACAGAGAGTGGTGGGTGCGTGGAACGCACGGCTGACAGAGGTTGTGGGGGCAGATACGTTAGGGACATTTAAGAAACTCTTAGATAGACACATGAATGATAGAAAAATAGGGGGCTATGTGGGAGGGAAGGGTTAGATAGATCTTAGAGCAGGATAAAATGTCGGCACAACATTGTGGGCCGAAGGGCCTGTACTGTGCTGTAGTGTTCTATGTTCTATCTTTGTTCTGATTTGCAGGTAATGAATTCATACTTGTTTGCTGGTTTATGTATAAGTAAGATTGAATAGGTTACTTTTAAGAAAAGTTTTTCAACTTCTGAAACAGCAGATGATGTAATTGTTGCACATTATAAATGTAATTACTTTGATTACTTGGCTGGGATTGTACTGGCCTGATGTTACAAATGATAGGTAGGCATCAATAATGCAGCAGTCACTCCGAAAGCACACAATGTAACATGGAACTGTTGTTTTTGGCACAGGGTGGTGATATCTGCTGGTGACTGAGTTTCACAAAACGCTAAAAAGTGTCAAAATGGAGAATTCTATCGAAGTACAAGGAAGTTATCAAGTTTTGTCAGAAAATTAGCAGTGAGCATGCTGAAAAGTTTGTTGACTATCTGACATCCTGATTACATGAACTTAAAAGTATGCTGGAACCTTTATTTGAAGAGAAAGGTCTTACCAGAGCACTTCACCATCAATATTTGATTTGTTCATATTACTTATGTGGCATTGGTATTGGTATTGGTTTATTATTGTCACTTGTACCGAGGTACAGTGAAAAGTTTGTCTTACAAACCGATCATACAGGTCAATTCATTACACAGTGCAGTTACATTGAGTTAGTACAGAGTGCATTGATGTAGTACAGGTAAAAACAATAACAGTACAGAGTAAAGTGTCACAGCTACAGAGAAAGTGCAGTGCAATAAGGTGCAAGGTCACAACAAGGTAGATCGTGAGGTCATAGTCCATCTCATTGTATAAGGGAACCATTCAAGTCTTATCACAGTGGGGTAGAAGCTGTCCTTAAGTCTGGTGGTACGTGCCCTCAGGCTCCTGTAACTTCTACCCGATGGAAGAGAAGAGAGAATGTCCCAGGTGGGTGGGGTCTTTGATTATGCTGGCTGCTTCACCAAGACAACAAGAGGTAAAGACAGAGTCCAAGGAGGGGAGGCTGGTGTCTGTGATGCGCTGAGCTGTGTCCACAACGATTTCAATCTATTATTTCAGGGTAAAGAGCACAAATTATTAGTTGTTGAAAACAAAAGAAATTGGAAAGATTTGTTAGTTAAGAAGCACTGAAGTGAACAATCAGTAACTATTTAACCAAATTACTCAGAAGATTTTGCAATTCCTTTTCAGAGGAAGAACTCAAGGGTGAAGAATGGAAATGGGATCCATTTGGAATTATGTTGAGAAATGTGGAATTACCTGGGGATGAAGAATAGCAGCTGGTCAAGTTATCTTGTAGTCTTCAGAAAAATATACTGAAATGAGCCTTATAAAGGTCTGTTACAGTGCATCTTGAGAGTATCTTGTATTTGCTTGCTATTCTATGGGAGTTATTTTGCATTTTAGCACAATAAACATACAAAATTGGATTTTCTGCCTCGTCTTAACTGAAGAATAAAACAGGAACAGATTGGAAGTTTAGAATACAATGACAACTACACCAAACTTCGATAAACCTTTCCATTAGAAACAGGCTCAGATTTTCCATTAAAAGGATCCCAGAATTTATTATACAAGGCACAACTGAGTTGTTTCTGTTTACATTTTTTTGGTAGTATTTAAATCCATTGACCATTTTATGCTTTTTTTCAAATGGCACATCATTGGAGAGTAAATGGGGATTATATCTTGATTTCTGTTTTAACTGGAGTCAAAATATGTACGTTTTCTACTTAAAAGAATTTACTCAGTTGTGATTTACCATCAATATTTACAAATGGATCCTGAATCAAAATGATTGAGAACTGTTGTTCTAATATGGCTCAAAAACAAGAAAGCTTGCTCCTTCTGTCTCTGTAGGACAAAAAGGGTCAGAGATGGTACAAGTGAATGTGAGGGCAGGGTGCAAGTTAGTGGCAAAGGTGATGGAAATGACAGGCTGTGTATGAGTACAGGAGGTAGCACTGATGCAGTCATTGATGTAACAGAGAAACAGCTGGGGAGAGGAGGGCCAGAAAAGGCTTGGAACAAGGACTGTTCCACATAACCAACAAAAAGACAGGTGTAGCTGGAGACCATACGAGTGCCCCTGGCTATGCCTTTGATCTGTAGAAAGTGGGAGGAACTGAAAGAGAAGTTGTTGAGAGTAAGGACAAGTCCTGCCAAGCGGATGAGATTGTTAGTGGAGGGGAACTGTTTGGGGGTTTGTTCAAGAAAGAAACAGAGGGCCCTAAGACCTTCCTGATGGAGGACAGAGGTGCATAGAGACTGGAACATCCCTGGTAAAGATGAGCCGGTTAGAACCAAGGAATTGGAAGTTATCTAGAATTGGAGGGCATGAGAGGTGTCACTTTTGTCTTAAAATGGCACAGGTCATTCAGCCTGTAGGTCCATGTCAACTTCCAAGGCAGCAATCCAATTAGTCCCCTTATTTCCCTATGTCCCTGCAAACTATTGTTTGTCAAATATGCCGATCAATTCCCCTTTGATTTTTTTTGTCAGTACCTTGCAAAATATACTTTCAGTAGCCAATTAATCTACCAACATGTCTTTGGATTGTGGGAAGAAACCAGAGTACCCAGAGGAAACATGTAAACTTCACACAGCATCAGAGGTCAGGATTGAACCCTGGTCCCTGCAGCTTCACAGGAACTTCAATCCACAATCACCGTCTCAGACACGAGATATCAGCAGTGTATGGCAGCTTAAAACCAAATTTCATGCTTCTGATCAGAATCAAGTAGGCAACAATGCAAGTGTTTAAATGTGAATTCCTGGTAAAGAATCAGAATCAGGTTTATTATCCTGGATATATGTTGTGAAATTTGTTGTTTTGTGGCAGCAGTACAGTGCAAGATATAAAAATTACTTTAAGGTACCAAAAATAAATACTGTAAATAAACAGTGCAAAAGAGGAATAATGAGGTAGTGTTCATGGGTTCATGGACTGTTCAGAAGTCCAATGATGGAAGGGAAGAAGCTGTTCCTAAAACTTTGATTGTGGGTCTTTAGGCTTCTGTACCTCCTTCCCAATGGGAGTAATGAGAAGAGGGCATGTCCCAGACGATGAGGGTCCTAAATGATGGCTGACACCTTCTTGAGGCACTGCCTCTTGAAGCTATTCTCGATGGTGGGGAAGGTTGTGCCCATGATGGAGCTGACTGAGTCTACAACTCTGGTGAGGACTGGTGTGTGCTCTGTTGACTTTCTCTTCCTGAAGTCCACAATCAATTCCTTGGTCTTGCTGACGTTGAGTGCAAGGTTGTTGTTGCAACACCACTCAACCAGCTGATCTATCTCACTTGTGTATGGCTTCTTGTCGCCACCTGAGATTCTGCCAACAACAGTGGCGTCATTGACGAATTTATAGATGGTATCTGAGCTGTGCCTAGCCACACAGTCATGAGTGTAGAGAGTAGAGCAGTGGGCTAAGCACGCATCCTTGAGGTGCACCTGTTGATTGTCAGCAAGGACAAGATGTTATTACCGATCCGCATTGACTGTGGTCTCCCAATTAGGAAGTCAAGGATCCAGTTGCAGAGGGAGGTACAGAGGCCCAGGTTTTGAATCTTGTTGATTAGTACTGAGGGGATGATGGTGTTGAACACCGAGCTGTAATTGATAAACAGCAGCCTGAAGTATGTATTGCTGTTGTCAAGGCGCTCCAAAGCTGAGTGAAGAGCCAGTGAGATTGCAGCTGACCTGTTGTGGCAGTAGGCAAACTGCAGTGGGTCCAGGTCCTTGCTCAGGCAGGAGTTAATTCTTGCCATGACCAACCTCTCGAAGCACAGGTGGCAACAAAATCTGATGGGACAACTTCCAGTCAATTTTCACTGTCAAAAGTTTATTGATTAATAATCGTCACTCAACAACAATCATACATGGAATGGTGTCCCAAAGGGCAAGTTAATGCAATCATAAAGGCTGAAGAATACAATGGAATTAAAAAGGCAGGAAACAAGAATATGGTAAACAATTGCAATGACATAAAATAAAAGTCTCATTTGCTCATTGTATTGATCATTCTTTACTTTCTATTACTAGGTATTAACTCAAACCTCACCTGATAATCAGTTCCTGGTAAAGATAGGCATTTAAAGATCCAAGATGAGCCAAGAAGATTATCCTGCCCGTTGACACGAGATACTGCAGATGCTGGAATCTAGAGCCACACACAAAAAGCTGGGGGAACTCAGCGGGCCAGGCAGCATCTATGGAGGGCAATGGACAGTCGATATTTCGGGTCGAGACCCTTCATCTGGACTGGATCCGAAATGTCGGCTGTCCATTGCCCTCCACCGATGCAACCTGACCCACTGAGTTCTCACAACGTTATCCTACCTGCCAACCTATCACATTTCATGGTCTGAAACCATGTGACATTAAAGAGTACACAGTAACATTATGATAAAGTTACTGAATTAGCAGCTAAGGACCTGGACTATCACACCAGAGACACGTGCACATCTGCAATGACAACTTAAGAATTCAAAATTAGTTAAAAAATAAATCTGGAATGAAGCTAGTTTTAGTAATGGCGAGCATAAGTCTGCTGGATTGTCATAAAAATCCATCTAGTTTATTTGGATCCTTCAGGAAAGGAAATTACAACCTGCTTGGAATGCCAGTCACACCAGTATGTTTTACTTTTAATTAATTCTGAAATGGTTCATAAAATCACTTAGTCAGCATCAATTTGGGACAGGCAATGGGTGATAGGTACCAGCATACCAGTGGTGTCCACATCTACGAGTGAATAATTAAGAGCTTGGGACACCGCAAGGAAGGGTGCCCGGTAAATGCACATAATAACGTTAATAATTTAGGTTTATGTTTCACTTTGGTTGTGTCTAACATTATGTTTGAATTACTTTATGTATGCCATACACATACACATTTCTGACTATGCTTACCCTTGTTGCTAAATTTAAAGACTAAATATCATCCATACGAACTAAAATTGGAGTCAATATCCATAAATGAAGAAAATTATATTGTATTAAAAATATACAGGCTGTCCCTGAGTTACCAACACCCAACTTATAGAGACCCCCATGTATGAACAAACACCCATAGTATTATTAAATTCATAAGTCTGATGTACGTACACATATTCATTCCTACAAATGGCAGAACAAGTTTCCTCTTTCTCTCCACTTTTCATAATTGTTCTTTCTTATCAATCTTATGTGCTTTTGATGCCATTCATTAAAATACTGTGGAGCTATAATGATTTTTACATATTTCCCAACTTACAGATGAAATTTACTCACGGATATCTGAAAAATCAGAACCCATTCATTGTACAGGAAGAGCCTTTAGAAAGAGTTAAGAAAGTGATCAAGGCAAAAAAAAATGAATTTAGGAATTACACTTCTGGTTACCGTTGGTCAAGACAGCAACAGAAGTTCCTTACTCCACTTTAAATACTAAAACAGAGGCCTCAGATAAGAAGTTATCTGAAAGACATTACCTCCAACAGTGCAGAGCTTCATCACTACTATCTTATTAATGACGCAAGAGGTCATTCAGCCCATTGAGTCTATGCTAGCTCCCAGGGGGACAAATCCCATTAGCCCCTTATTTCCTTGTACCCCTGCAACTTAGAGTCATAGAGTAACAGGCCCTTCAGCCCAACTCATCGATGCCGACCAAAATGTCTATCCAAGCTAGTCCCATTTGCCTGCATTTGGCCCGTATCCCTCCAAACCTCGGAGACACAAGAGACTGCAGATGCTGGAACCTGGAGCAACAAACAGTCTGTTGGAGGAGTTCAAATGTCTTTTAAACATTGGAATTGTTGACAACATGATGACAAACTTATTCTTTCCCACACATGCCCTTGATTCTTCTGGTCATTGGGTACACCAAAGTAGTCAATCTGTCAGCAAATCTTTGGGATGTGGGAGGAAACCGAAGCACCCGGAAGACAACGTCTGTATTGCAGCAAAATAGTTCATTTCAACCGCACGATTGTAAACAAGCGCTGATAATGCAATGAAGACTGTTTATATTGAGGAATAGCTCGGATTCCTCTCCACCAGCCGCTCGCGTTAGGCTTCATCTCGGCAGAAGTAGGGGAAGGCCGGGCGTCTCCTAGCAACCGGTTGGGCGTTGATTGGCGCGTTCGGCCGGCGCCAGTTTCAAACGGAGGGGCGGTTGGAGGTGGGGCCTGGGCTTCCGGTGCAGGGCGCCACTGTCGTCGGCCCGCACCGCACCGCTATCCCGCAGAGCCATGAGCAAGGCTGATCCGGCGGCGCAGGAGAACAGGAGGCCGCGGCTGAAGAGGAACTCCTCGGCTCCTTCCAGCACGCCGGAGCCGTCGGACGGCAGCCTCCGCCGGTGAGTTGCGGGAGAGCGGAGGCTGTAGTGAGGGGCCGGTGGCGCCACACCCCGCCCTCCCCAGTTAACAGCGCGTCCGCTCTCCCTCCCCACCCACCGGCGCCGGACTCTCTGCCCTCTCCCCACCGCCACAGTCACCACCCACACCCCCCCCCCCCCCATCACTGCCCCCATCACTTCCCCCTCCGCATTGCCGCACACCCACCTGCCACCGTGGATTACACGCTGCTTTTTGCCCTTCCCCCCCCCTTCCCCGCCATGCTTCTTCACCTGCCCCTGCCCCTCCCTCACATCCAATATTGTGTTCACATCTGGCCAAGTGTTAGAACAAACAGTACAGGCCCTTCAGCCCATAATGTTGTGCTGACATCTTATCCTGCTCTAAGATCAATCTAACCCTTCCCTCCCACATCTCTCCCTACTTTTCTATCATTCATGTGTCTATCTAAGAGTCTCTTAAATGTCAGTAATATATCTGCCCCCACAATCTCTGCCGGCAGTGTGTTCCATGCACCCACCACTCTCTGTGTGAAGAAAAAACTTACCCTGACATCCCCCGATATCTTCCACCAATCAACTTAAAATTATGTCCCCTAGTGTTAACCATTGTTGCCCTGTGACTATTTAAAGCCCTGATGGTTTTGACTGGAAACTACGTCCATTCTTTCTTCTACCCCCCCCCCCCCCCCAAACACACATGCTGCTGGACCAGCTGAGTTCCTGCAGCAGATAGTTTGCTTGGCTATTTAAAAAAAACAAACTCTTGTCAACATTTGAAGACAGGAGAAACTGCAGGTCCTGGAAATCTGGGACAAAATGCACAAGATGCTGGAGGAGCTCAAGTGGGTCAGGCAGCATCTATGGAGGGAAAGAAGCAGTCAGCATTTGAAAGAGAACATCTAAATTCAAAAGTGTTGATGCTTTGAAACTCCTGAATCGGATTTTCATTTAAGCTTCAATTGCAGGAATGATGAATTTGTGAGGTTCATCTTGGCCATTCAGTCAGCACTCGGGATGATATAATTCCATTCTGGTTTTGTGGGTCCTAAGGTGGATTCTCTGGAAACTACAGATTCCTGCGCAAATGGGGCAGGAGGTATCTGATGGGTCCTGCTGGTTGGTTTGTAAAGTGATGCACTCCTTTCCTCTGCTTATGCGGGGCCTCTGTGTGGTGCCATTGTACCATCTTGAGGGTCTCCTTACCACCCTGAGTGCTTCTCCACTTAGACTGATCATGGACAGGACACTAAAGGCAGTGTTGGCACATTGATGTCTGCATCAATGAGAGCTAGTTCCCAAATGTGGGAAGTGATGCTCATTTTCCAGTGTCTTGCCATTGAGCCTTAATCATCAGCAGGCCCTGTGTTGTGTGCCTTGGGTATTGGGGCCGTAGATGGTTTCTACAGCACTGAAGAACTCATTCATGTTGTGGCTGTCAGTGAGTTGCTGAGTCTCTCCAGCTCCCTTCATCTTTGGGTCCTGGGTTTCCTGCTGCACCTCTCTGCCTGTGGGTACTGTAAAGCTGTTTTTTTTCTCTCTAATATGTGGAGCTTCCTTCACATATTTATAACACTGCATTACATTTGCAGTGAATTAGCTCCTCAATATCCTGGTTATTCTCGCCAAACTAGTCCCATTTCTTCCCGTTGGAGAAGCTATTATTATAGGTGCTAATTATGGTAGACTTTAGGTCAGCTCAGGAGCTTGGAGGGGGAAAGTTAACAAATAGTTTGTGTGACAAGCTTTGAAAAGAGCTAGCTTTGTTAGGTCCTTGAGACCTTTAACGTTGATCTTTTTGCAACAATACTTCTGATATTGCTGAAGCCTTTAAGGCGATAATAGTGCAGATTGGACAGTGGTCAGTCCAATAGTCTTAAGTGCCTTCGCAATTCAGTAGATGACATGGACAATTTTGTGGTCTCTATCATATGATGATGTAATCTAGCAGGTACAAGTGTTTGGTAAATTGGTTTATTATTGTCACGTGTACTGAGGTACAGTGCAAACCTTCGCTTTGCATGTCATCCATACAGATCATTTCATTACAACGGAGTACAGAATGCAGATAAAGTGTTGCATTTACAAAGAAAATGCAGTGCAAGGAGACAATAAGGTGCAAGGTCATAATGAGGTAGATTGTGAGGTCAAGAGTCTGTTATTGTACTAGGGGACCATTCTATAACAGCAGGATAGGAGTTGTCCTTGAGCCTGGTGGTACGTGCTTTCAGGCTTTTGTATCTTCTGCCTGATGGGAGGGGGGAGAAGAGAGAATGTCTGGGATGGGTGGGGTCTTTGATTATGTTGGCTGCTTTACCAAGGCAGCAAGAAGTGTAGATGGTCCATGGAGGGGAGGCTGGTTTCCATGATGTGCTGAGCTGTGTCCACAACTCGCTGCAGTTTCTTGCGGTCTCGGCAGAGCAGTTGCCATACCAAGCTGTGATGCATCTGGAAAGGATGTTTTCTGTGGTGCATCAATAAAAATCAACGATGGTCAAAGGGGACATGCCAAATTTCTTTGAACTGCTGAGGAGGTTGTGCTGGTGAGCTCTCTTGCCTATACCTGGTTGGACCAGGACAGATGATTCGTGATGTTCACTCCTAGGAACTTGAAGCTTTCGTCCCTCTCGAGCTCAGCACCGTTGATGTAAACAGGAGCATGTGAACCGCTCCCCTTTCTGAAGTCAACGACCAGCTCATTTGTTTTGGACTGGAGGTGTGGTCATCACATTGTGCTGTGATAAAACAGTATGTTTGTTGTGATGAGATCATGCTCCAAGCAGTTTGATAAGAGTAGGACCACAATGGAGTTGGCCTTTTGTACTACTTCCTTACCAATCATGCCTTACCAGAGGGTTGTGTCCCTTTCATCCTGGCATTGAAGTAACCCAAGACGATCCATGTCTTTCTGGGTTATCTTTCCCCCAAATCCTCCTTGGTCTCATCATTTGTGGGGTACTCCATTTGGCGGCACGCATGTTGCTGGAAATTTTGTTCTTGTTGGAATGAGCCATAACATGTGTCATGTCAAGGTGTTTTGGAGCCACTCATTTCATGCCTATTATGCACATTAAAACAACTTTTATGAAAACTTTTTCTTCCCTGTAAAGATTGATTTTTCTTGAATGAATACCTATTTTCTTCTTGCCACGTTAAACCAGAAAATAGTCCTGTTGGTGATCAGCTGGTGTTCTAATTTCTCCAAGGACAATGACTTAAAAGTTACACCAAACAGTTTTGTTTTTAAATTAGTAATTACACTTGTGTTAAGCCTGTCCAGGACTGGAATGATAAGTCATTTTCTTTTATATAGTATCTTTTGTAATCTTGGGATGTGCCAAAGCATTTTCCAGCCAATGAAGTACTTCAAATGTGCATTTATTGTTGTAGTGTAATCCTTGATCCCAAGGGACGAACAAAAAAGAAAAAGAATCACTGTAATGTAGAAAATGAGACACCAAGTTTCCACCAATAGAAATGATTGTTTTTGGTGTTGGTTAGCTAGGAAATTATTTTTTAAAAAAGCAATTTTTTGACTTTATGATTATTGTAAATACCACCATAAATAAAATTGCTAAAATCTTAAGCACATTCTCAGGTCGTCTGGATTCTATTTGAACTGGGCAAATGGGCTATTTGTCCAGAGGGAACAGCACCAAGAAAAGCAACTTTGGAACTTGTTACCAATATATGGAATAAGGATATTTCTCGCTGCCTTGGTAAAGCAGCCAACATAATCAAAGACCCCACCCACCCCGGACATTCTCTCTTCTCCCCTCTCCCATCGGGCAGAAGATACAGAAGCCTGAAAGCACGTACCACCAGGCTGAAGGACAGCTTCTATCCCGTTCGTTCTAAGACTATTGAACAGTTCCCTAGTACGATAAGATGGACTTGACCTCTCAATCCACCTCATTATGACCGTGCACCTTATTGTCTACCTGCAGTGCACTTTCTCTGTAACTGTTACACTTTATTCTGCATTCTATTATTGTTTTACCTTGTACTATCTCAATGTACTGTGTAATGAATTGATCTGTATGAATGGTATGCAAGACAAGTTTTTCAGTGTACCTTGGTACATGTGACAACAATAAACCAATTCCAATTGTGATGAATCAAGATAAATCAGAACAGATTCGAGCCATAGAAATCTGATTCACTTAAGCCCATTACAGCTGTGGTGAATTGTTTATCTTTTGAATGGGATTTTCCAGATCATTACTTCGTCAAGATGCACGTGGCACTGCTTTCTTTGGCATAGCCAGAATTTATTCCCCACACAAGTTGCTCAAAGGAGCAGATGTGTCCTTCAATTTAGTCAAAAGGGCCATGCACTAATAAAAGATGTTTAAGGCTGAATTGTTGCAATGTGATGATACTTTTTGATTAATTAGCTAAGCTTTTGCAGTTCCAACAATTTTAAAGGAATGTAGTGTTGTGTCAAATATGGTTTACTAGCATACTTGTTGATGTATACTAGAATTGTGGAGGAATCTTTCCCAGTTACCTGATGCACTTGCATGTTGGCCTTCAATTCCTTGCTTACAACATACCTAGTCAACTTTGAACATCAACATTACTCAGTCTTTCATCATTTTTTAAAGTATGCTGTTTTACTGCTTTGTGCACCAAAGTGGATAACTTCACAATTTGCCTGCAATGTTACATCTGCCTTGTTTGCCCATTCACTCAGTTTGTCCCTATCACCTTGAAGTTTTAGCAACCTTCTCCCTACTTGCAATTCCACTGGTATTTGCATCATCAGCAAACTTGGAAATATGATATAAGGTTCCCTCTGACAAATCACTGCTCTAGATTGTAAATTGCTAGGGCCCCAAGTACTCATCTCTGCAATGTCCCACTAGTCTCCACTTGTGAACATGAGAAAAATTTGTATTTTGCCCACTCGTTGCTTTCTGTCCTGAATCCATGTCAGTATAGTGCCACCAGTCTATTTCTCTGTTGACCAACTTCCTCTGTATGGATCCTTATTGAAAGTCTTATGAAAATTGAAATGTACCACATCCACTGGTTCTCGTGCTATTAGAAACATCCTCAAGGAACCCCAGTAGATTACTCAAACATGATTTCCTTTCATAAGTCCATACTATCATTCTTTTCAAGGAATTCTTGTTATTATAGGTTCCTGTATATTCCCTGATGCTGGGCTAACAGCTTGTTAGTTCCTTGTTTTCTCTCTCCCCCTCTGAGGAGGGTTGCATTTGTTCCAAGGTGACTGATGAAGCCAATGTGAAACTGTGGATTCTTCCACAAATGGGACAGGAAGGGCCCAATGGGACAGATGGGTGGGTAGTTTATGAAGTGGTACACTCCTTCCTTTTGCACAGGGCTTCTGTGCTGTCAGTGTGTGTCCTTGAGACTTCAATATCATCCTGAATGCTCTTTCTCAACTTTGAACAATTGTGGTTCAGAGATTACCAAGAGTAATTAGAGATGTTGCCTTTATCTCTGGCTTTAAGTCTGGAATCTCTTCCTCTGGATGGTAATCATTACGAACGAGCAACAAAAAAAACACTCAGAGTCATGTATAAGTGTTTAAAACTATTTTATTAATAACTAATTATGATAATAAGAAAAATAAAAGTAAAAATTTTAGAATGTTGGAAGTAAAAATGTTAAATCTTGAACATTAACCCCCAAAACTAAACTCGAAGTGTGTGTGTGGCAAATTCCCAAAGTCCAAGTCCAGGAACAGTTCTTAAAGTTCAGTTCAGCAAGCCATAAGGTGAAACGTGAGCAAAGGCTTCTTCAACAACCACTGTTGACTGAAGACAAAATGTAGAGAGAAAATAGAGTAATTACAAAATCTAAATGTTCTACTTTGGAACCCAAACGACACCTCAGTGTTTACTCAGCAGTGACCACTTCACCGCATCTTCCTCACCCCGAAAGGCTCTCGAATCGTGGCCGTCCACACAAGTACCTGTTTCCTTCTACAGGTCAACAACAAAGTGAACTCCATTGCTTTGTTCCAAAGTATCTGCCACCCTGAAAAGCATCCAAGACGTAGCCGTCCACACAAATACCTGCTTCACTCTACAGGTTAATGACAAAGTGGATTCCACCAGATTACGCCAGGATTGTAGTGACAGGCACAGTTGCTGTTTTTCATCCATCGATAGAGACTAGCAGTCTCTCTCTCCCTCTTCTCTCTCCTCCCCCCCCCCCCCCCCCCACCGACTGACTGCTTCAAAAACGTCATTATGTCCTTCTGTTGACGTAAGCATGCCACACACACAACTATGCTCTATCTTAAAGGGACATTCACCAATAGTAACCCAGTTCGTAACACAATCTCTTCCAATGACAGATTTTAGATGTGTTTTGGGAGTCTGTTATCGAGTATTCAAACAATGTGGCCTGGACAGCGAGCTGACTGAGTGTAATTATGCCCTAAATTGCTGGGAGAGAACACTGATATTGGTTTGTTTATTCTTCCAGTGAGTTTAGAGGATTTTGCAGAGACTGTATTGATGATGCCTTTCAAGTGTCTTGAGGTGTGTGTTATAGATAGTGCAGGTTTCAGTGGGGCAAAGGATTACTGCCGCCTGGTAGAACAGGATGGTAAACCATAATTAATCTCTGCCTTTGCTGTGAAGTGACTTCCAAGGCATGAGAAATGATGCACATTTTCCAGGGTTTCACCATGACCTTTTGTTGTCAGGGTTTAGCATTATGCAGCAGAGGACCTTTGTCTGCTGATTTTAAGTCCTGACTTTGTATTCCTCAGTAAATGAGGCAACAATGGCTTGAAGCTCAGCATCTGAACATGTGTAAACATAAGCATCATCTGCATATTCCAGTTCAACCACCAACATTGGGTGATCTTGGTTCTGGGAGCGTAGTCACCATACATTGGACAGCTTCCCACAGGGTCTGAAGATTAGCTTTACTCTCGTAGGAAGGTCTTCAGAAATGAGGTGAAATGATGCAGCAAGATTTTCCTGACATTTATCGAGCAGCACAGTGGCACATTTAATAGAGCTGCTCTCGCCTTCAGTGTTGTCCATGTAGAGTTTACACATCCCCCATTTGTCTGTATGTGGGTTTCTTCCAGGTTCTCCAGTTTCCTCATCATTCCCAAAGACATGGGTTGAACAAGGCCATGCATCATGGTTGATGCTGATCCCTGAAATTTTATTAGAGTTGCTATGCAGCAAAGACCATGTCCACGATGTTTCTGAATGGACAGAATCCACTTTGTGCTTTGGGGAGCAGCTCTTTGACCACTGCAAGGAGGCAGTTGAGGAGGACCCTGGTGATGACTTTCCCTGTAGCAGACAACAGGGAGATGACCTCCATCCTTAGTTACCACGGTTGTATGTTTCTCTTGTTCGTAGTGGTCATGATTATGGCGTCTGAGGTCCCATGGTATATCTTTCTCTTCCCAATTATAGGACAATGAATTCAAGGGTGGTACCATATGCTTCCAAGGCCTTGTTATTTCATAATCATGTAGATGAAGACACAAACATAGCTTAATGGACTAGCTTCTGAAAAAAACGAAGCAATAATTTCTTTAATTAAAATGCATAACAGCATCTTGACACTGATTTTCACAATGTTAACTGCTTCACAAATTATGTTTTTAATTATTTAAACAATACAAATTGTGGTCCCTGGCATATCTAGGTGATTTAAACTGTGAAGGAGATTATTTTGGCCTGAATTCCCCTTGTAAGAGGTGATGTCCGCTTCAATCAGAAATGGTTCCAGTTTGCAGAAAAGAATTGATAGATCAGTTCCAGTGCATGATTTGTTCCCATCGTCAGATTCTTCATATTTAAGAACTTATCTGTACATTTTCAAGTGCATATATTGAGTAAAATTGTTAGAATTTCTCCGGGTGGTGTGTTGTGTGTGATTAGAGTTGTATTCACAAAAGAAAGGCAAAATCTTGGCACACAAATCTCAAGCAAATCTGAATCACAATATCCAAGTTGCATGTGCTCACGGCCAAATCTGAGAAGTCCATATAAGGATCCTCCTTCTGCAAGCCTTCGTTTTAAGCATTGAAATGTGGAAGATGCATTTCATTTGATGCTTATGACCGTGGGGATGATGATGCTGAGTTGTATTGAGTTTTCCTTCCCTTTTCCTTTATTGCCACCCACTCTCCTCCTCTCTCTGCACCCCCCCCCCCCCCGCTGTTCCCAAGTCATTGCACTGGGGTCATTTACTTATCTTTCAATTTACATGATTGAGATTGGATAACTCTGTACAAATCAGTTATTGAATTGAGGTTTTTGTTGATCTAGTTTGCTTTTTAGCTCATTGTGCCATGTTATTTTTATATTCACCAAATTAGAGAAATTCTGTTTATGAATTAATAGCTAAACTTTGTTAAAATGTGTCGCTGAGGTAGTTAAACTCTAGTAGTTAAATTTTTACAGCTACCTTCAGTATCCTTGGGGCAATTAATCATGGTTCATTATGCTTCTGTACATCATTGTTTCATAGCTGTGCTCTCAATGATCATCCAGAGTACCAAGAATGACCAAAGCAGATGCCATTTTTCCAACCTTTAGCTTGGTTAAAAACAGGGCATTTATCTTGCAGTTTTTCACGTGGATTTATGTCTGGTTATTCTTGAAACTTTGAGCAATAGTGTTTTGAATCATTGCTACCCATTTCAGAGTATAACTTTGAGTGCTTAACAAGTTCCACATTTTCATCAAGGTACATCAGGTTGCCTATACCATCCTGGTAGTTGTGTATAATGTATTCATGATATCTTTGATGTCTATGGGCTTGCTGGGCTGCTTCTGAAAGCATATACGGTGGACAGGTTGGTGATGTAGTTGACCAATAAAGGGAAGCAATGAGCTGGTTACATTTTTACAATAGAGAGACCACATCATGTTACAGTAAAACTCTAATAAGCCGGCAAGCCTGGGTCTTTTATGGTGCTGGACTGGCAGAGTGCACTATTGGATGTTATTCCTATTAATCTTCCAACATGCTTTTAATTCACCTTTTTTGATGTTGCACAGTATTATGATTAATTTACCAGTGAACCATTAATTTCAAAGGGAGCGTGAGAACAGGATCCCTGGTGTGTTGAAAGGCAGGATCAGGTTTATTATCACTGACATATGTCATGAACTTTGTTGTTTTGCAGCAAGACATAAAGCCATCACCTGGTAAGCCAAATGCCAAGCCACTGGGATTTCCGAACAGTTGGATAGCAGATTGAGTATTGCTGTAATTACTGTGTTGTTAAATTTATTTTCAGAAATTGCTGTGATATGAATTGAAATGCTTTGAGTTGCTAGTAAATTACCACAGGTACAAGATCTATTGCCTCCTAGCTGTGTAACTGTATTTTGTGAACAGGTGAACCACACAAACTCTTGTTTTTTAAAAAAAAGCATTATTCTGTGGCTACACTCATCCACTGAAATGCCACCCATTAGCAACGTGTTCCCTTCTTTGGCATGAAAGGATACAATAGCTGACATGTATTCTTTGGGGTTTAAATTGAGGAGTGATCTTATTGAAACATAAGATCCTAAGGGGGCATGACAGGGAGATGTTGAGATGTTTCCACTGGTGTGAGAGTCCTCAACAAGGGGACGTAGTTGCAACCAAGGGGGCTGTCATTTAAAACTGAAGTCCTTAGGAATTTCTTGCAGAGTGTGATGAATCTCTGAATGATGAATCTTTGCCCCAGAGCCTTATGGAGTCCAGAGTCCTGAGAGTATTTAAAGGGGAGGTAGATGCATTTTTAAAAGATTAGGAATTCAGGGCTATGGGGGACTGGCACAGAAGAGGAATTAAGACATGGGGAAGATCAGCCATGGTGATGAAGTGTTACAGGAATCATATTGGAAAGAGCTCAAAAATGAGAATACAATTGAACTTGAACAGAGGTCACTGGAGGAGCAAGAAGCCACTGGCATACCAGCACCACCATTACAGCTCATCGTGAAGAAGCTTTACTCCATATTGAGAAAATGATAGCTGTTTTCAAAAATGACTGTCCCAACATGGAGTGCATGATTGAAATAGCCATGCTTTGCTCAGAGTACTTTTATCAGGTGAAAAAAAAAGAGCAGTCCAGATGACCATTGCTGCCTTCCAGAAAGCCTCAATCATCAGCCTCCCAGGAAGAACCTTCTCCATCAATGTTGTAAGCTCTCTGAGCTCAGATTTACTGGCACCACCACCATCTGAATGCCAGAGTTAGCTCTGTGTCTCGCCTGCCCTATCACCATCTCAACATGCAAAGTCAGAGTAAATCACTTGGCCCCTTTGAGTCTGCTCTCCCATTGAGATGATGGCTGATCCAAACACTACCTTAACTGAATTCCCACCTATTCATTATAAAATTTCACTCCCATTTTATCACAAAGCTATCTCAAACAAGACTCTGCTTTCTTTTGAGGATGAGTTGTGAAGAATTGTGATCCTCCAAGAGAAAATTTAACCTTGGCTGACTTAAATCTTGGATTTTTATTTGATACACTGACCCTTAGTTCTAGAATCCCCCACAAGAAGATGTGTTCACTGTGTCAAGACACCTCACAATCTTTTGTTTCATTTGATGAGTAGGGTGCATTATGTATGTTTTATTACCCTTTTTAAGATTTGATTGCTATCAAAACGTCATTTCAGATACTTGTGTTAATCTATTTTTAATTGTTTAGGTATTCTTTTTTGACAAATGTTATTGAACTCCAGAATCTAATCAAAGGTTTAACATTGAAACTAATGGGAAATGCCATTTTGATTTGCTGGTTTTCCCCTTACAAAATATTTTTCTGCAAGTAACCCTTCATAAATTGAGGAATGCCTGTCATGTTTCAGAATTAATTTCAGCATTAAAATAGTAACTAATGAAATGTCCACCAGAGTGCAGCAGAGGCTCTGAGATGTGGAAGACCACGATATTGTACAGTCAGGTTTAAGAGTGGATCTGGCTGTTCTGTTAACTGTTGAAACTAGTAAGATTGCATGCAGGTTACATCTGTGAATTATTGTTGGAGTGGAAGTTAATAGATGACTTAACTGCAAGCCACGTTGACATTTGCAACTAACAAGCATTTGTGTCAGGGTGATGCAAATCTTCACAATTCCAGATGAAACTGTGGTAGAGATTTGAAGTCTTAGTTGCAGAATTAAAAAGGAGCAAATGATTCAAGATTTAACTTAGCCAATATTGATTGTTACTGTGCAAATTCTGTTTTGTTTTTGAAGCAGTTTTCTATTATCAAGTGTGCTCTTTTACATCACAAACCGATTGATGTAATGGTTAATGTAACAGCAATTTCTTGATATTTTTCATACTTGTCCTTTGGGGCATTAAATGTAGCTAGTTTTCATTTTACCAAACTGTTTCAATTTTAGTCAAAGTTGCAAGATAAATACAGGATGTTGTTGATGGGATGTTACAATGTTCTCTTCAAGACTCTGAACTTGCAAATAACATCTTCATTATGATTTAAGAGACATGCTTACGATATAAGTAATTTGGTTTAAACAGTCATGATGGTTCAAGTTTTTAAAAAAAAATGTTTTTCACTATTATTTAAGCATTCCCTAATTATTCTACCCTTCCACTTAACAACCCTAACCATTTCAGCAAACCTGATAAAGTGATCAACCCTTGGCTAACTGTGAAAGCAAACCAACTGTAAAATGATTCAGTGCTGGTTAGGTGGTGGGGATGGGGATTAGGTTTGCAGAAATCCACACATTCAACCTAAAATTAGATCCCTATGGTTAAAAACATTTGAATGGTACATTTGCACTGTTACTTTTCTCCCCTCTGACCTTCAATAAATGTAAATGGCAAGTCATGATTTGATTAAACTACCATTCCACACAGGAATTTTCAGCTTGCCTTTATGGATACTGAGAGGATGTTTCACCTTTTGGCGGAATCCTCAATATTGACCTTCAAATAAATTCAGTGATTCAGCTTCCAGAGCGCTCTGATAAGATATTTTTATTAGTCACATGTACATCAAAACACAGTGAAATGCACCTTTTGCGCAGAGTGTTCTGGGGGCAGCCCGCAAGTGTCGCCACGCTTCCAGCGCCAACATAGCATGCCCACAACTTCCTAACTCGTACGTCTTTGGAATGTGGGAGGAAACCAGAGCACCCGGAGGAAACCCAGGCAGACATGGGGAGAACGTACAAACTCCTTACAGACAGCGGCTGGAATTGAACCCAGGTTGCTGGAGCTGTAATAGCGTTACGCTAACCGCTACACTACCGTGCCTGAATTCTGGCAGCAGTACAGTGCAAAGACCATAAAATTACTAAATTACGAAATAGTGCAAAAAAAGGGATGATGAAGTAGTGTTCATGGACCATTCAGAAATCTGATAGTGGAGGGAAGGAAGCTGTTCCTAAAACATTGAGTGTGGGTCTTCAGGCTCCTGTAACACCTCCCAGATGATAGTAACAAGAAAAGGGCATGCCCCGGGTGGTGAAGGTCCTTAATGATGGATGCTGCCTTCTCAAGGCACAGCCTCTTGAAAATATCGTCATAGGCGAGGAGGGTTGTGCCCATGATGGAGCTGGCTGAGTCTACAGCCCTCTGCAGCCTCTTGCGATCCTGTGTATTGGAGGCTCCATACCAGATTGATGCAACGAGTCAGAGTGCTCTCCACTGTACATCTGTGGAAATTCGCAAGTCCTTGGTGACATTCCAAGTCTTCTCCAGCTCCTAATGAAGTAGAGCTGTTGGCGTGCCGCCTTCGTGATTGCATCAATGTGTTGGGTCCAGTGCTTTCCCACTTTGTAAGCAAATTTACTGACAATGTAGTATGCAGTGTTCCTTCATCTAAGTCATTATTACAGATTATAAATTGTTGAGGACCTAACACTGATCCCTGTGGTACCACATTAATTATAGCTTGTCAACCTGAAACAACTTTTTTCTGTTAACTAGCCAATCCTTTATCCTTGTATTACTCAAACTGCTACGAGTGTTACCTTGCACAGTTAAAATTTGTGGCAACTACTGGAAATCTAAATACACATCTGCTAATTGTTAAATAACCTGATTGCAGTAACACTATATCTGTTAGCTAGTAGAGTTTATTTCCAATTTTGCTATAAAAGGCAAAAGTTAATTGAACTTTTTGTAATGGGTTTTTTGGTTCTTGATGTTGCAGTAATGAGCAGCAGAAGATCCTACCATATCTGTGATTAGCATTTATCCAGGATAGCCAATGATGCTGGCAGTAGTAATTCCATTAATTGGTTATCAATTGGATACAATATTCTAACAAAATGAGTTAGGCTTGCTACCAGGCTTTAGTTATAATTAAGTTACGAGACTGGTAGCCACAGTACTGGAACATCTCAGTCTGGCAGCAATTAAATATGGAGTTTTGAAAATGGCTAGTCTTAATAATGGTAACCACAAAACTGCAAATGATTGTAAAAGCCCATCTTGTTTACTGTCCTTTTGAAGGAAGAAAATCTGTCATCCTTACCTGATGAAGCCTATGTGATGCCAGACTCCCCCACTCCCCCCCCCCCCCCCCCCACCCCTCCAATGTGATTGACTGTAAATGCCTCCTCGGGCCAGGGACAATCCGAGATGAATAACAAATGGCAGCACTGCCAGTAATGTCACGTCCTGAAATGAGGAAAGGTACAGATGCATTTCTCCCAAGTGAATTTCTCTCATGATTTCTCCCATGTTATTCTCACTTATCTTTTGTTTCTCTTCAGCCTAGAATTAGTATGTGATCTCTATGGATTTCCTCATTCCAACCAGTTGGAAATGTAATTATTTAATTTTCTCAATCATTTTTTAATCACATGGGACATGTGTATAGTATAGTTTAACGTTCTAGCTAGGGTAATATCATTCCTATCTTTATTGTTTAGAGGACTGTACACTACATGTCTCTGATCTTGATGTAAAGTTCAGGCATGTGACGATATTGGATAAGGAGCAAAGAGATGTTGGCTTGGTTTTAAGAATAAAAATTGTCCTTCATCTGTGGTTGCTTTTCATACAACTACACTGGCTGTATCCTACTCACCTACTCCAAAAGCACTTCCCAAACCTGTAGCCTCTACTACCAAGAAGGATAATGGCTGAAGGTGCATGGGAACACCACAGTCTGCAGGTTCCTCAAAAAGCAGGTTTGAATTCCTCACTTCTTTCATTTCTGCGTGCCCCCCCACCCCCCCAAAAAGGCAGCAGCTGCAGCAGGGAGGGGCATTCATCAAACTAGGTGATTCCACGAAAAACTGTTTGGAAGCTTTTGAAATTCTGTGGAATAATTACTTTAAGGAATAAGAAAGTTCCTTAATTGTTCTGCTTTACAGGTACTTGTAGCGTAAATGACCACCACCGCTCTACTCCCTGAATTATGCAAAATAGAAGCAGGAGTAGACCCACATGCCTGCTCCACTCTTCAATAAGATCCTTCACCACAGTGCCATTTACACACACACTCCAGCACTGATTCCTGTAGGACTGCTTTAAATATAGCCTCCCAACTCTTGATACCCTTATTATCCAAAAATCTATCTGTCTTTGTCTTGAATATACAGTGTGACAGAGACTTCTTGACACTCCACGGCACAGAATTCCAAAGATTCATTGTTCTCAAGTTATTTTCATCTCTGCCTTGAATGGCTGACACCAGTTTTGAGAATTTGAACCCCTCATTCTTAAAAACCCCCAGCCAGGAGAAATACCATCTTTACATTCACTGTGTCAAGTCTCCTTTGCATTTCGTATATTTCAATGAGATTGCATCTCAATCACTTAAAATTTAGGGAATATAGGTCCAGTTATTCAATCTATCTCCTAGTAGACCCCACTCCTATGAACCAATTTGGTGAAGCTTTCTAACATCCTTTTTTTGCAATTATATCCTTCCTTGGATAAGGGGACCAGATCTGTGTAGAATATTGCAGGTGCTCTCTCCTCAAGGCCATAGAAATTTCAGTAGGAAGTCTTTACTTGAATGGTCTTTCAATAAATACCATACTATTTTTCTTCCCACTTGCTTACAAATGTGAACATTAACTTGCAATAATCCATGTACATCCAGATTCATCTAAATACCAACACCTTTCAACCTCCTGAGATGGAGATGGAAAGATTGAGGTAGGAGGGAGAAGTGTCAGAGATAGTCCAAGTGAATTGGAGAGCAGGATGAAAATTTGTGGCAAAATTTATGAAACTCAAGTTCTGCACAAGTGCCCACCCCGCCTCCCCTCTTTTGTCCACCTATCCCTGCTCTGCTTTTCCCTCCAATCTATTGAGCTTCCTCTTTTCCTATCTTCAGTACTGACCTGAAACATTGACCACCTGCTTTTCTCCACGGATGCTGCCTGGCCTGCTGAGTTCCTCCTGCATCAATGTTTTTCATTATCTTGAAAAATTGTTCTCCAGGTTTGTGTCCTTACAACCTCAAACTTGATCATTATTGCTCATTTGCTAAAGGATATGATTTTTTTTTGTTAATCGATTACTGAACAGAGGAACTTGTACAACTAAGTTTATATTTTTCTAACTTAAGGTGATTATTAAAAATAATTGATTTTTCATCTGTTAGCTCCATTTGAATGAACGACTTCAGCTCCTTTCACAACTGCAGGATGTCCCAAAATACTTTTCGGCCAATAAACTATTTTGCATGTCGTTGCAATGATAGAAGGATAGCTGATTTGAACATCATTGTAATAATCACCTGATGATCAGCTCCATTAAGGATAATATTGACTACAGTATGGGAAAACTTTGCTGCTGTTCTAAATATTGACAACAAAGTGTCTGATGGTTTTCATGACAGTGTCTCTAATTCTCTTTTTACCCTTCTTCCTCTGGCTCAGATCCACTTTAGCCAACTTGCAGCATGCTTAGTTCTGATTTTTGAAGTGTATTAAATTGGGATTACAGATACAATATTTTAAGTAGGTTGCTAAGTTTTGTGTTCAAGATGTGTAGGAGGGCAAGATGCTCCCGACAGTGGAAATTTTTAAAAAGTCCCCTCCTGAGATGGAGCAATTGTGCAACACTGTTTCTCAGTAGTCTGTGCTGTCCTGTCGCTGCTGAGCAACAGCAAACATTACTCATTGAGTGTATCATTATATAAGGTGGATCAGAAAACATTCTTGTATGTGGCTGTTGATATACAGCAGTTGCTAAGATAAATAACACTGGTCCTGTTGCTTACGTCAATATTATTATGGATTTATTATGGATGACCCTGTAATGTGTTAATTTAAATACAACTGAACAAATACGTTTTTATCATTTTGAGAAAAGCATTAATTACTGAAAGATATGAGCTGTAGAAGGGCCCCAGCAGCACTTTATGTAAAATGAAAATCAAAGACATGCTAGCTTGAGTAGAAGCTAATTTGAATGTGCTCTCTATTCTCAATGAACACTTTATTTCTGGCATTGTTGGCAAAATGGCTTTCCACTACTTCTCAAAGCAATCTTGGAGCCTGTGTATTGTATAAATTCAAGAAAGTCATATCAATTATTCTTATTCTAAGCGGGATACAAATGTATTTTTGTAAATGGCAGTCTCAGTTATGAAGGTAAATTATACTGTCTATACACATTGCTTTCATAAAGCTACTCTTGAAGAAAAAAGTCAAAGTTGAGTTTATTGTCATATGCACAAGTACTTGTATGCACAGGTGCAGTGGAAAAACTTGTAGCAGGATCACAGTCACATCACATCGTATAAACAGTATTCACAAGAAAAACAAATTGTACACAATTTTTACAAGAAGGAGCATAATGAGAGCAGAAGTCCATTTTAGTGCAAAGTGGTCATAGTGTTGCTGAACTGTAGTGGGTCAGGGTTGTTCCAGTTGGTTCAAGAATTGAATGGTTGAAGGGAAATAGCTTTTCTTAAACCTAGTGGTGTGGAATATCAGATTTATAAGCAATTTTTAAATGTTTCAGAAGTCACCAAAGTACTTTTAAAATGTAATCACGATTATAATGTCAGAAACACAGCAAGCAATTTGAGTGCACAAAGCTGCCACAAGTACCAATGTGATTATGATCAGATCACTGTGCATGTTAATTAAGGGATAAAAATTACCCAGGTCACTGCAGATAACATGCATGTTCCTCAAAATAACTCCATGGGATCTTTTCACATCCACTGAAAGAGCTCTTTAGCTGATCACTCATAAGCTAAGACCTCTAACAAAACAGCATTCCCTCGATTCTGCACTGCAATTTCCAAGTACGTCATTGACCTCAATTCTCCAGAATTGGATGGAGCCTTGAGCTTTCTGATGTATAGTCAGCTGAAGGACCACTGTCCCATAGGTTGTAAGTAAGACTTGTAAATATTTTGTGGGAGATGCTAAGGTTTGGTCTTTCATTGGTGTGCCCCATGGGGTCTTGCAAACAATGTGCATAATCTTATTCCTGTTACCTCTTTTCATGTTTTTGCCACTTGGGATTGCCTACGTTGGTGAGGATATGGACACAGGTATGGCCATTTAGAAGAGTAGAAAAATACAAAATATTAAATATTTGAAACTCAAATCACACATTATGCCAATATGGGACTGGAACTGTGATTCTGTTGAATGGCAAAGTGCTTGAGGATAGATTGTGTCTGGAACTTTATCCAGCTGAGTATACTGCCTTTAGGAAATTGAAAGGGGAAACCACTATTAATATATTTATCCATTGATTTCCTATCTGAAATTGCACTAAAAAATTCTAAGCAACTTACTGTTCTTATTTTGTGTATTTGGTACTCATTTGGCCTTTCTCCTCTTGGCATGTTTCCTATTAGCATATATTCACTGGCACTAGAGGAATGGAAAGTTATTTCATCAAGATGTGCAAGATTGTGAGAGGAATTGACAAGCTGGACACAGGTTGCTGCTTTAGATTGGAGAGTAGCATTCGTAGGTATGCTGTTGGGTAAGGTGTCACTCATTTAATGCTGAGATGAGGAAAATTTTCTTTGGGGGACTTCTGAAATCTTTGGAATTCTCAGCCCCAGGGGGCTGTTGGTGCTTTGTTATTGAATATGGTATTGATAATTTTTTTAGATATTTAAGGAAGGGAAAGAGCTGGAAATTTGTTCACAATTCTGAGTGTTGTACCGTTGAAAGTCAGTAACTCGTATTATGGCAATGTCGTGCACATCTTAGGTGTCCTTAGGAAAATTAGTTTCCTTGTTTTTCAGCAGTATTTTTGTTCTTCATAGCACTTTATCATAAAACCTTGTAAATAATGTGTGCTGCACTACTGGTGACATCATCTGCAATGAGGATTTTGGCTTCATCAATTTGGAAAATAAAACTTTTACTTTACTCACGGACAGCAACTTGTACTAACCTGTTTCCACTGAAACTGGCATTTAAAGGGCCAACACGCTGCATTATTTGATCTCGCTGAGATCTGCGTGCTCAAGCACAACCTTGCATGTTTAGACCTCTTTACCCATGGTGATTGGGATCCTAGACATGGTCAGCTTCCGGGTCTCAGGATCGCTCCAAGCTGCTGCTTCTGATCTCATCTCTCAGTTTACTCCTCTCAGCTGCTTTAGCAAGGTGACTCAACCTCCATACTTGGGAGTAGAGACTATTCCTTAAGTCTGCACTAGGCAGATTTGGGTGAGCAATTCCTACATTTCAGGTGCCACTCAGTGCAGGCACTAGAGACAACACATGTCCACGGAGACCTCCCAGGCAGCCTCCTGTAAGAGCACTTGGCTGTAGCCTGGAGGGTTTCCATGATACCCTTGTGTAAAGAATGTGGTTCCTGCAATCAGCTGTCTATCCAGGCCCTTCTGATCCCTAAGGAGCACACCCTTACAACTCGCACTCTTCCTCCCTCTTTCATTCAGTGTCAACTTTCACCTGTTGCAATAGAGTATTGCTCATCTTGTGCTATGTCCCTTTAAGAACTGGGAGCAAAAGTTGCATCTGCTGGCTTACATGCTGACAACTGCTTGCAACACATCAATAGAAAAGGCTGTGCTGAGACCACCTCTCCTACGTTCAACTTGGCGCCACATGGAAACCTAGCAACATTTCTGTAAACCTCACAACTCAGGTACTCTGTCTCTGTGACTCAAATTCTTTCAATGCTGATTAAAGCAGTGTCAAGTAATTTCTAAACTAAGGGATCTGAGAATCAGATAGAAAAGTGGACAGGATAAAGAATGAACAATGATCTTGAATGGTAGAGAAAGGTCAAAGGGCCTAATAGCCTACTTTGTTTTTAAAATTCTATTTCAAACATCAAAGTTATTAAGAGCAATATTTTGAATTTTGGCTAGTTGATGTATCTACTAAATCCCTCTGGGTCTTGTAGTAATAAAGAGCTATTGTTGACACATTTGGTTCTTCTGACCCTCCCTTCTCTGTTTCTTTATCTGAACTTTTTCCTCATTCCAATTACTCAGTTACCAAAACAAATAATAAGACCTGGTGAGTGTCATTCTGAGGCAAGAAGGCCAAAGATTGTGTTGTTCACTGATTTAAAACTTTTAGAGAAAGATGCTATTTTCTCAGCATGGAAAATGATGAAATATCTTCACTATGAGACAGCTTTCCTGGGTGGAACATCTCATGGAACTGTCAACCAGTCCAAGCCCATCTTGAAGTTTTTTTTTTAAAAACTGCTTAACTCTGTGATTTCTCCCCCCCCCCCCCCCCCCCCCCCCCCCATGCCAACATTTTGGCACATTTTTAAGTAAGTAGTTTTTACAAACTTAATGCAAGCACAGTAACAAAGTATGTTGCTATTGAGTTGTCCACCCAAGATTTGCCTGTGATCCTACAGTTTAGGTACATCAATATATACCATGAATCCTAATTATCTCTTGGACGTTACCGAAGTATTGGTTTATTATTGTCACTTGTACCAAGATACATCAAAAAACTTGTCTTGCATATCGATCGTACAGATCAATTCATTACACAGTGCAGTTACATTGAGTTGGTTCAGAGTGCATAGAGGTAGTACAGGTAAAAACAACAACAGTACAGAATAACGTGTCACAGCTACAGAGAAAGTGCAGTGCAATAAGGTGCACGGTCACAACAAGGTAGATCGTGAGGTCATAGTCCATCTCATCATATAAGGGAACCGTTCAATAGTCTTATCACAGTGGGGTAGAAGCTGTCCTTGAGCCTGGTGTCCTTGAGCCTCAGGCTCCTGTATCTTTTACTTGATGGAAGAAGAGAGAATGACCCAGGTGGGTGGCATCTTTGATTATGCTGGCTATTTCGCGAAGGCAGTATAAATATCCCATCTACATGCAAGATAGGATGAGTGGGAGTGTTAATGTTTCATCTGTTGAGTCTAGTAGAGATGAAAAGCTACAGAGAGAAAGTAAGTGGTCATTTGAAGTATTAATTACTGGTCGTAATATACATAGCAACCCGAGCTCACTTTATCTCTTCTTCCCACCCCACATTAATCATGTTTTTATATAAAGCCTGTTGTACACACAAAATAAAATCATAGCATAAATCGTTATCTTGTTAGAAAGGCAAAACGTATTGTCTTTATTCTAAAAGGATTTAAGTGCATGAGTAGAGATGCCTTACTGGAATTGTATAGGGTTTTTGTGAGACGATAATTCGAATAATGTGTATAATTTTGATGTACTTGCCTAAAAAAGGATATACTTACCTTAGATTGAGTGCAATAAAGATTCACTAAACTAGTTCCAAGAATGATGGATTTGCTAAATGAGGGGAGATGGAGAAGACTCTGCATTCTTTAGAGTTTCATAAAATGAGGTGATCTCATAAAATTCTTAAGGCATGGCAGAGAGGATGGTTCCCTTGCTGAGATGTCAAGAACCAGCAATCACAGAATGAAAATAAGGGGTAGATCATTTAGGGTTGCAATGAGGAGAAATTTATTCACTAACATACAGTGGAACTCTGATAATCTGCTATCCAACTATTTGGAAACCTTGATTGTTCAGCATCTAACTTGCCAGATCCCACATTCTCCATTCACTTGCCAAGGCCCCAGTTCCTGCATTCCCCTTAAACTTGGTTAACTGGAAAATTTATTCTACTGTGTAATACCTTGAAAAGGAAGTGAATTAAAAATATGTTGAAGTGTTAATAGAATAACTTCTGATAGTCTGGGAAATCTGTTAATCTGGCATGACCAAATCCTAATCGTGCTGGATTGTTCCTTTTAATGTTGCTGATTCTTGGGTTTCTCTACCTCAGGACTACTGAGGCTCTGATATAGAGTTCATTTAAAACACATTGTTCAATTTCTCAATGTTAAAGCAATCGGGGGATATAGGGATAGTTCAGGAAAATGGATTGTAATGGACTTTTTTTGAAAATGTTCATTATGTCCATTCACTCTTGTGCCTCAGTGAATGTATCAACAACTGCTTGGAGCTCGACTTCTTGAGCATGCACAAATGTAAGCACGGTCTGTATATTGTAACCTCTGAAGTTCAGGGAGGGTAGTTGCTGTAGGTAGTTCCTGTCACTTCTGTTTGTTGGCGGTGAGATGCAACATTGCAGCAAGAAGGATTGAGAAAAGTGTTGAAGCAAATGATGCCTGCCTTCACTGAGATTGATTCTGTTGCAAACCTTGCACATCATTGTGGATCAAGTGTTAGATGGTGATAGATTTCTATGGGAAGCCAAATTTGAAGAGGATATTCCACACTTCCCTGTGATTGATGGAGTCGAGGGCATTACTGGGATCAACGAAGGCCATGTTTTGTGGCTGGTGCCATTCTTTGCACTTGTCCTGGAATTGTTGTGTGGTGAAGATTCTGTGTATTGTCTCTTTGGATGAATGGAATCCACAATGTGATTTGGGAAGCAACTCTTTGGCCAGAGAGGACGACCCTGGCAATGACTTTTCCTATAGTGGACAGCAGGGAATTTCGCTTGGGAAGATTGATTTCCTTTCTGGAAGATGGTTACAATTATGGTTTGCGGTCCCAATTTGGGTGATAAGACTGAATTGGTGACAGAAGCTCTTTTACATCAAGTTTGGATTTAAATGGGAATACTGTCTGCTGCCAAGGCTTTATTATTTTTAAGTTGGGATATATCCTCTTGAAATCTCCTCAATCAGCAAGTAACACGTTGAGGCAGAACACAGAATCCTGACCAGAGGTGAACTTTGGTAAACATGGATTTTTAAAAAATATTTTATACAGGATTTCTGGTGTTTGTACTTTGCAGACCTTGCGGTCAATGCTTTGTTTTGCATTACTTTATATTGGTTAAATTCCAAGATCACTCAGTACTTTGACTGTTTCTGTTTAAGCTAAGAATCAGGTACATCTTTGAACTTGTTATGAATTGTTCTTATTAAGCTAGTTACTTTTCCAGCCAGGTTTTTAATTAGTTTAATTTTTCACCCACATCTGAGTGAAGCAAGCATTGCACTGCATTCCTATAGTGAGTTAATGTTCAAGCGCCAATGGATCCTTCTACCTGCAGAATTTTCTGATGTGAGTTAGGGTACACGCTCGTCATTTGTGAGCAACTTGCATAAAAATGTTCAGTACGAAATATTGATTTTTCAAGTGTGATGTAGAACCTTCCCATTTTAGCAGTTTTATATTATGTAGAATGTGTGGTGTGTTAATATTTTAAAAAAAAACACTTCTGTTAGTTTAAAACTACAAATCTGGAAAACATTGAGTTTTTAGAATGAGTATGATTTTTGACTTCAAATTGCAAACTAACTTATGAGGGGATAGTCAATAAAGTCAATTGTATAGGCTGCTTTACTAACAAGATAATATATTTAAATCACTAGTGTCACTTGAAAGAAGAGGAGAAATCTGCGTGAAATGTTCACAACTATTTAGAAGAAATACGTGAACAAATATTTGAAAGAGATTTGATCATGATATCGGTCTTAAAATCCTGAAATACATTTCCTTATAAATGGAGATATTTTTAGTCTGTCCTTGTCACTAGCTCCTGTCACTTACAGCCTTGTATGTAAATTTGCCATTATTCTATAGGTAGTGGATATGGTGTTTATTGACCATATTATTTCAATGCCAGTGAAGGCCTTGTTTGATTGTAAGAACTATTATAGTACTCACTCCTGAAAGGACTGAGAAGGTGCCAAAATCATATCTTGATTTCATTAACTGGTGTAAAAATGGGGTTTGCATGATCTAGGTTTGGCCACAAATGTGAAGGAGATGATATGGTCTAGATATAATTAGTTTAACTATTTTCCAACTCCAATTACACTAATGAAATAGCATTCGGATCTTCATACTGCATCCTTGCCAGATTGCTAAGACATTCCCATAACCATGAACTCTGTTTTATAGGCCTCCCCTCCGACGTGGAAGTTCCTTCACTTTTCTGACCCCTGGACCATGGGATTTTACTTTGGTGCGTATTTTCTGTCGTACTGAGTGTTTCAGCAGGTATTTGTGATGCATCTTAACTGTTGCTTTTTTTTAAAATTCAGATTGCTTAAATTTAATATAAGAGTTGATAAGTTTCAAAATGTGGTTATGTTTTCCTCCACAATGAAAGTGCCAATGTTATTTAAATTAGACTTATCTGAGGAATGCTGTCACTTTTAATGCAAGCTTTATAAAACTGTATTTGCATTATTTTCAAATTTAATTTTATGGTTAAGATTTTATGGAAAGAAATGAGTAAAAGGATTGTTTACAATCCTTGCACTTTATTTTCATACTTCATGCCATGTTTGTTTTCTTATTTCTGATTTTTTTTTCCCCCCATCCTAGATCCCCAACTAACAATTTTCTTTAAATCTTTGTGGGATATGTGGAACATCCTTGTTTCGGTTGTCTTCGGGTCCCCTCCCTCAATCCTTTCTCCTTTATGTTGATGACGATATTGCTGCTGCTTCCTGCACTTGTGTAGAACTCAAATTTCACAAGAACACAAGAAAATAGGAGCAAACCACCAGGCCCTTCAAGCCAGCCCCACCCTGCAATATGATCATGGCTGATCTTTGCTGGCCTCAATGACTTTTGTGCCACTTTCCAATAACTCTCAATTCCTCCATCTTTCAAATATTTATCCATCTCCACATTTATATCTGGTGATCTGGCCTCCATCACCCTCAGGAGTAGAGAATTTCAGACATTCACTACCCTCTGAGAGAAGAACTTCCTGAACACCTCTATTTTAAATGACAGGCCCCTATTTTTTTTTGGTTGACAATTCTTTCTTTCTTGTTTACATCCACAATTCCAGTAGAAATTGATTTAAAAGAAAAGCTGGAAATAATGAGGTTGTACACATTTCTAGGAAAAACACGTCAATGTTTTACAGAAAATACCTTTCCTAAAATCTGACCTGTTTTGCTCCAAAACACTGACATGAGAATTTTTAGCTTTTTTTGCATTTATTTTCACCTTAGAATGAACTGTAGGACTTTGTTCATGAAGTGAAATGACTGTCAAAGAGGAATGATCCCAGTCTTGCCTTCTAACAAATAGGGAGCTCTCTCAGCATCTAATGTAATCCTTCAACTAGTACAGCATCAAAGCAAACTTAACTAGTTTTGTGATTTTTAACTGCTTTTACTGGGTTACAAATGTACATTTCAGCATTGTGCAATAAGATAGGATTAATTAATGACATTATGAAGCCACCCTTGAGTAGCAGTGGTCGTAATATTATTGAATTTTACATTCAGTTTGCGGGAAAGAAGATGGTTCTAAGCTTTTAGTATTTTAAATTTAACTATGGACATTTGTGAGTGCATGAAAGCAGAGCTAGATGAAGTGAACAGGCAAACTAAGGGATCTGCTAGTTGAGGTGCAATGGCAGACATTTACCGGGATCTTTCAAACGTGTATAGAAAATATACATTCCAAAGAGAGGGAGAAATTACAAATGGAGGACCCACCATCCACAGTTAATGAAAAAGTTATAGATCGTTTTTAAAAAAAATTAAAGCTAAAGCATGTAATTATGCAAAAGCTCATGGAAGGTCTGATGATTGGCAGAATATTAGAAAGACAATGGCTAAAGGATTAATAAGGAAAGAAAAGTTGAAATATGAGATGAAGCTAGCCAGAAATATAAAAACAGTTTTAAAAAGTTAACAAAATGATTGTTGGTTTTATAGAAAATGTCTGTGGAATTAATAATAGAAAACAAGGAGATGGCAGACAAATTAAACAACACACTTTGCATCTGTCTTCACGGGAGAGGACTCAAGTAATATCCCAGAAAAAGCTGTTTATAAGGAACGGTAAAGCACGGAGAAATTCAGGAAAATTAGGGATGCAATTGTTAGTGCAGGCTGACAAGTCTCTGTTTCTGATGGACTTCATCCTAGGGTCTTAAGAAGTGGCAAATAGTTGGTGCATTAGTTTTTCAAAATTCCCTAGATTTGTGGAAGGTTCCATTAGATTGGGGAAAATAGTACATGTAACTCCTCTATTCAAAAAAAGGAGCGAAACAAAGCAGGAAACTACAGGCCATTTAGTTCAGCATGTCAATGGGAAAATGTTGCATGCCATTATTAAAGATGTTATTGCAGGGCACTGGGGGAAAAAAAATTCAAGGTAACTAGGCAAATAAAATAATGCCTGGTTTGGACAGCCATGGCTTGTCTGGAAAAAGTGAGAAGAAACTTGGTGGTGGAGCCACTGGCAACTCCCTCAGTGCATCATCCTGGACCCCTCAGAACATGCCACTTTAAAGCACTCAGCCATGGACAATACCTTAGTCTGGAATACCAATGAGATTTAGGCAGAACGAAGTGCACCTTGCACCAAAGTGATGATTCTCCAACTGTAATTCATATTTGTTTCAGTGTGTGCTCCTGGGATCCACTGATGGAAATTGATAAACATAGAGGCTACTAATGTAAGAGTCACTGAGACAACAAATAGTAACTTCAAAAGAAACCACAGACTGTTGGCAAATTTGCATAAACATAAGTTCACAGATTCATGGTTTACACTTATTAAAACTAGTAGCAATCTGTATAATAAGTGATTTCCAACTCTCCGAATGTTTGTTCCCAATTAGAATGAAGTACCTGTTTAAGATGGTACAAGAGACTTCAAAGTATAAAATGTTGGTAATATTTAGCTATACATTTTGTTGAGAGAATGAGGAAATCTTCAGTGAGGAACTCTATACTTTTTAGAAAGTGTTTTGAAGTTCAACATTTCAGAATTGTGCTAAATTTTATTTTAATTAAACAACATAGGAAACAAGGGCTCTAGATTTTATCAATGGAATAGATGCAAAAGAATAAATTGGGAATATGAGTAATTCGCTACAAACACCTAGATGTTTGAAAGAATTATTGATGATTTTGCTTTAAATCAATAAAAATTCAAAATGCTTGATGCTTTGTCATGATTTAATGAATAATCTAAACTGATTAGAAATCAAGGGTGCTACATAGTGATTCCATATGATGTAGTTTGTCAGTATGCTTTGGTTACTGTCATTTCACTTCCTTTGGCTGTAGTGTTTCGTGTTGAAATCTTAGTAAACAAAAATAACCCTAATGTTTTGACTTTGAGGGCATACCAATGTTTAAAAAAAGTCCAAGTAGTTTCGGGGTGATGTCTTATCTCTTGCTTTAGAACACTACAACAATTCATTTCTAATAAGATGATATCATTTGTAAGCAACAGGAATCTTGACAGCAAAAAACATTCCTGGTTAAACAGATACGTGATCTGTTGATAAATATCTTGCCTGCATTACATAACTTAATCTGGTATCATTTGCAAAATAGTGGTGTTTTTGGCTCATGGTAAGTTCCTTGTACTTCTCTCAGATACCTTTTGTTGCTTTCTCTGCCCTACTCTTAATAAATAAGGAGGTCATTGCAAACCCCTCTTTTTTTTGTGTGGGGGGTGGGGTGAAGGGAGAGAAATGTTTATTTACTTTTTTTCATTAATTCCATGAGATGAATTTTTATTCCAGATTCCAGATTTCTTGATAGTGATTAGTGAATTTCTGTCATCTGAACTGCTGTAATTTATTTTTTTTCGTCTCTCATTTCTTGATGCATATGCAGATGACGCAGCTTCATGTTACGGAAAAACATGATGTGGCCCATTTTCTAGGGACACAACCCTCACCCCCACACCCACCCCACCTTCCAGTGACATAGGTTGCCTGTATATTGACGAGGATGGCACCAGAGAATTGATTATAGGAAATAAAGATATGACAGATTCTAAATAAATATTTTGGATCAATCTTCACAGAAGACGCACAAAAAAATTGCAATTAAAATGGAGGAACTTGTAACAGTCTGTAACATTTGGGGGCCTGTCTGTCTCACTGAAAGGTGGCTTATTTATAGGATAGATTTCAGACCATAAGTAGTATTGTAAAATGAGTGCAATGTTAGAATGTTTGTTATGGTGCTGGAACATGGAATGGGAAAATAGTCCTGATCATTGTCTGCAGATTTACAGATGTATGTATTGAATAAGGACAGATTTGGGCTTGAATAGTGTACTGGCATTTTCTGCCTGCACAATCCCAGTGATAGCAGATACTAGGGAAATGTATTGGTACTTTGTCAACTCGGCCTTGTCTCAGAATTAGTAGGATTTGGATAAAGAACAGGGCTCTGGTTGCCTTAAATTGGTCAGGATTAGGAATGCAAAATCTATATTTCTGATTTTTTTTACGTGGCATATAATCTTCAGTGCAGTAACTGATGGAAGCAGGCAATTGGATATATATCTGACAAGCAGAAATGTGTGTAGCTCTAGGCAAAGAGCAAGGGAAAGGGACTAGTTAGATGGTCTACACTGAGCCAGCACAAAAGATGGACGAAATATTCTTTTGTGCTATATGATTTTGTGATGGCAGTGTTGGAGAAAACCCTTATTTGTTGAGGAGGAAACATTAACACTTTGACCAATGATGCAGCATAGTATTTTAAATGCACCATGATAATAAATAAACATGTACAGGTCAGGCAATAGTGGTTACTTGTCAGTCACTTTATAGTAGCAAATAGGTGTCAGCTACTTAATTCATTCCTTCATTTACATCAGGGGAAGTGACTGAAGAGTCTGTTTACACTTCTCTGCTGCCGTGATAAGTTGATTTGGCTGGATCTCTTTCCAATATGCTTTTTATTGAGATGTTGTACTAGGTGAATGTTAAATGAAGCTTTCGTATTCTTCAGATACAATCTGCCCAGATGTATCTGACGAAGGGAAAAAAACAAAAGCTTCACACCTTGTGTCAATAAGATATTCTGGAAGCCAAAGCACTCATTTCCTCGATTTTAAAAACTCGTCTTTTTCATAATGCAGCTGAGCAAATAAAGACTTTGACACCTATCTAATGTGTACTTCGAAGCTGTCACTTTGTACCTAACCACATTTTGTACAAAATATATATTTTGTATACGTTTAAAATATGGGTAATTGGTGCTATTATCATTTCAAATAAGCTCATTTCTATCAAAGTTATGGAGGACTTGTAATTAGTGAAAGTATACTAGTTGTGAATTAGAGTAAGGTATGGGGAAAAAAATCTAATTATTTAAAAGGAATACCTCTGAATTTTTAACTAGTCACTGGTCATGTAATGGTCACTTCATGACCATTAATATCTTGTCATTTGCAGTGGGTTAGGGAAGGAATCAATTTAAAAAAAAAATTGTGACTGCTTCACACTTATATAATATAGAAATTGTTGGCACAGGAGGAGGCCATTTGGAGCACCATGCCATTTATAAGCTGAAGAAGAATTATCTAGCCTAATCTCATTTTCAGCTCTTGGTTTGTATTTTTGTAGATGAAGCAAACAAAGTTCTTAGAAAATGCAATGAATGTTTCTTTTGAGAGCCATGCTTTCAAGCAGCAGGTTCCAGGGTCATTGCCCTCTGTGTGAGGGTGGAGTAATGTTCACATCATCTTTCCCATTCTTTAACAATCACTTTAAACCAATGCACCTTGGTTATTGACCTCTATTATATGGACATTCAATTAAATGTCCCCTCAATTTCCTCTGTTCCAAAGGAAACATCTCTTAACACCTTCAGAAAAGGAACATCAGCACTATCTTTAATCTGACACCTTTTTATTATTTCAGGTTGGTAAGCAGTTGCTCCTGCCAGCTGTTTTTGCCCAGTAAAGTGCTGAGCTTTGCCAAGAACTTCTATTTTAAACCCTCCTTAAATAGAATGATATCTTTATTTTCTGCTGTCTCACAGAATTGATTCCACAATTAATTTTGTTTTTACCAGTTTTATGGTCAAACTTTTTATAGGTTATTTTATTATTCTTATTTCTTAAATGTTATTTCTTATTCATGCACAAAATTCAGATAAAATGCTGAGAAATTTGCAAGCAAAACTTCTGCTTCCCAAAAACAATGGTCAGCCAGGAAGTTCATAATGAAACAAATGGCATCAAAATCACAAGGTTGCTATTTTTGCCGGTGTCCTTAAAAAAAACTAAATCCATGTGAGCTGCTTATTTTTATGTGCAGAATTGTAAGTTTAGAGACCTGAATAGTTTCCAGCATGGCTCTCTTTCCTGATGGTCACGGTAGATTTAATGCAAACTAGGTGGCCGTCAGGAGAGGGAAAGGGGATAAGCAGTCAGTGCAGGGTACCCTGTGGCTGTTCCCCTCAGTAACAAGTATATGGTTTTAGATGCTGTTGGGGCGGACAACCTACCAGAGGAAAGCCACAGCGGCTAGGCCTCTGGCACTGAGTCTGGCTCTGTGGCTCAGAAAGGAAGGGGGTGGGGGAGAGGATTGTAGTAGTGATAGGGGATTCATTGGTTAGGGGAACAGATAGGAGATTCTATGGACAAGAACAAGACTCCCGGATGGTATATTACCTCCCAGGTGCCAGGGTTAGAGACGTCTCGGATCGAGTCCACAGCATTCTTAAGGGGGAGGGTGAGCAGCCAGAAGTCGTGGCCCACATCACTACCAATGACAGAGACAGGAAAGGTGATGAGGCCCTGCAAAGGGAGTTCAGGACCTCCAGGATTGCTACCTGTGCCATATGCTAGTGAGGCAAGAAATAGGAAGGTAGTGCAGTTTAACACATGGCTAAGGAGATGGTGCAGGAGGGAGGGCTTAAGATTTTTGGATCATTGGGCTCTCGTCCAGGGCAGGTGGGACCTGTACAAATGGGACGGTTTGCACCTGAACTGAAGGGGGACCAATATCCTTGCAGAAAAGTTTGCTAGTTTTGCTTGGGGGTGTTTAAACTAGAGTTGCAGAAGGGATGGGAACCAGAGTGGCAGGGCAGTGGATTGGCTGTGAGGAAAGTAGATCTTAAGCCTATAGGCAAAGACAAAAATCTACTGGATGATGAGCATGGTGGGACTAATGTTCTGAGTTGCATCTATTTCAATGCAAAGAGTATTGTAGGTAAGGCAGATGAACTTAGAGCATGGATCAACACGTGGAATTATGATGTTGTAGCCATTAGTGAGACTTGGTGATAGGAGGGGCAGGACTGGCAGCTTAATGTTCCCGGGTTCCGATGTTTTAGATGTAGTGGAGAGGGAGATATTAAAGGGGGAGGGGTGGCATTACTCGGGGGAAAATGTCACGGCAGTGCTCAGAGGATATGCTGGAGGGTTTGTCAACTGTGGCAATGTGGGTGGAACTGAGGAATAAAAAAGGATGACCAGGTTAATGGGACTATATTATAGACCTCCCAATAGTCAGCAGGATTTAGAGGAACAAATTTGTAGAGACATTACAGATAGTTGCAAGAAAAATAAGGTGGTGATGGTAAGTGATTTTAACTTTCTGCATATTGACTGGGACTCCATACTGTAAAGGGATTGGATGGGATAGAGTTTGTCAGATGTGTGCAGAAAGTTTCCTTAATATGTAGAGATCCCAACTAGAGAGTGCAATACTGGATCTCCTTAGAGAATGAGACAGGGCAGGTGACAGAAGTGTGTGTGGGGGGGGGGGGGGGAAACACTTTAGATCTATTGATTGTAATTCCATTTGTTTCAAGATAATTATGGAGAAGGATAGGACTGGTCATTGGGTTGAGATTCTAAATTGGAGTAAGGCCAATTTTGATGGCATCGGAAGGGATCTGGCAGGTATGGATTGGGATAGGCTGTTTTCTGGCAAAGAGATGCTTTCTATGTGGGAGGCTTTCAAAGTGAAGTATTGAGAGTACAGAATTTGTATGTCCCTGTTAGAATAAAAGGCAAGGCTAACAGTTTAGGGAACCTTGGCTATCGAGGGATATTGAGGCGCTAGTGAAGAAAAAAGAACGTGGTGCATATCAGTTATAGGCAGTTAGGATCAAGTGAGAGAAATCGGGAGGGCTAAAAGTGGACATGAGGTTGCTCCAGCAGAAGGTGAAAGAGAATCCCAAGAGTTTCTGTAGCTATGTTAAGAGCAAAAGGGTACTGTGGGCAGGCACGGTAGTGTAGTGGTTAGCATGACCCTTTACAGCGCCAGAGACCCAGGTTCAATTCCGGCCGCTGTCTGTAAGGAGTTTGTACGTTCTCCCCATGTCTGCATGGGTTTCCTCCGGGTGCTCCGGTTTCCTCCCACATTCCAAAGACATACAAGTTAAGAAGTTGTGGGCATGCTATGTTGGCACCAGAAGCGTGGTGACACTTGCAGGCTGCCCCCAGAACACTCTACGCAAAAGATGTATTTCACTGTGTTTCGATGTACATGTGACTAATAAAGATATCTTATCTAGCAAGGGACAAAATTGGTCCTCTTGAAGATCACCATGGTGATCTATGCATGGAGCAGAAAGAGATGGGGAAGATCTTAAATAATTTTTTTGCATCAGCATTTACTCTGGAGACAGAAACAGAGACTATAGAACTGAGGCGAAAGAGTAGTGAGGTCATGGACCATATCCTGATTACAGGAGTGGAGATGCTTGCTCTCTTGAGGTGAATTAAGGTGGATAAATCCCCAGGACCTGACAAGGTGTCCCCTTGGACCTTGTGGGAGGCAAGTGCAGAAATTGCAGGGGCCCTGGCAGAGATATTTAAAATGTCCTCGGCCACGGGTGAGGTGCCGGAGGACTGTTGGATAGCTAATGTTGTTCAAGAAAGGTTCTAAGACTGAGCCAGGAAATTATAGGCTGGTAAGCTTGAATTTAGTCGTAGGTAAATTATTGGAAGGTATTCTAAGGGACAGGGTATGTAGTATTTGGATAGACAGGGCCTGACGAGGGATAGTCAACATGGCTTTGTGCATGGCAGGTCACGTCTAACCAATCTTGTGGAGTTTTTCTGAGGAGGTGACCAAGGAGGTTAATGAGTGAAAGGCAGTGGACGTTGTCTACATGGACTTCAGCAGACCCTTTGTCAAAAGTCCCGCATGGGAGACTGGTACAAATGGTTATGTTGCTTGGCATTCAGGATGAAGTAGCCAATTGTATTCGACATAGGCTCAGCGGGAGAAATCAGAGAGTGGTAGTGACTGGAGGCCTGTGACTAGTGGTGTGCTGTGGGGATTGGTGCTGGATCTGTTGTTGTTTATCATCTATATTAATGACTTGGATGATAACATGTTAAACTGCATCAGCAAATTTGGGGATGACACCAAGATTGGGGGTGTAGTGGACAGCGAGGAAGGCAATCAAAGCTTAGTGGGATCTTGACCAGCCGGGAAAATGGGCTGAAAAATGACAGATGGAATTTAATGCAGACAAGTGTGAGGTGTTGCACTTTGGGAGGAGAAACCAGGGTAAGACTTGCACAGTGAACGGTAGGGCTCTGTGGTGTGCGGTAGAACAAAGGGACCTGGGAATACAGATCCATAATTCCTTGAAAGTGGCATCACAGGTAGATAGGGTTGTAAAAAGAGCTTTTGGCACATTGGCCTTCATGAAATCAGGACATTGAGTACAGCATTTGGGATGTTATGTTGAAGTTGTACAAAACATTGGTGAGGCCGAATTTAGAGTATTGTGACCAGTTCTGGTCACCTACCTACAGGAAAGATATCAATAAGCATGAAAGAGTGCAGAGAAAATTTAAAAGGATGTTGGGACTTGAGGACCTGAGTTATAGGGAAAGGTTGATTAAGTTAGAGCACAAGAGAATGAGGGGTATAGATACAGTGAATGCATGCAGGCTATTTTCCCCTCAAGGTTGTGTGAGATTAGAACTAGAGGACATAGGTTTAGGGTGAAATATTCAAGGGGAATCTGAGGGGGAACTACTTCAGAGGGTGGTGCGAGTGTGGAACAAGCTGCCAACAGAAGTGGTAGATGCGAGTTCAATTGAAGTTTGGAGAGGTACATGGATGGGAGGGGTTTGGAGGGATATGGTCTGGGTGCAGGTAGAAGGGACTGTGTAGAAGATCAGGTCAGCATGGACTAGATGGGCTGAAGGGCCTGTTTCTATGCTGTAGTGCTCTATGACTCTAATGTTCTGAAAGGTCTTGCTGTGTGTTTGAACAAAACTGTCCCTTTGATAGCACCAGCAATTTGTATTTAGTTTTGCTGCCAATGATTCTTTGGGTAAGAGATAGAAAATGAAAACAGCTCATGAGATGGTATTTTTTTTTATAACTGGAGGAGTAATCAATCACCTTTCGTATCAGCACTGGACCAGAAAAAGTAACATGACCCAAGAAATTTATATTTCAGTTTTACTGCTGCAGATCAGTGTTTCCAAAAATGCATGAATTTGTCAACATCTGAGAAGGTGAAGAAATTGAGAAAGGACTGGAGGGGGGTAGGTATGAGGTGAGGAGGGATGGGAAGATGTGGGAAATGAAAACAGCTGTTGAGGAAAAGAGCTCAGTAATTGAGGGACAGACCACCAGAGGTGTAAAGGAAAAAAGTAGACTGGTGCTGGAAATGCAGAGAATGTGTGAATGGGTTTCGGACTGGGAAAGATCACGGAGGGGAGGGACCATTTTGTGATTTGAAGATGTGGTCTAAAGCTGTTTGGGATGCAAGATACCAAAGTGAACTGGCAAACCTGCTGTTGAGTGAGAATGTTGACTCTATTTCAGTGGTGATGTGGTGGTTTTAATGCACAAGAACATTAGAGAAATAGTCTTGACATGATTAATTTAGATTAAAACTTTAAATACTATAGGATACTACTCAAGTCCTTGTCAAATTCTCAAGTCTTAATCAGAAATTCTTGAGTGACTTTAGTAGAGGATGACGAATATAGGAGGCATTTAAAAAAAAACATTTTTATGTGTTGGGTGGATTTAAAATGCAATTAGTAGAAAGTGTGTCTGAGATCTTCTTAAATTTTTGGGCAGTTGCTTATCAAAATTAGCCAGAGCACTTGCAATTGATGGCTATCAGGTTTGTGACCAGAAGACGATGGCATCCGCATATTTTTGCTTTCTTGTAATGTTAAAATGAGTCCCTTCATTTCAACAATAAATGTTCTTAATTCATTTCACAGGCTTTATCCATCAGTGAGGCTAGTATTTATTAACCATCCCTTATTCACCTTGAAGGCAATAGTGAGATGACACCTTGAATTGCTGATTGCATATTTTGTCATGACATAAAAGGAAGCAAATATATTTCCCCCACTGATGTCCTTCTGGTGAAGGTACTCTCCCAGTATGGTTGGGTTCAAAACTCATCACTGGTCAACATAAAGATGTCATATTGAGTCATATAAATGAGGGACACACTCTCCTAGCCTAAACTAGAGAATTTGTACTAAAGGTTGAGGTTGTGGGACATTAGGGACATTTAAGAGACTCTTACATAGCCACATGAATGATAGAGAAATGGAGGGCTATGTGGGAGGGAAGAGTTAGATAGATCTTAGAGCAGGATAAAATGTTGGCACAACATTGTGGGCCGAAGGGCCTGTACTGTGCTGTAATGTTCTTTGTTCATTGCTTGAAGGTTAACTCAAAATATTGTACTATCATGAGTGAAGCATTTGATTACTGTTTATTGTTAGTATGGAGCATTTTCGTTAGTGTTTCACCTACACATAGGAATGCAACTCTGGATGTCAGAGTAAAGAGACAATGTGGTTCATCTGATTAGAGCTATGTAATTGTGCTACTTATCCCATGTGATTCATTGAAGATTTTGTAGATTTGTTTCAAATTTATTTATTGGAAAACTTGCTAAGTCTATTGTTTCTTTTCCCCTAGAAGAAAAGGAAAAGAAGAGCGAAAGATGATGACGCCATCAGTCTTTGCAGCCTAGATATTAAGGTATAATAGCACGCTTCATAGCCCAACAAAATGGAGTTTACCTGTGAGATTTGATTGCTATATTTTTAAAGATGTCTTGGAGTTGTGGAAAGTATACTCAATTAACATGTGGATGACTAGTTATTATAACTCGATTATTATACAGGGATACCTTAATTTCAAAAATTGTTCATGAGACAATTGTGTATATGATATTGATGTATAAACATGAAGCGCATTTTTAAAGTATGTTTTTTACAACTGCAAGAACTTCCCTTTTTGCCCTTTATAGCTATTTCTTTCTTAAACTTTCAGTATGGCCACTCATCCAGTGAGTCATGCCAGGCAGATATCTCCCCAATTGGTTGTTCATGTTGCAGTCTTGGGAGTGAATGATTGTGGAATTATCATAATTAAGCCCAGTCCTATTTTACCTTGATCATTACCAGGTAAGTACTACTGAAAATGTGATTTGATGGTCAAGTGATGGGAGTCTGAAACAAAAGCCTTCCGTTCACTCCTGTTACTGCTCATCCCACCGATGTAGCTGAAACTAGATGCACAAAATGGCAATGTTCCACTTACTGCTGAATTAACTGATTTCACACAACTAGTCATATTAAAGGCACTAAGAGTTGTGGGTTAGAGAAAGGATAATAGCTAAAGTTCATCTCATTGCTAATATTTGCTGAGAATGCCCAAATGTACACATCAAATTAAGTCAGAATTAAGTATGTCCCTCCTGGTGCTCATTTTCAAAATTTATACATGAATTATGAGGATTTCAATCATGAGTAAATCACCACATGGTGACTGCCATATTAAATGTGTCTGCAAGGGGGCTGATGATTTGAATGATATTTGAGGAGAGTAGTGACATGGAAGAGAAATGAATTGAAAGACATTTTGGATGTTCTCGGTGGGTGGGGGCAGATACTTCACTGTCAGGAGTATCAGTGGTCCTGTGTTTTGGAAGGGATGTCAGTTTCAATAGTTATAAAAAAAGCTTAGGAAGAATTAATAGGAAATTCTTGGCCAATATTTATCCTTCAACCAACTTTTTCCTTGAATATCTGTCATTTCTTTGTAAGATCTTGCTCTACAAATTGGTTACTGTGTTTCCTATTATTTAGAAGAGATTACACATCTTAAGTGCTTACTTGGATGTAAAGTGCTTTAGTTCAAATTATTTTAATACAAATTAATTTGCCAGTTTTCAAAAAGCTGGCACAGGCAGAGAAGGCCAAATGGTATCCTTCTGTGCTGCAGTATTCAATCATTTCATGAAATGGTAAGGCCTTAACTTGTGATATTTAAAATGTATTTAAATAAAACTTGTGCCGCTGTTTCAGAAATTCATGTTCATCTTTTACATAATGCTATTTTCTGAGTTATTTTAAAAAAACTGGGGTATCCTCCAGTTAGCAATACAATAAGGCAGGAAACTATTAATTGTTTATTAGAAAGGCAGAAGTATTAGTGAACCATTTTTTTCCTCCTACAGGCAGGAATTCATACATGGGAGATGAACTTTAATTTCTATGGATGATGCCACTTCATAAGAATAACAATACCTATTATAAGTAATCATTAATTTAGTGTAAACTCAGCACTGTGCTAGCATTATGTTACCAACTTCTGCAGCATATTTTGTGATCTTATCACAGACTAAAATATTTAAGCACATAATTAGGAGTTGTGAAATCTTATTTCACTTGGAAAGAAGCACATGATTCAGTGCAGCAATAGTCCATGAGTTACTGAGCATTTGTTTCTGGCAGCATTAACTCCATATTCTACTGATAGGAATACTTTCTGCCATTTAATCCATTCTCCAATAGCTGCAGCCCATTCTTGTCTATCAATTTGATCTGCATGAATCTTTCATAATTTTGACGGTACTTGGGTTGGCAATACTCTGCTTACTGTTGGAATTTCACAATATGGATTTGTATTTTTGCCTGTTTACTAGCAACCTGAGCTCTATTAGCAACCAGTGTTCCTTTTAAACCTTGGCCAGAGAATACCTTGGTGCATGTGTTGATTAGCATGGATTCATGGAAACAAATTGTTTCACTCAGTTACATTCTTACTAAGTTGCTTGCTTTTAAATTTTCTATCCCCATTGTTTCACCAAGAATCTGGAGCTAGAGTATGTAAAAAAAAAGTGCAAGAACACCAATTATTTCATTGCACATTCAGCAATTTTTCTCGGTTTCTGTTTCTTATATTTTTGTGAGGGAGCATATTACCAAACTAAGGTATGGTTTAAAAGGGGTTCCTCTTAGTATACATTTTGGTCATAGTAAGAGCTGCTATCCCATTTGTGAACAGCTGATTATCACTGCTCACATTAGCAGTGATTTTTTTTTCCCTTTTTGCTGATGGTGATTCAGCAGTCTGTTATTGTCCCAACCACTGCTCCATCTGCCCATGTGCCCAAACCCCAGCTCTGGCCATGCTCCCAGTGGCAGAAGAGCTGCTTCCTGAACCACAGTGTGGATTCTGTCCATCTCTAGGTACAGTGGATATTATCTTCATTGCTCAACAACTCTAAAGGAAATTCAGAGAGCAGAACCAACCACTATACATGGCCTAGAGAAATAAAGGATTGCAGATGCTGGAATCAAGAACTATACATGGCCTTTTTTTGAATTTATAAAAGCATTTGACTCCAACTGAGAAGGACTGTAAACCACTCTCCTCACATATGGCTGCCCTCGGAGCCAGTCTCGGTGAAGACTGGTGTCAAATGAGGCTGTGTCACTGCCACAAGATTTTGTTTTGATCATTCTCACTGCAATGCTGCACTTGCATCAAACAAATTTCCAATAGGAGTAGCCTAATCTTCGGAACCGATGGAAAGCAGTTCAATCTAATGAATACACTTTGGGACCAAGATCATCCTAAGCTTAGTAGTCAAGCTGCAGTTTGTAGACTGTTTGCACGTGCTCAGAGGCCAAGCTCCAAGCAGTCATCAGCTTTCTCACTAAAGCATGTGAGAGGATGACCTCAACATCCACAACACCAAGGTCTTCTAACAATATTTTACCCCCTTCACCCCACCTCCCCCTCCCCTAAGTGTACAACACCACCCTCTGATAAAAGTTCATACTGAGCCCCCTGAAAACAAGAACCAGCCTTCATATTTTGGAAGCTACCTCTCGGAGAAGGTAGTCATCAGTGATGAAATTTACCATCACCATAAATGTGCCAGCACAGACATTGGTTAAATGAGATGGTGTTTGAAGATCAAGATCTTAGACCTGGCACAAAACTCCATGAACTACAGCAACAGTGATCCCTGCCCCTTCTACATGCTTCTGAGACCTGGACAACCTACAGAGGGCATCTCAAGGCACTGGCAATATAACACCAATGACATTTCTGCAAAATCCTCCAAGTTCACTGGACAGTTAAGTAAACCAATGCTACTGTCCTCTCCCAGGCTAATATCCCCAGTACTGATGTCCTAGTTACACCCATTAGGCTCTGTTGGGCCAGTCATGTTGTGTGCATGCCAGTTGCACAACTTCAGAATTGCACACTATTCTAAGCTCTGCCATGGGAAAAGATTACTGGGCAGATGGAGGAAAGTATTCAAATATGAGGCCTCTTGGTGGGGGGGGGGGAAAATGCAACATTCCCACCAAGTTTTGTGAATCTCTGGTCCGTGACTTTTTAAAGTTGAGAAGGAGAATTCAGAGAGCCTCAAAGCCATATATTGGAAGGATACAGAAGCTGAACATGTGATGGAAGTAGTGCATTACCTCATGTACTACCCAACTGCCTCCTGTCCCATCTGAAAAAGCCCGTGGTTCCTTCATAGACCTCATCAGTCTCCTCAAAACTCAAAAACCAAAGTGAAATAAATTAATCCTAAAATCTGAGGGACTGCCCAAGAAGATCAGTTGTCAAATTGGAGTCTTCTCCCATGGCTGCCTTTTAAAATAGAAAATACTTGATGAGAGTGCACCTGTGGAGGGGGAATAACAGTTAACATTCCAGTTTGATGATTTTTCCACTGGAACTAGTTTTAAAATTGAAATTGGGAAGGGAAGAGAACGCAAGGGATCAAATGGAAGGCAAGGAAGATTAAATGGCAAAAGGAGTATTGGGTTGGGTTAAAGAAGGTGAATGACAAAAGGTTGGTTTGAAGGAGGTATAAATGGGACAAGTAGATTAATTATCTTTTTTTTAACCAAAAGAGGAATTAAATATTTTTGCATTACACATTTCTAAAGTGGCCTGTGAGTAGTGATCACGAAATGGAGACTAAACCTAAGGTTTGATAGTCCATTGTCAGCATACACAGGTTTTGGATTGAACTCGTAATTTTCCTGATCTATATGGCTCAGGTTGCTATGCTTGTAGGAGGATTCATTATTTACTTTTAACCGGGTAGTGGAGAGGTGGGGGGTGGGGTTTGGAATCTTTAAATCTTGTGGAAATCCCATGGAGTGATAAGAGTGCCAAAATAAAATTTAAATGCTCTTTTCAAGTTGAATAATTTACCACACTGAATGGAAAAATTGGAGGAAGTAAATACAAAATTGGCACAAATAATGGAAAGTACTCTGAACTTCAAAGAATAGTCTGCTTTTTAGTTGCAGATTTTTCTCATGTGAAATAAACCAGCACATCTAGGTTAAAATAATTGTTTTGGTGTTGAAATATACAGCTTATTTATTTGGATACATTGATGTAATGAAAGTTGTTCTGTTTTGTGTTGAGCATAGTTGTAGTAATGGGTTTATGTCACATTGTATTGAAAACCAGATCACTTCGGCTTGTGGTTAGGAGCCAGCAAGTACACTAAACAAAAAGAAGAATTTATTTTGTTGAGACATTTCCTTCCCATTAGGTGCTGTCTAATGTACATAAGTTTTGAGTTGAAAATTTGCATTAGGACATGGATTGAAAATTGGGTTTTCACATAGAAAAGAGAGTGTTGGAATAAGTGGGTATTTATCAGGCTGGAAGGATGTAACTAGTGGAGTGCTCAAGAATCTGTTCTTGGCCCCCAATTTATTTAATATCTATATTAATAATATGGAGGAATGGGCAGAGAGTCGGGCATCCAAATTTTCTGATGATAAAAAATTGGGTGTAAGGACATGAGGTTAGCCAGATAGGTTGAGGAAGTGAGCAAAAACTTGGCAAATGGAATTTGAGGGCCATGGTTACAAGATAAAGAGAAATTTTAAAATAACTTGCAAAGGCATTTCTTCTTGAAGGAGGTGAATCCCTGGAATTTCTGATTTTAGAGGATTTTAAGGCCATTTAAAGAGGAAGTAGATCAAATTTTGAAATTAGGAAATTTAGAATGCTGTGGAATTGGCATTGAGGCTTGAGGCAGATCAGACAAAGAGGAGCCAGATGTCCTGCTCCAATTTGTGTTCTGATTAAAATACCTTGACCATTACAATATGCAGTTAATATTTTATACCATGAATAGCTCAGTCTTTTCTAACTATATCCCTACCAACTAATCCATAAACTCATTTTCAACAGATTGATGTTGTATCTGAAGCTCCAGCATCTCCCATTTCTGTTCACTTTCTGTATTCGTATTGGGCACCAGATGAAACTTGTTGAACAGAAAGCTGCTCATGTGCTAATTGACACAAACAAGTAATCAAGGAGAATCTAGCCAGCTCAGCAAAAAGGCACAATAGTTCAATACCTTCACTGGATTTTGTAACTAAAATTGAGAAATTATCATCAGGAACCATTGCTGTCCCCCAACAAATGTGTATGGTCTGTCAAATGCTAATATTAATCTCCCTTCGTTGTGGTGCATAAGCAGTACTAATTATTTTTGATAATACTGTGGAGGTAATACCAAAGAATCTTAAGAATAGTTTTAAATGCAGAACTTAAATCTTTTGCTGTAAGATGCACCCAATCTGCTGGTTGCAGATTTCACAAAGGTTAAAAAAAATTATTGAGAAGTAAAACATTGCAAGTTAATGCAGCAGGCACTTGGGAACACCACTACCTCCATATAGGAGAGAAACAAAGGAGTGCAGATGCTGGAATCTGGATGAAAAACACGATGATGCTGGAGGAACTCAGCAGGTCAGGCAGCATCCATGGAGAAAAGCAGGCAGTCAATGTTTTAGGTCAGGACCCTTTTAGCTGACAAAGGTGGTGCCATGGTAGTCTGGGGTACTGACCTCTACCTTGCAGAGGCCAGACGCCAACTCTCGGACACTTCTTCCTACCTACCCATGAACTATGACCCCACTGAGGACCACCAGGACATTATCTCCTGCACCACCACTGACCTCATCACCTCGGGAGATCTCCCCTCCACAGCTACCAACATGATAGTCCTGCAACCTAGGACTGCCTGCTTCTATCTCCTTCCCAAAATCCCTACCATATCTACTGTGAAATCAACCAAATTCATCCACTACATGAGGCTGGGTTTAGATTTTAACTGCTTTAACAGAGTCCTATTTTGTGTACTAGGATAAATCTGTACTGCATTAATGTCTTGCAGAATATGGAACAAACAATATGAAGTTTCGTGCATTAGGATGTAATGGTATATTGAAATGTTCTGTACTACTATGACTGCTTATATATAATAGCACTGTTTGTATTTCAGAAATGTAAGGCTGGTACCATTGAAAAGTGTATTCAAGCATTATTTTTGGCTAATGAGCCATATAGTGACACCATCAGTGAACTATGTACAGCACGAACCTGTCAAATACCTTACCCAGGTAACAAAACACTTGAGACCCAGCAATACAGGAGTGCACTCCTAATAATAGATTATGATAAAGAAAGGTTTCACTTGTGGGAGCCAAGTGAACAAAGGATACTTTGTAAAATTAGGGATTTGTATGTCTACCAAGTTTTAAATTTCTGTCAACATGTACATGTGTTGAAGTTATAAGGTCATCTTTCTTCAGTACGTCTGGTACTTTCAATTGTGTGATAACGTAGTTTGCTGCTTGTGTTTCACCTCTCTGGAGAAGTCTGGTCCCCTCGTCAGAGGTGCCACACTGACAATTTAATTTTGAAAGGTTTGCCAAATCAAAAGCTTTGCCAAAAGCTCATTGGGTATTCTTACTTGCTTCGCTTTCCCCCTCACATAATCCTGTCAAAGATGTAACTCACACTGGGATTTGTTCCTTCAGTGCGAACAGACCTTCCATTTTTCACTTGCAAACCTGAAGAGTTGAGGCTGAGCACTCAAGAATTCACCAAGATTGGCACCAATTAGGCACTTGAAAGCAAGAACTTCTAAATAGTGATGAGCAGCAAAATAATTCCCAGTATCACACTGCTTTTAATTGCACAGTACAACTGAAGTGGCTTATCACTGATCTGAATGAGGTAATGTAATTGTTACAATTGGCCTTTTAAACGCTCACTAACAGCAGCATCTACAGTCCATTTGAGGTCCATTTTGTTTTCCCTCTGGCAATAGAACAAAGACTGAACTTGAATTTTTCCATGTTTAACTCATTCCCCAACATTTAAAATGATTTTAAAAGTCAGCACCTTTCTGAGCTTGGAGCCATAAGAGACTGGAGATGCTGGAATCTAGAGCAACACGGAAAGCACTGGGGGAACTCTGGATCTGGCAGCATCTGTGGAGGGCAATGGACTGTCCACATTTCGGGATGAGGCCCTTATCTGGACTGGAGCCGTGCTTTGTGTGTTGATCTTTCTGAGCTAATCTTCCATAATTGCTTCAGCTTTCAGCATCACCATATTAACAACTGATAAAAATGGAATTTTCACCTCTTAATGATAGGATGGAAGTACTTTTGTGATATTTTAGATAGTGACAGGATTGGCCCTTCGGGGACAACAACTTGCATTTATATAATGTTTTAAATAGAAAAAAACTGGCATTCATTTTGGATGATGCAAAAAGCTTGATTGAAGGTGCTATTAAACGAGATGAAGAATTCCAGGATGTGATGGGTTGGCATCACAAGGTTGGGTGGATTGCAGGGAGATTCGAAGGAAGCCTCAGCTGGAAGAAGTGTTCTGGTTGAGTAGGGCCTGTGGCTAGATAAAATGGCAGCAGTAGAGGAGGGGCAGCAAGGCTGTGAAAAGGATTAAAGCCAAGGACGAGAATTTTTTCAGTTGGAGGATCGGTGCATGTCAGCAGAGGTGGGAATTGTGTACGTGTGTGATTTACTGCAGGATTGAAGATGAGATATTTTCACTATCCCATAGTGAAAAATGACCACATAGGTGAAGTGCTTGTGTAGCTCCACCAAAGAAACTCACTAAAAATGGATTCAACACAAGGTCCAATTTCCTGCTGATTAAATGCCTCAAAGTCATAGATAGCTTGTAGAAAGAGAATAGCAAATCATTCAGCAGCATTAACGTAGCACTTCAGTCAAATGTCTATTTTTCTGCTATGACATACTGGAAGTATCCTGTCCTGGAGCAAATCACACATTCATGACAGAGCATCTCACTTGCTCATGTTTTACACAAACTATAGTCACATTCCATGTAACATAAGAAACGAGTTACAGTAGTTATGTCTTTCTTTCCATTCATTACGCGAGGGGCTTACCTCCTACCTCAGCACCATTTTTCCAGCACCATCCTGAAATCCCTTAATTCCCAGAAATCTGTTTAATTTTTGTTTTGAACAAGTACAATTACTGAATCACCACAGCTCTCTGGGCTAGAGAATTCCAAAGGTTTACCACCCTCATTTCATGAGGTTAAGTGTCCTACCTCCTATCCTGCAGCAAATTGTATACATACACAATTCCCACCTTTGCTGACATACACACATTATCCAACTTAAAAGTTCAATAAGGAAATGTTCTTTTCCTTATTCTGAAACTGTGCCCCTTATCCTAGCCAAATGAAATTTTTTCCTTTGTCTAGTCTGTCGAGGCTTTTGAGTATTTGGAAGTTAAGATGAGACGTTTCACTTTTTTTTAAATCTCGAGGATGCAATCGACTGTGCTCATATGGCATATCCAGTCTAGTGAATTTTCACTGTACTTCCTCCATGATGAGTGCATTCTTGGGTGAGGAAACCAAAACTCGACATTATCCAGGTCTGGTCTCACCATGGCCCAGGAACTGCAGTGAGACTTCCTTACTACAGTATTCAAATCCTTGTGATACAAGCTAACGTGCCATTTGTCCTCTTGCTTGCTGCACTTGCATATTGGCCTTCAGTGACTTATGCACAAACGCATCTGTCTCTGACTATCAACACGGCCCAGTTTCATATTCTGCTTGCGTAGTTTACAACGCCATGGTATGAACGCAGAATTTTACAATTTCTGTAACACATCCTGCTGTTCTCTACACGCACAGACTAACACACACACACACTCCCCTGTCCACCTTGTTTTCTTTGCCATTTACCACCCCCTGCCCTGGCTGGTTCCATCTACCCATCATTCCCTTCCCATCTGGTTCCAGCTTTCACCTACCAGCCTCTAGTTCCATGCCCCACCCTCCTCTCCCAACTCATGCTCTGATATACTGGCAGTCTTTCCTCTTGCTTCTCAGTCCCGATGCAGAGTCTCAACCCAAAATGTTGATTTAACACCTTTTGCCTCCACAGATGTTGACTGACCCACTGAGTTCTTCTAGCATTCAGTTTTAGTTCCAAATTCCAGCATCTTCAGTCTCTTATTTTCTACCCAGTCTTTCACCATTTAACAAATACTCAGGTTTTCTGTTATGTTAATGTAGATGCATGTCGTATATGCCACATTCTTGCCCATTCACTCAGCTTGTCCATAATCCCCTTCTGTCTCTTAATATCCTCCTCCATACTTAATGCCACCTAGCTTAGTATAGTCAGCAAGGTTAGAAATATGATATTTGGTCCGTTCAGCCAAATCACGGAAACAAGTTGTGAAAGCACCAATAGTTACAGCCTGTCAACATGAGAATGATCTGTTTATTACCATACTTTTCTTTCTATCCTACAACGATGTCAGTGTATTAGTATGGAACCTTTAGTGAAAACCTTCCAGAAATCCAAATGCATAGGATCCATTGATTCTCCTACTTTTATTCTATAGTCAATGCTCATAGATTAGTCAGACATGATTTGCCTTTCATAAATCTATCAGTTCTGCTCAATTCTATTCTTTTCAAGGTGTTCAATTTATTATATCTTTTATTATATCTTTCATTATAAGTTCCAGCATTTTCCATACCACTGACATTAGGCTATAACAGATCTCTAGTTCCTGTTTTCTCTTTCCCTCCTTTCTTAAATAGCAGGGTCACATTTGCTACACTCGAATCCACAGAAACAATTCCAGAATCTATAGAACTTTGAAACTCATTGCATCTATTTTCTCTAAAGCCATCTCTTTCAAAACGATGGGATGTAAGTGATCAGACCCTTTGTCCAGGACTTTATTGCCTAATACAAAGTTCTTTCATTCCCTCATTCTTGCTGGACACCTAATTCTGTCATGTATCTGGTAGGTTTTGTGTGTCTTCAGTGAAGACAGGTACAGAGTAATTGTTTAATTCCTCTGCCATTTCCTCATGCTCCATTATAAATTCAAACTGCTTCCATTCAGGTCTGCACTTGCATCTGTATGTATGTTTCTCATCAGCAAGGAGTAGGGGAATCTCTTCATCTACACAGTTTAGTAGCAGAGTACACTTAACTACTTTCAGCCTAATGCTGATGGTCCACGGACACATCTTCTGAACTTGATTTGCTTTTCAGTTCCATTGGTCTCACTGTGCTACTTAACCATTTCTAAACTAAGAAGTAAGCTGGGTGATCTAGTTCCAAGACCCTACAAATGCTATGACAACACCTGGGAGGGATAATTGTTGACTTGCCCTTGATTAGATGAAATACTGTAGACACATTGCAGAGATCCTGAAATAATTCACGGCATCTGATACCTCTGGAAGCAGAGGTTCAGCAGCAATTCAAATATTTACTTATTGTAAGCAAAAAGACAAGGCCAAAAGAACTTGGCATGGTCAAACAGCATCTGTGAAGGCAAGAGCTGTAGGTCAGCCTTTTGGACCGAGACCCTGCATCAGGGTTTGGCTTTACTTGCCAGTTATAGCTGTGTTTGCTGGTACTGCATGGATAAGCCATTAATCTGCCTTGTAATTGTTGAACTTGTATTGGATCTTCCCAGGTTGTTGGGAAAAATCTGATAGGTAGCAAGTAAATTTTTTAATCAGTTCTAGTTATTGCATGTGATTAATTTACAGAAACAAGCTACAGACCTACAAACTTAGTGTTGGTGTTAAGTCTCAACTTCATCCTGCTATCAATATTTTTGCAATATTGCCCTTTAACCCAGTAATCTTCACTATTTTTCCAGTAAGGGCCAATTTGGCAAAAATAATCCTCAATGTGAGAGCTACATTAACTCCTAACTTAACACATTGCTTTATACTCCATAATGGTATTTGACTCCAGTAACTGAAAGTTTGCTTGTATATTAAAACAGTACTTTTTTTGGTAAAAATACATGGAAAGTATATGCAATTAAAAAGATTAAAATTGATGAATGTGGAAAAGGAACATGATAAGTTTTGGTCAGTTAAACAAGTGTTGCTGGACAGGGAATTTAGAGATCATGGAAGTTCATATCTCCACAAGTGAAATTGCGAAGCTAAATTCAGTTGGTGTTCATTAAAACTACTGAACCATAAAAAATTCTTCAGGGAAAGGACTTGTTACGCCTATCTTACTAACTGAATGTGTATTCTGTTGACATGTTGAGCTAAGACTCGTCAACTGTGCCACACTGATGTGTTTAATGTGAAATGTTTGGAATAATCGAATTGAGAAGTAACAAATCATGAATGAAGGTTTCAGCAAATGAGGCAAAGGGTGGGTTGGAGTTTGGCAATGTTACAGAGGTGGATGAGTTAATAAAAGGTTGAAAGCTTATCTTATGTCAAAAATGATAAAGATTGCAAACAGTTGGTGTAGACTCGGACAGTTTGCTCAGGAAAGGACGGAGTTTTTGATGAAGACTTCCTAATGTTTGTAGGACATTTCTGTGCATCCAATACCAGATAATGGATAAACCCTGTGACGAGTTAGACTTGAGGTGTCGGGAGCAGCAGTAGTCTGGAATACTAGGTACCAACAGCTTGGTTATGGAAGCTGACTTTTTTTGGTGATGTCACATTAGAGTAGACAATGTAAAATTAGGTTTTCATGGATCTTTTGTTGGGTAACATCATTGACAAGCATAAGCCTAGGAAATGATGCCATTTGCATGTAATTACATAGAACCGTATAGCACAGTATGTGCTGACTTATAAACACCTACTCCATGATCAGTCTAACCCTTCCCTCCAACACAGCCCTCCATTTTTCTTACATCCATCTGCCTATTTAAGACTCTTTTAAATTTCCTTATTGTATCAGCCTCTACCACCACTCCCGGCAATGCATTCCAGGCACCCACCACTCTGTGCTTTTTTCTTTAAAAATACTACCTCTGACACCTCCCCTAAACTTTCCTCCTCTGACCTTAAACTGATATCCTCTGATATTGACTATTGGCACCCTGGGGAAAACGTGCTGACTGTCCACTCTGTGATTCTCTGATGGGAGCTGGTTCAATTTAATAATGGTGACAAGCAAGGCCTTTCCACACAGCTGAGTGACTGAGGAGCTGCATGAAAAGGGAGAGTTTATTGCAAGCACATTGGTTATCGCATTTGACTTTTGTCAGTGATTTTACTACTCTGGAACTGCAGGAAAGAATTGCATGTTATTTGAAGATAGCATGTTCAATGGTTGCTGTTGTGGGTAGGGAATTTGGAGAGAGACAATAAATTGCAAGGTTAAAGGAGTCAAGAGTATTTTATTTGAAGAGTGGCATGAAGACTTTTGAAGGAGAAGGGAATATTTTCCAGAAGTTAGGAAAGCGAAAAATCTATGATAGATATACTTAGTTATTCTATGGCTTGCTGTATTTATAGCTGAATTGCAATTATCTGCTTGGATTAACTGCTTGGATCCCAGGTGCACTCGATAGTTTGAATGGCCTCATTCTGTGTTGTAATAAGTATGTGATATGTAATGAAGGAAATGCCTTCATGAATAAAGCAAAAGCACTGATAACCCAAATATTCAGAGTTTGCCTCAGTGCCATGAACAGGCTGTAATATCTGCCCAGAAGAGGAACTTTACCTGTGTTATTTTTAAAACTTGCTTCATTTAGCAGGCAATGGCTGATCCACAGATTATTTCCAGGAGAGCCAATGAAGGACGTTGCCTGGACCTGAAGCATAATTCTTTGGATGTGGGTTTCAGGTTTGCCTCAGTGCCAAGCACAAGTGTGGCATCCATCCAGGAGAGAAGAGAAGGAACTCCACCTCAGCTCAGAGGTTGATTTTTTTTTGGGGTGTATTTTTCAAACTTGCTTCAGTGGTAGATGTGACTGATTAGATGATCAGGCAAGGAAGCACAGTTGACCCACAAGCCAATCAGTCAGTCACTGTCCAATGGAGAATTGATGGTAGTTCCTTTCACTTACTATTCTATCCGTGAATATTACGAGCATTAAGCACCCACATGCCCACCCACAACCCCCCCCCCCACCCCACATAAAATTTTTACCTTCCTTTCTTAAACTTACCATTCCTGTTTAATTATATTTGGGAAAGTGGAAAAAAAGTCTTTGTTCACCCCACCTTAGAATTTTTTGTAGTCTGCGTACCTAATTATTGAGTGCCTTATCACGACACATCACCCAACAATGTTCTGCCCTTCATTGTCTGTACTGGTTTATCTTGTTTGTTTAATTAATTCAACTGAGTTTTTTTTTCCCCAAATAATACGCTTGAAGAACACTTTTGGTATTTGGATTTCTAACATACAAAACAAGAATCAAGTGCTGATTTGTCCCTGGTTAAATGGAGCCTGTGCCTCATTTGACATTGTTAAAATAATAAATGTTAATCTCAGTGATCAATTAATAGTAGGAAGATTGTGTTATAATTCTAACTATTCAAGAATACAAAATGTAATTTGCATAATAAATATCTTTATCAAACAGTTTCTGCTTTTGAGATTGAATGTTTGTAGAGTCTAACAAAAATGGGATGATTAGATTGCTCAACAGACAGTGGCATGGACTTAGACCCATTGACCACCTTTTGTGCTATTACAATGCTATGATTTAGATGGCATCACAAATACTTTTAATGTCATCACATAACACTCGGCAGCACTAAACATGATTTTTTTTTCATTAATCACACCCAGGAATGTTTTGATGAACTAGAACCAGCTTTTGTTTAGTCAAGGTTGCAAAATCCATCAAGTGCCATCATTTGACTCTGTAAACATCTGGGAAGATATTTGGACCTTTTTTAAAATGGATGTACCTGGATTTATGGAAGTTCCAAGAGATTTTGCTCAATGATTTGGAAAAAAATTGGATAAGTAATATAACCATCATGTGAACATTAATTGATGTTACTGCTTCCCCATGACAAAATTGGAAGCTTTTTTTTATTCTGAGGATTTTCATCTACCATTGTTGGTGTAATCAATTGTGTATACATATATATCCCAGGCTTTGTCATTTGGCCAGTTTCAAAGTTTGGTTTTATTTTATTACACACTGCTTCTACAAGAGCTTGTAAGAGCACATACTGTGGATTATTGACATTACCAATACCAATTTGTGCTAAAAATTGTCACACATTATTTTGAGGGTACAATGATGCCTGTTGTCATGTTATGACAAATGAAGCTGTTTTGTGTATTTGGTGCCAGAAGAATAAATAATGCCTCAATCTTTTCTCCACGGGTGCTGTTTTATGTGTTTATCCATGTGCTGTTGTACCTTTCTAAGCTGTTTTTCATTTGAGGCTTGTTAGGAGTACTGAAGGTGTGTAACCTCAAACTTGTGTTAGTCAACACTCAGTAATGGACCTCTTGCATCCGAGTAAAAGATGTGAGAGAACAGAATTGTGCATATAACTGTGGTCGACTGTCTTGCACGAACAAGCAAGATTTTGTGACTTTATTTTGCCGCACAGGAAGTCTTTACCCACACCACTTTCCCACTCTTGTCCTTTCTGGTGTCCTTGCCATTTATTCCCATTATCAATCAGCATTCTGAAAAGAAATGCCATTGCTGTTTTTGGGCCCTTGCTGTGTACAAATTAACTGCCATATTTTGTACATTATAACAATGGCTATTACCGAAAGTACTTCATTTGTGGAAGTACTTCAGCACCTTTGCATATTATATGTGGAATTACACAATGGTAACAGTGCAGGGGGAGGCCATTTGGCCTGTGCAGTCATTACTGGCTGTATACAAGAGCAAATCAATCAGTCCTCCTCCCCATTGCCCTGCAAGTTCTTTCCTTTCAGATCACTTGTCTAGCTCACTTTTGAATGGTACTATTGAGTTACTATATTACTGCCCCTGCTTTTCCTTGTGTTAATTTTTTTTTGCTGATCACCTTCGTTCTTGACCCCTCTGCTTTTAAGAAGTGACTTCCTAGCTCATGTACTCTGCCACTGTTTTTAAAACCCAGGATTCGCTTTCTCAACCTGCCCTGCCATTTTAATGAACTATACGCATACATTCCTAGATATCTGAGAGTGTAGATCGGTACTAGATTGTTCACATGGACGTGGTAGCAAAAGGGCCTATTTCTATGCTGTATGAATAACACCAGCAATTTTCATGTTTTCTGCAAACTTCTAATCATTCTTCCAACATGTATATTGAAATGATTTTATGTATATGACAAACATAGTGTCTCAGCACTGATCTTTGTGGTGCACCATTGGTTTCAAGCTTCCAATCACAGAAGAAGCCCTCCAGCTTCATGCACTGTCTCCTATTATCAACCAATTTTGGATCCAATTTGCTGGTGTCTTGGATCCCATGGGCTCTAAACTTTTGGACAAGCCTTTCATGTGGGACCTTGTTAAAGGCCATACTGTAGTCCATGTCAATAGCATCACCATCATCAATATATTTTGTTCCATATATTTATTTTTCTTGCATAGTATTAAGAAATCTGTAATTAATTTGAAAGTTGCTTTTGACTTTGAATGCAAAGTGGCTAGCAAAAATTTTATTATATGAAATCAATAATCCTTTAATAACATCCCAAAACCGAAGTAAGAAGAGCTCTGTGGCTCCCTCCAGAAAGCTATCTGGACCATTAACACAGCAAACCTTCGTCAGTAGTCTGGTTTTTTTTACACTTGTATATAATTCTCATAGTATGCAAGCATTCTGTTTCAAATATTTAGCTTTGAAAAGGACAAAATTGGCAAGAGCTTTAAATGGGAAACATCTATATTCTTTATTCTCTGTTCTGAATATGCCCAGTCTTTTTTTCATTGGTGTTTTGTGAAAGCAGTTACACTCACCTACAGCGCATGAATGTTCACTGGATGCACCCAATGCATCATCATACAAATTCAGTTTTCAGCAAAGTCGTGTTTTTCAATGACATTTTTCTTGCGTTATTAAAGGTTGTTAAGAGCTATAATTGTCATCAGGGTAGAATGCCATGGAATAAAAGGGACTGTGGCAGTATAGACTGTACCTGGATTACTTTGTACAGCTTTGGTCTCCTTCCACAAAAAAAAGGATAATCTTGCAAAAAAAAAGGGAACACAATAAAGATTCAGTCAATCAGTTCCAAAGATGGCCAGTTTGAAGTATAAGAGATTGAGTAGACAAGGAGCAAAAAACAAACTGCTGGAGGAACTCAGCAGGTCAGGCAGCACCTGTGGAGGGAACAGTCGATGTTTCGGGTTTGAGATTCTTCATGTGGGCTAGGCCTTTATTCTTTTGAATTCAGAAGAACACGCAATCTAATTGAAATTTACAAAATGCTTACAGGACTGAATATAGGAAGGCTGTGATGTCTTGGTCAAAGTCTTAGAATAAGTAGTAGACCATCTAAGACTGCAATGAGGAGAAATTGCTTCACACACTGAATCTTTAGAACACTCCAACCCAGTGGGCTCAGTCATTGATTTCATCCAAAATGGAGATAAATAGATTTCTGGACATTTAGAGAATCAGTGGGTGTGGGGATAGTAAAGGAATATGGTGTTGAGGGAGATCAGCCATTATCTTGATGAATGGCAGAGCAGACTCAAAGGGCTAAATGGCCAACTCCTGCTCTTTTTTAATCTTTTCTAACTGGAAGGACATGAAAGAACTAGAGAGAGTGCAGAGGAGATTTACCCAGATGTGACCTGGGATGGAACTTCTCGGTTATGAAGGAAGATTGCATAGGTAAGGTTTGTTTTCTTTGGAGCAAAGGATGAGGTGTAGAGGTATTCAAAATTCTGAAGGGCGTAGATAATGTGGATGGTGAGAAACTTTTCCACTTTACAGAGATGTCTAAAACCAGAGGGCATAGGTTTAAGGTGAGGAATAAGAGGGTTAGAGAGGATCTGAGGAAGACTTTTTTTTACCCAGAGGGTAGTTGCAATCTGGAATGCATTGCCTAAGAAAGTAGTAGAGGCAGATATTCTCCCAACATTTAAAGTATTTAGATTAGCACTTGAATTGCCAAGGTATTGAAGTAATACCAAGTGCTGGTAAATGAGATCAATGTAAACAGTTTGGCATAGATGTGGTGGCTGAAGAGTCTCTTTTTGTGCTGAATGACTCTGATTCTATAATTCTAAAACAGAAACAGGAGTAGGCTGCTCTGACCCTCAAGCCTGCCCTGCTATTCAATATGATCATGGTTGATCTGCCCCAGGCCTCATTTCCTGTGCCAGTTTCCCATGGCCCTTAATTCCCTGACCTTGGGGGGGGGGGGGGGGGGGGGGGGGGAAATGTATCTACTTCCTCTTTTAAAACCCCCCATTTGTCAAGCCTCCACAGTCCTCTGGGGCTGAGAATTCCAGAGCTTCACTAGCTTCTACAAACAATATAAAACCAGATCATAGGAGCTTCTACAAACATACAAAAAGAAAAAAATACATAACTGAATGGTGAGACTGAGAAATCAATAATAGGAAATGGAGAAGTGGCAAAGCTTCTAATGAATTATTCTGTATTGCTCTTCAAAAATTAGGGAAGTTTTGATGTAAGTTTACAAGGCACTGGCAAATCCACACCTGATGCTGATCTAAAAGGAAGTGGCTGTAGAGATGGTGGATGCATGATTGGAATCTACCAAAACCCACTGGATTCTGGAATGGTACCAGATAACTGAAAATTCACAAACACAGCAACACACTTCAGGACAGGAGGAAGACAGAAAGCAGGAAAATATTGGCCAATTAGCTTAATGTTTGTCATTTGGGAAAATGCTGGAATCCAATGTTAAAGAGGCAGTATCAGGACATTTAGAAAATCATGAGAAATTGAGCGGAGTCTATATGGTCTGATGAGATGGAAAGCATGTTAGTCAAATTTGCGAAAACATTTTTGAGGGTTTCACAAATGGGGTGGATATAGGGTAACCAGTGGATATAGTATGTTTGGATTTCCAGAAGGGATTTGATAAGGTGCTACATAAGTTACTGCACAAGATAAAGAGTGCATAAGAGTTGTATATTTGCATGGAATAACTATCAGCAAAATGGGTTATTTTCAGAATGGCAATTAATAAGTGTTGGAATGTTAGATCTATTTTGAAGCCTCCACTACTTAAATGAATGACCTGGATGAAGGGACCAAGTGTACTGTAGCCAAATTGCTTATGATACAAAGGTAAGTAGGTTAGCAAGTTTTGAGATGGAATATAATGTGGGAAAATGTAAGATTGTCTACTCTGGAAGGAAGAATGTAAAAGCAAATTGTTATTCAAATGAAATAAGACTACAAAATGTGATAGAGAAGTGATCCAGGAGTCCAGTGCAAATGTTAACAAGTAATTAAGAAGGCTATTGAAATGTTGTCCTCATTACATGGGAGGTTTTGATTCAAGTTTGCAGCACAGTGATGAGACCATACCTGGAGTGTTGCATACAGGTTATGGTCTCCATCTTTAAGGAATGATATATTTGCACTAGAGCCAGTGCAGAGGAGGTTCACCAAGTTGATTCCTGGACTGAAGGAATTAATGTATGAAGAGAGGTTGAGTAGTTGGGCCTAAGGTCATAGGAGTTTAGAAAAATGAAGCAACTAGATGCTTCTCCCAATGTGGCTATAGTTTCAGTCTAAGAGGTTACTCACTTCAGAAGGAGATGAGTAGGAATTGCTTCCTTGAGCCTTGTGACTTTTTGGAATTTTCTACGCCAGAGAGCTGCGGAGGCAGGGTAATGGACTCTGCCCAATACATCACAGGCACATCCCTCCCCACCATTGGTAGTATCTACGGGAGGTGCTTCCTCAAGAAGGCAACATCCATCATCAAAGATCCCCACCATCTGGGCCATGCCATCTTCTCACAACTACCATCGGATAGGAGATGCAAAAGCCAGAAGTCCCACACTATCAGCTTCGAGAACAGCTACTTCTCTTCAACCATTTGGTTCTTGAACCAACCAGCACAACCCTAATCACTACAATTTAGCAACACCCTGATCACTTTGCACCAAAATGGCGTTTGTTTTTCGGGTTTTAATAGTGTTCTTTCTTGTGACAAATTATACAATTTTTTTTCTTCTGAATGCTGTTTATATGCTATCTGCTTGTGATGCTGCTGTAAGTAAGTTTTTCATTGCACCTGTGCATACATGTACTTGTGCATATGACAATACACGACTTTTGACTTTCGAAATGTATTCAGGCATTTGAACTGTGGCAAGAGAGCAAGAAAGAGGCCAAGATAAGATCCTCCATGATACTGAATGGCAAAGCAGATTCAAGGAGCTGATTGGCCTACTCCTCCAGTTTCATTTGTTCTTGAGTCAACAGAGACACAGGAGTAAGCCATATGGCGCTTTGAGCCTGCTCTGCCAGTAAGATTTACGGCCCTCTGAAGGAGAAATTGCATTTCATCTCTGTCCTTGCAGTCTAATAGCTCAGTCTGAAACTATGCCCCCTCATTCTACACATGAGGGAAAACATCCCATCTCAACACCTATCTGTCATGTCCCCTTGGAATCTTGTATTTTTCATGCACGTCTGCTGGTCATTGTGTTGTTTTAGTCTATTCTATCATCTTGTTCTGAATGTGAAGGTAGAGATTTTGTTCTTGAATTAGAGTGCACATTGCCCCATAACTCATTTGTACATAAACCCAATCAGGAAGATACTTATCTCTTTATAAGGATGCCATGAGATACCTCTTTTAATAGCACAATTGAGTTAGGGAACTACAACCATTACTGTGCCCAGATTTGTTTTTTATTGAAATCAGTATAGAAATTGTAGGGACAATTAGTTGAAAGGAGAAATGAAAAATAAAATCTAAGAAGCCACCATTGCAGTAGTTTCCCTGTGCTGTTGTAAACAACTGATTTTGATTGTCTTTCAAGGCTGAATTTTAGTGGTATTAAACTGTAGTGCAGCTGCCAGTTGCTATGTCACTAATCTCTACCACTGACATCTGCACAACACACAGCAGGATCAGACATCCTGTCTCCATTGATAGCCATACTTAAGTCCTGGAGGGTAAAGGAAAGGCGTAGTAGTTACATCAAAAGGCGTGTCAAGCAATTTGCACAAAAATAAGGAGTGATTTTTTTTCAATCTAGAGAACAGATTTATCGTTGTTACATAGAGTGGAGGAACTCTTCCATTTTTTTCAAAAAACATTAATTTTTTGTTATTTTAAATAGACATACAATATATCTGTATTTCTGTATATATAGCAATATATACAATATATATTGTACATCTTTTCAATGATCAAAACATTTGACTGAAGGCTGTTGTCTTTTTGCACTTGCTGCCTAGCTTTTTTTGCAATACAGCAGACCTCACTAAAGCTGAAAGCAAGCATTATAAATGCTCATGTGATAAACCTCAATTATTTGGTTAAACATGCTTGTAAAGGTGACACATTTTGATACCCATGATTGAAAATTATTGAATTCTCAACACTGTTTCCCGGTGTTGAGATGTATACTGGGATCTTTCATTTTCAATAACAGTTCCTTGAATCAAAGGATGAGTTGTTTCCATTCCAGTTCTGAGGTGACTGAAAAATGTTATGTGGGATCCTAGGACTCTGCTAAGATTGTTAAGGATGCTGTGTTCTCCTTCTGCATTTGGTGAATGGCTTTCCTGTACTCCCGTGGTAGTGATGCTTGGTGCCTTCCTTGATGATGCTGCACAGGTGTCAAGGATTCCCACAAGTTAAATGAGTATGTTACTTTTTTTTGAATGGAGGCTTTGTATTCCTGCAAACCTTCCTCTGATGAAGCTCCAGGTAGAGTGCTGGCTTCTGGAGTCTGGTATCATGTATGTGAGCATTGAGACCTGCCCATCAGAACTGATTGAGCTGAGTCAAAGATCAGTCCTGATCTTACTGAATGGCAGAATAGGCATAATTGCTGGAATGGCCCAATGCTGCTTTGATTACTTGTCTTTCTTTGGTGACAGTCTTTTTAGAGGACATTGTTCTGGGGCAGGGATGTTGACATTGGTTTGCAAGTCCAATATGGAGGATTTTATGGATACAGCATTGGTGGTATTTGTCCATTAGGATGCCTGCTGTGGTCATTAAACACTCTTTCCCACAAGAGGCCAAATATTGTTCCGATGTGTGAGAAGCAATTATGGCTTTCATTATCCATGTTTGCTTTCTGAGAAGTAACTTGCTCCAGAGATGTAGGAGGTGATCTATGTTGACCAGGGTGCTTTGTTTTCAAGAATATTGTTTGTGGGTTTTGGTATGATACATGGAGAGGTTTGATAAGGGCTTTGTCTTCCGCATAATACCACCAGACAATCAGAGAAGCTGTGAAGAAAGGAAATCGCAAACAGGATGGCAGATGCCCTCTATGTAGTTAGAGCACTGCAAAAAGATGCTTGAAATTGTGCGGGAGCTGCTTCATGACAAATACAGTTAGCCAGCACTACCACTGAGCTGTGGCAGGTGCAACTTACAGACTTTGACAGGTTACCACGTGCATTGAAGCAAACTGAAGCTCTATCCACTCTTGAATGGATGTAAAATATTCCATGACACCATTTCAAACAAAAAGAGGAATTTTAAGAGGTGTTTAAGAGGCATTTAGACAGGCACATGAACAGAAAAGGAATGGAGGGATGTGGACCATGTACAGGCAGGTGGAATTAATTTGGATAGGCATCATGGCCCCTCAGACAACATGGGACGAAGGCTCTGTTCCTGTGCTGCACTAATCCAAGTTAAGAACGTGAATCCTCCCTGGTGTCTTGATCAATATTTATTTCTCACTTAACGCAATTGAAAACAGATCACCTGATCATTGTCTTATTGTTGTTGGAGTTTTGTTTTATGCAAATTGCCATGTTTCCAACTTGACAGCAATGATCACACTTCAAGAGTACTTTGGATGTCAAAATCTCTGAGGGGTCCTGAAAGGGCCATGAAATACTCTATAAGTCCAAGCTGTGTTTTCTTTTTTCACTTTGGAATTGTACTACATGAATTATTTATTTTCTCTTTGGCCAATTTAAAATGAAATCAAAGTACAATTTAATTCTCTTTTATATGGAAGTATTCTTAATTATTTTTCCTTTTACAAAAGTTAATTGAATGGACTGCAGAAACTTAATGTATAGGAAAAATCTCCACTTGTCTCTTTCTGCCTTAGACTGTGGCTGTAAGAATTCAACTTGCTGATGACCCAGTTGTAAAGTGGCTCGTGATTCTTCCTTAGAAATGTGATCTAATGGCATTTTCTGACTTTCATCTGTTAAAAAAGTATTTTAAATTAATCTTAATGAGAGTTCAAAATTTAGCAGTATTATGACCAATTAAATTGTCTTTCACTTCCTGAAAGGGCTTTATTTCTTTGAATTTGGGTTGGTAATGCATTTGACAAATGTTATACTTTGAAGGAATTTGTCTGGTACTGTCTAGGTGAATTGCATAACAAGTGTCACGGAATACCTATTGTCGGTACTTGGTTACTCCACCAAGGATCGGGATGGGGGTGGAAAAGCATGAGGAGGAAGTTACTTGTATCACATCATGGCTTCATTTCACACATGCATTTATGTATACGTAAACGCTAATATCAGTGTTTTTCAGAATCACTTCAGTTAGTGATTCTTTTTAAATTATTTTTGTTACCTTTTATCAGAGTTTTGTTTGCAAATCTAAGTTTGTGAATTGAGATTTCTTCAATGAGTCTCCTGAAGGTGGTTAGTTAAAAACTATGCAATTTATATTACACCTTTTGTGACCTAAAATTGGAGCATCTGGAATACCTTTTGGAGCCATTTTGAAGAATAATTGCCATTATACTGTAGAAAATGCAGCAGTCAATTTGCATTCAGCAAGGTCCCATATTCTGCAGGGTTGATGGTAACCAGACAATCTGTTTTTAAGTGTTGTTAGTTTGAGTAATCAATATTGACTGGGACACTATAGGTAAATACCATTCCTCTTCCACCATCCCCCACTGCCTCACCTGCAACCATATCTTCAAAATTGGGCCCAGGACCTTTAATATCCACCTGAGAGAGAACGTGGGGGTTCAGTTTCAACCAAAAGACGGCACCACTGACACTAGCAATTTTTCATATCAAACAGGAATACCAGCTCTGTTTCATGCTCGGGTCTCTGGAGTGAGACTTTCATCCCAGAAGCTTGTATGTTTGAGAATTCAACTGAACCCTATCTGATGCTCTATAAACTTCTGATTTCACTTCAAAATTTTGTATCAAAGATTTTGCTGCAAGGTGAAATGTTTGATCATTTATATTTTGTGTGCAGCACATTCTATAACTGAATTCAGATTTATCAAGCTTTTCCTAATTTTGTTAGTTTTGTAGCTGCAGATAATGCTATCTGTTTATCACAGTTGAAGAGATCAGAAACCTTCAAGAGGCTTGATATATTCCAGGACACAGTTCACTTGATTGCTGCAATAAACTGCAAGGTTACTTGGATAGTACCTCCCTGCCTGTGACACATATTAACAAGAGCAACTATGCAACACTGCCTCACACTTCTGCCCCTCCACATTACACATTATCCTGAATTGGCTAACTATCCTGGTGAGATGCCTGGAAGTCCCTAATTAACATCATTGTGACACTGAAGGCAGCAGTTCAAGGAAATGGCCTACCACCATGTGGCAAGTAGTGAATGGGAAACAAATGCAGTCTTGCCTACATTGTCCATATCCCAAGACTGCAATTTCACAATGTGAATTTAATTCTTAGCATGTGCATGGCTAGATAGCTGATAGCTAAGCTTAACTTAGGTGATACATTTGGCTTCAGCAGCTGTGTCTAAGGAAGACAAAAATATCAAAAATTGTCAGTGATTCTTGCTGAAAAGGGTACTTGTATATTGTAGTGTTTCTGGACTTTTTTTCTCCATCTAATTATCGTATTCCCTTTTCATTCTACTGACTGAAACTTTAAATCCATTATAACACATCAGCAATCTGTAGAGCAGATTAGTTTTGCCCCTTATTGATCTTAGTAGTTCTATTCAGTGCAGAATGAAGCATCCTTTCGGCTTCAGTTTTGTTTATTGTGCGGCAGAACACAGTGAAAATTACATTATGAGTAGCTATGTCTGGATTTCTACATCCATGAAGTGTGAAGCCATTTCTAGCACTTATGCATTCAGTCAGACAAACTCAATAACATCATTTTAGTTGAATGCAGTGCTCCTTTCTTGTATCTACCTTTGGAAGTCCATGTATTTCCTGAAGAACGATCTTAATTTATGCAAACACCTCTCCTTCCTCTTTCTGTAAAGGAATTCGGCACTATAATTGAAAAGGAAATCAGTGATAAACTGATGGTCGTGAATGTATATATTATCTTCAAAAATTTATATTTTACCTGGTTAACAAAAATTGTAAATTTTTATGCCTGAATAAAACTCAACTTCATTATGTTTTGTGTGAAGGACATAACCAATAAAGAAATAGCACTAAAGATCCCTGAAATAATAATACAATGTAAATGGTATTAGAGCTTAAAATGAAGTTTGAGTCATTTGTGCAGCTTTGTGCTTTTAATTGTATTTCTGTCAGATTTTGCCATGTCGATCATTAATCCAGAATACCCCTCTTATCAACATTACGCAGTGACCTTGATGAAGTATGCTGTCATATTCACTGCCAACAAATTACACGCATAACAATGTGCCCATCTAGCTTATTGCAATCTATAAGTATTTTTAAACTGTGCCCTCAATACTCTCTAAAGCATTCAAAAATTGCATAAAAATATAATAAATTGATGGCACATTGTACTAGAAATTTAATAATTACAGTAAAATCTAGTGTACATGTCAATTTTCTAGAAAATGTTATTTTAAGGGAGTATAATGGTGACTTGTCTAATGTGCATATCGGTACGTTTTCCTGAATTGTAGGTTGCCACATCAAGTGGGGTGGCGTTCAGTCTGCCATGTTATCTGTAATGCTAGACACCTCACCTACCCAGTGTTGGACTGACAATTCCCTTCTATCTGTTGGACTGGACTCTCCAATCCCAAATGTTGGACTGGTCTCTTCAGCCCTGCTGTCAGGCTATCTGAATATTGAATATTGAAGGTTGATGGTACATAGCTGCTCTATCAATATTCTCTGACTGCAGATAAGGAAGCAAGTTTCAAATTTTGCTTTTCAAGATGGTGTCTTCTCAAGACTCAGGAGAAATGGGAAAGAGCTGAATGAGAGAAGACCTACCTACCTCATAGTGGGTAGCTCCATTCAGTAATACTTAATAATGGTGATGCATACTGATACATGGGAGAGTCTGCTAAAAGAGTAAACTATACAATCACTTGAAGTTGTGGAATTTGCAGAAAAACATGAGTGATGCTAAGAGAAGATTTGGCTTTAATGATTTAAACAAAAAGTGGACATAAAGGTTTACCAGGATGTTCCCTGGACTTGAGGCCTGAGTTACAAGGAGAGGTTGCATAGACTCGGACTTTATTCCCTGGAATGTAGGAGAGTGAGGGGTGATCTGATAGAGGTGTACAAGATCATCAGGGGCAGAGACAGGGTGAAAGCACATCGTCTTTTTCCCAGAGAGGAGGTGGTTAAAAACAAGAGGTCATAGATTTAAGATCAGAAGTGAGAGCTTTAAAGGGGACATCAGGAGCAACTTCACCCAAAGTGTGTATTTGGAATGAGGTGGTTGAAATAGTGGCGGGCACATTAGCAACATCTAAAAGCCATCTAGATAAATACATGGACAGGAAAGGTTTAGAGGGCTATGGGCCAAACGTCGACCAATGGGACTAACTCACTAGGTAACACAGTCAGTATCGACAAGTTGGGCCGAAGTACCTGTATGATTCTATGACTCTAGAAAAGATGCTGAAAGGAAAGCAGACTGATTATATGCAGAAAATATTAAAAGTCTCCTGTTGTGTCCAAGGCAAATGTAAGAGTGGAAAGCAATGCAGGGAGAATACTCTGATCTTGTAGTCACTGCCTGACTAGTGAAGGCCAATATTCCATATGCCTTCTTAACCACATTATCTACCTGCAACCACTTTATCTACCTACATTATTGCTCTTGAACTAATTTAGGTGGCACCAACATGCAATCCTTTCAAAAACAGTTGAAGGATTGCAACACTGATGTGGCAATTATTCCTGGATTTATGAAAGGAATTTTTTTTTTACAGCCTCTCCAAGTGGGAATTAACTAGCCCTTTCAAGTTTGGCTGAAGAAGCAATTGGTGGATTGGCTGCCCAAAAGTGAGCAGACCTTAATGCTGAAAGGACATTTAAAACAACTAGAGCTACCTGTTGTCTGTCTCTAGGATAAACGTCTCTTGGGAAAATCTTGACCAACCTTTAATTATTAAATTATTTGAAATAGGTGTGCATTTTCAATTAATACACACAAAATGCTGGATGAACTCAGCAGATCAGGCAGCATCTATGGAGGGAAATAAACAGTTGATGTTTTGGGTCGAGACCCTCCATTGATGCTGCCTGACCTGCTGAGTTCCTCCAGCATTTTGTGTGTATTGCTGCAGATTCCAGCATCTGCAGAATCTCTTGTAATCCTGTCACTGGTGACACGTGTTTTTTTTTAAATCCAGGCCTTGGACAGATTCAAAAACTGGTAAAGAAGCACAAAATGCTGGTATCTAACTATAAATTTACTGCCACAGGAGTTGCAATGACTGAAGAAGGTGACGATAGTTCACCATTGCATTGAAAAGTGCTTAGAAAAATACTATTACCTGCTGCGTCAGTGTTGTTTGCATTTTCATGTTTGTTTTTTACACAATTAATATAATAACTCTTGCACTTTTTTCCATTACTTATCCAATGCCTCTAGTGGAGAATGTACTTTAAACCAGAGTTTTTTTTTCTAAAAGTCCCCAAAAGAGGATATGGGTGGTTTATACATCAGACTTTAGGATATCTAATGCCTCCAATGAGTTTCATCTCTAGACCACTAGTAATTGGATCAGTACACAAGCAAACATCATCAGTGTCACAAAGATAAGAAAAAAGTTTAAAAGTGTGCATTTAAAATTTTTTAGAAGTAACATTCAGTGTGATTAATGCTTCCAAAAAAAATATTGATTGAATCCCTCAAGATATATCCTCAGTGTATTATTGTATTTATCTAACGGGCCATCATAGAGTTGTATAGTGCAGAAACAGGCCATTCAGCCCAACTGACCAAGATGTCTATCTGAGCTAGTCCCATTTGCTGTCACAACAGGGGACTTGCCAATGGAGAGGCTATGTGCCGACAAGGAGAGAACTGCTTGCTTGGCCATCTGTTTTTGTAAAGCGTTGTAGTTGCTTGTTATCTTGGCAGTTTTCAACAGAAAATGACCAGTAACAGAGGCCATTGACTGGCATCCTGGAAGAAGATGACAATTTTCCCTCATAGAGATGCTAAAGCCTAGAAAAATGTGCCTTTCTTTCATTTTTATTATAAATGTTGTGCAATATCTGTACAGCAATTTCACCAGATTAAAATATTGGCACATATTTCAGAATAGTTGCCATTCCATATTATAACCTGATTCCTTGCTGCCAAAATTCTCCTGTTTGTGATGCACAAAAGCTTAATGACATTGGATTGTGTTATTGTAAATAAAATTGTAAAGCCTCAAAGCAGGGAAGAATCTTGTCATGGCAGTTGATGTAAATTAAATTTACAACATCGTCCTGTTTGTGTTGGCCCTTACCCATGTTAACGCAAGGATTTTTTCAGCCAATCAATGAAAGGTATATATACAACTGCACAGCCTGAGGTAAAATCCCAACCTCCTCTACTGGAGTGTGATGCTTTTTACATTAGTGGCTAATACTTTACTTGACTTATTCCAATGTCCATCTATTCTCAGAAGCACTCCTGTAAGAAGGAAAATGTGAAATAAGTAATATAGTACCATACTGAAGCTGTGACTACGAGCAAATTATCAATCAACAGTTGTCATGTGATGGACAGAAACATGATAATTTGTGATGCTGCTGTTTCTGGCAGCCAAATACAAGAACTGTTTGTTTCTTAAAAGCCCCAACATTTCATTTTTGTTTTGCGACAGCTGTAGGGAATGTGTTATCTACTTGGCACATTTTAAAAACTGGTCCAAGCTACATTACTGTTATCCTGACTATATCTTGTCCAGATGGAATTTTAAAGCGCCTTTATCTCAAGTTTTGTCACAATAAAAGATTACTCCAAAAACCCATTTTGATTGTACATTATATTAGCTGAAGATTGCCTATAGCTATGTAATCTTAGACAACATTTCAGCTGAGCCAAATCAGCCTTTCCTCAATCTCCACAGACATCTCTTCAGGTGTGACTGATTGACGGTAATCAGCAGTGGATGTCTTGGATAATTTTCCTTTACTTTTGGAATGTGGAGGTCAGTTGTAGCGCTTATGAGATCAACCAGGGTAACGATGATCAAACGTCAAAATTGTACTCTTCCTGGTCCTTACCGTAGTACCACGTGCTCACTATTATCCTATGCAAAATATCTAACCATTGGGCAAGATGCCAATTCAATAATATTTGTTTTCAGTTGTCTAATTGCAAAAATGTTTGTGACTATCTGCCATTAGCCCTACAAAAGTGCTGCATATGCAACCTGTTTATGAATATTGTCAAGCACAATAATTGAGAATAATTTCCTGTTTGCAACATCTGTCACTTTTTTGTTGCAAGGAATGCCACCTGAGCTTTGTCAAAGATCCTTGCCATGAAATATTGCCATTTATATTTTGCCCACATGCCTTATTTGCAAACAAATGCAGATTCTAGATGGTTTTCATTTCCACTGGTCATTTGCCATCAGTAATCTAAACCATTTTGAACTTGATATTTTACTGTTATGCAGCAATTTCTTTTCTAGTTTTAAAATATTCTGGAAAAGAAAGTTAAATTTGAACAGTTATTGAGCTCATTGTGGGATTACAATATAGTGTTATGTTTGTCTTACTAAAACATGATGCTCTTTAAGGAGATTATTGATAAAACAGACTTCCCTCCCCTCTCCAAATTTCCTGCCTATGCTGAAGACACCAACATAAGCTGAAATCAGGTCCCTCAAGTGTTCGAAGATTTCTAATTTGCAGAACTACAAATTATACATAAAGACTTACTATCTAGGTTCATATATGAATAAAGGACATTTGAGTAAAGGACTTGAGGGAATTGATGGAGACAGCCCAGTAAATGCTGGGGTTAGATGGGGGTAAGTGGGTGTAAATTAAACTAATTTTAAGTTGCAACTTGAGTTTCCTACCAGAATCAACTTAAATTTATGTCACATTTTGTGACTTCAAGAGTTTAAAATTTAAGATGACCGTACAGGGGTTGAAGGGGTGGGCTGAAAAATATCTTCACATTGACAGTAGAAACAAAAGTCCTGAAATACTTCATGAATGTTATTGAATAAAATTGAACATAGATGAGGACAGGTCAAAGATAAAGTGTACAAGTGGGGATGTTTATATGGAAATTTCAGAGTTTGAGACTGAGATTGCCGTACAGTTGAAGCAAAAGAAATTAGCAATGGTCAAGATGTTAGAATCGATAGATTACAGAAATCTGACAGAGTCACAACCAATTATTAAACCGGAACCCATGTATATTTTTTTTTAGAAATTGGATAGCTGTTAAGGGGTGTCAATTGCCACAGAAAGTAAGCAAAATCAAGCCAAATGCGACCCTTTACTAACCCCTCTCTTTGATTTTCTATGTCTGTCTGTTTCTCACTCTTATTAAAAATATTATTTGATTTGTTTTCTCTTTCCTGATTACACAGTTTCTAATGAACACTTTCTTGTCAGTCTTTGCATTGTTCATTTTACAATTATTTAATTTGATAGGTTAAGCCATGTGGTTGATTTTTCTTTTCACTCAGGCCTCAAATTTCCAATTTTCCTTGTTAGATCATCAGTTTACCTTAGAACAATAAATAAAAGCAAAAATGGGACACTATTAGAAATTCCACTTAAAGTTAACACACACTGTATTAGGAAAAACATTGAACGTTGATTTCCTTATGAGAGAATAGATTACAGGGAAATAAGTAGGAGAATGAATTGCTCTGAGACCCAGCACTGACTGCCTCGTATAAAGCAGATACGACAGCAACAGTAAAGAGGCATTGAGATAGGTACATGAACAGGCGATGGAGGGATTTAGACCATGTGCAGGCAGATGGGATTAGTTTGAATTGGCATCATGATTGGCACAGACATTGTGGGCTGAATTGCTGTGCTGTACTGTACTGCAACTTCGTGGGTGTCAAGATCTCGGAGGATCTATCATGGGCCCAGCACAGATGTAACCATGAAGAAGGCATGCCAGTGTCTCTACTTTGAAGTGTAAGGAGATTTGGCATGTCATCAAAGACTCTGGCAAACATCTACGGATGTACAGTGGAAAGCATTCTGACCAGTTGCATCACAGCCTGGTATGGGAACTCCAGTGCACAGGAATGCAAGGGACTATAGGGAGTGGTGGACTCAGCCAGTAGGTACAGGTCTCCCTACTATCTGTAAGAGGCAATGTCTCAGGAAGGTGACATCCATTATTAAGGACCCCCACCATTCAGTCCATGCCCTCTCTCATTGCTGCCATCAGGCAGGAGGCACAGGAGCCTGAAGACCCACACCTCAAGGTCCAGCAACAGTTTCTTCCCCACTGCCATCAGGTTCTTGAACCGACCTGAAACAGCCTAATTCTACCTAACTGTATTTCCCTTAATTTGCACTAATGTCATTATGTTTTGTTTATTTTGTGTAAGTTATGTTAATTTAACTTTTATGTAATTAATGTTTGGCATGTACTGTGCTGTTGCTGCAAAAAGCTAATTTTCATGGCATTTATAGCCTTGGTATGTGTGCCCATGACAATGAACTTGAACTATGTTCTATATGGTACAATACAGATGATTTTGTCAGGAACTAGAGCTTTGTGTCCATTTATAAGGAGCGTTCCTTTTTTCATAAGTACTTCCTATTTTGTTTAGGGATGTGGGCTTTTTTACCCTATTTTTTAAATGCATGCAGAGGCTCCTGCTATTTGCACAACTGATGGTATCAGCAACCAGTTGTGTGGATCAGTTCCCCCTAAAAGTGATGGTGTTCACAGATTTGTATCATACTAACAGCCAATCTAATTCCAAGGGTCTACTCTACAAATTGGCTATATAACTTCTTCACCAAGGAAAGAATGGATCTGGTACAAGGATCAAAACCATTTGAGTGAGTGAGTGACTGGGAGACTTTTAACAGCTGTTGAATTTGTAGGTTTCTCACCAGAAGACTTGTAGGGTTTAAGATGGTGAATAGATGGTTCGAGTATGACTTTTTAAGGACCAGCAAAGGAAATGGCATGGCAGTTGACAAGGTTGTTGAGGAATTAAGCTAAAAAGAATATTGAATCCTTGTCGCTGGAGCACTAAACTTGAAATTGGATGACAGGAAGAGAGCTGTAAAATTTTTGAATCAACTGAAGTTTGAGGAGGCAGTCTTGTTGATCCTGGCAGTATTAAAGATACAAATAAGGATTTCAGTTGTTCCACAAGTAGGTGGCTTTTATGACTGTTCAGGGCCAATTGTGCACATTCAGCTTTCATTTGAAGACTGCCAGAGGAGCGCACTACTGAGTTCAGCCTGCAGGGACAGTGAACCGCCTCTAAAGCAGCTCTCGTCAAGGAGGTGCTTCTAGCGAAAACTTTACGATATTATTCAGCACAGTTTAGCCTGTATTTATTCTGATAATTAAAAAAAAACTTTTCGATTGCCTAACAATGAAGTTTTCTGAGCATTAATTATTTGACATTGAAATGTTTCTGTGGGACAAGAGAGATGTTGGGATCCAAGCTGCAACCTCTGAGTCGAACTACTTTTGAATTCGGTTTATAGCAGGGGAGATTACCCAATTTTCCAACTGCCACATCGGTAGGTGGAGTGGAGAAGGTGCGGCGCCCTGCAGAGTAAACATGATTGATGGTTTTAGTGGGAGCAGCTGCACTCCAGCGTAGCTCCTCCCACCTGTCTGGAGTTGTGTGCGAGCGAGTCGGCTGTGGCAGAGTAGGGAGCTCGGCACGGAGGTTGGAGTGCGTTTTGTGCACTTCGAACATCAGTCTCTTTTAGTGGGCGTTAAGTATGGTTGCTTATGATGAGATACAAAACTTGTTGCCCACTAAAAGGACTATCACCGTGGTAGATGTTCAGTCACAGGTCTTCCACACTAAAGAATTGGAGGTAAGAATTATTGGAATTTTATGAAATGCTGTTTGATTTGCTCATCTTAATGTAGGGTGGAAATATGTACTAAACTGATCAGAAAAGTTAACAAAAGCACACAACTTTTTTTATTTTGGGCACGTAAAGTAAGTAGACTATAACCGGGTTCCAGCTTGCACGCACTGTAATCAGATACTGTTACGAGTGATTGCCGAAAGAGGCTTAGTGTTTGGGCAGTTGCGCAGAAAGATCAGATGTACTTTACCAGTCCTAGAAAAGACTGCGGTCGACACCATATCTAAATAAAGGTGCAACTGGCGTGGTTTGTTAGTTCTAAACTGCTATACAATTGGAACATTGTTATCTTGCCAGGTGTTGTAGAACTTTATTGCATTTACAAAATGCTAGTGCATGTTGCTCGTTGCCAGTGGAATGTCAATGACTCGATACCTGATATAATTTTATGAGCGTAGAATAATGGGTGCCCATCTGGTTTCTACTAAATAAGAACAAAAATGCTTGAAACTTCTGCCCCACACAAAATGTGGTCCTAAAACCAATATCCAACGTTTTTGAAGTCAGTTCAAAGCTTTTTAAAAAGAACCAACACATTAGTTGTACCTTTTTATTCCTTCATCCCTGGCCAAAGTTATCCGCATTCCGTTGGAGAATGCGGTGTTCAAGACCTGTACCTTAGTAATCTGGTGTATGCATGGACGTGGGAGTTAATTTTAGTTTGAGCTATTTTATGTAATTGACTTTAAATTGACAATTATGAGGCATACCTTGATTCAAACTGTTATGCCTTTTTACAGTCGATATCTAAATGTACAAAAAAGCCATTTTACTTAGACATTTGATGATGGTGTGGCGGGGTGGAATTTACTCGCGTTTAACCTTTATCACTGTCTTTTTGATCATTAGAGTCTGAGCTTGCTGTGTTTTGTTGAGAATCTGTTAGAAATGACCTGATGGTTCTTTGTAAGACTGATCATGTTAGTGTTAGTTCAAATGTCTTTTATAGTGTTTATATTGGAGCCATTATTTCCTTTCAATGCGAACAGGCAGTGGCTCTTTTTTTTCTGAAGCAGTGTTTTGTGCCCCTTCTGTTCTCCTGTTCCATTTTCCAGTTTGGTGATACTTTGCTAACGATAATGCAAAAACCTGAAGCTTTGTTGTTCTCAGACCTCTTCTAAAAACGTTGCCAGTTCTGTTTGTTCTTATTTTGTGCCATACAAGGACCTTGCTGTAAAACATTATTTCTAAAATCCATCCAGGATTTGATGAAAGTGGTCATTGTTCTTTAATGCATTACTGGATTCTCATACAGCCAAAATGTTCGGCTTCAACAGACTGAGAGGAAAATGATAGAGAACATTGAAGCATTCTTCCTTCATATTTTCTTCCTTTCTTCCATTCCTTTTGCTGAGGTTTGTAGAAAGAAATTCTATCATGTCCAAGCCTGTCTAAGAAGAACTGCTCTACCAGCTTTTTATCTGTAGCTCTGAGTACACATGCAGGCACCTCTTAAAATGTTCCTGCCTCTGCCAGCCTGATAGGGGTCTGAAACACTGCTCATTACCCTATGGGTGGGGGGGGGGGAATAAAAAGTCCTCTCTCCTCTAATCTGGGCCTGTCTCACCTTAGTTAAGAGAAACAGATACTTTCTACTTATACTTTCCAGGTCTCTTGTATCTCCTAAGTCGTTTCCTTCACCCCCCCCACCCCGTTGACCATTTGTTTTTTAATAATAAACCAATACTAATAATATCTATGAAGCCAGTTATGCATTCAGGTGGTAAGTAGTTTTTCTGGAGTACTAGCTATTTTATTGACTTGTAAAGTTTTTGCTTCTCCTTTTATTCTGGAAAAATTGCTCTGCAGCTCTCTGGCTAATTGGCCAGACTTTCAAGGTATGAGGAGAGACAGAAAATCAGAACCTAACTACAATCCATGTAGTTTTGTTGGCTTGCATATTCTGACTATGTTGTGTTAGCAGGCTGCAGTTTGAATGAGTTTGTGTTTGGGAAGCAAATCTAATAAGAAGTGACATCCTGGAACTACTTTGAGATTATCATAAATTGAAAGGGTGACATAGAGCACTTAGGGGAAAAAATAAGTTTGCCAGAAAGGAATGTATCATGTAAAATCTAGAGGACATTAGAATAAGAAAATGGTTGTGAATGAAATCTGATGTCTTAAAATAATGCATCTTTAGTAGTGAACCAGCTCCACTAACTTAAAACTAGTGCAAGTCTGGGTGGGAAAAAAACTTTCTGATCTTCAAATTTAATCAACATTAAAATGGGTTTCCCTGACCATGACACACCACAAGGCCTTGGGTTAACCAGTTTCAGCCAGTGTAGCACTGGGGACAGTACAGATGCCCTTTCCAACAAAATCAACTCATCTGTTGTGAGTTACGAGGAATTTATTTCCATTTACCAAGATATAGTTGGTGCGTAATCTTTCTAAAAAGCTCTAGTTCCTGCCAATGCAGGAAGATGTGAAACAAACCAAAAGCCTAGTTTTCATGACTTAAGGTTATGATGATGGTTAGACAAAATATTGACCTATTAGTGAAGAAACTGTATCCATGGTGTTGGGGATATGTTTAAATTCGAAATAATGTATCCTGTTTTAATATCTTAGGTAGCATTTTATCATGAGAGAAGGTTGGAAATTATTGTTTGTATAATAAGACTGAGAATAGTTCCTAATTAGGTGTTAAGATGTAATCAATGGAGTCATTTAAAGGAATCGGGAGTAACCTGCAAATTACTTTTCTAGTTTAAATTGCATCAGATGAAACTACATTTTCTCAAACAATGTACTTCAAACTGCTACTCATGGACCATAGAACACCCTCATTTATTGAACCTCCTTTAACACAAAGCACTGCTATTTGCTTGTAATTGTTAAGGATTAATGACTAACAAACAGGTTAAGGGATTGGAGGCAATTTATGGCAGTAGGGAAGGCCAGTGATTGACTTTTGGAATCCCCCCTAATTGTTTGGACTATACACCCAAGTTTCATAGTTTGGAGGCAGTAGCATTTGGAAGTACAAACTATGCAAAAGGGGTGCAATGGCAGAGGAAATTTAATACCATGTATAAGGTGCTCAGCAAGGAAAGAAGTGGGCGATAAACTGACATCAAAATACTCTGCTTTAAGTAGATGAAGAATAACATGCTTGCTAGTGGCATGTAAGTGGGTCTTGCAACATGGTCATTGGTAATCCAGAAAGATAAACAAGTATGAGACTTTAATCATGGCAGTTTGAGAATTTGAATCCATTTTTTAAGTGTGTTAATAAAGTTTGAATGAAGTTTGCTCAGTTTTTCCGGCACCCAGTTTCTTGAACTTTTAGGAGAAGAAACTTTATTCAGTCTGCCCATCATGCTATGCAGGTTATGCACAGATATGGTGTGGGCAGTAGAATAAGATAATGAAGATGATAGTACATCTAGTAGAGCTGCTGTGCCACAGCTCCAGCATCCTGGGTTCAATCCTAACCTCTGCTGTGTGTGTAGGTTGGTAATTCACTGTAAATTGCCCCTAATGTATATGGGTGGTGGAACCAATGGGGACGTGGGGAGAATAGTACAGGAGTCGTATTGCTCTATGAGCTGGCATAGACTTAATGGGCCAAATAATCTTCTATGTTGTAAAGAAAGATGGTTAATTTCCCAGTACCCTCAAGTTTGCTATCAAACCATTAGAAGGAACTGCAAGAAAGAAAGTAGCCCATGATCATTATACCAAGGACAACCAATAATATAGTCTGGCAGAACATTTAAGTCCACTTTTATGGTCTCTGAATGCATGAGAGGAATTCAAGACTAATGAGAGTGAATTTTTGTTAACTTGTTAATAGGACTTGAGGTGAGGGAGAAACTAAAGTTGGGCTTTTATCCTTCGAAATGGAGCTGGAATGTCACTTCTCAGGGTATGAAATGGAAGAACATTGGTTCTGTATGATGAAGTTCTTGGTATACAGTTTAAGCAACAAATGTTTTTATTTTCCCAGATGGATTGAATTTGGAGGAAATGCTTCCAAAGTATTATCCAGTACTATTATCTTTTCTAGGAAACAGTGTTGAGAGATTTAGTATTTTTCCCACTATTCCCACTGATCCTGTCTAACCACCTACTGTAGTTAGCAATTGGCAAAACTTTGTAATGAAATTCTTCGAATGAATTACTAAAAACTGAAGATGATATATGATGGAATTTTTCTTGCTACAGGATGCACATTTTAGAAATTTCCATATCCTTTGCAAAGTTAACAGTTTCAATTTTTGGAGCTTCCTGTTCAGCCAAATCAGTTTCATTTCAATGTGATAGTTAATTCTGATGCCATTTCTGGGAAATGGTATGAGTCTACACATGAACATCTCTAAAATGACCAGTGCAAGGTATGGCACTGTATTAGTTAAAGAACTGTGTTTAATAACTGTAATGCAGCAAAATAACTTCCTTGCTCTTTTCTGAATGTGCACTTTCTAGCTGTTACAGTTCTTTGGGTGTTTAAAACTTTCCTAGGTCTATCTAATCTCATCTATGTAAATCTTGTTGAGGTCAAAAGGTGTCTGACTTTGGCATGTCTTCTAATCTGCTCTCATGTAGCATATGAGAGCAAAAAAAATTGCTCTTACACTCTTTAGAAAGTTATTAATAGAAAATATTTTCTCTTGTCCTCATTATGAACTTCCCTGATTTTGTAATCCACTTATAATTGAACTCCAAATAAAACTGGTCTTCCATTGGTGACAGAGGCACATGGGAAATGCACCAATTCATTGGGCTGAGGAGAGGTGAGTGGTTGGAGTGCACACATCATCCACTTGCTGGGAGTACAGTTTTGGTCGTCTTAAGTAGTGGGGAAAGTTTTATCCCTCACTTGCTACAACTTCAGCATTGCACATAATTATCTGTATGTGTGTGTTTGCTTAAATGTTGGTTCATTTCTGTAGCTGCCATTGCAAAACTAATTTTCCAAATAAAGTTATCATGCATTTATTTGATGGTAGTGTTCCTGATAAAACAATACCATCAAAGAGATGCATGCCAACTTCATTTTGCCATTGACAATTGAGAGTTGCGAATCTCTTTAAATGGATGCTATGCTATATGTCAGTGAGTGCAAAGAATTCACAAATCAATAGAAACAAAGGAGCAGATTTGTCTTGATGCAGAACCCTTCTTGCTCGGGTGGGTGGTGAGGGAACACTTGAAATGATCTGTCCTCCCATTGTGGGAATTATTCCTGTTACTTGTCTTTAGTCAACAGTTTGAATTGGAAATTGCTGCTAATTTGAATTTCAGTAGGTGGTGTTGAAAGTTGGAATTAACATTTACAAAGAGAGATTGTGCACCAAGAATGAAAAGAGAGCATTTCAAATTAGTTTACATCATGATTTCACTTTTTTTTATGTTTCCATATCCATTTAACATTTTTCCCCCATTGCCAGGATTAAACAATTAGCAGTTAAGTGTTGCTGCCAAACACTTGTACCATTTCTCGTTTCTAGAATTAATGGTTGTTTCTTTTTAGTCCGTCTCCACCCTTCAATAGAAGAGGTTCCCAAAATCAAATCCAGCAAGTTGATGGTGCTGTGTGATGCTTGTATTTGTAACACTAAATATAATATATAAACAGCCATGATTGTAGAATGTTTTATTGAGAAGACAGTATTTTCAAGTACCCCTCAGAGGACTGGAATCATTAGTGTGTTAGTAATTTTGTTACTTCTGACTTTATTATAATAAGGTTTAATATGCTTTAGTTGAGGTAGCACTCTCAGTTGCTGGGTCCTAACAAGATGGTATTCATAACTGACCTCTTAGCAAGCAATCTGTGAAGTGACACTAAACTGATCGTAGGCTGCAAAGTTAGGTAATAGAGAATGTGATAAATAGAAGCTCAAAAAAAATAGAATATCACGAGTCAATAGAGAAAAGGGAAATAAAGTCACATGGAATATAAGATTTGCATGGAAATATTCCTCTAATCAATGTCACTCCCGAGGACCTTTATCTGTGCTACTCATCCAAAAATGGGTGTCCAAGATTTGATAATGTGGCTCTTTAACATTATCAATTTACATGCCAAGAATTTGTTTCTTTTGTGGTGTATGAGATCCAACAATTTAAAATTCTAACTGCCCTGTTATGTATTATTGGTAAAACTCTGAAATTGCAAAATAACATCCTGATGTGTATACAGATTTAAAATTGAGTTTCCTTTGAAGCAACAATGACATTTTTCAGATTTCCATTCTCTATCCAAGATGAAAGATTGCATAAGCTATATATCAAGTGGAATTGGTAGATTTTACATGTACTTCTGCCTTGCAAGCTTGATGTTAAATTGCAAACCAAATATGCCTTGTAACTATTTCTTGATTACTTAATCAGATTGAATCTTCAATTGACCAGTGTTTTAAGCTGAAAAAAATGAGGTCACTTTTAAGGAACTACCCACATCCACATTGTGAATGTAGAAGCAAAGTGTAATCCAAAACCACCAGAGGGGAAGAAGTCTCTTTCTAAAAACGTCTCACTTGAGCAAGCTGTAAAGAGCTGGGAAGTGTTCTTTTTTTCAATGTAACACTTCAGGGTATGTGTCCTCAATTTACAAATCTATTTTGCTGTAATGAATAGTACCAAAACACTCATAAATCAAAGGCTAGTTGGAGTGCATTATGAAATTTTACTTCAACATTTGCCAGAAATACAGCCCTTTCATAAATCAAGAGAATTTAATATGAGAACAGAAGACACGAGCCCCTGGTTTAAATTTTCATTACATATGCCAATTTGTTCTTCTGTCTTAAAAAGTCATTGCTCATTCCTAGAATTGCATCTGCTTGTTTCAAGGTGCATTCTGAGCCATCAACACCTGTGACCATACTCAGCTTCATCTTTAAAATGAACTTCCTTGTTTCAGCAACAAAATCATATATCCATACAAAACTGGCGCTTCAAGCTGTTGTGTAGCTAGCTGTGGCAATATATAAACAACATGGGCAATGTACAAGAATACCATTTTGTAGAAAAGGGATTATTTGTGGCAGCAACACAGATGTTTAGAAGTGTTGCTGCTGCAAATTACTTTGCTTTAGATATTGTTGAAATTTTTGGACTTAAGTTTATCTTGGGGGTATGCAGCCCACTTGATGATATCATTGAGCAGCTTGCCAGTTGATGCGTGGGCAAATCTGGCAGTTCATCTGCAGGTGGATCCTATTAAGTGGATGATTTTTTTTTCTGGCAACATAAATGGAACTACGTTCTGATACTGAAAGAGAATGAAAAAAATCATAAATTAACTTTTTGCAACATTTAAAGGAGGACTTGTTTATCCTGACTCTAGTAGGCAAATAGAGCTTTTCTCAATGCCTAAGGGTCTTCAAAAGGAGTAGGAATGGTTAGTTCCTGGCGTCTTTTGTTTCACAGAAGCCTTGGCCTCAACCAAAAAAGGATGTGGGATGATGGCACCAGTAAGGATTCCATTGTTATCTTCTTGGGGGGAGTGGAGAGGAGATGGAGGAAGGTTGTAGGGAGGCCAAAATCTGCCTGATTTCACTGACCCAAGGGAATTATTGTCTTCAATGAATGTGCTTGAAGTTAAGATCATGAGGCACATTCAAGCTATGTGCCTCTGTATTACAGACTGTGTCAAGTATACCTCGGACATGAGGACAATATGGTTTAACCAGGCAAAGTAGTAGTTTTTCTCATTGCACTTAGTTCTGAATACATACATTAAATTGTGCTGGAAATATTCAGTGATATAATTTTGCATGTTTTGACAAAGATCCTCCACCCTGAATGAACCATTTCCTCTCCTTCAAATTATGGCCTGAGTTGAGCTGTGTATTTCCTCCAGTTTGATTGCCTTCATCCGAGTTTTCAACTTGTCTTGCAATACAGATATTTAAAATGGATAAGAGTCTGGGTAAGCAACGCAAGTGACTTTTGCCTTCCTTCAGCAACATAACTACTGTAACAGCACCGGAGAATCACTGAATATGGGTGTCAGAAATGCTACATGTATCTTGTGTGGCCTTTGTTGTATTTTTAGGATAACACCATCAAACAGCTGGTTGGGGAGAGGAACATTACTACTGAGCTCTCTTCTCAAATGTCTATATGCCAAAATGATAGGAAGTGATTGATATTACAGTCTAATTTGACACCAGTCAGCTGTTCTTTGTTAGATATTCTGTTGCCATCTGCAATCAGAGTTTCCTCTATCTCTTTTTAAAAAAAAATTGTTACATCTATGGCTTGTGGCACTTTCTACTGAGGAAATGCATTCAGTAATAAACACACAGTATGCTGGCCTAAAAAAAAGCAGAGGTGCTGATCAATTTCTTGTGCTACCTTTTAATTTCTACTTTCACTTCTAAACCTAGCCTGTCATGGATTTTGACCCTTAACTGGTTGTGCTTTAGAGATGGGAATAAGTGGCAGAACAGTACAGAAGTTGCAAATTTGGGTTTCAGTTTACCCATCTTGTTACCTTAATTTTAAATATAAAACTGTATCATTTAAGAACAAAAGCAAATTTTCTGTTTTTGGAAGTTAAATGTTGGCCATGGCTGAATTTATTTATGCAGGCATCACTGGTTCATACCTGGTGATGCTGTTTTGTCGCTGTACAGAATGTTGGAGCAAGCTTAGCTTCTGAACCTCTTAGTATTCCTCTGTCTAATTATTGTTTGAAAATTCAGCTTGAAAATAATTGTGGTCTGACATGCTATGAGTATTATTGGCATACAAATTAGTGGAATCTGTTACTTCTAGGAAGCTTGTTCTTGATCATACATACAGATCATCTTTTAATTTGGATCCCAGGAACTACTTCCTGATAGTTAATGCATTTAGATTTGTTTTCTGTAGCTTGGTGGGAAATTAACAGATCCTAGTGAAACTAGACCTATAATTCTGTCACTGGACTCCAGAAAGCTGATTTGCTGTCATTAATTGCAGGAGCTTGCTAATTCTTCCTGCTTTCCCAGAAATTGAAGTGAAAGCGTTCTCAACTCCAAAAAGCCTAGGCCATCCCATGAAATCCAATCACTAAGTGAATTTCATTTGTATTTGCTTTTCTATTGCTTTGTCTCCAAAATGGTATTGTATAATTAGTTAAAGATTCAAATAAAATCCAGGGTTGCTGGTGCCACTGACTTTGAAAATATATTTTTAACATTATTTCTGACTGCTTGATATCCACTCTGAAAAACCAGTGCCACTATCATTGCACAACCAGTTTATCTAAGTCAAAAGGAAAGTTAACTTTGGACAAGGTTGGTTACCAGGTTGCTAATAAAATTGAATTAAGCAAGGTAACAAAACAAAAATAAAGAATTTCCTTTTTCAAAGCTCAAATCTCGTGTGTCAAGAAGAGGCAGGAGCAGAGTGGAGAAGGGCCTGTATTGTTCTTGACGGTTGTTAGTCAAGCAAGAGTTTATTGGCATTGCAGCAAAAATTCAGGTTGGACACAGCTGATAATCTTGTGTCCAAACAGCTGTTCTTCTGACTAGTTCAGTGTTAAATGAGACATGCATTTTAAGAAAAATGATTCTCAGCATTTGCTTGCCCACATAATGTTTGGCAGATTTAAACAAATGTACTATAAACAGCTTTTTATTTGTTTTACAAGTTAACCTGCCATTTAAAACACTAATACAGCATAATTAATACACCTATCTTAGACTGTTGATTTTAGATTAATCTTTTAATTATTGTTCTTTCATTAAACTTTAAATATTAAAGTTGAAGTCATCTGCAGGAAATGAATTGTGTAGTACTACACATTATTTAATCAAGCCATTCAAGGTCAGTTGCAGAATACCCTTTTGAATAGTGAAATGTTAAGCATGTTACTGCCACAGAGCAAACAAATTACATCAAGTCTATGCTAAATGTGACCTGGGCAAATTGTTGCTGGGTTCGGAAATTTTATTCAATTTGGAAGTAAATTCTTGCTTAAAAACTTTCTCTACCTTTGCCTTCACCTCAATTGAAGACCATTATTGTCTTTGCCCAGGGCAGTAGAACTTGCAAAATTGGGCTAAACTAATAACTAGTCATTGTTTTAGTCTGATTTTAAAACATTGAAATCATTTGTATATATGGTTTGTGAGCAGATGTTTTAATTGGCTGAGCTGTTGGCAGCCAAGTTTCCTTGTGTCTCCACAGAAAGTAATGTTCATAAACACTGCTTCTCTAATTACAGGAGCCAAGCAACAAACGGGTCCGACCTTTATCACGAGTGACATCTCTAGCAAATTTAATATCTCCCTCAAAAAATGGAGCAGTCAGACGCTTTGGACAAACATTGCAGGTAATATTTTTTAGACCACTTTAATTCTTGCACCTAACAGTCCTTGCATCTCAGAATTCTGTGCAGGATGGTAAAATGTTTGATTAGCCCAATATCTGCATTAGTCCTCCATCTACTTCAGATGTCAACCACATGACATCTTCTGTCTGTTAGATTGCCCAGGCAGCTTTCATGTGAGTCTTTCCAAGAAATTATCTGCAACCTGCTAAATAGTAAGAAATCACAGAATATCTTGGTCCTGCCCTGCTTAAGATGACCTTATTACCTTCTAACAGGGGTGACTAAATCAAGAGGATCCTTAGCTATGAATCTTCTATATATCAACTGAAATACTGCAAGTTTGTGACTAGTGTTACTATGACCTCCCTTTGCTTCTCATTTGAGATAAATGAAAAGATATGAGACAAGCTGTTGAGGAAAGTCTTCATCGTGAGAACTTGGCATAGTGAATCCAGAGATTAATAATTCTTAATTGCCTTGTTCTGTTTGACTCCCTGTATTTGATGTGCATTAGAGTGGTGGTGTACATGACTGCAATTTACTTCACTGGCTTTCAGTTTTTTTTACTCTAGAACAAAATCAAACATTTAGTGCCTTTTACACATATCTGTGCATCACAAACTTGATTGTAGTTTCTGCCGAAACTCTGAATCACACGTCACTGGATTCCAAGTCTAGTGAGAGTTATTTTGTTACTATGAATAGAACCTAAATCTCTAACTTGCTGCAACTCCAAGTTGATCTCAAATCCAATACAACTTTGTATGAAAAAGGCTGTATCAGTATTTGTTGCATTATAATTGAGACGTACTGGCAGTTGTAAATCCTTTATTACACGGTTAATTTAGGGAAGATCTTGACTTGAAGGAAAAGAATTCTCGGGCATTATTTTGTTTAGTTTTGATGCAAACATTTCATGAACTTATCCACCCAAATATCAGTAGCAGCTTTGAAGGCCTTCAACTGTTGGGGATGTTGTTGGCACCGAGAAAGCACAGAGAGACAACTTCTAAATTGACCATTCCACAAAGGCAGTGTCAAGTTCAGTACAGTACACAAGCTGTCTTCAAAACATGACAAATTTTAGTTGCTTCATTCTTGTATGCACTTTCAGAATGCTAACTGATCCAATTTCTCCATCTGCAGAGATCCATCACTTTCCGTAGCGACAACAAATCTCCAGGTTGCACTCAAAAGGTGTTCAGCAAAGTTTCAGCACCAACCCCACCTAAAAGGCGAAACAGCAAATTGTGGTCGGAGACTCTTGACATGAACACAAAGCAGAACTTCTCTTCGAAGGAAATTAAACGACAAGAGGTATGAAGTACATGTCATAAAACAAAATCACTTTTACCCCTGTAAGAAAATAAAAATGTGGACACTTCAAAATAGCTTAGTGCTTAATTAAAGGAAGATACTTAAATTGATAATTTAAGGGTTTCTTTTAAAGAATGTTGAAACTTTTCTACATGCAAACTCTCAGGATAATGATGGAATTATTCAGAGGATATTCAACCATTTTTGGGTCAGTCTCTTGTTTAATTTGGCCTTCCACTGCTGTCATTTGATCCAAGTTATACAGATATGTTTGCTTTTCTCAGGACAGTTAACTTTATTTGGACATAACACCAAATTGAAATGTTTCTGTGTGTTAATTCTGCACTTATATGCAAAGTGTGCTTGTTAATTGTGACTAGCTGCTTCAGTTGTGTGGATAACATTGTATACTTTACCCTTTCAATTCAACTATAATTGGTTCAGCTTTAGCCAAATTTAAAACACTCAAATGGAATTAGTTGAAGTCATCCATGAAAACATGCTATTCTTTGCACAGTTGTTTCATGTCAAGTATATGTCATTTATGTTTTATTTTTATTTCTCAGGCTATATTTGAGCTTTTTCGAGGGGAACAAGATTTAATTGAAGACCTAAAATTAGCAAGGAAGGTCAGTATAAAGCTGAAAGCATAAAATCCTTGTTTAGATACAAATCAACTGAAGTAATTTGAGAAGAGCCTTCAATTGTGTGTATATTAAAAAGAAAGTTACTCTTTGAGATTCACTTTTATGTAAATAAAAATTCCTAATTATTTAGCTTGTTGACTCAGATGATAATATAAAAAAGGTCCATGGTGTGGAATTTAGCAATGTAATGCAATACAAGAGGGCATGGCTTTTAAGTAATGAGTGGGAAGTTCAAGGGAGATATCAGAGGAAGGTTTTTTAAACCAGAGAGTGGTTGGGGCATGGAATCCACTGCCTGGGGTGGTGGTGGAGGCAGGTATGCTGGTCAAATTCAAGAGATTACTAGATAAGCATATGGAGGAATTTAAAATAGAGGGGTATGTGGGAGGAAGGGGTTAGATAGTCTTGGGTGAGGTTTAAAGGTTGGCACAACATTGTGGGCCGAGGGGCCTGTATTGTGCTGTATAGTTCTATGTAATACAATTTGCATTGTAGCAAAATCTGGATGCTTCAGTACTAACTTTTTAGTTATTTAAAAACATTAGTTTTATTTTTTGTATTGCATTCATTGTTGCAAAATGAGATTCTGATTAGCAGATACTTTTGCTATTTAAAACTTGAGAGAATTGTTTTAATACTCACTGCACTCATCTGTTTGCATAGGCTTATCATGACCCTATGTTGAAGTTGTCCATCATGACAGAAGAAGAATTAACCCAGATATTTGGAGCTCTTGATTCTTATATCCCTCTGCATGAAGGTGAATATGTTTTGATGATTTATCAATAGGGGAATAATGGTAGTCTTAATAGTGTCATTTGTCAATTCCAAATGCAAGGTAATTCAAGTCAAATTAACACTTCATTGATGAGCAGCACAAGGCTCTGATAAAGGGAATTGCCCATAATAAGAACAAAATCTCTCAACCGTTATTACTATTGTACTTCCAAGTAGCAGAACTAGTACACTGTCTAAATTATTCAGAAGGTTTCGTGATGAATTAACTTCCAATTTAATTGGTCCTAAACTGATCTTGCATTGGGAAACATGTGTAACACTTGAGCTTTTCCAAAATCATCTTTGAAATTAGAATTTTTGAGGTGTTGATTATGATGCATGCTGCTGACAACTAAATTAATGTGCTTGTTTTCATCCAGAACTGCTAACCAACCTTGCTAAAGTCACAAAACAAGATGGAACAGTAGAAGAAATTGGTCACATTCTTGTGAATTGGGTAAGTTGTTTTTAAAATCATTCCATGAGGAAATAATGCTAGTTTTTCAGAATAAAATACAATTTAACTTTAATAGCTCCCATCATCAAAAGATTTAATTGATTCTGTTTTGTTAGTATGACATAACATAGTAATTGATATAAAATGGAGAATTTGATGTCACCAGTGGATAAATGGGGAGGGCCTTTCTCTTGTTCAAGTGTAATGTAAATCAATTTCAGGATCCACCACGGAACTTTTCATTATGCTCAAGCATGTGTTCTTTGTGTCCAGTTGCCAAGGCTTGATGAATACAAAGAATACTGCAGTAACCAACTGGCAGCAAAAGCACTCTTGGATCAAAAGAAGCAGGACAAGAGAGTGCAGGATTTCCTTCAGCGCTGCCTGGAGTCACCCTTCAGCAGGAAGTTGGACCTTTGGAGTTTCCTGGATATTCCTCGCAGTCGTTTGGTTAAATACCCACTGCTGTTGAAGGAGATTTTACGGCACACGCCTGGTGGCCACTCAGACCAGAAGAGTCTGGAGGATGCAGTAAGTACCTGTTTGTACAGGATATAGCAGCATAGTTAATGTGAGCATTAACTTTTTCCTCGAGCCCAACCCATGCGTCATATTCTGTATGACTTGTAGAATAAGGAAATCATTTAGCCTATTGCTCCTACATTTGTCCTGACACTCAACTGGATCAATCTGTTGTCAAAAAGGAGCATTTGATGCATAGGAAGCAAATTCAAATATTCTCCATGCTTAAAGAACATGTTGGCCTCTCAATAGTCATGTGAGGTGAGGATTTGCCTTGCCCTTGTGAAATATTACTGTCTCCTTGTGCTAATACATCTGTACATCTTTCCCATTGTTTCCAATTTCCTGATATGAAAGTGATAGGCATATTAATGGTAGGGATCAAAGTAAATTCTCTGAATGTTTTGATTCCAATTTATATTTTAATCATTACAATTTTGTTTAGATTGTGCTTCTTAAATCTTAGTTTTTTAATATTTGTGTACAGTTTATTGCACTTGCTGATGGTTAGATTTTGCTTTTTAGATTGCCATCATTCAAGCAGTTCTATCAGACATTAATGTGAAAAAAGGAGAGTCTGATTGTCAGTACTACATTGACAAGCTGGACTACCTGGATGAAAGACAGAAGGATCCACGAATTGAAGGCAGCAAAGCCCTCCTTTGTCATGGGGAGTTGCGAAATAACCGGGGAACGGTACGTTTAGTTACCTCTAATCATTGGTATACTTAAGCCCTACCACAGCCAAAACAAAATACTGGTAATGTTGCCCACAGGTTATTACATTTTTTAAATTTATTAAATGACCTATGTGTTTTTTGTAATGAAAAATAATGTTTTGACTTTTTTCTCCATTCCAGAAACTGTATGTCTTTTTATTCCAAGAAGTCTTAGTACTGACTCGCCCAGTATCCCGCAATGACCGTCAGTGTTACCAAGTATACCGCCAACCAATGCCTGTTAAAGATCTTCTGCTAGAGGATCTTCAAGATGGTGATACCAAAATGGGTGGGTCATTCAGAGGAGCCTTCAGCAATTCTGACAAAGGTAAGCTGAGGCTTGCTATTGAATGTAGTGGCCAAGTAGATTCTGATTTGTAGCACTAAGGTATCTTGCTATGCTTTATTTAGTACTTAAAATGTGGAGAATTGCATTGGCTTCATGTCTGTTTACCACATCTCAAGAAGTGAGATGAACATTCTCTGCCTATTGTTTGACCAGATTAGAAAATATTTGCTAATTGAAATACTTTAAGAATTGGTAATGTTTATAGTGTTAAATTTGTATACTGTCAAGATTTGTTTTAGTTGTAATGCCTGTAAAGTCCAGTTAAAGGAAAATTCTAACCTTAACTTTTTATTCATTACCACTAAAACTTATTTGTTCTTGTATCCACAGCTAAAAACATCTTCAAAGTTCGTTTCCAACATGCGACACAAGGACAGTCATCGCATACGCTACAAGCCAATGACATTTACAACAAGCAGCAGTGGATGAATTGCATACGAAATGCCATATCACTCTACCAGTCAGCACCTCATCCCACAGACCACAAAGAGCTCTCCGAATTAGATGAAGAGCCCGAGCAAGGCTCTCCGCAGATGACAGACCTTCTGCAGGAAGGGCAGACGCCCACCCTCTCTGAAGGGGTGGAAATGGCAGATAGTGGTTCAGAAACTGGCTCCAACATGGACACAAGTGATTCTGAATCGAGCAGCCTGAGAAGTAGCATAGAGAGTGAAGATTCAGTAGAACAGTGTGATTCCATGTCAAAAGGCAGCACAGAAATGATCGAGCAGCAGGATCAAATGACAAAGAGAACAGAAACATTAGTGTGAACACTCCTGTTCTTGGCTTATGAAGTGGACTCTATTTATATTTCTGTACAATGTTTGTACTGTGGTCTAGCACCAAGATTAATTTGCCAGTCTTGTTTTGTTACTCTTTTCTCTCCATATAAAATTTGTTTTTGGCAGCTATTAAATCCAGTCATCTACTGTTGGTTCTTCTCCAAAGTGACTAAATCTCTTAATAACCCAATAGTGGTTTTAAATTACTGGGTTATTTGCTGTAATAGATTTCGGTTTAAAAACCCTGTTTCAGTCTTGTAAAACCCTGTTTCAGTCTTGTAAATGGCATCCTCCTGTCTTAACCAATATTTTTGTATTGTACATTCCCTATGGACATCCATATATCCTGCAGGTATTTTAAAATTTAATTTTTTTTGTAGTTCAATAAATTTTTTGTTACATTTTAATTGAGCAGAGTTCCCAAGTGATATCATTTAGAAGAAAACTTTCTTCAGAGATAAAGTACTTTTGATTTATTATATATACACTTAAGGTTACACAAATTGTCAATCTTTTTGGTGTCATGCAATTGAGCCATTCCTGTAATTGTGTTGAAGACCATTCATCTGCTGTATCAACTTTTTGTCGGTAAAGCATGTAAAAATCGTTTTGTGCTTTGGACTACTGTGAGGGAATTGCCAAGGAATTTTGAAAGGTGCCAGAAAGTTGTAGAAGGTTAGAAGAATGTGTATCTAATGGACTTGAAATGAGCTGCTTGATGGGAAATAATTAGTGATTTGGCCATGATGCAACTGTCTGAAATATTTCACAAGTGGCTGTAAGGTTTAAACAGTCAAAACGTTGCAGTATGGCAGGGTGGGATGGAAATGGCAGCATTAAACGGAACAAGTATTATTGTGTGAGTGAGTGCTGAAATGGAGTCTGGAATGTGACTGTGTATAAGGTACACATGGCAAGGAGGTAAGAGACTGATGGGCATTTCTCTAATGTACAGATTATTGGATTCAAATGTACAATAAAACTGGAAAATAATCTATAATTAGCCAGTGTGTTTTGTGTATTTAACAACTCCTATAACTCAGATTTAACATCCTGTCTCAACAGTTTATCCCTAATATATTTGCATTTAAATGAGTTTATCATAAACTGTGGTTTGATTGAACCACTAGTTTATTTTTTTTAAATCATCTTTGTCTAAGGCTCTATTCAATTTTAGAATAAGTTACACCTTGCAGAAAGAGACCATTTGCCAACTATTTGAAAGAACCATCCAATTCCAATGTCTTAGTCCTACAAAATTTCCCTTTCTTCAGTATGTATCCAGTTCCCTCTAGAACAGGTGCCACTGAGTCATTCTTTTAGACAGTGTTCTGGTTATTCCAGTAAGTTGCTTTGTCTGTCCCCTGTGGATTATGGAATGCTTGCCAGATAAAACAGCAGGTTATTTGCCATCAATACCCTTCCTAATTGTGAGCATCTACTAAATCTCACACTTAATACAAAAGTAAAATACTGCAGAAGCTGGAACTTAAGTAAAATGGAAATTGATCACAAGAGGGTTATCGACTTGGCCAGCTGCATCATGGATGCAACCACCACCCCTGCCCCCCCACCAAATCAAGGACATCTCAAGAAGGTGGCATATACCATTAAGAACTCTCACCATCTGGGACATGCCCTCTTATTACTACCACTAGGGCGGAGGTACGGGAGCCTGAAGACCCAAACTCAATGATTCAGAAACAGCTTCTTCCCCTCTGTCATCAGATTTCTGAACAATCCATGAACACTACCTTATTATTCCTTTTATTTTGCACTTTATTTTTGTAGCTTATAGATTTTTATGTCCTTGCACTCCACTACTACTGCTGCAAAACAACACATTTCACATATGTCAGTGATAATCTGATTCTGCTGTTGGAAGTTTCAGGCAGACAGTAAATGCAGAGAGGGAAAGTTAATTTTTAAGGTCAATGACTTCATGAGAACCCATAAATTTCATTGGTTCAATACTCCAGCTTGAAATCGCAGAGATCCTGCAGATGCTGGAATCTGGAGCAACAACACAAAATGCTGGAGGAACTCTGGTCGGGCAGCATCCATGGCGGGAAATGTGAAGGGTCTCGACCTGAAACGTCAACTGTTTATTTCCCTCCATAGATTATGCCTGACCTGCTGAGTTCTTCCAGCATTTTGTGTCCAGCTGAATTTCTCAATCACTGTATGGAGCATTTTGTGTCTATCATAGGTGACTATAAATACAAGTTACCATTGGTAAGCCTCTGTGCTCTTGTTTTATAGTATTTGACTTTGTATTTTGATACTTATCTGATGATAAAATCCTCTTAACTGGGGCTTTTAAGCATCTGGTTAGGACACTTGGGTTGAAGTTAAGGTAGTAGTGCTGTTGTGTTAAACATATTCCTGTGCCATATTAACCTACTTGAGTTGTATACCACCTCGTTGTTAATAAGTTGGTATTAGGCCATTTTGATGAGTTGTCACCAAGGGGTAGTGGAGCGGCTGGGCCAGATAGTTTGCTGTAGAATGGAGTTAAGGGTGGTCACGAGTCATAGTTGGAATTCTTCTTAAGTGTTTCTTTAGTGGACAGTGACCGTGATAAATTTATCCCTGCTCTTGGCTCTCAATGGTGCCTGAAATGTACCTGACAGTACATAAGAATCTGCATTCCATGGTTATCAGTAAGTTGCTGGACCTCCCTGTGCTTTTCTTATCTGTTATTTGTTCACTAGTTCACTGGTTTCCTGTTGGACCTCAGACTTCGATTACCCACAAACTATCTGGTCCAGCCTTGCTGTCACGCCTGATTGACACCATGTCAAAAAGATCATATGCCAACTGATGAAGGCCCCAGGAGCAGCCACTACCTGTACTGAAGTTCTAAAATTTGATGGGGAGGAACATTAGTCACAAGTTCATTTCTGGCATGCAGGGCGAGTTCAGATACTGCAGTCAAGGCCATCTTGATCCTACTATGGTAACTACAAAGGGCCTTCTCTGCTGCCTCCAAGGGTATCGTTTTTGCCAGGACTTTCCCAGACCCCTCCTCCCAGTGGCTGAAGATGATCTCCCTGAATCACGGTGTGGATTCTGCCCATGAAGATTCACAAGGGCATAATCTGCATTGTGCTTGAGCTCAAATTGAGGAACAGCATCAACCACAATGCATGGCCTTTATTGCCTTCACAAATGTCAACTGAGAGATCGTGGAGCACCCTGCTCAAACTTGGCTGCCAGCAGAAATTTGTCTCAATCTTCTGTCTAATTCAAGATGGCATGCAACCTGTGATTCTAACCAGCCAGTCCGTGACAGCCAATCTTGGTGCAGACTGTCATTGTCCCATTGCTTTTCTCAATCTTTCTCACTGAAATGCTGCAGTTTGCTTCCAACATGCTTTCTGCTGAAGCCAAGCTAATCTACAGGACAAATGGGAAACTGTTGCGCCTACATTGCCTCTACTCCAGAATGAAGGTCATCTCAACTTCATTCTTCATGCTGCAGTGTGCAGACAACACTTGCACATGGGTACTTTTGGAGCTGGAGCTTCAAATCATTGATTCCTTCACCAAAGCACATGTGGAAATGGGACTTGCACTTAAACACCAGCAAAAGCAAGGGTTCTCCAGCAAGATGCCCCTGGTGTACAACACTGCTCTTTATCAAAGATGGTCCCTGTTAAGACCTTGGGAAAACTTGGGTCACTACCTATATCTCAGGAGCCATCTCTCAACAGAAGCAGATATCAGTGATGAAATTCCCATCACTTTTGGTGCGACAACACAGCCCACAAGGAAAAACATGTTTGAAGATTAAGGCCTGAAACCTGACTCATGGTCTACTAAATAGCATGGATCTCTGCCCTCCTGAATGTTTTTGAGATATGGATTACTTACAGCAGGCACTTCTATGTACTGGAAATGTTCTACAAACTATCCACAAAATCCTCCAAACTTGCTGTTTCTCAGTTCTGATGAAGAGTCATGACCTGTAATGTTAACTACTTCACTCACCACAGATGCTGCCTGACCTGCTGAGTATTTTCAGCATTTTGCTTTTGTCAGTACATGGACCTCAGTCTAATGGTGAGGTGGAGATGGAAGCCTGAAACCTGTAAGTATATCCTGAAATAGAGATATTTCAGAATCGAGAACAGTAGAATGGCATTAGTTACTGTATTTTATTCCTCTTTACATCTACATTATCCAAAGCAACAAATGTGATTGTATCTGGAAAGGTTGCCTCAGTAACAGTGAAATAGAACATAGAACACTACAGCACAGTACAGGCCTTTTGGCCCACAATGTTGTGCCGTCATTTTATCCTGCTCTAAGATCTATCTAACCCTTCCCTCCCACATAGCCCCCTATTTTTCTATCATTCATGTGTCTATCTAAGAGTCTCTTAAATGTCCCTTGTGTATCTGCCCCCACAACCTCTGCCAGCAGTGTGTTCCATGCACCCACCACTCTCTGTGTAAAAAACTTACCCCTGACATCCCCCTTATACCTTCCTCCAATCACCTTAAATTTATGTCCCCTCGTGTTAGCCATTGTCGCCCTGGAAAAAAGTCTCTGACTGTCAAGTTTTGGAAACCTAAACTCATCTACCAGGCGAATCAGGTTAGCTTCATTCATTTGCAGCTGCAAGCATGGAGCAGCTTCATTAGATATTTCAACTTCATTTATATTCAGTGGGAGGGTAGTGACATTTAAGGTGGTGAGTCTATCGAGTAATGTATTCCTTGATCCATAGCAGCAACTTACTCACACTCAGAGTGCAGTAACACCTATTTCTATTCAAGTGTGTTGTGTTCTGCATGAAAGAAATAGGAGTGATAATTAAATCTAGGGCAAAAATGTCTCAGATATATGTATTTAAGTTAACTATTATATTGATAATGTACCTAATATCGTGAGGGAGGCAAGCATAATATTGATAATTTAATTGATATGGTGAAGGAGGCAAATTATTTCAAACTTTTGGTAAGCTTAACATACTGCGTAATAGAAATTCTTGTGCTTGAATTATGTATTGCAAGTGTTAAATAATTTATTAAACAATAGCTGACTGTGTTATATTTAAAAATTTGTGTTGAGATTCTGTTCCACTTTCTGCTGTAACATCTGATAGATGCCAGATGTTATCATTTGTATACAATTTATATTGTATTTGAAATGTTACACAAATTTGGTGACATTCTGGGCTTAGCAACAGTTTAAGCTAATTTGGCAAGGACTGCCTTCTACAAATATCTTCTGTAGAGTCAGGGTTCCAGACCAGAGACAACAAAAATAAACCTCCATTATTCCTCCGGAATTCCTTTTAAAATGTAATATCTGGTGTAATATAAGAAATCTGCCAATCAACTTGTACACAGCAAGCTCCTTCAAATAAACTCACAGTGATCAGAAAGAATCTTCTATTTTTAATGATGTTGATTGAGGGATAAATGATACAGGGGTGTATGTTAGTATCTTTGTTACATGGATCAGTTTTCAGTTCCCTCACTTCAGAGCACATGTAAATAGCCGTATCTGATGGTCTGCAAAACATTTGAAGGTTTAAAAAGAGCCAGCATACCTAAAAATGGTTTCAGTGATATTGACTGAGAGCTAAATATTAGCTAGGATGCCAGGGATAACTCCCAATTGTTCATTGAAATAAAATTAACAATTTTTTTACATCCAACAGACACAGGATGTAAACATGGAACGGTGCAGCATTTCTTCAGTTCTCATAGGAGTCTCAGCCCATATTTTTGTACTTAATTGATGTGTGGAATGAACCCACAAACCTGATTCCAATGCTAACTAATCACAGCTAACAATAAAAAAGTATGTAAACATGTGCTATATAAAACTTTAGTTAGGCAGCACTTGGATTATTGTGTGCAGTTCTGGTCATCCCATTACAGGAAGGATGTGGAGGCTTTGGAAAGGGTACAGAAGAGATTTACCAGGATACTGCCTGGATTAGAAGGTATGAGTTATAAGGAGAGGTTGGACAAACTTGGATTGTTTTCTCTGGAGGGTCGGGGGCTGAGGAGAAAGCTGATAGCAGTTTATAAAATTATGAGAGACTTTATAGTAGAAAGTCAGAATCTTTTTCCCCAGGGTAGACACTTCAAATACTAGAGGACATGCACTTAAGGTGAAAGGGGAAAACTAAAGGAGATGTGTGGGGCAAGTTTTTTTACACACAGAGTGGCAGGTTCCTAGAACGGGCTGCTAGGGGTTGTGTTGAAGGCGATACAATAGTGGCATTTAAGAAGCTTTTAGATAGGCACATGAATATGGAGGGATATGGATTATGTGCAGGCAGAAATAATTTAGTTTAATTTGGTATTGTGTTCGGCACAGACATCATGGACCAAAGGGCCTGTTCCTATGTTGCACTGTTCTATGTTCTATGTTGCATTTGTTTGAGATCCATCCATACTTCTACATATTATACCTCTTCACTTCTAATCCCACGGTTCCCAGTCAGACTGTTACTGAGGGTCCAGAGGAAAGAGTCTCCAACCAATGAAAAGTTGTCCGCGCGCTCGAGTAGCTACTAATGTGCATTGGAGGACAGTACTTCCGCTGACAGACAAAGCCTTCTGCCTAAAGAACTGCAGATACTGGAAATCAAAATTAAAAACAGAAAATGCTGGAAACACTCAGCAGGTCAGACCGCATCTGTGGGAAGAGAATTATTGTCTTCTGCAATAAGGATGGATCGGGGTAGAATTCTAACCTAGGACTGCTAAAACTAGATTTCTTTTCCCATTGCATCTCTCAGTGTCACTAACAAGTGGAATGTGAATTGGAGAGGCCCCACTGCAGGTGAGAGCCTTCCAATCCAGGGCTGGGCTATTGCAGAAGGCTTGGCCTGGGGGGAAGGGTGGGTGTAACGATCCTTCCTCTGCTCTGCTCCCCCTGCCTTCCTTCCACCTCCCCATTCCCTGAGGAGGAGGAGGGAGCTCTAAAGTAATTCAGTGCTTAAAGGAGTGAGTTGAGAGGAAGCACAAATGAAGAAACAATGCCTATTGTCTATACATCCATTGCAACCCATGTACAGTAATTAGTCCCATTTATTGGTCTGTTAATCCAGGCAGTTTAATGGGAGCAAGAGTTCAAATTCTACATCAACAACACGGTGTTAAAATACAAAGCTATCTTTTAGATTGGCCAGTAGTCAACAAACTGGCTAAAAGATGATTAATTGTGCAATCCTTGGCAGCATTAATTCTGCAAATGTTAAAAGGCCCATAAACCCGAGTTCCTCCCTTTTCCTGAGCAGTTTGAAAAAATAACAGTTACTCCCACAGAATAAATATAAACTAAATTGCGATGTCTGTTGTGTCAGCACAATCTTCCCACTTGACTGATAAAGGCCAATTCTCCAGAGGACTAAAAGGGAGGGGAGGGGGGTGGGGGGAGTGTGTATTTAAAGGGAAGGCATGAGATTGTAGTTGCCCCTTCCAAATATGGTGTGTGATCACACTAGCAGTGCTGCTCTCCATAAGTAGCTGTTAGCATGACGCTATTACAGAGCTAGCGAGCCGGGTTCAATTCCCGCCGCTGTCTGTAAGCAGTTTGTACGTTCTCCCCATGTCTGCGTGGGTTTCTTCCGGGTGCTCTGGTTTCCTCCCACATTCCAAAGACGTACGGGCTAGGAAGTTGTGGGCACACTATGTTGGCGCCGGAAGTGTGGCAACACTTGAGGGCTGCCCCCAGAACACTCTACACAAAAGATGCATTTCACTGTGTGTTTCAATGTACATGTGACTAATAAAGAAATCTTATCATCTTATTCACAGAATATGGTTTTAAAGTGACATTTAATACAGTTGTCATTCACAGTACAATGCCATTGCCAGCTATGACAGCACACAGTAAGAAGCTTGGGTGTTTGAGTTTCACTTAAGGGACTAAGCTAGGTTGAGCTAAGTTGACTCTCCTCCGTTGTCCCTGCGGATGTGCTGTCCTGTCAGAGGTATCACCTTTCACATGTGTCATTAATCCTGTCTACCTGCTCAGGTTGCTGTGAAAGGAATCACGTGGCATTACTTCAAAGAGCTGGAGAGTTATTCCCAGTGTTAAACACAATAGTTATCCCTTGTCAATACAATAACTGGTCTGGACGTCATTATACTTTGGGAGCTTACAGTGTGCAAATCCATCATCGTGTTTCTTATCTTACGGCATTGCCTATATTTTGAAATTACATCATTGTGTGTAAAGCAAATTGGTGCGACCTGAAAAGTGCTCTGTAAAAGGCTTTCTTCTCTTCCTCCAATGATATAAGGATTAATGAGAGTGTTTAGAATGTAGAACCCACTACAACAACGTGTAGTTGAGGCAAATGTGTGTGTAGCCTAAGATATGGCATGGACCAGTCCAGATGAAGGGTCTCGGCCCAAAACGTCGACTGTCCATTTTCCTCCATTGATGCTGGCTGTCCCGCTGAGTTCCTTCAGCTTTTTGTGTGTTGCTCCAGATTCCAGCATCTGCAACCTCTCGTGTCTCCAAAGGTTATATGAAAACTAGGTTATATGAAAAAGCTTGGGAGAATAGTTGTAAAAACAAACTGCTAGAAGAACTCAGGGGGACAACCAGCATCTGTGGAGGCTAAAAGGTTGCCATTTTGGATCAAGTCCCTGCATCAAGACTGGGAGAATTGTTCTTGGACAGTGTGTAAGACATTTGTGTAGGGACTGGACTGGCCCAAACAAAGCCTAAGACAGAGGAGGTGGGGAGGTTCAAAGTTCACCATGTGGACCTTGGGAAAAGATTAGTGTGTAGCCTAAGATATGGCATTGACCACTTGGGCTGAATGGTCTGTTTCTGAGTGTAAATTCCAAATCTATTCAGCTGACAAAAGCCATTTTGTAACCTACTCATGTGTGTTCAGACACATCATTAGCATCTCGGGATGTCTCCTATTCGTTTGTCACAACACTTATGAAGGAAGCTATAGTGTTTTATTCCCTGTTGTCTGTTTGCTATTGAGAGAGACATCATGTACTTCACTGTGAAAATATTAGAACAGGCCCATATTATTTCAGTACTAGCATGTGCATTCCCAGGTCAGGGAAAATGACGACTTGATGGTCTACATTCATCTCTGAGCTGCTGGGGTATGACAGGTAATAGTGGTCCCACCCAGCCTGGGAAATATTCCTGTTTTTCTTGTCAAATTACATGAGGTCCCTGAGACTGTGTTTAGCAGACCTGAGTTTGGTGACTGTAAAGCAAAATGTTGCAGATGCTCTAAGGCTGAAATAAAAACAGGAAATGCCAAAATACACAGAAGGTCAGGCAGCAACTCATAGAGTCACACAACACAGAAGCACACACTTCCGTGAGCACTGAGCCCACACCAAGCATGACGCACCCATTGATACTAAACCCTTTTTTCTATTATCTGCATATTTCCAACAACTCCCCCAAGATTCTACCACTCATCTACATACGAGAGGCAACTTACAATGGCCAATTAACTATCAACTAGCATGCCATCGGGATGTGGGAGGAAACTGGAGCACCCGGAGGAAACCCATGCGGTCACAGGGAGAATATGCAAACTCCACAAAGACAGCACCGGAAGTCAGGATTGAACTCAGCTCGCTGAAGCTGTGAGGCAGCAGTTTACCTGCTGTGCCACTGTGCTGCCCTTCTGTAGAGAGAGAGGAAAAGAATTAACATTTCAGGTCGATGATCTTTTGTCAGAACTGAGGAAATTTAAAAAACAGGTGTGTTTTCAGTTGCAGAGCAGGGGAAGTGTTGGGGAGAATAAAGGGACAGGAGTCCAATAGGGAAAGGATGTTACAGATCAATTGGTCAAAAAATGGCTTGCCATTGTAAGCTGAGTAACAAATGTGTTTGTTATTTTCAATGTACCATAGAGTCATAGAGTCATACAGCATGGAAACAGGCCATTTGGCCACGATATCTTCACTGACCAGTGGACACCCATTCTTATTAATACCATCTTCTAGCACTGGCCCAAAGCCTTCCATGCCTAGGCAACTCAAGTCCTTGTCTAGACAATTCTTAAATACGATAAGATATCTTTATTAGTCACATGTACATCAAAATACACAGTGAAATGCATCTTTTTGCATAGCGTTCTGGGGGCAGCCCACAAGTGTCGCCACGCTTCTGGCGCCAACATAGCGTGCCCACAACTTCCTAACCCGTACGTCTTTGGAATGTGGGAGGAAACCGGAGCACCCGGAGGAAACCCTCGCAGTCACGAAAATACCGTCAGTGATTCTGATTCCACCACTCTCAGGCAGTGTATTCAAGTTACTCACCACTCTCTGGGTGAAAAATGTCCCTCTCAGATCCCCTCTAAATCTCTTCCCCTTTAACCTAACTCCATGTTCTCTAGTTTTAGCTATCCCTGATATGGTGAAACTTTTCCTGCAGTCTCCACTATCTATACCTCTCATAATTTTATATACCTCAGTCATGTCCCCTCTTAACCTCCTCTGCTCCAGGGAAAACAGCCCTAGTCTCCCCAGTCTCTCCTCGTAACTAAAACGCTCCATCCCAGGCAACATCCTGGTGAATCTCCCCTGCATCCTCTCCAGTGCAATCACATCCTTCCTGTACTATGGTGACCAGAGCAGCACACAATATTCCAGCTGAGATTTGACCAATCCTTTATAAAGTTGCAGCATTACCTTCCTGCTCTTGTATTCAGGTGCCCCAACTAATGAATACCAGTGTCCCATATGCCTTCTTAACCATGGTACCTACCTGTGCTGCTACATTCAAGGATCTTTGGACTTGTACACCAAGGACCCTCTGTTCCTCAACACTCTCTAGGACCTTACCATTCATGGTGTATGTCCTAGCCTCATTAGTGCTCCCAAAATGCATGGGGGCAGGCACAGTAGTGTAACAGTTAGCGTAACACTTTACAGTGTCAGCGACCCTGCTACACCACTGTGCCTGCCCCCATGCATTTTGGGAGCACTAATGAGGCTAGGACATACACCATGAACGGTAAGGTCCTGGAGAGTATTGAGGAACAGAGGGTCCTTGGTGTACAAGTCCAAAGATCCTTGAAGGTAGCAGCACAGGTAGGTAATATGGTTAAGCACGCATATGGGACACCGGTATTCATTTAGTTCAATTCCGGCCACTGTCTGTAAGGAGTTTGTACGTTCTCCCCATGTCTGCATGGGTTTCCTCCGGGTGCTCCGGTTTCCTCCCACATTCCAAAGACATACGGGTTAGGAAGTTGTAGGCATGCTATATTGGTGCCGGAAGCGTGGCGACACTTGTGGGCTGCCCCCAGAACGCTCTACGCAAAAGATGCATTTCTCTGTGTGTTTCGACGTACATGTGACTAATCAAGATATCTTTTCTTATCTAAACTCTATCTGCCATTTTTCAGCCCACTTCACCAACACATCAATATCACCCTGTAGCCTAAGACTACCTTCCACACTGTCAACAAGTCCACCAATCTTTGCGTCATCTGTGAACTTACTGATCATGCCTTCCACATCCACATCCAAATCACTCACAGATATCACAAACAGCATGGAACCCTAGTACCAGCTGAAGTTCCTTTCTGCTCACCCCAGCTGTGGGACACCACTAGTCACAGGCATCCAATCACAAAAACAAACCTCTGCCATCACCAATTTTACTGATGTAATATATAAATTAATAATATACAAATGTTAAAAATCTATGCCAATTTTGGATCCAATTTACCAACTTGCTAACCTTTTGGACCAGTCTCACATGTGGAACCTCGTCAAAGGCCTTACAGAAGGCCTTACTTTGTTACATCTTCAAAAATTTCAGTCGGATTGGTGAGTCAGGATGTGGCCTTGACAAAGCCATGCTGGCTATCTCTGATTGGTCCCTGCCTTTCCAAGTGATTGTTAATTCTGACCCTCAGTGTTTTTTCCAATAACTTCCCTTCTACTGATGTTAGCTTCACAGACTTTCCTCTGCCGTCCTTCTTAAAAAAGAGAAGCACATTTGCTGTCCTCCAGTCATCTGGTACCTCACTTATAGCCAGCGAAGATTTAAAAATCTCAGCCAGCGCCCCAGTGATCTCTTCCCTTGCTTACCGTAGCAGTCATTGTAAAGATCTTGCATTAAAGCATCAGATAAAATGTAGTTTCTCACTTTCTTATTTTTAGAAGCACAACATTCTTACCCCAACCTCCTCTGGGGAAAAAAAACAGTGAAGAGGAAGTGTTTGTACATGATCCAACGATTAGTGTATGTTGCTGGGGTCACACACTCCCTTCTCTGGAAATGTGCCCAGCAAACCTGATGAGAGGTACTTTTTAATTTAATCTCCAACATTTGTAAACATGTGAAATTTAGAAAGAAAGACTTGCAGTGCACATTTAATGATCTCTGGACACATCAAATGGCTTTAGAGCCTATGAAGTACTTTTGATGTCAGAATCAAAATCAGGTTTATTATCAATGACTTACATGTCATGAAATTTGTTGTTTTGCAGCAGCAGTACAGTGCAAGACATAAAAATTACTATAAACTACAAAATAAATAAATAGTGCAAGAAAAGGAATAACAAAGTAGTATTCATGGGTTCAAGAACTGTTCAGAAATCTGATGGCGGTGGGGAAGAAGCTGTTCCTGAAATGGTGAGTGCGGGTCTTCAGGCTCCTGTACCTCCTCCCCAATGGTAGTAACGAGAAGAGGGCATGTTCTGGATGGTGAGGATCCTTGGTGATGGATGCTGCCTTCTTGGGACACCGCCTCTTGAAGATGTGCTAGAGGGCGGGGAGGGTTGTGCCCGTGATGGAGCTGGCTGAGTCTACCACCCTCCGTAACTTCCAGCAATCCTGTGCATTGAAGGCTTCATACCAGGCTGTGATGTTAGAATGTTGTGATGTTAGAATGTTAGAACCAGTCAGAATGCTCTCTACTGTACATCTATAAAAATTTGCAAGAGTCTTTGGTGACGTACCAAATCTCCTCAAACTCCCAAGAAAGTAGAGCCGCTGGCATGTCTTCTCTGTGATTGCATCAATGTGTTGGGCCCAAGGTAGATCCTCCGAGATGTTGACATCCAGGAACTTGAAGCTGCTCACCCTTTCCACCGCTGACCCCTCGGTGAGGACTGGTGTGTGTTCTCCCGACTTCCCCTTCTTGAACTCCACAATCAGTTCCTTGGTTTTGCTGACATTGAGTGCAAGGTTGTTGTTGCGACACCCAAATTCTATACTCAATGCAGTGGTGTACGGTATAAGTTCTAATTGGTGCCTGCACAGATCACTTCTCGCTGACCCTGTCTACACTTCTTGCTGCCTTGGAAAAGCAGCCAACATAATCAAAGATCCCACCCATCCCCGACATTCTCTCTTCTCCCCCCTCCCATCAGGCAGAAGATACAAAAGCCTGAAAACATGTACCACCAGGCTCAAGGACAGCTAATGAACAGTCCCCTAGATGGACTCTTGACCTCATAATCTGCCTCGCCTTGGCCTTGCACCTTTTTGTCTCCCTGCACTGCACTTTCTCTGTAACTGTAACATTATATTCTACATTCTGTTGTACCTATTTCCTTGTACTACCTCGATGCACTGATGTGGTGAAATGATCTGTATGGATGGCATGCAAAACAAAGTTTTTCACTCTACCTCAGTACACGTGACAATAATAAACCAATTATCAACTGTTCACATGGAGGCTGACTCTGGATTCATGCACGCAGGCCAATTATGTAAGATTCAAGGTTAATCCAGAGAATTCCCAGGACTTGGATCAGTTTTGGACGGAATGTTAACTTGCACCTTCTGCTGTTTATGAACTGGTTGTATAAAAATTAGGTTATAATTGTATAATTTACTTTGAGTCATGGCTAGATGCAAAGTTTTAAATCTTTCACAGAAGTATGAGGGACCTTCAAATGTTTATTGCCTCTCATCTGGAAACATCAGTTTCTAACTGTGAACTGGGTGTAATCAAATGTGCCCCTGTACCAGCCTTGTTACCTGGCTTCATGAAGCTCTTTCCTCTTTATTGCTTATAAATTAATACTGTTGAAGTTACTGATGATGCCCTTTCTGCCTGTAAAAACAAGTGAGTTAAACTGAGATACATCTTAGTCATAAGGTCTCATTTCCTTCCAAAATGTTCATCCCAAAAATACTTTATCCAAGATCAACAGAGAATGTACTGTAGCTACTGGCTGTTGGCAATACATTGTAAATTATAGAACAAACCATCCTAGGGTTCTTCCAACAGGATGAATCTCTAGACATGTTATCATTCGGCAAGTTAAATGTTTGTCCAGTTTAACCTCTAATTATTTCAAGCAGCTGTTTCATACTTCCTGCCAGTCTTCTTTTCTTCACATTAATACACTTAATCAGTTGAGCCATTCTTCAAATAGATCTGTTTTCTAAATGCTTCCGAGGTGACATTTTCTGTAAGGAATTATACTACTTTCTACCTGTAAAATTGTGTTAATGCCTATATTTTAAAAAATCATTTGCAGCTTGAATTTTGCTGCCCTTTGACCAAGTGGCTTGAGAGGGCCATTTCAGAGGGCAGCCACATTGCTTTGGATCTGAAGTCACATCTAGCACCAGACCAGGTAAAGGCAGCAGATCTCTTTCCAAGAAGAACATTAAAGAAATGGCAATCAATAGTTGTATGGTCAGATTCTTCGGATTAAATTAAGATGAGATTTGAACTCATGTCTCTGGATCATTAAATCAATGCTTGTAGATTACTGGCCCAGTGTCAAAACCACTCTGCCACAGCAACAGAAAATACTATTGCTAATACCTAGTCATGAGTTAAGAGCCGCCACAAGTAGAGAGTCCCATTCACCAGTGTTGGATGTAGCAATGAAAGTATCAGAATCAGAATTAGATTTATCATCACTGATTTAGATGGCATGAAATTTAATGTTTTGCGACAACAATACAGTGCGAACATAAAATTATTATAAATTACAGAAATAAATAAATAGTGCAAAATAAAAAGGAATAACAAGGTAATATTCATGGGTTCATGGATTGTGCATAAATCTGATGGTGGAGGGCAAGAAGCTGTTTCTGAATCGTTGAGTGTGGGTCTTCAGGCTCCTGTACTTCCTACCTGATGGTAGTAACGAGAAGAGGGCGTGTCCTGGATGGTGAGGTTCCTTAGTGGTAGATCCCACCTTCTTGAGCTACCGCCTCTTGAAGATGTCCTCGATGGTGGGGATGGTTGTGCTCGTGATGGAGCTGCCTGGGTCTACAACCCTCTGCAGCCTCTTGCAATCCTGTGCATTTGAGCCTCCATACCCAGAGTTCTGGGTACTCCTGTTCAATGAAATGTTCTTTTGTGAATACAAATAACAAGCCACACTTATCTAATCAGTGGGATATTAGGAGAAAGCTGGAACAAGGTATTGAATATGGATGATCAACCATGATTATATTGAATGGTGGAGATGAAGGGCTGAATGGCCTCCTCCTGCTCCTATTTCCTATGTTTCTATGTGAGTACTACTGCCTGTGCACAGGAAATTTTCCTGTTGAAAGAACCCTAGGATGGTTTGTTTTGTAATTTGCAATGTATTGCCAACAGCCAATAGCTGCAGAGTGTTCTGTGTTGATCTTGGAAAAATTAAAATGAACATTTTGGGAGGAAACGAGACCTATGACTGAGACCTATCTCATTTTAACTCACTTATTTTTACAGGTCGATGTGTTAATTTGCAAGCAATAAAGAGGAAAGAGCTTCATGAAGCCAAGTCGCAAGGCTGGTACTGGGGCAGATTTGTTTGCACCCAGCTCACAGTTTGATATTTGTGTTTTCAGATGAGAGGTGATAAACACTCAACGGTCCCTTTTACAGAAAAAGTTAATAACTTTGGATCTGGCCACCAATTAAAGTAAATTATGCATGTTATAACCTAATATTTATATAACCAGTTGATAAATAAACAGCAGAATTTATGACTTAATATTCCGGGAACTCTCGGGATTAACCAAGAGTTTCTCGTAATTAATGAAGATTACTGGGTCTCCGAACTCAGCCTGATGTGTGGGTTGGAATTTGTCCTGCATCTATGGATCCAAAGTTGGTTTTGTGTGGACAATGGAACTTGGAACTGCACAGGCACCAATTGGAACTTGTAGAGTTTTTTTCAAAGTCGAGTCTATTGTCATATAGTCAAATGCACAAGTACATCTATGCACAGGTTCAATGAAAAACTTACTTGCAGTAGCATCACTAGAACTAAGGGACATTGCCTCAAGATTCGGGGGAATAGATTTAGGATGGAGATGAGGAGGAACTGCTTTTCCCAGAGAGTAGTGAATCTGTGGAATTCTCTGCCCAGGGAACAAGTAGAGACTACCTCATTAAATATATTTAAAACACAGTTAGATAGATTTTTGCATTGTAGGGGAATTAAGGGTTATGGAGAAAAGGCAGGTAAGTGGAGCTGAGTCCACGGCCAGATCAGCCGTGATCTTATTGAATGGCGGAGCAGGCTCGACGGGCCAGGTGGCCGACTCTTGCTCCTATTTCTTACGTTCTTATCTCAGGAACGTAGCATCAGATACATAACATTCACAAGAAAAACATAAATTATATATAAATTATACGAAAATTATAAGACACAATTAGAACAAAAAAACAACGTCCATTGTAGTGCAGAGTGGTCAAAATGGTCATGGTGTTGCTATACTGAGGCAGTGATTAGGGTTGCGCTGGTTGGTTCAAGAAACGAATGGTTGAAGGGAAGTAGCGGTTCTTGAACCTGGTGGTGTGGGACTTCAGGCTTCAAGTTCCTGGGCGTCAACATCTCAGATGATCTATCTTGGGCCCAACACATTGATGCAATCACGAAGAAGGCATGCCAGCAGCTCCTCTTCATTAGGAGTTTGAGGAGATTCGGTATGTCACCAAAGGCTCTTGCAAATTTCTACAGATGTACGGTGGAGAACATTCTGACTGGTTGCATCGCCACCTGGTATGGAGGCACTAATGTGCAGGATCAAAAGAGGCCGCAGAACGTTGTAGACTCAGCCAGCTCCATCACAGGCACGACCCTCCCCCCCATCGAGGACATCTTCAAGAGGCGGTGCCTCAAGAAGGTCTAACCACCCGGGACATGCCCCCTTCACGTTACTACCATCGGGGAGGAGGTACAGGAGCCTAAAGACCTGCACTCAATGTTTCAGGAACAGCTTCTTCCCCTCTGCCATCAGATTTCTGAACGGCCCATGAACCCATGAACACTGCCTCATTATTCCTCTTTTGCAATATTTATTTATTTTTGTAACTTATAGTAAATTTTATGTCTTGCTGCTGCAAAACAACAAATTCTACGACAGACATCAATGATAATAAACCTGACTCTGATTTGAATTCTCCTGCCGAATGGTAGCTGCAAGAAGGTGGCGTGGCCGGGATGGTGGGGATCTTTGATGATAGATGTTGCCTTCTTGAGGCAGCGCCTCATGTAGTAGAACATAGAACATAGAACAATTACAGCACAATTCAGGCTCTTCGGCCCACAAAGCTGTGCCGAACATGTCCCTACCCTAGAAATTACTAGGCTTACCCATAGCCCTCTATTTTTCTCAGCTCCATGTACCTATCTAACAGTCTCTTGAAAGACCCTATCGTATCCGCCTCCACCACCGTTTCCGGCAGCCCATTCCACGCACTCACCACTCTCTGAGGAAAAGACTTACCCCTGACATCTCCTCTATATCTACTCCCCAGCACCTTAAACCTATGTCCTCTTGTGGCCACCAATTCAGCCCTGCGGAAAAGCCTCTGATTATCTACCCTATCAATACCTCTCATCATCTTATACACCTCTATCAGGTCGCCCCTCATCCTCCGTTTCTCCAAGGAGAAAAGGCCGAGTTCCCTCAACCTGCTTTCATAATGCATGCTCCGCATTCCAGGCAGCATCCTTGTAGATCTCCTCTGCACCCTCTCTATGGCTTCCACATCCTTCCTGTAGTGAGGCGACCAGAACTGAGCACAATACTCCAAGTGGGGTCTGACCAGGGACCTATATAGCTGCAGCAATACCTCACGGCTCCTAAATTCAATTCCCCGATTGATGAAGGACGATACACCATATGCCTTCTTAACCACAGAATCAACCTGCGCAGCCGCTTTGCGCGTCCTATGGACTCGGACCCCAGTCTGAAAACTTTCTGAGTCACCTTGCTGGAGAAGTTGCCAAGTGTGAAAATTGTAGGGGTATTGAATTCTAGAACCATGGAGATTTACAGCACAATAGAACATTGTGTCAATGTCACCCCTTTCAATAGTGTCCATTATCTTATTCTTTCACTATATCATCCTCCACTTCATTTTTCTTTCCTTCATATGTACCGTGACCTGAGTGACTCACTAGACCACTTCAGAAGGAAGTTACAAATCAACTGCTTGGTGCTGGATTGGAGTCTCATATGGGTCAGACCAAGTAACAACAGAAGTTTTTCTATCTGAAAGTCTATCGGAGACCTTTTAGGATCTTGCCTCATTCCAACAGCTTCCTGTTCACTTTTCGCTGATGTTTGCTTTTCATTTCTAGTTGATACCACATTCTAATTCTTTCGTTGAATGTGTAGCCCTGCATGAAGGCCACTGCTCAAGGCAACATTCATTCAGGTGAGTAGGCAGCCAGCATTTGTGTGCAAGGAGGATACTGATTTTGGATAAACCTCCCTCGAAGGAAAGCAGGCAGGACTTCAAGAGAAGATTGGAAAAAATATAAAGGGAGATGATTTAAAAAAAAGCAATATTGCCTTAAGGTTCTTATTCATTGGAACCCGTGCCCACATGAAATGTGTCAACACACCGACTAATTGCCTGTATTTAGTTCGTCATCTTGGGACAAGTTGCATCCAGTTTATACCCTAAGGAAATCCACACCTTATGATCTCAGAATGGAAATAGATACTAGGCGATGTGTTGCTGCCTGTCTTTGTTTAACAGTGGTCCTGTCTATACGGAGGAGGGAAACTATTAATGTTTGAATCACACAGGGCACAGCCTGTTTCATTAGTAAGTGATTGTATAACCTTAAGGCTGTTTTGTCTCTCTGAAAGAGTAGAAAATGCTCCGTAATTTTTACGATTATGAAGTTTAGTAAGGTTCAATCAGATAAACTTTTCAGTAATTGCATGACTCAGGTGAGAGTAATTTAAAAGAAACAGTGAAGTTTGAAAGAAAGTAGATGACCATATGTAGGCTTTGGCTAGTAGGGACTTCAGAGACTGGTTTTGAGACCCAAGCGCATTACAGTCTACACCGACAACCTGGCTGAGAGGATCAAATGTCATATTTCCAACTAAGTGGGGCTGTGAGTAGGGAGGAGGACGTAAAGGGGCTCCAAGGGGATATAGACAAGCTGACTGAATTACCAAGAGCATGGGAGATACAATGTGATGTGGAAAGATATGAAGTAAATTGGTAAATTGGTTGATTACTGTCACATGTACTGAGGTGCAGTGAAAAACTTGTCTTGTATACCGTCCATACAGATCATTTTGTTACAACAGTGCATCGAGGTAGTACAAGGTAAAACAATAACAGAATTCAGGATAAAGTGTCACAGTTACAGAGAAAGTGCAGTACAGGCAGACAATAAGGTGCAAGGTCATTACGAGGTAGATTGTGAGGTCAACAGTCCATCTTATTGTATTAAGGGACCATTCAATAGTCTTATAACAGTGGGATAGAAGCTGTCCTTGAGCCTACTCTAGTGCACAAAGCATAAAGCAGGGTATTTTTTAAATGATGAGACACTGGATAGTGTTGATGTTCAAAGGGACCCTGCTGACCTAGTGTGCAAGTCACTGAAAGACAACAGCAAATGCTGCAAGCAAATTAGAAAGGCAATTGGTAATGCTGGAGAAACAAAGGGCTGCAGATGCTGGGATCTAGATGAAAAACATGACGATGCTGGAGGAACTCAGCAGGCCAGGCAGCATCCGTGGAGAAAACGTTGACCGCCTGCTTTTCTCCACGGATGCTGCCTGGCCCGCTGAGTTCCTCCAGCAGCGTTGTGTTTTTCATCAAGGCAAATGGTAAGTTGGCCTTTATTACAAAAGGATTTGATTGCACAAGTATCTGGAGTATAGTGTATGCCTTGGTCTCCCTATCTGAAAATTTTATACAGAGGGAGTGCAGTGGAGACTCACTCCAGGAATGGTGGGTTTTCCAGATGCATAGAGATTGAATAAACTAGGTCTGTATTCTTTCAAGTTTAGAAGAATGAGTTGTGATCTCATTGAAAGTTGCAGAATTCTTACAGGGCTCAACAGGATGGATAGAGGGAGGATTTTCACATGACTGAGGAATCTTGAATCATAGATCACAATCTCAGAACAAACAGTAGGCCACAAGAGTGAGACAAGGAGGTGCTTCTTCACCAGAGGGCTATGAATGTTTGTAATTCTCTTCCCCAGAAGGTTATGGAGGCTTTGTCTTTGAGTCAATTCAAAACAGAGATTGGTAGATTTCTGGATGTTAATCAAGGAATATGGGGATGGGCAAGAAAATGGCACTGAGGTAGATCAGCCACGATCCTGTTGAATAGCAGTGCAGGTTCGAAGCGCTAAATGACCAACTACAATTGCTAGTGTTCTGATGTAGGAGACTGCCACCATTACATGCCAAATGCAACTTGAGGAGAGTTGCAAAGGTCAAAGAAAAGAAGACATTAACTAGTGCTTATCACGACCATACTTTACTCTGAGGATTCTGCCAGTGAAGTGTTTTTCAAGTGCAATATTTATTGTTAAACAGGAAACTTGGCTTCTTTTTTGTACAAGCAAGATCCCACAAAGAGTGATTATAAAAATAATTAGATAATCTGCTTTGGTCATATTGATTGAGGATAAATATCAGTCTGTTTTAAGAAGACCACTATCATCCCAGTACCGAAGAAAAGCAAGGTAACATGCCTCAATGACTACCGACCAGTGTCTCTGACATCCACCATCATGAAGTGCTTTGAGAGGTTGGTCGTGGCACGCATCAACTCCAGCATCCCAGACAAACTCGACCCACTGCAATTCGCCTATCACCAAAACAGGTCTACAGCAGACGCCATCTCCCTGGCCCTACACTCAGCTCTGGAGCATCTGGACAGTAAACACACCTACGTTAGACTATTGTTTATTGACTACAGCTCTGCCTTCAATACTATAATCCCAAGCAAACTTGTCACCAAACTTCGAGACCTGGGACTCAACACCTCCCTCTGTAACTGGATCCTTGACTTTCTAACCAACAGACCGCAATCAGTGAGGATAGGCAACAACACCTCCAGCACGATTATTCTCAACACTGGTGCCCCACAAGGCTGCGTCCTCAGCCCTCTACTCTACTCCCTATACACTCATGACTGTGTGGCCAGATTCTGCTCTAAGTCCATCTACAAGTTTGCAGATGATACCACCGTTGTAGGCCGTATCTTAGATAGTGATGAGTCAGAGTACAGGAAGGAGATAGAGAGCTTAGTGGAATGGTGTCATGACAACAACCTTTCCCTCAATGTCAACAAAACAAAAGAGCTGGTCATTGACTTCAGGAAAGGGGGTGGTGTACATGCACCTGTCTACATCAACGGTGCTGGGGATGAGAGGGTTGAGAGTGAACATCACCAGCAGCCTGTCCTGGTCAAATCACATAGACACCGCGGCCAAGAAAGCTCACCAGCGCCTCTACTTCCTCAGGAGGCTAAAGAAATTCGGTTTGTCCCCTTTGACACTCACCAACTTTTATTGATGCACCACAGAAAGCATCCTATCTGGATGCACCATGGCTTGGTACGACAACTGCTCTGCCCAGGACCGCAAGAAACTGCAGAGAGTTGTGGACACAGCCTAGCACATCACGGACACCAGCCTCCCCTCCTTGGACTCTGTCTATACCTCTTACTGCCTTGACGAAGCAGCCAGCATAATCAAAGACCCCACCCACCCGGGTCATTCTCTCTTCTCTCCTCTTCCATCAGGTAGAAGATACAGGAGCCTGAGGGCACATACCACCAGACTTACGGACAGCTTCTACCCCACTGTGATAAGACTATTGAATGGTTCCCTTACACGATGAGATGGACTATGACCTCATGATCTACTTTGTTGTGACCTTGCACTTTATTGCACTGCACTTTCTCTGTAGCTGTGACACTTTACTCTGTAGTGTTATTGTTTTTACCTGTACTACCTCAATGCACTCTACTAACCCAATGTAACTGCACTGTGTAATGAATTGATCTGTATGATCGGTATGCAAGACAAGTTTTTCACTGTACCTCAGGTACAGGTGATAATAGTAAACCAATACCAATACCAAGTTGGGGGGAGGGGGGAAGAGTTAGAGGCGGGAGAGTTGAGGGAGGGGGGAGAACTCTCCTGCTCTTAGTGTCAGCCAGTTAACAATTCCAACAGTGCAGCCCACCTCACCTAGACTTGGCACCCTATCCACTAACTGAGATTTGATGCTGAATTCTGATAAAGGCTACAATTGAGCTAAGGTCAGTACTAACAGTGAAAATAAAACCATAAGACCTAGGAGCAGAATTAGGCCATTCAGCCCATTGAGTCTTCTCCGCCATTCGTTCGTGGATGATTTATTTTTCCCCCTCAACCCCATTCTCCTGCCTTCTCCCCGCAACCTTTGATGCCCTTACTAATAAAGAACCTAGCAAACTCTGCTTTAAATGTACCCAATGACTTGGCCTCCACAGCCGTCTGTGGCAATGAATTCCACAGATTCACCACCCTCTGGCTAAAGAAATTCCTCCTCATCTCTGTTCTAAAGGGATATCCTTCTATTCTGAGGCTGTGCTGACCATGGTGCCCACCCAGATAGTCCCAATTTCCTGCATTTGGCCTATATCCCTCCAATTCCCGGTAATAATTTCATCCTTCCTGAAATATCTTTGAATGCAACAGATGTATTATGGTAACTGTGAAAGAGGTAATGGAAAAGATAAAAACATGCTATCTTTCAATAACAGGGCACCCTCATGATGTGGGCTCTATTCCTATCCAACAGACAAAACATTAAACAATTCCTGATTTCACTCTGCTCTTCTTCCGAGACTTGCTGAGAGCGAGAACTGAAAGCAAAGTGATCCGAAATGTTACTGTCCGGTTTCAAAACTGCCATTACCTATAAGCGTTAAGCATTAAATCCAACACACCCATTGTGCCTCTCATTGCCAACCACTTTGGAGCCATATGTTGGCCAGACCACTTTGCATGCTTTCTATTCAAAGCCTAATCATGGCCCGTCTTTTGACACCCTCCACAATGGAATTGAAATACTTTCTCTTCCTCCATTCCATCAACGGTCAACAGACCCCTCAGTGACCTTACAATTTCTTCCTCATGATCCTCTGCAGGGTTACCCCACCTGTTCTGCTGAGCATCCTGCACCTCTGGTCAGCACTGTGAAATGTTTGCTACTTTAATAGTGTCATGTAAGGGAAAGTTTGTTAGCTGTTTCTTTTAGGGGTTGCTCTTTTTGCTTCATGAAAAGCACTGTTTTGGAGAAGGAGGAGCCAAAGAAATATATCCTGAATAGTTTCTATACATTCCTTTGAAGTCTTAGCTAAGCCTAACATTTTCACACCTAAAAAGTTTGCCTTCATTAGACCAGCTGACTTCCTGATCCATCTCACTTTGGCCAAAAAACATTTCAACCTGCAATGGCCTATCATCACCTAGGACGTTTGCATTCTGATGGGACAGTTGAAGATTCTAAAGTGACCATATACCCACCATCTGTTGCCATTTATACAAAAATCAGTCAACATATCACTTGAAACTGGAAATCAGACAAGAAATTTCAACTTCATATCCTTATCTGCATATATTTTGGTTATGGTGAATTTTCACTGCCTGCCTTCTGAATGATTTAATCGAATGGGAATTTTAGTGGAACTAGCAGAGGGCGCAAGTGAAGGTTGACAAAGGTAAGGATATAGTGCAGAATGGGTTATGGGTGAATGAGAAGTGTGCGTTAGCCTTTTCACCAACACACAAAGCTTCACATTTTTCCCATGAATTCTCTCAGTTTCCCACCCCTGTGTACTGACTTAACAAGCTTCAGTTCCAGAGCTCTCCGGCACATCAGAGTCATAGAGTCATACAGCACAGAAACAACTGGTCCATGCTGACCAAGATGCCCATCTAAACTAGTCCCATTTGCTCACGTTTGGTCCATATCCCTCCAAACTTTTCCTATCCATGTACCTGCCGAAGCGTCTTCATGTACCTGCCTCAACCACTTCCTCTGGCAGCTCGTTCCATATATAGACTACCCTCTGGGTGAAAAAGTTGTCCCCCAGGTTCCTATTAAATCTCTCCCCTCTCACTTTAAACCTATGCCCTCTAGTTCTTGATCCCCCAACCTTGGGAAAAAGGCTGTGTGCATTCACCCAATCTATGCCCCTCATGATTTTATGCATCTCTATAAGATCACCTCTCAGTCTCCTACACTCCAGTGGATAAAGTCCCAGCCTGCTGAACCTCCCTCTATAACTCAGTCCCTTGATCCAAGTTTGCTCTGATACCTTTCAGGGGAGTAATAGTCCACTGATAGGTTCACGTGAGCCTATAGCCACTGAATGAGGCTCGACAAATGATCGTTTTTGTCCCTGTGGAACAAAGACCAAAGATTTCAACCACGCACAATGAACGTCTCCATGATCGGAGGGTGTGGGAGCAGGAGTAAAGAGAACAAGACAATGTAGCAAAACCAGAACAATTACACTTTAGGCGGTTCACGTTACATAGTTAAAATGCCAAGCCTGATTCCTGCACTATATTCATTGTCTCTGCTTGTTTTCTAAGTCCAGGTCTTCAGGAGAAAAAGGAAAAATAAACTTTCTGGCTCATTTCATTTCACCTAGAGCACCTTGCAACCAGTGACATACATTTAAACCAACAAACAATCTGCTGGAAGAACTCAGCGGGTCGAACATCTGTGGGTGGAAATGAATTGTCAATGTTGCAGGATTTCAATGCGAATCATCAATTCCTTTCCCCCACTGACGCTGCTCGACCCGCTGAGTGCCTCCAGCAGTTTCTTGCTCCAGCTTCCAGCTTTTGCAGTTTCTTGTGTCTCTATGCACTTTTGAATGTTGTCACTGTGGTAATATTTGGACTGTGGAGAGAAAGACTGAAGGAGGGAAGGAAAGGTCAGTGCAAATAATCTTCCACGGTTTACAGTGAACAGAGTGTCTCTTCACAACACTGTGTCAGTCACTTGAATGTGAATCAGAAGAGATTCTGACATGAAGGGTCTCGACCTGAAACGTCGACTGTTTATTCCTCTCCTTAGATGCTGCCTGACCTGCTGAGTTCCTCCATCATTTTGTGTGTGTTACTTGAATGTGAATGGTGTGTATGTCTGGACTCCCAGCAGCCAGTCAATAACACAGTGAACATCACATTTATCAGTGTGCGGACATAGGTGGGAAGCGAATGATATAATGCAGAAAAAACAAGAACTGCATTTCAAAAACAGTCTATTTAAGGTGCAGCGGAAACTAAACAAGAAACTACAGCAACTCCTCCCAAGCAAATTAGTTTCACTGGAACTACTGGATGATGGTAACTAACAGCTTGTGTGGTTTAGTTCATTCCTGATCTCTTACAGCAGCTCAGACAGCAGGCTTGGTGCACATTGTTCATTGTCCTGAAATATCATTGACATTATATACAGCCAGCAGTAAAGGAGCAATAACCCTGGTAATGTAGGTTGGGACATAGGTTGGAATTTTAAATCACATGATGCAAGAGTGTGGGCCTAGCTAACTTAGGGAGGTAAGTCAAAGACCCCACCCAGCCCAGACATTCTCTCTTCTCCCCTCTCCCATTGGGCAGAAGATACAAAAACCTGAAAGCACGTACCACCAGGCTCAAGGACAACTTCTATCTCGCTGTTATAACACTATTGAACTGTTCCCTGGTACGAAAGGGGGGCGGCATGGCAGGATAGCAGTTAGCACAATGCTATTACAATGCCAGCAATTGGGGTTCAATTCTCGCCGCTGTCTGTAAGGAGTTTGTATGTTCTCTCCGCGACTACATGGTTTCTTCTGGGTCCTCCCACATTCCAAAGACATACGGGTTAGTAGGTTAACATGGGTGTAATTGGGCGGTGCAGGCTCTTTGGGCCAGGAAGGCCTGCTACAGTGCTGTACAAATAAAGTAAAAGATAAGACGGACTCTTAACCTCACAATCTATCTCATTGTGACTTTGCACTTCATTGTCTGCCTGCAATGCACTTTCTCTGTAACTGTAACACTTTATTCTGCATTCTGTTCTTGATTTACTTTGTTCTACATCAGTGCACTGTTGTAATGAATTGATCTGTATGGACACTATGGGAGACAAGTTTTTCACTGAACCTTGGTATATGTGACAATAATAAACCAATTTACCAAATCAATTTACCAAAAGAGCCTGCAGTTGTTTAGCATCTTTCATGATCCCAGGATGTCCCAAAGAAATTTACAATGAGATCACTGGAAAAACTCCCCACATCCAGGTAAATAGGGTCGTGAAGAGAGCTTTTGGCACATTGGCCTTCATAAATCAGGGCACTGAGTACAGGAGTTGGAATGTTATGATGAAGTTGTATAAGATGGTGTGGCCAAATTTAGAGTATAGTGTGCAGTTCTGGTCACCTACCTACAGGAAAGATATCAATAAGCTTGAAGGAGTGCAGAGAAAATTTACACAGATGTTGCCGGGGCTTGAGGACCTGAGTTACAGGGAAAGGTTGAATAGGTTAGGACTTTATTCCCTGGAGCGCAGGAGAATGAGGGGAGATCTTATAGATGTGTACACAATTATGAGGGGTATAGAAAGGGTGAATGCATGCAGGCTTTTTCCCCTCAGGTTGGGTGAGAATAGAACTAGAGGTCATAGGTTTAGGGTGAAAGGTGAAATATTTAAGGGGAATCTGAGTGAGAACTACTTCACTCAGAGGGTGGTGTGACTGTGGAACGAGCTGCCAGTGGAAGTGGTGGGTGTGGGTTCAATTGTAACATTTTGGATAGGTACATGAGTGAGAGAGGTACGGGTGCAGGTCGATGGGACTAGGCAGAAAACCAGGCCGGCATAGAGCAGATGGGCCAAAGAGCCTTTCTGCGCTGTAGTGCTCTATGACTCTATTCTGCAATGGCACCACTGAACCCTTTTCACCCACCTGGGCCTCCATTTATTGCCTGGTCTGAATGCCAATGCTCCTTACACACCACACTGAAGATCTAACCTGGACTGTGTGCTCAAGTCTCTGAAGCAGGACTTGAACCCATGACCCTCTGACAAGAGCACTGCCACTGAGCCGGTGGCAAGTGAAGCTGATGATGCAGTGCGAGACTGAGGTAGGAGTTTTGTCTGTGAGCTCTTAATGTTTGCATTTATCGGTTCCATCGTGTCATTCTTCTCCTTGGGCAGTCCTTTGGGGTTGAATGGAGAGACAAGAGAGACTGCAGATGCTGGAAATCTGGAGCAACACACAAGATGCTGGAGGAGCTCAGTGGGTCAGGCAGCACCTGTGGAGGGAAATGAACAGTCGGTGTGTTGGACCGAGACCCTTCATCAGGACCCTTCATTAGCCCTGATGAAGGGCCTCGGCCCGAAACATTGACTGTTCATTTCCCTCCCCGGATACTGCCCGACCCACTGAGTTTCTCCAGCATCTTGTGTGTTGCCCCTTGGGGTTGAAGATGACTTGCTTCCTCTGCAGTTCTGAGGGCTCCGAGGTGGCTGATGAAGCCAATGTAGGACATGCACACTCTGGCACAGCAGGGAGAGAAGGGGTAGATAGATGGGTACCTTGGAGGGGGTTCACTTCTTCCTTCATTTACACTGGACTTCTTTATGCACCCAATGAACGGACTCAAGGATCTCTGTACTATCCCAAAGGCTCCACATCCATTTTGAATTGTCATGGTCCAAGTCAGTGGGGATGTTGCACTTTTTCAAGGAAGCCTTGAGGGTATCCTTGAGTTAATTCCTCTGTTCATCTGGTAATCTCTCTTGTCGCCTCATCGCACTATCTCTCAGCACTGGAACTATCCGTTCTGGTGGAGGGTAAACAAGCCTTTTGTTGACATCCACAAACAATGCAGGGATGTTTCTGCATAAACAGAGGAACTCTGCTTGGAGAATTGAATGCTGTGCTTTGCATACAACCAGTCAGAGACCTGCCAAACACTTTTAACATTATGACCCCTTAAAAGCTATTCACAACCACATTCACCTTTCCTTTAACTTGTTAAATGGGAAACACTCAGGGAAGATTAACGAGCGAGTGACGTAACCTAGGAACAGGATTCCTGATAAACACACACGATTTGTAACATTAAGCAAACTGGCTAGTCACTGGGTTAGGTTATAGTGTTGTCTTTCAAATTTGTCTGGCGCAGTGAAAAACTCCAGGATTCAGCTGACTGGAAGCAATTACTGTGGCACCAAGGTGAGTCACTTGTGATTATCGCATGTTTATCTAACGCCCTGAAGGTTTGGTCAGATGACTTTCCACAATTGCCCTCATGCCTACAGATTGTACACCTTGGCAAGAGTATGCATGTTGAAGTGAGGAGGCTGACACCGACTACACTACCCCCTGCCTTTGTGTAGTAAACTCAGCGTGTACTCAAGGGCATTCAGTTATTAATGATTAATCACTTGAGCAGTACTACCAGGCGCTCAGAGACACAGAGATGTAAGGCAGTGTACACTGAAGAGGGTGTGGAGAAAAATCACCGGGACGTTGCCTGGGATGGAGTGTTTCTGCTGTGAGGAGAGAGTGGTTTGGATAGGTTTGTTTTCTTTGGAGTGGAGGACAGACCAGAAGGGCCGAATGGCCTGTTTTCTGTGCTGTAGTGTTCTATGGTTCTATGGAGGCTGAGGGGGCGGTGGATCTAATAAGGTAGATAACATTATGAGGGGCAGAGATACAGGCTACAAAGTATCACAGGAGAAACAAAGGACTGCAGATGCTGGAATCTAGATGAAAAACACGATGATGCTGGAGGAACTCAGCAGGCCAGGCAGCATCCGTGGAGAAAAGCAGGCGGTCAATGTTTCTGGTCAGGACCCTTCTTCAGGACTGAAGATAGGAAAAGGGGAAGCCCAATATTTAGGAGGGAAAAGCAGAGCAGTGATAGGTGGACAAAAGAGGGGAGGTGGGGTGGGCACAAGGTGGGGATAGGTAGATGCAGGTAAGAGATAGAGATAGGCAGGTGAGGGGGAGGAGGGGAGAGCAGATCTGCTGGAGGATGGGTCGAAGGTAAGGAGAGAAAGGAAAAAGTAGAAAAAAGAAAAAGAGGCTAGGAGAGGTAAGAAGAGAAGAAGCATGGTGGTGGTTAATGTTGTGGGGAAGGGGGGTGTGGGGATTACTTAAAATGGGAGAATTCAATGTTCATGCCATTAGGCTGCAAGGTTCCAAGACGGAAAATGAGGTGCTGTTCCTCCGGTTTGCGCTTGGAATTCTCCTGGCAGTGGAGGAGGCCGAGGACTGACGTATCTGTGATAGTGTGGGAGGGGGAGTTGAAGTGACTGGCAATGGGGAGATGCAGATCACGGTTACGGACAGAGCGCAGGTGTTCTGTGAAACAGTCACCTCGTGTGCGTTTGGTTTTGCCAATGTAGAGGATGCCACACTTGGAGCACTGAATGCAGTAGATGATCTGGGTTCAAATCTGGCTGCTGTCTGTAAGGAGTTTGTATGTTCTCCCTGTGTCTGCGTGGGTTTCCTCCGTGTGCTCCAGTTTCCTCCCATATTCCAAAGACGTAGGGGTTAGGAAGTTGTGGGCATGCTATGTTGGCACCGGAATCATGGCGAAACTTGTGGGCTGCCCCCAGAACACTCTACACAAAAATATCATTTCACTGTATGTTTTGATGTACATGTGACTAATAAAGATATCTTAAGGAAGGTGCAGGTGAACCTCTGTCTCATCTGAAAGCACCTTTGTGTGCTCGGGTTTCCTCCCACAGTGACTAGCTGGTTGGTTTAATGTTACAAAACGTGAGTGTTTATCAGGAGATCCTGTCACTAGCTTTGGATTGGAAGGCTTGAGTCATAAGGAGAGATTGGATAGGCTGAGGCAAGAAACAATCTGCTGGAGGAAGTCAGTGGGTCAAGCAGCGTCTGTGGCGATGCATCAGGACCGTCGACAATTCCTTTCCCCTCCACAGATGCTGCTCAACTCACTGAGTTCCTCCAGCAGATTGTTTGTTGTTCCAGATTCCAGCATCTGCAGCCTCTTTTGTCTCCTTGGATAGGCCGAGTTGGAGCAAAAGAGGCTGAGAGGTGACATGATAAAGGTTTATAAAATTATGAGAGGCATAGAAAGGGTAGATAGCCAGAGTCTGTTTCCTATAGCAGGGGTGTCTAAAGCTGGAGGTCATAGGCCTAAGGTGAGAGGGAGGAGGTTTATAGGGGATCTGAGGGGTAAATTGTTCACACAAAAAATAGTTGGTATCTGGAATGAGCTGCCAGAGGAAATGGTGAAGGCAGGAATAGTAACAACATTTGAGAGGTTTCTGGATAGGTACTAGAATGAGCAGGGCATAGAGAGGCATGGAATTAATGCAGGTAAGCGCCTCTACTTCCTCAGGAGGCTAGAGAAATTTGGCATGTCCCCTTTGACACTCACCAACTTTTATCAATGCACCATAGAAAGCATCCTATCTGGATACATCATGGCTCAGTACGGCAACTGCTCTGCCCAGGACTGCAAGAAACTGTGGAGAGTTGTGGACACAACCCAGCGCGTCACAGACACCAGCCTCCCCTCCTTGGTCTTTACCTCTCGCTGCCTTGGTGAAGCAGCCAGCATAGTCAAAGAGCACACTCACCCGGGTCATTCTCTCACAGTAGCATAGTGGTTAGCGTAATGCTATTGTTACAGCGTCAGTGACCTGGGTTCAATTCCCGCTGCTGCCTGTGAGGAGCTTGTACGTTCTCCCTGCGTCTGCGTGCGTTTCCTCCGGGTGCTCCGGTTTCCTCCCACATTCCAAAGACGTAAAGGTTAGGAAGTTGTGGGCATGCTATGTTGGCGCTGGAAGAGTGGTGACACTTGCGGGCTGCCCCCAGCGCAGTCTTAGCAACGCAAAAAGACGTATTTCACTGCGTGTTTCGATGTACATGTGACTAATAAATAAATATCTTATCTTATTTCTTCCATCAGGTAGAAGATACAGGAGCCTGAGGGCACTTACCGCCAGGATTAAGGATAGTTTCTATCCCACTGTGATAAGACTCTTGAATGGTTCCCTTATACGATGAGATGGACTCTGACCTCACAACCTACCTTGTTGTGACCTTGCACCTCATTGTCTACCTGCACTGCACTTCCTCTGTAGCTGTGACACTTTACTCTGTACTGTTATTGTTTTTACCTGTACTACCTCAATGCACTCTGTACTAACTCAATGTAACTACACTGTGTAATGAATTGACCTGTATGATCAGTATGCAAGACAAGTTTTTCACTGTACCTCGGTACAAGTGACAATAATAAACCAATACTAATACCAATAGTATTGATAGGATAATGGTCAGCATAGACATCATGGGCTGAAGGGCCTGTTTCTGTGCTGTACAACTCCATAAGTAGGTGAGCAGTGGGGGAAGTGAATGGGGAGAATAAAATGAGACTAGGGTAGGATTAGTATAAATAGGTGCTTGATGGTCATCATGTACTCAATGGGCCAAAAGGCCTTTTTCCATGCTGAAGGCTCCATCACAAAACCTCCTTGAAGAAATACAATTGGGAATTGGGAAGGTAATTTTCATGGCATTTATGAAAATTACCTTCCCACGGTAATGTGTACGGATGCCCTGTGTATGGATGCCAATGACAACAGTAAACTTGAATTTGAATTTGAAGTTGATTAGGAGCAATCAACATGGTACTGAGAACCTTGGGGCTTTGCACCGGAAGCACACAAAGGCCCTATATAAGTGGCGAGGAGGAGACCACCTCAGAATTCATAGAACTGGAGTGGAAGCAAGTCATCCCTGATCTGAGAAACTGCCTGAGAAGATTTTATCACGCAACATGAAAGGCAAAATCTAGATCTTTTATCTGCTGTTTGACTCATGATACAAGAGGAGGCAATGCAGAAATATTATGCTTAAAGCTTAGCGCTGAAGAAGTAATTTCCCCATGTCCTGGCAAGCACTTGTCTTTTGACCAAAGGCAGGTCATAACAGTGCCAAGGACAGCTAATTAAGTGACTCATTCTGATGGATACCTGTGGGATTTCCTAAGTGCAGTTTGCACTGTGCTTGTCTGTATAACAATAGAGATGGCAATTAAATTTTTAAATTTTATTTACAGCGTGGTAACAGGCCCTTCCGGCCCAACGAGTCTGCGCCGCCCCTACCCGTACGTCTTTGCAATATGGGAGGAAACCGGAGCACCCAGAGGAAACCCACGCAGACACGGGAGAACGTACAAACTCCTTACAGACAGTGACAGGAATCGAACCCCGATCGCTGGCACCGTAATAGCGTCGTGCTAACCGCTACACTACCGTGCACGTGTACTTAAATATAAAACGAAAATACTGGATACATTCAGCAAGTCAGGCAGCAATTGAGGAAAGAGGAAGTGAAACAGTTAATGTTTTAGGTTGAAGACCCTTCGTTAAAGTGGGAAAATGAGAAATTATTTGTTTTAAATTGTAGAGAAGTTGGGGAAAGGACGGATTTGGCAAAGGGAATATCTCTGATAGGGAGAGGACATGGTTGCTGAGGTGATTCCGATGTTTACTGTTAATCGATTGATGAGGGCAGTTGGAGAGAGAGAAGAACACAGATAAAGCAAGCAACGTGCTTGAGATGTGAAATGCAGGTTGGAACTGTTGCTGAAACCTGAAACCAAAGGAGGAATTCCGGATGTGCCTAGCAGATCACGGAGAATATATTAATGATGGATGTGCGTACAGCTGAAGTGGCCAACTCTGATACAAACTGGGAAAATAAGTTGTCTGAAACTGTTGAAGTTAAGAGAGTCATGAGGGCTGCAACATGCCCAGAAAACCCTATGCTGGATGTCTTTGGAACTGTTTAGAGGGCACAGCTGGATAAGCCAGAATGTGACTGGGATAGAGAATTAAAGTGACAAGCAACGGGAAGCTCAGTGCAACCTCTGTGGACTGAACGGAGATGTTCTGCAAAGTGGTCACTCAGGAGGTGCTGCTGCTTCACAGCTCCAGAGACCTAGTCCGATCTTGATCACCTGTGCTGACGGGTGGAGTTTGCACATCCTCTCTGTGATGGTGTGGGTCCCCCCTGTGCCCCTCTCCCCACTCACTGGTTCTTCATTTTCCTTCAACATCCTAAAGACACGTGGTTGATGAATCAACTGACTACCATAAAATATTACCCCCAGTGTAGGTGGGTGTTAGGAGAATCAGTGGGGAGCTGGTGGGCATATGAGAAAGAATAGATTACAGGGAAATAGAATCATACAGCATGGAAACAGGCCCTTCGACCCAACTTGTTTGTGCCAACCAAGCTGCCTAATTGAGTTGGTCCAATTTGCCTGCATTTGGCCCATTTCCCTCTAAATTTCTGCTATCCACGTACCTGTCCAAATGCCATTTAAATGTTGTAATTGTACCCGTCTCTACCACTTCCTCTGGCATTTCCAGGTACTCACCACCCTCTGTATGAAAAAGTTGCCCCGAACCATGGAATGAGATTGATGAGATTACTCTAAAAACTGGCAGTGTTAATTGGCTGCTGTAAATTACCCCTGGTGTAGGTGGGTGGCAGGAGACTGGGGAGGGGGAAAGGGTTGATGGGGATGCCAGAGAGAAAATGGGGTTAATGTAAATGGCACAGGCTAGGTGGGCCAAAGGGTCTGTTTCTGTTCAAGAGACTCCATGACGTTCATCTCCATTACATTCATCTGAAGAGTCACTGCTTAAGCATTGTTCAGCAGGAAAGCACAAGGTAGAAGAGCAGGTGATACTTCTCTTGTGGCTGCATGAAAGTGAGTACTTCATTGGTTGCATCGACCTTCGGCACATAGGTGTCTGTCACCCAACTGAAAGCACATGGTGCTAACACTTCGTCATTGCACAAAATATTTTTCAGTCTGTGTTGAGAAAAGAATTGTAAGTAAAATGTAAATGATCTAGAGGATTCTTAACACCATTAAGCTCCAGGAAGATAGCTGTATAAATTCACTGCACCCATGAATTTCCCTCTGACAGACAAAGCTTCTGGAAAAATAGAAGTTAAACTTCCGTGACTTAGTGTCAGATTTTGTTTACAAATGCACCTGTGACGGACCTTTGGACCTTGTTACTGTTACTCCACTGTTTTCTGGAGTATGGACTTGTACTTTAAGTTCATCTTAACTACAGAGCTGAAGTGTGTTGACAGTAAAAGTGATCAGGCAGTGAAAAATCACCTTGACTGGTGCTTTGACTACCTACTCCACTGCAAATGTAATGGAGCTGTTAAAATCCTCGAATCATGTTAAAGTCATTCCGGTGTTGAATTCTCATACAATAATTTGGCTTTTTAGAATCCACTAGCTTTGCTATTTTAAACTGAGAGTCAAAGAAAGAAGAAAATCTGGGTCTGGTATTATGCAACTCCCCCGAACATCTGATATTGTTCAACAGTTTACGGTCAGTACATCTGCTGACCAAGTGGGATTCCATTACTGGTTCGAAAGGGTTTTAACAATTATTGCCATTCTCTGAGGATCTGCTCAGTGATGCACAAGGATCCACACAATACATAAGAACATAAGAATATAGGAGCAGGAGTAGGTCACCTGCTCCCCTAGCCTGCCCCAGCATTCAAAATGACCATGGCTGATCTGCCCTGCACCTCAATTCCTCTTCTGTGCAAATTCCCCGATCTTACAAAAAAATTAGTAAAATCAAGTTGCGTTTATTGTCATGTGCACAAGTATGGTGAGGACAGGTAAATGAAAAGCTTTCTTGCAGCAGCAAAACAGGCAGGGAGGTTCAGACAACACACAAAACATAAATTTTACATAAATTATACAAGACAGTGAAGAGAAAAAAATGACTTGTATAACAAGACATTAGTGTAAAATAAACGCAATCAGAGACATGTCCATGGTAGTGCAAGAGGTGGTGTGTAATGTTCCATTACTTCCCCTTCAAATACCTTCAGTGATCTGGCCTTTTCACTGTCTACATGTTCTGCTACTCCCCCTTGATAATGGATTCCAGCAGTTTCCCAACAACAGATCTCAAACTAAACCCCTTCTGGTTTCCTCTTTCCAGTCTCCCTTTTTTCCTGCAATAAGAGCATTAGATTTGTCAGTTTTCCAATGCACAAAAATCAGGGCAGATCAGAGCGGATGTATCCACTATCCCTGCAATGGATAGACCCTAGGTTGCAGACAGTTATGTCGGGGAGACTTGTCAGCCTTTAATCTTTAATCTCATGAGCTGGTGTATTATCTTTTCCCTAATGATAGGGATTAGGACCCCCTCCACCCCCCAACTTTCACCCTGTATTTTCTGACATTATTGGAGTCCTTTTATGATCTACCATGGAGACAGATCCAAAATATCAGCCAGTTTGTTGAAAGTTCCTGACTTTCTTTCCGTGGGACCTGAGGGCCACTTTGAACCATAAACTGCAGCCAGCAGTGAGCCTGCATGGGATTTGGGATGTATCAATTTACTTTTTTAGATCCATTATTGCCTGCTAAGTACCAGTCCAGTCCTCAGTGATGAAGCCCTGCACAGGGTCACGGCCTAGTACAATTTTACACCATCACATGGTGAGTCAGAAGAAGCCCCGTCCACTTAACAGCAAAAACAACTATTGCAAATAAGGCACACCAGTTGGAACCAGCTGTCAAAGCAGCCAAATAACTTTGAATGTTTCGGAATTTGGGGCAGCACAGTAGTGTAGTGGTTAGTGCAACTCTATTACAGAGCCAGAGATCGGGGTTTGATTCCCGTCGCTGTCTGTAAGGAGTTTGTACGTTTTCCCGTGTCTGCGTGGGTTTCCTCCGGGTGCTCCGGTTTCCTCCCACATTCTAAAGATGTATGGGTAGATTAATTTGGGGGTTTAAAATGGGTGACGTGGACTCGTTGGGCCGGAAAGGCCTGTTACCACACTGTAAATAAAATTTTTTTTAAATTTAATTTATATTTGAATCTGATATTTCCAAACTTCCATTAAAAATCTTAAAACATTAATGAATTATAAACCATTTAAAGAACTCTCAAAAATACTTAGAAACAAATATAATTAAAAACATTAAAACTCAATTCAAAGAATTATTAGCAAAGTGTCATAAAATGACTAAGGGCCAATAATAAAACTAGCAATCTGTACTGTTGCTAATGCGGTATCAAACATTGGCAGATGGGGTTCCCCATCCTTTTGGCAAAGTGGAACCATGCAAAAGCTATTGGAGGGAGTGTGGTTGTGGGACGGGGGTGCAGAGTGGGTTTCAGCATGAGTCGCATTTTTGAATAAGGACAGTAGACTTTCATACAAGATGGAAACAGGCCCTTTGGCCCACCAAGTCCATGCTGAACAGCAAGCACCCAGTTACACTGACTTTACGCCTTCCCAATATACTCTACCACTCACCTAAACACTGGGGGCAATTTACAGTGGCTAATTAACCTACCAGCCTACATGTCTTTGGGATGTGGGAAGAAACCGGAGCACCCGGAGGAAACTCAAGTAATCACGAAAAATGGAATGTAAAATGAAAAATGTAAATTTCAATCCAATAATTTAAGCTTCTTCCTCTCTAAGTTGTTTAAATTTGGATTTGAATTAATTTTAAACGGTGCAAATCTTGTAGAAACATTGCATTGGAGTCGAGTGACGCAAGTGCAGGTCTATAGGTTTATCTACGAAGGATGTAAGCTGGCCAATCAGTAAGGCAATAGGTGTGAATGCAACTCCTCGACTGCATCTACCCAAAAACTGTAGTGACAGCCAACCTATTTCTCTAGGGTCCTTGAAACAATGGCCCTTCCTGCTGCCTCTGACAGCTAGTGACAGGCTAGGTCTCTGTTACTTGGAGGTTAGATTGAGGTATGACAGTCATAGAGTCATAGAAATCTGGCGCTTTGGCTCACCGTCCACACCTACCCTGAAGAACTCAACTTTACAGTAATCCCACTCCGGTTTATTCTTCCCACATTCCTCAGCTGATGTTGGATGTGCTGGGATCTATGGCACATTGGCACAGCTAGCAGAGCTGCTGCCTTACACTGCCAGGGACTCAGGTTCAGTCCTGACCTCCAGCACGGCCTGTGTGTAGTTTGGTAGGTTAGTTAGCCACTGTAAATATCCCCTAGTCTGTGGGTGAGTGGTAGAAACTAGGGGAAATTTTTATGACTGTGGGGAGAATAAAATTTAGAATTAATGTAGGACTAGTGTCAGTGGATAGTTGATGCTTGGCATGGACTCAATGGGCCCAAGGAACTATTTCCATGCTCTGTGACTCTATGTCTCTATGTCCAAGGCCATTTGAGAACAGAATGCACATTGAGCGAGTTTTGTTTAACTGGTCCCAGAATGGAAATCTGTGGGAGAACAGGACGTAGGCATAAAGTGTAGGCAGCAGGCTTGCCGGAAGAGGCAGTGCAGCAAAGGAAATAAATCCCAATGTATCAGCAGAGTTATGAAAGTATACATGCACGTGAGCTGTGGATTGAAAAAATGTTGGAAACACCAATTAATTTGACAAAATCTTAAAGTAGACAAATCAGGTTAACACTTCAGGAATTGACTGGTAGTTTATTCATCAGTGAGTCAGTCAGATTTCTTTTTGGTCACTTCTGTAGACCTGTCGTGGAAAGTGTGTATGCCTGGACATTGAGTGATGATCTTCACAACGAAAGATCTACTGATATTCACTGTCCAGGATTACAACGTGAAGAATCATCATTAGATTCATTTTTGGTTCAATTCAGTTCCAATGGAATCTCACCCCCATTAATTTCAGTTTGGAAGATTAAAACTTTGAATAAACAGAAACTGAGGAGTCTAAACAAACTAGCCATTGATGAAACTTTGCAAAAATTCTCAACAATCAATAAATTAATTCAGTTTATTTACCATCTTTGTTTTTTTTAATTAACTGTTTTTTTAACTGACTGATGGATGAGAGGAATGTGCCAGTCCGTCTCTAGTTAAGAAGGTGGTTGTGAGCCACTCCCTTGAACCTCTGCTGTTCATGTTGTGGAAGTATTCTCACAGTGCTGTTTGGTAACAGAACACCAGGATTTAGAGCCAGTGACAATGAAAGAAATAAGTGACGTATTTCCAAAACAGGGCAATATAGAACTGGATGGAGCTTATGATGTTCTCATGCATCCACTGGTTTTGTCCTTCTCGTGGTGAAGGATGTTGACTTCTCAGGTCCTATTGAAACCTTGTGCATCTTGTGTTATAGCTGCAGAACACCGTATGTGGAGTGAGTGAACGTTTAAAATGGCAGATGAGTTGCTAGTTAAGCAGGGTACTTGTGTCAAGGGTCTTGAGAGTCGTTGGAGCTGCAACATTCAAGGAAGTGGAATTCCATTTGCACACCAGACTAGTGTCTTGTCGTTGGCTTTGAGGAATCAACAGGTGAGCCATTTGTTGCAGAACACCCAGTCTCTAACCTGACTTATAGCCACATTTTATTTGCATCAGACCAGGCTAATTTTCCAATCAATTGTGATCTTCAGACGATTGATGGTAATGCCATTGTTAAGTGGAAAGACACTCTAATATTGGAAGCAGTCATTGCCCAAGCTTGCTGTACATGGCACAGACTTCCTCTAATGAGTTCATATAATGCCACGTTCAGGAAGCCCTGCCTTTAGACAGGAACCCAGTCAAACTGAGACCTGATGTCACTGAGATCTTCAGTTGGGTTATGACAACCAGAAACCACTTTAAAATCTGAGATTATTTGACTGCCCCCATTTCAATGGGAAAAGAATCTCACTTTACATTTTTGAAAGGAATGAAAAACCTTTCTAATGTTCTTGGCTCAGTTTTACTTTCTTTAAAAAAGATGATAAAACATTTCCACAGTCAACATTTACGTTTGGAGGTAATATAATGGAAACTTGGCATCTTTATATGAAGGTCAGGTTTATATGATTACAGCACATGAGGTTCTGAAATGCTGTGTTGAGATAAACTGTGTTTTACTGCCTGCTGAATATCTCCTATGGATCAGTGGTGTTGCAGATGTGGGTCTGGAGATTTTTAAGTGTATTGACTGGGAATGAAACGAAATGTTTCCTACTAATCGTAAAATCAGTTTTAGATATCATACATTGCCTTGCTGTTAGCCTGAGCTGTTAGCTATTAACTTAACTAATAGTTACAGACTGGAACAGCGCAGAACATGCAATGTTGCCAGGTTTCTTCCCACATTCCAGTGTTAAACACAGGAGAAACTGAGGATTCCTGAACTGGGTTCAAGTACCACCTGTTGTCAAAGCCACCCTTTGTTCAGAAAGCAGAAGAGGCTGTTGGAAGACCATTAATCACACTGGTGGCAGCGGCAGCTGCATTGTAACAATGAAAGGCAAGGGAACCTATGGCCGTTACTGATTGATAGCGCATCTGTTAATACCTGCACCCCCCTCCAGCCCTCGCTCCCATCCCCTGTGTAAGGAGGCCCAACACTAATAAAAAAAATGGTGCCTGGTTCAAGGGAGTCCTCTGGAACTTAGACTGTTAAGGAATGATTTGGTTGAAGTTTTCAAGATTTAAAACGGGACTGGAGTGCATGAATTGGAGAGCATGTCTTATGAGGATAGGATGAGTGAGCTCGGGCTTTTCTCTTTGGAGAGAAGGAGGATGAGAGGTGACTTGATAGAGGTGAACAAGATGATAAGAGGCATAGATCGAGTGGACAGTCAGAGACTTTTTCCCAGGGCGACAATGGCTAACACCAGGGGGCATAATTTTAAGGTGACTGGAGGAAAGTATGTTGGGGGATATCAGAGGTAAGTTTTTTTACAGAGGGTGGTGAGTGCGTGGAACTCACTGCCAGGGGAGCTGGCAGAGGCAGATATTTTAGGGACGTTTAAGAGACTCTTAGATAGACACATGGATGATAGAAAAATGGAGGGCTATGTGGGAGGGAAGGGTTAGATTGATCTTAGAGTAGGTTCAAGGTCAGCACAACGTCATGGGCTGAAGGGCCTGTACTGTGCTGTAATGTTCTATGTTCTCTGACTGTGAGGACAGATGGACGAAAAGTATTTCAGCTAGTTAAACCACAGAAGTAAAATCAAAGACTTAGAGCCAGGTCTTTCAGTTAGTAAACATTTCTACATACAGAGGGTGGTTCAGGTTTGCAGAACACTTGTGTTCAGAATCAGAATCAGGTTTATTATCACTGACATATGTTGTGAAATTTGTTGTTTTGCAGCAGCAGTACAGTGCAAGACATAAAACTTACTATAAGTCACAAAAATAAATAAATAGTGCAAAAGAGGAATAACGAGGTAGTGCTCATGGGTTCATGGACCGTTCAGAAATCTGATGGCGGAGGGGAAGACGCTGTTCCTGAAACGTTGAGTCTGGGTCTTCAGGCTCCTGTACCACCTCCCCAATGGTAGTAACACGAAGAGGGCATGTCCCGGGTGGTGAGGGTCCTTAATGATGGTTGACGCCTTCTTGAGGCACCACCTCTTGAAGATGTCCTCAATGTCTGTGGAGTGGCACTGAGCTTCCTGTTCCCTGCCACTTTAATTCACCATCCTGCTCCCACTCTGACCTTTCTGTCTGTGGCCTCTTGCACTGTTATAACAATCCCCGACGCAAGCTTGAGGAAAAACCACCTTATTTTCTGCCTGGGAACATTGCAGCCTTTTGGACCCAATGTCCAATTCCCCAATTTTAGGTAACTCACTCCTTCTTTGTGTCTGTACCAGAAATGGACATTACTGCTGGCCATTGTTTTGGCTCAGGTTTGTTCCTTTTCTTATTCGTATAGTCTGGTCTTCCAGGCATGTTAATAACACATTACACAAAGAAGAATTATTCTTCTTGCTTCTCCAACCCCAGTAACCCACTTGGTCTCACTCTGTGAGAGATGTTCTCTAGCTTGACCAGTCCGTCCCCCACCTTCTTTGTTATTGAAACTGACCGGTTTTTCTCTCTTCCGAGTTCTGATGAAAGGTCCTGGACCTGAAACAGTGAAGGCAAAGAGAAAATCACTTGAGTCATTAGGTCGACTTATCTTGGAACCCTGAATGTCTGGAAACAGTCACCTTCTATCAGCTTTGTCCTGTCCTGTAGTCATGTAAACCCCCTCTGACTCCTCTAAGAAAATGATACAATAAAAATAAATATTGTTCAACCTGAAAAACTTGTTTCTCTTTCCACAGATGCTGCCTGCCCTGCTGAGTGTTTCTAGCATTTTTGTTATGTTTTGTTTTTATTTCAGAATTCCATCATCTGCAGTTTTTGGATGCTCAGCTCAGTTGTCTATCCATGTCAGGATGATTAGTTTAGCATTACCATATGTGTCCTCTGTTCCTGGTTAATCTGTCCTTGACATTACAAGTCTTTTAATAAACTATTCTGCAAATGACTCTGGTTCAGGTGGGGTTGGCTACGGAGAAAAATTATAAAACTTTGGGCTCATTTCGGGTTTGGGATCAGATCAGGTGATAAATTTTAGACCCGAGCAGAGTTCCACAGTGGGGGATAGTCATAGATCATTTACTTCCAAAATAAAACAGAGAGATGCCTGGATCTATTTGCTAAGACCGAGTTAAAAATTTACTTGAAGTACAATGTCAAAAATGATTGACTCGTACTGACTAACTGTTCATTCAGGAATCTAGATATATTATAAAAATCAGTTTAAGTATCACCATCCTTTTGGAGATTTCAATATTAAGCACATCTTTCCTGCATTTAAAATACATTTCTCTTTTCCCCAGTGTACTTTAAGTTGAGTCAAGTTGAGTCGAGTTTATTGTCATGTGCACAAGTACAATGAGGTACAGGTACAACAAAAAACTTGCTTGCAGCAGCATCACAGGCACATAGCTTCAGACAATATGTGGAATATAAATTATACAAGATAAAAATAATACAAGATAAAAACATTTTGGGTATATAATAAATGAAAAATAACTATTTATATTTTGAAACCCAAATAATATATTATATCACATTGTACAATTTCATTGCTTCATGTAAAATTTAGTAAGTTAGGAATAAATGTAGGCATCCATAAAATGTGTTTTGATGAATAAATGTTAAATTCTATGAGACGTAGGCACAAGTTTTTCACAAAGGTGATTTGTGATCATTACTGTTTAACAAGTATTTATATAATGAATGTCAGTGCTTAGCATTCCATTTATCAGTTTTATACAGATATCTTCCAATCTCAGATTCAGATTAGTTTATTGTCATATACACCAGGGTGCAATGAAATTTCTTGCTCACATGAAGTTCCCAGTCCAAGCTCACAGAGTAAACAGTATAGCAAAAAATACAAATGATGAGTGCAAAATAGCAGAATGGTGCAAAGCTTGCTTTAGAGCATTACTGGTTGTGTTAGTCAAAGTCAAAGTCGAGTTTATTGTCAGATGCACAAGTCTATGTGTGCACAGGTGCAATGAAAAACTTACTTGCAGCAGCATCACAGGCACAAAACATCATATAAGCAGCATTCACAAGGAAAACAGAAATTAAGCATAAATTATACACAATTTTTACATGAACGAACACAATTAGAACAAAAAAAAAGTCAATTTTAGTGCAAAGTGGTCATAGTGTTGCTAAACTGTAGTGATTAGGGTTGTGCCGGTTTGTTCAAGGACTGAATGGTTGAATGGAAGTCAAGATTCATAGGTGAAACAAAGTGTTGTTAGTTAAACACCCTTGAGTCTCTAGCTAAAATGAATCAGAGATTGAGCTAAGTGTCATAATCATTCAGCACAGAAACAGGCCATTCGGCCCACTGAGTCCTTGCTGACCATCAAGCACCCATTTGCACTAATCCTACACACGAATGCCATTTTGTCCTCCCCATATTTCCATCAATTTTCCTCAGATGATACCACTCACCTACACACTAGGGGTAATTTACAGTGGCCAATTAACCTACAAACCCGCATGACTTTGGGATGTGGGAGTGAAACCGGATCACCAAGAGGAAACCCACACAGTCACATAGAGAATATGCAAATTCTACACAGACAGCACCGGAGGTCAGGATTGAACCCAGGTCACTGGAGTGCTGAGACAGCAGGTCTACTAGCCGCTCCTCTGTGTTATGAAATGTTGTCAGATCAAGGGCTGCCAGCCTAATGTTCAGTTCCCTGGGATAAAATTGGGCTTTGGTTTAACCCTATCAGGGAGCCTAGCCCAAACTGGACAGTGAATCACAGGAAATTAAGGCAAAAAAAGTCTATTTCAAGAAGAGAAGTTGCGTGATTGTTGCCTTGGTTTTGAAAGGTTGACCTTCAATTGCTCAATAGACTCTGGAAAATTAAGCAAGTTGCCTCAGATAATGGAAATTGCACATCAACCTTTGGAAGGAGATTCTGATTGTCTTGTAAACTTTTATCTGTGTTATTGGAGACAGAATGTTTGGGCCAAACAGAACTTCTTCTTATTCTACTGTTTCTATAAAACAAATCTGAAAAAAGTCTGTGTTCCACATGTGATCAACATTTAGAGCAAATTAACAAGCAAAGTTTGGAAGGAAAAGAACTGGGGATTTTTCAAAATTAGTTGGGGAGAAATGCAGACTGTTACACAGGTGGTGTTTGCTTTGAAGGGCTGACTATTCCTTCCTCTGCCTGAATATTTATCTGTGAAAGTAAAGTTGGAAGGTTGATTGGTACAGAGGAGTGCTGCAGGTAATGCAGCTGCCTCACAGCTTCAGTGACCCAGGCTCGATCCTGACTGCTGGTGCTGTCTGCATGGAATTTGCATGCTCTTCCTTTCAATCTCAGATTCAGATTAGTTTATACACCAGGGTGCAATGAAGTTCCTTGCTTGCATGAAGCTCACAGAGTAAGCAGTATACGCGGGGCAGGCACGGTAGTGTAGTAGTTAACGTTATGCTTTACAGTGCCAGAGTCCCAGGTTCAATTCCTGCCGCTGTCTATAAGGAGCTTGTACGTTCTCCCTGTGTCTGCGTGGGTTTCCTCCGGGTGCTCTGGTTTCCTCCCACGTTCCAAAGATGTACAGGTTAGGAAGTTGTGGGCATGTTATGTTGGCGCTGGAAGCGTGGCGACACTTGTGAACACGCTACACAAAAAGATCATTTCACTGTATGTTTCGATGTACATGTGACTAATAAAGATATCATCTTATACAACAATAAATAGCATGACGGGCACAGAACATCAGAATGGTGCAAAGATTGCTTTACTGCATTGCTGGCAGGTTTACTGTCTAGATGCATTAGATTCATGGGTGAAACAAATTGTCATTAATTCAAGGTCAGCTAAAATGAATCAACAATTGGGCTGTTGTCTCAATCAAACAGCACAGAAACAGGCCCTTCAGCCCACTGAGTCTATGTTGACCACCAAGCACCCATTTGCACGAATCCTACACACAAATCCCATTTTATTGTCTCTACAATTCCATTAGTTTCCCCCAGATTCTACCTCTCACCCACACACTAGGGGTAATTTTCAGTTGCCAACTAACCTACCAACCCGCATGTCTTTGGGACGTGGGAGTGAAGCTTCAGGTACTCTGGTTTCCCCCCACATCCCAATGACATGCTGGTTGGTAGATTAATTAACAAATGTAAGTTGCCCCGAGTGTAGGTGAGTGATGGGAAATACAGTGGGTGGTGTAAGTGGGCAAGTGTAGGAGAATATGTTGCAGGGAAATAAGCAGGAGCCTGGGTTTGCTCTGAGAGTTGACATAGATTTGATAAGCCGAATAGTCATATATGTCATGATTAAATATGAGAAGATGGTGCAACATGTTAGAATTAAGATGAAATGTTTCAGATTATTTTTTAATTCAAGAGCAACATTTATTACCCATCAAAATTGCCTCAGAAGATACTGGTGAACTTCCAATGTGAACTGTTGCAGTCTGTGTGCTGTTGTCAGGGAGGGAATTCATTTGTTCCATGGGGTTAATTTTAAATACTGTAACATATAGAACATAGAACACTACAAGACAGGAACAGACCCTTCAGCCCATAATGTCTGTGTCGAGTATAGTGTGAAATTAAACTAATCCCTTCTGCCTGCACGTGATCCATATCCCTCCATTCCCTGCATATTCATGTGCCTGTCTAAAAGCCTTTCAACACCACTATCGTATCTGCTTCCACCACCACCGCTGGTAATGCGATCCAGCACCCACCACTCTCTGGGTAAAAAACTTGCCCCGCACATCTCCTTTAATCTTTGAGAAACAAAGGACCGCAGATGCGGGAACCTAGATGAAAAACACGATGACGCTGGAGGAACTCAGCAGGCCAGGCAGCATCCGTGGAGAGAAGCAGGCGGTCAACGTTTCGGGTCTTCTTCCCTTTCTTAGCCTTCCTTTCTTTCCTCCCTCCTTACCTTTGACCCATCCCCCGGTGGATCTGCTCTCCCCTCCTCCCCCGCACCTGCCTATCACTATCTCTTACCTGCATCTACCTATCACCACCTTGTGCCCACCCCACCTCCCCTCTTTTGTCCACCAATCACTGTTCTGCTTTTCCCTCCTGTACTCTGGGCTTCCCCTTTTCCTATCTTCAGTCTTGAAGAAGGATCCTGACCCGAAACGTTGACCACCTGCTTTAGTCCACAGATGCTGCCTGGCCTGCTGAGTTCCTCCAGCATCATCGAGTTTTTCCTTTAAACTTTTCCCTCTCACCTTAAAGCTATGCCCTGAATTATTTGACATTTCTACCCTGGGAAAAAGATTCTGGCTGTCCACCCTATCAATGCCTCTCATAATTTTATAAACATCTGTGAGGACTATCTTTGTCTTTGTTTGTTTGTGTATAACAATGTCTGAAGTTAACTGTCCTAGGCTGGTCAGAGCACTTTATGTCTATGCCTGTCTTGCTGGATGTTTCAAGGAGGAAGCAACTACCCAAATTATATGAGTTGTTCCTTTTCTTTAGAAATGGGACGTGAGTATCAGTTTGATTTCATTCATATTGAAAATGGTGTTCCCAGGTGTTCCATGAGCAATCCCTGGCCAACAGTAAAATCAGATTGTCAGCTCAATTATTTCATAGCCCTTTCTGGGATCTTGCTGTGTGTAAATTGGTTACTGCTTTTAAAGCACAACGATGGCTGTCAGATCTCTGAGGCTATGTAAAGCAGAAGATAAATCCAATTTCTTCCTTTGTTCTTTGACATCTTAATTGAGGTCCATATTTGGAGGCTGTATCTGTATTTCCATATTTCAGTCGGCAGTTTAGATCAAATCTGAATTATGAGCACCTCAGGACATTTTCCATCTTTTTTTGATCTGTGGTGATATGATGGCACAATTCCCCTTTTGGACTTCTCTTTTTTTGACACTCACCACAATTTTGCTTTCTTTGGTTAGACTAGTTCTTGAAATTCCAAACCATTTCCTCATTTTATAAAATAGGCCTTCTTTTGAAAGGTTGTGTCATCTTTCAATGCACTCAGGTGGATGTAAAAGATTCCAAGGCACTACTTCAAGGAAAGGAAAGGATTGTCACTGAGGTTCTGGGCAGTATTGATCAATCAGTATTGCTAAAATATGGGATTTTACCTCATTTTTAAAATTCATTCAAGGGATGTGGGCTTCGCAGGCTGAGCCAGCAGTGAATTGCCCATCTCTAATTGCCCTTGAGAAGGTGGTGGTGAGCTGCCTCCTTGCACTGCTGCAGTTCTTGAGGTGTGGGTGTACACACAATGCTGTAAGGGAGGGAGTTCCAGGATTTTGACCCAGTGACGGTGAAGGAATGGCGATATATTTCCAAGTCAGGCTGGTGCATGGCTTGGAGGGCAACTTTCAGGGGGTGGTGTTTCCCGTGCCGTTGCTACCCTTTTCGTTCTAGCTGGTAGAGGTCATAGGTTTGGTAGGTGCTTTCTAAGTAGCCTTTATGAGTTGCTGCAGTGCATCCTGTAGGTGGTACAAACTGCTGCTACTGTGCTTTGGTGGTGGAGCGAGTGAATGGTTGTGGATGGGGTGCCTATCAAACTATCAAGCCATCATTGCTGTTCTCGGGAGCTTGCTGTGCCAAGATTGGCTGCTCCCTTCCCTACATTATGCACTTCAAAAGTACTAATGTGGCTGCAAGGATTCATGGACTCTTGTCTACACATCTCGCTGCCTCGGTAAAGCAGCCAGCATAATCAAAGACCCCACCCACCCTGGTCATTCTCTCTTCTCCATCCCCCCTCCCCCCCCCCCCCCACCATCCAATCAAGCAGGAGATACAAAAGCCTGAAGACAAGTACCACAGGGCTCAAGGACAGCTTCTATCACATTGTTATAAGACTATTGAACAGTTCCCTTCTACGATAAAATGGACTCAACCTCACAATCTACCTCGTTATGACCTTGCACATTATTGTCTGCCTGCGCTGCACTTTCTCTGTAGCTGTTACACTTTATTCTGCATTCTGTTATTGTTTTACCCTGCACTACCTCAATGCACTCTGTACTATGTCAATGCACTGTGCAATGAATTGATCCGTATGAATGGTATGCAAGACAAGTTTTTCACTGTACCTTGGTACATGTGACAATAATTAACCAATTCCAAATTCCAAATACAATTAAACAGCTGTATAACAAAAGACTTGTACTGACCTGCCTCCATATACAATATCACTCCTCAACACTGGAAGTCCTTGATGAGACCATTGTGCCCCGTATCTTTGAAACTACTTCTCAGTAAAGGCAGACAACAGTGGGGAAAGTCACCACCTCTGGTGTACTATTGTCTTAGGCCATCTGAGGAAAAGATTCTTCCTAAATATCTCCAACGTAGAAGGAGGTCGTTAGTCCCATGGAGTCTATGCCAGATCTCTGAGAACCCCAACAACCACACATTTCCTCACTTGTTTCCCTGCATTCTCTCACACGCCCATTAATTCCACCCTGATTCTCATGTTACCCACCTATACTAGGAGTAAGCACCGTGGCCAACTAGTCTACTAGCCACCACTACTTTAGGATGTGGCTGGAACAGCAGCACCTGGGGGGAGACCCATTCAGTCAGAGGGAGAACGTGAAAACTCCACACAGACAGCACCGGAGGTCAGGACTGAATCTGGGTCACTGAAGTTGTGCCCCACTGTGCTGCTCAACCCAAACAATAAGTTAGCAGTCTACCAGGCAGCTCTGCACGCTGCAGAGATATGGACTAACTGCAACAGGCACCTGGGACTCAACAGTTCCCTTTGTGACTGGATCCTTGACTTCCTGACCAACAGACTGCAATCAGTAAGATAGGCAGCAACACCTCCACCACGATTATTCTCAACACTGGTGCCCCACAAGGCTGCATCCTCAGCGCCCTACTCTACTCTCTATACACTCATGACTGTGTGGCCAGATTGTGTTCTAACTCCATCTACAAGTTTGCAGATGATGCCACCATTGTGGGCCGTATCTCAAATAACGATGAGTTAGAGTACAGGAAGGAGATAGAGAGCCTAGTAACATGGTGTCATGACAACAGCTTTTCCCTCAATGTCAGTAAAACAAAAGAGCTGGTCATTGACTTCAGGAAGGGGGGTTGGGAAACATGCTCCTGTTTACATCAACGGTGCTGAGGTCGAGAGGGTTGAGAGCTTCAAGTTCCTAGGAGTGAACATCAACAATAGCCTGTCCTGGACCAACCACGTAGATGCTACAGCCAAGAAAGCTCACCAGTGCCTCTATTTCCTCATGAGGCTAAAGAAATTTGGCATGTCCCCATCGACCTTCACCAATTTTTATCGATGCACCATAGAAAGCATCCTATCTGAATGCATCATGGCTTGGTATGGCAACTGCTCTGCCTGTGACCACAAGAAACTGCAGAGAGTTGTGGACACAGCCCAGCGCATCAAGGACACCAGCCTCCCCTCCATGGACTCTGTCTATGCTTCTCGCTGCCTCGGTAAAGTAGCCAGCATCATCAAAGGCCCCACCCACCCCGAACATTGTCTCTTCTCCCCTCTCCCATTGGGTAGAAATTACAAGAGCCTGAAAGTACATACCACCAGGGTCAAGGACAGCTTCTATCCCGCTGTAGACTATTGAATGGTTCCCTAGTACGATAAATTGGACTCTTGACCCCACAATCTACCTTATTGTAACCTTGCACCTTATTGTCTACCTGCACTGCACTTTCTCTGTAGCTGTTAAACTTTATTCTGCATTCTATTATTGTTTTACCTTGTACTACCTTAATGTAATGTTGTAATGGATTGATCTGTATGGACAGGGTGCAAGACAAGTTTTTCATTGTACCTCGGAACGTTTGACAAGAATAAACCAATATATAAAAATATTTAAAAAAGTACTGTAGAAATACCATCAATGCAAAATCATCCATGCCCATTGGCATGATAAATGAATCAACACTAGCATTCTCTCCCAGGCCAACAAACCCAGCATTGAGTCTAATTCCACTCAGTATGCTCTGTTCGGTGGGTCACACTGTTTACACACGAAACAGTAGAGGAACTCAGCAGGTCAGGCAGCATTAATGGAGGGAAATAGACAATCGACATTCTGGGTCGATACCCTTCATCTGGAGTGATTGAGGGTCTTGACCCGAGCATCGACTGTCCACTTCTCTCCACAGATGCTGCCTGACCCGCTGAGTTCCTCCAGCATTTTGTGTGTTGCTCCAGATTCCAGCACCTGCAGTCTCCTGTGTCTCCACATTGTTTACATGACCGGCAGTGGCAGACACTACGAGCTCTGTCAAGGGCAAGAGATTACAAGGACAGAGAACGTTATTTACTCTGAAGCTACATGGAAAAAAATACAACGTCCCTACCAATCTGCAGATGGCCCATGACCAATCCTTAGCAAGAGCGTCCCCCAACTTCCCAAACTACCTTCTCACCCTTTGAACACTTCCTTCCCCAACCATGTCAGAGGCTGTGGATCCCACATAGACCTTATCAGCCACTTCAGAACTGCAATGGAAGCAAGCTACCCTTGCTTCTCTGATAGTGATCCTGTGGGACAGCCCAAGAAGGAGAAGATAAATGCAAGACTTTCTTTTGAAGTTACTGCAGTCCCACACATGGATGGAAGCTATTAGCATCTGTTAAATAATTTATATGTAGGCACCAAAGGGGCTCAAAGCAAAAGGTTGAAAGTGCAACTTTTTCCTTGCTGCCAGATATAGTTTGTCTGTTTCCACTTGTATAAGGTTAACCACTCTTTAATCAAAAACATTAACAGCAGGACCCTTTGTATAAAGGAACACTACCTGTGACAGACTGACATTAGGCAATTTTTTCCACTGTGGGTTAATGATCACAAGCTTGTAGCAGACTAGTAAATCACTCTAATTTAGGGGAAAAATATGTTGAATGCACACACTTTTAAGACTAATTTATGAATCGCAGAATGGTCATTTCAATTTTATTGTAGAACAAAGGGACACTTTACCAAGGCAGCTGGCGGATGGATTGTGGAGGAGTGGCTCTGAGCATGTTGTCAGTTGAAATAAAATGATTGAGGTCTTGTTTTTCTCTCTCTTGAAAACTGGAGTTCATATATTTTGAATTCATCTAATCAGTTCATTAACTGGTTTTCTTGGCAACGGAGCAATCCACGTAATTTTATTTCCTTACAACATAGAAAGAGGCCATTCTCTCAAACTCCAAACTCTGAGACCTAGGACTCAACACCCCCCTCTGTAACTGGATCCTTGACTTTCTAACAGACAGACCGCAATCAGTGAGGATAAGCAGCAATACCTCCGACACGATTATTCTCAACACTGGTGCCCAACAAGGCTGCGTCCTCAGCCCTCTACTCTACTCCCTATACACTTATGACTGAGTGGCCAGATTCTGCTCTAACTCCATCTACAAGTTTGCAGATGATACCACCATTGTAGGCCGTATCTTAAACAGCAATGAGTCAGAGTACAGGAAGGAGATAGAGAGCTTAGTGGAATGGTGTCATGACAACAACCTTGCCCTCAAGGTTAACAAAACAAAAGAGCTGGTCATTGACTTCAGGAAAGGGGGCGGTGTACATGCACCTGTCTACATCAATGGTGCTGAGGTTGAGAAGGTTGACAGCTTCAAGTTCCTGGGAGTGAACATCACCAACAGCCTGTCCTGGTCAAATCACGTAGAAGCCACGGCCAAGAAAGCTCACCAGCACCTCTACTTCCTCGGGAGGCTAAAGAAATTTGGTTTGTCCCCTTTGACTCTCACCAACTTTTAAAGATGCACCATAGAAAGCATCCTATCTGGATGTATCACGGCTTGGTACGGCAACTGCTCTGCCCAGGACCGCAAAAAACTGCAGAGAGTTGTGGACACAGCCCAGCGCATCACAGACACCAGCCTCCCCTCCTTGGGCTCTGTCTTTACCTCTCGCTGTCTTGGTGAAGCAGCCAGCATAATCAAAGACCCCACCCACCCGGGACATTCTCTCTTCTCTCCTCTTCCATCAGGCAGAAGATACAGGAGCCTGAAGGCACGTACCACCAGGCTCAAGGACAGCTTCTATCCCACTGTGAAAAGACTGTTGAACGGTTCCCTTATACGATGAGATTACGATCTACCTTGTTGTGACCTTGCACTGCACTTTCTCTGTAGCTGTGACACTTTACTGTTATTGTTTTTACCTGTACTACATCAATGCACTCTGTGCTGACTCAATGTAACTGAACTGTGTAATGAATTGACACGTACGATTGGTTTGTCAGACAAGTTTTTCACTGTACCTCGGTACAAGTGACAATAATAAACCAATACCAATACCAAGACTATTCAGCCCTTCAAGTCTATGCCAGTTCTCAGAGCAACCCCATTGGTCCCATTCCTTCACATTTTCTTGTGACATGTACTCTCACAACTCTTCCCAATTGTCCTGCCACTCACCGAGACTAGGGGCAATTCACAGTTGGCAGTTAACCTAGCAGCATGTCCTTGGGATGTGGGAGGGAGCCAGTGCACCCATGGGAAACCCCCACGGTCACAGGGACAACATGCAAACATCCACACAGGCAACACCTGAGGCCAGGATTGAACCTGAGTCACTGGAGCTGTGTGGAGTAGGACCAAAGCTGCACCATTGCGCCTGTGCATTCCCAGAAGAAGGAAAGACGGGAACATCTGAAGTTAGCACTCCTTGCATGATATAGGAAAAAGAGATTAAAACAAAATAGGCAAAGCTTTGTGACAAATGTCCTTCATGGAATGCAATAGAACATTAGCCATGGGTAGAGAGCAGTAGTTAATTGGGAAAGAATATAAGGATGGTTGTGAGAAAAGATTACAAGGAAGCCAAAAATTGGTTGTGAGGTGTTTTGTAATGTCAGGAGGCTGTGAAGGAGATATGTAAATCAAAATTCTTGCTTTCTGTCACATCAAATTGTTCTTATGTCACAGAACTCTGCACAGGAGGAGGATATTCAGCCTTGTGCCTGCTGCTTGCAAAGATTTATCCAATTGTATCCCACACTCCCAACATTTTCCCCTGAACTCTTTGAACAAGGCCTCTTCAAGAACATGCACAGAAGTTCAAAATTCACTGCTTTCGGTGGAGCACGTTAAACACATTATTTGACGCGTATCCTTAACAGACACCGTATGACATATTTGATTACGCGTCTATTATTGTGCATGTTCGCGGTCTGAGAAAAGCCTTGAATCACTCTGCACACTCTGTTATTCTGCACACTCTGCATGTTACTGCTTTCAAAAGGAAGACCTGCACTGGCGTATACATTACCCCGGCAACATGGATGAAACAGAAATGAGATTGAAGTTGCCTGAAATAAAGAAATTGAATGAATTGAGCGACTGTGTACAGGTACCTCAATGTGCAGCTTTGGAGCTATGTGACTTACATTTGGACTTTCACACTAGGGCCAATTAACCTGCCACCTTGGGGATGTGGGAGCAAACCAGAGCCCTGAGGGGAAACCCACCCAATCACAGGGAGAACAAGCAAACTCCACACAGATGGTCCCTGAGATCAGGATTGAACCTGGGTTGTTGGAACCGTGAGGCAGTAGCTCGACCAGCTGTGCTACTGAGCTGCCATACGCAAGTCTGTTCAAAGATTCATATACTGGCACTAAGGGGCACAAAGACATCATACACATTAAGCTGAATGCAAAGACAACGTATTGCAGACCTAAACCAGTACCATAGGCACTAAATATTCAAGTAAAGGAGGAGTTGAACAAACTTGGACAACACTTGGTCAATGATTAAAAGACATTTGGATATGTACGTAGATAGAAAACATGGGACAAAGTAAATGGTGCAAGGATGAAGGCAAATGGTTCAGATAGGCATCTTGGTCGACATGGACAAGTTGGGCCAAAGGGCCTGTTTCTGTGCTGTATGACTCTATTACTGTAAAACTAAAGTCCACGATGGCTTCCACGAGAATGCAACAGTGGACTATCCTCCTCTCTCAATATGACGTGAAATTGAATACTGAGCATCCAAGTAGAATGCCACAGCAGATGCGTTATCAAGGTTGCCTTACAAAGAGGAGTATACAAACACAGAGAATGTTATATACACCCCACAGCTGGTAGAGAGTGATTTTTCTGTAATAGCAGTGAAGGTAATGAAATTGACACAGAAAGACCTGGTAATAAACCAACTATAGGAGTATACCTGAGTGGCCAGACTGAGTTATATGGACTCATGTTGGATATGAATATAAAGCCTTTACATTACAAACATTACAACAGGTCCAGAAATCAGGGCTGCATCAGACAGGAGATTATAAAGCAGGGTAATGGAGGAACTTTACTCTGAGCGTTTGGCTACTGTTACCACGAAAGCAGAAGTTTGTAGCTTTTTCTATAGCTCTGGCGTTCAGTAGGATCTTGAACAGCCAGCCTACAATTGCAGTCTCTCAAGCCTGCCAATCACAGCCACTGAGAGCACAACTTCAAATGTGGATGTGACCCACTATGCTATTCCAGTGAGTGCACATAGCGTCCCAAATCCGACTCTCAACTCCAAGCTCCATCATAGCAAGAGATTTCCAAGAGGATAGAGAAAACACCCTGAAAAAACTGTATCATCCTCATTGACCCTTGGGAATCTCAGACCCATGGCAGCTCAATGTGCTGAAGAGACATAGAACATAGAACATTACAGCACGGTACAGGCCCTTCAACCCACGATGTTGTGCTGACATTTTATCCTACTCTAAGATCTATCTGACCCTTCCCTCCAACCTAGCCCTCAATTCTTCCATCATTCATGTGGCTATCTAAGCGTTTCTTAAATGTCCCTAATGTATCTGCCTCCACAACCTCTGCCGGCAGTGGGTTCCACGCACCCACCACTCTCCGTGCAAAAAACTTACCCCTGACATCCCCCTTATACCTTCCTCCAATCACCTCAAAATTATGCCCCCTCGTGTTAGCCATTTTCACCCTGGGAAAAAGGCAGGCACGGAGCACCTCGAATCACTTTAACAGGAGCACACAGAGGCCAAGAGGAATGACAAAGGGAGTGCAGCCAGGGACACCTGCCCCACCTATGGCGAGGTCTATGGGTTTCCATGGGCATTATCACCTCAGAACCCACAGCACTAGAGAGGAAGAAAGCTCTCCGCTGCCCAAGAAGAAGAAGCCAGAGGAAATAGCTCCTATCTTCTCATATCAAAGCACCTCATAGTTTTGAATGCATCTATTAAGTCTCCTGTTACCTTTCACTGCTCTATGAGCAGTTCCTTCAGATGTGTAGCCTTTCATTCCTATTATCTATTGGGTACATTTTACTTGTACCTTCTTCAAGGAAGAAATTGTTAAGAGCAGTGCCATTTTCGCATTGAGGGATTGAAATGTTTAATTATATTTATTACAAGATGCCGTAAAGTAACACATTCTAATGATTCAAGTCTGATATTAACCAGCAAGTGGTAGAATTCGAGAAGGAACTAAAAACATTGGAATGTAGATGAGATCGTTCACGTGGGTCGTGTGAGTTTTCAGACATTGTTCACAGAAATGCAAAGGATCCAAGCAGATTAGGATTAGCCATTTCCCTGAGAGAAGCTTTGAATAAGGCTACCCAGTTAAAGCTACTTGCTGCAACTTTCAATTGAAGAGAGATTTGTGTCCATGAGCTTTGAGCCTGGGGGATCTGTATTTTGTTGTCGAAAATGGGTACATATCTGATTTCTTCTGTAATTAACCATCCAGTAAAGCAACTGCTTCTTGAATGTCATGCATTTGAAAGCCAAGAGTTCCTACAATTGCAATACTTGCTTATTAACTGCATTGGAGTACAGGAATTCACTCATAGATCTTAAATTTTAAAGGGTTTTTACAAGCCCAACCCATTTGCCACATTGATGACTGAAATCTTGATTCAGTTTGCAGTAAGTTAATTTCACAGTTGTAAGTGAAAATGTGTAGATTTAATTTTCTATTGATTTGCTTAGTGAAGCATAAGGAGCTGAAACAAGATTGGCAGGAGTAAGAATTGTGCCTCTGGCTCTCTCTCAGAACTTCTCAAATCTTAAACAAAAGTCCAGACATTTCCCTACAAGGACTGATAACTGCAGATCAGGTCACAGGTCACTGCAGGGTATATTGGTTGTGACCCCACTGATGTATGTTGTGAGGGAATTTCCAAAGAGAAAGAGTGACACATGGAAAGAATAACATGATTTATCAAATATTCTGGTCGAGGGCATACAGCTGACAGCAGGAAATGCGGATCACTACTGTAACCATTTCACGGTAACATTGTCTAATGGAGCTATTTTCGGCATGCAGTACGTGGAAACTGATTTACGCAGAGGCTTGAGGGCCATGTTTTAAGTGGGCTCACAATTAGAAAAATAATCAGCTACTGTTCCTACACCTGAAGGTGTAACTGGAACTTGGTCCATCAGTCCACTTCATGTTATTTGAGTCAGTAGTCAGGCTCAGTCCTTGCTTCGGTTCTTCAGCTGTTGAAACCCTCACCCATGCCCCTGGGAACTTGAGGCTTGATTATTCTACCACCCTCCTGGGCAGCCATTCTAGTTCTACTCATTTGAAACTCTGGTCCTATTCCTAACACAAGTCCCATTCACCTCTTTGTCCTCTGAGCTGTCGACTCACATTCATTCTGGCTTCTGCCCTCTTCCTTTCCAGTCCTGATGAAGGGTCTCGGCCTGAAACATCGACTGTTTATTTTCCTCCATGGATGCTGCCTGACCTGCTGAGTTCCTCCAGCACTTTTTGTGTATTGCTCCAGATGCATCCAGCATCTGCAGAATTTCTTGTGTCTTTGCGTATGACTCACAGTTAAGCACCATTTTCTTTTTAACGTTCTTATCTTGGCTTTCAAATCTCTTTGTAGCCTTGCTCATTTCTTTTTCTGTGTGTAATCTCCTCCAGCCCTACAACCCTACTGATCTCTGCACTCATCTGATTCTGGTCTCTTATTCATCCCCACCACTGTCTCTCCACCACTGGTGCCCATGTCTTCAGCTCCCACCGCACCTCAGGAGGAGGCTTTTCACCCAGAGAGTGGTTGGTGCATGGAATGCACTGCCTGGGGTGGTGGTGGAGGCAGATACATTGGACAGGTTCAAGAGTTTGTTGGATAGGCACATGGAGGAATGTGAGATAGAGGAATATGCGGGAGGAAAGGGTTAGATAGTGTGAGGGTGGTTTGATGGACGGCACAACATGGTGGGCCAAAGGGCCTGTTTTGTGCTGTATGGTTCTATGGTTCTATGGTATGGTAACTCCATCTAAATTTCTGAATCTCTCCATTTCTTGACCCCCTTCTTTTTTCCAAGATGCTCATTATAACCTTGGGGTCTCGACCCAAAAAGTCGACTGTTCATTCCCCTCCATAGATGCTGCCTCACCTGCTGAATTCCTCCAGCATTTTGTATGTGTTCTGCCTCATTATAACCTTTCTGACTGCATTTTGGTTGTTAGCCCAAAATAGGTATCTCTGTGTCAAATCTTACTTTGTCAGCAGTCACGTAAAGCTCCTTGGGATGTTTTAGCAAGATATAGGTGTAACCTAAATCCAAGTTATATCTTTTGTTAATGCCTCAGCACAAAAGAGATGGAAGAGATATATCTTTATCAATATTTGATTGGAAAGATTTATTTTATTAAATATCTTTATTCTCTCAACCTTGAAGTGAATTATGAAATAATGCATGCTTTTGTTACAGTTCTAGAAAAATAAATATGCACAATTTCGCAAGCACCTTACCCACAAAGACTTTGGTTTGTTGCCCGAGGCCATTGAGGTGTGCCAGTGCCTCTGACGTTGAATGGCAACCAGCTGGCAAACACATACACATAAACCAATTCCAATTTAAAACTGTTTCTGGAATTTGTCTGGATGGAGGATAATTCAAATTGCTTCAGGGTTATTAGCTGAAACTTCTCCTGTTTTAAAAAGCACACTTGAAGGTGTCTTTCATGACTATCCAATTATAAAACTTCTATTCCTTGAGTCAGCCTGGTGTGGAGGCTCCAATGTGCAGGATCGAAAGAGGCTGCAGAGGGTTTGTAAACTCAGCCAGCTCCATCACAGGCACAACGCTCCCCGCCATCGAGGACATCTTCAAGAAGCGGTGCCTCAAGAAGGCAGCATCCATCATTAAGGACCCTCACCATCTGGGACATGTCTTCATGTTACTACCATCAAGGGAGAAGGTACAGGAGCCTGAAGACCCACACTCAATGTTTCAGGAACAGATTCTTCCCCTCTGCTATTAGATTTCTGAACAGTCCATGAACCCATGAACACTACTTCATTATTCCTCTTTTGCAATATTTATTTATTTTTGTAACTTATAGTAATTTTTATGTCTTTATGTCTTGCACTGTACTGCTGCCACAAAACAACAAATTTCATGACATATGTCAGCGATACTAAACCTGATTCTGATTCTGAGCCATACACGAAAATGTGTCATACGGACCCGAAAGGTTCTAGATATGGTTTTTGGTGTCCGTTCAAATGGTCAAAATTGAGTCAGACCATATTAAGAGCTTTACAGTAGCCAATGGGCTGGTGGTAGAGGAGAAATAAAGTGAATGGGTGTGTCTTAACATTGTATAAGGACAAAGGCACATGCAGCTGTGATAGTGGATGCTGCCCCATATAGTAGATAGCCTCCCAATTCTTCCTGGTGAGTTTCCAGTGTCAAGGGTGGCCACTCACTGGGATGTGACTGTGCTAACTGGATGGCAGCCAAGATCAGGGGCACTAGCACATCTCTTCTCTGTGGTTTGTTGTCCTCTTCCTCAGACATTCCACTTATCTTCTTGGGACTATTCCTAATATTAATTTCTAAAACTGTCGTGTATCATGAATACTCTGCCTGGACACACTCACATCCCAGAAGACCATAAGATATAGGAACAGAATTAGGCCATTCTACCCATCGAGTCTGCTCCACATTCAATCAGGGCTGATTTTTCTTTTCTCAACCCCATTCTTCCATAAACCTTAACCCCTCACCAAGCAAGAACCTATGCCTTAAATACACCCAATGACTTGGCCTCCACGGCCCTCCCTAGCAACAAATTCCACAGATTCACCGCCCTGTGGCTGAAGAAATTCCCCCTCATTCCAGTTCTAAAGGGACGTTCCTTTATTCTGAGGCTGTGCCCTTGGATCCTAGACTCTCCTCCTAATGGAAACATCCTCTCCACATCTACTTGATCCAGGCCTTTCAGTATTCAGTAGGTTTCAATGAGATTCCCCCTCATTCCAGTGAATGCCTGCTCTTGACACTGGAAACCCATCAGAAAGAATTAGTAGGTTAGCCACTATGTTGGGCAATCATCACAGCTGTGTGTGACTTTGCCCTTATACAATTTTAAAACACACCCACACACTTTACTTCTCCCTTATCACTAGCCCACTGGCTATTGTAAAGCCCTTAAAATAGCCCCGTTCAATTTTGTCCATTCCAGCAGAGACCAAGAATCATTTTGGGTCTGTATGACGCATTTTCACTGTAAATTGCATGGCTGAAGGAGGAACCTCTCACTCTGATCTCCCTCCCTTCCTGGAGGAAATGGACTCCCTCTACTTAGTTTCCTCTCCACAGTATTGTAGGTGAGATGGACACTGTGTGATACTTATCTGATCTAGACTCTCTCCATGGTTTCACACCAGAGCTGTATCTCAGTTCCACACTTTCCATTCAAGGTCCCTATAAAAATACTGGAGCAACATGCAGTTCTTCTTTATATTCAAGCATTCATTCTTGACTTAAATACAATAGTCTCCCCATCAAAATTCATTGTAACCAACTGAAATGTTTGTTAAATCCAAAGTCTTTGATTAAGTATTCGGTATGAATATTCAGTTTGAGAATCAGTATGTCACCAAAAACCCTTACAAATTTCTATAAATATACGGTGGAGAGCGTTCTGACTGGTTGCATCACCACCTCGTATGGAGGCTCCAATGCACAGGATTGGAAGAGGCTGAGGAAGGTTGTAGACTCAGCCAGCTCCATCACGGGCACAACCCTCCCCACCATCGAGGACATCTTCAAGAGGCGGTGCCTCAAGAAGGCAGCATCCATCATTAAGGACCCTCACCATCTGGGACATGCCCTCTTGTCGTTACTACCATTGGGGAGGAGGTACAGGAGCCTGAAGACCCACAATCAATGATTCAGAAACAACGATTCAGATCCCCTCTGCCATGAGATTCCTGAATGATCCATGAACCCATGAACACTGCCTCATCATTCCTTTTTTTTGAACTATTTATTTATTTTTGTAATTTATAATAATATTATGTTTTCGCACTGTACTGCTGCCACAAGACAACAAATTTCACATCATCTAAGTCAATGATAATAAATCTGATTCTAAGTTCTAGATTCTAAGTCATTATATTGCTACAGTCATTCACCTAAGATAAGATAACATAAGATAAGATTTCTTTATTAGTCACATGTATGTCAAAACACACAGTGAAATACATCTTTTTGCATAGAGTTGTGGGGGCAGCCTGCAAGTGTCGCCAGGCTTCCGGCGCCAACATAGCATGCCCACAACTTCCTAACCCGTATGTCTATGGAATGTGGGAGCAAACCAGAGCACCCGGAGGAAACCCACACAGACACAAGGAGAACGTCCAAGCTCCTTACAGACAGTGGAAGGATTTGAACCTGGGTCGCTGGTGCAGTAAAGTATTACGCTAACTGCTACATTACCGTGCCTGCCCTGATGATGTTTGGACTCCATTCTTTAAAATATGAGAGATGCACAAACCAATTTGTATTCCCTGGATTGTCAAAGTCAAAAGTCAAAGTTGAGTTTATTGTCATACACAAAAATACATGTATGTACAGGTGCAATGAAAATCTTACTTGTAGCAGCATCACAAGCACATTGCATTGGATAAGCAGCTATGTGCCTGTGATCCTGCTGCAAGTAAGTTTTTCATTTAAGGAAGTAAGATTGAGGAGGTTAATGAATGATTTGATTGAAATTTGCAAAATATTGGAGAGACTTACAAGTGTAGCTGGAGAGAAATATTTCCAGATTAGTAACTGAATATAAATTCCCACCATAGAAACTGTGGAATTGGAGCTTGGAGCATTGAAGGCTCCATACCAGGCTGTGATGCAACCAGTCAGAATGCTCTCCACCGTACATTTACAGAAATTTGTAAGGGTCTTTGGTTCAGTTACTAATCTGGAAGTTAAAACAAAACCGATGTCCACAAACCTACTGGATTATTGTTAAATTCATGGTTGACTAATGTCCTTTGGGATGGAAATCTGCCATTCTTATCTGGCCTGGTCCATGTGTGACTATCAATATCTGCGACTTTTAAATTCCCTCTGAACTATCCCAGCATGTAACTCAATTCAAGGGCTGTTAGGGATGGACAATTAATACTGGATTCGCAAGAAATGCCCAGATCCTGAAAACAGAATAAATAAAGCACTGAGATTGATAGGTTTCTGATTACTGTATGTGTTAAGGGATATGGGCTAGTTCATGGAGTTAGGTCAAAGCTTGGCCATGATCTCATTCATTGCTAGATCATGCTCAAAGGGCTGAATGGCCTCCTTCTAAACCTGTCTTCTAGGTTCATCCATGGAGAGTAAACACTTGGGAGTGTTGCTTCACGGTATTCCAGCAGATAGCCATGTCTGTAGAAGAGGGGGAGAAGATTCAGAACATCACACCAGGCAGATGATTTCTGTTGCTAGAGGAATTTGACCAAATGGTTGATGGGTGAGATCAGTGAAAGATCTCTCCAGTCTGAAGTGTGGTAACAGGTGTTTGATGCTTCTAGCACCAAGATCTTTTCGAGTGAGAGAAAGAGGAGTCAAATTCCATACAGAAATCACTAAAGAATCAAATCGAAAGTAACATAATGCTGGAAACCATAAATCTAATTACAAATATTATCTACTAAAATTAGGAATCAGTTAGACTAAAGAAGTCTGATCATTTTACATTTACTTAGATTCCATTAGCTGTTAGGTTCCATTTATTTAGGTGACCCCACCCGTCCCGGACATTCTTTCTTCATCCCCCTCCCATTAGGCAGAAGATACAAAAGCCTGAAGGCACGTACCACCAGGCACAAGGACAGCTTCTATCTTGCTGTTGTAAGACTATTGAACGGTCCTCTAATACGATAAGATGGACTCTTGACCTCATAATCTACCTCATTATGCCCTTGAACCTTAATGTCTGCCTGCACTGCACTGCACTTTCTCTGTAACTGTAACACTTTATTCTGCATTCTGTTATTGTTTTACCTTGTACTGTCTCAATGCACTGTTGTAATGAAATGATCTATATGAACAGTATGAAAGACAAATGTTTCACTGTACCTCAGTACATGTGACAATAATAAACCAACTTACCAATTTAGCTACACACACAAAAATGTGGAGGTACTCAGCAGGTCAGGCAGCATCTGTGGGGAGAAATAAGCAGTCGATGTTTTGGATTGAGACCCTTCATCAGGACCGGAAAGGAAAAGGGCAGAAGCCAGAATAAGAAGGTGGGGGGAGGGGGAGGAGCACACGCAGGCAGGGGATAGGTGAGCTCAGATGTGTAGCATTTCTTCAGTGCTCTTCCATCTTTTCCTCAGGATGGCTTTTCAAGATCTAGACCCATCTGAAAACATTTGCCTCTTTGGAGATGTCACCTTTCATCGGAATATCAAGAAACTGTTTAACTGGGATGCAGCTAAACCTGCTTATCAATGAGGCAAGGCACTCCGGAAAGCAACTAGGGACAGGAGTACTGGCAGAGTTCTCTTCTCTGACTCACAGATGCTGCGACTGATTTTAGCATCAAATCCTTGCCCAAACTGACATCATCTTAGTTACCATTGACCAACATATGGACTAGGAACTTCCCTGCCTTTAAGATTCATTACATTCTTGAGTAAAGCAGTTACCAACTGAATTAATGGCTGTAATGGAGTGACAGGACATAGGCTATCACATGACCAGCTCAGGAGTTCAATTACGCCAAACCGTAGGCATTCCTCTTGGGGAAGAGGAAAAATTGGAGGAAGAACCACCTGCAGCTCCTTGGGACGGGTTGTACAGCAGCTCCTAGGGTTGACCATGGACAATATTTATTTTCACAGGTAAATTTGCAAAATCTTGCTCCATAAATCATTCCCATTAATTTCAGGCATTGCTGTAGAACTTCTATTTAATTTGGGTTACAAGAATTCCTTGGTGAGATTATTATGCATCAAGAAGGAAAAGTTAAGTAAAAAAATTGGGAGAGGGAAAAAGCCACATATATGATTTTTCTTCTCTTGGCTTCTTCCATTCATTCCTGTCACAGAGTCATTGTCCACGAAACCACCTATTTTAGTGTCGCTCATCTTTTTCCAAGTCTGTGAAATTTATATCATATCCCCTAGTCCCCTTATGGCTTTCTGTTAGGTAACTCAGTTACTTCAGTCTTAACGATAGTTTTTGAGGTGTGGTATCATTCCCCATTCAGGATCATCTGTCAAACCCTGCCTACAGTCTTTCTGCATAACATAGTCTTCTAAATCTTAGAATCCTCACACTCAACTTACCTCTGTTTTATGATCGATGTTGTATTTATTCTTGTATTTATTATCACCATGTATGCTGTTTACTCTGTGAGTTTCATGCAAGCAAAGAACTTCATTGCACCCTGGTGTATATGACAATAAACTAATCTGAATCTGAATCTGAACCTCAATTTGTTTCTTTTCCAGATTAGTGAGGCATTCTGGATTTTTCCTCAATTTGCCCTAAGAATCAGAGAGATATTCAGTTGAAAATTTCTTTGGAATGTTTGAGCCACATCAGTGATGAAACAGACTGACTGCCTGCTATGGAAGCAACATGTTAGAAGGGTTGAGAGGCCTTTTCCGATTGGTAATGTTGAGATTGCCCCTTCATCCTTCCAAGATGCCAACATTACCACCTTCCTATCACATCACCCAGTTCTCACATACCATAAATTATTTTCTTGTAGTTGAATATACTCTCTGCCAGAGGCTTTTCCTGCCATCCACAAGGAGCCAACATAGGGTCAATCAATCTGAGGTATGATCTCAGAAGGAATAGCATGTCCTTTGAGGAGACTCATCCAGTCCTTCCTCAAATTTGATGAGGAACTAAAAGTAATCAAGCAAGCAGAAATGATAAAGAAAATTGCTAAAGAAATTAGATAAATAGTATGTACAATGAAGCAGCTGGGACCAATGACCCTCCTTAACAAACAGCTGTTCAGGCTTGTGGCTATGATTGCTGCAAAAATCTATGCTCATTGTGCACAGCTGTTCTTCTCAGGTTTATTTTGCAGGCTAAACACCCTACGTACCAAACTTGGTGGACAACCCATTCCCTCAGAGGTACTACTTTGATATTTGTCTATGACCATCATCTTCTTTCCTTCCATTGGCAACTTGTGCCAAATCAATAAACTATTTCCAGAGATTCCGTAATCCCCACATTTTACTTTTTGTTTCTTTCTTACAGAACTCCGAACATTCTGAGGCTTCACATCACCATATGTCCAGCACTGTAACTTGGTAGATTTTCCTGGAGTCCAGTTCTGTCATTATTAGGGTGTTCACTCAGTGTCAATAAATGAGTATTCACTTCACAACTTCTTTTGCTGATTCTCCATTAATTAATTTTATTTTGCAATGATATGACACTATGTGCACCAGAATGCAACGTTGCTTAATTTGCAATGTGGTCATCACTAATTGAAGCCACGTGGGTGGATTATTCTAACAGAGGTTTCTGATAGTTTAACAGGTCTTCAAAAGTGTGGAACACTTCACTTCCTTCAGCCTTTCCTTCATCCTACCATCTAAATCCTTCTGTAAAACCCAAGACTGGTGCCATTAAATCATTACAATGTCATTTCCTTCTTCTACTCTATTTAAACCTGTGAGTGTCCTGCATTATTGATCTTGGCTTTTTATTTGGATTCCCAATAGTTATGAAGTATTACTAAAGTAACAGCATATGAAGTATCTAACAAATTATTATTGAGGGAGAGGTAAGTGAGGCTATTTTTCTAGTTTGTGTGTAAGATTGAAACGGCGATGGCTAAAATTACAGTCAGTGGATATTATTTAACCAATCCACAGACTATTCTGTCTATTATCAGTGTTTCTGCAAGATGGGGAGAAGCACACTCACAGTCAGCACATCTATTACTACATGACTGCGTCTATTCAAGAAAAATGACCACCACCACTTCCACAAGTAGCAAGGAATAGGCTGGTTTTTGCCACCAATGCCACCCCAAGTTGAGAGTGAGGCAGAATCTATTGGGAGCAATAAACCAACCATACTCACTGGTGACATACATAACCAATATGGACTGACCTTTACCAGATCCATGACTGCCAAGCCGATCATAAGCATAGCAACCAGTCCTTGCACAATATAACACTGTCATGTGAGGGCCATGGAGTGTCTGAAAACTCGTTGACAGTCAGCTGAGTCAACTTTCCAGGCTTTGCCTGTTGTCAAATAAACCAAGGACTTTGAATGCTTCAGAACATCTCTAACATTCAGAGACTATTAAGATCATTTAGATATTATTCAAAATTATTAAACATTTTTAAAAAAGAATCACTTAAAAATTCTTCAAAGTACAGCAGCACGTTTGTGACTCTCAGGGTACAAACGCAGCTGGAAGTTATGTGGAGTTTGGCGGCAAATTTGGGATGTCTATGTTTGCATGTGAGTCCTGAGCTTCTTCACACTCATAGGGGGTATATGTCAGCAGATCAACATGGGATTTCCCCTTAAACCCCAGCCCAAAGTATATTTTAGTAAGGCAGAAAAATGGCCATGTAATGGCTGTGCACTGCTTATGTTATTTGAAAATGAAAATGCAAATGTTCTAATCCAGGCAAAAAAACAGATCATAAAATTGTACATTTCAGGATTTACTTCTCCATGTAGCATTATATTCCTGCTGAGAAACTCAAGCTCTGAGGCAGTTAACTGTAGCTGTGAAAACAAACACAGTACCAAGGGCTGTTATGGAACTCTGTCTGTCTAGACTTCGTAACTTTATTTGCAAAAGGTTTACAAGAAACGTTTGTAATGTCAAGGCTGCTGGAATTGTGATCTAGCTGTGATCAACAGCCTGCTATGTGTAAGCTGTGGGTAATTTTCTGAAATGACCAGAGCCAGAAACTATTCCTTTTGTTGTGATATGGGAGCCAATTATTATCATTCCCGCAGCGCACGTCTGCTGAAAAGACATTTCGGAAATAAGCAGCACCTAGACAGGAAACCAGGAGAAAGTGGAACTGGCAGAACATAGTTAGTGGAGCAAACTACAGACAGGACTGCTGGCTTAAAGAATTCAAACACTGAGGAATTATTACGTGTAGTTTCTTCCATTCTGCTGCCTTGAGCTTTCCTAATTTTCATTCCTCCACCATTAAAGCCCTCATCTGTCCTGATACTGAATTCTGGAACTTCCTCACTAAACCTCTCCACCTCCCATATTTTTCTTACATTTTGTTTTCTTATTATCTTGCGACACTCATCCCACTGGGCACATGCTGCCTTTCAAAACAATCGCATCAGTCCCGTTCCCTCAGCTTTCTCCCTGCTACCCATGCTCTCTCACATGCTCATCAGTTCCACACTATCACCCATCTCACCAGGGATAATTTACAGCGGCCAATTGTCCTTCCAAACAGCATGTCTTTTGGAAAGTGGGAGGAAACCGGGGCACCTGGGGAGAAACCACAGGGTCACAGGGAGAAGGTGCAAACTCTACACAGACAGCACCAGAGGTCTAGATCAAACCAGGGTCACTGGAGCTATGAGGCAGTAGCACTACCTGCTGTGCCTCTGTACAGCCCTTCCCTACTGTCTACTTCTCTTGTTTCCCTTAAGATGCTCATTATAACTACCAGGTTTATGGTTACCTGTACCATTATTCTCTTAACATCCTAACACTGGTTTTGGCCAACTCGGCTTTGGCTGAGTTTATGTTACTGGGCAATGGAAGATGGGAGACTGGCCAGGAGTGCATTGGAATCATCTATTGTAGATGTAACAAAGCCTTGGATGAGTCATGTCTAGGAACAATCCGAACCTTTGCCAGATTGGAAACTTTGCACAATACTGCTGCTTTCCTCATTGCAAGATTCGCCTTCGTTTCACATTTCCTGCAAATGCTCTCTTCTGTATCTTGCAGATCCAGTATGGTTTTCTCTACTCCCTCCTTTGTGCATCCTCTTTTTAGATCTCCTCAGATAGATTAGCTGACAGCAACAAGCTGACACCACCCTCTCTCCCTTGACATCATCCATTTTCTCTTGGTTCCACCCTATCACAGATATTCCCTTTGTTCTCCCAGACCCTCCCCTTCTTTGCAAGTTAAAACATGTCTCCTTTCTAATTTTTATTCCACTTAACAAGAGATCATTGACTGGAAACACCAACTCTGCCTGAATTGTGAAATATTTTCAGCATTTTCTGTTTTTATTTCAGGTTTACAGCACCTGCAGCTTTTAGCTTTTCATTGCGCTCGAGTGTGTAGTCTTTCCTTTTAATCGTGTATGGGATGTCAAAGTTGTTGGCAAGGCCAGAATTTGTTGTCCATCCCGAATTGCTCGTGAAGTGAAGGGCTTGCAAGAGCATTTCAGAGAGCAGTTGAAAGTCACACAGGCAAATGGGACTAGCCCAGTTAGGCAACCTGGTCACCATGGCAATGGCCGAAGGCTCTGTTTGGAATCGGAATTGGTTTATTATTGTTACATGTGCCGAGGTGCAGTAAAAAACTTGTCTTACATATTGTTCATACAAATCAATTCATTACACAGTGCATTGAGGCAGTACAAGGTAAAACAATACAGAATGCAGAATAACGTGTCACAGCTACAGAGAAAGTGCAGTGCAGGTAGGCAATAAGGTGCAAGGTCATAACAAGGTGGGTTGTGAGGTCAAGAGTCTATCTTATCGTACTAGGGAACTGTTCAATAGTCTTATAACAGTAGAATGTCCTTGAGCCTGGTGGTACGTGCTTTCAGGCTTCTGGCTGATGGGAGAAGGGAGAAGGGAGAATGTCTGGGGTGGGTGGGGTCATTGATTGTCCTGGCTGCTTTACCGTGGCAGCGAGAAGTACAGAGTGTTTCCCTGTTGCATAGCTCCATGACTCTATGACTCTGATCATATTTTTGGAGTTACATATGGGAGGAAAGATGGCAGATATTCTATCCTGCAGGAGATTAGTGAATCAGATGCATATTAAAGTGGTAGAGTGGCTGAGTGGCCTAAGGTGCTGGATTTAGGCTCCAGTCTCTGAAGGGACGTGGTTTCAAATCTCACCACTGCCAAACTTTGAATTTTCATCTGTGCTTTTAAACATTTAAGAGACTCTTAGATAGATACGTGAATGATAGAGAAGTGGGGGGCTATGTGGGAGGGAAGGGTTAGATAGATCTTAGAGCAGGATAAAATGTCAGCACAACATTGTGGGCCGAAGGGCCTGTACTGTGCTGTAGTGTTCTATGTTCTGTGAATTCAACTCTAATAATATCACAGTTGCCATGACTTTTTTTTAAAACTCCAGATTGAGTTGATCAGTAAAACTCCAATAATCCAGAATCCGATTGTTTAGAAATTTTAATAGTCCAGCATCTGGCTCAGTCATTAGCCGGGAATGTGAGCTGGGGGTCCAGAGAGAGAGCAGGGTGTGTGACCAGACCTCGGTCCAGTGTGCAGCTGGAGCCAGGAGTTTGTACGTTCTCCCCGCGTCTTTGTGGGTTTCCTCCAGGTGCTCCGGTTTCCTCCCACATTCCAAAGACATACGGGTTAGGAAGTTGTGGGCACGCTATGTTGGCGCCGGAAGCGTGGCGACACTTGCGGGCTGCCCCCCCAGAACACTCTAAGCAAAGATTCATTTCATTGTGTGTTTCGATGTACATGTGACTAATAAAGAAATCTTAACCTTAAAACACCAAGGGCCAGGAACGTGGATAGGTTTATGGCGAGAACTGGAGAACAGAGTGCTTGTATATTTCCACTTCTGTTCAATTCACCGGGTTCACTGGAAAATTAATCATACCACTGTAACAAGATGTAACATGGAAGTGTGATCTAATAGCTATTCCAGAAATGCAGTGGCAGGGTGACAGGGAGTGGGTGCTTGATATTCAAGGTTATACACTGTTCCAAAGGAACAGACCTAAGGGGAAAGGAGCTGGGATGGTGTTGTTAATCAAGCAAAGTACCAGATCAGTGCTGAGTGCGATATGAAGTCAGTGGATAGTGATGTGGGATCAGTTTGGGTTGAAGTTATGAGTAGCAGGGGAAGGAAGACATGTGGAGGTAATCTACAGACCCCCACTATATGATCTCTCACCAGGTCAGAGCATAAATGGGGAAATATCAAAGGCATGTCTGAAGGGAACTGCAATTAGTACCATCGGTATGCCACCATCTGGGGTATTTACAGGAGGTGCTGCCTCAGGAAGGCAACATCCATCATCAAAGATCCCCACCATCTGGGCCATGCCATCTTCTCGCAGCTACCATTGGGCAGGAGGTACAGAAGCCTGAAGTCCCACACCACCAGGTTAAAGAACAGCTACTTCTTGTCAACCATTCAGTTCTAGAACCAACCGGTACAATCCTAATCACTACAGCTTAGCAACACTATGACCACTTTGATTACTTTGCACTAAAATGGACTTCATGTTATTTTTGTTCTAGTTGTGTTCTTGAAAAAGTTGTGTATAATTTATGTTTTTCTTGTGAATGCTGCTTATATGATGCTCTGTGCCTGTGATACTGCTGCAGGTAAGTTTGTCATTGCACCTGTGCACACATGTACTTGACCATATGACAATAAACTCGACTTTGATTATCACTGGAGATTTTAGTCTAGATATTGATTGGGTGAACCAAACTGGCAGAGGTATCGTAGAGAAAGAATTTGTGCAATATTTCAGCAATTGCTTTTTAGGTCAGTACATTGTGAACCCTACCTGGGAACGAGCTATTTTAGATTTGGTCCCTATGTTAAGAGGAAGGATTAATGAGGGTTCTTGTGGTTAAAGATACACCTGGGGGCTGTGGCCACAATACAATGGAATTCCAACTACAGTTTGTGGATGAACACTGTAAGTCCATCACCAGCGTCTTCAATAAGGGCAATTACAATGGTATGAGGGAGGAGTTGTCTAAGATGGACTGGGTAAATAGGCTAAGAGAAAGGTCAGTAGAGGAACAGTGGGAGATATTCAAACAACTGGTCTATAATGTTCAGCATGAGTTTATCCCAATCAAAAAAAGGGACTTCATGAGAAAGAGGCACAATCCGTGGTTAACATAGGAGGTAAAAGATAGTGTCAAATAGAAAATCACAGTATACAAAGTGCCAAGGACTACTGGTAGACCAGAGAACTGGGAAGTTTTTAGGATCCGGCAACATAAGACTAAAAAGCTCACAAGAAGGGAGAAACTTGCATGTAGTCTAAAAACAAACAGTAAACGTTTCCATGAATATAAAAACTGGAAGAGGGCAGCTAAGGTAAATATGGGGCCTCTAGAGTTCGAGGCTGGTGAATTAATAACAACAAACAAAGAAATGGCAGATATATTAAATAAATTTTTTGCATGTTTTCACCATTGCTAATATCCCTAAGATATCAGATGGGCTAATGTCAAATAACATGGGAGAAATTATTGAAGAAACTCAGGGGGCTAAAGGCAGACAAGTTGCTGGGACCAGATGGACTGCATGCTAGGGTTTTAAAGGAAATTGCTGCAAGGATAGTGGACCCATTGGTTGATATTCTCGCTAAACTCCAGGAGGGCACCGGAAGATTGGAAAACAACCAATGTGATTCCCTTGTTCAAAAAAGGAGAAAGGCAGAAGGCAGGGGAGCCACAGGCCAGTTAGGTTAACAGCTATTGATGGTAGGGTCAATAATCAAAGAGGAAATAAGGAATCATTTAGTGAAACTGAATATAATTAAACATCGTCAACATTGTTTTATGAAAGGTAAATCAGGTTTGACAAATTTGCTTGGATTCTTTGAGGATATAACAGCAAGAGTTTGTGGAGGGGAACCTGTGGATGCTGTGTATTTAGATTTCCAAAAGGCATTTGACATGTCCCAAGTAAGAGGATGATGCATAAATTAAAAGCCATGGTATCAGAGGAAGTGTGTTGGAATGGATTGAAAACTGGCTATCTCACAGAAAACAGAGAATTGGAATAAATGGGTCCTTTTCAGACTGGAAGGAGGTAACTAGTAGAGTACTACAGCAATTAGTATTTGGTCTGCAATTGCTCACCACTTACATTAATGATTTTGAGGAAGGAACAGTACGTCAGGTTTCCAAATGTGCTGATGATATATAGAGAAAAGGAAGGGTGTGTTGTGATAAGAACACTGTAATTGTGCAACAGGAGAGAGATAGATTGAGTGAGTGGGCAGAAGACTGGCAGATGGAGTTTAATTGGGGAAGTGTGAGGGAAGATTATTATCTAAATGGAGAGAAACTGGAAGTGAGTGAAGTACAGAAGGATCTGAGTGTTCCAGTGCATGAATCACTAAAAGCTCACAGGCAGGTCCACAAGTAGTTAAGAAGGCAAACAGCATTTTGGTCTTCATTGCAAATGATTTGGAATTTAAAAATAAGGAGGTCCCTGCTTCATCCCTCCCTCTCACCTCCTTATGCTGGCTATTTCCCCTCTACACTCTCAGTCCTGATGCAGGTTCTCGATATGAAACATCGACCATCTCATTGCCTCCACAGATGCTGCCTGACCCACTGTTCCTCCAGCAGTTTGCTTTTTGCCTCTATTTTCTTGTGTTCTTGCATATTACATATAAAAAATGTGAAATAACAATGTGCTTGGGCATTAATAGGAGTAACATCTAATTGTCCAGAAAATTTGCTTGTCTGGTACCAACAAAGTCCCATCGGTGCTGGATTATCGGAGTTTTATTTATTTGAATTTAGGTTCCCCAGCTGCTGTGGTGGGATCTGAATTTATATCTACTGACTACTAACACCCCAAGCAGGAATCATACCCCTTCTATTTAGGGATAGGATTTTCAGTTTGGGTATTAAAGTGGGCAGGCACAGTAGTGTAGCAGTCAGCTTAATGCTATTACAGTGCCAGTGACCCGGGTAGAATTCTGGCCACTGTCTGTAAGGAGTTTGTACATTCTCCCTGTGTCTGCGTGGGTTTCCTCCAGGTGCTCTGGTTTCCTCCCACATTCCAAAAGACGTACGGGTTAGGAAGTTGTGGGCATCTATGTTGGCGCCGGAAGCGTGGCGACACTCGTGGGCTGACCCCAGAACGCTCTACGCAAAAGATGCATTTCACTGTGTGTTTCGATGTACATGTGACCAATAAAGATATCTTATCTTAACATGTAAGAGGTCCCAGATTCATATCCTGAACAAGCCATCTGTTTGGACAGTACTGTGGTGTAGCAGTTAGTGCTGCTGCCTCACAGCTCCAGAGACCTAGTTCGATCCTGACCTTGAGCGCTGTCATCATGGAGTTTGCATGTCCTCCCTGTGATCCTGTGGGTTTCCCCCCAAGTGGGTTTCCTCTCACTAGTGAAAGATCTACGGTTTGGTAGGATAATTGGCTACTCTAAATTGTTCTAATTGTAGGTTGGTGAAAGGAGAATTGGGGAGGATGAAGATGTGAGAGGAAAAATGGTACTGGGGTACATGGGTGTCATAGACTCATACAGCATGAAAACAGGACATTTGGCCCACCATGTCCATGCTGACCAGTATTCATTTTTAAAAAAATTTTTAAATTTTTTATTTACAGCGTGGTAACAGGCCCTTCCGGCCCAACGAGTCCGCACCGACCATTTTTTTAAAACCCAAATTAACCTACCCGTACGTCTTTGCAATGTGGGAGGAAACTGGAGCACCCGGAGGAAACCCACGCAGACGCAGGAGAACGTACAAACTCCTTACAGACAGTGACGGGAATCGAAACCCGATCGCTGGCGCTGTAATAGCGTCGCACTAACCGCTATGCTACCGTGCCGCCCCTAAGATGAACATTTAATATGAACACTTGGCCCATAGCCTTCTATGCCAAGGCGATTTAAGTCCTCGTCTAGACACTTCTTCAATGCTGTTGGTGACTCTGCTTCCACCACTCTCTCAGGCAGTGTGTTCCAGGTAGTCACCACTCCCTGGGTGAAATAGGTCCCCCTCAGATCCCCTCTAAATCTCTTCCCTCCTACCCTAAATCTATGTCCTCTAGTTTTATAGGGCAGGCACAGTAGTGTAGTGGTTAGCGTAATGCTATTACAGCACATGCGACCGGGGATCAATTCCTACCGCTGTCTATAAGGAGTTTGTACGTTCTCCCTGTGTCTGCATGGGTTTCCTCTGGGTGCTCCGGTTTCCTCCCACATTCCAAAGACGTACGGGTTAGGAAGTTGTGGGCATGCTATGTTGGCGCCGGAAGTGTGGTGACACTTGGGGGCTGCCCCCAGAACACTCTACACAAAAGATGTATTTCACTGTGTGTTTCGATGTAGATGTGACTAATAAAGATATCTTATCTTATCTTTATTCATCCCTGATCAGGAGAAAAGCTTCCTGCAGTCTACCGTATCTATACCCCTCTTAATTTTATTTACCTCAATTATGTCCCCTCTTAACTTTCTCCTCTCCAGAGAAAACAGACCCAGCCTCTCCAGTCACTCCTCATAACTCAAATGTTCCATCCCAAATAACATCCTGATGAATCTCCTCTGTATGCTCTCCAGTGCTTGATGGTCAATGTGGACACATTGGGCTGAAGAGCCTGTTTCTGTGTTGTGAGACTTTAGGCCTGTAAACAGTACTGCAAGTACCATCCAGGTTTCTGGATGTTAGTGCAGCACCTTAGACTATATGCTATCAAACCACGCCGGTCTGACGACCACAGGCACGGTAGCGTAGTGGGTAGTGTAACACGTTACAGCGCCAGCAACCCAGTTCAATTCCCACCGCTGTCTGTAAGGAGTTTGTACGTTCTCCCCATGTCTGCGTGGGTTTCCTCTGGGTGCTCCGGTTTCCTGCCACATTCCAAAGACGTACGGGTTAGGAAGTTGTGGGCATCTATGTTGGTGCCGGAAGTGTGGCGACTCTTGCGGGCTGCCCCCAGAACACTCTACACAAAAGATACATTTCACTGTGTGTTTCGATGTACATGTGACTAATAAAGATATCTTATTTTATCTGATAATCCAGATGAAGGGTCTTGACCCAAAACGTTGACTGCCCATTTCCCTCCACAGATGCTGCCTGACCCACTGAGTTCTTCTCACAGTTTAATTTTTGCTCTGGATTCCAGTACCTGTAGCCTCTTGTGTTTCCATGACATGATAATTTTTTTAGAGGTAATGGTTGAAAGAGGAATAGTCGTCAAGAGCACCAGGAAAACTTCCCTCTTCTATTGGATACTCTTAGGGGAACTTGTGGCTACTGTAATGTGGTGACCTGTTGAGGATGTCTGATCAGGGCAAATATTGGTCAGGAAAGTAGGAAAATCTCCACTTGCGTTCCTTGAATAGTGACACAGAATCCTTTATTTTCTCCTGAGACTGCAGACATTTCATTTTAATATTTCATCTGAAATATGGCACTTCCAATAATGTAGCAGTCCCTCAGTGTCATATTGAAGGAGCATCTTAAATTATCAATTCAAGTCATTGGAATGAGGTTCATATCTATATGAGAATATGAATAAGAGGTGAAGATGCTGAATTTCTTATTCATAGAAGAAAAAGGCTTTGTAAACTGAAACAAAGTGTCTTTAAACTAATCATAAAATATTATTAATCTGCACTTGATATAATGATTCACGCAAAATTGGGCATGCAGTGCTTCCTCATTGCTGCACAGGAGAGTCATCCAAATGTATATACTCAAATCCCGGTATAATAATTAAACCACCATCCAGGTCGTTGACTCTGGGAAGCAGAAATAAAAGATAAATTGTTGTAAATACCCAACAGACCAGTCAGCATCTGTGGAGAAGGAAACAGAATTAATGTTTCACGTTGGTGATCTTTGATCAGAGTTGTTAAGACCTTCAGTCCACAGGGCTGAGCACAAGCTTCTGGTCATCTGCTACATTAATGCTAAGAGCCACTCTCACTCTGACCCTTCTGCCCTTAGTCACCTACACTGTTCCATTGTAAGCTCGAGGAACTACACTTTATCTTCTGACTGGGCACATTCTCATCTCAATGTTAAAGCAAACAACTTTAGATGATAATTCCGCTATTCTCAATTCCACATCCTCTGCATCCATCTTTACATACCCCGTTACAATTCCTTTCTGTCTTGCAATGTCATCCCTTTTTCCATTTAATGACTCCTGTTTCCCACCCTGACTTTTGCTGTTTCCACCTCCTATTTAAAACCCGTTTTATCCCTAGTTATTCCCAGTCCTGATGAAGTGTTACTAACCTGAAACATTAACTCTGCTTCTCTCTCCACAGATGCCACCTGACCTCTTGAGTGTTTCCAGCATTTTCCGATTTTATTACCGTCAGGTATTTACTGTTCTTATTTACTCTAAAGGAGTGGTTTGAACCAGCTGCTAGTTACCAGAGAGATGTGACTGATAATAAATGTGATGCTAATAAAATATGTCAAGGGCAATAAAAAACGTTCAGCACAGAGAGTATTTTAACATAATTTAAAGCTGTGTTGTGATAGCAGGGTACAAATGTTGATCAATTAAAGTAACTACTTTTCTACTTCAATGCCAAGTAATCTGTTGAGATTAGCTGGCTAGTTAGCTGCTGTTCCTTTGGTAACCTTTTAACCTCTGATTACTGAAGATTGTAGGTTCAAATCCTACCTTACAATAACTTATTTTATTTTTCTGAGGGAGTTACATACTCTTGAAGGTGCCATTTTCAGATGAGATGATTGCAGGAGACACAAGACACTGCAGACGCTGGAAACTGTAGCAACACACATGCCTGCCTGACCTGCTGAGTTCCTCCAGCATTTTGTGTGTGTTGCAACACACTGTCCGCTGGGCGAACTGAGGGTCAAGAAGCATTTGTGGGGAGGGGGGAGGGGAGGAGAAAGGGATTGTCAGTGTTTCGGATCGAAACCCTACATCAGGACTGGTTACAAGATATGGACATTGCAGGCAAGGCCAGCATTTATTGCCCAACCCCAAGGGATGGTGAATGCAAAAGACCTCATGGGTCTAGTTCAAAAAAAAGAGCAGGGGATTCTGCTACAGGACAATATTAATCCATCAATCAACATGACTATAAGGGATTATATGGTCATTATTTCATTGCATTGGGAGATTGCTGTGTGCAAATTGCCTGATAATAGTATCAATTTTCCAATAAAAAAGTACGTCAATGACCGTAAAGCACTATTGGATGGTCTGAGAGTGTTGTGAATGGTTGTGTGTTGGAAATGCTTTTTTCTCGCTGTTTATGCTTCTGTTAGGAAAGGATTGAGTGATTTTATACAAAGGTACTGACATCACAAAGCATAATTTCTTCCTTTTCAGAATCACTGTACTGCTTCCTGCTACAGGGGGTTAATAACCAGAAGAGCATTGCTCAGTAATTCTCAGAGTGGGTGACTCGAACAACTGGCTGTTCAAAGGCTGATCATTTTGCAATAAATGAACTTGAGCCAAGACTTTGTTGTGCTGATAAATAGCCCTTATGTCAGCCTGTGCAAGGAAAGGCAATCCACTTCATTAGTCACGTTATAAATATGCTTGGGGGAAGGGAGTGACTCCAGAAATGCCGAGATCTGAGTAGAATCAGTGTAACATTCTACCTCTCCATCTTGTGCAGTTTATCTTGGCTTTTGTTTGTGGCTATATTTGGCATCTGTACAACACATGCACAGATGCACACACAAGCACATGTCATGCACACGTGCATGTGTGTAACCATGCACACATATACACAGACACAGACACAGACAGACAGACAGACAGACAGACAGACAGACACACACACACACACACACACACACACACACACACACACACACACACACGGCTATGACCACACAGACAGAAACACATGACCACACATAGACATAAACTAACCTACTGTTTCGTTAAGATTTAATAAAAGATAATTTCCTTTAAGAAAAACATGTTTGGAAAATGTTTCTGCATTTTGTCACATCATTGAATTGTAAATTTGATAAATTATGTCAATGGGTTACTTCTGTGTGGTGTCTTCATAGAGGAAATAATATACAATATGTCTGCTTCTGTCCATTAAAGAAAGGCCAATCATCAATTTTATTGCAAAAGCTGTCAACATGCCTTTCCTTATCCTAGTTCCTAATATTCATTTACTTACTCCCTTGAACAATCCCTCACATTTCCTTCATTCTTCTGTACACAAAGTCCCTGCCTTTGACTTCCCTTGAAAACAGTGGAGTCCTCAGCAGGATGCTCACAGTCCCTGGATGATGTGGTTGCCCATTCCACCAATGGAAGGTGCTCAGAGACCCAAGGTACACTTGAGGCCATGAGTCCAAAGCCATGAGATACGTCACATCAACCTGTCCGGTATGATCTCCTGTGGAGTCTCTTCATGTCTCCACTTAGCATCTCAGGAAGACATTGAGTGGATTGACAAACTGGATACCTGAGTGTGAGATGTAAGAAAAGGACTGGGTCCTGTTATGAAATGTTCATGTTGAGAAAATGTTGAGACAGGTACAATAACAACATTTAAAAGACATTTGGATAAGTACATGGATAGGAGGGGTTTAGAGGGATATGGACCAAACGTGGGCAAATGGGACGAGCTTGGTGGGCACCATGGTCAGGATGGACGAGTCGGGCCGAAGGGCCTGTGTCAGTGCTGTGTTACTCTATGACTCTATGCCCCCAGATGGTAGAAGGACTCTATGTCCCCAGGTGGTAGAATTCCTATACCTAGTCACCATGAACAAACATCAACATACAGATTGTGCAATAAGGGTTGATTCTGATCCAAATATGTTACAGAGCAGTGATCTATTGGACCTTGCGAGTGCTGACACTGATAATGTTTTGGGAATGAGAGTTCAGCACTTGGCAAGCATTTAATTAGCTTCTTCATTTGAGATGGAGGTAAGAAGCAGGAGGACCCCTGACATTGCAGTTGAATCTGCTTTTTGATTAATGTACCAGCAGGTAGTGCAGTTACAAGATTCTGGACTGGGCATGAAAAGACAAATAAAAGGATACCCTCTAGAACAGGGACTATACCCAAGGACAGGATACCTTCTGTGGTAGCTGGAAGCCAAATGGTAGCACTCAGTGAGTTAGCAAGTCCCAGGACAGTATGAAAATGTAGAATTTCAACACATTGACTCAAAAACAGAGACAATGAGGAAGCAAAGGAAAAGTCCACAAGATTCCCACTAGGTACATCTATCTGCCTACCTTGTTATTTACCTGTCTGTTTACCGACCTACCAGTGTCCATTTATTCACCTGAATGTCTGTCTACCTGCCTACATCTCTTTCTGGTTGTCTGTTCATCTATCTACCTGTCTGTTCATCAAACCTTAGAGCGTGATGAAACAGAGAGCAATAACTTTGGATATTTTCCAATTACCTGTAGCTAGAAATTCTTGAGCATCTTCCAAACCTGGGTTACGCACAGTAAATCAGGTCAGAAACTGTATAACGATTGTTATCTTTTTGGCCTTGAAGGAATGGGCCATGTTAAGTGAAGTTTCCTACTATCTATAGGCTTTATGTTAAGCTTTAATGGCATAATGTGCCTCTTGTATATAAAACCAATTAGTCACCACCCAAGTGTGAGCTGTGGCATGGGTGATGTGTCGTATTTTTATGATATTACTATAGATTTCCTACAGTGAAATGAAAAAAAAAGGATTGTTAACGTTAATCATCTGGAGTCATCAGTAGCCTGATTTCACCTCTCTCAATACCGATTCCATACCCAACTGGAGGGCTCCTAATTGATATTTTACTTCACAAGTATTTGCATTAAAAATCAGGCATCATGTGTTTGTTAAGCAATAGAGTAAGTAAAAGTGCCTCAATAAACATGTAAAGGCACAAAATCAAATGGTTTGTATGAAGATTCAAATACTGCAGTTAGGATTTACAAACTTATTACAAACAGCCAACTTTTTGTTAACATTTATACCATTTCCTTGACAAAACAATCTACAATTTTTTTAATTTGTTCAGAGGACGCACACATTGTCAGCAAGGCTAGCATTTATTTTCCATCCCCATTTGCCTTATATACGGTGCTGATGAGCCATCACAGTGATCCAGTGATGATGAAAGAACATTGGTTGGTTTCCAGCTCAGGATGTTGTGTGACTTGGAGGGAAACCAGCAGTGGTGGTGTTTTCATAACCCTACTGCCATTGTTGTTTGGGTTAGTAGTTTTATGATAGTTTTAGTGGGTTTGTGAGCTTCAACCCTTGGCAAGTTGTCACAATACCTTCCGTAGGTGACTTAAACTACAGTCCTGCTGAGGTGGAGGGATTGAATTTGTAGGGTGGTGGATGGAATGTCAATCAAGCAGACTTCTTAGTGCTGCAAGTATTGTTGGTGCTGCTCTCATCTAGACAAACAGTCCTAACTTGTCCTTATAGACTGGAGAAAACCTTTGGGGAGCCAGCAGGTGACTTAATTTCTAGGGAATAACCAGCCTCTGTCATCCTCAGGTAGGATAATATTCGTGGGCAAGTCACTTTAAGTTTCTGGCTCATGGTGACCCCCTTGCCAGGATATTGATAGTGAGTGGTTCACCAATGGTACCAATGACTTTACAACTGCCTCAATTTCCTCACTTATAAGGGGTGACCTTCTCGAGGTATATAGAATCATGAGGGGCATGGATAAGGTAAATGGGCACAACTGCTTCTTGATGTTGTGTGAGGTGAATGGAATTGGCTGAGTACTGGTTATCCTCAGGAGAAGGCCCAGGTTGAATCACCCACCTTACACCTGATAAGGGAAGCTGCAAACACTGGGCTCTGCCAGAAGTGGGCATCTTCATGAGACCTCTTTCCTCTGTTAGCTGTTTAACTGTGTACCTCTGTCTTTGACGGAATGTGTCAGGAATTCAGAGCATAGATCTAATCCTTCAGCTATGGGATCACTTCACTCCCACGTCAGCAGTATACTCCTCTGACTATTTAACTTCATCAGGTTGGTACGTCATCTGCCTGCTGCCTTGGCATAGACTTCCATGTTTAACAAGCAATTTTTCAGATTGGCTAACAAATATACCTTTGTTATCTTACTGACAGTTTCACTTGAGTTCTATGTGTAATTGCTATTCTACTTGGTGGAAACCTTAGTTATATCTGGTAATGTTTACCTATCACTCCTACCAATTTCTACCAGATGATGCATGCTGAATTAATGTCCTTTGTGGAACAAACCACATTGTTCTTAAGAGATTCAGTATGCAGTGCAGCACGTACAGTTAGTAGGCTCAGGGTGAAGGTTGACATTGCTCCAATATCAAATGCAATCAACAGTGGGAATAGTAGAATTAACCTCTCCCTTACAGTTGTGATGTGAGAGCCTTGGGTTCAGTTGGACATTCTTTTAATTTGGTTTACATTACTTACCTGAATCTTTGACTTATAACCTACACTGACAATACAACACATAATCAAGGAACTGTTGCACAGGACTGTGCTTTAGAGGGTACATTGAACCAAGGTCTACTCCATTGGTTCATCTAAGGGAGAAATGAACCCCAGGTAAAACTGGTCAGGAGGAATCAGGGACAAATTGTCCACAGGCTGGTAATAGGAATGGAGACACAAGAGACTGCAGAAGCTGGAATCTGGATTAACACTCAAGATGCTGGTGGAACTCAGAAAGTCAGGCAGCATCTATGGAGGGAAATGGACAGACAACGTTTCGGGTCGACCTGAAACTGTTGGGTTTTAGCTATAAGGAGAGGCTGGATAGGCTGGGGCTTTTTCCCTGGAGTGTCGGAGGATAAGGGGTGACCTTGTATATAAAATCCTGAGGGACATGAATAAGGTGAATGATCACAGTCATTCCTGGGGTAACAGAGTCTAAAACTAGAGGGCATAGGTTTAAGGTGAGAGGGGAAAAATTTAAATGGGACACTAGGGGCAGCTTTTTTCACATAGAGAGTGGTGTTTATGTGGAACAGGCTGCCAGAGGAAGTGGGAGAGGCGGACACAATTATGACATTTAAAAGGCATTTGTACAGGTATGTGGATAGGAAAGGTTTCTCTTTGGAGAGAAGATGAGAGGTGACTTGATAGAGGTGTACAAGATGATAAGAGGCATAGATCGAGTGGACAGTCAGAGACTTCTTCCTGGTGCGACAATGGCTAACACGAGGGAACATAATTTTAAGGTGATTGGAGGAAGCTATAAGGTGGATGTCAGGGGTAAGTTTTTTTATACAGAGAGTGGTGGGTGCATGGAACGCACTGCCGGCAGAGGTTGTGGACGCATATACATTAGGGATATTGAAGAGACTCTTAGATAGACACATGAATGACAGAAAAATAGGGGGCTATGTGGGAGGGAAGGGTTAGATAGATCTTAGAGCAAGATAAAATGTCGACACAACATTGTGGGCTGAAAGGCCTGTACTGTGCTGTAGTGTTCTATGTTCTATGTTCTATACTTCGAAGGATATGTTTCATGGAATTTGTTGCCACGGATGGCTGTGGAGGCAAAGTCATTGGGTGTATTTAAGGCAGAGATTGATAGGTATCTGAGTAGCCAGGGCATCAAAGGTTATGGTGAGAAGGCGGGGGAGTGGGGCTAAATGGGAGAATGGATCAGCTCATGACAGAATGGCAGAGTGGACTCGATGGGCCGAATGGCCGACTTCTGCTCCTTTGTCTTATGGTCTTATGGGTATGGGCCAAACGTAAGCAAATGGGACTAGTTCAGTTAGGCAACTTGGTCAGCATGGACAAGTTGGGCTGAAGGGCCTATTTGCGTCCTGTATGACTCTATGAATCTCCATCACACTGCATCCTGACATCTTCGTCACTGGGACGAAAACGTTGAAATACCTTGCCCAACAGCACAGTGGGAGTAGTTTTTTCAGAAATACTGCAGCAGTTCAATGGGTTCACCATCACCTTCCCTGGGGGAGGAGCAATAGGTAATAAATGCTGTGCTGAGCCAGCAATGCTATGTTCCATAAACAAATGAAAAAATGGGCCTGTGGCTGACATTTAGTCCTTTAAGAACCAGCTACTTAAAACTTCCAAACAGATTAACCAACATTTAATTTCAATCATGTTTGTGGGAAGCTGAGCTTTGCAGAATAAGATTTAAGATCCTTATTAGTCACATGTACATCGAAACACACAGTGAAATGTACCTTTTGTGTAGGGTGTTCTGGGGGCAGCCCACAAGTGTCGCCATGCTTCCGGTGCCAACATAGCACGCCCACAACTTCCTAACCCGTACGTCTTTGGAATGTGGGAGGAAACTGGAGCACCCAGAGGAAACCCACGCAGACACAGGGAGAACGTACAAGCTCCTTACAGACAGCGGCCGGAACTGAACCCGGGTTGCTGGCGCTGTAATAGTGTTACGCTAACCGCTACACTACCATGCCTGGCCGTAATACTACATGCACACAAGTATTTCTGTCTTATTATTAACTGGTGGAAGATGTAATCTATTGTGGAACACATAGCTATAATTGGTTAAGGTCAATGAAAAGCAAAAAGAAACTACAGATGCTGGAAATCTGAAATAAAAACAGAAAATGATGGAAATACTCAACAAGACAGGCAGCATCTGTAGAGAGAGAAACACTTAATGTTTCAGGTCTGGGACCATTCGTCAGAACTGGGAAAGAGAGAAAAACAAGTTAGTTTCAGTAGTGGAGAAGGTGGGAGGGGGAATAGGTAGGATAAAGAAAATATCTCTGATAAGGTGAGACCAAATGGATCAATGACGGTAGCTAGAGTCGCAGGTTGTCAGCACATTGTGCTTCTTTTCTGTGTAGTGTTTTAATTGAGAGCCTGTGGGACATGCCCAACAGGCCAGAATATATTGATAGCAAAAAACATTGAGTCAAAATGAGTGGTCAATTGGGACAGAAGAGTGGACCAGAGAGCCACTCAAGATCAATCCTGTAGAACAGAGACAATGCAGTCAAGTGCTGAGGAGAGGGGGAATATGTGTCTGGTGGTGGAATCTTGTTGGTTAAAGTCATCTGGGATTCAACTCACTGGTTCATCTCATTTTGCCCCTTGGGTCAGACCCTTGAAAGAACAAAACCCCAAGCCGGAGTCATCTCTTTACCAGTGAGAAGAATAGAACTAGGTTATTTATTCACAGCACACGGCACAGTGGTGCAGTGGGTTGAGCCGCTGCCTCACAGCAACCTGGGTTCAGTCCTGACTTTGGTTGCTGTAGGTGTGGAGTTTGCACGATCTACCTGTGGCTGCATGGGTTTCCTCTGGATGCTTCAGTTTCCTCCCACATCCCAAAGACTTGCGGGTTGGTAGGTTAATTGGCCACTGTAAATTGCCCCTAGTGTGTAGGTGAGTGGTAGAATCTAAGGAGGGTTGACAAGAATTATAGGGGGAATTAAAAAGAAACAGGATTAATGTAAGTCTAGTGTAACTGAGTGTGTTGATGGTCAGTACAGACTCAGTGGGCTAAAGGGCCTGCTTCAATACTATATCTTTCTTTGACTCTCTGAATGTGACTCAAATGTCACTGGTAGTACAGCAAGCCTCGACAGCTCTAACTTAAAACGTGTTGACTGAAAGCCATATGTTGACGATAAACGTTCACACTAGGGAATTGGATTTTACCTAAAATACGTCTCGGTCCTCTATTTTACGGCAATTGGACCTTCAAACTGGCACTTCAGTCTTTGCGTTCCCACGGCTGGACTGAGACGAGTGTGGAATTTCCCCGGTGGTATCCTCAAGGTCTCACTCCAGTGATTTTCGGAATTGGGATCATGCCCACACTGCTTCCTCAGTACTTTACTGCAGGAAAGGAAGCTCATCCTCCTACCACAAAGGATTCAGCAGAAACATGTTCCTGATGTCTCTGCCCCCTGAACTCTGCTTTTATCCCAGGATCAACCTTTTCCTCACGGTTTCCTTTTCCATGTTTGATGTGGAGGGAAAAAAATTCGGTAAACTCCAATGGAGATGAAATAATTTATTTTTCAGGAACCGATCAAAAATACTTATTTCATTATCACTATTTGCATCTCTATCAGACTTTGACAAGAAAGGTCCCATCTCCCAATTTCGCTTCTCCCCATTCTAGTCCTCTCACTTTGCTCCTCTTCTTTCCTCACTGCCTCTGCATTCCTGCTCCCTGTTCTCCACCGCGCACCCCCCCCCCCCAAAATATACCTTTTGGCATTCGCACACTGCTTGCAATCCATTTCACCTCTGCTTCTCATCTTCTTTCTTCGCTCCTCTCCCCATTCCCATAAGAAAAGGTAATGGTAGGGTCCTGGAGGGTGTTGTAGAACAGAGAGACCCAGGGGTACAAGTACATTGTTTCCTGAAGGTGACAAAGACACAGGTAGACAGGGTGGTGAAGAAGGCGTTTGGCATGCATGCCTTCATTGGTCAGGGCATTGAGTACAAGAGTTGGGATGTCATGTGACTGCTGGACAAGGCATTGGTGAGACCACACTTAAGTATTGTGTGCAGTCTGGTTGCCTAACTATAGGAAGGATATCCTAAGGTTGGAAAGGGTGCAGGAAAGGTTCACAAGGACGTTACTGGAACTGGAGGGCTTGAAATATAAGGAGAGACTGGATAGGCTGGGACTGTTTACCCTGGAACATAGAAGGCTGAGGAGTGACCTTATAAAGGTTTATAAAATCCTGAGGGGCATCGATGAGGTGAATGATCAGAGTCTTTTCCCCAGGGTAGGCTGTATAACTCCATGCCTCTTTGACTGTAAGCCTTTCTCTATTACTCTAATAACCCCACTTCCCAAACCTGTCCCTCCTTCACATCCACCTCTGCCTTCACCACCTATTCCACTCACTCTTCCCCATGACATCCACCCATCTCCAGATCCAGCTACTCTCAGTCACTGATCTCCCCACACACCTTTCCCTGGCCTCCACTCTCTACTACCATTCTATGTTCCTTCCCTCTCACTGTCACATCTGTCCCTCTACCTCCCCATCCTCCTCCCCTGGTCCCTTTTGCCCTACACGTCTTCCTAACTGGCCCTTCTTCTAGCACTGCCTGCAAATGACATTGAATAATGATGTGAGATTCTACGAGTAACATTAAAAAATTTGAGATCATTATTCCTTGATATGGACATCATCTGGCTGACCTACTTGTGAAGATTCTTAGCATTACCATTGCCCTTGTTACTTGTCAACAGTCACTAGACTACCAGGTAGTCCCAACTTATAGACCAATTATAGGCTGATATCTTTATAAATTAATCTTAATTGCTCATTAACACAGGCCAAGAATATTATTAAACAAACATTTTATGTTTTCGTTTATTTGGTTTTCAATTCAATGATTTTACATTGTCTTTAGGCTGGCTTATAAAGAGAGGATTTCCTTCAGTTGATGTTTTGTGGGCATTTGACGTTGTTTTAAACATTTGATATTTGCTATTTGCTCTGATGTAAAACACAAAATGCAGGTGAACATTTCCAGTGCAAACCTTTCGAGGATCAATGAAAAATCTCAGAATCTTGAAAGCTAACTGATCAGTCTGCTATCTGCTTCCACAAGTCCATCTCAGTCTCAAGGGGATGTGTTTTCAGTGTGAAGTACAGGCAGAGAATACTGGAAACACTCAGCAGGTCAGGCAGCATCTGTGGTGTTTAAAACGAGCTTGTTTTTCTCTCGGTCCCAGTTCTGACAAAGGGTCTTGAACCTAACCTCTGTTTCTCTTCCCACAGACGCTGCCTGATCTGCTGAGTGTTTCCAGCATTTTCTGTTTCTATTTCAGATTTCCAGCACCTCCAATATTTTTTGATTTTCATCTACAGTTGTACTTTCAGAGTGATCTGTTTATATGCAACTTTAATTTTATCATCTCAATCAGAGACTCGAGGTGCCTGAACATACTTGTAAATTGTATTGTGCTTCATAGTTATCTAAAAAACTATGGGTGAGGTTATCAGACCCATGGACGAGCAGTTGTGGGAGTAACTAATGGCACTTGGCTTCCTGTAGAAGAGTGACTGGTCAGTGGACTGACTTGCCAATCACCCACAAAGCACGTTGCCAATTTTGCCTCTAGATCTGACTCATTGCTGATCCACCATATTCTTCCCTTCATAAGTATTAGGTCATCTAAATCTCCGCTGTCTGTGTCCTGTCTTGCACCAAGTCCTGTTGACCTATCACCCCTGTGTCCATTGATCTATGCTGGCACCCAGTGAAGCAATGTTTCAATTTTAATACTTTGTTTACAAATCCCTCCCCCTAGATCCAGCCCTCTTCAAACTCCTCTTTCCCTCTTTTTTCCTGTAGCCTCCTCCAGTCCTACAAACCACCAAAATATCTGCAGTGCACCAATTCTGGCCTTGCTGAACTCAGTGGCACTATCAGTCTCCCTATCAGCCTGACATTGTGCCTGCAGCAGCCAAGGACCTAAGCTCCAGAATTCCCTCCCTTTCCACATCTCCACCTCTCTTTCAACCACTTAAGATGCTTACCAAAGTTGGCTTCTTTATGAAGCATTTGGTCATCAGCTTAATATTTCCTTGTGGCTCAGTGTCAAGTTTTGTTTGATAATGCTCCTGCGAAATGCCTTGGGATCTTTCCCTGTTTAATTCACTATTTAAGCATGCATTTTGAGTCGAGACCCTTCATCTGGAAGGGTCTCAACCTGAAACGTTGACTGCCCATTTCCCTCCATAGGTGCTGCCTGAGTCACTGAGTTCCTCCAGCATCTTGTGTGTTGCTCCAGACCCCAGCATCTGCAGTCTCCTGTGTCTACATAAGTTTACTTTATGGTTTTTGACAAGCCAAAAACTGCAGACACTGGAAATCTGACATAAAACCTGACCTGCTGGGGATATTCAGCAGGTCAGGCAGCATCTATGGAGGGAGGAACAGAGTTAAAGCTTCAGATTGATGACCTTTGTCAGAAATGAGAAGTATGGAGAGGGGAAAGGGAGCGTCTGTGACGGGTTGTTCATGCGACTCGATTGCTTTCAGCACTGCCTAGGAGAGGGAAATGAATGCTTGTTATCTCTCGGTGATCTGCCTGGAGAAGGCGTACATAGAGGACGATGAATAAGGGCAATGGAGGAAAGAAAGACGTGCTGGAACTAAGAGATGCAAAACAAGACAGTTGCTGGAAATCTGAAATAATAGACAGAGCTGGAAACACACAGCAGGTCAAGCAGCATCGGAGGAGGGAGAAAAAATAACGCTGCAAATGGATGGTCTTACATCAGAACTTGTCAGTGCTGATACAAACAGGAATGGCTGGTTGTCTGAAATTGTTGAATACAGCATTGTTTATACTGGGCTTCACAGAAGAGCACAGAGAGATCATAGTAGGAGTATTGTTTTGTTGGTTTTACTCTAGCCAGACTGCAGATAAAATCTACATCTAAGTCTGTGCTTGAGAATACTTGTATCATACCAGTTGAGGTTTGTGTAGTAGTATCATTATTGGTAATGACAATAATAACATTTTAGATTGTTATAGAGACATGTGTGATCATAAAACTTCATCCCTTTTCTTTCAGTTTGCTCTCTTTCTGTCTTCCTCAGTTGTAACTGGCTACTTACTACTGGGTTCAAAAGATAAGGTCAATGACAGTAGGTGATATTCAAAATTTCTAACTAGAAACTAATCAAGGTAAGTTTTTGTTCAGTACGTTAAGGGGTTTTACATGAGTTGATGTATTTGGTAATGGTTTTCTTGATCAAATTACTCAGATAGTTGGTTCTGAGGGAATGATAGAAGAGTTGGGTAGGAAACTTCAGACCGAAAGATACAGTTGATAATATTAAGAAATCTGGCTACCTAATCCAGGAGAAACTGGATGCAGTTATCTGGTCAGAACTGCCAGTGCTAAATTTCAACATGCAAATCACTGCTTTAAATCATTGCCATCAAGTGGTGTTTCAAGTGACGTAATGACATCAATGTAGATGATCACTGGAACAGCTCTTTAAATCAGTATCTGACTCACAGTGAAATATTCATTTTCCCCACTCACAAATTAGCTTGGGTTAAAGTGATCCATCTGCACACAAACTGGTGCATAGCCCCTCCCCTAACTGATGCATACAGATACAGAATACATTTCAAAATCCTTTGTCAAAATCCTGAAGGATACACAAGGTTTAATTCCACATATGTCAACAAATGAACACATTCAACATGGAGGATATATCAAAGGAGATGAGACTCAAACTGGTCAACAGGACCCTGTTAGCATTGTGTCCAGTGATTGTCACCTGAGGTCCAAGCATTCTAGACACTCAGATTGATCCACCAGTGTCCAAGCTCTGAGTAATGCTCAAACTTCATATTTATATTTTTCAGGACTGTGAAGGAGGTCATTTCATCCATCGAGTCTGCACCAGCTCTCATAGACATCCCATCAATTCCATTCCCCTACTTAATTCTCTGTAACCTCTTCTCTCTGATATGCCCACAGACACTCTCCTTGATTGTCCTGCCACTCACCTGCACCAGGGACAGTTTACAGTGTCCAATTAACTTACCAACCCTCATATCCTTTGGAATGTGGGAGGAAACTGGAGCACCTGTAGAAAACCCACATGGAGAAGGTGCAAACACCACACAGACAGCATCGGCAATCAGGAGCAAACCTGCGTCTCTGGAGATGTGAGACAGAAGCACTACCTGCTGATTGGACTAATAATCCAGGGGCCTTGGCTAACAATCCTGAGGCACAAATTCAAAATCCCACCAAGGCCGGTGTGGAATATAAATTAATTAAATCATCTTGAATTTTAAAACAAAAATAGTCTCACTAGTAGTAATCTGGATTGTTGTAAGCACCCATTAGACAACAGCAGTGAAGAAAATCTGCCATCCTTACCCACCCTGGCATATATGTGACTCCAGACCAATGAATTTATAAAACATAGAGGTTTATAAAATCATGAGAGGCATAGATAAGGTGAAAGGTCATGGTCTTTTCCCCAGGGTAGGGGAGTCCAAAACCAGAGGGCATCAGTTTAAATTGAGAGGGGAAAGATTTAAAAGGGACCTGACGGCAACTTTTTCACACAGAGGGTGGTGCATATATGGAACAAACTGCCAGAGGAAGTGGTAGAGGCAGGTACAATTACGACATTTAAAAGACATTTGGACAGGTACATGGCTAGGAAAGGTTTAGGGGGATATGGGCCAAACATGGGGTCGGCATGGACAATTTGGGCCAAAGGGCCTGTTTTCGTGCTGTATCGTTCTATGACTCTATGACCTAACCATTGAAGTGGCCCAGTGAGCCACTCAGTTGTAAAAACTACTACATTGAAAAATAAGACTGCAGAGGTGGCTTCCCACCATCTTCTGAAGGGCAATTAGAGATGAGTAATAATTCTGCCCTTGCCAGGGATGTCCACATTCTGAAAGTTAAAACCAAACTACTATGAGTCATCATTCCAGTGTGGAAGCCCTAAAACAGGCAAGAGGGGAAGAACTGGTTATTTTACATTGGTGCACATTGACGTCAAATTAGCCAGAAGGCTGCTGGCATTGTGCTAAATCCAGTTTGTATAGCGTGACAGAATGCTGTGAAAAAAAATGAGACCCACAAATTCTGTTTTAGTGCTGCATTTAACAATGGAAACTTACCGAAATGGTGACCACTATTGCAAATAAAATATTGCCAGTTTTAAAGTAGTTTTGGTTACATACATTAAAGGTTTAGAGGTTCAAGCAAAATTGCTTTGGTATTCACTTAATTTGTTTTGAATACAAACAATGAATTAACTGAATATTTCCATAGGCATTTTAATTGGTTTATCTAGTTCGTGCATTGTGGCAATGTTAGCCTGTCCTGCTAATACTTCATTGTTTTATTCTTGTGGACTTATCTCTGGGTAGCACAGTGGTACATCTAGTAGATCTGGAACTAGCAGATCATGATCTTTGTGTGGAGCTTGCACGTTTTCCTCCAAGTGCTCTGGTTTCCTCCTACAGCCCAAAAACATATGAGTCAGTAGTTTAAATGGCCACTGTAAATTGTCCCTTGTGTATAAGAGAAAGGTAGAATCTGGCAGGAGTTGGTGGAAATGAGGAGAGAATAAAGTACAACTGGAGTAAGTGGGTGCTTGATGGTCAGTACAGACTTGGTGGGCCGAAGGACCTGTTTCTGTGCTGTATGGCTGTAAAAAAACAGAGTGGAAGGAATGGTTCTTTGCATCTTTTAGTGACAACAACACTTTGCACTTACCATGGCAAAATAAATCAAACTGTTTCACTAGAAATGAGAAGGAAGCATTGACACAGCAGCAGCAAAATATGTTGGAACTGTCGGTCTTAAGGGGTTACTAATGGTGGGGAGAACCTGGTGTGTTACGTCACGGACGTACAGATGATGATGAAGGATTTGAATTGTGACTCTTTGAATTTGTTTAGGCTCTGCTCTCACCCCTTCTCCCCAGTTACCTTTCGTCTAATTTAACAAGCCTTTATTGTTTTTTCAGCTTTGACATTTAATATCCATGAGACCGGGAAGAGTACAACTACCTTGGTAATCCGGCTATTCACTGTAAAAGTTAAAACAAAAGAAAAATCCAAAAGATGACCTTTGTTTTTCTGAATCAGGTTGTGTTACAGCACTCTGCAGCTCTGCTGAAAAGTGGAAGTTGCTTTGACCCACAGTGAATTGCTTTTGCACTGTTGTAAATTCACTAAAACAATGCACCAAATTTGGAATGTTTGTGGATGGGATGAGGTCCAAAGGTTTGAGTACTTGCCGATGTAAGGACTGTATTCATGCTTATTGACACCCGTCACCCTCTCAACCACACCTCAGTGTGGCAGTGTAGAAACAGGCAATGAGAAACTGGAAACATTAGTGGTCACTTTTGGACAATGCAAGTGGCCGTAAAGATTCAAAATGTTGTCCGTGGCATAAACACATGCACATACATATACACACACACGCACACACACACACACACACACACGCACACACACACACACACACACACACACACACACACACACATATACATACGCACACACACATATACACTCCCACACTTTTCCTGGCTCTTGCTACATAACTCAATGTAACTGCACTGTGTAATGATTGACCTGTATGATTGGTTTGTAAGACAAGCTTTTCACTATACCTTGGTACAAGTGACAATAATAAACCAATACCAATATCAATACCAATTGCTGAGAATCCTTAGCACCTTCTGCATTTGATTCACGCTGAGCTCATCAAAACACATGAATTGATTCCAACCACGAGGGAGCCAGACACATTTGCAACATCTCAAAGTTTGCAGCTCATTGTTGTATTCGGGAGGTTATTTGTTCAAGGAGAGCCAATTGCAGTAGTTTCTCCCTTCACAGAGACAAGGTGGCAGAGGACATGACTGCGTTAGGATTGAAGGCTTCCCTTTGCTTTGCAGGCACTGTGTGTGACCACATGAATCATGGGGATCAATGGCCAGTGTGTTGGCAACAGCCAAGATGCCTTCAGTCTGCAGCAGTCTGTGGTTGGAAGACCTTGGACCCTCTCATATTATTTCCTGCATGAGTTTCTGTTGCTATTTCAGCAGCATCACTGCCACTTGCATCGAACTGATTTCCCCGCTGACACAAAACCCCCTTCTTCCACAACTTAAATCACATTTGATTTCTGCCTTTTCCAGTTCTGGTAAAATGTCACCAACCTAAAACATCAGCTCTGTTTCTCTCTCATCTGATGCTGAACTGATGGTTGGTTACAGCATACTCCATTTTAATTACAAACAATCAACCATTCCAGCCTTGTGTCTCACATCTCTAGTATGTGGTTTGCTTTCCCCTCCTATTATCACTGCTCTTCTCTCCTATATATTGGGCTTCCCCTTTTCCTATCTTCAGTCCTGAAGAAGGATCCTGACCCGAAATGTTGACGGCCTGCTTCTCTCCACGGATGCTGCCCGGCCTGCTGAGTTCCTCCAGCATCATCGTGCTTTTCATAGAACAAAGAACATCGAACACTACAGCACAGTACAGGCCCTTCGGCCCACAATGTTGTGCTGACATTTTATCCTGCTCTAAGATCTATCTAACCCTTCCCTCCCACATAGCCCCCTATTTTTCTATCATTCATGTGTCTATCCAAGGCCTCTTATCTGCCCCCACAACCTCTGCCGCGGTGTGTTCCACGCACCCACCACTCTCTGTGTAAAAAACTTACCCCTGACATCCCCCTTATACCTTCCTTCAATCACCTTAAAGTTATGTCCCCTCGTGTTAGCTATTGTCGCACTGGGAAAAAGTCTCTGACTGTCCACTCGATCTACGCCTCTTATCATCTTGTACACCTCTGTCAAATCACCTCTCATCCTCCTTCTCTCCAAAGAGAAAAGCCCGAGCTCACTCATCCTATCCTCATAAGGCATGCTCTCCAATCCAGGCAGCATCCTGGTAAATCTCCTCTGCACCCTCTCTAAAGCTTCCACATCCTTCCTATAATGAGGTGACCAGAACTGAACACAATCATCTAGATTCCAGCATCTGCAGTCCTTTGTTTCACTGGTTTGCTTATATCTTTCTCTCCTGGTATTTATTTCAATTGTCTCCTCTTATTTACATCGTTCCCTGACATACCTTCTGTTGCTCCCTAGCTTTTACAGTGTCAGAGCCTAGTGGAGCTGCTGCCTTACAGCTCCAGTGACCCAGGTTCGATCCTGACCTCCGGCGCTGTCTGTATGGAGTGTGCATGTTCTCCCTGTGACTGTATGGTTTTCTCATGGGTGCTTGGTTTTCTCCCACATCCCAAGGGATTGCAGGTTGGTAGGTTGGTAGTGTAGCGGTTAGCGTAACGCTATTACAGTGCCAGCGACCCGGGTTCAATTCCGGCCGCTGTCTTTAAGGAGTTTGTATGTTCTCCCCGTGTCTGTGTGGGTTTCCTCCAGGTTCTCCGGTTTCCTCCCACATTCCAAAGACGTACGGGTTAGGAAGTTGTGGGCATGCTATGTTGGCGCCGGAAGCATGGCGACACTTGCAGGCTGCTCTCAGAACATTCTACGCAAAAAAAGGTGCATTTCACTGTGTGTTTCGATGTACATGTGACTAATAAATAAATATCTTATCATATCTTAACTTAAATTCAACCTAGCGTGTAGGTGAGTGGTAGAATCTGAGCAGAGTTGATATGAATGTGAGGAGAATAAAGGGGGATTAGTGTAAATAATGGTCAGCATAGACAGATGGGCTGAAGGGCCTTCTTCCATGCTGTATGACTCTATGACTCCATTTACCATCCTGCTTCAGCTGCAACTTTCTAGCTGGAGCTGTTTGCCTTCCACCTTATCACAGCCTTTGCCCTTTTCTCTGCAATATAAAACTTTCTTCATTTTAATATTTCCCAGTTCAGATTAAAGGTCATCAAACTGAAATGTTAACTCTTTTACTCTCTCTACAGATGCTGCTTCACTGGCCGAGCATTTCCAGCAATTTTAATTTTACATTTTAAGGATCATTAATTCAATGATCATTGAAGCAACCTGCAATGGTTCTTTCAAAGTGGGGAATCTATGCAACTGTGGTTCTGAATGACCCAAAGTCAAAGTCAAGTTTATTGTCATATGCCCAAGTACGTGTATGCACAGGTGCAGTGAAAAACTTGCAGCAGCATCACAATTCACGTATGGATCCACAAGTCAGTAAGAACCTAGTTTAAAATCTGCCCGTGCTCTGAATTAACTTATCTCAGTGGGGCAGAATGTGCCAAAGCAGCCATGAGGGAGAAGGGAAGGCAGATGAAAAACACAATGATGCTGGAGGAACTCAGAAGGCCAGGCAACATCTGTGGAGAAAAGCAGGCGGTCAACGTTTCGGGTCAGGACCCTTCTTCAGGACCAAAGATAGGAAAAGGGGAAACCCAATATATAGGAGGGAAAAGCAGAGCAGTGATAGGTGATTCTCTGGTATGGAAGGCAGTTTAGCTTCTTGCTGCCATCCAATGGCTGCTGCTGGTATTGGCATATGGCTGTGCATCGGATGAGTTTCTTGCTGTCAGAAGCAGAATCAGGTTTATTATCACTAATATATGTCGTGAACTTTGTTGTTTTGCTGCAGCAGCACAGTGCAAGACATAAAAATTACAACAAATTACAAAAATAAATAAATAGTGTAAAAGATGAATAATGGTGGCTTAGAAAGAGCACTGAATGGGCATTGACTGCTGTGGAACTGCATTGCAAGAGTTAGCACTCTGAAAGAAGACCGAAAAACTGACAAAAACAGCACTGTATTTATAGAGACACAAGACTGCAGATAAGATATCTTTATTAATCACATGTACATCAAAACACACAGTGAAATGCATCTTTTTTGCATAGAGTGTCCTGGGGGCAGCCCGCAAGTGTCGCCACGCTTCTAGCGCCAACATAGCATGCCCACAACTTCCTAACCCGTATGTCTTTGGAAAGTGGGAGGAAACCGGAGCACCTGGAGGAAACCCACACAGACACGAGGAGAACGTACAAACTCCTTACAGACAGCGGCTGAATTGAACCCAGGTCGCTGGTGCCATAAAGCTTTACGCTAACCGCTACAACTACCGTGCCAGCCATCTGCTATCTGGAGCAAAAAACAAATCTTAGAGGAACTCAGCAGGTTGAGCAGCATCTGTGGAGGCAGAAGGATGGTATTTTGAGTTGAGACTGTGCATCAGCACTGTATTCACTCCTGGTTTAAGCAACCTCTCAATTTAAAACTCCTCGGCCTTAAGGATTTCAAACTCTGCTATGGCCTTGCCCTCCCTAAATCTCAACCTCCATAACATTTTGAGATGTCCACGCTTTCCAAAGTTTTGCTCCTAGTTTGTCCCCAAAAGTATCCCCACTTCCACTGGCAGCTTTACCTTTAGCTGCCATGACCTTACCCTAGTGAAATTTCTCCACCTCTCTAACATTTCCTCTTCTAAAACCTACCACCTCCTTGACTAAGCTCCCATGTAGTCCTTTGAGATGTCAAAGTCAAAGTCAAGTTTATTGTCAGATGCACAAGTACATGTGCGCACAGGTGCAATGAAAAACTTACTTGCAGCAGCATCACAGGCACATAGCAATATATAAGCAGCATTTACAAGAAAAGCATAAATTAAACATTAATTAAACACAATTTTTACAGGAAAGAACCCAAATAGAGCAAAAAGAAACGAAGTCCATTTTAGTGCAAAGTGATCAAAGTGGTCATTGTGTCGCTAAACTCCAATGATTAGGATTGTACCAGTTGGTGAGGAGTTTGAGGAGATTCAGTATGCCACCAAAGACTCTTGTAAATTTCTATAGATGTACAGTGGAGAGCATTCTGACTGGTTGTGTCACAGGTTGCTAAGAAGTGCTCCAATGCACAGGATCGAAAGAGGCTGCAGAGGGTTATAGATTCAGCCAGCTCCACCACGGGCACAACCCTCCCCGCCATTGAAGACATCTTCAAGAAGTGGTGCCTCAAGAAGGCGGCATCCATCACTAAGGACTCTCATCACCCAGGACAACCCCTCTTCTCGTTACTACCTTCAGGGAGGAGGTAAAAGAGCCTGAAGACCCACACTCAACTATTCAGGAACAGCTTCTTCCCCTCTGTCATCAGAATTCTGAATGGTCCATGAACCCATGGATGCTGCCTCATTATTCCTATTCTTATGCACTTTTTACTTATTTTGTAATTTATAGTAATTTTATGTCTTTGTATTGTTCTGCTGCCGCAAAACAACAAACTTTACATCATATAAGTCAGTGATAATAAACCTGATTCTGGTTCTGGTTCAAGGACCGAAAGGTTGAAGGGAAGTAGCTGTTCTTAAACCTGGTGACGTGGGACTTCAGGCTTCTGTACCTCCTGCCCAATGGTCGCTGCAAGAAGATGGCAATGGCCCAAATAATGGGGATCGAAACGTCAACTGTTTATTTCCCTCCATAGATGCTGCCTGACCCGCTGACTTCCTCCAGCATTTTGTGTACATTGCTCCAGATTTCCAGCATCTGCAGAATCTCTTGTGTCTCTGTCGATGCTCTGAGGCAGTGTACCAGCTGCAACACAATGCTGCCTTAATTCCTCCTGTAACACGGTGAAAAATCCAGGGTGAAAATCTAACAGCAAAAGAGTGCAGGTGTAGGAATAATTGTGACAGCTTGTAAAGAGTTGTGACAGAAACAGTGGACTGAATGGAGTCCTTCAGTTCTACCTAATTAAAGTCTACACTGTTAATTGGCTGCATTTTACTTACAAACATAGTGTAAAATGCTGTGAAATCCATTCCATGGTGACAAGTATTTTTATCGTGATGTCACAGCACTGCCTAGCAACACATTTAAATATTTCAAAGGAATTTTTATGCACATAACATCAATTTACAGACTTTATTCCCACGCTTAGAATTTACACTAGCACATTAATACATATTACTTTATTTTCCTCAAAAGACTGGTATGTTAGTAACAATCCAACTGTAACTGCATGATATTCTGTGATAATCCCTTGGCGAGAGTTATTATTTGCTTTTCTTCAAGATTCTGGTAACAAAAGAGTTGGAAATTTTCCTCTATTGTATACCCTGGAGACAAGTAGTTCCACTCAGATCCCAAGTCGTTCAGGAGCAAGTAAGAGTGGAGAAGCTGCTAAAGGCCAGGGGGTTCTCCAGACTTTGTACACCATCTGCATTGGTCCATTGCAAAGCCTCAGCAGGGTGTACCCAAGAGCACCTAGTTTTATACCTAGCCACGGTCATTTTGGGCTTAATGAAGTCATAGGATCAAGAGGAAGACTGAGGGGAGGATTTCAAACTGTTTGCCTTCTCTCCCTGGTGGGGGGTGGGAGGAGCCACTGATATGGTTCTACTTCCCACCGACCGCCAGTATCTCTCATGGCTCAGAGCCTCCCCAAGGGCTAGACCTGTATCACGAACACTGTCAGTTTATGCTGACCACTTGTGACCAGAGATTTAAGGGCCCATATCTACTTTTAGACCAAATATACCTCAAATGATGCTCAGCAAGAAATAGGGGTGGAGGTTTGGGAGGGAGGGGTGTTAGATGCTGAATAAGAGGCATCTGTTCAGTCTCTGATGTGCAAGTAAAATATGAAGGCACACCAGCACCTCTACTTTTCTTTAGAAGCTTTTTAGAAACATTCAGCATGTCACCAAATACTCTGACACACTTCCACAGATGCACTGTTGAAAGCATCCTGACTGGTTGCATCACAGTTTGGTACAGCAATTCCAATGCACAGGAAAGCAAGAGGCTGCAGAGTAGTGGACACAGCCCAGTCCATCATGGGCACAGCCCTCCCCACCATCGAAAGCATCTACAGGGGGTGTTGCCTCAAAAAGCTGCTTCTATCATCAACAATCCCCACCATCCGGGCCATGCCATCTTCTTGCTGCTACTATCAGGCAGGAGGTACAGAAGCCTGAAGTCCCACACCACTAGGTTCAGGAACAGCTACTTTCCTACAACCGTCAGGTTCTTGAACTGACCTGCACAACCCTAACCCTACCTCAGCAACGGAACACTATGGATCACCTCTTGTACTACCTTGGACTTGTTTCTAACTGCGTTTTTTGAACTGATGTCTTGGTTTGCATGTTTTTTTCTTCACTGTCTTGGATAATTTATGTATAATTTAGCTTCTGTGTCTCGTCTGTACCTAGGTGCCTGTGATGCTGCTGCAAGCAAGTTTTTCATTGCACCTGCAGCTCAACGTACTTGGGCACAGGACCATAAACTCGACTTGACTTGATACTATTTGAAGACTTCAGCCCTTTTCCAATACTTGTTCATTATTTCTGTCAGACGGCAGGGGAACTTAGGGTTATACAAATACCAACATCTGAAGGTTAGTGTTGTACTGTGCCCTGTCAGTGAGTGACAAACACCTTACGACACGTGAATTATCCCAACAACAGTTAATCAATCACCTCTGCAGAGAAAACACCACTGGGCAAAAACTCCACCCAGGAGTTTCAAAACACCCAGGGCAAGAAATTGCCCAAGAGTGTTAGTCAGGCATTGCTTGGCACGCAGGGACAGGTTGGCAGATGATTTGTTGGGATGGGTGCATTGGGTTAGTCAATGATGGAGACACTGAAGACATAGGCAGATTGTTTGTTGAGGCCTCTGGCTATTAAACAGTCTCTTACTTTATTGATTACCCTACAGATGTCAGAATGGCTCGAAGTGTCAGTGAAGCATTGATGTTGGTGGAAACTCCTACGGAATATCCATCACAAAATAGTGAGCAGCAGGTGGGGTCTTGAACCAGGGAGGCAGAGGTTTCCTTCAGTCATGCAACTAATCTCAGCACAGTCGCAAGGTGGGGATCTGCCAAGCAGGTGGAGTGACGCAGAAGGTGGGTGGCAGCCTTTTCCCTGCTCAAGCCTATGACTAGAAGGGAAGAAAATAGGGCAAGAATTGCAACTATGACTCAACTCTCCCCTGTCTGCCTAAAGCTTAAAAGAATTAACTTTCAACTTCAACAAAAAAAATCAAAGATGACTTGCATCATTATAGCTAATCTCTTTTCTTTTTGTAACACTAGCCACGTGTACTGGGCTCTGGTACCTACCAAACAGATCATTCTGAATTAAAGAGTGTTATGTGATCCTTGCTGCAAATTATACCACGATGCAACAGCTCAGGAAACTCTCTCAACATTCTGTTACCCAACTAACTCTCCATTTGTTTCATGAATAAGTTACCCAACTTATTAATTGTTTCAACCTAACTAACTTACTATTTGTTTCATGAATAAGTTACCCAACTTATTAATTATTTCATTAATAAGTTACTCAACTAACTTATTAATTGTTTCAATTAAACTATTGTTTCGTTGCTGAAGGGTGTATCCAGGGGACATTTGCAAGAAAAAGATACTACCCAAGCTGCTCCTATCAAATTTCCCTGCCTCCTACTTCAACAAGGATGTCAACACTTCAGCCTCCATCACCTAGGCAAGGAAGAAGCAGCTGGTGTATGAGACCACCACTGCTCACATGTTTCCCTCCTAGTCACAGACTATCCTCACATTCACAGGGTAAAACTGGAGACGTGATAGATTGGATTCAAAATTGGCTTGGCCATGAAAGACAGAAGGAAGTGGTGGAGGGGGGTTATTCTGACTGGAGGTCCGTGAACAATGGTGTTCTGCAAGGATCGGTGCCGGGACTTCTGTTGTTTGTGATATATTAATGATTTGGATGAAAATGTGGGTGGGCTGATTAGTAAGTTTGCAGACGATGCAAAAATTGGCAGAGTTGTGCATAGTAAGGTTGTCAAAGGATTCAGCAGGACAGAGATCAGTTGGAAATGTGGGTAGAGAAGTGGCGGATGGAATTTAATCCGGGCAAGTGTGAGGTGTTGCACTTTGAGAGGTCAAGTGCAAGTAAATGGCAGGACCATTCGGAGCATTGATGTACAGACAGATCTTGGGGGTGCAAGCACATAGCTTCCTGAAAGTGGCAACACAAGTGGATAGGGTGGTAAAGAATGCATACAGCAGGCTTGTTTTCATTGTTTGGGGATGTGAATATAAAAACTGGGAAGTCATGTTGCTGCTGTATAAAACTTAGGCCACACTTGGAGCATTGTGTGCTGTTCTGGTTGTCACGTTACGGGAAGAATGTGGAGGCTTTGGAGAGGGTGCGGCAAAGGTTCACCAGGATGTTGCCCAGACTAGAGAGTATAAGGTGAGGTTGCACAAACTTAGCTGGTTTTCTCTGGAGTGTTGGAGGCTGAGGAGGCGACCTGATAGAAGTATTAAAATTATGAGAGGCACAGATCGGGTAGGTAGTCGAAGTCTATCTCCCAGGGTGGAAATGTCAAATACTAGATCGCATAGCCTTAAGGCGAGAGGGAGAAAGTTTAAAGGAGATTTAAGTGGCAAGCTTTCTTACACAGAGGGTGGTAGGTGCCTGGAACTTTTGGTGCACTCTCTCCAAAGCCTCCACATCCTTTCTGTAATGTGACGACCAGAACAGCACACAATATCCCAAGTGTGGCCTAAGTTTTATACAGCTGCAACATGACTTCCCAACTGCCAGGGGAACTGGTGGAAGCAAATGTGGTGGTAACATTTGAGAGGCATTTAGAAAGACACGTGAACGAGCAGGAAAGGTGAGAGATATAGACTATGTGCAGTTTAAATTGACGTCATGGTTGGCACAGACATGGTGGGCCTACACTGTACTGTTCTATGTTCAGTAGAGCAGTCCCTCCCTAGGAGCACTGTTCACCACAAGGATCAAAAAAGCAGCTCACCACCAGTGCTCAAGGCAATTACCATTAGCTGGACCATTGACACCCATAGCCCGAGAATGTATTTAATAAAAATCGCAATTGAAATAGCAGATATAATGGGCCAAATGATGGTGCTGAGACAGACAAGACTGCAACAAAAATCCCAAGTACCTACAAATCACACAATTAAATTTACTTGTTTTATAATCAACAGTCACACAAAGTAATAGCTGATTATATTAGAACTTAGAACAGTACAGCAAAGCATCAGACCCTTTGGCCCACAACATCTGTGCCAACCATGATGTCAAATGAAACTAATCCCATCTGAAATATGTGGCAAGGGATGAGTGCTTTCTCATATTGAAAGCACTATTCCCAGCCAAGATGCTGATGACAGGCTGATTCCCTCCTTAGTAAACCTTGGAGAACAGACTGAGTGATTTTACCCAAATAATTTGCATGTTCTAACTATCCTCCACTCACTGTATCTCGCCAGAGAAAAATCACTCTGCTTTTAAATAGGGTGAGTTACTTCTTCAGTCACAGACTCAGAACGCAGCAGACTCTTTATAAATAAACTCCCTAAATAGACTTTGTTTGCTTTGCTATTTCTTGAGAAAGAAATCTCTGTTTATATATTGTCTACAGTGAGCGTTCCCAGGCCCCAGTTTATTTGACAGACACAGTGCTGTCAAGAGAGTAACATAAAAGGTGCAGATTTCAATGGCGACAAGTTTTTAAACTTCTTAAATTATACATGCCAGATTTATATATATTTCAATCGGCCAGAGGTTAAGAGTACTTTTTCTTGCCAACCAGAAAAATCTCAGCAAAACAAACAGAAAATAACTTTTTAACTCCTGAGGTGCTGGTTCACGGAGGTAAGTTTGAAGTGCCATTGGAAGGAGACGAGATGTTTCTGTTTTGCTCAGTGCACTCAGTAAGCAGCACAATGGGAGATCTTTCATGTAGCTGACATGAGCAGAACGGGCCAAATGGCCTCTTTCTGTGCTGAGAATTTCTATATTTCCACAAGCATTCAATGTCTTTACAAACAAAAAAAATTGATGTTGCATTTAATTCTCAATAATGTTCTTCAAGTCTTTTGAAATGTCTGTTGATATTTTGGGTTCAGTCATAGCAGAGATAGCCGATGAGTCTTGGGGCAATGTTTAACTGGTGGATGGCTTGTAACCTTCGAGGACCAAGCACTTTCCTCAGGGTCAGCCTGCAGTGGTGTGCCAAGCTCATTGGTGTACCTAAAGTCAAAACATAACCTTTAATAGCAATAGTTAAAAAAACACTCTTGTATAATCCCAAAATATTTTAACATTCCAGAATTTTCATCGGGGGCTTTTAAGACGGGCTTGGATGGGCACATAAATGAGAGGAAAATAGAGGGATATGGGCATTCTGTAGGTAGGAGGGAATAGCTATGTCGGCACAACATTGTGGGCCGAAGGGCCTGTTCTGTGCTGTACTGTTCTATGTTCTAAAATGAGAGAAGAATCAGGAGAGGAGACCAAACAGGAGCTTTTATGAAGGAGTGAAGTGGCAGGGTAAAGAGATTTATGGGGCACTTACATTAACCAATACCAGGGAAGGCACAACATTGTGGGCTGAAGGGCCTGTTCTGTGCTGCACTGTTCTATGTTCTATGTATGTTCTAATGCAATCCCTCAGTATCCCACCACACCATTGCATCAACCTCTCCAATTCATTCATCCAGATATTACGGTTACCACTCTCACTCCAGCATTATAATTGCCCAAAATTTCACTTCCAATGGATTATTAAGTCCAAACAAAGTCCTTATGTAGAACAGAGCCTGTCAGATTGCAGTCCCGAGTCCCATGTCTGCTGCACTGTTCACCAGGGCTCACCCGACCCCAGATCTCACAGGTCAGCTCTCTGCGCCGAGAGCAATTCATTGCTGGGTTCATGCTGGGTTCTAGCACAGTGGCACAGGGAGAGAAGGGGAGCATCCCAGACTTCTAGCAGAGCAGCTTCTTAAAGTACAGGAGGGAATGTAGCACTGAGCGTTCAAGCCAGGAGTGCCATAACAAATCAACAATCCTTTTGTTTTACTTTCATGGTCATTGCATTCATAGAACACTACAGCACAGTACAGGACCTTCGACCCACAATGTTGTGCTGACATTTTATCCTGCTCTAAGATCTATCTAACCCTTCCCTCCCACATAACCCTCCGTTTCTCTATCATTCATGCGGCTATCTAAGAGTCACTTAAATGTCCCCAATGTATCTGCCCCCACAACCTCTGCTGGCAGTGCGTTCCATGCACCCACCACTCTCCGTGTAAAAAACTTACCTCTAACATCCCCCTAATACCTTCCTCCAATCACCTTAAAATTATGCCCCTTTGTGTTAGCCATTTTCACCCTGGGAGTGGTGGAGACTTTGAACGCAAAAAATACAAACAAGCCTAGCACCATTGCCACTCACGTGGCTCCCTGAGGTGATACCACTTTCATTGTTCGAGGGGCTTCCCTACCCGACTCTGCCCCTCCATGTGCCGTAGCAGAAGGAGCCCAGACTGTGGTCCTTCCCCATAGCAATGGCTGCACCGAGCTTCAGTGCGTCCCTCAGCACGTACTCCAGCAGCCTGGACCGTGCAGCATTCCCTGACAGGCATCTCGCAGTGCTGGAAGACCAACAAGTTTCAGGCAGACAGAAGAGTGTACTTCACCGAGTTGACGACCTTCCAGCAGTACTTGATATCTGTCTCAGCGTGTGTGTCCCTGGGAACAGCCCGTAGATCAGAGAGTCCTCTGTTACGCGGCTGTGGGAGGTGAACCGGGACACAGACCCTTACATCTGTCTCCACACCCTGTTAGCAAATCCACAGTCTACAAAGAGGTGGGTGATCATTTCTTCCCCACCATAGCCAAATCAACAGAGTGCCGGTGTACACACCCATGTTCTAATAACTGCTTGCATTGATGAGACAATTACTAGGTCAGAATGCCTCAAGCTATTTCACACACTTTTACACTATGGTGACTTTATTAAACAGATAAGACTGTCATAAACTGTATGGAAATATTAATATAAAACAGAAGGCAATTTTTTCTCTGGATGGTTGGTACTGTATTGGAGCAATTCTTTTTTAAATGTTCTTGTAATGAGAATCAGTGCTGGTATAGTGTCGTGCCTTCAGTAATGGGCTAATGAGTGGGAGGCAGTGGTGTGTCAAGGGTTGCCAGGTCTCGTTGGAACCATTCCTGGAAGAGTCACAATAGGAAACTGCAGCACCCGGTTAAGCTGCCTTTTCCTTCCTGCCAACACCCCACCCACTTCCAATGTTTTTACAAATGCTCAAAGCAAGTGGTAAAACACAACACTTTTGTAAATCACTTATGGAGCAGCAGTGGCTATAGAGTCAATTACATCAGTAAAAAGAGATTGCAGAATGGGGGAACAGTTGGTGGAAACATCAACAAAAAAGTCATTCTTGGTCATGTGCATTGACCACACAATCTGGTAATACATACACATTGTACTGAGATTTCATAATGCAGTCCATCTGGTCAAAGAGGAGAATTTCCAAAGCTAACTCCAATATGCAGCAGAATGTGAGGGGTAGGGGTGTGTGTGTGTGTGTGTGTGTGTGTGTGTGTGTGTGTGTGTGTGTGTGTGTGTGTGTGTGTGTGTGTGTGTGTGTGTGTGTGTGTGTGTGAGAGAGAGAGAGAGAGAGAGAGAGAGAGAAAGAGAGAGAAAGAGACCTAGGATGAAATCCCAACCCATGACCAATTCAATCTGGAACTTTCTCCTTATGAGTTATAAACTAATTGAATGGGGGAATCGGGGTTAAGGTACTGAGTTCAGTTGGCCACAGCAGAATCTTTCACTCTTGGAGTCTTCAGGATATCCTAAGAGAACAGACAAACTTGATCTGGATAGGACTTTTCCAATAACTATATTGACTTGCTTTCCATTAGGATCAGCAGATAATAGACAGCAACTTATATACTCTCCCAACCTCCTACCCTACCTAAACCCATTGGGGTAGCACCTACACAGCCATCCAAGGTAAGGATCTATCCTAGGCCTGCATCTTATCCACATGTTGATACTTGGCAACTACAGATGAAAACCTGGCATCAAACTGAAGGCATCCAGTTTTCAGCTGCACTTCTAACTTAACCCCTCCAGATTCTCTAAACAATCAGAGTGCTTTCCATAACTGGATGAAAAAATTATTTTGCCCTACTTATATAACGGGAAAACTGAACTTGCCTACTGTCCTGATCCTAGTACAATAAGATGGACTCTTGACCTCACAATCTATCTCGTTGTGACCTTGCACCTTATTGTCTGTCTGCACTGCATTTTCTCTGTAGCTGTCGACGACACTTTATTCTGTATTCTGTTATTGTTTTACCTCGTACTACCTCAACGCACTGTGTAATGAATTGATCTGTATGAACGGTAGGCAAGACAAGTTTTTCACCTCGGTACAAGTGACAATAATAAACCACTTCTAATTCTGATTCCTTTTCTCACCCTGACAACAGTCTTAATTTTAACCAGATCATTCACAATCTTGGTGCCATATCTGATTCAAGCTGAGTTCTTGCATCTTGGACACTTCCTATTTCCACCTCCAAAACTGAGACCAGCGATAGACAAGTGAATGAACCAGGGGTTTGCCAGATCAGCATGACCCATGTGTGCAGTGGTGGGAAGGTTTAACTGTGCACCATCATTTCAACGCCACATGAGTACTTGCTGTTAAAGTTCCTTACTCTGGTAATATTTCAGGCACTCTGCAGAAGGGGATCCAGACTGAGTGTAGTCCAAAGGTTTCCGCCCTCGGTTGTCTTGTGCAAAAACATTGGCTCCATAGTCGATGAGCATTTTGATCAACTCCACATTCTTAGCCTTGGCTGCAAGGTGAAGAGCAGTTTCATGGAGTTTGGCACCATTCACATTTGCCCCTGGAGAACAAAAATAACACACAAGAGAAAAACAGATGACCCAAATTGCACTTACATAGCTCCCACCACATTTTCCAAAACCAGATTACCAAAAACGGAGCTTTGGAGGATAGATTGGCAGGAGGAGGCCAATGCGTAGTAGTGGGAATGCTCTAAGTTTGTGGTTAAGACAGTTTGCTGCTTCAGAATAGAGTAGGTTCACTTTCTGAACACGGTCTGCCCTAGAGTCCACTGACAAAGGACTGCTCAATACCAAGTGTGTGAGGAGATGGATCTGGTCCATTCAGTGCAACTGACATCATCTTAAAGTCTGCAATACATCCACAAAGGAAGCCATAAGTTTCAAGCAGGCCAACACAAACCCTTTTCATTTACAGAAACCCACCTGCATTAAGCAAAAGCTTTGCACAATCGATGTGTGGCCTTGCACAAGCCACATGTAACGGGGTTCCAAAGTGGCAGTCGTAAGCCTCCAGGTTTGCACCTACATCAATGAGCAGCCTCATACACTCCGCACTACCTGAAACAGAGGAAAACATAGTTAAAGCAAAACTATCAGCATCCTCTTGTACTGCTTCCCCCTTCCTCTCCCCTATGAAATAGAGCGCTCCACTTGACAACCTTTTCCTTGATGTAATTGGTAGTTAGTTTATTATTGTCATGCGTACCAAGGTACAGTGAAAAACTTTTGTTTGCATGTCATCCAGACAGGTCATTCCATATATAAGTACATCAAGGCAATATAAAAGGAAAAAAACCAGAATGCAGAACATAGTGTTACATTTACAGAGAAAGTGCACTGCTGATAGATAAATAAAGTGCAAGGGCCATGATGAGGTAGACTGAGAGATCAAGAGTTCATCTTTAGCAATATAAGAGGTCTGTTCAAGAGTCTGATAACAGCAGGATAGAGAAATAAAGGACTGCAGATGCTGGAATCTAGATAAAAAACACAATGATGCTGGAGGAACTCAGCAAGCCAGGCAGCATCCGTGGAGAAAAGCAGGCGGTCAACGTTTCGGCTCTGGACCCTTCTTCGGGACTGAAGACAGGGAAAGGGGAAGCCCAGTATATAGGAGGGAAAAGCAGAGCAGTGACAGGTGGACAAAAGAGGGGAGGCGGGGTGGGCACAGGGTGGTGATAGGTAGATGCAGGTAAGAGATAGTGATAGGCAGGTGAGGGGGAGGAGGGGAGAGCAGATCCACCGGGGGTTGGGTCAAAGGTAAGCAGAGAGAGGGAAAAAAACGGCTAGGAAAGGGAAGAAGAGAAGAAGCTTGGTGGGGGGGTGTTGTGGGGAAAAGGGGGGGGGGGGTGGGGAATTGCCTAAAGTGGGAGAATTCAATGTTCTTGCCATTAGGCTGCAAGGCTCCAAGACGGAAAATGAGGTGCTGTTCCTGCAGTTTGCGCTTGGAATTCTCCTGGCAGTGGAGGAGGCCGAGGACTGACACATCAGTGATAGTGTGGGAGGGGGAGTTGAAGTGACTGGCAATGGGGAGATGCAGATCGCGGTTATAGACAGAGCGCAGGTGTTCTGTGAAATGGTCACCTAGTCTGCGTTTGGTCTCACCAATGTAGAGGAGCAGGGTAGAAGCCGTCCTTGAGCCTGGTGGTACGTGTTCTCAAACTTTTGTATCTTCTGGGAGAAGAGAGAATGACCGGGGTGAGTGGGGTCTTTGATTATGCTGGCTGCTCTCTCGAGGCAGCAGGAAGTATAGAGTCCATGGGAGGGAGGCTGGTTTGTGTGGTGGACTGGGCTGCATTCACAGCTCTTTGCAATTTCTTGGGCAGAGCAGTTGCCATACCAAGCTGTGATGTATTCAGACAGGATGCTGTCTATGGTGTATCTGTGATCTGACCCTTCTTATTCCCTGGAAATTTTTGGTGACTCCAAAATAAATATGCATCATAATTGCCTTTATACTGCAAATAAACAAATTACAGTAAACTCCAATAATCCAGCACCCTTGAGACTTCGGTGGTGCTGGACTAACAGATTCTCTGGACTATTGAATGTTACACTGATTGATACCCAAGCACCCTTCTGATTAAGTTTCTTTACATGTTCTACAGTAGTACAATACATTTACCAGTGAACCCAGTCAGCTTAAGGAGAGCCCTCAGAATTCTTGCTGTGGTCATAAACCTACCCACATTCCTGACCCTTGGTTCTCCAGATCCCAATCCTGGCTCTGACTGTGCACTCAGCCCATAGTCTAGGTCCTGATCCCAGTCACAAACCAGACCCAACCCCAGTTCACACTCTGGACTAATGAGTGAGCCAGATGCCAGAACATCAGGATTCCCAATCAATCGGATGCTGGATTATCCGAGTTTTACTGTGCATTAAAACTTCTGTTTAATGGTGTTGTCCTAGCAGCCAGTTACCCTGCCAAATGAAAAAAAAATTAAACTAATATCACACAAGCAAGCATCCATGGAACTGCAAGTGCAGTTGTTGGGAAATAATATTCCACAAAAAGCTGGCAATGGGCTCAGTGCAGGTCAGCCCCAGATAACAAATGGGTTCATTATTTACTGAAATTCATATCAATTTTGCCTTAGTTGGAAAATATGCAAAAATCACGTAATATAGTACCTCCACAGTATTTGTAATGAACGGCATAAAAGTACATAAGACTGATAAGAAAGAACAATTACATAAAATGGGGAGAGAGAGGAAACTAGTTTTGCCATTCATAGGAATGAACATACATATGTACATCTGATTTCTGAATTTAATAATTTTATGGGAGCTCGTTCGTATGTAGGGGTGTCCATAAGTCAGGTGTTCATAATACAGGTATGGCCAGAAAGACCACACTCTTGTGTGTTAATGATCCACTCCTTGCTTATTGGGACAGACGCATACAGGTTCTCCCCAGCTTACCAACGTTTCACTTACATACAGCCATACATATGAACTAGCGTTTGGGAGACTGCCAGTATGGATCTGCTGGCTGTTCTGTGGCTGCAGGCATCTTCTACCGCCTGGGAACTCAGTTCATGGCCGTATTTCCAACTTGCAACCTGTTCGGGTTACCAATGGTGCACAGGGACCCTGCTGTTACCTGGGGACAACCCATAATTGCTTGCTGCCAGAGACCACTGGTTATTTGGAGATGCACAGATTGGCTCCAAACTTTCTTCACTCTGTCCAGACAAATCTCCAATAACGACTCCTCCTGAAAAGCCTTTGGAGGTCAGGAGCCCAAGACATGAACATCTTTGCACTGTGCTCTGGCACCTCCTGGTGGCTTTACAGGAATGTTCATCAAATCCCACTGTTTGGGTACAAAGTAAAACGGTGCAGTCCTGTTCATCTTGTTCGTTCTGCGTTCACTTCAGGTACAGTGGTGTAGCAGGGAGGATTCTGGACCTTCGATCCCAAGAGATTAGTTTGAATTGCACTGTGGAAGCCGGGGAATTGAAATACAAGAAATTAAATTAATCTGGAATTAAGAAGAAAGCTTCTGCCTCAGCAACAGTGATCATGAGATTACTGGATTGTCGTAAAAACACCTCTGGTTCACTGATGTTCTTCAATGGAAGGAAATCTGTCCTCCTTACTCAGTCTGGCCCACTGTAACTCTAGACCCAGTAATTTCTTTCTGCCTCCTCAGTTTTGCCAGTGACCTGGGTTCAATTCCGGCTGCAGTCTGTGAGGAGTTTGTACGTTCTCCCCGTGTCTGCGCGGGTTTCCTCCGAGTGCTCCGGTTTCCTCCCACATTCCAAAGACTTATGAGTTAGGAAGTTGCGGGCATGCTATGTTGGCGCCGGAAGCGTGGCGACACTTGCAGGCTGCCCCCAGAACACTCTACGCAAAAAGATGTATTTCACTGTATGTTTCGATGTACATGTGACTAATAAAGATATCTTATCTATCATGGGGAACAGGCAAAGAAGGTCAGCAATGTCCACATCCCATAGAGCAATAAATAAAGCAAAAGTTTGGAAATAAAAATCATCTATTTACAATCTTTTCCATTGACATAAAATCAAAACCAAAACCAATACTCACTGACAGAAAATAATGGACCGGAATAGCTGCAGGACATTGTACAGGACAATAACGGAGATCCCAGTTTTCTAGTTTTACCAGGAACAGGTTAAAGGACATGAATGATCCAGTTACACTGAAGGTTTTGAAGCATAACCTCTTGTTGCTGTTTCCTCTTGCGGGATCTCTCAGCGAAGAATCCTATTTATCCCAGATACAAGGTACATGCCTTAATTACTGACCAATAAGAAAACGTACGGGACTTGCAACTTACCGATCATACAGGCCTCGTGCAATGGTGATGCCGTGAAGTTGAGTGGATTTACATTTGCTCCGTAGGTCAACAGCAACTTGACACATTCAATGCTACCAACAGCACAGGCGTCACAAAGTGGAGTACTCCCATCAATGTTCCTGGCTTCGATCTGAGAGACAGATTGTAAAGATATAAATAAGTTCATTGTTTTAAAATAGAATTATGTCTGAATCACAAACAGCAAATCAAAACTCCTTCAGACTGAATGCTTATCTTTTGACTCCAGTGACAATCCAGAAAGAGACGAGACGCAAAGGGGCTTGAGCAACACTGGATGAATCTTCAGAATATTGGACAGGATATTGATATGGATGAGTTCTTCTTGTTTGCATATATTCAGCAATTAGCTTGATGGCCTAACAAACTCAACAAAGGTAAATTCAGCTATAATTAGACAATATGTTTTTATTAAATGATTTGGAGAATACAAGGTAAAAACTTGGTTTGAAGCTGTAGATGCCTACAAGGAGAGCTGTTGTGAATAGTCTAGATAATTGCAAGAGCATTGAGTTGCAAAAGTCTAATACAGGTATAACAACTGATTAGGAAAGTTGCAGAATTTTTTTTATTTTTGCTACAGTAATTGAATAAGATAAGATTTCTTTATTAGTCACATGTACATTGAAACACACAGTGAAATGCAACTTTTGCGTACTGTGTTCTGGGGACAGCCCGCAATTGTTGCCACGCTTCCCGACACCAACATAGCACGCCCACAACTTCCTAACCCGTACGTCTTTGGAACGTGGGAGGAAACCGACGCAGACACGGGGAGAACGTACAAACTCCTTACGGACAGTGGTCGGAATCCGGATCGCTGGCGCTGTAATAGCATTATGTTAACTGCTGCACCACCGTGTTGCCCAAATCAAAACTAGGAAGATTATGCTTCAATTATATAGGGCTAGGAGATCACATTTGGAGTATAGTATACTATACGGTGCTCCTGATTTAACGATGAGATGTTAATGTGTTGGAAGCAGTTTGAAGAAGATCTGCTAGACTAGTACCTGGCATGGGCTGGTTGGCTTAGGAGAAAAGGTTGGACAGACCAGGATTGTCTCCAGTGAAGTTTAGGAAAGTAACAGGGATATCAAAAAATGGAAGGCAGGGAGGATGTTTCCCCTTGTGGGAGAACCTAGAACTAATGGTGCAATACACACAATCTGCTGGAGGAACTCAGCAGGTCGAGCAGCATCTGCAGGAAGAAGGGAATCCTCAACGTTTCGAAATGTCGACAATTCCTTTCCTCCCCCAGATGCTGCTCGACCCACTGAGTTCCTCCAGGAGATGGTTTGTTGCTCCAGATTCCAGCATCTGTCTCTTGTGACTCCTAGAAGTAGTGATCACTGCTTAAAAATAAGTAATGCCCATTTAAAGCAGAGATCAGGTGATTTTCTTTCCTCTCAGAGGGTTGAGAGTCTTTGGAACTCTCACCCTCAAAAGACAGTGGGAGCTATTTTTAAAGTAGAGGTAAATCTATATTTGAAGAGCAAGGGGTTGAAACATTATGGCAAGAAGACAGAAATGCAGAGTTGAGGTTACAGTCAGTTCAGCATTAATTTTATTAACCGGCAAAGCATGGGGGTTAAATGACTTAGTCCTGCTCCTCTGAGTTCCCGTGGAGTTCTTTACACGTGGACTTGCTAGAAATAAGATGCTGTATGTTCTGTTTCTTTTGAAATGACAATAAATAGTTAATTATTAGACATCTTACGGCCTCTATCTTTCCCAGGCCTGTTTTAAAATTCCAAAGAATTATACCATCCAGCATAGATCTTTGTCTGCAGCTGGCCAGAAACAGAATATTGTGTGGAATGTGGACATTTCACCACGCCTTAGGTTTCAGAGTTTAACATCTGTCAATTCAAGTTCCTGTTTGAGGCTGGATCTGCAGAAAGCATAACTACTTCCAGATTTTGCCCAAGAAAATGTTAACGTTTCATTGAAACAGTGGAATAAACTTTTGAGATTTGAATAAAGTTATTCTTCAAGGAACTAGTTAGGGTAGATAACCTTATTGTCTACCTGCAATGATGCACTTCCCTGTAGCTGTGACACTTTACTCTGTATTCTGTTATTGTTTTTACCCTGTACTACCTCAATGCACTGTGTAATGAATTAATCTATATGAACGGTATGCAAGACAATTTTTTCACTGTACCTTGGTACAAGTGACAATAATAAACCAATACCAATACCAATAACTATGCCCTCATATTTCAGTAATCCAGAAGCAATCTACAGTCTTGCCTTTACTGCAAACAACCATCTCTTAAGATATTTTAGTGTTTTGAAATCTTCAACCAAACCCAGGTCTGTTCTACACACTTGTTATTGAAGGGAATGGCCACAGGGGTACCCTGCACTGACTGCCTATTCCCAATCTTAAGAAAGAGAATAGGCAGTCAGTGCAGGGTACCCCTGTGGCCATTCCCCTCAATAACAAGTATATCATTTTGGATACTGTTGGGGTGGGGGGGTGGGGGGGAACCTAACAGGGGAAAGCCACAGTGGCCGGGTCTCTGGCACTGAGTCTGACTCTGTGAAGGGAAGGGGGTAGAAGAGGACTGCGGTAGTGATAGGGGATTCATTGGTTAGGGCAACAGATAGAAGGTTCCGTGGACGTGAACGAGACTCCCGAACAGTACGTTGCCTTCCGGGTGCCAGTGTCAGAGACGTCTCGGATCTAGTCCACAGCATTCTTAAGGGGGAGGGTGAACAGCCAGAAGTTGTGCTACATATTGGTACCAATGACATAGATAAGGAAAAAGGATGAGGTTCTAAAGAGGGAAAATAGGGAGTTAGGAAGGAAGCTAAAAAAGCAGGACCTCAAGGATGGTAATCTCTGGATTGCTACCTGTGCCACGCACCCGTGAGGGTAAGAATAGGAAGATATGGCAGATGAATGCGTGGCTGAGGAGTTGGCGCAAGGGGCAGGGTTTCAGACTTGTGAATCATTGGGATCTCTTCTGGGGAAGGTATGACCTGTACAAAAGGGATGAGTTACACCTGAACTTGAGAGGGACCAATGTCCTTGCGGGCAGGTTTGCTAGCGCTGTCGGGGAGGGTTTAAACTGGGTTGGCAGGGGGATGGGAACCAGAGTGTTTGGTCAGATGACGGAGCGGTTGGTGTAAAGGTGGATGCATTATGCAGAGAGACTGTAAGGAAGGATAGACAGTGGATAGGGCATAAACGCAGTCAGTTGGAGGGGTTGAAATGTCTTTAATTTAATGCGAGAAGTATTGAGAATAAGGGTGATGAACTCAGATCATGGATCAGTACAGGGAATTACGATGTTGTGGCCATTACAGAGACTTGGCTGTCGCAAGAGCAGGATTGGCTGCTTGATGTTCCGGGGTTTAGATGTTTCAAAAGGGATAGAGAAGGAGGAAAGGGGGGGGGGGGGGGTACCAGAGGATTGGAGGATGGCAACTGTTGTTCAAGAAAGGTAATAGGGATAATCATGGGAATTATAGACCAGTGAGTCTTACGTCAGTGGTGGGCAAGCTATTGGAGAGGATTCTTAGGCACAGGATTTACGAGCATTTGGAGAAGCATAGTCTTAATAGGGATAGTCAGCATGGCTTTGTGAGGGGCAGGTCATGCCTCACGAGCCTAATTGCGTATTTTGAGGAGGTAACAAAACAGATTGATGAAGGTAGAGTGGTGGATGTGGTGTATATGGTCTTTAGTAAGGCATTTGACAAGGTTCCCCATGGTAGGCTCATCCAGAAAGTCATGAAGCACGGGATCCATGGAGACTTGGCTGCGTAGATTCTGAATTGGCTTGCCCACAGAAGGCAGAGGGTGGTAATAGATGGAGAATATTCTGTCTGGGGGTCGGTGACTAGTGATGTTCCACAAGGATCTGTTCTGGGGCCCCTGTTCTTTGTGATTTTTATAAATGATTTGGATGAGGAAGTGGGGGGATGGGTTAGTAAGTTTGCGGATGACACGAAGGTTGGAGGGGTTGTGGATAGTGTAGAAGGTCCAAGGGAACAATAGTTGCCATCCTTCAATCCTCTGGTACCACTCCTATTGCCAGGGAGGATGCAAATATCATCAACGCCCCAGCAATCTTTTCCCTTGCTTCCCGTAGTAACCTGGATTATATCCTGTCATAGGTTACAACAGGATATAGACAGGATACAGACTTGGGCAGAGAAGAGGCAGATGGAGTTCAACCCGGAAAAATATGAAGTGATACACTTTGGAAGAATGAACATGAAGGCAGAGTACAAGATTAATGGCAGGATTCTGAGCAGTGTGGAGGAACAGAGGGATCTTGGGGGCCATGTCCATAGATCCCTCAAAGTTGCCACACAAGTTGATCGAGTGGTTAAGAAGGAGTATGGAGTGCTGGCCTTCGTTAGTCGGGGGATTGAGTTCAAGTGCTGCTAGATAATGCTGCAACTTTATAAAACTCTGGTTAGACCACACTTAGAGTATTGTGTTCAGTTCTGGTCACCTCATTATAGGAAGGATGTGGAAGCTTTAGAGAGGGTGCATAAGGAGATTTACCAGGATGCTGCCTTGATTAGAGAACATGTCTTATGAGGAAAGGTTGAGCGAGCTGGGGCTTTTCTCTTTGGAGCGATGCAGGAAAAGAGGTCACTTGACAGAGGTATGTAAGATTATGAGGGGCATAGGTGGAGTGGACAGCCAGCACCTTTTCCCCAGGGCAGCAAGAACCAATATCAGAGGACATCCATTTAAGGTCAGAGGAGGAACGTTCAGGGGAGATGTCAGTGGTAGGTTCCTTACACAGAGAGTGGTAGGTGCCTGGAATGCACTGCCGGGGTGGTGGTAGAGGCTGATACAATAGGGACATTTAAAAGACTCTTAGATAGGCACATGGAAGTAAGAAAAATGGAGGGTTATGGGCTGTGCAGGAGGGAAGGGTTAGACTGATCATGGAGGAGGTGTTCATATAGTTCGACACAACATCGTGGGCCGAAGGGCCTGTACAGTGCTGTACTGTTCTGTGTTCTATGAAATGAATATTTCTCTGTTGCACCATTTAAAGTAGCTTATTATGTTCTGGATATATTGTTATTATTCTTTGAATATGGTTGTTTACATTAAGAGTTATTCAGTCACCTTTTAAGCGAAAAAGAGTCACATTTTTGTGGTGAAATGTGACTTAGCATTTCACTTTGCTTTGGGAACAGTTGTAGCAAGAGGTCAGGCTGGCAGAAGGGATGCAGGAAAACAGGAGAGGCAAGCTGCTGTGTTAATCCTTTATATCCTCTGGAGACTGCAGCAGCACATTGCTGTTAAAGACCCAGGAGCAAAGCTGCTAAAGTATATCCTGGGGTGAAAAACACGATGGTGCTGGAGGAACTCAGCAGGTCAGGCAGCATCCGTGGAGAAAAGCAGGAAGAAGGGTCCTGTCCCAAAATGTTGACCAGTCCTGAAGAAGGGTCCTGACCCAAAACGATGACCAGTCCTATAGAAGAGTCCTGACCCAAAATGTTGACCTGTCCTGAAGAAGGGTCCGAACCAGAAACGTTGACCACCTGCTTTTCTCCACGGATGCTGCCTGGCCTGCTGAGTTCCTCCAGCATTATCGTGTTTTTCACCTAGATTCCAGCAACTGCAGTCCTTTATTTCTCCTCTGTCCTCCACAATCAGCCTTTTGCAAAGCATGTCACTTTCCCCAGTCACCTCTAGATGTCACTGCATACTCAATTTCCCCACCAAGTGAGGAGGACCCCGGCTGTGCTAATCCCTGCTCAACCGGAATTATTCGTCGGACCCAAGGCCTGAAACCTCTCCCAGGAGGCGGTCCCACACAACATGAGCCGCCTTGCAGAGGTACCCACTGTGCCGTTTCGTGATGCACCAAGGCGGTTCTTGTACAGGCTGCTCCTGCACACTGTACTTGCCCTCATCTGCCGCCCGGATCTGTGGCATCCCCAGTGAAGGTCTCTTTACACGGGAGTCCTCCCTCTTTCATTGGGGACCTGGGGTGGAGGGTGCTGCACAGAGCAGTGCTGTGTAACGGATTCTTTAGTGGGCTTACGGACTCCCCGGCCGCCTGTCATTTCTGCAGCCAGGAGGAGACGGTGTATCATGTATATACGGACTGTGAGAGGTTGCAGCCTCCATTTGGGTATCTGAAGGGGCTGCTCCTCAGGTTCTGGCTGCACTTCAGCCCCACGCCCCTGATCTTCAGTCACCCAGTGCGGAGGGGGGTGGGGGGAGGGGGCGGGGTGGGTGGGTCAGGGGAATCTCCTGGTCGGTTTGCTCCTGGGCCTGGCCAAGGCGGCCATTCATGGGTCCAGGCGGCGGGCAGTCGAGCCAATCGCCTGCCCCTCTTCCGGGGTTACGTCCGTGCCCGTGTGTGTCCCTGGAGAAGGAGCACGATTTATCCACGGGTACAGGGGGGATTTCCGGGACCGGTGGACACCTCAGGGGCTCAAGTGTGTTCTGGATGGAGATGGCCATGTTATAGTTTGAAACTGTGAACAGTGTGAATCATGAAGTACTGTAATGTTGTATTAATGTGATTCTGTGATCACTGACTAAACCACCTTTGGAAAAGGATCCCACTCTCAAAGCTTGAACACACCATCCATCCTGACCCTCTGCAGTACTATACTGAGAGAGGCCTGCACTGCTGGAGCTGGGACGATTTGGGTGAGACTTTAAACAGAAGTTCTGCAATGCTTCTCAGAAGTGAGGAAATGGGCCTTTGGCACTTTCCGGGTAAGAACAGCAGAGTTCACTTCAGGAGAGCTTATCCCTATGTTATAGAACATAGAACAGTACAGCACAGTACGGGCCTTTCAGTCCACGACGTTGTGCCGACCTATATAAACCTACCCCATGATCAATCTAACCCTTCCCTCCAACACACCATAACCCTCCATTTTTCTTACATCCATGTGCCTATCTCAGAGTCTCTTAAATTCCCCTGTTGTATCAGCCTCTACCACCACCCCTGGCAGTGCGTTCCAGGCCCCCACTGCTCTCTGTATAAAAAAACCTACCTCTGACATCTCCCCCTAAACTTTTCTCCTCTGATCTTAAACTGATGCCCTCTAGTATTGGCCATTGCTGCCCTGGGGAAAAGGTGCTGGCTGTCCACTCTATCTATGCCTTTTATAATGTTATACACCTCTATCAAGTCACCTCTCATTCTGCGTCGCTCCGAAGAGAAAAGCCCTAGCTCACAAGTGTTCTCTAATCCAGGCAGCATCCTGGTAAATCCCCTCTGCACGCTCTCTAAAGCTGACATCCTTCCTTATAATGAGGTGACCAGAACTGAACACAATACTCTAAATGAGGTCTAACCAGAGTTTTATACAGCTGCACCGTTACCTCGCGTCTCTTGAACTCAAATGTGTCCTGACTGTTTTTATCCCTCAGTCGACATTGCAAACTGATTATCAATTACCAACTGGTTGTTGTTTGCAGAAGAATGCTGTATTCAAATTGGTAAATAGAGGAAAGCTGTTTCCTTAGCAGACGGCTCAAAGAACAGGAACATGGATTTAAAATGCTGGGTAAAACAAAAATACCAGGGCTGTGTGTGAAAAAACGGCAAACAGTTCTGGTCTTGAGGAGTGTTGGAAGCAAAGTTAATGAGGGCTTTCAAAAGGGAATTGGATAGACACTTGAGGGAAAATACAGGCAACAGAAAAAGCATAGGGGAAATACGGCTGATGGTCCTGCTTTACTAAGTATCAGCATATGATTAATGGGCAGAAGGTAAAAATTCTATGCTTCCTGTGACAGTAATGATAGTTCACAAAATACCTTGGGATCTCTTGAGATCATGAGTGGTGCTATACAAATGCAATTCTCCCTTCCGAGGATAGAGGGACCTTTACGTGGTGGAGGGAATCTCTATGGTAAACAGTTCCTCATCAATAATGCAGCAAACTGATGTTTCAGTTTTGTGCTCTGTCACCTTGTTGTGAGATAAGCATGTTGTGAGCTTCCCTGAAATGTCACCCACACCAGGATTGCTTCACTCAGTTCACATTACACGTGAGCTCCCTGAAGTAAGATGACATTCCCAGTTGATTCTACGAATGTAAAAAAATCACATTGCAACAGATGGAATCATTCTGCAGTACATTTGATGTGTTAGTAGGTGACAAACCTGAAGCAAAAGAAAGATTTCCCCTGTAAACTGTGACAGTCAAACAGGGGGTCAAATAAACAGCTTCAAACCTCAATGTGAATTCAACTCTCACAACTACCAGAATCAATGTGTACACAGAGTACAAGTAAACGTTACTTTCACGCAGAGGGAAAACCATCACTTCAGATTTAATCTACTCTTAATTTAAAGCAGATGTATCCAGATTTTGGAAGGGAATCAGAAGGGAAAAGAACTAGAATGGGTTAAACTGATTGTCACTTACTCAATTGCTTCCACTTAAAAAGACAGGAAGAAAACAACAGGGAATTAGAAATCAGTAAGTATAATGGGGAAAATTCTAGAAACTATTATAAAAGGATATAGAACAGTACAGCACAGGAACAGGCCCTCTGGCCCATGATGTCTGTGCCAATCATGATGCCAATTTAAACTGCACATCTGCCTGCACGTGGTCTATATGCCTGGATTCCCTCCCTGTTCATGTGCCTGTCTAAAGGCCTCTTAAACCTTGCTATCATATCTGCTTCCACCTTTTCCCCTGGAACACTTGTCAAAGTCAAAGCTGAGTTTATTGTCATGCGCACAAGTACATGTGTGCACAGGTGCAATGAAAGACTTACTTGCAGCAGCATCACAGGCACATAGCCTCAGATACACAACATTCAGAAGAAAAATAAATTAACAACATAAATTACACAAACTTATACAAGAAAGAACAAAATTAGAACAAAAAAATGTCTATCGTAGTGGAAAGCGGTCAAAGTGGTTGCAGTGTTGCTTTACTGGGTTTCCTCCAGATGCTCCGGTTTCCTCCCACATTCCAAAGACACACGGGTTAGGAGCTGTGGGCATGCTATGTTGGCGCCGGAAGAGTGGTGACACTTAGGGGCTGCCCCCAGCACATTCTCAGTAACTCAAAAAGATGCATTTCAGTGTGTGTTTTGATGTACAGTACATGTGACTAATAAATAAATATCTTATCTTAGTGATTAGGGTTGTGTAGGTCAGTTCAAGAACCGAATGGTTGAAAGGAAGTAGCTATTCTTGAACCTGGTGGTGTGGGAGTTGTTATGAGGTTGCAACTTGTGGAACAGATAAGGGAGAACCAGTGGATCTCAAAAAGGTTTTCGATAAGGTCCCACAAAAGAGGTTGGTGTGCAAAATGAAAGCCGATGTAGGCTGATGAGGAGGACGACAAGTGGGTTTATCCCTTCTTGCTGGTTCACATGCTACCTCCCACGGAATCAGTCTTTGTCCATTATCACTCAGCCACCTCGGTCAGTGATGGTGCTAACAAGACACTCTTGGTGATAAACAATGAAGTCCTCAGCCAGAGTACATTTTGTACCAGTGCTTCTTCCAAGCATTGTTCAACATGGTTGAGCACTGGTTCACCAGCTAAAGGAGGTTCTCCAGGATGTGGTTTGCTTGCTTATGTTTGACCTGATGCCATGAAGTCTGGAATGGATGTTGAGGGCTCCATGGGCTATTCCCTCCCACCTGCATACCACTGTGCTGCCACCCCTGGTGAGTTATCCTGAGGCAGAAAATATCCAAGGATTGTGATGGAGGAGTCTGACATGCTGCCATAAGGTCTGATTCTGTGAGTACAACTATGTCAAGTTTTTAAGTACCTTTTTAGCAGCATGATAATTGCAGTATAAAAGCAAAAGACTGTGGATCTTCAAAATCTGCAAAAAAAACTGAGTAAAGCAAAACTACTTGAACCATTACAACTTGAGCACAGAGACCATCAAACCAGCTGAACATTTCCAGTCCTAATTCTAATAAAGTCAGTCAACATCTTTGCAGAAATGTAACAATTAAAAGTGTGCAGTCTAATACCTTCAGATGGTGATTTTCTGCTTCTATTTTTCTCTCACTAATACAATTTTTCATTCCCTTATTTATTCCTCTTTGTGTACTTTGACATTGAATTATGGTAGATGAATTTGAATTTTTTTGTCATTCATCTTTTTATCTCTTAATCCACTTTGCCGTTGTTAGCTCACATTTCCAGTATTGCAGTGGGGAATATTTATCACCAGAACATGCATGAACAAGTCAGATGAACAATACAAGTCATGAGACATTTTGTGCCAGCAAAATCTGAGTCTCTAATTTTACCCTGAACTTCCCACGTGCTTTCAAGAATACCCCAGTGAATGGTTTCACAACAGTGCACAACCAATCTGGATTGGTGTTTCTGCACAAGCGTCACCTTAAATGGCACTTAGGTAACACTTTTTTTGATTTGCCTTGCAAAACAATGACTAGAAATAATGAAAAAATATTTCAACAGCTGGTTCAGTGTCAGAGGACAAGTCTCACAAAATTCTTTCCCGATCCTACCATAATCTACAATGTTCTCTGATAACTTTCATGTATAACAGATATTGTAGTTAGTACTGCACCTTGTGACTTGAACAGGAGATCCACCAGCTCAAAAAGCAGATGGAGGACAAGTTTTAGTTCTTTATTGCAAAATTCAACTTCTGCTCAAAAGAAATACAACCAGTTTTACTATTTCTCAAGTGTTACAGTCTCACAGTATATCAATCAACACATGCCAAACATGAGATTTACATTGTGAACTCTATACACATGAAACATTGCTGCCCTTGAACATGTGCCAGATCTCTGCTCAGACTGAAGCCTGGTAAATCTCATTGTATTAACAGGTTCACAATGAAGTTATTGTTCACACTTGTGGTAGTGTTTATACTCAATAATATTTAATATAACCTTTGTATAAAAGCCCTGATGTGGCAAGATCTAATCTTGAATAAGTCTGCATATGTTGTGATTTGGCAACCAATTCGCTGCAGGTGTGGTGATTACAGAGCTCTGTCCTTGGCAAGGTCCTTTCATCTCCTTATGCAAAGATGATGATTCAGACCAGGGTTTGAGAGATGATGCAGAGCAACAGGAAATGATGCAATGCACTGGTTATGCTTCAGTTTCCAACTGGTAAAGCAGCCAGCATAATCAAAGATCCCACCCACCCCAGACATTCTCTCTTCTCCCCTCTCCCATCAGGCAGAAGGTGCAAAAGCCTGAAAACACGTACCACCAGGCTCAAGGACAGCTTCTATCCTTGTTATAAGACTATTGAACAGTTCCCTGGTACGATAAGATGGACTCTTGACCTCACAATGTACCTTGTTATGACCTTGCACCTGATTGTCTACTTGCACTGTACTTTCTCTGTAGCTGTGACCTAACTCTGCATTCTGTATTGTTTTACCTTGTACTATTCAATGCACTGTGTAATGAATTGACTGTATGAATAGTATGCAAGACAATTTTTTCACTGTACCGAGGTACAAGTGACAATAATAAACCAATACCAATCCTACTCTTTTCCATGGCAGCTCACTGACACACCTTGTAGGTCTCTGCCTCACAGCTCCAGCAACCCAGGTTCAATCCTGACCTTCTGTGTGGAGTTTGCATGTTCTCCCTGTGACCACGTGGGATTCCTGCCCAGGTACTCTGACAGCCTCCCACCTTCCAACGACGTGTGGGTTGATGGGTTAATTAGCCACTGTAAAATGCCCCTAGTGAGTGATAGAATCTGAAGAAGGGAGCGGAGGGAGTTGAGAGGATGCTATCACTGCTGTCAGACTTCTGAACCAATCACCTCTTTAACATCCCTTTCCCAGTGGTGCCGCCACATTCTCGAACCCTTAATTCTACCTCTTCCGTTATTATCACTTCAGCATTTCTTTTTGCACTACTTCAGTTTGCACTACTAGACTTTGCACCATCCTGTTGTTTCGTGCTTGTTCTTGTATTTATTATTACCATGCATACCGTTTACTCTATGAGCTTCACACGGGCAAGGAATTTCATTGCACCCTAGTATATATGTCAATAAACTAATTTGAATCCGAATCTGAATGTGGGACAATAAAATGGGATTAGCGTAAAATTAATATAAATGGGTGGTTGATGACTGTCACAGACTCGATGGGCCGAAGGGTTTATTTCCACGTGGTATGGCTCTATATAACTATAGAATGCATGAACTCCCTGACTCTTTGTACAAAGAACAATCTGTATTTATATAGTACCTATCATGTACCAGTCCCGGCAACCCAGACACTTCACATCCAGTGAAGTACTTCAGTGCAGCAACTGTTCTAACACAGAAATTGGAATAATTTGAGCATAGCAAGCTCCCACAAATAGCAACATGATAAGGACCAAAAAATCCATTTTTTAACAGTGTTGAATTATTGCCCTGGGCACTGAGATAACTTTAAATTTTGAAATATCGACATGGGATCCATTAAGTTCCCTTGGGGTAGTAGGTGGTTTGGTTTACAACTTTATGTAAAAGGCTGCACACCCTCAGAACTGCACCATTTATTAAATTTGCATTTAATTCCTGCAGAGAGACTTGAACCAACATTTCCTTTTTGAGGTAGGAGTGCCAAATTTGCTATAAGCTACAAGAGTTGAAAACCTAAGGCTGGTATTATGTAACTGCACCACATCAATGGGGTGTGGGTTCTCCTTCCACCCCAGTGGCCCCTTACTCTACAAGCCATTGCCTCTATCACCCAGACTTCTGGGAACAGAACCATACATCTCCGTTGAGGAATACATAATCAGCAGCACCCAGTGAAGATCGTACCTCTGCTCCAGCAGCAAGCAGCATCTGTGCACATTGGAGTTGACCCCGGAGGCTTGCTTCATGCAGTGGGGTTATGGAGTCCACAGTAACCACGTTCACACAGGCCCCATTTTCAATGAGTTGCTTCAGCTTAAACACATGGCCTTCTTTGACTGCTTCGTGTACAGGTGTACGGTCAGCCCAGAAACCTAAAAAAAGTAAGACATACACAAAGTTACATCTTAAATAAAAATCCCAGGAACTTTCCCTGTATAATGTACAGCCTCTCTCTTTTCCATAAAGATCCCTGTTATTATCTCAATGTTGCTGCTTCCTTTTATAGACAATAACATAAAGAAGGTGTTTCCATTAATGATGAATTTCATTTCTTTCATTCATTTTCTCGAATGTAAGAAAAATTAAGGGTGATGGGCTGTTTAGGAGGGAAGGGTTAGATTGATTGTGGGGTAGGTTTATATAGGTTGGCACAACATCATGGGCTGAAGGGCCCATACTGTGCTGTACTGTTTTATGTTCTACTTATTTATGGGATGTAGGCCATGCACTCAAGGCTGGGATCGATTGTCCTAATTGTTCCCCATGTTGAGTGGCTAATCTGGCCACATATTTCAGACCATTAGCAGGTCTGTAGTTACCCCTTTGACACTCACCAACTTTTATCGATGCACCATAGAAAGCATCCTATCTGGATGTATCACAGCTTGGTACGGCAACTGCTCTGCCCAGGACCGCAAGAAACTGCAGAGAGTTGTGGACACAGCCCAGCATGTCACAGAAACCAGCCTCCCCTCCTTGGACTCTGTCTTTACCTCTCGCTGCCTTGGCAAAGCAGCCAGCATAATCAAAGACCCCACCCACCCGGGTCATTCTCTCTTCTCTCCTCTGCCATCAGGTAGAAGATACAGGAGCCTGAGGGCACATACCACCAGGCTCAAGGACAGCTTCTATCCCACTGTGAAAAGACTATTGAACGGTTCCCTTATACGATGAGATGGACTCTGACCTCACGATCTACCTCATTGTGACCTTGCATCTTACTGCACTTTCTCTGTAGCTGTGACACTTTACTATGTACTGTCATTGTTTTTACCTGTACTACCTCAATGCACTCTGTACTAACTCAATGTAACTGCACTGTGTAATGAATTGACCTGTACGATCGGTATGCAAGACAAGTTTTTCACTGTACCTTGGTACAAGTGACAATAATAAACCAATACATATCGGCCAGAATCCAGTGGAAACGACAAGTTCCATTGAAGGATATTAGTGAACCAGGTGCTTTTTTTGTTACAATGGTCAGGTAATTTCATGGTTGCCATTGCTGACACCAGCATTTTATTGCAGATTTATTTCATGAATTTATATTCCCTGGCTGCCTTCGAGTGGTTCAAATGCACCTTTAGGTCAAATGTTGCCTAATCTCCAAGTTCTTGCAGTGGTTGGTGAATCTCTGGAATTGCATAGGTTAGATCATTGGTAGTATAAAAAGAGGAAGAAGATAAGTTTTAAAAAGATCGGGGAACTGAGGGCTCTGGGGAACAAGCACAGGGGAGAAAAGGCCTAGAGATGATCATCCATGGTTGTATTGAATGGTGGGGCAGGCTTGAGGGGTCAACTCCTACTCCTAATTCTTAAGTTCTTATGTTCTTAATACACGCTTATCCAGTAATTTAACTGCTACCGCATCACACTAAGCTTATCAGTCATTTCAGATACAGCCCTGGAGATCTAGAAACAACCACGACTACAAAGAATTAAATGGAAAAAGGGCGAGTACAACAATTCAGTAAGGTACCCAACCCCTCTGTATAATCAGCTCCCAACACATGCCAACATTGACCAAAATAAATAAGAAGAGACAGTAGAGGAGAGAGTGATTCGATGATTAAAGGTCAATTAGCTATTAAATTCTAAGATTAGCTGCAGTCCCAGTTATCAGCTAATTCGCCACAGCCCACCTCTTCCGATCTCCTTGTCCTTGTGACTGTAGCCAGCTCCCTTACATAACCACCTGCCGACTATTCCCAACATCTTCTGTTTTTACTTTAGATTTCCAGCATCTGCAGGTTTTAGGATTCTCAGCTCCTCAAACTTAATTTATGCACTTTGTCACCTCAAGCCTCAACATCAGATCACTTCCTTCCATCCAACATCCAAAAGCCCACCTGCCCCATCAAACCCTGCCACCATTATCACGGTCCTTCAAAGTAACCACAATTGCTTCAGCTTTACCTCATTGTCTTCTGCCCAGCCCCACTATGCCCTGTGTGCCTTCCCTGGTATTGGTTAATGTAAGTGCCCCATAAATCTCTTTACCCTGCCACTTCACTCCTTCGTAAAAGCTCCTGTTTGGTCTCCTCTCCTGATTCTTCTCTCATTTTAGAACATAGAACAGTACAGCACAGAACAGGCCCTTCGGCCCACAATGTTGTGCCGACATAGCTATTCCCTCCTACCTACAGAATGCCCATATCCCTCTGTTTTCCTCTCATTATTGTGCTCATCCAAGCCCTTCAAAAGCCCCAAATGAACTTGCCTCCACCACCCTATCAGGCAACGCATTCCAGGCATCCACCACTCTCTCAGTAAAAAATGTACCCCTCACCTCTGTTCCGAACCTGCCCCCCTCACATTAAATGCATGCCTTCCAGTATTGGATCACTCAATAATGGGAAAAAAGATATTGCTTGTCCACACTATCTATGCCCCTCATAATTTTATACACTTCCAACAGATCACCCCTCAGCCTCCGCCGCTCCAGGGAAAAGAACCCAACTTTGTCCAGCCTCTCCTGATAGCACATGCCCGCTAATCCAAGCTGCATCCTGGTAAATCTCCTCTGCACCCTCTCTAAAGCCTCAACATCTTTCCGATAGTGAGGTGACCGGAACTGCACGCTATACTCTAATGAGGCCTAACCAGAGTTCTATAGAGATGCAGCATAACTTCTTGACTCCTATACTCACCACCCCGATTAATAAATGCAAGCATTCCATAAGCCTTCTTAACCACCCTGTCTACCTGTGTACACACTTTCAATGAGTCATGTACTTGCACCCCAAGGTCTCTCTGCCCTTCAACACTGTTGTTGCCCTTAAGAGTGTACTGCCTCTTGACATTAGTCCTACCAAGGTGCAACACCTCACATTTATCCTGGTTAAACTCCATCTGCCATTTCTCTGCCCACATCTGCAGCTGATCTATATCACGCTGTAGCCGTCACCAGTCTTCCACACTATTCACAATTCCACCAATCTTGGTATCATCTGCAAACTTACTAACCCACCCATCAACATACTCGTCCAGGTCATTTACGTACATCACAAACATCTTATGTCCTTTCTCATCTACAAAGCACTTCAGGACATGTTAACCTATCTAATGCGCTCTGTAAAGAAATATGAAGAGACATGAGGGAAAGACAAGGAGCAAAAGAGAGGAAAGTGAAAAAGGGAGAACAGGAAGGGGTGAAGGAGGGAAGAAAAGAGAATCCAGTCTGACCTGATCAAACAGACTCTGATCAGGACAGGGCGTTAAAGATGGATTCTGCGGGGTGGTTTCCCCAGCAGACTGTCATTTAGCAGAATGCTTCACCAGTAGAGCTTTCAAACAAGAACCAAGACTTTGCTTCGTTGGTATTCCCCATTAGATCTTTCACGTATGATCAAAATATTTGCTACAAGGCACACTGCCCTCAGGATAGCTACACTGGAAATGAGTTATGACCCATCTCCTTGGTGAATGTCTTCGCCAGGACGGTCTGGGAAGAGATGCAGAGGTATTTGTCAAGATAAACAGTTAAGTTTGGGTCTGCAAACCTTCATCAGAACTGAGAAAGAGAGAGATACAAGTTATTATCCAGTAAGGAGAGAGGTGGGGGAGGGATGTGTAGAACAAAGGGAATGACTGTGATAGGATGAATTGAAATGGCGCAATGGGGGCAGTTACCAGCACATTAAGCTTTTAATCTGAGTAATGAGTTGTTCATGGTCAGATGGTGGGTCCTACAGGCTGGACTTGTACCTTCTCTCTGACTGGAAACTAACTTGCACCTCTCTCCTTCTCATTTCTGATGAAGGGTCACAGACTCGAAACATTACCCGATTCTCTATCCACAGATGTTGCCTAACCTGCTGAGTTTTTTCCCCATCATTTTCTGCTTTTGTTCAGATTTCCAGCATATGGAGTTTTTGTTTGATTTTCGTCACTATGTGTCAAGATTCATTCCAAGCAGCTTCAATAGCACAGGACTCTGTCGATATGGACTTTATATGGACCTCGTGGTGCTTACTGAAATAAGTATCAGCTGTTGCTGGGAAATCATCAATACAGTGAAAGGTGCCCTTTGATGTGTCCAAACCTCACTGGTATTCCAAAACAAGGTGTTGTCTGTGATCAGGGTTCAGGGCTTCATACTGAGGGATACACTGAAGGTGAGTACAGCAAGGCTGTCTGAGGAAGGGCCACAGTTTACAGTTCTCCTGCCATTGCACACCATTGTTTTTGAAATTTGTGTTAAAATCCCATGAACTATTTGCATTAACATTGAAAATTAATAATAACCAATGTGCTAATATGAAAAACAGAATAATATGGCATTAAGATGATGACTTGAACAATCTGTACTATGTACTTTTGATTTTTTTTAAATAAAGTGTATCTCAAAATTTTTAAAAATATCATCAGTCTCACAGAAATGCCTTGACCTCATGTCCAGACTGAATTAGCTGTCAAAACTATCAAAGAACTTAAATGTTTGGGAATTTCTGACATTTGAAATTGTTAAAAATTAATTGTATTATTACAAAATTGGAAGTCATTACTTTAATTTAAAAAAAATTAAAATAAATTCCAATTAAATACAGTTAAATTAGCCAATGATATTAAAAAAGTAATTACTTGCAGCTTACCAATCTCCCTTGTAGCTCTTGCTCTCCACTGATTAGAAGGGAGCCACTGAGCCTAGATCAGGTCTAAACCAGCAGGTTCACCAGATCAACTCTACACCCAGGATCAGAGGTCAGAGCATATTAAGACCATAAGACATAGGAGCAGAATTAGGCCATTCGGCCCATCGAGTCTGCTCCGCCATTCCATCGTGGCTGATTTATTTTTCCCTCTCAACTCCATTCTCCTGCCTTCTCCCCGTAACCTTTGATACCCTTAATAATCAAGAACCTATCGCTTTAAATATACCCAATGACTTGGCCTCCACAGCCATCTGTGGCAATGAATTCCACAGATTCACCACCCTCTGTCTAAAGAAATTCCTCCTCATCTCTGTTCTAAAGGGACATCCTTTTATTCTGAGGCTGTGCCCTCTGGTCCTAGACTCTCCCTCGACTGGAAACATCCTCTCCACGTCCACTCTATCCAGGCCTTTCAATATTCGGTAGGTATTGGTTTATTATCGTCACTTGTACCGAGGTACAGTGAAAAACTTGACTTGCATACCGATTGTACAGGTCAATTCATTACACAGTGCAGTTACATTGAGTTAGTACAGAGTGCATTGAGGTAGTACAGGTAAAAACAATAACAGTACAGAGTAAAGTGTCACAGCTATAGAGAAAGTGCAGTGCAATAAGGTGCAAGGTCACAACAAGGTAGATTGTAAAGTCATAGTCCATTTCATTTTATAAGGGAACCGTTCAATAATCTTATCACAGTGGGGTAGAAGCTGTCCTTGAGTCTGGTGGTACGTGCCCTCAGTCTCCTGTATCTTCTACCTGATGGAAGAGGAGTGAAGAGAGAATGTCCCGGGTGGGTGGGGTCTTTGATTATGCTGGCTGCTTCGCCAAGACAGCGAGAGGTAAAGACAGAGTCCAAGGAGGGGAGCCTGAGGGCACATCCGATCTCCACATAGACAGCACTGGAGGTCAGGATTCAATCCAGGCTGCTGGAGGTGTGAGGCAGCAATTCTACTAGTTGCAGCCTGTGCTGCTGCCAATTGGTATTGCATATCACCTACAGTCATCCAGATGGCAACAAGGAAGCATACAGGAATGAGATACATCGACTGGTTGAGTGGTGTCGCAACAACAACCTCGCACTCAACCTCAGCGAGACCAAGGTGTTGATTGTGGACTTCAGGAAGGGGAAGTCGGGAGAACACACACCAGCCCTCATTGAGGGGCCAGCGGTGGAAAGGGTGAGCAGCTTCAATTTCCCAGGTGTCAACATCTCTGAAGATCCATCCTGGGCCCAACACATTGATGCAATCATGAAGGCACACCAGTAGCTTTAAATGAAAACACAATGATGCTGGAGGAACTCAGCAGGCCAGCAGCATCCGTGGAGAAAAGCAGGCGGTCAACGTTTCGGGTCAGGATCCTTCTTCAGAACTGGTTTTCGCCTGCTTTTCTCCACGGACGCTGCCTGACCTGCTGAGTCCCTCCAGCATCATTGTGTTTTTCATCTAGATTCCAGCATCTGCAGTCTTTTGTTTCTCAAGTATTACTATGCCAGTAGTTCTAATTCATTAGGAGTTTGAGGAGATTTGGTACGTCAGTAAAGACCCTTACAAATTTCTACAGATGTACAGTGGAGAGCATTCTGACTGGTTGCATCACCGCCTGGTATGGAGGCTCCAATGCGCAGGATTGCAAGAGGCTGCAGAGGGTTGTAGACTCAGCCAGCCCCATCACGGGCACAACCCTCCCCGCCATTGAGGACATCTTCAAGAGGCGGTGGCTCAAGAAGGTGGCATCCATCACTACGGACCCTCACCATCTGGGACACACCCTCTTGTCATTACTACCATCGGGGAGAAGGTACAGGAACCTGAAGACCCAAACTTAATGATTCAGGAACAGCTTCTTCCCCTCCGCCATCAGATTTATGAATGGTCCATGAACACTGCCTCATTGTCCTTTTTTAGTTTACATTATTTATTTTGTAATTTATAATAATTTTTATGTCTTGCCCTGTACTGCTGCCACAAAGCAACAAATTTCACGACATACGTCAGTGATAGTAAACCTGATTCTGCCTCCCACCAACAGCTCCCGTACCTCACCTTCGCCTTCAAAGGAGACCACCCCAATCACCATGTAAGTAACTTCCAAACTTCCACTCTCCAACTCCAGCCCGTTCCACTGGTCATATCCTTTCCCCACTTTACTCCCCCAGTTGCCCAGTATCAGTTTTAAATCCTCTAGCACTTAACTTCCTTCTCTATATCTGTAACCTTTTTCTTTGCTATGTTACCAGCTACTTTCATTGTGCAGACACGTGGGGGGGGGGGGGGGGGGGAAACAAGGGAGGGAGATGAGAAGGTGGCAGTGAGAGGAAGCAAAAGACAAAACGGAAAAGAAAGGCTGAGATCACTGAGAGCACAAGATAAACAATTCAAGAGAAAGAAAGTGAAAGTAAAAAAAACAGAAAGTGAAAAAGAGCTGAGGGTTGTGAGGAAACCAGGATTATTACATACTTACAATGACTGGTAATTAAAAAAAACAACCAGACATTGTTTCATGGTGTGCAAAGTTAGCATGTTGCATTTGAGTGATTTTATTTCTATTTTAAAAAATAACAATTTCATGTCAGTGTATGCCACAGACTGGTAAAAATTAATCCCTTAAATCCAGAAATTGATATAAAATGACCCTTCAAATTTTTATCATTCACACAATCAACCTGAGTGGAGTTTACACCTTCTCCCCGTGACCACCAGGGCTTCCTCCGGATGCTCCAGTTTCTGCCCAAATCAAAGACGTATCTACAGATTGGTAGCTTTACTCCGCTCTGGTCACCAAATGACCCAGGTAGCTAAACAGGCTATTAGACTTGGAGAGAGACCATGACCGTCTGATTCTATCCTGCTTGTGAGCTTAAGTCCCACATTATCCCCATCATCAAGACATTACCGGTTTAACACTGCCCATTCTGCCTCCTAGTAATGTCCTTGGCCCTTCCTTTGTTTTCTCCAGTCTTAACCATTTGTCTCCATCCAGCCTGGCATCTCTCCGGTTCCAGAAATAACTTTCCCATCTATGCCCAAGCGGCTTCCATTCACCAATGGCCCATTCTCGTTGATCTACAATGGCTGTTGATTCACCAACACCTTAGATTTAAAAAGAAAATCATCTCTCAGGCTTTTCATGGCATCATCCACCTCTATAACTTCATCTCGCTCTGCAGTCTAGGAATTCTGCATGCCTCCATATCTGATTTCTTCTGCATCCACGATTTCCTTCGCTCCATCATCGGTGGCCACGCATTTACCTTTCAGGTCCTCTGCCACTCTCCAAAACTCTCGCTCCTCCTTTAAGATCATCCATCAGGGAGCTGGATGTGAATCTATCTGTCTGATCACCCTCCCGAACCTTCGCCCGGCATTTCACAGCGTCAGGACGCGCAAGTTGCTGCTCGAACAGGCGGGTAAACAAACGGTGAGCGACTTAAAATAGAAGCTATCTGCCGCAGCGCTCTGCGACCCATTTCCCGCAAGGTCTCAGCCAGTAAACCACACTCCCCGATGCTACTCACTGATGTCTCCCATGCCCCTCTGCACCACCACATCGCTGCTGGTATCGCCGCCTTCGCCCCTGCTGTCAATTTCCATGGTTGCTGGCATCAGCTGATTCCCGTCACGTGACTGAGGCAACAGTTGCTACATTCGGCACCCGCGCATGCGTGGAAGTCGGAACACTTGAAATCGACACGCGGAAGTGAGGATTGTATGTGCGGGTGTAGCTGTGCGTGGGTGTAACTGTGTGTGTGTGTAGCTGTGCGTGTTGTCTGTAACTGTGCGGGTGTAGCTGTGCGTGTGTCTGTAACTGTGCGGTGTAGCTGTGCGGGGTGTAACTGCGTGTGTCTGTACTGTGCGTGTGTAGCTGTGCGGTGTCTGTAACTGTGCGTGTGTAGCTGTGGTGGCGTGTCTGTAACTGTGCGGTGTAGCTGTGCGGGTGTAACTGTGCGTGTGTAACTGTGCGTGTGTCTGTAACTGTGCGGGTGTAGCTGTGCGGGTGTCTGTAACTGTGCGGGTGTAGCTGTGCGTGGGTGTAACTGTGCGTGTGTAGCTGTGCGGGTGTCTGTAACTGTGCGGGTGTAGCTGTGCGTGGGTGTAACTGTGCGTGTGTCTGTAACTGCGTGTGTCTGTAGCTGTGCGGGTGTAGCTGTGTGTATTTAACTGTGTATAGCTGTTTGTGTCTGCGTGTGTCTGTAACTGCGTGTGTAGCTGTGTGTGGGTGTAACGGTGTGGGTGTAGCTGTTTGTGTGTATCTGTGTGTGTAGCTGCTTGTGAGCATGCAGCATTTTAATGGGCGGTGTTATGAAAATGACATTCAATGAGATCCAGCCTGGGGGTAACAACCACGGTTGCGAAACCACCGAGCGCTTGTGATGATTTATTTTCCGGGAGGGGAACATACAGCTGTCAGAGGTGAAGGAAGAGTCCCAAGAAAGGCCGCAGCAAGTTCTTCCCCAATCGGTTCTTCCTCCATCTCAAGCCAGAAGATGTTGTCAAAACGTCACCGTCTCTTTCAATTACGAGGAAAAAAATTAGTCATACCGCTCATCCCACTGAGTCTGCGCCGATTAGCAAGCAACCATTTTTACTATAATTTTACCCTGACCCACTTCGTTCTCCTCACGTTCCCATCAACTCCTCCCACCTTCTATCACCCATCGACACACCACGGAAAGTTTTCAGTGACCAACTGCGTTTTTAGTGTGTGGGAGGAAACCAACGTGGTCACAGGGAGAACGTGCAAACTCCACACCGAAAGCACCGAGGTCAGGATTGAAAGGGGGTCACTGGAGCTGTGAGGCAGCAACTCTTCTAGCAGCGCCACCCATAATCTTACTTGGTTTTCACAAACATCAATGTAACATTGGCACTAAGAATGCTGGCAATATTCGGCAGATCATGGAACACAGTCAGGTGTGAAGAATAGTGTCTGTAGATTGTGCTGCTACCTGCATGAGCAGATACACAAAAGAAACTCCTTTATTGAAGGTGGTAGCTCTAAACTGCACTGCCTGGTACAACAATGTATCAAAGTACAACACATGATTACCTCAGTTTTCAAAGGCAGTCTTTCACATGCTGCATTATTTTCCATTTATAAAGTAAGCAAACATATGAGCAATCAAGCATTACACATTTGAGGTTATAATAGTAGGTTAAGTATTTCTGTATGTATAACAGTTATAAATTTAACCAATTGTAAATGCAACCTCCTTGATCTCCATGACTGCCTCAGCAGTGGACTATTTATCGTCCCCAGGATCTTCCCCTCCTGTGGTTCATGCCTCATTCACCTGGTTGCAAGTTTTCTTGGTCCATGTCCTATCCCGTGATTTCTGCATCATTGAAATCATCCTGGGACTCAAGTCCGTGCTTGTTCTGTGCTTCATGTTCTCAACAATCATCTCCTTGGGTGTTATGTTGATGTGCTGATTAATCTATGTGAACCTCCTGACTTCAGTTCCTCATCTTCACTCTATTAGTTCTGTTCCCCAATACTTCCACAATCTGTCCATGATTCCACCTTGACCATTCTCCATGACCGAGGGGCTAGACCACTCTATAAGATATCTTTATTAGTCATATGTACATCAAGAAACACCGTGAAATACATCTTTTTGCGAGAGTGTTCTGGGGACAGCCCACAAGTGTCGCCACGTTTCTGGCACCAACATAGCATGCCCACAACTTCCTAACCTGTACACCTTTGGAATATGGGAGGAAACCGGAGCACCCAGAGGAAGCCCATGCAGACAGGGGGAGAACGTACAAACTCCTTACAGACAGCGGCTGGAATTGAATCTGGGTTGCTGGCGCTGTAATAGCATTACACTAATGGCTACACTACCATGCCTGCCGTAATAGTGTCTCCCCATTGACCTTGTTCTTCTAGTTTAGTAAACTGGATTCACTGCTCACAATGTTGCCTCTTCTATCTTCCCTCTCTTTTCTTGCTCTCAGTGTTGGCTCTTCTACATTCCTTCTCAATGTTTGGTTGTACATCTCACCCCAACCTCGAGAAGTCTCAATGGTAACAAGCTCCACGGTCCAGACAGCCTGTCAACAGATGGAGTGGGTGCTGCCAGTCCCCAGCAATGTTCCACATTCAACATGCAGTCTTGTAAGCAATTCTGAGCTCTACATCTCAGCGCTGAGTCACCGCACAGCTCACCCCAGACCATCCAACACCAGCCTGCACAGCCACCCTCACCATCCTCGCCACGGGGTGATTTGTTGTAGTGACATCAGAGGGCTGCTGGAACAGCAGTTGTGTCAGTAACTCATCTCTCTTTATATGCTAAACTGATCTCTAATTTTCATTAGTGTTCTCATTCTTGGGAGTACATTCTGAGTGCTAAGCAAGATACTAGTTTAATAAAAAAAAGATTAAAGGTACCCAATAAATTACCAGACTATCATAAAAAGACATGCTAATTCAAGATCTTTGGGCAAACAAGTTTGTCATACCCAAGGTGCTCTTGACTCCCTAAAGCCTTTCCATCGTCGACAAAGCACATTAGAAGTGTGATAGAGTACTTTCCACTTGATCAAATTCTTACCTCTGAAATTCATTTCTTGCATGTTGGAACTGATATTTATGAAAGCAATCGACTACACAGAGACATTACCAAAGGCTTTGTTGGAACTTCTGTCCTAAACGAATCCTCTGTTCAAAGTTTAACTTCATTACAAATTAAAAATTTGTACAGCAAATGTTGAGTTATTAATAATTGTAAACCCTTGTTGAGATATGTCGTGTCAAGTGGTTTAAGGGGGAACATTATTGTTATTAATGTGCATGTTTCCCCAGAGTAGGTTTGCATCAGCTTACAGTTTGTCAGAATGCTACTGGCTATTGCCTAGTATTTAATCTTACACAATTCATGAAAACAGTAGCAGTCAAGTGTTGCATTATTCTTTGTTTACCATTCATTTTGTTCAACCATCTTCTTCAAAATAAAGCTTTTAGCTTAAGGTCTGAACATAAAGGTCTGGGACTATAAAGGAGGAATTATGTTTCTGTGTTTTTTTGAAAATATAATGATATTGGGATGGAACTTGCGGGCTGTTACAGTCTGTTTGCTGATGTATCAGTCACTCAGTCCCATCACTGGACTCCACATGAGATTGTTGGGTTTCTCCACTGTATTGCTGAGGAATTGCTGAGGGACATTTAAGGGACTCGGGTAGATCTTAGAGCAGGATAAAATGTTGGCACAACATTGTGGGCCAAAGGGCCTGTACTGTGCTATAATGTTCTATGTAATTGCCATTGAGATCCTACACCAGTTCAGACCTGGTATTGGATTTGAGATTCCGTTCATTTTAATGGAGATTTTTGGTCTGGCAGCAAATTCAGGATTGATTTAGAATATAATTTGTGAGTGCAATGTGTATGAGAGACTTAAACCTTAAAAGATGGAAAATATAGTCTTTGTTAGATAAAATAAGATATCTTTAGTAGTCACATGTACATCGAAACACACAGTGAAATGCATCTTTTGTGCAGAGTGTTCTGGGGGCAGCCCGCAAGTGTTGCCACGCTTCTGGCGCCGACATAGCATGCCCACAACTTCCTAACCCGTACATCTTTGGAATAAGGGAGGAAATCGGAGCACCCAGAGGAAACCCACGCAGACACGGGGAGAACGTACAAACTCCTTACAGACAATGGCTGGAATTGAACCCGGGTTGCGGGCGCTGTAAAGCGTTACGCTAACCGCTACACTACAGTGCCTGCCTGCACCTGGGAAACTTACATTCAACTATTTCATGAAGTCCTTCATTGCCCCATGGATTTCAGTTTTCTTTCAATTATTTTTTTTGGGATGCGTGAAATCACTTTGGGACAGCTTCCTAAAATAGCACCAGTCAGGTGTTGCATTATTATTTTGTTTGCCATTTCTTTTTGTTCAACTACCTTCTTGAAAATGATGCTTTTAGTTTAAGGTCTGAACAGAATGGTTTGGGAGCATAAAGGAGAAATTATGTTTGTGTATTTTGTTTTGAAACTCTAATAATGGGGTGGAATTTGTTGGCTGTCACTGTCTATTTGCTGATGGATCACTCATCGGTTCCTCAGTGTACTGCTGAGGAATTGCCATCGAAGTTCTGCACCAGTTCAGACCTGGCTTGAGACTCCATTCATTTTAATGCAAATTTTTTGGAAGTTTTTATTTTTAGCTCATCATTTTACTCAAGGGAATGAGAGCCAGGGAGATCAGTCCTCCATATCTGGACTAAATGAGAACTGTGGAGTCAAAACTGCTGGCAGCAATTCGGGTAGCAATGAGACCCAGAAAGATCTGACCATTTCACAGCCTTCCAGAACTAAAGCAAACTCTTCCTTGAGGTTATTATCATTTAAACAGGATTTTTTTTTGTATAAACACTAAAAACAATCTTTAGAAAAATAGGTCAAATTGACTTTTAAACATTTGTAGTCCTTTTCCTTCTCTGGAATTTTACACCTCTGCTTTAAGGTACTTCAATAAAAGGAACTCCTGGATTGTGGCAGAGAATGATAAAGGGAGCTTAATAGGAAATTTTAACACTGGAAAGTTTTTGAAAGGACAAAAAACAGACATAAATAGGACTGTAAAATTGCCTGTACTGATAGGCTTTGGAGGAATGTTTTTATCTGTGAGATTTTAGGTCATGAATTTGTTTGCCAAAGGGATTAGTAGAACGAAGATAACAATTGTGGAATGATAGAAATTTACAACACAGAGAGGGGACATACTGGCAAATTTTGTTCATGTGGGCTAAACCCAGTTCCCAGTTCCTAGTATGTAACCTTACAGGTCAGAATTCTTAAAGTGCCTTCTAAATGCATGGATAGTTTTTGTCTCCAGTTTTCTCTCAGGCAACAAGTTGCAGAACCCTACTACTCTATGGGTAAAAATAGTTGTCCTCAATCCCTCTCTGATCCTTCTATCTATAGATCATTGCTCATCAGTTATTGAACTCTCTGCTAAGGGAAATAGGTTCTTCTTCCTCTTCATATTTTCTAAACGTCTCATAATCTTATAGACCTCAATGAAATCTTCATCTCCTTTGTTCCAAAGAAAATAAACTAAGCCTAGTGTTGTGAAACAGATTTGAGGGCTCAAAGGACAAGGACTCTGAACACAGAGTTAAATCATTTATTTACAAAGACAGATGCGGGGAAAAGGTAACGGGGCAACACACACACACACGCGCATTGGTGATAGCGAGCATGGGAAAATCGCAACAAGGGTAAGTACACACACGCACACACAACGAACTGGGTACAAACCATCAAGGAAAAGCAACACGCTACCCGTCACCCCTTGACTCAGTGCAGGCACGGCTGCACGCTACAGGGAATACTAACTTAGAACGCTCCTAACCCTGTCGAAGTGCACACCTTACCAGCGGTCTCTCCAGCGTCGTTTCACGATTCCTCGGAGCAAACAAAGAGAGCAAACCCGGCACATGTGGCAATCTTTATAGTGCTGGAGGGCTGGGGGGGGGGGGGGTCCAGCCCAGGTAGTTCAAAAAGGCCAATGGCCCGGTGCCAGCAAGGACTAATCGATCATTGGAGGCCAATGGCCTGAGGCCAAGTACAAAGGTGCTTAAGGGTGCTAATGGTCAGGTGTGCACTGATGGGTGATGTGGAGCCAGGCCTTGATTGACAGTGGTGTGTCTTTTGACCAGGTACTGGGCAGGTTGCTGTCACATGACAACCACTGCCCTCCACAATATACCTAGCCAGTCTATAATAATTAAAATTTGCCAGCCCTGGGTAATCCTCATGATTTGCCTCTGCACCCTCACTTGTGCGATCACTTCCTTCTGTGGTACCAGACCTGTATGCAGTACTCTACGCAACTGGCGGTTTATACATTTCTAGCTTGACTTGTTTTTGTATTCTAGGCATTTTCAATGGAAAAATAGATTAACAACTGAAGCATAGAGGACTGGGAAACACATGAGGTAGTGGAGCCCTTTAAATTTCTGTACTAATAATTTAGCATAGAAACAATTCTGTATTGTACGTGTCCTAGGCTAGACTTTAACACTTTCCTATTTAGGCTGGAGAACATATCAGAAAGTTTTTATAATTTGAATTTTTGTTTTCAAAAGTTAATTCAGTCACTGCCACTTTAAGGTAGTGTAACACTTTTCAATCAGTTCCAATAAATGTTGAATTATTTAGAGGAGGGCAAAAGCAATTAAGTACTTTGTTATATCTTACACTGAGGGACCTGGCCCTGTTTAGCAGCCTCTCAATTGCTTCACAGATGCATTGTGTAAGGAGGAAACATGAGTGGCTTTGATGGAGACATAAGAGACTGTAGATGCTGAAATCTGGAGCAAAGACAAACTGCTGGAAGAACTCAATGAGTCAGGCAGCATCTGCGGAGGCAAAGGGATAGTCGACACTTTGGGTTGAGACTGCATCAGGGGCTGTGATGTATTGTAAGAGGATGCATTGAGCTGAAGTACAATGATCATAGAAAAACACATGCCTGATTGTATTTACTGTTTATATTAAGAATAAAGTATATTTTTGGAAAAAAAATTATCTGTGAGAAAGTTCCTCAGGTGCACTTAGTATTACATCTGCTCAGCCTTCCAACACTAGAATCTGTAAAATCTAATATATCCTCTTTATTCTGGCGTATTAAACCATACGATTTTCATGACCAACAGTGCAGCTGGGCAATCTTCTTCTGAAGGTTTCTTCACATTGCTCTGATAATGGAGTCACTAAGAGGCAGTGCTCCCTCACATTTTCTTCCAGTCATTGACAGAGAGCATGTCCTGATAATAGCATTGAATTTGAAGCATTCCACCCAATTTTCTGGTCACTTATTTACAGGGTGTGGACATCACTGCCAGGGCCAGTATTTATTGTTCATTCCTAATTATCTTGAACTGTGGAAGCAGATAAGAATCAATTGTGTCACTCGAAGAAGAGAAATGGGGATAGTGCAAGAAACTATCACTAAATTGGAAGATTAGTCATGATCTAGATGGATAGTCAAGCAGGCTGTATTTCCTTTCATGAAGGATGCTAGTGAATGGGGTAGGTTGTTTCCTAATCACTATTATTGATACCGGCTTTTTGTTCCACATTTATCTAATTGCTTGAATTTAAATTCACCTGCCACAACGGTGGAATTTTAATTTATATCACTTGATGTTCCAGGCCACTAGATGCCAGTCCAGTAATTCAACTACTCTGCTACCAGAAGCCCCCAGAATATGCTAGTGTTTATGTTTAAGAATCTCTTCTTACGTATATGTCTAATTTTTTTCTTATGACATAGGAGGCCACTCCACCCATCGAGTCTATGCCAGCCTCAGAGCAATGCCATCAGTCCCATTCCTCCACTTATTTCCCTGTAATCTATTCTCTCTCACATACCCATCAAACTTGCCCTGAATTCTCCTGCCACCCATCTACCCTGGGGTTAATTTCCAGAGGCCAGTTAACCAGCAGCCAGCACCTCATCAGGATGTGGGAGGAAATCAGAGCACCCAGGGGAAACTCATGCTGTCACAAGGAGAACGTGCAAACTCCACATGGTCAGAGGGAGAACGTGCAAATCCACATGGTCAGAGGAAGAACGTGCAAATCCACATGTTTCATCTCAGCTCATAACCTGCTCTCCATTTCTCCCTTGCGTATCTCTTGCTTTGCCTTAAATACATTGATCATATTCACCTCCCAATGTAGCAGGGAGTTTCACGTTCTTACCTAGAACAACTGAGATCAGGAAGCATGAAGTGTTGGATTTGATGAAACAGGCCCACATTGCAATAAACAGCAATGGTGCACGTTGGATCTCCAGAGTGTTTTGCCACAATCTAAACAGGTTCCACCATCATGAGCATTTATTTGGAAATATCTTTCATCTAAGAATTTTATAACTATACAATATTGTGGTTGTTCAGATGTTGCAATCAATTAATTTTGAACTTCTGAATGTTTGGGAAGAACAGCGATATTAACACAAAATATGGGTAGGATAGAATATGCTACAAAATTACTGGTGAATTGGAATTGGTTTATTATTGTCACATGTACTGAGATACAGTGAAAAGCTTGTCTTGGATACCTTTAATACAGATCAATTCATTCCACAATGCATTAAGATAGTAAATTCCAGCTCTTGAAAAACATGGAGCAATGCTTTTTAAATTGTGCTTTATTTTTAAATAATAGAAAACATAATCTGGCAATAGCATCCCAGAACATATCAATTTTCATGTAGGGCTGCCAGTTCTGTTTATGTTCAATGTTAAAAATAGATGAGTGAACCCAAATATATTAAACATCAGTGGAAAATTACCAATTAAGGCATGTGAAAGTCACTTCTGCTCATAAATCAGATATTCAGAGAGCAGCAAAAAAAATTCCTCCTCTGACAATGTTGGAAAAAAACTAGCAGGAAGTAATTAAACTTGGCTTTTCGGACACAAGTGTAGCCGTTGCCAAAGACCTACATCAAGTTAAATAACTTAAAATCCACGTTACAAAGATATTGAAAATCTTGTAGATTTTCTTAACATCTCTTTCTTTTGTGCAACTTCCCTTATCTGTACTTTGTTCAATTAAACTCATGTAGAACTCTGTTAATCCCTGACCATCGCTACAAACAAGCTCAAACTAGATACTGATGCAATATGTTTAGCAGAGCACACCTCTGAGCTGTTGAAGTGTATTCATAACCAAAGAGGAATGCATGGCACCACCCTTGCAGTGAAGATCAAAGCAATAACTTACATGGGCAGCAGCGCTTGCCAAAACATAATGGCTGAGACTTGTTTGGGTAAGTAAACCACACTGTACTTACATCAAATGAATACTTATCATCTTTAAACTTTATTGGCCTTACATACAGGTCTCTGTAAACCATGAGTGTGATGAATGGCAGAATGTTTCTCTGTAGCTGTGACACCTCATTCTGCATTCTGTTTTACCTTGTACTACCTCAATACACTGTGTAATGAATTGATCTGTATTAACCGTATGCAAGACAAGCTTTTCACTGTACCTCGGTACAAGTGACAATAATAAACCAGTTCAATTCCAATTCAATTCAATAGGCAGGAGGGTCCTAATGACCTAATCTGCTTCCTATTTCTTATGTTCTTAAAACTGTAATCATATCTATGAGATCTATTAGTAAAAGTTTTCTCATGTAACCTGTATTTCTGTTTATTTTTCTGAATTTAGCTATGTAGATTATTGCAGTAATGAACAATTGCTTGTTTCTGACATTAAAAAATGTCCTAATGTGATTCTCCAAAGAGAAAGACAAAGCCTTTGTCGAGATTTTATGGAGGTGCCTAAAATTGTGATCATAAAGATATGTATTTGTTTGGCTTTTGGAAGGTGTGGAGACAAGTGTGGGAGTTTGAGCAAAGTATGAGAGGCTAGGCCAAGATGATCAAAGGGTCTGAAGGTGGAGTGCAGGGAAGGGAGAGGAAGGACCCAGGGTGGAGTTGAAGGATATGGGAGAGGATGGATGGATGGATGAGCTTTCAGAATAAGATAACACCAAGGGTGGATCTGTAGACAAGGATAAAAATGTTCATTCAATCTGTTGGGGGTTGGAGTAATCAGGGACATTAAATGGGATTACTGGAGATACAACACAGAAACAGGCCAGCAGGCCCAAGCAGTCCATGCCATATTTGTTCCACTCAAGCCTCCTCATGACTTTCAACATTAGTGTAGCTCTCTGCTCTCTTCTCCCTGTTACACCTGTCCCTTAAATGCAGCTGCACTATTTGTTTCAACCACTCCTCATGGCAGTCACTTCCATAGTTTCAACACCCTTTGAATTCCTTACTGGACGACTTGGTGACTCTTACAGGGATGGACTCTAGTTATGTTCTTGTCCACAGGGATGGAGTTATACAGCACAGAAACAGGCCATTTTGCCACCATGTCTATGCCAACCACCAAGTACCTCTCCAATACTAACCTCATGGTAGTGTTGTGGTTAGCGTAATGCTTTACAGCGTCAGCGACCCAGGTTCAATTCTGGCCGCTGTCTGTAAGGAGTTTGTACGTTCTCCCCGTGTCTGCGTGGGTTTCCTCTGAGTGCTCCGGTTTCCTCCCACATTCCAAAAGACGTTCGGGTTAGGAAGTTGTGGGCATACTATGTTGACGCTGGAAGCGTGGCGACACTTGCGGGCTGCCCGCAGAACACTACGCAAAAGATGCATTTCACTGTGTGTTTCAATGTACATGTGACTAATAAAGATACCTTATCTTATCTTATCATTTGACAGCACTTGGTCCGTAGCTTTCCCTACCTTGATCAAATGTCCATCCAAATTCTTCTTCAATGTTGCGAGAGTACCTGCCTCCTCCATTCTCACAGGCAGGGTGTTCCAGATTGTAACCACCCTCTGGATGAAAAAAATCTTTTTCAAATCCCCTCTAAACCTCACCTTAAACCCATGCCCTCTGGTCTTGGACACCTCTGCCATGGGGAAGAGTTTCTTACTATCTATATTTTGAACGAGGAAGGTTTAGAGTAGGACAGTATGTTGGGGGAGTTTTGGATGACTTGCAATCTATTGAAGATGGAAGTCAGAAAGTCAGCATAATAATAGTTAACAATGACAGTAAGAAGGATTAATAATGCAGAGTCAGAAGTAAACAGCCTCAAAGATAAGTAGGATACAGGGATACAAATCCGGTGAGATTGGGACTGTATTTCTGTTTAGTTCACACTGATTAAGTAGCCAGAGAGGGGGAACAGAGTCATCATGATGAGATGGACTATGACCTCACGATAGTCAGGTCATAGTCCATCTCATGACCTTGCACTTTACTCTGTACTGTTACTGTTTTTACCTGCACTACATTAATGCACTCTGTACTAACCCAATGTAACTGCACTGTGTAATGAATTGACCTGTACGAATGGTATGCAAGATAGGTTTTTCACTGTACCTTGGTACAAGTGACAATTATAAACCAATACCAATACCAGTATGGGTTGAACAGAATAACTTCAGTCATCCTAAGGTTTACTTGGGAAACTTTCTCTTGTCCAAGGCTTACTGTTGGTCAGATAATATTGCAATAGGAAGATGGTCAAGAAAAGTTCAGAGCTTGCTAAATTGATTCTACACGTGGAAACTGACTGCAAGTCTATGGATGATGTAACAGAGATGCAGCACGTGGATCAGGCTACCAAGCAGAGATGTGTGAGAAACTCTGGAAAGTAACCATGAGCCAATGATAAGGATAAAACTGAAGCTCGTGGTGGAGGTGTGAAGGATGAAGAGAATGAAAACTCCAATTTTCATAGCGAATTAACCCATTGCTGCTCACAGGGATTGGGGTTTAAATGCACCATGCCAAGGTGAAATCCTTTGCCTTTAAAAATCCCAAATGAATAGGAATTGTGCTGTCCCCAAATCTGTCCTCAACCTACAAATGCAGAAAAAAGGACAATAAAGTTTTTGTTAACCTCATACAATCAGAATTGAATGACACCAGGGTGGTTAATGAGGGAATGTCTCACACACGGCTGGAAGAATAATACCATTCTTCAAATGATTTACAAATGAAGCTTTTGGGTACAGAGAATGGAAGAACAGATCCCCACCAATATTCCGCACCTTGGTTAGAAAAAAACAAACTTTTTAAAATTAGTTTTCCATTCCAAGTTCTTTCTCTTCCATCCAATTGATGCACACACTAGCAGGTGTACAACCTGGAGGCTTCAATAGTTCTTCTCTACATCATTTGAGTAATCATCCCTCTAGCCTGTACCTAAGCCTGTGTATATTAAAAGGAAGGCAAACTAACAATCAGATTAAAAGTTTAATGCAACTAGATTTGTTTTGGCAGAAAGATCCCCCCCCATGCTTCATTTTTAAAATGACTATTTCTATGGCCAGTTTGAGCAGTTTTGAAAATCACTTTTAATTTGCAATATATAGGATTAATCTATCCAAGTTAGGAGTCCACACATTCAATAATGTGCTGGAGTATCAGTTATCGGGCAAGATACTACATGCATTATTTGTAGCTCTTTTGATTAACTTCAGTTTTATGGCAAAACATTACAGAGTTCATGCTACAAACATATTTTGTTTCCTAGATGCTGGCTTGCTGGAGATTGCTTTGTTATTATTTAAAAGCCAATCATGTGCTATTCTATTTTGTGAAACTTGAACTGAGCTAGATTAGGGTAGGGATCCCGCTTGTGGATTGGCAGCCCAGTCAAAGAGGTTTTTATTTTGCAGCTTTCTATTAATTCTTTAGCTCTTGATGGCAGAGTGCAAACAATAGAAGACTCTATGGGACATATTAAATCACACCGAAACTCTACAGATGCTTATCAGTATTATTGCAGGGCCTAGCAAAAGAGTCTCATTATTATGGAGCGAAGGTACTGTGGTTGATTGTTTTACAATTGGCTGCACTAAATTTTAACAATAATAATCAATTATTGTTTAATTCCCTCTTTAAAAAAATCTGATTTCTAGATTCTAATATGATTTATACAAGTCTCAATTTTTCTTAGTGGCAGCAATTAAAATTGTTCAGTAACCTCAACAAAGAAGTTTTGAGGCTTGACTGAAGAGATTGGTTTAGGTTTCTCTGAAGTTGAACAGGGATGGGCAAAATTTTCCAGGAATGGGACAAGAAGGGATTAAGGGTGAGGCAAAGGAATGATTTGAATGAGTAAGATGCAGTGGACTGGACCATTTGGGAATGATTTAGGCCAACTTGTGGAGGTAGGGAGAGGTTTGTAGATCAGATGATTTTAAATATGAAACATTAGGACACTGGAATGTAGCATCGATCAGTGGGGATTGGATGATGAATGAATGGAAGGACAGTGTGGACGACAGCACATGGGGTTCATTGCCCATCCCTAAAGGCCTTCGAGAAGATGGCGGTGAGTCTCTTTGACCTCAGCAATCATTCTGATCAAAATACCTCCCTGGTGCTCTTGGGCATTTCTAGGAATTAGAATCAGTGACAGTGAAGGGCCATTGATATACCTCCAAGTCAGGTTGTGCACCTTGGAGGGAACGTGGAGATCACCACGCACCAACTACCTTTGTCCTTCTTGTTGGTAGGATTGAGAGCCTAGGAGAGTTAGTGCAGCCTTGATGAGCAATTCCAGTGCATTTTGTGGATGGCACAATCAGTAGCCACAGTGCATTGGCTGTGGAGGGAGTGAACAATGGGATATCAACAATGTGGGTTGCTCTGTACTGTATGATGTTGAACTTCTTGCATGTTGGAGCACTTTTGGATAAATCAATGGTTATGGAGGTGACAAAAGTACTTGGGGGTATTTTGGAATACTTAAGACTGGGCACGTCAAAAGCACACACAAAGGTCTTGAACTGAGTGGGGTGGGGGAACACAACTAATAAAGGACAATTTTATGGAAAGTTGTGAAAGGCCAAATTCAAGATCTACCAATATGCTAAACTTGCAACTAGTCCAAACCACTTTGAGAGGATGGCTAAGGAGGACTCAAAATTTGGGAAACCAAAGCACAGCTGTCTTGAAAAACAAATTAAGGTGAATCAGGGACTAAAAGCTATGGAGGCTCTCCGCTTTCAAGTAAGCATGCACTTCTGCTTGTGCTTCTTGTTCATTCCATCCCTGAGCAACACCTTCAGACTTTATCTGTCCATTGTTTGAGTTTGGTTTGCAGGCAGTAATGACTGATTTTAGTAACAAAGTTCTAACCATATAGGAAGTTTAAAGGTTCGTATTCTTAACACACTTTGGAAATTTGAAGCAGAACCATTTCAGGAAGTCACACTATTATTATCAGTTTTTAAGGAACAAACTTTACTGCCACGTCATTTCCAAACTCAAGAGGTAGAAGTCAGGAAGTACATCTTGCATGAGTGGACAAGCAGAATAGGTCTTTGCAATTAATAGGTTACCTTTCAACAAAAAGTCATGCATTACTTCCATTACAGAGGTGTCAAATGTGTTTAAATTCAATCACCCTTAAAAGGTGCAAGTGCTCCAATTTTATCAATGACTCAGTGATCTGCCCTCTCATTTCATGTCTGATGGTTCTGGGTTTAAGCACCACTTTAGAGATCTAGGCCGGTGATCCAGTGCAGGACTGAGGGAATGCTGCATTGCCGGAGGAGCTGTCCTTCAGACTGAACGTTAAATCTAGTTCGCTCTGTCAAGAGACTCCGTGTGCCATTTTGAAGAACAGGGGTGTTCTAATGGAGACACAAGAGATTGCAGATGCTGGAATCTGGAGCAACAAACAAGAACTCAGTGGGTCAAGCAGCTGTGGGAGGAAAGGAACTGTCGACGTTTTGGGTCAAAACCCTCCATCAGGGCCGATGCAGTTTTGACCCAAAACATCGACAATTCCAGGGTGTTTCTAATGTCCTGGCAAATGCCTATTCCTCAATCAGTATCAGGAAAATGGGATATCTGGTTATTATCGCAGTGCGATTCCTCCAGCAATGACCACAGTTCAGAAGTACCTAATTGACTGCAAAGATGGTCTTTACTTGGGAAAGATGCAATAAATAAAGTCTTTCATTCTTAGAAGTACCATAATAGTGACTGAGAAATCTTCTTAACCACTGACACTTTAATCAAAGCTTCTGTAAGAGACTGAAGATATAACTTCAGAATAGCTGATCAATGAATGCCAGAGAAACTACGTTTGGAAGGGCTGCTTTTAGTTTTTCCTGACTGTGATCTGGTGAATAACCTTTATATTCAAAACAGAAATGAAAGCTTACAAGGAAGGCAATCTAATGTTCTGCAGCTGGAATCCAGTCAATGCTCAACATTGTATGAGGAAGTACATCTTGTTTAATTACTTGTCAGAGGCATGGTTTTAGGCCAGTAATTGTGTCCAACCCTGGTCGCTGGTTTTGATGAAAACAACTCTCTAAACTTTAGTGTCAGATTACAAAATAAAAAAGCAGTGTTTAATTTTCCATTAGGTGACAGCATATTGTTTGATTTTCGCTAAAATGCATTATTAAGATAGTAAAAGTTTATGAAATGCACCCATGCGTATGATTAACTCGGTTTCTTAGTGATGATTGGAACTAATTTTTGTTTATGTTGTTGCAGCTGTTGGTACTACATTCTGTATTAATTATATACCATCTTTCCTGGGGATTAAAAACAAACACTCCTCAAGGGATCAGCTATTTATACTGGGTGCCCAAAGCAGGGTTGCATGTTCAGTTTACCAATAAACTACAAAAATATTTTTCAAGAGCTGCTTTGTAGCTTCTTCCTGACTAATCTGGTGAATGAATTTTATATACAAAAAAAAAGAAAATCTCACAGAGAAGGACATCTAATATTCTGAGTTTAAGCACCTCTCCAAAGACCCGAGCACAAAATCCAGCCAGTGGTCAATATTTCATAGGCACAAATTAAAAAAGCAAAAATGTATATGGTATTTGTAACAACTGTTACTACCAGCACAATTTTTGAGAGTTTAAAATTCTCAACTATAAACTTCAATATAAATGTGCTGTTCTTATTGCCCTGTTAATTGTTTCTGCAGCGCTGCACAGATTCACATGAACCAAGTTGATTCCACCCAGTCTTGGAACACATGAATACTCTATTAACAGAAAGCTATTGTGGCTTGTGCAAGTTCATCACATCCCTGAGCTGGGAGACGAGAGTTATCTTTCATAGGGCACTGGGGTACTTTGCATGCAACACCACCAACGTGTCAGCAAACGTTCTGAAGGAAGGTCTTTGCTTTTAATAATGTATTCTTTAGTTACTTCCAGGATTTGGACACCACATGAATTGCTCATCGTATGCAGCCTGTGAGGAGATGGATATGGGCTTTTTTTCTTGAACCACAGCATCCACGGTATTGTCACTTAGGCAATTAAAGGATTTTGACCTGATGAGGATGGAGTTTAAAAAAAAGCATCCTAGTGCCTGAACAGGACAGTGTGGGAGATGTGCCTGGAAGAAAGAATATTTTTCCACATTCACTTCTAATTACCACAATTGTGGACAGATCAATTTTCTCTGTATGGTCTCCTTCAAATTTTCAACGTGTTTTTTTTAAAAAATATTTTCAGCATTAAAAGTATTTCAATAGCAAATAATGCCTTTCTTTTTGTCTATTTAATGTGCAAGTAATATATGTGAACAGGTGCGAATTTATTAAGAATCTTACATGTGACATCCTTTTCGCATACTTTATTTCCTGCTGACCTTACAATCTTTCCAAAAATGTTACCACAAATACAGCGCAAAGGTGATTGTAAACTTGATGAGGAAAAAAATTTTATGCAACATCATATGCCTGGTATGATCGTCATATGCAAAATGTTATGCCTGTCATAAAAACAATGAGAGATGATAATGGATTTAGGATCTCTTGGCCAGTTGCAGAAACCACTTCCATTCCCATTTAGAGTCATAGAGTCAAACAGCACAGTAACAGGCCCTTCGGTCCAACTGGTCCATGCTGACCAAGGTTCCCATCTAAGCTAGTCACATTTGCCTGCGTTTGGCCCATATCCCTCCAATATTCCAAATGCGGTCGCATTCTCGGTTTATAAAACCCATTTCTGTTTAGTTAATAAACAGGGGACTCACAAACCCTTTGCCTGGTTTCTTTCCTTGTTAAGTTTACCAATTTACAGGTAATGAATAACCAGTTGTTTTTGGTATCTCACCTGTAGATGCCACAGCCAAGAAAGCTCACCAGCACCTCTACTTCCTCAGGAGGCCAAAGAAATTTGGTTTGTCCCCTTTGACTCTCACCAACTTTTAAAGATGCACCATAGAAAGCATCCTATCTGGATGTATCACGGCTTGGTATGGCAAGTGCTCTGCCCAGGACCGCAAGAAACTGCAGAGAGTTGTGGACACAGCCCAGCGCATCACGGACACCAGCCTCCCCTCCTTGGACTCTGTTTATACCTCTCGTTGTCTTGGCGAAGCAGCCAGCATAATCAAAGACCCCACCCACCTGGGTCATTCTCTCTTCTCTCCTCTTTCATTAGGTAGAAGATACAGGAGTCTGAGAGCACCTATCACCAGAACTGACAGCTTCTACCCCACTGTGATAAGACTATTGAACAGTTCCCTCATACAATGAGATGGACTATGACTTCATGATCTACCTTGTTGTGACCTTGCACCTTATTGCACTGCATTTTCTCTGTAGCTGTGACACTTTACTCTACTGTTATTGTTTTTACCTGTACTACATCAATGCACTCTGTACTAACTCAATGTAACTGCACTGCGTAATGAATTGACCTGAATGATCGGTACGCAAGACAAGTTTTTCACTGTACCTTGGTACAAGTGACAATAATAAACCAATACCAATAACTGGAAATCCTGATTCCTGGAATGCATTTTGTTCCCAGTGGTGCAGTGATGGAAATAGGGATGGAGATGGGGGGAGTGAAAGGCTGCAGGTGGTTAGGGGGATTGGTGAGGTCATGAGGGAGGTGTTGGTTGTGAAGCTGGGTGGGTGATTGCAGGTTAAGGGGACTAGTGAGGTGCAGAGTTGGAGGTGTTTACGGGGATAGTTGTGTGTAGAGCTGGTGCAGGTTTTGGTGCATGTCTGGAGGTTATGGGGGCAGTAGGGTGCACAGCTGGAGGTCATGGGGGTGGTAGGGTGCACAGCTGGAGGTGTTATGGGGACATGGGGTACAGAGCTAGAGGTGGTCATGGGGATGGGTGGGATGTACAGCTCTTGCAGGTTAGAACAAATTCTGGGGATGAGAGGCTGTGGTGCTCCAGGTGGTTATGGATATTATTGGGGTTTGGGGCTGGATATAGTTATAGGGATGGATGGGTTTATGGGGATGGAGTTGGTTGCAAGGCTGAGGATGGATAGTGCTCATTTCTCATATTTTGCAACGCAGGAGGTAGCCATCCCTCAGCAATCCCATCAATTGTGTTGCCCATTTATTTCCCTGTAACCCATTCTCTCATACACACTCATTAGTCCACCCTGATTCTCCTATCACCAACTTAGACTGTAGCCCGTTATCCTGATGACAAGCACGCCTTTGAGATGTAGGAGGAAACCAGAGCACCCACATGGGAAATCCAGGTGGTCACAGGGAGAAGGTGCAAGCTCCACACAGATGGCACTGGAGACAGAATCAGTGGAACCATGAGGCAACAGCACTACCTGCTGCATCAGTGTGCCAGCTCAAGATGGTTATGGGGACAGGTGGGATATAGGCCTGATTACAGGGATAGTGTCACATGCCTCTGGATGTGTGGTGTGGTGCTGGAGGGAGATTATGGGATAGGTGGATTGTACACAGAACCAGGTAAAGGAGATTAATGAGGTTCAGGAATGGGGGTGGTAGTTTTTATTTCCAAAATAAACTTTATTCATCATAAAAAAAACTATATACAACAATAAAACAGTGCAAACCTTTACATTCGTGTTCGAATCAATCATTAGTGTTACCTTCTTATATAAAAAACACAGCACCGATGCCACGCGTGTGGCTCCCTCGGGGTGCTACCCCAATCTCATATTTACAATATTTAAGGGGCTTTCTCACCTGATTCCACCCCTCCCTCTCCTGTGGCAGAAGAACCCTAAATTCTAGTCCTTCCCCACAGAGCCCTTGCGTTGGCTGCACCCAGCTTCAGTGCGTCCCTCAGCACGTACTCCTGCAGCCTGGAATGTGGCAGTCGGCAGCATTCCCCTACGGACATCTCGCAGTGCTGGGAGACCAACAAGTTTTGGGCAGACCAACGGGCATCTTTCACCGAGTTGATGACCTTCCAGCAGCAGTTGATGTCCGTCTCTGTGTGTGTCCCTGAGAACAGCCCGTAGATCAGAAAATCCTCTGTTACACAGCTACTGGGGATGAAATGTGACAAGGACCCTTGGGGGTGGTAGTTAAAATTGGTGGAATTACAGAGGAGGTGACTACTGAGCTGGCTGAGGTTTTAGAGACGGATGGTCTCCAGGTCTGGAGCACATTACAGAGATGGTGTGGTGCAAGGCCAGAGGTGGTTATAGAGCATGCTGGTCAAACAGTTGGAGCTGGTTATGGGATTTTGTGTGAAGAGCTGGAAGTGTTGATGGGGAGGGTGGAGTTTGTGGCTGGAGGTGATTAGAATAAGGAAGGTGATGGTGGTTACAAGCTGGATGGGTGGAGGTGATCATGTAGTTTGATTCTACACTCCAGAAGTCAAAAGTACAGTGGGTGCAAGGCTGGAGTTGGACGTGTGGACTGGTGGGGTCGGTCAGCTGTAACAAGGGAAGGAATGTTGCAAGGCTGAAGGTGGTTTTGGGATGTACATGTGGGGTTGGTGGTGGTTACATAGCTCAGTGGTGGAAGTGATTAATGAACTAGGGAGAGGTTTTGTCGATGGTAGACTGTAGGACATTATAGATTTGGAGGGAGGGGTCCAGGGTCATAGGTGGTTATGGGGAGGTGTTGGGCAGCAGGATGGAAGTTATGGGGATAAGCAAGCCTAGGGCTGGGGGGTTGGGTGAACGTCGGCTGGGGGGGGGGGGGGGGTGGAAGAGGCTGGAGGGCTGGGTTGATGAATGAGGGGTGTGGAGGTGGCCAGAGGGGTGCGTCAGTGAACGGGGGGGGGGGGGGGGGTAGAAGCGGTTGTGGATGGGAAGAGGAGGAGGCCAGAGGGGTAAGTCGGTGAACAAGAGGTAGAGGTGGTGGGTGGTAATGAAGGCGGTTGGAGGGGCGGGACGGTTGGCGGGAGGAGTTGGGGGGGGGGGGGTCGGGGTGGCTGGGGACGTCGGTTAGTTACCGGGGTGGGTGGATGGAGATGGCCGGAGGGTCGGCGTCCAGGGCCGAAGATGGTTGGAGAGCTGGGCTGGTATCCAGGGCCGGGGCGGGAGAGGGATTACCCGGGACCGGAGACAGCAAAAGATTTGGGCAGAGACGAGTCTGAAAATGGAGGCTGTGCCGGGCCGCCGGCAGCGTCAGCAGATGCGGGGTGACAGGGACGGAGCGGGCCGCCGCCGCCGCCACCGTGACGAAAACCCCAGTCAAATACAAACCCAGTGTAGCAACTGGCCCGGGGGCAACAGGGCGGCGGCGGCGGGGGGGGGGGACACACTGGCCCGGGGGCAACAGGGCGGCGGCGGGGGGGGGGACACACTGGCCCGGGGGCAACAGGGCGGCGGGGGGGGGGGACACACTGGCCCGGGGGCAACAGGGCGGCGGCGGCGGCGGCGGGGGGGGGGGACACACTGGCCCGGGGGCAACAGGGCGGCGGCGGCGGCGGGGGGGGGGGGACACACTGGCCCGGGGGCAACAGTGCGGCGGCGGGGGGGGGGGCAACAGTGCGGCGGCGGGGGGGGGGACACTGGCCCGGGGGGCAACAGTGCGGCGGGGGGGGGACGACACACTGGCCCGGGGGCAACAGTGCGGCGGGGGGGGACACACTGGCCCGGGGGCAACAGTGCGGCGGGGGGGGGAACACACTGGCCCGGGGGCAACAGGGCGGCGGGGGGGGGGGACACACTGGCCCGGGGGCAACAGGGCGGCGGGGGGGGGAACACACTGGCCCGGGGGCAACAGTGCGGCGGGGGGGGGGGGACACACTGGCCCGGGGGCAACAGGGCGGCGGGGGGGGGGGACACACTGGCCCGGGGGCAACAGTGCGGCGGCGGCGGGGGGACGACACACTACACGAGCCCGGGAGCAACAGCCGCGGTTCCCGGGTTTACCAAGGGGGAAAATATGTACTTTTTAAGAAGTTGTCCGATCTGAACTGTGGATGAGTCATCCGTTTCTCTCCGACAAGCTGAACCGGGATGGGATCACGAGTGCCTCTCAGGAAGTCCGGAGTCGACCCTCCTTCCGCAACGGTAATACCACGCACCGAGCTTTCTCTTTCTCTATTTCCCTCCTGATGTAGTGCTTCCGCTGCAGTCGGAGCAACGCCTCCGTGCCTCATCACCTTCCGAACACGCTGTCAGGCCGCCGAGAGATCGACTCGTGTTGTGGTTCCTGTGCTACAGAGGAAAATCAATTACTTCGGAGTGCTTCTGCTGTGCCAACTTGCGCTGCCGTGGCGCCGGGTTTCTTCCTTTCTCCCTTCCCCACCTCAGGAGGATCTTCTCACCTGGAGTTTGGCTGCATTTGCAACAGTCGCAGACACACGTACACACACCACAGCACAAGAGGTGGTGTGGGGGGGGGGGGGGGACTTTCTGTCGGCCCGAAAGGCTGCTGTGCCGAGGAGAGGGGTAACGATGTCTTCCGCTCGGTTATCGCCCGGTTGTCAGCAGATGTGCCCCACTGCTCGGGAAGCAGGTGAGTCCAACGCCGGGCAGCAATCCTTCCAGCCCGCCAAATCACTTCAAGAGTTGTGCAACCGTGCATTCGTTCTGCTTTATCAGATTTAACCATCCCACTTTCATCCAAGAGGTGGATTTTCTCTTTGTTGTTGTCTTCGTTGAAGCCAAGGCAACTTGCAGTGGAAGTATCTAGTGTTGGAGGTAGGATTAGAGGAGTGGAGGTTTGAGAACGTCATTGCATCTAAAATTAAGTTGGTACATGTGTAACCAAGAAGGTCGCAGACAAAACTGGTTAGTGAGATTAGGCTGAATAGTATTAATTCGGCTAACGTGCATGATAGGTCAAATGGCCTCGTGATTTTGTTTTATTACTGTATGAAGGGCTGATGGTGTTTGGCGACCAGTAATTTGACCTGGGACCTCTGCTGATTTATGGAAGTTGCCAGGAAACTTCAGTTGGTTCAAGTCGATTACTTCTCGAGTTACTTGTGCAATGGCCTGGGGTCAGCCAGTAACATGTGTTCCCACTTTTGTGACTAAGAATGCTGGAAACACTCAGCGGATCAGGCAGCATCTGTGGAGAGAGAATGAGTGAACGTTCCAGGGTTGGCTTGTTCCTCTCTCCACAGACGCTCGATCAGCTGGGAAAGTGGGTCAAGGCATGGCAGATGGAATTTAACTCAGACAAGTGCAATGTGTGGCATTTTAGGAAGTCACACCAGGGCAGGGCATGCACATTAAATGGCAGGGTGAAAAGACGACAAGATGCTGGAGGAACTCAGCAGGTCGGGCAGCATCCGTGGAGAAAAGAAGATAGTCAATGTTTCGGGTCAGGACCCTTCTTCAAGGGTCTTTTCTCCACGGATGCTGCCTGACCTGCTGAGTTCCTCCAGCATCTTGTTTTTTTCATCTAGATTCCAGCATCTGCAGTCCTTGTTTCTCTACTAAATGGCAGGACCCTGGAGACTGTTGTAGAACAGAAACACCTAGTACGTAGTTTCCTGAAAGTGATAACGCAGGTAGATAGGGTGATGAAGAAGGAAGATGGCTGGCACACTTGGTTAGGCCATTCAGTACAAGAGTTGGGATGTTATGTGAATCCTGGACAAGACATTGGTGAGACCGCACTTGGAGTATTGTGTGCAGTTCTGGTTGCCCAGCTATAGGAAAGATGTCCTTCAACTGGAAAGGGTACAGAAAAGATTCACGAGGATGTTACTGGGACTGGAAGGCTTGAGTTATATGGAGAGACTGGGTAGGCTGGGCTTCTTTCCCTGGAGTGTAGGAGGCTGGGGAGTGACCTTATAGAGGAGTATAAAATCATGAGGGGGATAGATAAGGCAAATATTCACAGTCTGCTTCCCAGGGTAGGGGAGTTTGAAACTGGAGGGCATAGGCTTAAGGTGAAAGGGGGAAGATTTAAAGGGAATCTGAGGAGCAAGTTTTTCCACACAGAGTAGTGGGTATATGGAATGAGCTGCCAGAGCAAGTTTTAGAGGCAGGTACAGTTACAACCCTTAAAAGACTTTTAGATGAGTACGTGGTTAGGAAAGGTTTAGAGGGATATGGACCAAACGTGGGAAAGTAGGACTAGCTCAGGTAGGCAGCTTGGTCAGAATGGACGAGTTGGGCTGAAGGGCCTGTTTCTGTGCTGTATAACTCTGTGACTTTATGCTGTCTGACCCGCTGAATGTTTCCAGCACTTTGTTTTCTTTCAGCACCTTCAGATTTTTTTTCAACTTGACAGATCTGTGTACTTATTCTGATCACAATGTGAGGCCTTATTGAATTTCACCATTGTGAATATAATAACCATTTTAAAACATGCAGTTAAATTTTCTTTGAGAAAATGAATGTAAGTGCTTTTTGTTTATTATTTGCTGACAAATGTGGATGCATTTTTACACTTTATTGTTGTAGTTACAGAATGAGAGGTTTACATTGATATCTTTCATTGTAAAATAAATCCTCAGAGGTATGCATGTGAGGATTAAACATTTCCAACTTCAGTAATCTGTGAGGAATTTGAATTGTCCAATCTCCAATTTAAGATGAAATGTGCCAGTTTTGGACTTCAACCTGCAATCCTGTGATCAGAATTATTTTGCCTAGATCTACAATATTTAGGTTCCTCGGTAGTAATGAGGAATGGAGGGAGCTTGGTGTTGAAGTCCAAGGATCTCTGAAGGTGACAGCAGTGATGAAGAAGGCATATGGGATACTTGCCTTCATTAGCTGGGGCATGAATACAAGATCTGGGAGACCATAGCACAACTGTATAAAATATTGTTTAGGCCACAGCTGGACTATTATGTACATTTCCGAACACCACAGAATTGGAAGAATGTGATTGCACTGGAGAGAGTGCAAAGGAGATTTACCAGGATGTTGCCAGGCATGGAATATTTCATTTATAAGGAGAGATTGAATAGGCTGGGTTTGTTTTTCTTGGAGCAGGGGTGGAGGGTGCAGGGGTATGTGATAGGATGGAAGTGTAAAGTTCATGAGGGGCTTAGATAGGGTAGCTAGGAGGAATCTTTTCCCAGTAGTAGAGGTGTCCAAAAATAGAGGCTGTGGGTTTGGGGTGAGTGGTAGAATGTTTAGAGAAAACTTGAGGAATAACCTCTGGGTGGAATCTGGAACACATTACTTGAGAGGTACAGGTAGGTACTCTCATGATGTTTGAGAATTATGGACAAGCATTTGAATTGGCAAAGCATTGAAGGCTGTGAACCAAGTGCAGGTAAATGAGATTAATGTAGATGAGCACTTGATAGTCAGTAGGGACGTGGTGGGCCGAAGGGCCTTTTACTGTGCTGTATGACTAACAAATGAGAACGTCGGATTGTCTCACGAACCCAGGATTTTCTTTTGTGAGTCAGGAGGTTCAAGCACTACCTCAGGAAGTTGAGCACATTAATCCAGGAAGGCACTTGGGTGCAGTACAAAGGATTATGACGTTGTTTGGGCTACTGTTTTTGCAGGAGATTTTAAAATCGTCCAGCAGTTCTAGAGAATGTAAAATGGTGCTTTGAACCAATACTTTGTGTCATTCAGAACAGAGATCCTCCCAAAGTCCCAGTTTATTTGTTGGTTATGTTGCATCTCCAAAAAAAGGTTCAGTTGGCCATTGTTGTCTGTACATTGCTATGTGCAATTTGGCTTTCAGGTTTTCTTACAAAATAACTGTTTCTAGAAGCAATTCAGTGAGAGGTGACCAGTGGACTGGAAAATTGCAAATGTGATAACCTTGTTCAAGAAGGAATGGAGACACACAGTGGAGGTACAGAAGCTTGAAGTCCCACACCACCGGGGTGAAGAACAGCTACTTCCCTTCAACCGTTCGGTTCTTGAACCAACTGGCAGAACCCTAATCACTACAGTTTAGCAACACTACAACCACTTTGATCACTAAAATGGACTTTTAAAATTCTAATTCTTCTCTTTCTTGGAGAAATCGTGTATAATTTATGATTAATTTATGCTGTGTCTGTGATGCTGCTTTAACTTTTTCATTGCACCTATGCATACATGTACTGTACTTGTGCATATGACAATAAACTTGACTTTGACAGTTACATTAACGTCTCTTGGGAAGATGTGAGGCCTATAAACAAGGAAGAAATAGCTAATCAGTTAGAGAAGCTCAGTGTAATCAAATTGAGTCAACATGGCTTTATAAAAGGTAAATCACGTTTGGCAAATTTGCTGGAGTAATTCAAGAATACAACAAGCAGAGTTGATAGAGGGAAACTGTGGAAGTGGTGTACAGGCCATCCCTGGGTTATGAACGCCAAACTAATGGACACTGCTACAGAGAAACGAGCTCCCATAATATTATTAAATTTAAAATTCTGACACGTGTACATGTGTTCGTTCCTACGAATGGCAGAGCTAGTTTCCTCTTTCTTTCCACATTTAGTAATTGTTCTCATCAGTCTTGTGTGCCATTCATTACAGTACTGTGGTGATATGTCAAAGTCGGGTTTATTGCCATATGCACAAGTGCATGTATGCACAGGTGCAATGAAAAACTTACTTGCAGTAACATCACAGGCACATAGCATCATATAAGCGGCATTTGCAAGAAAACCGTCAATTAAACAAATTATACACAATTTTTACGAGATAGAACACAATTAGAACAAAAAAAAAAGTCCATTTTAGTGTAAAGTGGTCATAGTGTTGCTGAACTATAGTGTTTAGGGTTGTGCCGGTTGGTTCAAGAACTGAATGGTTGAAGAGAAGCAGTTGTTCTTGAACCTGGTGGTGTGGGACTTCAGGCTTCTGTACCTCCTGCCTGATGGTAGCTGCAAAAAAATGGCATGGCCCAGATGGTGGGGAACCTTTGATGATAGATGTTGAAAATGGTTACCATATCGAGTGATTTTTGTGTATTTTCTGACTTGCGGACAAAATTGACTTGTAGGTGTCTGTAAAAACGGAATCTTTTTGTTACTTGGGACGACCTGTATTTGAATTTCCAGAAGGCATTTGATAAGATGCCTCATAAAAGGCTGTGCACAATATATGATCTCACAGTATCTGGAGAAATGTGTTAATATGGATTGAAGACTGGTTATCACATGAAAAACAGTCAAAATAAATAAGTCTTTTTCAGGCTGGAACCATGAAACTAGTGGAGTGCTCCACAAATCATTTCCTGGCCCTCGATTATTTACTATCTACACTAATGAATCAGAGGAGGGGACAGAGTATAAGGCATCTATGTTTACTCATGACATGAAAGTAGCTGGGAGGGCGTAGTGCAGTGAGGATATTTTGGCTCTGCAACAGCATTTAATGGGTTAAGTGACTGGGTGAAAACTTGGTAAATGGAGTTTAGTGCAGGAAAGCATCCGAAGGCTACACACTTTAACGTAGAACGTCACAGCACAGTACAGGCCCTTCGGCCCATAATGTTGTGCCGACATTTTATCCTGCTCTAGGTTCTATCTAACCCTTCCCTCCCACGTAGCTCCCCATTTCTCTATCATTCATGTGTCTATCGAAGTGTCTCTTAAATGTCCCTTATGTATCTGCCCCCACAACCTCTGCTGGCAGTGCGTTCCACCCACCCACCACTCTCTGTAAAAAAAAACACTTACCCTTGACATCCCCCTTATACCTTGCTCTAATCGCCTTAAAATTATGTCCCCTCGTGTTAGCCACTGTTGCCCTGGGAAAAAGTCTCTGACTGTCCACTTGATCTATGTTGCTTATCGTCTTGTACACCTCTATCAAGTCACCTCTCATCCTCCTCTCCAAAGAGAAAAGCCCTAGCTCACTCAACCTATCCTCCTAAAACATGCTCTCCAATCCAGGCAACATCCTGGTAAATCTCTGCACCTTCTCTAAAGCTTCCACATCCTTTCTATAATGAGGCGACCAGAACTGAACAAGTAATACTCCTTTGGTGGGAGGAATCAAAAGGTAGACTGTTATCTAAATGGAGAGAGACTGCAGATGAGTCTAGGGGATCCAGGTGCTCTTGTGCATGAAGCAAGAAGTTAGCATGCAGGTGTAGTGTATGATTAAGTAGGCAATGGCGTATTGGCCTTCATTATTAGGGGACTGGAGTTCAAAAATAGAGAAGTATTGTTATAATTTTACAGGATGTTGTTGAAGCTGCACCTGGAGTACTGCGTACGGTTTTGGTTCCTTTACTTAAGGATATACTCACTCTGGAGACAGTCCAGAAGAGACTCACCAGGGTAATTCATGGGATGAGAGGGCTGTGCTGTCACAAACTGCTAAAAAAGTTAGATTTGTATCTTTAGGAGTTTAGAAGACACGTAAGATCCTGAGAGGGCATGAGTAGATGTTGAGGTTCTTAAGAGAGTCTTGAACGAGGGGACATGGTTACAACATAAAGAGATGATCATTTAAAACTGACGTTTGCAAGAATTTCTTTGCACGGAGAGTTGTCGAGGTTTGATCACTTGAGGTATTTAAAGAGTTGACACACTTTTGGAAGATTGGTTTATTAAAAACTTTGTGAAATTGGCACAGGAGAGGAGTAGAGGCCTGGGGCAGATAAGTCGTGATGATATTGAATGGTGGGGGAAGGTTTGAAGGGCCAATTCCTCCTTCTATTTTCCTCTATTGCTGTGTGAAGGAATTGGAGCATCCATTAATTGCAAAAATGGGTTTGAAAGGGGAATGGAAAGTACTTCCCATTAGTGCTTTTTATTCCTTTAAGGACTTTACAGCCCAGTGTGGATATAACATGTGTGTCATAAGACAGTGATAATAAATCTGATTCTGAACATTGTTTAATTCAGTTCCTTTCTTTTTGTAGTGTACATTAATAATTTAAACTTGAGAATGTTTGGACAGAAGTGTACAGATGGTACAAAAATTGGGCATGTAACTGATAGTGGAGATGAAAGCTTTAGACAGTGGGTAGATATCAGATGGTCTGGTCAGTTTGGCAAAAAAGTGGCAAACAGAACTCAGTCTAGAAAAGTGTGAGGTCATTCATTTGAGGAGGTGCAACAGTGCAAAGAAATGCATAGTAAATGGGAGCATGTTGAGAGGTATAGAGGAACAGAGGGAAAGAATGCATGTCCACAGATACTGAACGGTAGCATGTTAAAGAATACTTTCCTTATGTTAGCCAAGAGAAAGACTATAGATTAGGGAGGTTATACTAGAACTGTATATAACACAACTTGTATATTGGCGGCAGTTCTGGTCACCGCATTTCAAGAGGAGTGTGATTACTGGAAAGAACGCAGAGGAGATTTACTAAGGCATTATCAAGATAGAAAACTAGCTTAGAGGAAAGACTGGAGAGGCTGGAGGTGTTTTCTTTGGAACAGGGAGGGGTGTGAAAGTAGCTGGGTGACTACATCAGTCAGCAGAGATACAAAGAACTGAGTGTCCTCATGGATTGTACATTTTCCATGACTCTACATTGTGTTCACTAATTTTTTCTTTTCTATCTGGCCAAAGCAGTTTTACCTCTAGATGTTACTTGCTTCCTTTCTTATTGCTGTTGCAAAATACTGACAGAAAATAGTTCTGAATATATTCCATGCTATTTCCAATTCTGGGTAAACTACTAGTGCAGCCTTCCTGGCACAAAAACAACCGTCAATCATTGCCTTTTATTTCCTGCCACTTGGGAAAAATTGGTTACTCTCCCTTGACTTCTATTTTGTTGACCTGCCTATTGTGTGGAACCTTTATCAAAAGTCTTGCTAATATCCATGTGGACTACATCAAAAGCACTGCCATTGTAAACCTTCCTTGCTACCACCTTGAAAAAGCTCAGTCATCACTCAGACATGATCTCCCCTCAACAAATTCACGCTGATTGATGTCGATTAATCTGTGCCTTGTCAACTGAAGGTTTATATGGTCTTTCAGAATGGATTTGAATGGTTTACCCATGACCAAATTAATTATAATTACTTGGGTTGTCTCTTTCCTAAAGCAATGGTATGTTAGCAATCCCCTTGCAACCACCGTGGCAGCCAGGGAGTTTAGAAAAATGATGGTTGGAGCTCTCACAGTTTCCTCCCTTAGTTGTTCTGGCAGCCTGGAATACATCTCATCTGGTCCTGGTGATTTATTCATTTTTAAAAATGCTAAACTGCTTAATACTATTCTGTTAAGTTTATCGCATCCAGTATTTCTTATTCTTCCTGCTTAATTGCAACATTGGCACCTATCCCCCTCTTTTTTTAAAAGACAAGGCTAAAACAAGGCTTGTCTCACAGGTGCAAGCTAGGGCCCGTGCAAGGCTTCATTGTTATGTCTTTGACCTGGAGGAAGTGAGTGGAGTTGAAGAAATTCAATGTGAGAATGAATTGAATGACGACATCGATGGCGGGGAACTGATTGGGCTGCTGTTCAGGGAAGAAGCAGAGGGCCCCTCAGTTCGTTAGGTGTGCATGGTAAAGGTGAGCTGGTTGGGAGCAGGAATTTAGAAGCTCGCAAAGAGTCGGAGGTGTGATGGATGCAATTGGGATGGGACTGGGCCTGGGCAGAAAGGATGGAGTCAGGATAAGAAGAAAGAAGTTCAGTGGGACAAGCGCAAGGTGGAACAATGGGTATTCCCAAACAGTGCTGCTCGTGGATCTTGGGAAGGAGTTGGAAGTGGCATGGGTGGGGTTGTTAAAGTCAATCTGTGTGTGGACACAAGTAAACAAGAAAACCCAAATAGTGATAATCGGCAAGGCTTTATTACGCTAGCAGGAGTTGGGAGAGCACAGGGAGGAGCAAACAAATGAAGTTGCTCTATCCCTATTCTCTATGCAACTCCCTGTACACTCGTTTGATTCAACTTTTATACAATCAGCAAGAAGCCTCTAGAATTGTCTACATGCAGGTTTGCATGTTTACATAGTCCTTGGAACTGGGCAATTACTTGTCTTCACATTTTTATGGTCAAAACCCGTGACATTGCAATTACAATTCAGCATGTCTTATCATACACTTCTTCCTGGTTTCAAGGTTCAAGCGATAACTTAATGATATGAGTGCAGTTGGTTTTCTGCAATATCAGAGCTCATAAGCTATGAACACCCCCCATTGTCCGTATCCAACAAACTTCATCAGGGTTGTGAGACTATAAGGCCGTGAAGGGAAGATCTCCTGAGGAAATGAGGTCCTTGACTGTCTAGGAGACGATGGCCTGATGTTCAGTGGTGGGTCATGGAACAGTGGCAGCTGTGAGGTAACGTCTGACAGCTAATGTTTGTCTCTGCAAGATGGAGGTCAGATTGCCAAACCAAAATGTCACCATCCTGCTTGGCAGGTTTCACAATGTTATCAGGGTTGGTTCTTAATGTGTGGAGTGCTGAAGGTTCAAGAAGGAGGGAAGGTTTGAGTGAGCTGTGAGGAGTCAGGGAAGTGGATCAATTGAAACATTCCATGTTATGTTGGCATTTGTTGATTAGATCCAGAGAGGGTAAGAGGTCTGATTTGGGAGTCTGGTTTGTGAATGAGGTGGTCTGCCTATTACTAAGTGTAATTGGGTCTCACAACTGGGATTGATGGTGTGGGAGAAGATGCTGACGTTGCTTTGCTTATTTTGTTGGAGGATTTGCAGAGACATTGTTGGTGGTATCTCTACTCTAAGATGTCTGGTGTAGTTATTCCATGACTCAGGTTTACAGGAGGGTAGGGATCACTGCTGCTCCAGTAGACAAGAGCATTGCCAGATTTAAGATCTTGATTTTCAAATATTCCTTTCTTTGGACAACCAAAGGCTGTGCTGGTGGTTTGAAGGCATTTGATATTGATCTTTAGAGGGACCTGAGTGGCAACTTTTTCACCCAGAGAGTGGTCAGTATATGGAAGGAGCTGCCAGAGGAAGTAGTTGAGGCAGGTACAATAACAATATTTAAAAGACATGGACAGGTACATGGATAGGAAAAGTTTAGAGATACATGGGTCAAAAAAATGGGACTAGCTTAGGTGGGCACCTTGGTCGGCGTGGATGAGTTGGGCTGAAAGGCCTGTTTCCGTGGTGTATGACTCTATCAGTACCTTTGTGGTTCTACTGCTTAATCTCGTTCCTGACTCTATTGTTTCTGCCTGGATGTCCTCTTCCCAACTGACATTGCTGGGGCTGATGTGGACCCTTTCCTTCCAGAATGTTCTGCAGCTGCCCAAAGATATAAGGTACCATGGAGTCAATATGCCATCAGGGAATAGGGTATATATAAATTAGGAGCAGGAATAGGCCACTCAGTCCTTCGAGCCTGTTCCGTCATTCAGTAAGATCATGGCTGCTCTGTGTTGGTAACCACCTCTCTTCTCGTGTAAGCCTAGAATCCCATTTCTTGACCTTTCTTTTCCCAATGCAGTTGAGCCGCCCATTGTTTTGTGGTGTTGTCTTTGGAAGCACTCCCCGGAATAACTGGCTTTCCCCCATCAGTATTTATAGGTTTTGGTTCTGCAGCTGAATTTAATGTCATGCATCATTCCCAGAACGAGACCTTGTGCGCACTGCGTTCAGTTCTGGTCGGCCTGCTATAGGAAGAATATCAAACTGGAGAGGTTGCAAGAGAGATTTACAAGGCTGTTACTGGGAGTGGAGGGCTTGAGCTATAAAGAGAGGCTGGAGGCTGGGGGCATTTTTCCCTGGAGCGTAGGGGTGACCTCATGAGGGGTATAGATAAGTGAATGGTCACAGTCTTTTTTCAAGGGTAGGGGAGTCTAAAACTAGAGGGTAAATGTTTAAAGTGAGGGGGGGAAAGATCAAAAAGGACTTGAGGGGCAACTTTTTCACACAGGGTGGTGAGTATATGGAATGAGCTACCAGGGGAATTGGTACAGCTGGGTACAATTATGACATTTAAAAGACATTTGCATAGTTACACGGATAGGAAAGGTTTGGAGGGATATGGGTCAAATGCAGGTAAATGGGACAAGCTCGGGTAGGCAACATGGTCGGCATGGAGGAGTTGGGCCAAAGGGCCTGGTTCTGTGTTGTATAATTCTATGGCACTTGTGCTGGATTGCCTGAAATGCCACGTATGACCATGTTTGTTTCTCATATTCTGGGAGATGGTTTAAGTGCACCCTGGAAATGAAGGTTAATGTGAATGATCAGAATAGAACTTCTCAATCACGTAACACAAAAATATGCTTCGTTAGTTGGTATGAGGCCAACTCGCTTTGACAGTCAGCGTTATCTGATAGAATAGCACTGTCTAAGGCAAGAACTTCAAGTCCATTTGCCCCAGTGTTTGTTGGGAATTGGCTTACCAAACCATCAATGAAAAGCTTATTGTTTTATGCAGGAACATAAGAAGTAGGCCACAGGACCTTATCCAGTAAGATTGCAGAGACATAGAAAGCTATGGACCAAGTTCTAGTAAATGGGATAAGTACAGATGGATACTTGATGTTCGGTGTGGATGTGAAGAGTGAAGGGTCAGTTTCTATGCTGTATGACTCTATCGTGGGTGATTCTGGACCCCTATTGTTCTTTGATTTGCGCTGCTTAGAAACCCCTTGCCTCCCACTCCCAGCTCCAGGCTACCACTCCACTGACCCACCCTTCACCCTGACCCACCTCCTTCTGAATTCCTGGCCTACCCCTCACTTGACTTGTACAATTACAATGTTTAAAAGACATTTGGACAGGTGCTTGGATAGAAAAGGTTTGGAGGGAAGTGGGCCAAAGGGACCAGCTTGGACAGACATCTTGGTTGGCATGGACGAGTTGGGCCAAAGAGCCTTTTTTTTCGTTCTGTACGACTCTGTGACTGCCAATCCCTTGGCATCTGAATGTGACCACTATTCTCCCCAACAGTTCAAGCCTCCAGATCACAATTCCTTCCCACAGCCACTCCCCTCTCTTACCACTCTTACACACTCTCTCCCCTCTTTTACCACCTTTGCTACCTGACTAAAAACATGCTTAATTGCTTTGTATACTGCACAGTGCTGAAGTGTGAGAGGAATTCAGCTGAGCTGCTAGAATTTGCAGTGGTGGACACCGGTACCATGTATATTTTCTTCTCCCTCTCCACACTTATCCAGCTGGTTACATCCTCAAAAAAAGTGAGATTTCCTATTCATGAAACTGTGCTGTTACTGAACAATAACATAATGATTAATCATGGCATAATGTGGAATCTGTAAGTCACGCAGGGAATGGTCCCTTTGGAATGCTGAAAGGGAATGGGACAGGTAGAAGTGTTTGCTAGTAGAATTGCATTGGTATTGGTTTATTATTGTCACTCGTACTGAGGTACAGTGAAAAACTTGTCTTGCATCCCGGTCGTACAGGTCAATTCATTACACAGTGCAGTTACATTGAGTTAGTACAATGTGCATTGATGTAGTACAGGTAAAAACAATAACAGTGCAGAGTAAAGTGTCACAGCTACAGAGGAAGTGCATTGTGGGTAGACAATAAGGTGCAAGGTCATAACAAGGTAGATTGTGAGGTCAAGAGTCCATCTCATTGTATAAGGAACTGTTCAATAGTCTTATCACAATGGGATAGAAGCTGTCCTTTAGCCTGGTGGTACGTGCCCTCAGGCTCCTGTATCTTCTGCCTGATGGGAGAGGAGAGAAGAGAGAATGACCTATGCTGGCTGCTTCACCAAGGCAGTGAGAGGTAAAGGCAGAGTACTTGGAGGGGAGGCTGGTTTCCGTGATGCGCTGGGCTATATGGGCATTGGAAGTGGCCTAAATTGTGGAGGATAATAGGTTGAGTGTGGAGGCTGGTGGGGTGGAAGGTGAGGACTAGGGGAATCTTATTCTTGAAAAAAAACAAACTCCTGGAGGAACTCAGCAGATCAAGCAGCATCTGTGGGGGAGGAGGGAATCATCATCAACGTTTTGGGTAGAGACCCTGCATCAGGACTGACCTTGTCCTTGACAATCCTATCCTGGCTCCCGCTGGAAGGTGATGTGGTGAGAGCAGATGTATGGGAAATAGAGGAGACTTGGCTGAGAGACCTGTCAACCACAGTAAAGTGAAAGCCGTGGTTAAGGATAAAGGAAGATATTTCTTTACAATATTTTTATTAAATCCATGAAAAAAATACAGAGTACATGCATCAAAAAAGAAAGTGAAAATACTACTGAATACATTGTATTAAGTCGTACTTAGGATTACAATACTCTAGATCAGTAATCACATATAGTAGTTAGTTAATAAGGAAAGAAAAAATTGAAATATTTTATTACAAAAAATAATCTACCCCCACTACCAAAACCCGAAGCTGTTAGATAGAAGAAACAGCAAGGAAAAACCTTAAAACAAAACGTAACAGTGTCAGCCAATATCTGCATTTTAGTCCCCAAATCAGAGATTTTGAAAAGTACTATTGTGGGAAGTCTCACCATCAGAGCAGATATGTTGAAGGTGGAGAAACTGGGAGAATGGAGTGGGGTCCTTGCAGGAAGCAGGATGGGAAGAGGTGCAGTAGTGTGGGCTTCCATTAGATATTGGTAATCAGTTGGCGTGTCTTGAAATGCAAGTGACAACAGATAGATACTTCACTGAAATTCTGGTCTTGGTACAGGTTTTCAAAAGGCAGGCTCTTGTTCTGGTAACTGACCTCTTCAACTGTGAACTGCACAAGTTTTGGCCATTGGGCAAGTTACACCCTCCTTGTTCAGCAGAAGCCATTTGGGCAGCAGAAGGCTGTCACTCTGGTAGTAGAACTCTGTCTTGGTAGCTGCTCTGTCGTTTAATATAAGTTGAAAATGTTTGAAAATCATATAAAACTTTTGTGAAGTAGGGTGGAAAGAAAAGAGAATGATCTCAGTTGAAGACTAGCACTTGCAATGACTGTCAACCATGCATTATTGCTCACTAGATGAAACCCTTGACAGAATAGGAAGGGCCTTTATTTCTGGTGTAGAGTTGGCCTCTGCTGAGCAGTAAGTTGTGAGAAGATTACAGTCCATGGTCATGCATGAAGTGTGGTAAGTGCACGAGGTACTGGCAGACTGTCAATGTCCCTGGCATTGATCCCATAGGGTTAATAATTCTTAGCTAATCTGCCAAGAGAATAGAATATTAAAATTCTATCAGCAAATGGGTCTAGGAAGCTGCACACTGCAGCTTCCCTATTATCAACAGAATGGTAAAACAGCATTCAAGAGTAGTGTTAATTTAAAAAGTGAGACTATTTTACAGTAATTTTTTTCAATTGCTTGGATACTAACATTATTATTGAAACATTTTAATAACTTTGGGTATTTAATTTGGAAATTGTGAGTGTGTGTGTGTCTGTATGTGTTTCTGCGAGAGTAACTACCTCTTTTCAAAATATAATCCACCGTTCCATGAATATGCAGTACAATGTTGTTATTTTTTCTTTTGCAGAAATCTTTTGTCCCATATCTCTCACCTCCAGCCAGTTCACACAAGAAATACTACCGATCTTGCAGCAGGCGTACTTAGATGAAACGTCAGTGGATTATTTTCATTACAGCCAAGTGACCTTAGTGAATAATACAAGGCTGCTACATCAGGTATTATAATATTAAGGGAGAGGGAGTCTGTTTTACTGGTCAACAAAATGGTGATGCATTTTCTGCCTTGGTCTACTTTCCTGGCATATTTTCAAGTTCTTTAATTGCCTTGGTGTTCAAAAGTCTACGGTCTTGCCTTGAATAAACCTGAGCAACTGAAGATCCACATTCCTCCAAGATTCGCAGCCAGCTGACTGAGATAATTTCACTTCATCCTCTCATCAGGCTCTGACCCTCAGTTTTTAAATTGTCAGCCACAGCCATTTGGTATCTTTACGAAGTCACACATCACGAAACGGACCCTTTGGGCCACTGTGTCCACACTGCCCATTGACTGTACATTTGCACTAATCCCACATTAAACCAATATTTTGTTCTCCTCATAGTCTTATCAATTTCCCCCAGATTCTACAACTCACTTACAGACAACAGGGCAATTTACAGCGGCCAATTAATATAGAATTACATCACATGGGAATATACTTTGAGTTAATCTGAGAGGAGTTGCCTTAGAAGCAGAAGAGCTAGCAATGCCCAGATCCCAAAATTGATTAAATAATAAAAGTTGTTTATTTGGTTGTACAGCTTGCAATTATTTTACTGGATGGTGAGGATGAATGAAGAGTAAAGAAGACTTATGGCTGCAGATTTTATTTGCAATGTATGAAAGTGGGGTTTCGTTTATGATAGGATAGTAAAGGTCTTAAAAACCAAAGACATTAAAATAAAGTGGAAGCCACTATTGAATAGCAATGTAGTAGAATCAGATTAAAAATTCTCCTATCTCAGGTAACTTTTCTTTTGCCTTTTTTGTTACAGCATTTAATTTCCATGTAGGGAATTGGTTATGCTTGAACATTCATAAACCCTATCCTGTGTATGCAAATAAGGGTAAAGTAACATGATGAGATCTTTTTGGTGTCACTATTTTACTTACTTGGAGCAATGAGTACTCGGGGCTGCGGAAATGTTTGTCATGCCACTGTAACATGTAGCCTCTTGAATCCAACTTAGAAGCTGAACATATTGGAACCTCACTGCAAACAACCTCCCAATCACTAAAACATCAGTAGAAATTCACCCTTTGTTTTCCAACAGTGAGTAAAACTTGAATATAGCTGTCCACTTTCCCTGAGTTTTTGAGTTTCCTGACTAGGTGATGCCTTGTTAACAGCCTTGCAGCGGTACATGGAGACTACTGGTGAAAGTGCACCTGTAATGTTGTTGAACTTAGACCCAGCAACAATGAATCTCCGTGTCAGCATGGAGTATGACTTGCAGGCAATGTTTACATGTGGCTAATGCATTGTCCAAGATGATAAAGGTTGCGGGTTTGGGAGGTGCTGTTGGAGTAGCCTAGACAAGTAACTGCTGTGCATTTTGTAAATGTGGGCGTAATGAATGAACGAACGGCAATGTTTGTTTGACCCTGACTGCAACTCCTAGATTTTTGTATTAATACATGAATGCTTCCAGTTCATAATGCATATTTCACTTACATCTTAAAGCCTTTCCACCTGCAAGGCATGTGTCAGGATTGTGTGTGCAACTTTAATGACACCCAAGGAGCTTGATGCCATCTAGGACAAAGCAACTTGCTGATTGTTAGCCCATCTACTGATCTAAATACTCATTCCCTCCACCATCAGTGGCTGCAGAGTGCCCCATCTGCAAAATCATCTCACCCAAGCTACTGCAACTGGTGACCTCCACCACCAAGGACGAGGGCTTCGGGAGATTGGGAAAGCACCAATTAAGGTTCCCCTCCAAGTTGCATGTATACGTACATAAAAACGTATGTGTGTGTAAATTAGGAGCAGGAGTTGGCCACTTTGCCCCTGAAGTCTGCTTTGCCGCTTAATAATATCATAGGTGATCTGATTCTTAGCTCATGCTCAGTAACCTTTTACCCCCTTGCTAATCAAATATCTACCTAAAAAAATATTCCAAAGCTTTCCTTCCACTGCCCTTTGTGGAAAAGATTTCCAAAGTCACTCAGTCCTCTGAGAGAAAGAATTTTGATTCAACTCTTGTCTTTAATGGGTGATTCCCTTATTTTTAAATTGTGACTCCTGGTTCTAGATCCTCCCATTTGCCAGCTCTTTGCCCACTCACTTAATCTGTCTATCCCCTTGTATCCTCTAAGTCCTCTTCACAACCCAATTTCCCACCAATCTTTGTGTCATCAGCCAGTATAGCAACCATACCTTCGGTCCTTTCACCAATGTCAGTTAAGTAAATTGTAAAAATTCTGACCTGGAAATATCACTATTCGTTCCTCATCACTGGGTCTAAATGCTGGAAACTCTTCTCAGTGGCATTGTGGGGGAATCTTCACCAGAAAGGCTGTGGTGGTTCAAGATGATGGTGATCCACGACCTCCTCAAGAGTGTTTGAGGATGGACATTAAGTGCTGGTCTTTTCAGCAGCACCCACATCCCAAAATTAAATAAATAGTAAAAGTTGTTTAATGTTTATTGGGTCCAAATTGTTTTCTGGTAACCTAGAAGAGATTATAATGCATTATTTATTAATTATAGCACAATGACTGGCTGTTGGATATGGAGAAAAAAGGATATACCAAGGAGGAGCTTGCTGAGTCCTTTGCTTTCTTACTGTTTGAAACAGAAGATCAGGTAAGTCAAAAATCCTAATATTGGAGGGAATGACCTAAACATTTTATGATTAAACTAAAGTCTTTTATAACTCGAGCCCATCGACAGGTGAAAATATAAAGAGCAGGGTGGCTAGTTGTAAGGCAACTGTGCACCATATATTTAGATAGCTTCGTAACTTCTGCTTTCACTGCTTGAGCGGTTTGTTTATTCTTTCTCCACTTTTGAACAGTTTAGTGCAAGTTGTATAACTGTAGAGGGTTGTTCAGGAGTAAAATTTAAAAACTGACCTGTCAATGGCCATTCTGAACTTCGGGATTTAATCATATTGTCCACCCTGGCCCAATGTAGATCTGACAGCCTCAAAGGTGCTATTGATCTGAGCTTAAAGGCACAAATAATGTTTGAGAGTGGAGGACACAGTGAAACTAAGCAAATCATCCTGACCAATAAGAAAGTACTGAACCAGCTGCCACAGGACAGCCTGATCTTGTTCGGATCCCCAACATTTTAGCAGAATGTGTACTAAACCCAATGCACATTGTTGGATCCCATCTGATTTGAATCAGGCAACCAGGCTCCATGTCCTTGTATAAACAGACGATAATTGGGAATATTTGGGAAAGGGATCCAGTCCAAGTCTTAAAAGAAGAAAGCTGTGTGATGCAAGAGAGAATAGTTGTATACTAGTTTAATTGCCACAGAATATTTTTGATTTTGGTTTCCTTTTTCAGTGTCACTTGATTTTTCTTCTGTGTTTTTGTAGGCAAAAGCAGTCTGTCAAAAAGGATTGGAGACTGGGAGTAGTGACATGACAATGCTTGGAGATCCAATGAAGGGTATATTTGTTTTTATGCAATTAGTAACCTGTGTACACAGTTTGAATAAGTGAGAGCACATGTTACAGGAAGTGAAAATTACTTTTATTGGGAGAGAGTTAGAATACTTGCTTTTGATTAAGAATTATGAAGACACTAGAAAAATAAGCATGTTATTCAGAAACAAATGTTAAGCATCTGGGTTTGTGAAGTCGATGTCTTCAAAGACTGCTGATTATAGGATTTGAACAAAAGGCAGTAAATTTCATTATTATTTTATTATTATTTCTGCAAACACACTTTTGTCCCTAGGCATTGAATTGCATCATTTTCTTTATGCATCCATAGTCTATAGGTACATTTTTGACTGCTTTACACCTTAGGAGAATTTAATACACCATATTGTATTGAACATCCAAAGTGGAATGTGCATGCTGGGTGGGAGCGCTCCTTTTTCTTTGGAAGTGTGTGGGTACGATCAGTAACAAGAACTCTGCTTTCAGATCCCAGGAAAGTATCCCTAAATTGGAATGAGGCACTCTCCAGATAACACACACACAAAGCAAAATGTAAATGACCCAAAGCAGCGGCGCTAGGAAACAATTTCTAATGCTCCTCCTCATTTCCTGTTTGTTGTACAGCAGGAGTTGGGGCCGATGCACTGACATAGCCCAGACTTTAATGAATTCCAACTTCCTTGGAGGGAAAGACATGAGGGAACAACAAGTGCACTTCATAAGGCAATATGCCAATCTATTTCTGATCCAAACCTTCAAAGGATATTACAGCCATGTTAGGTGCACAGTAGAAGGCACATATACTGGGTTGCACAGGTTGTGTAACTGGAACTGCAGTGTTGTGCTCCATTTTCTGACATGCACAGAAGCAAAGATCCACTCTGGAAATATCTGTTTGCAGCTGTTGTATCTTTATCCACAACTGGGCAGATTAGCACCATACGGGTAGCTTGGATTCAATGCTCAGCTTCAAAATGGCCTCAGCTGGCAACAGTGGCCTGTTAACAGGAATCACTGAGGAGATTGCTTTAAATCAGCCAAAGCAGGAAGTGTGTGGTTACTTGGCACAGAGGTCAGCAAAGGCAGGAGAATGAGCAGCAAAACATTGAACCACACAAACACTCCATTTACTGTGAATAAAACAGATGCAATAGTTTTGCACTCAGTTAGTAGCCCTACCTTTAATTATAAGCTTTTTATAGTTCAATTACTTTGCATCTTTTTTATGGTTATGCATTGATGGTTGCACTCATTTGTCTTTCAGCTTTACTCTTGTTCAACTTTATTTCAGTTGGACGGTTGGTTTCAAATTACATGGGGAACTTGTGGGTAGATTACAGTGTTGCTGGTTGTTTTAACACTTCTAAGGATCCTACTGACAAAATCTTCTTCGAGAGCTTTAAACAATGTTTACTGAAGCTTAAATGAATAGGAAGCCAGTTTTCATTAACACGACTAACATTTTGTCAATGGTACTGATGGGAGCAGATCTTGAGTCATTGGCTGTTGTTCCTAAAATGGGAAAAGTCATTTTGGAGATTTTTTCCTTAAAGCCTTGGAATTGAGTCAGAATTGCCTGCTGTGCTGATAATGGTATCAAAGTAGACAGAAGAAGTAGACGGTTTTGCACACTGATACCCCGGTGACAAATTTTTGCAAAAACAATTGCTGAGAAGCTTTACCAGGATGTGAGCACATACAAAATGGAACAGCAAGTAGTGAGTTCTGGAGCAGCAGTTGCAAAGCTGTGACATCCTCTTTACATTCCTGCAGGCTTGAGCTTTCTGTTTCTTGTGAACCAGATAAGTCATTTAATGAACAAAGAGTTTTGCTATTAAGTTATCCTTGATTCTTCGCTCTCCAGCTAGGAGGTGTATAGCTCTTGCAGGGAATTGTGATGAGTTGTTTTATCATAGTAGACCATCTGTAAAGAGGACGGCACAGTAGTGTGGATGGTTAGCGTAACACTATTACAGCGCCAGCAATCGGGTTTCAATTCCCGCCGCTGTCTGTAAGGAGTTTGCACGTTCTCCCCGTGACTGCGTGGGTTTCCTCCGGGTGCTCTAGTTTCCTCCCACATTCCAAAGACGTATGGGTTAGTAGGTTAACATGGGTATAATTGGGTGGCGCGGGCTGGTTGGGCTGGAAGGGCCTGTTACCATGCTGTATAAATAAAGTTTAAATGTTCAGTAGTGGGGATTTTCCAGTATAATCAATTCAAATAGCACTTTTTGCTTAGGTTGAGGTGTAGAGTAAAAGTTAAACACACTATTGTCTTTTAAACAAAAAAAGTTTGAAACACGTTACCCGAGACTTGCGGATATGGACCTTGTTCAAAATTGCACTGTCATCGTAATCAAACTGTGATATGTTCTAGTTTTATGTAATTTGATGGCTAAATCCCAAAGGACAAATCTGTTATTGACCTGTACCCACAATAACTACATTGGTAAATCTGTTACCGAAGATCATATACTTTTAAAAAAAAATTTTAAGCCCATGGTCTTGACATTATATTGCAGTGTTCACCTCCAAGTGCATAATGTGTTAATATGCAATTATTTTATTCATTATTTGAGCAGTTCAATGGAACAGCTGCTGTCTCAGCTCCAGCAGTCCAAGCTTAATCCTGACCTCTGATGCTGTCTGTGCGGAGTTTGCAAGTTCTCCCTGTAACTGTAGCGTTTTCTTCGGGTGCTCCATTTTCCTTCTGCATCCCATTGACGTGTGGTTTAGTAGGTTAATTGGCTGCTGTAAATTGCTCCTAGTACATATTTGAATGGTAGAATGGAGGGGAGAGGGGTGGAATTAATGTAAAATGGGTGCTTGATGTTCACCTTGAACTTGATAGGCCGAAAGGCCTATTGCTGTATGATTCCATGAGTATATTTTTTTACTGAATTATTGACTTGTTAAGAAAAGCCAAAATTAAAATAGAAGTAATCACAAAATTCCTGAGTGTAAATACAAAATTGAAAGTCAGACAACAAACACTAGCTGAACTGATTATCTTCCCTTTCTCACCTCCCTCCTTCCCAAACACAACCATGTAACTTGTACCTCTTCTCGGAGGAGAACAAAAAGATTGAATTCTACCTTCAAATGAGGGAAAATGTATTAAAATACCTAGGCTATCCTTCTCTGACCAGTTTTGGCAATCAAAACCACTCAATGTGATCGTATGGGGATGTGTTATTTAAAAACACATTTAACTCCTAATTAGAGCCATAGAACATAGAACACTGCAGCAAAGTACATGCCCTTCGGCTCACAATGTTTTTTATTTTTTTTTATTTTTTACTTTTATTTACAGCGTGGTAACAGGCCCTTCTGGCCCAACAAATCCGCGCCGCCCATTTTAAATACCCGTATGTCTTTGAGAATGTGGGAGGAAACCCACGCAGACACAGGAGAACGTACAAACTCCTTACAGACAGCGACGGGAATCGAACCCCGATCGCTGGTGCTGTAATAGCATTGTGCTAACCACTACGCTACCGTGCCAACATTTTATCCTGCTCTAAGATCTATCTAACCCTTCCTTCCCACATAACCCCCTATTTCTCTATCATTCATGTGTCTATCTAAGAGTCTCTTAAATGTCACTAATGTATTTGCCCCCACAACCTCTGCTGGCAGTGCGTTCCACGCACCCACCACTCTCTGTAAAAAAAAACTTACCCCTGACATCCCCCTTATACCTTCCTCCGCTCACCTTAAAATTATGTCTCCTCGTGTTAGCCATTGTCACACTGGGAAAAAGTCTCTGACTGTCCACTATATTTATGCCTCTTATCATGTACACCTCTATCAAGTCACCTCTCATCCTCCTTCACTCCAAAGAGAAAAGCCCCAGCTCACTCAACCTATCCTCATAAGACATGCTCTCCAATCCAGGCAGCATCCTGGTAAATCTCCTCTGTGCCCTCTCTTAAGCTTCCACATCCTTTCTATAATGAGGTGACCAGAACTGAACACAATACTCCAAGTGTGGTCTGGCCAGAGTTCTATAGAGCTGCAACATCACCTCATGGCTCTTGAACTCAATACCCCGACTAATGAAGACCAACACTCCATAAGCCTTCTGAACAACACTATCGACCTGCGTGGCAACATTGAGGGATCTATGGACGTGGACCCCAAGATCCCTCTGTTCCTCCACACTGCTAAGAGTCCTGCTATTAACCATGTATTCTGCCTTCGAATTTAATCTCCCAAAATGTATCACTTCACACTTATCCGGGTTGAACTCCATCTGCCACTTCTCAGCCCAAGTCTGCATTCTATCAATATCTGGTTGTAATTTACAGCAACCTTCTACACTATCCACAACACCACCAACCTTTGTATCATCAGCAAACTTACTAACCCACCCTTCCACATCCTCATCCAAGTCATTTATAAAAATCACAAAGAGCTGGGGTCCCAGAACAGATCCATAGAACCATAGAACAATATGGCACAATACAGGCCCTTTGGCCCACCATGTTGTGCCACCCTTCAAACCACACCTAAGACTATCTAACCCCTTCCTCCCACATATCCCTCTAACTTAAATTCCTCCATATGCTTATCTAACAATCTCTTGAACTTGTCCAATGTATCAGCCTCCACCGCCACCCCAGGCAGCGCGTTCCATGCACCAACCACTCTCTGGGTGAAAAACCTCCCTCTGACATCTCCCTTGAACTTCCCACCCAATACCTTAAAGCCATGTCCTCTTGTTTTGAGCATTGGCGCCCTGGGAAAGAGGTGCTGGCTGTCCACTCTATCTATTCCTCTCAATATCTTGTATACCTCTATCATGTCTCCCCTCATCCTCCTCCTCTCCATTGAGAACAGCCCTAGCTCCTTTAGTCTCTCCTCATAATCCATACTCTCTAATCCAGGCAGCATCCTGGTAAATCTCCTCTGCACCCTTTCCAATGCCTCCACATCCTTCCTATAATGAGGCGACCAGAACTGGACACAGTACTCTAAGTGTGGTCTAACCAGAGTTTTGTAAAGCTGCATCATCATTTCGTGGCTATTAAACTTGATCCCCCGACTTTTGAAAGCTAACATATCATAAGCTTTCTTAACTACCCTATCCACCTGCGAGGCAACTTTCTGTGATCTGTGGATATGAACCCCCAGATCCCTCTGCTCCTCTACACTGCCCAGAATCCTGCCATTTACCTTATACTCCGCCTTAGAGTTTGTCCTTCTAAAGTGTACTACCTCACACTTCTCTGGATTGAACTCCATCTGCCACTTCTCAGCCCAGCTCTGCGTCCTATCAATATCCCTCTGCAAGCTTCAACAGCCCTCCACACTATCCACAACACCACCAAACTTTGTGTCATCTGCAAACTTGCTAACCCAGCCTTCCACCCCCTCATCTAAGTCGTTAATAAATATCACAAAAAGTAGAGGTCTCAGAACCGATCCCTGTGGGACACCACTAGTCACAGCCCTCCAATCCGAATGCACTCCCTCCACCACAACCCTCTGCTTTCTACAGGCAAGCCAGTTTTGAATCCACACAGCCAAGCTTCCCCGGATCGCTTGGCCTCTGACCTTCTGAAGAAGCCTACCATGCGGAACCTTATCAAATGCCTTACTAAAATCCATGTAGATCACGTCCACTGCACTACCCTCATCAATCTTCCTGGTCACCTCCTCAAAGAACCCTATCAGGCTTGTGAGGCAAGATCTTCCCTTCACAAAGCCATGCTGGCTGTCCCTGATCAGTCCATGTTTCTCCAAATGCTCATAGGTCCTATCTCTTAGAATCCTTTCCCACAGCTTACCCACCACAGACGTAAGGCTCACTGGTCTGTAATTCCCTGGACTATCCCTACTACCTTTTTTGAATAAGGGGACAACATTCGCCACCCTCCAATCCTCCGGTACCACCCCTGTTGACAACGAGGACTCAAAGATCCTAACCAATGGTTCAGCAATCTCCTCCCTCGCCTCACGAAGCAGCCTGGGGACTTATCTGTCCTAATATTTTCTAACAACTCCAACACATCCCCTTTCTTAATATCTAGAACATTACCCTCACCTACACTGTCCTCAGCATCATCAAGACCCCTCTCTTTGGTGAATACTGAAGAGAAGTATTCATTGAGAACCTCACCCACTTCCACAGCTTCCAGGCACATCCTCCCACCTTTGTCTTTAATTGGACCTACCTTTACCCTAGCCATCCTTCTGCTCTTTACGTACGAGAAAAAAGCCTTGGGATTCTCCTTAACCCTCCTCGCCAAAGCCTTTTCATGTCCCCTTTTTCGCTCTCCTCAGCCCTTTCTTAAGTTCCTTCCTTGCTACTCTATATTCCTAACGAGCCCTGTCCGATCCTTGCTGCTTACACCTTATTTATGCTGCCCTCTTCTTCCTAACTAGTTGTTCCACCTCTCTCGTCACCCACGGTTCCTTCACCCTACCATTCCTTCTCTGCCTCACTGGGACAAATTTATCCCTAACATCCTGCAAAGGATCCCTGAACATTGACCACATCTCCATAGTACATTTCCCTTCAAAAATGTCACCCCAATTTACACTCCCAAGTTCTCACCTTATAGCCTCATAGTTCTCCTTCCCCCCAATTAAATATCTTCCCATCCTCTTTGCTCCTAACCCTGTCCATGACAATTCTAAAGGTTATGGAGCAATCGGAACCCAACCCAAACCTTGGCATATATAATTTTTTTTTCTGTACACCATCCAACCATCACTATAAATATAACAATCTCAAACATTCTGCACACATCCAACAAACCATGTTGACTGGGATAAAGTAGTGGGATGGGCCAGATCCAAATGCTCACCCACTGATAGATCTGTCACCTGACCCGGTTCATAACCTAAAACTAGATCTAATATGGCATTCCCTCTAGTTGGCCTGTCAACATACCACGTCAGGAATCTGTCCTGGACACACTTAACAAACAGCGCCCCGTCTAAACCTTTGGCACTAAGTAGATGCCAATCAATATTTGGATAGTTGAAGTCTCCCATTATAATAACCGTGTTATTTTCACACCTCTCCAAAAACTGCCTCCCAATCTGCTCCTCAGTATCCCTACTGCTACCGGGGGGCCTATAGAATACGCCCAGGAGGGTAACTGCTCCTTTCTAATTCCTAACTTCCACCCATATTGACTCTCGAGAGGATCCTTCTACATTATCTACCCTTTCTGCAGCTGTAACTGTGTCCCTGACCAGTATCGCCACCCCTCCTTCTCTTCTCCCCCCAACCCCATCCCTTTTAAAACACAGAAAACCAGGAATATTCCATATCCATTCCTGCCCCGATGTCAGCCATGTCTCTGTAATACTCCCATGTACTTATCCAAACTCTCAGTTCATCTCCCTTATTCCTGATGCTTCTCGCATTCAAGTAAATGCACTTTAGTCCATCCACCTTACTACTTTTGTAGCCTGTACTCTGCTTCTCCTTCCTCAAAGCCTCTCTACCTGTCAGATCTGACTTTTCCCCATCCCCTTCTTCCTCTGACCTACTCCTCCGGTTCCCTTCCCCCTCGCAATTTAGTTTAAACCCTCCTGAACCACCCTAGCAAACCTGGCCTCAAGGATATTGGCCCCACCTCAAGTTTGGGTGTAACCTGTCCTCTCTGTACAGGTCCCACCTTCCCCAGAAGAGATTCCAATGATCCAAAAATCTAAAACCCTCCTTCCTGCACCAACTTCTCAGCCACGCATTTATCTGCCATCTCCTCCTATTCCTACTTTCACTATCGTGTGGCACTGGCAGCAATTCCGAGATCGCTACCCTCGAGGTCCTGTCCTTCAGCCTTCTGCCTAGCTCACTAAACTCACTTTTCAGGATCTCATTCCTCCTCCCACCTATGTCGTTGGTACCAAAATGAACCACGACTTCTGGCTGTGGAACCACGATCCCTGCAGAACACCACTGGTCACCGACCTCCACGCAGAATACGCTTCATCTACCACCACCCTCTGTCTTCTATGGGTGAGCCAATTCTGAATCCACACAGCCGAGTTTCCCTGGATCCCATGCCTCCTGACTTTCTGAATAAGCCTTCCATGAAGAACCTTATCAAACGCCTTACTAAAATCCATGTACAATCTCATCAGCCAAGCCTGATGAGAACAGAGAATGTGTTTTGGGTCCACTAGTTATTCTGATAAAACGTATCGGTTCAGATTGGACCTGGCCCATCCCACTACTTTATCCCAGTCAACACGGTTTGTTGGATGTGTGCAGAATGTTTGAGATTGTTATATTTATAGTGATGGTTGGATGGTGTACAGAAAAAAAAAGTTATATATGCCAAGGTTTGGGTTGGGTTCCAATTGGCTGTTGTGTTAAGGTTGGGTTGGATTTGAGTAAGGTTTTAGTTTTACTTCCTGTACCTCTTAACTAATGACGTCACCTCTGTCTGAGTCAGAAACTGATCCAGCTTCCACTCAGTAGTTAGCACCAGTCACACCAACAAGTGTATTCCACAGGCTTGCTACTCTCAAGGAAAGGAAACGGTCTAATCTCCAATCTATTCCCTCTCTTGCGTGCTTAAACTTGTGGTACAAGTTCAAGGCCTTAGGAATGAGGTATTGGGTTCTGTTGAATGATTGTTGCTATAGAGACTAATTAACTTTGATATTTATCATTGCCTTACAGGAGTATATCTTTGTAAATATTCTGACTTTCTTCATCCTACACCATGGCATCATGGGAAGCAAGGCTATATTCTTGTATTTAAAATAATTAAGGTAAAGTAAAAGAAAGCATTGTGTTTATATCTTATCCAGAAAATCTTATTTCAACTTTTTGTAACCTGTTCTACCTTATTTTTAATCTAGCCATTCCTTTCTGTAAAACTGGTTTTTGGAGCCTTCTGTATTGTCTATCTATAGCAAAGCTGCAATATTATTTCACGTGCACAGCTTTGTTCCTGCTGCAGTATTACCCATTTGGTGTCCTTTGCATACTGGGAATTTCAGAAAATTAATCTTGGATATCTTGGAATAGGATGTGTTTCATTTATTGACTGAGTTGTGCTGTTCCTTGTGCTTGTTTTTAAAATAAAAATCATCCAAAAGATGTCTCTGGCAAGGCCAGCGTTAACACACCGCTTTAGTAGCTGTGCCCTAGCCACTGAAGAGGAGTTGTAAATTAACCATGCTAGATTTGACTCTCTAATTACGCCTGAGTCACTTTCTCTTGAAACTTCTAAATTGGATCCTGATTCCTTCACTCAGTCCAACATTTAAAAAGAAATGTATTTTTTTTTGGTTTGGCTTACAACCAAATGTCATCTCAGTACTGCTCAGTGAATCTTTTGATTTTAACTGCGCATGCCGCCATATTGAAGCATTTAATATTTCACCACAATACTATGGATCAATGCATGTGTACAGGATGAAATGCTGCCATCTGTTGAGCAAAGGTGGTCAGAAGTCAGAAATGATAGTCATAGAGTGAGAAACAGCATGCAAACAGGCCTTCCAGGCAATCAGGTTCATGCCAACCATCAACCAGGCATTAACGCTAACCCTATGTTAATCCCACTTTTTATTCTTCCCACACTCTCTTGGTCTGCTCTGAGATTCCACCGCTCACCAACACACCAGGGGCAATTTACAGTGGCCATTTAGCCTACCAACTTGCACAACTTGGGATGTGTGAGGAAACCGGGGCACCTGGAGGAAACTCGCACAGTTAAGAGGGGACTTGCAAATGCCACACAGCACGCGAGGTCAGGATTGAACATGGGCCTCTGGTGTTGTGAAGCAGCATCTCTACCAGCTGCACCATTCTTGCTAGTACAGCCCTAATGTCAGTGGTAATAGAAGCAAGATCCCTGGTGTTTTTCTCCTTGATTGACTGGAGGCTAGTGTGACATCTGATATTCACTTGACAGTTTGGCCTCTGGTTGTTCAATCCACTCGTGAAATTAATAGATGCCCAATGGTGTAATTCTCTTAGGTCAGGCCAAAGGACTTTTCTTAACTCGATTTAAAAACTACTTTATTTTTCTCTCCACTTCCTTGTATTTGAGAGTAAATCCATTGCAGTGTTGTTTATTTAACAGGGTAGAGTGAAGCCTGTGATTGAAAATTACACTTCTGATTTCACCAGTCCAACTCCTGGCTACAATTGCCATATCTCCACAAACAGTGAGAAAGTTTCTTCCAGAATAAGCCACTTTCAAGCCTTTGAACTGACACAGGTAAAGTTTTTTTTAAATTTTGCATTTCAGAATCATATTTATTATCACTGACTTATATGTCATGAAATCTGCTTGTTTTGCAGCAGCAGTACAGTGCAAAGACATAACTGTACTATAAATTACAAAATAAACAAATAGTGCAAAAAAGAAGGAATATTAAGGTAGTGTTCATGGGCTCATGGACTGTTCAGAAATCTGATGGTGGAGGGCAAGAAGTTGTTCCTGAATGGTTGAGTGTGGGTCTTCAGGCTCCTGTACCACCTCCTTGATGGTAATAATGAGAAGAGGGCATGTCCCGGATGGTGAGGGTCCTTGGTGATGGATGTTGCCACCTTGAGGCATCGCCTCTTGAAGGTGTCCTCGATGGTTGGGAGGGTTGTGCCCCCCAATTTGAGCTGGCTGAGTCTATACCCTCTGAATTTGCCTGAAACTCTTGTTTAATGGGTATTTTTGATGTTGCTTCCTCTCTGAGTTTGATTGTTAGCTGCCTCACTCACAGTCAATACACTTTTCTCAAGAAATTATTTCTGCTTTGGTTTGAAAGAACTAAGGTATGTTGCTTTAATAACCTTTTATAAATTAGTTGTGAAGATGGAAAAGAGAGAAACTTCGCTCTGTCCATTCTCAATGTAGGACTTTTTTGTTGATTCAGTATTTGAAGTTTTGTTCTTAATAAAAGCTTTGCTAATGTATTCTGACATTTGATTGAAATGCTCAAATCTTGTATCTTTTCAGTGATCAGTTTTATTTCCCTTTGTTACAGTATTATCTGTATGAGTTTGAACAGTGTGATGTTCAGCATTGCCCTAGACAAGTTTATCCATACGCTGTTGTAGCATTTCAGTACTATGACTACAAGTGCATCACGACACAGTCAGGAGAGATTGGGATGTGAGTTCTCTTTTCCTGTTTGGGATAATGTAATTATTGTTTTACAAATGATCCCTGAAAATCCTATCTAATTAACTTTTTCTGTCACTTTTCTCCTTACCAGAGATTCTTCTAAAATTCAAGGTAATTTTCATTTCCTTTTTAAATTCTTGCTGTTAGGCTTATTCTGTTGTAGAGTCATAGAGTTGTACAGCACAGAAATAGGCCCTTCAGCCCACCACATCCATGCCAACCTTTTTGCCTATCTACATGAATCCTGTTTACCTGGATTAGATCTGTATCCTTTTAGGCCTTGCCTATTCAAGTGCCTGTCTAATGTCTCTTAAACATAGTGATTGTATCTCATTCCAGTGGAAGCAGAATCAGTCAGAAGCTGAATATTTTAAAGAAGTGCTTTTATCTTGAATTTTAAAGTTTGCTTTTAATTCTAATATGCTTCTGATCTGGTGCAATATTTGAAAGTCTGTAGTTGATATCTGGTCGCTTATGAATGTCTTTTGGCTCTGTGTTTTGACAATACACATAAAATGGAATCTAAGACTATTCTTAAGGCATGTTAACAGGGAAGAGCGTTGTAAGGGGCAACCAAAATCCAAAATGAAATCTTCTCATGGAGATAGAGGGCATGGCAGAGGTACTAATGTGTACTTTACGTTGGTTGGAGTTTTAGCAAAGGAAAATGCAGTTAAGATATTGGATGGACTAAAAATTGATAGAGATGCCAGAAAGGCTCGCTCTACATAACAGTGGATAAATCACTTGGCCCAGGTGGAATGCATCTGAGGTCACTGAGGGAAATAAGGGAGGAAATTGCAGAGACTCCAACCACAATTTCCCAGACCTCTATTCATTCGGTGGTGGTGTCTAATGACTGCAAAATTGCAGATGCTGCAGCTTTGTACAGAAAAACCCAGTAATTGCAGACTAGTCAGCTCAACTTTGATGGCAGAGGAAGCTCCAGGAACAATAGACAGGGACTGAATTAGCAGTCATTTGGAAAAAGCTGGAATGGATTTGATAAAGAAGAGACACAAAAAAACTGTCGATGCTGGAATCTGGAGCAAAAGAAACAAACTGCTGGAGGAACTCAGCGGGTCGAGCAGCGTCTGTGTGGGGGAAAGGAATTGTTGACGTTTTGGGTCAAGACCCTGCTTCAAGATTTGATAAAGGCAAATTGTGTCTAACTAACCTGGAGAGTTAAGGAGAAACTGTTCACACTGTCACAGGAGCCTAGTGCCATGGGATATAAAATGAAGTAGTTGGTAAAAGAAGGAAATATAAGTGCAGAACTTTTTTTTGAAAGTTTAAAGAACTGCAAATGCTGGTAATTTGGAATAAAAATAGTAAACACTGGAAATACTTGGGTATTCAGGCAGCATCCATGGAAGGAGAAACTGAATTGATATTTCAGGTCAAAGATCGTTCATCCCGAAATGCGAGTTCTTTTCTCTTTCCACCAATGCTGCATGACCTACTGACTGTTTCCAGCAGTGTCTGTTTTGATTGGACTTCTTATTTCTGAAGTGTTTTAAATGACAACAGGATGGGACAAAATTGATCGGAACTCCAGAACAAGGTGACCTAATGACAAGAATAATTTTCTTTTTCTTTGTCTTCATTGTTTAGTACAAGGACTTCAGAAAAGAGAGGAAGAGAGACATTCTGTGCAGACAGTTGTTAGGTTGTGGAATGCACTTCAGGTGTTGGGGATTGAAGCAGGGAGCATGTCTGTTTTGAAAATAGTTCAGAGAGATGGTCGAAAGTAAAAGCGGAATAAAAACCTGGGGATCCAGATGAGAATGTGGAATTGGATTTGTATGCGTGATAAATGCCAGTCTGAATTTATTGTGCACGTTCTGGTTTCACTGTAAGTTTAGTTACTATTCTTTTAAATCATTCTTTTAGAAGACAATTAAATAGCATTAACTTCAATTAATGTTATTTATTTATTTACAAATGGAACAAACAAATTTGAACTAATGAGAGCAGACTACGTATTTCTCTTTGTGGTTTGGCTTGGCATTTGTAATCGCAGTATGGATTGTTACTGTACTGTGTGCATACGCAGTCCTGTTCTCAGATAACTTTATTTGCTAAAGCCTCAACCCTTTGTGTTTAGCTGTGCAGTATTGCCTTTGGAAAGGAAAACTCATCAACAAATCCAAGGAGATCAGTGTGGCTCTGAAGTCGAATGGCAGTGCATTGATGCCGGTTACTTTGTAAGTGTGCCCTTTATTTCTTCCACTGTTCCCCTGCTCTCCCTCCCTTTAAGTCGCTGTTCCTAATACCTTCTTATGTGATTCCATGTCAAATTTTAATGCCCCTGTGAAGGACCTTGGGGTGTCTTATGGTTTCAAGCTACTAATAAAAATACCTGGAAATTTATCCCGAGTTGGTTCGAATTTTGGAAGCGGAGTAGAGGACACAAAAACTAGTTGTGTACCATGTCCAGTGCACGGACTGGAGACTGATTTCTAGATGAAGTTGATTGTAGCTCATCTAATATGTAAACGATTAAGGCTACAAAACAGAAGTTCTGTCACGCTGATGGCTTACACAGTGCAGTTGTCTGGTGCTAGGCACACTTAGCAACGAAGGGGAAGGGTTTTGGAAAATGCCCTGTTCCATGCTGTTAATATCTGTTGGGAGATGCACTGTGATACAATGCTACAGTTTACCTTCATAGGGTTTCTTAAGAAGAGTGTTTTTATCTCTGCTTTGGGGTATTTTTTCCCCCACAATATCCCCTAGTCAACTGGCTTTCAATGAAACTTGAAGTGATTTTCAAGAACCTTTGGTTATTAATAGAGGAGTGGAGCTAACAACATAATAATTTTTTTTTAACCGAAGAAATATCAGTCCAGTTTTTCTTTTGAAGTTCTTGGTTTGCTTTTGTTTATTATTATACTTTTTTTTGATTTGGGGGTTTTCTTTTCATATAATCAAATTTCTTTTCAATTTCTTTTTTGTATCACGCTCACTTAGCAAGAGAGCGGGAGGTTCAGATTATATATTTTACTCCTTGTGAGTGTAAATATTAACCGTCATTATTGTTATCCCAATCTCTTTGCACCATATGTATAGTTATTAATGTTATTATATTAATTTGAATTAATTAGAAATTCAATAAAAAGATTGAAAAAGAAACTTGAAGTGAAAGGTTCCCGGAGGGAGACGTCAATGTGACCCTGTTCGAGGGTGAAGGGAGTTTAGTGAGTGCGACCGGGAGTGTCCGGCTCAGGGTGAATCCAGCAGCCCTGTGACAACTGTTCGATTTCCCACAGGAGCCACTGGCCAGTAAAGATGAGAATTTGCTGGGCTGGTTAACAGTTAAATGCCTTAAAGGCATTGTAACTTTGGAATAAATTTAATGCCTGATCACTGGGGAGACAGTAGTAGACGCTGGTAGTTATGCCTCTACGCTCTGGTGTATTGGGCAGTCCAGGAAGCTACTTCAGCAAGACATTAGGGTGATTATTGCTCCCAAAGTGTGTTGTGATTGCCTCCAGTAATTCCCTCAGCGACATCTAAGGTTGGGTTGTTCTGAGATTAATGGTATTGTTGGCGTCTTCTCATAGATCATTAACCATATTGATTCCTTGCCCAACGAAAGTAGACTGCAATGAACTTCAGCAGCTTGTGATTGAGTAGCTTTGTCAGTCCAGCACCTTGTGTTAGAACAGGGTGATGGGTGGTGTTGGAATTTCTAGGCAGGGTCATGTTGGCATTCAACATGCAAAGTATTGCATAGGCATCAGTATTGCTATACTTTGAATATTGAATGCAAAGTATTTTTTCCAACGTTGCAGCTCCTGACACCCTGGGTCTCTGTTGGAGTTACAAGTTGAGTTGATGTGTGTGGAGTTTCAGGCACATATTAAATGTAATTAGCAAAGTGTGGAGATCTTTGAAGCCATTCAGTGATTGTGAATTATTTTTACAGTATGTGCATCTTTGATTTTCTCCTTTTTCTTTGTAAGAGTCCAATCCCTGAAGGAGTTGGACTTCTTTCTTGTTCTGCACCTTGTTATCTTTAAGATTGTAACAGTTTGGGTTCAGATCCTTATTGAAGCCCTATACTTATGATTCCCTTGTGAGTAGTATTCAGAATTAACTGAAGCTATTTTAAAAATGTAATACTTTATCAGATTGCAGGGCCAACTTGTTACAGACTCAGTGAAAGTCCCTTTAAGATAGAGAGTGTGTGTGTATGTGTGTGTGGGGCGTGCTTACGTCAATAGAAGATAAAGGACGTAATGACGTTGTTGAAGAAGTCAGAAGAAGAAGAAGAAGAAGGAGAGAGAGAGAGAAGGGAGAGAGACACCAGCCTGCTTGTTTTCTCTATCGATGGATGAGAAACAATAACTGTGTTTGCCACTGAAATCCATGTATGGAAGTTGGAAGTAATCCGGTGGAGTTCACTTTGTTGCTGACCTGTAGAAGGAAACAGGTATTTGTATGTGGACGACCACGGTTCGGATGCTTTTCGGGGTGAGGAAGTCACTACCGAGTAAACACTGAAGTGTCGTTTGGGTTCCATCATGGAACATTTGGATTTCGTATTTACTCTCTCTATGTTTCTCTACATCTACGTCTTATCTTCAGACAACGGTGGTTGTTGAAGAAGCCCTTGCTCATGTTTCACCTTATGGCTTGCGGAACTGAACTTTAAGAACCATTCCGGAACTGGGAGTTTTGGACTTTGTCACACACACACACACGAAGAGTTTAGTTTTGGGGTTAACGTTCGAGGTTTAACATTTTTGAATTCTAACATACTAACATTTTTACTTTTATTTTACATATTATCATAAGTAGTGATTAATAAAATAGTTTTTAACACTGAATCATGCTCAGTGTGTTTCTTTTGTTGCTGGTTTGTGACAAACTTTATTGCCCATTCCTAATTGCCCTTGAGTAGGTGCTGGTGATGTTGTAATCCTCCTTCTGAAGGTGCTCCCAAAATGATGTTCACCAGGGAGTTGCAGGACTTGGACCTGGTGACTGTGAAGGAATGGATGAGTATTGGCCACTCAGGATGGTGTGTGACACTGAAGGCAACCTGTCAGGGTGGTGTTCCCATGTGCCTTCTGCCTTTGTCCTTCTAGGTGGAAGAGGTTGTCATTCGGAAGGTAGTGTAGAGGACAAAGAGGAGCAAGTACAGTGCATTTTGTACACACTGCAGCCACGGTGCACTGATGATACAGAGGGTGAATGTTTCAGCTAGTGGGTGGGGTGCCAATCAAGCAGGCAGCCTTTCCTTGTATGCTGTGGACCTTTTCGAGCATCATTGCAATGGTGTATATGCTTGATTCCTTTGATTGCAATATTCCAACCACATTACCAGAAAAACATATTGAAATAAAAACGACACACAAAATGCTGGAGGAACTCAACAGGTCAGGCAGCATCTGTGGAGGGAAATGGACAGTCGATGTTTTGAATCGAGGCCCTTCATCAGGACTGAAAGATAGATGGCCAGTATAAAAAGGTGGGGGGGGTGCGGGGGTGCGGAGAGGGGTGGACCAACAGTTGGAAGGCAATAGGTGGATCCAGTGAGGGAGGTGATAGGCAGAAGGGGGAGGGGAGAGTGGGAACAGCGCTGGAAGCTGGGAGGTGATGGGTGGGAGTGACACAGGGCTGAAGATGGAATTTGACAGCAGAGGAAGGCAGAGCATGGAATAACGGGAGGGAGGTGGGGTGGCAGAGGAGAGTAGTGGAGGAGGGGAACCAGTGGGAGGAGTGTGTGGGTGATGGGCAGATGGTGAGAGACGGAAAAGAGACGGGGCTAGTTAGCTGCTCGTTCCTCCAGCATCTTGTGTGTTGCTCCATATTCCAGTATCTGCAGTCTCCTGTCTCCTCATCTTGAAATAAAAGCAGTTCGATGATAGAATAACAAGCATGAACCCAGTAAAATGTAATGAATCCTTTTAATTTCTCACCGATTTAAAGCTCTGCTTATATTCCCCTCTCAGACACTTGTACCAGCCTCTTGCCGTTTTAGTATGACCTTGTTCACAATGACCACCCAGTATTTACAACTCTTTTAATTACTTCTCCTTGGAAGTAACCTGAGTGCAATATGTAGTTTACAGTTGCCTGTTCACCTGAAAACTATTAATTCCTTGTGTGCTGTTCCACAGACTGCCAGGACATTGAGGTACACGGGTAAGGCAGATTTCCATTCCCACAAGAGGATGTGAAAATGTATTGCCATTTCTGTGTGTGCGTGTGTGCTCCATTGACTGAAAACTGACCCAACAATTATTAATGACAACACATTGCCAACAGGTGGTGCAAAATACCCATCAGCACTATGTGCCGAGAATTGTATTAACACGTGGAGTCATAGAGAGATACAGAGAATCCACGCCAACCCTCAACTCTGTTGTTCATACCTTTTGAAATGTGCCACAAGCTAGTGGCAAAGAGCAGACGAAGCATCTTGTTTTATAGAGTCACACAGTCACAAGGAAACAGGCCCTTGGGCCCAACTCGTCCCTACCGACCAAGATGTTTGAGCTAGTCCCTTTTGCCCGCATTTGGCCCATATCCCTCTAAACCTTTCTTGTCCATGTACCTGTCCAAATGTCTCTTAAACATTGTCATATTAAATGGAAGATTGCTTTCTATAGACGTGGCAGGGACTGTCTTCAATATTCTCTGCACACATTTTGAGGAACAGGGTGGCTGCAAGGATGGGATCAATTATCACTGTCGATGTCACTGCTGAGCAAGTGTACAGTCCCTTATGCCTACACCCGATGTTGAGGTGACCAATTGTAATTGATATCATCGATGCTGTAATTCATCCCTGAGCTCTGTGGACCACCAGTTGCAACGGAGCAACCACGTTATAACAGTCAACCGTGCAAAATATTGCATGGTTGACTGTGAGAACATGGTTGCTCCATTGCAACTGGTGGACCACATGCAAAATAGTGCATGGTTGAGTGTTATAATGTGGTTGCAAGTCACAGAGGGCCTTGTGACTTGTAAATAGATTGCACAACAACAGTTATGGATTGCGAAGCTGTATTTCATCAACATGGATGACTTCTACTAAATATTACCATTTTTTAGCTGCGTACGTTTTTGTTTTCAGACCAACAAAGCTTGAAATTGAATATGTGATCAAGATCGATGAACTGAAAATCAAATTGCCACAGGCAGTTTTTGAAAGAAAAACTTACGTGATAAAAGAAGGTATTTAAAATTGATTTGCTCCACATGTTAATCTACAATATGTTCAGCTGAAACACTAACCCATTGTTTGTCTCAGTTTGTTTGGAAGGTTTATATTGCAGTTGGTATGAGCTGGTGGAATATCTGGAAGAAGGAGACACTCCTCAACTGGGTCCTCTATTGGATGAATTGAAGGAAAAGAACTTGGTAAGAACTGTATTACTTATGAAGGAAAGGCTTGGTGGTCACTTCTAGTTGCACCTCTAAAGGTGTAGGGGTAAACCCAGTAACTACAAGCCAGTCAGTTTAACCTTGATAGGGAAAGTTAAAGAAGAAATAATGAAAAGGTCGGCTGGACAAGTGTGGATTGATTAGAGAAAGTAGATAAGATAAGATATCTTTATTAGTCACATGTACATCGAAACACACAGTGAAATGCACCTTTTGCATAGAGTGTTCTGGGAGCAGCCCGCAAGTGTCGCCACGCTTCTGGTGCCAACATAGCTTGCCCACAACTTCTTAACCCATACGTCTTTGGAACGTGGGAGGAAACTGGAGCACCCGGAGGAAACCCACGCAGACACGGGGAGAACGTACAAACTCCTTAGAGACAGCGGCTGGAATTGAACCCGGGTCACTGGCGCTATAATAGCATTACACTAACTGCTATGCTACCATGCCTTTGTTAGAGGAAATTGAGTCGGAGTAACTTGATGTTTTTTTTAATGAAATAGCAGAGAGGGTTGTTAAGGGAAATATGGTTGATGTGGTGTATATAGACTTGGAAAACGGCATTTGTTGCGTTGCCACATAGCAGGCTTGTCATCATGATAGAAAACTGGAGAATAAAAGGGGTTATGGCATCATGGATGGAAAATCAGCTGAATGCAGAAGAAAGTGATGAGAGCCATAGACAGAGTAGATGGAAAGAAACTTCTCATTGGTGCCAAGGTTAAGAACCAGGGGACGTGGGTGACTGGCAGAAGAACCAAAAGTGACAAAGGAACATTTTTTTTTACACACAGTGAGAGATTGGGTCTGAAATGCACTGCCAGGTGCAGTAACATTGATAAGTGTCTGAAAGGAAAGAATTTACAAGACAATGCCACAGCTTTGTAGGATGGTACATCAAGTACTTATCTGGGTATTCTTAAAATACAGTGAAGGTCTTCGCTTCTCCCACTTGGGAAGTTCCAGACCCCCCATTCCTTGGGTGAAAATACCTAAGCTAGTCCCATTTGCCTGCATTTGGCCCATATCCCTCTAAACCCCTCCTATCTACGAACTTATCCAATTGTCTCTTATTGTCAATTCTGTTGGCTGTACGGATTATTTTAACTCCAGAGGAGTGTGCCCATCTCTTCAATCTCCCACACCACTCTCTGCTCTTTCATGTAAACCCCCAGCTTCCCCCGGCATAAACCAGTGCCACCTGCCTCAGGATGTGAATTCCACATCTGCCCAGTGTCTACCAATAGTAGCTGGTCACTTGTCCCTTTGTGATGCAACAACTGAAAGGTTCCCCCAAAGACCAACCAACTGACCGTTATATTAACTGATTTTAGACTGAGCCAGGGCTTTCCCACCTCCTCCCCATTTTTATTCAAACTGAATCTTGTTGGGCAATAGATTTCAGAAGGAAAGAGGATAATTGGCCTGTAAGTAGGACACTCCACAGTAGGGTGTTGGAAACGACTGCGGTGCATCTGATTCCATGCAGTAACTAGCACCCTGAGGGTGACCTCTCCTACTAGGAGAGGGATTTTATTTGGTGATGAGAACAGTGATAGAAGTAGGCCCTTCAGCCCATCAAGTCCATGCTGACCTTGTTGGCCATCTACTTCAATTCCATTTGCCTGCATTAGTACCGATTGCCTGTTTAAGTGTCAGGAATGAACAAACGAATGAACAAAACCCATAGAGGGCTATGGGTAAGCCTAGTAATTTCTAGGGTAGGGATATGTTTGACACAGCATTGTGGGCCGAAGGGCCTGAATTGTGCTGTAGGTTTTCTATGTTTCTAAAAGCCCCATCAGCTGTGCCCTTGATTCAGTGAAGGTTAAGAGATGACCTGGCACAGGGTTTCGAGATGATAAGCGAAGTGGAGATTTAAAAGCCATCAATGTTAGAATCTTTAGAGTTGTGCTCTGGAACATTCTGCCCGAAAGTGTGTTGAAAGTTGATTCCAAAAGTAATGCTAAATGGGAGTTGGATTGGTTCTTGAGGGGGAGTTACAGGAATATGGACAATAATTGAAGGGTCTTGACCCAAAACGTCGACTGTTCATTTCCCTCCATAGATGCTGCCTGACCTGCTGAGTTCCTCCAGCATTTTGTGTATGTTGCTCCAGATTCCAATATCTGCAGAACCTCTGGACAATAATTATGTTTTATTTCGCTCTTTCTCTCAAAGAGCCAGCATAGATATGAGGGGCTGTGTGGTCTCCTCCTGTGTTAAAGGTTCCTGTGCTTTGCACAGTCCATAAAAATGCTGTGGGATAGGAGATGAATCAAGTTGTTTACATCGATAGCTTCCCCATACTCCCCACTCTAATCCTAATGTTCCCTTTTAATGGGATGTAAAATTGCTAAAGCCTTCCGTTTATCTTTTATGAAAAGGGATCTCGGTGTACTAGTGTATGATTCACAAAAGGATACTCTACAGCAAATGATTAGGAAAACTAATATAATGCTATGGTTTATTGCTGGGGAAATTGAATACAGAAGTAGTGAGGTTATAGTTCAGTTATACAGAGCATTGGTGAGACTACGTTTGGAGTACTACCTGATTTAATGAAGGATGTTAATGTGTTGGAAGCAGTTCAGAGAAGGTTTAATTGATCAATACCTGGAATGGGTGAGTTATGAGGAAAGACTAGATGGGTTTGGCTTGTTTTTTCCATTGTAGCTTAGAAGAATGAGAAGTGACTTGATTGAAGCAAGTTAAGGTCCTGTGGATTCTTGACAAAGTGGATGTAGAGGATGTTTCCTGGAACTAGGGGGCTCATTGTTTAGTGCAGAGGGTTGTCCATTTAAGACAGATGAGCAGAATTTTTGCTAAAATTGAAGTTTGAGCTTTCGGAACTCTGCGTCCACTGCCTTTTGAGGAAGAGTCTTTGAAATTTTAAGAGAGCCGTAGATTGATTTTTGATAAGCAAGAGGGTGAAAGTTTACCCCGGATGGTTGGGAATGTGGAATTGAAGTTGCATTCAGATCAGTCGTGATCTTATTAAATGGCGGAGCAGGCTCAAAGGGTCAAGTGGCTCATGCCTACTTGTTTGAATGACTGTGTCAGGCCTGTGTATTATCCATAGAACTATGGATTCTAATAATAACTTCTGGTTCACTATGGATTCTAATAATAACTTCTGGTTCATATCAGGATGGAGAATGTGCAGGGTGGAGGCTTGCACAAGTAGGTCTGATGATCTGGCTCAATGCACAAAAATATACATAAGGACTTTTACATTTGTCCTGTTTCCTTTGCAAGATGGGATTAGGGAAGAACTTGCTGTGTTTAAAATCATACTAAGAAACCCCTTTACTCAGATATGGAGTTGCCATGTCTTGTAATGAGTCTGATGTGTCTACAGAATTCCAAATAGTTCAGTGTTGAAACACATGAGATTTTAAGTAATTTACTGAGGGGCTTTAAGGCTGAGATGTCTAGAACAAGAGTTCATAGTCGTGGATTGGGGGTTGCCTCTTTGTGACTGAGATGTTTCTTAGAGGATAGTAAATCTTTGAAATTCTTTACTCCAGAATGTTGTGGATTTGCTAAGTACGTTTAAGGCAGAGATCAGTAAGTTTTAGGACACTTAAAGAGGATCAAGCACTATGGGATTGGGCAGGAAGTAGACGAGGCACAGGAGATTGGCTGTAATCTTATTGAAGGCAGAGTATGCTCAAGGGGATGGAAGTCTGTGTCTGTCTGTTTCTTCCTGAAGTCTGGGAGATGCTTTTTACGTTAAATATTCAATCCAAATGCACATTGTTACTCCTTTAAAATACCTTTTGACCCTCTTTTCAATGTCAGTGTGTTTGTATCCCTACCAGAATTCATAGAACACTACAGCACAGTATAGGCCCTTTGGCCCACAATGTTGTGCTGACATTTTATCCTGCTCTAATATCTATCTAACACCACCCCCCCCCCCCCAACCTCCCACATAGCCCTCCATTTAATTCCATGCATGTATTTTCCCCCCCCCAGGCAATTGTGAAATGCTTACAGGATCAGGGGCTCCTCATATTGTTCAGCGAATCTGTTGCCAGCTCTGCTAGAGGTAAGCATGTATATAAAGACATTGGTATTGGTTTATTATTGTCACTTGTATTGAGGTACTGTGGAAAAACTTGTCTTGCATACCATTTGTACAGGTCAATTCATTACACAGTGCAGTTACATTGAGTTAGTACAGAGTGCATTGAGGTAGTACAGGTAAAAACAATAACAGTACAGAGTAAAGTGTCACAGCTACAGAGAAAGTGCAGTGCAGTAAGGTGCAAGGTCACAACGAGGTAGATCGTGAGGTCAGAGTCCATCTCATCGTATAAGGGAACCATTCAATAGTCTTATCACAGTGGGATAGAAGCTGTCCTTAAACCTGGTGGTATGTGCCCTCAGGCTCATGTATCTTCTACCTGATGGAAGAGGAGAGAAGAGAGATTGACCCGGGTGGGTGGGGTCTTTGATTATGCTGGCTGCTTCACCAAGACAGCGAGAGGTAAAGACAGTCCAAGGAGGGGAGGCTGGTTTCTGTGATGCGCTGGGCAAAGTTTCTTGCAGACCAGGGCAAAGCAGTTGCCATACCAAGCTGTGATGCATCCAGATAGGATGCTTTCTATGGTGCATCGATAAAAGTTGGTGAGTGTCAGAGGGGACATACTGAATTTATTTAGCCTCCTGAGGAATTAGATGCACTGGTGAGCTTTCTTGGCCGTGGCGTCTATGTGATTTGACAGGACAGGCTATTGATGTTCACTCCCAGGAACTTGAAGCTCTCAAACCTCTCGACCTCAGCACTGTTGATGTAGACATGTGCATGTAGACCACCCCCTTTTCTGAAGTCAGCGTTGGAATATTGGAATATATTGTACTGATGAGGCCCTTCATAATTATGGCTATTTTATGTTATGCAGAAAGCAGCAAGACCACCCAGGGCGCAGCACAGGCTGTATTCATTTTTAAATCGCCAAGAATTTCTCATCTTAAAGGTACGAACTCTCTCTTTATTCTTGATTATCCTGCGCCATAAACGTTTTCCCTCCTCTTAAAGGTCATCCAAAAATATTAAATGTTTTTAGACTCCTTAACAGTGATCTAGAAAACCTGCCTTTTTTTTAATGCATTAATTGATAATTCATTCTGACGTGAGGATCTCTGTACATCGTAGGCTTCTACATTTAGCACCTGCCTAAAGAAGGGAATGAAGAAGTTAAATTGGGGGGGGGAAAAGGTCATCTTATAGTGAAGTGGAACTCAGAAGCTAATGAGGATTTTTTTCCTTATTCCCTGGATGCATTGATTGCAGGTGTGATCCAGTTTCATGGGTACCATGCATTAACCACGTCATGTCCCAGAGGACTTTTTTTGTCTGGAGGACTCGGTGGTGAGCGCTGGTTGTGCAATCACCCACTGGGGAAACAGCCCTGATCCTATACATTGCTCTTGTTCTTACTCCCTGGTTCCCAATGGCACATTGTTAGACATTGCTCAGGACTAGGAGTCGCTGACTGATGATTTCTTCCTCTTGTTCCTTCCTTGGCAAGTTCGATTGCAGGGAACATCTTGAGAAGTGACTATGATGTTTGCACAGAGCTGTAATGGGATGTGTGGCTTGTATCAGTAGTGTCTTCACCAGCTGAGTTATTGTATGATGGTTTGGGTATCAATATATCCTATAGGAACTCGCATACAAACTTGTAATGGTTGGGAAGGGGAAAGACGGACCTATGTAAATGCAAGAAGGCACTGCCTCAGTGGAGATGAGACAGATGCAACATTTCACTACTCTGCTGCATTGGGCCAGATCGTCAGACCTTCCTCTCAGGTGCTCCCGTGGCCTGGCGTCCATCCACCTGATCCCAGATCCCAGACGCGTCTGTTTCTGCAGCAGACACCACAAAATAAACCAATCACTTCCCTGGATTGGAGCCATGTACTGCATTGCAGTAAGGATTGTCTATCCAAAAACAAGCAATAGCTGTAGATTCCATGGGCATGATTTACATGTTTAAAAAAAACAATTGAGTGTTCTCAACTATGACTCTCACCATCACTCCCCCCCCACCCCAGAAAGTAATATGCCCACAGAATTTTGCAAATTACTGCAATTAATTAGTATTATTTTAATATAACTTTGTCTGCTTTGTCTGTGACTCAACTGCATTTTTTTTGAAGTTCATCCTGCAATTTAGGTAGGCTGTTAAACATATGTTCCAGTTACCCAGTGGTTTCAATTTGTGAGTTTTTTGGACAGCAGTTAAGTTAATCAAATTCAGCCCAGATGTCTTGCTGACAATTTGAGTACCTTGGATGGTGGAGCATGTTTTACTCCATAGCTGCAGGGTGACCTGATGGCATCCTTCTACCTCCCAGTGTCCCTAGGCTGTCTCTCTTCCAAGAGAAAATCTGGGCCTGAGAATTCCTGGCCTCTAAGATCTGACAGGATTAGGCATTTCCCGTAGGCAGCTGATTGTAAAAGGGTAGATTGAATGAAATGTTGGAAAGTGAACACTATACTTTCAGTTCCTATGTTAATATCGATTTTCTTTGCCAAACAGATGTAGGTCAGGTAATCCATCCACGACAGAGCTCACCTTTCTCAGCTAAGATATCTCTGCTTCTTCCTGCTGTTAGTTATGCAGTGGCGAAAGGTCTGAGATCCTCTGGCAGTCAGAAGCCTCCATGTAAAAAACTGGTTGAAGACAGTCTCATTGAGTACTTTAAAATGGCACCAGAGGTGCCTCCGAATTCCCACCAGAATGCAGATGGTAGCCTTCCACAAGTTGCCTGTGAGAGGGAGCTGTCTATTCCAGAAAACTGCCAGGGATCGACAGTCTCCCGCCTCTCTCCCTACTTTACTGACCCTACAAACTACATGCTGCCTGTGTCAGCAATTTTGAAACTTCAGGCAAACTATCTCAAGCTGTGTCAGAAGTCCAGTGCCAAGGTTGCGAGCCATTCTCATGTTTCAGAACCAATGTCCCGCAAAGCTACGATCCCAAGGGAAAATAAACCAGGGCAGGTCCAAAGAAAAAGTCCCATGACCAGGAGCTCCCACGTGAAGAATGCACCTCCTGGTTCCGGGATGAAGATGAGGATAATGGCACAGAAACAGACAAAGCCACCAAACAGAGATCTACGCACCAATGCAGCAAGAACCAATGCAACCAGCAAACCAGTTACTGGTAAGGCCTTTAGCAAAAGTGCCAGTGCAGTGAGGTTTAAAGGGAACACTTTGTCCACCAGAGCAACAAGCAGACCAGCTGCCAAAGTGGAAAAGCCAGGTCCTGACTGTGGCACCAGCAAAACTGCACCTTCAAGTCTTGGGCGATCCTCCAGGTTGCAACCTGCTTGCGGTAACAAAAGAGCTCTGGCAGAGTCGGCCAAAGGTAACTCCAAGGGACAGCCTGCCCCTCCGGAAGTGAACGCAAAGAGGATGAAAGCTACCAGAGTGCCTCTTAAAACGGGCTCCGACCGAAATGCTAAGGCAGAGAAAGCTGCTGATGACTGCAGGAAGGCGAGGAAGGTGGGAGAGGAGAAGCCGGGCCAGCACCGTAGTGAAACAGGTAAGAAGAACTTTGAATTGGAATTGGCTTATTATTCTCACATGTACTGAGGTACAGTGACAAACTTATCTTGCATACCGTTCATACTGATCAATTCAGGTGAATGGGATTAGTTTAGATGGGCAATAAGGTCAATGCGGACATGGTGGACCAAACGGCCCATTTCTGTGCTTTATGACTCTAAGACAAACAGTGCGTTGAGGTAGTACAAGATAATACAGAATGGATTGGTTCTCTGTTCCCCACTACTGCCAAAAGGTGTACTGGTAGATCTTGGCATGACGTTGCAATCTGGTTACAGTTTTAGAAAGACAGCTCTTGTACTAACATTTAATTAGGAGCAGTGCTTCAGAGTAGCCTCAGGAGTACAGATGGTTACTTTAAACCAAATGTGGCTCAGTGGTTGCCTCTGAATCAAGACTTGGGAGTTCAAATCCAGCTTTGGAGTTTTGAGCACAAAATATCCAGACTAACTTCTCAATGCTGTCCTTCAACTGAGGTGTTAAACAGAGGCCCTGTCAGCTGGGTATTAAAGTTCCCTGACATTGCAGAAGACTATAGTGGTTACCCCCCAGTGTCCCGGCTAATATTTATCCCTCAATCAACATAACAAAAACAGGTTATCTGCTCACTGTCGCATTGTGGGTTTGTGGAAGCTTGCTGTATGCAAATCGGCTGCTACAGTTCTGACAGTGATTACACTTCCGAAGTTACCAGATGCTAAAATGGTCAGGTTCTGCAGGTGTCTGTTTGTGATCTGATAGTTTCTTGGTCTCTTTGGCTGAACATTTGAAGGATGGGAAACATGAGACGTGTCCCCAGGGTGATTGTTTGAAGGCGATGCGTTACTGTGGAGTATGACATTCTTAAGATATCTTTATTAGTCACATGTACATCAAAATACACAGTGAAATGCACCTTTTTTGCATAGTGTTCTGGGGGCAGCCCGCAAGTGTCGTCACGCTTCCAGCGCCAACATAGCATGCCCACAACTTCCTAACCCGTACGTCTTTGGAATGTAGGAGGAAACAGCAGCACCCAGAGGAAACCCACGCAGACACGGGGAGAATGTGCAAACTCCTTACAGACAGTGGCCGGAATCGAACCCGGGTCGCTGGCGCTGTAATAGCGTTACGCTAACTGCTACACTACCGTGCCTGCCCATTGGGAAATGGAAGCTGGATATGTGATGCACATCCATATCTTAGAGTCATAAGGCACAGAAATGGGTCCTTTGGTCCACCATCTCCATGCCTACCTTATTGCTCATCTAAACTAATCCCATTCGCCTGCATTAGGGGCATATCCTTCTAAGCCTTGCTGCCTAATTGCCTCCTAAGTGTAGTAATTGTATCTGACTCTACCAGCTCTCTGGCAGCACATTCCAGATATTAACCACTCTCTATTTTAAAAAAACTTGCCCCTCAGGTTCTTCTCAGCTTAAGCCTATTCCCTTTTGTTTTTGATACCCCTACTGGGGGAAAAAGATTTTGATGTATGTTAGTTGTTTGGCCAACCAAACAAAAGAACTGCTCCCCTCTGCCTCTCTCCTGTTTCATGAATTCTATTGCTGTAATCAAGTGTTATCTAATTATGAATGACTTTTTAAACCTGTCAGTCTGTGTTACAGGAATAAACACAGAGCAGATTTCAAGATATGGTGTCTGTACCTGGAACTTTGTAGAAGGCAAGCCTGCTGACAATGGATCTGCCTCCCTGCAGCCCCTGTCCTTGGCCATAAGCCCAAATGAGTCACGGTCAAAGAAAGGTTCAGAGGAGGGAAGTGGAGCCCCAGGGAAGGGTATTGAAACCAATATTTTGGAAACAGATGCACTCAACATTCTTGCCGATCTTGCAATTAGCTCAGCCATCGAGGCACTACCTAGATATAAACAGAAACGCTCCATATCATTGTACCTGGCATCTGGCACGGGTGCGTCCAACAAGATTGGTTCCGTTCAGAGCAGCAGGCGATCGAATTGTTCTCTCAATCTACCTGCGAAGGGCAGTGCTTGTTTGCCTGACACAGAACTAAGTGTAGCGGAAAGCCACCAAAATGGAAGTCAAGAGCACTCTGAAAGTCAACCTGTCTCTGGGAGTTTAAGATATATGACAGATGTCATGCCAGCTTTTCCTAGCCAAGAAACATTGCAAGTTCACAAATCTCCGACCCAAGTACGGAAGGACGTGGCTCGCAGATCTTTAACTGCTCCACGAGGTTCACATATCTTGGTAGACCATTCATATTCCCGGCCACCAAGGGATAGAGAAACCGTGTGTTTAGCCGTCGCTAACCCTGTGTTGTCAGAGAAGGAGGATGTGGTTTATCAGTCTACATCAATGCCGGTGGAGAGTGAGAAAAGGCAGTCCACCACATTTGACCAACAGAACAGGACTCATTCTGAGGTTTCCTCCAAAGATGAGGAGAGAAGTTATGAGGAAGGGACATTAGTTGGCAGAGTGCTGCCTTTCAGGCGCGAGGACAGTTGTCGGACAAACATTAGAGACCCCGCCCCAGATCCACAGAAGGAAGATGATGCAATAGGAAAACGTGCTCAGATACCTGATTATACTCTGACAGATCCAGTACAGAGCAGGTTGGATGAAGCTTGCCAGCAGTCTCGTTATGTACATGAGGAAAAGGACACTATAAAGGTGACATTTAAATGGAAAGGGCCATATCTGTACCAATGGGACAGCAAGTATACCAATGACCCACTAGAGAAATCTGTGAATCGAGCACTACATGGGTAAGTTGCTCAAAGCTTTTGGAAATGAGGAAGCAGAAAAGTGGTGCTGTTTAATCATCTTGGATTCTCTGTTTATATGTCTGTCTATTTTTAATATATATTTTACTTGTTTCCTTGCTAAATGTTTGGAGACTACTGATAAGTGTTCTTATTTTACATTACAGATCTGTGCGTGAAGCGGTGTGTAATTCATATATTGGGAATATTTGTAAGAAGTGTCCCACGTTCTTGTCCACAGTTATATTTCTTCCCAGGGACAATTATATTTCAGCTCTTATAAGTGGACGTTGGAAAGATCATGTGCAGTGCAAAGGCTGTCCCCGTTGAATGGGCAGACCAAAATGGGATGCATAGCCTTCCTCACTGATAGAGTGACTCTTGATCTACCAACTTGGGTGTGGAAATGGGTCAGGGACCTCCCAGTGGCTCAGCTGTCTTGTACCCCTGCAGGAGGCTGCTCGGTCACCACGATGCCCCAGTGCCAAAGTCCAACTTCTACCTGCTATATCTCCTTGCAAGTGGATACAGATGTAATGTTAGCCAGCTGCTCTGGTTGGACTTCCAGTGCTCAGCTGTGTTGGGTGAATGTGCAGAGGATGTTTGGTGTCCTTTTACTTGACTGGCTGTGGAAGCAAAGCTGGTTGATGGAGGTGTGATACAGATCAGCTAAGAATGGCAGAATAGATGTTGTGAGCTGGAAAAAATTTTTTAAAAAAAACAAGATGCTGAAAATCTGAAATAAAAGGAGAAAATGCTAACAACACTCAGCAGGTCAGGCAGCATCTGTGGAAGGAGAAATAGAGTTTCAGGTCCAAGATGTTTCATCAGAATTTCTATTAGATTACCCAAGCTAGTGAAGCCTGATCATGCATTACTAATGCTTGTAACATGATTTCTTTCTGATGACTTTTATTCTAGACTTTGGGATCCAACGATCCAAGAGACCATGAAAGATGTGAAGCTTATCCTTCATATGTGGATTGGGCTTTTTTATACCAAGTCTAGTATGATGCTGCAGAACGCAATAAGACAGGTACAAGAATGCACTGAGGCTCCAGACACGGTGACTGCAGGAGATCTGTACAAAGAGTCAGCTGGAGTTCAGGAGCCCGCCGTGAATGAAAGTGACTCAGAGTCAGCAGCTTCAGAAGAACACCAAGCACCAGGAGTAATCACGTCATCCGTAATTAAGAGGATCAAGATGAATTCAAACCTCGGCGCCTATTGTGACGGCGATGCACCAGTCTGTGAACGAGAACTAGCCCAAGGGAGTGTTCCTCCAGAGGAAGAGGGCGGAGAGAGTGACATCAATGAGACTGTGACGGATGTAGCAGCACAAACTTCCAGCAGTGACCTGGTAGAAACTGCAAACGTTTTTGCTAAAGGAGTATTACAAGGGATAACGTAGTTATTTTCCAAAATGAATTGGAAATTCGAGGAGTTTTGATTTAAAATTGGGCACATGGTGAGAGGTTGAAATCAGAGACTTGGTAGGATTGGGGAATGTTACAGAGAGGGAGGGAGGAGATGCAAATCCGGTTCTTCCACAGACACGTGGTCTTCATTATGGAGAAGCTGATGTAAGTAGTTTTAGACAGTAGGAAAGCCAGTAAAACCACCACTGGTGATATATATGGGATGGTAGTTCTTGAAATGATGAATAATTTGGTAATCGGTTTGTAATTCAGATATACCAAGATACAGTGAAAAGCTTTTGTTTGTGTGCCATCCAGACAGATTATTCCATACATAACTACGTCAAGGTATTACAAAAGGGAAAAAAAAAACAGAATGCAGAACATAGTGTTACAGTTACAGAGAAAGTGCAGTGCAGGTAGACAAATAAAATGTAAGGCCATGACGAGGTAGATTGGGAGATCAAGAGTTCAGCTTTATTGTGTAAGTGGTCTGTTCAAGAGTCTTATGGCAACCTTATAACTGTGAGAGACCATGGCAGCTACCATAACTCTAAAAGTACCAAAGTAACCTTTCTTAGAATTAAAGTAGAATTATTGAAAGCTGAGTGGCAATAATTTTGAGTTTAACAACCATAGTTATCATGTTTTTACTTAGTTTTACTGCCAGTGATGTCATTTTCTACAAGATACTGACATCACCGCAAATACCAGTGTTTATTGTTCTCTACTTGCCCTGAACTGAGGAAGCAGTTAAGTCAAGTACATTAGTGGGTCTGGAATCATGTGCAGGACAAATTGGGTAAGGATGGTAGAGTCCATTCCCTGAAGAACATTGATGAACCAGATGGGTTTCCCAACAATCTGCTGGCTAATTCCAGGATTATTTATTTACTTGTGTTTCAATTCTCCAGATACTGTGGTGGGATTTGAACCTGTGCCTTCAGACCAAAGGTTCAGAATTCAGGCTGCTTGCCCAGAAATATGCTTGTGATGCTAATGTGCAAAGAATTAAAATGTGCATTATTTTATGTGATATTTTAAGTCGTGCTTTTTTTTTTCAGGAAGAACATGGCAAACGGGAATCTTCAGATGATGTGGGTGATGCGAGATCAGCAAGTGAAACCCAGGAGCAAAGTTTGGATCAGAGATCGACTCCTTTATCAGGTTTGAGATTGGTATTGTGAATGTTGCTGCCTGGAGAAGTGACACTAATATTGTATCTAAAATGTTGTGGTAAATACACAAGTCACTTAAATAATTCATTGTGGATATTGAAAGTTCCTGCTAAAGGAAATAATCCAAGCTATCAACTGGGGGATTAATAGTTCTAATTAGTGCCATTCCTTTCCCTTGCAAATAAGACACTAATTTAAAAATCACAGCATAATTTTCTGATTGTGTGCTTCTGGAATGGAATGGTGTGAATGGACAGCCTATTGGTGTGATCCACTAAAATTCTTGTCTTGAATCATTTATCCCAGTGCATACACCTAAACATCCTACACTAAATAGGTGTGGTGGCATAGTGGTTATGTTACTGGACTAGTAACTCAGACAGCTGAACTATTGAGCTGGACACACGAGTTCACCACTGCGGCTGGGGAATTAAGATCCAGATAATTAAGTAACTCTGGAATGAGATGCTAGTATTAATGACCATGGAAATACCAGTTTGCCATTTTAGAAATAAAATCTCTCCTTAATAAATGTGCTTCAGAAAAGAATTCTGCTTCCCTTTTCCATTCTGTTCTGTATGTGACTTTAGACCCACAACAAAAATGCCCAGGGAGCCATATATGCAAGGGCAATTAACTGCCAATAATGACCACGTCCCATCAATGCATTAAAAGAAACTACTTTTGTATCTATCTTTAGTTAGTTGATTAATTACTTTGGTCATTATTGAAAATTTGAGTTTCTTTGAATATTACTGCAAAGTATTTTGTTGGCATACATTAAGTGGCATCTGCACAATGATGCAGCAAGAATGTCTCATGAACAAGGAGACCCAAAAGCTCTTACGACATTCATGCAGCTAAGCATTCATAATTTCCCTGTGGATTAAATTAACAGATCAAGTTATGAGTAGTAATTAAGTTCTAAATAAAGGTGCTTTAATAAAAACATTGTTAGAAGTTTATTGTAACTTGCAGTTTTGCTTTGGCAGATCCAAAGAGAATGAATAGGTCTCTGGTGTGTCAGTTGTTTTGAAGTTAAATTGTTCTGGGTTCAAATCCTACTCCAAAGACTCGAGTATAGTTTGAGCTGTGCCGCACTTTAGATGGGGTCCAGTTCTTAAAGGTGGACTTAAAAGATCCTATGACACTATTTTGGAGCAGGGGGTTATCTCTATTATACTGGCCAATATTGAACACTTAGCCAAGTTTATTACAAACAGTTTAACTGTTCATACTCACACTGCGGTGTGCAAATTGGCTGTTGCGTCTCCTATGTAACTACAGTGACTGCAATTCCAACAGACTTGACTGGTTGTAAAATATTTTGGCATCTTTTGGAAGAGACGAGACAAAAACATAGAACACAGAAGTGTAGTAAATGGGAGTAGGAGTAGACCATTTGGCCCCTTTGAGCCAACTGCATTATTCAGTACAATCATAGCTAATCCTTTGTCTCAGTATCATATTCCTGTTCTCTCCCCCATACAAGCACCACAAAGATGTAAATATCCCTTTTCTGGTTGTGGGTTTTAATGACCTGAGCCAGCATTTTGATTTTGAAGTTAATTTTTGTTTGAGTCATTCTTTTAAAATAATATGTGACAGTACTCTGACATGTATTCAACAGATGAAAGACACATTGCTGAAATCATACAATACCACGGCGTTCCAGATAAAACTACTGGATGTTTGTTGGAATGGGATTCTATGGGTACAAGTCCATCTACGAATCGAGCTGAAATTATTCAGCAAAATGTACAGGTTGAGTCTGAAGGTAACCAGATAACTGAAAAAATACTTTAAGCTGCTACAGTGTTGACCGTGATCACCAGTACTGTGTGTTGTATCCACAGTTTTTTCTGATAATTTGTAAATGCCATTTTTGTATTGTGTTATGAAATGTGGAGAACATGGAAGTTTATTCAGGCAAGTAGATGCAGGCATAGGATTTTAAAAGGATGAATTCCTTGATGTCATGATTCCAATAGGGAGGTGCATTTGAAAGGAGTGTGATTCAGAGTTGGTGCCACTGTAGTCAATGCAATCAGCTCTCTCAGCTGTGAAACCTGTACAGGACTGCGCTCATTTGATTTGCTTCTTACCTCACCAACTTCTGTCAAACCATTTCTACCAGTGGCTTCTCTTCCTCCCAAATCTCAAACCATGACTGCCTCTGACTCCACCTTTGGTTTCCGTTTCCTGTTCCTCTTCCATTGTTTACAAACACCAGACAGCAAAGGTCCTCTTTCTGCAAGAAACTTGGAAGCTTATTTTTTTTCGGAATTCCTTGGAAATTTTGATTTAGCACTGCAGTTCATTAATTCATTAAGTGTAATTTGAGTTGGAGAATTCTAACCTTAAACACAAAATTGAGTTTTAAAAGTCATACAGCACAGAAATGAGCTCTTCAGCCCACCATGTTTCTGCTGCTCATCAAGTACCCATCTATATATCTCCCATTTACAGCACTTGGTCTGTAGCCTTCTATGCCCATAGTCTTCAAGTGCTCGTCTAGTTACTTATTAAATGATGTGAGAGGACCTTCCTCCACCACTTTCTCAGGCAGTGCATTCCAGATTCCATCTACCTTCTAGGTTAAAAAAAAATTCTTCCTCAGATCCCCTCTAACCCTCTTGCCCCTTACCCGAAAGATATAGAACATAGAATATTACAGCACAGTACAAGCCCTTCGGCCCCCGATGTTGTGCCGACATTTTATCCTATGTAACCCTTCCCTCCCTCATAGCTGTCCATTTCTCTATCATTCATGTGGCAAGTTCCACATTCACATGCCCTCTCATTTTCTCATCTATCACCCCACAAGCCCATGCATCTAGCATATCATTCTCCACAACTTCCGCCATCTCCGATGAGGCACATCTTTCCCCCTTCCTTCCCTCTCTGCTTTCCGCGGGGATTGCTCTCTCTGTGACTCCCTTGTGTGCTTGTCCCTCCCCACCGATCTCCCTCCAGGCGCTTATCCCTGCAACCACGCTAAGTGTTACACTTGCCCTTGTACCTCCTCCCTCACCTATACCTAAGTAGTCCTTCAAGGTGACTCAGTCCTTCACATGTGAATCCATCGGTGTCACTTATTGCATCCAGCGCTCCCAGTGCGGCCTCCTCTACATCAGTGAGACTTGACGCAGATTGGGGGATCACTTCATCAAGCACCTTTGCTCTGTCCACCGACCAGCCGGCATCTCCCGGTGGCCAGCCATTTTAATTTTCCACTTCCCATTCCCACACTGACATGTCTATCCATGGCCTCCTCTACTCTTAAAATGATGCTTCACGCAGATTGGAGGAACAGGACCTTGTATTCTGCCTTGGTAGTCTCCAACCTGACGGCATGAACATAGATTTCTCTAACTTCTGGTAACCCCTCCCCTCTGTCCCTTTTTTCCCCCTTATCCCCCCTGGACCCCATCAACCCATCTTTCCCTTCTCCCATCCTCTCAATTTGCCCATCACCCACACATTCCTCCCACTGGTTCCCCTCCCCACCTCCTTCCCTTTTATTCCATGGTCCACTGCCCTCTACTATCGGATTCCGTCTTCTTAAGCCCTTTGTCACTTCCACCTATCATCTCTCAGCTTCTTGCATCATTCCCACTCTTCCCCCCCACCCCACCCCCACCTATCAGCCCCCCTTCACCTGGATCCACCTATCGCCTGCCCTCTCTTGCTCCATCCCTCCCCCCCCCCACCTTTTTATACTAGCTATCTCCCCTCTTTCTTTCCAGTCCAGTTGAAGGGTTGCAACCCGAAACGTCAACTGTCCATTTCCCTCCATAGATGCTGCCTGATCTGCTGAGTTCCTCCAGCTCCTCTGTGCGTGGCCCCCTCTAGTTTTAGATGTCTCAACTCTGGGGAGAAGTTTTCTGCTAATGCCTCTCATAATTTTGTATACCTGTGCTATGAACTGGTGATTTACTAGGTCTTCTTCAACTGACTTTGGAATAAGTGAACAATTCCAGTCGAGTTAGCAATCAATATAGGGACAAATGAAGATTAAGCTAATACGATGCTAATAATGGCTAAAGTTGGCATGTTTCCACTCAAGAGCTATGAGAAAGCATAGATAATATAAGCTTACCAGACTACGTAATTGAATCTATATTTTTCTGTTGTAACAGAGAGCTGGAGTTCCTCAGTGACGCCATCGGCTTGTCCAATTTTGATTGCAGAGAAGCCTAGAAGTGTGGCTAATGAGAGTGGCCAGCCGGGAATTATTCGTCAGTCTTCAGTAATTAGAGAGCTCCTCTGTACTAAGCCCCAGGCACAGCAGCAGTCTCCGAGTACAGACCTCAGCAGTGCACCTGCTCCAGGGAGCTGTCAAAAGCCACATGGATCAAGTGAAAGCAGACATCATGACAAAGGATCTGATTATCTCAGCAACGGAGAGAATAGGAATTGCAAAGAAGACTTGGGAAACATCGAAGGCATGCTTCCAACTCAGAGAGATTTGTTGCTGGATGAACTTGAACAGTTTAACCTGACTGATGCTGTGTCTGAAAGCTTTGCTTCTACAAAAGATGTGCAAAGTCATTCTGAAACTTCAAATGTCATCACACATGACTATAATAGAAGCTTGGATGCCCGCAGACCTGTGGATGTTAGAGATAGGACACTGGGGGAAGGAATTACTGGCTCCCATAGTGAAAATTGTGCTGATATTCAGCAAATCAGAGATGATATAGAAACACAACACAAGAGAACTATGGTGGAAAGATTTCTGGGAGAGCGGGTGAATTCAAGTGGTTCTGATCTTGAATATCCAGACCAATTGGAATGTTTGCCCCCTAGTTACAGCCGTAGAAACCCGATAAGACCTATCTGGAGTCAAAAGCATTTGTGGAAGCAGAGCATTCAGCAGGAGGAGGAAATTGAATCAGCGAATCACCATGATGACTTTGACACTGATTCTGAAAGATTCGATTGCAGCCGTGATCTCTCCAAAGAAACTCTCGCTTCCCATGAAGATTTTTCAGAAGGTACAGACAGTGAAATTCACACAAGGGCTAGAAGCTTCCTGGAAGATGAAGTGGTGCCCAGGGTTAGTCATAAAGCAAGTTGTCGGCCTGCGAAAAGGAAAGCAATAGCACGCAGAAAGAAAGCCCATTGCTCATCTGATATGGATTCAGAATGCGGAAGTTTCAGAGAGAACTGGGGAGCAATCGGTTGTCCTCTGCAGATGAGAAATGTTGAAGGGAATTATTTAGCTCACGACTTTGAAGAAAATGATGCCGGGGCGGAGATGAGTGACTCCAATGTCCATGTACCCGTGTTCATTAAAATTCCGGACAACTCGGGCAGACACAAAGTCTTACAAAACTTCAGCGTCACCACAGAAGTTCAACCAAAACCCACTAGGCCCTGTATGTGTGATAGGATCACAAGGACATTTTGTAACTTGGAAAGGAAAAGCTTCCATATGAGCGCACCTTTGCTTTTTCCAGAGTCTGACACAAGTTGCTGGAGCAACGGCAGTCCAATTCAGAACATTTTAGACCTTGAGTTTATCCATTTCTCTCGGAATGTTAACCGGTTGTTAACCAGATCCTGTGCTGCACCGTATGCAAGCATCTTCTCCATGAGACATGGGCGTGGAACAGCTTTGAGAAGGAATAGTGTCCAAATTGGGTCCAGTGAGAAGGCAGCACCACTGACTGTGACACTATCTCATCAAATAACTGACCAAAGTAGTGAGAGACACTTGTGTAATAAAACTCAGATATCGCAACTGACTAATAGAGAAGATTATACCAGGAATTGGAAGTGCGAACTGCAACACCTTCACAAACCTAAAAGCCATAAAAGATATTGCAAAAGACCGTGGAGTCGCCATGCTGATGAACAAATGAATAGAATGCCAAAGAAACAGTGGAGAGAAACTGGGGAGAGATGGTCTTTGTTGGTGGATCAGCAGGCAAATGTAGTGTGTGAGGAACGCAAAGAGCTTCAAGGTGAGAAGAGGAAAAGATGTGATTCCTTTCTGTCCCAAGTAACCAATGTCAGCAGTAACCTGCACCAGAGCTTAAACGAAGTTGTAAAGGAATCGTGGAAAGTCGGCTACAAATTTTATGTTTGTGAGACAAATTCTGATTCATTCTTGAAGGAAGTTAAGGTAATTATACTTTTTTTTAAGCATATTTAAATGAGTCTCAAACCTACACCAACTTCTTGGCAACTTCATCCATTATAAGTTACAAACATTTACAATGAAGGCTGGATGTGCAAACTTGGTACATTGCAAATTCATCCTCTTGCCACTAGAGGTGCTGCTATACCATCACCAGTGAGAGTGGAATTACACTGAAAGCCTTTCATTCTAAATGTGATTCTGGAAGTTACACAGCAAATGCGAATTTACCCTGACTTTAAAATGAGATCTGAATTGTGTGCAGTTATCCCTGATTCTATAACCTTGTCAAAGTCAAGTTTATTGTCATATGCACAAGTACATGTGTGCACAGGTGCAATGAAAAACTTACTTGCAGCAGTATCACAGGCACAGAGCATCATATAAGCAGCATTCACAAGAAAAACATAAATTAACCACAAATTATGCACTATTTTTACAAAAAAGAACACAATTAGAACAAAGTCCATTTTTAGAACTAAGAACACAATTAGAACAAATTAGAACAAAATTAGGTCATAGTGTTGCTGAACTATAGTGATTAGGGTTTTGCCGGTTGGATCAAGAACCAAATGGTTGAAGGGAAGTAGCTTCAATGCATCAATGCTTTTGGACTGCACCCACAGGACTGGAGGAGGCAAGCTTCAATATATTAAGAAATCTTAACCTTAGGTGCACTTCCTGGCAGAATCCTGTTGCCTGTCGCTTTAATTCTCCATCCCCCACCCACAATGACCTATCTGTCTGTTGCATCCTGCACTGATATAACAAGTTTGAGAATCAACACTTTACTTTCCATTTGAGCACGTTACAGCTTTCCGGATCCAGATTTGATTTCTCCAACTTCAGGCAACTTGCTTTCTCTGTCTGTATCAGAACTGGCCATTTCTGCCGTAGGCCATCCATCTGTGATGTTGGCTCGGTTTTTCTCTCTCCGTTAGTACAGCCTGACCTGCTGGGCATGGCCCTGCTATTAGCAGCACACGACACAGACAAAGGATAATCACCATCTGACTCACTTGACCTGACTTCACACTATCTCCAATATTCCCTTTGTCCTACCCATCTCTTCCCACACCTTTCCTGCAACTTAAAACTAACTTGTTTTTCTCTCTCTCCCATTTCTGATGAAGGGTCTTCAACCTGAGATGTTAATCCTGCTTATCTTTCCACAGATGCTGTCTGACCTGATAAGTGTTTCCAGCATTTTTTATATTTGTTTCAGATTTCTAGCATCTATATTTTTATTGATTTTCATTAAGAGAGAAAAGGTTCCGTTTAAACGACTTGCATCTTTTACAAGGTTCAGACAATCCAAGGACAGTGATTTACTTCAAGTGTACACAATGTTGTTCTGTAAACAATCGTGGAAGTACAGTTAACTCATGGTTGGACCCCACGGTCAATTGGATGGGGTTACTGGGAGAGGGATTCCAGGATTTGTGGAAATCCTGAGGGGCAACTTTTTCACTCAGGGTGGTCAGTGTATGGAACGAGCTGCCAGAGGAAGTGGTTGAAGCAGGTACATTAACAACATTTAAAAGGCACTTGGATAGGAAAGGTTTAGACGGATATGGGCTAAATGCGGGCACGGTAGCGTGTGGGCGGCACGGTAGCGTAGCAGTTAGCGCAACGCTGTTGCAGCGCCAACGATCGGGGTTCAATTCCCATCGCTGTCTGTAAGGAGTTTGTACGTTCTCCCATGTCTGCGTGGGTTTCATCCGGGTGCTCCAGTTTCCTCCCACATTGCAAAGACGTACGGGTAGGTTAATTTGGGTTTAAAAAGGGCGGCGCAGACTCGTTGGGCTGGAAGGTCCTGTTACCATGCTGTAAATAAAATTTAAAAAAAATTTTTTTTTAAATGGGACTAGCTTAGATGGGAATCTTGGTCAGCATGTACCATTTGGGCCGAAAGGCCTGTTTCTGTGCTTTATGACAAAGGGGTTCCAGCACCCCTTTGGATAAGTCCTTCGGGATCCTTGATAGGTTTCATTGTTATGTCTCTCTTCTCCAGTTATATACAACTCTCGCTCAGATATTTTAGCTCAGGCCATGGGTAGGTCTCCCAGTAACTAGCCAATTTTGTTTTTCAAATTTAGTCAAGATTAAGAACTTCAGTGCACGTAAACCATCTTTCAGTGATTGAGTATTAGCTCAGAGAACACACTTTGAATTTTTACACAATATGTACTTATTGGCGATCACAAACATCCATGTGTGTAGGTTGCTGCAACAATATTGGTGATGTGTTGGCATCACCAACATCGTGTGAAAGGACTGAGAGGAGTAAAGGGAAATAAAATACAGGTTCTTCTAGTTACCTGTATATGAAATCTAATCGTTAGACAGTGCTCAAGGATGTTCTGAAAAAATCCATTAAGGATGGTGTTTATTTTTAGAGGCTTGTATTCCTGCTTTAATGTTAGACTCCCCTCGGTCAGAAAGCCGGACACGTTTCCTTTCTGTCCACCATTCACCTTGCCAGTGTGATCTGGGAATCCCTTGGGTACATGTGCCTGTCTCAGGAATGAAATCTTGAAGGGAGGCTAGGCTGAGGAAGGCCATTCAAAGAACTGGCAAGATCATCATGCCTCTAAGAGCTCTTTGAAACTGCACTCGATGCCAGCAAAAGTCCTGCCCACCCAGGTCTGACCACAGGTGGGGCCCTGGCCCCAGGGATCAAGCAGATAGCTGAGGAAGTTCTGCTTCCTAACACACAGTGAAATGCATCTTTTGCATAGTGTTCTGGGAGCAGCCTGCAAGTGTTGTCACACTTCTGGCACCAATGTAGCATGCCCACAACTTTCTAACCTGTACATCTGTTTCGATGTACATGTGACTAGTAAAGATATCTTATAGTCTGTGGCCACAGGGTACACAGTCATCCAGATAAACTGGGCAATGATGCCACTGGTCGCTCCTTCTACAGAGTTGTGGCTGATTCCCGTGGAACAGAGAAGTTTCCCTTTAGACAAGAAAAATCCTGTACAACACAGGATGTTGTGTGTATGTGAGAAATCAATCTCTGTTCGATCTATCAGGTTCAGGAGCTGCCAGTGGGACCTACTGATTTGCAAACAGCCTATCCCATAGCTGATGTGTGTGTAAGTTCTGAGGGTGGGTTTGAACCCATGCTTAAAGACAAAAGAGACTGCAGGTGCTGGAATCTGAAACAAACACCAGAACGCTGGAAGAACTCAGCAGGCCAAGCATCATCTGTAGAAACAAAAAATGTACATCAACATTTTGGGTCGAGACCCTGCAATAGAACCCATGGTTATCTGACTGTTTGGCAAGAAAGCTAAGCCGTTCTGATGCTTTCAAAATCTGCAAGCTCCATCCAATATCCCCACACTGGATTGAGGGGATATCTCCTTTACTCACAGCCTACAATGGAGAGAAACCTTCAAGTTCCAGACAGCTCCTCTTTTGTGCTCAAGCAAATCAGTAGATTCCTTACGCAGAAAGAAAAGTATATTGTTTCAAAAAATATATATAAAAATATGATATAAATATCAGGAAAAAGACAAATGCAATCTCAGCCCAATTAACTTTGCAAAGTCGCATTGGTAACATTTTAGAAGCTGCTGATCAAGTTGGTGGGGCAGTTCCCTGAGCAAGTTGAATCGACAGCCTGTGATTATGGAAGGATGACTTATCAGCCCATATCCCAGGTACCTCTGTCACCGTCCCACGGTATGTTGTCCACTAACCAGTGTTAGGGCCGTCAGAGGAGGGAGCACGATTCATTGTGACTTATTTAGGTCATCAATCTCCATCATACACAGCAACGTGGCTTTCTGATGGGGCTTCGATTGCATTTGTTTGCCTGGTCCATTTATCCTCCAGGCTCTTCCTCTGAGGGCCACCCTCAGTTTTGACTCAAACAGTATGTGAGGTGTGTTTTGAACAACTTCTATTTTCAAATGAATAAGCACTTCAAGAGATATAGTAGATTGATCAGTGCAGAAGTGTATCATTTGTTTGGTAATTCACAGAGAATTGTACAGCATTGATTGAGAAGGGGAGGTCAAGTCTGAGTAAATCTTAGAGGAAACCCAATAGAAGTGGACTGGGGATCTTTATAGAGACACAAGAGATTCTGCAAGTGCTGGAAATCTGGAGCAACATGCAGAAAACGCCAGAGGAACTCAGCAGGTCAGGCAGCATCTATGGAGGGAAATGAACAGTCAACATTTCGGGCCGAGACCCATCATCAGGACTTCATTTCCCTCCATAGATGCTGCCTGATGCACTGAGTTCCTCCGGCATCTTGAATGTGTTGGGAATCTTCATGGACTTGGACTTGTAAAAGGCATTTCATTTTGATAAAGTCTCCCAAGTTAGTTAAACCTAAAGTTAGTGGGCAGAAAGCAAAGTAGAGGAAGTTCTGGGAGTTAGACCCATGTTTCCAAGTCATGATGTGCAACTTGAAGGGGAACCTGTGAGTGGTGGTGTTCCATGTCCCTGAAGGAATCTTCATGATGGGAGAGGTCACAGGTTTGGGAGTATCTTAGGTGAGTAATTGCAGTGGATGGTATACACTACAGCCAACTGTGTGCTGGTGGAGGAAGGAATGAATGTTTAGCGACGTGAGTGGGGTGCCAAACGAGCAGGCTGCGTACTCCTGGATATTGTTAAGCTTCTTGTGTGCTAGTGGTCCTGCACTCATCCAGTCAAGTGGAGAGTGTTTTGTCATATTCCGGATTTGTACCTTGTAGATGGTGGGATGGCTCTGTGGTGTCAGGAGGAGAGCCACTCACCATAATACCAAGTCTCTGGCCTGCTCTCGTAGCCATATTACTCAACTGGACCAGCCACACAAATCTAAACATTAGAGCCAGTCCTTTCACGAATGAAGATGGGGAAAAACTACCGCACTGTGAGTGGTGGAAATTTGGACTTCTGGTAGAGATGGCAGAGGGTGCAAAGCTAATTGTTAATTTTAAATGTAAGACTGATAGATTTTTAACAGTAGATAATATGTGTAAAGGCAGATATGTGGAGTTAGTTTATGGATTAGAACTCATTGAATGGTGGGGCAGGCTTAAAGCAATAAATGACCTACTCCTGTTCCTAATGAAAGTTGCCAGTCGTTGGGACTTTACCTTAAGCATGGAACATTCGCACTTGGTTCTGTGGGTTTACAGGAACAGTCTTCTCATCGTTCTTTCCTGAAGAGTAATTTTGTTTGAATTTTTCTATAAGAATAATCATTCCAGTGATCATGAAACAAAAACCAAAGTTGCTTAAATTTCTCAAATGGAAAACAATACAGTACAGTGTGATGATGCTATTAATTTTATTAATTTAGTCTTCGGTTGCTTGGTGGGAGAAAAATGAATTATCCATGTGCTGGAAGTAAGCAGTTCCAGGAAAGAATGAATGTGTTTTGAATGAACACATTTCAAATTAAGCAACTCTGAATAAAGCATTCTTGAATTTGTTGATTATATTAAAATAATCTACTGCCAAAAATGTTGGAATTCACAAAGGAATAGCATTGATAATTTGCATTAAAGTCTATGACCACATTAATTTAGAAAAGAATATTTAGAAAAGAATAGGCTTGTGTGCTCAATGGTCTTTTCTCGTTGATGTTTCTCGCTGCTGCCAAAGTAATCGGTGTGACTGACCGTTGATTTAGTTCGAACAATTGGTGTTGATAAACAACCTTGAGTGATGAACCAGAGGATGGTCACAGAGAGAGAGATGTTGATTCCACCCTTCGTGTTCCAGCTGGCTCTCTCTGTTTCCCATAACCCCACAATTCCCTTTCTGCTCAAGTGCTGTCCAGTATTGAAAGCCAAGATTGGATAACGGGCAATGCATTCCAAATGCTAACCAGTCATGGCATTTATTTTACAAAATAATGACACCTTTGGTTCTTTTGCCAATTATCTAAACTCTATGTACTCTGGTTCTGTGATGTCCGGACCTCCCATATCAGACACCCACATAACAACTTCTCTCAAACTTCTTTAATCTGAAACATCTACTTAGAGGTTTCATTGCCGTACAGAGAATAAATATCAAGATATAGAGGCAGGCACGGTAGCGTAGTGGTTAGCGTAAAGCTATTACAGCGCCAGCGACCCGGGTTCAATTCTGGCTGCTATCTGTAAGCAGTTTGTATGTTCTCCCCGTGTCTGCGTGGGTTTCCTCCGGGTGCTCCGGTTTCCTCCCACATTCCAAAGACGTACGGGTTAGGAAGTTGTGGGCGTGCTATGTTGGCACCAGAAGCATGGCGACACTTGCAGGCTGCCCCCAGAACACAGTGAAATGCATCTTTTGCATAGAGTGTGTTTTGATATACATGTGACTAATAAAGATGTCTTATCTTATACACAGGTCATCAGCTGTGCCTTTACTCCATTACTTCTTGACTTTGTACAAACACCCATAAGTCCCCTTAAAGTCCATATCATGGTTTATTGATTTAATAACTCCTCCTCTGTTTCAGGAATTTCTAAAGAAAGAAGGTCACGTGGAAATTAGCCAATCGGATCTTTCCATGATACAGCTGCACCATTCTGGCAAAGTGCTTGTGGTTATCCGGAATGAAGACATTGCAACGCAGTTGCATCAGGTGAGGAACCGACATTACCAAGGTGGTGTTTCTCAACTCAACATGACTGTGCTGGCTCTCTTAATTGCTCCACTTTTTTCCCATAGCCCTGCAAATTGGTTCCATTCGCAATACATCTCTGAATCTTTTAGCTTCAAGTCCACTTCCAACCAGCAGTGCACTGTGGAGCAAACCGATTATCATTCTCTCTCCTCTGGTTCTTTTTGCCACTCTTCATAAATATGTGACAAGTAGTTAATTACTAAAGGACTGTATCATGTGTCATGGGTAATGTTTGTAGAAGTGGAATACATTGTTTTAGGTGCTATTGTGCCAAGCTTATACCTTGTGGTGACACGGCATCCACATTCTTGAACCTGGAGCATAATGGATGGCCAAGTGTGCAAAGTACAGATCATTGTCAACTTGACAGGAAAGCCAAGGGTACAAGGTTGGTCACAGCAATTGCTTCAGCGGGGAAAAGAGGGGGGGGAGGGCAACTTGTCTTTTATTTTTACAATAATTGTTCAGATCACTGGAAAAGAGAAGGAACATTGTACAAAGATCTGTCTTAGAGCCCATGGTGTTGGAGGCAAAGTACCAGCATGGATAGAAGACTGGCTGACTGGCAGAAGTCAGAGAGTGGGGATAAAGGGGTCCTTCTCAGGATGGCTGCCGGTGGCTAGTGGTGTTCCGCAGGGGTCAGTGTGGCCATCAGTTCCTTCATGCAGATCATCAATGTATAATTCACGTTATACATTAATGATCTGCATGAAGGAACTGATGGCGTTGTGGCCAGGTTTGTAGATGATACCAAGATAAGTGGAGGGATAGGTAATGTCGTGGAGGCAGAGAGTCTGCAGAAGGACTTGGACAGGTTGGAAGAGTGGGCAAAGGAGTGACAGATGGAATACAGAGTAGGGAAGTGTGGGGTCGTGCACTTTGTTAGGAAGAGTAAAGCTTTAGACTACTTTCTATTTGGGGAGTGAATTTAGAAATCGGAGGTGCAGTGGGACTTAGGAGTCCTAGTGCAGGATTTCCTAAAGGTTAACTTGCAGGTTGAGTCAGTAGTAAGGAAGGCAAATGCAATTCATTTCAAGAGGACTAGAATATAAAAGCAAGGATGTAATGCTGAGGCTTTATAAGGCATTGGTCAAACCACATTTGGAGTATTGTGAGCAGTTTTGGGCCCCATATCTACTGCTGAATATTGAAAGGCCTGGATAGAGTGGATACGTTAAAGACATGTTGGTTGGGAGGTTAATTGGGAGTCCTAGTGCAGGATTCCCTTAAGGTTAACTTGCAGGTTGAGTCAGTAGTAAGGAAGGCAAATACAATGTTCACATTCATTTTGAGAGGACTAGAATATAAAAGCTATGATGTACTGCCAAGGCTTTATAAGGCATTGGTCAGACCACATTTGAAATATTGTGAGCAATTTTGGGCTCCGTATGTAAGGAAGGATGTGCTGGGCCCTGGAGAGGGTCCAGAGGAGGTTCACAAGAATGATCCCAGGAATGAAAGGATTAATGTATGAGAAGTGTTTGATGTCTCTGGACCTGTGCTCGATGGTCTTCAGAAGGATGAGGGAGGATCTCATTGAAACCTACCAGATACTGAAAGGCCTGGATAGAGTGGATGTGGAGAGGATGTTTCCTTTAGTAGGAGAGTCTAGGATCTGAGGGCAGAGTCTCTGAATAAAGGGACGTCCCTTTAAAACTGAGAAGAGGAGGAACTTCTTCAGCTAGAGGGTGGTGATTGGGGTGTGGAATTCATTGCCACAGAGGGCTGTGTAAACCAAATCATTGGGTGTATTTAAGGCAGAGATTCATAGGTTCTTGAGTTATAAAGGGGTTAAGGGTTACGAGGAGAAGATGGGAGAATGGGGTTGAAAAAAACATCAGCCATGATGGAGTGGCAAAGAAGACTTGATGGGCCAAATGGCCTAACTCTGCTCCTATATTTTGTGGTCTAATTAAGCAAACAAATCGCTTGTATTCAAAGGGAAAACCATAAATCCACAGCAGGAAGTAAAGGAACGGAATTTTGAACATTAAAACAGATGCAAATGCTAGGACATCTTGGAATATTATAAAGTCAAACAGAGGGAAAGAGGTCACTTAAGTTTTTTTCTAAAGTTTCTGTGGTCTTTCTGCACCAATAATTTGCAAACATTTTTATTGCCTTTTGTCTGTTGGTTAATCTATTGTTTTGCTTATTACTGTGATGGTTCTATAGCAAAACTTCAGTATTGTCAGTCGCATGCTATCCACGAGCAATGTTATTGGCAAGATTAATTGGTGTGGATTTAACAGGCTCATGCATAAACATAAGGGGATATGAGAGAGAATTTTGGGCAAACTGGTGGTTCTTCTGGTATCTGGTATCTTTTCATCCGAGGGAAAATCTGAAATGACGGGTGAATCTTCCTCTTTATAAGTGTGCCTATTGTAGGATTCAGTCTTGGTATATGGAACAATTTTAACTAAACTCATTGGGCAGGAAACCCAAGAGATTGGATAGAATGGCGGTTTTGCACCACACCCAACAATTTTCTGCACTGGCTTTAATGGGGTATAAGACACGCATTGTGTCAAATCTTGTCTGCTCTGTTGGGTGCACTAATTTAAAATTACCTCCTGCCAGTCTCTCCTTCAAAATTAACAACAGGTTTGACTAACTTTACCCTCTTTCTTTTTAGTTATAACATTTTACCACAGGCATTGAAATCATATGTTTGTCACCCTCTCCCAGATTCCTTACTTAGCAATGCTGAAGCGGATGCAATGCGTTCAGTTCGCTGGAGTGGACAGTCCAAGGGACATAGAAGACCAGACCTTTCAAGAGTTGTTTAGCTCAGGAGGCTTTATTGTCTCTGATGGGACTGTGTTGGACAAAGTGACTCCTGGTAGGTGTACTGCTTTTCAACTTGAATAACTTAAGCCAAAGTATATTTCTCATTGTGTTTATACTCTGCTGATATATAAAAAAATCTGAATAATATCGCATTATTATTGCTGATTTATGCTATTCCATAATTAGAGAATCTGTCAAATTAAACTTGTACTTTAACATTCACGATATATGTGTGTGGCACTGACGAATAACATAATAGAAATAGTTCAATATCTTGAAAGGAGAGAGAGAAAATTTGAATCCTGTCTGTAGATTAATTTAGACACATAGCTATCTCTTGCAATTCCTGAAAGGAAACTTAATGATTTGCAACTCAACAAATGCACTCTACATAATTGTTTTGGTAAAAAGGCAGTGGGAAGGAATAAAGTCCAGTATTGAAAGTTTCCTTGAGAATAGGTACTTCCAGTGGCAAAAGTCAAAGCAATACAAACTCCCAGCCCATATAGCTACTAGAATGTAACACTGAGCCTCAGCAGTAGCTGTGGGAATGAGAGAGGTGTAGTGGTTAACTTACTACACCAGCACCTGGAGTTCTGGGCCATTGATCCACAACTTTGAGTTTGAATCCCGTCAGGAAAGGTGGCGAAGTTAAATTCAAGTAATTAGATAAATCTGAAATTTAGGACAAAAAGAGAGCTGGTCTCAGTAACGGCACAAGAGTACAGCATTGTCATTAAAAACCTTGGTTCATTAATGTCCTTCAAGGAAGGACCTTGATGTTAAGTAAAGAATCTCCTTGCACTGTACTGCTGCCACAAGAGAATAAATTTCACATCATATAAGACAGTGATAATAAACCTGATTCTGATGGACATCTGCCATCCTTACCCAGTGAGTCCTACGTGTGACTCCAGATCCAACAATGCAGTTGACTGTTAACTGCCTTCTCAGTTTTGGGGGGATTAGGGATGGACAATAAATGTTGACATTATCAGTGACATCCACATCCTGTGAATGTGCAAATTAAACGAAGTTGAATGCTGGCGATAATGGAGTGATGAAAATAGGGATGTACGTCAGAGAGTCGTAGACTCGTGCAGCACAGAATTAGGCCCTTCAGCCCACCATGTCCATGCCGCCCACTGTACTGACCTGCACTGGTTCCATTTACCTGCATTAGGGCTGTACCCTTCTGTGCGTGGCGATTAAAGTCCTTCTCTAGATGTCTCTTAAATATCATGGGAGTATCTGAGCCAAGAATTGGAGATCTTGAAGGATTGTTAGGCTGGAAGGTATCCTGAAATGTTAATTCAGCTCTTCGTTCAGCACTCAGTTTTCTTATTTGTGAATTCTGGTAATGGATTGACAGCATTTTAAGCAAAGAAAGATATGCATTTGAACAAAATAATGTTAAGCCATATGGCAGCTTCACCTTGAAAAGAACTCCTAATATGAGAGGCTAAGTCTGTTTTCCCTGGAGCAGAGGAGGTTATTGGTATTGGTTTACTATTGTCAGGTGTACTGAGATACAGCGAAAAGCACTTGTTTTGTGTGCCGTTCAGACAGATCATGCCGTACATAATTACATTGAAGTAGTAAAAAGAAAACAATGTAGAATAAAGTGTTGCACTTACAGAGGAAAGTGCAGTGCAAGTAGACACATAAAGTGCAAGGGCCACAACGAGGTAGTTCGGGAGATCAAGAGTTCATCTTTTAGTGTGTGAGAGGTCTGATCACAGCGGGATAGAAGCTGTCCTCGAGCCTGGTGGTTCATGTATCTTAAGAGGGGACATGATTGAAGTATACAAGTTCATAAGGGATAGCGATAGGATAAACTGTAAGAATCCTTTCCCTTAGAGTGAAATCGGCATGGACATAGTGGACCGAATGGCCTGTTTCCCTGCTGTATGACTCTCACCGCACCCTCGGACAACTTGCTTTCTCCTTTCTGTGGAGCACAGTTCCATGTCTGTGAGTGAGTGTTGGCAGCAGGTGGTGCATGGCAATGCACCCCCTCACTTCCTCCAGCATGGAGCCTGGGCCCAGTGAAGGGTTGTCCACAGTAGTAACTGAAACAAATGGCAAGGCAACTCGGCAGCACATTTAGAACATAGGACATAGTTTATTTGAAAGTTTTACAGTGAAGGTTCTTCTCATTTATTTTGCATAATCAGAACACCTGCAGCAGATTTCTGACCTGCTGGAGAAGCTTGGTTCTGAGTCTAGATGGAAGTGGATGGTTCATTTCAAAGAACTCAAAAAGCTGAAGGAGATGGCAAGGTAAGTTTGTATGTTTTGTCAGCTGCTGAAGCTTTGCTTACTGCGGCGTTGCACTGCTGACATCAGTCTGAGGATTTGGTTACTGAGGATGGTGATCCCGTTGCCGTGAAGATAGGAACAAATTGCAAAATGTTGATCTTACCAGCTGCAAAGTGGGTGGTCCTGTTGATGATTACAAATCCTTCTGAGTGCTTCTTGTCATTTTTTTTTAAGTCCGTGGAAGTCAAAGGTACATTTTTAAAACAAAAATCATTGTTCTTGTGAACACACTGAAGTTATAAATGGAGGATGTATTATGCCTGACAGAATGAGCGTATAATCTCACAAGTAAATTCATTGCATCTCATAGAGGCGTAGAATTCTACAACATGGAAACAGGCCCTCCTGCCAAACTCATTCATGCCAACCAAGATGTCTTCCTGAGCTAGTCCCATTTGCCTGTTTGTCCCATATCCCTCCAAACCTTTCCCCTTTCCTATCCATGAACCTGTCCAAATGTCTCTTAAACATTGTAATTGTGCCTGCCTCTACCAGTTCCATATGCCCAAACACCCTCTGTGTGGGGGAAAAACTTGTGCCTTTGGTTCCCTTTAAATCCTTTAAACCTCTGCCCTCCAGTTTTAGACTCCCCCACCCTGGGAAAAAGACTGTGACCATCCAACTTATCGATGCCCCTCATGATTTTATAAACCTCCATGTGGTCACCTCTCAGCCTCCTTTGCTCCAGGGAAAAAAGTCCCAGCCTGTCCAGTCTCTCCTCGTATCTCAAACCCTCCAGTCCGGGCAACATCCTTGTGTGCACCTTTTTCTGCACCCTCTCTAGCTTAATCACATCCTTTAGATTCCAGGTGCAGTCTCCCATGCAGCTGTAATATGATGTCCTAGCTCTTGTACTTAACACCCCGTTCAACGAAGGCAAGCGTGCCAAACGCCACCTTCACCACCCTGTCTGCCTGTGTCACCACTTTCAGGGAACTATGTACTTGTATCCCCAGGTCTCTCTGTTCTACAACACTCCCTGGGGCCCTGTTATTTACTGTGTAAGTCCTAAACTGACTTAACTTCCCAAAATGCTGGTTTAACTGCTCACTTCACACTTGTTGGAGTTAAATTCCATCTGCCATTTCTTTGCCTGCTTTCCCTGTTGATCTAGATCCTGTTATAACCTTAAACAACCTTCTTCAATGTCCACTGTACCACCAATTATCGGCAAACCTACTAATCTCACACTGATGTGGCTTATATTTCCATATAATGTAGATGGAAGCCACTGAGTCTATCCCATTTCCCCACTAATTTTCCCCATTGCCTATTCTCTTCACACTCCCATCAACTAACCCCCCCCCCCCCCCCCCCCACCCAAGGTTCTAGCATTCACCTACACACCAGGGGCAATTTACAGCAGACAATTAATATACTAACCTCCAGATCTTTGGGATGTGGGAGGAAACCGGAGCACCTCGGTTAACTCTACACTGTCACAGGGAAAATGTGCAAACTCTGCACAGACAGCACCGGAGGTCGGGATTGAACCCAGGTCACTGCAGCTGTGAGGTAGCGGCTCTACCAGCTGCACCACTGCACCTCTTGATGTAGATGTTAATAAGGATATAAACTGTATCCTGTGACTGCAAATTCTATATTGACACAATTTCTTTGATTACATAGAATTCAAGTTTCAACAATCTTCACAGCTGTATTTTATTTATTTTGGAGTTGTCCCCTGTTGGGACTGTGACATTATATAATCCATTGGTACAGGGAGGACAGTGCTGCCAGGAGGAAGATTTCCTTACTGAATCAGAAGATTGAAGCAAATATTGTAGAAGTTCTCCCTTTCCACGGGTGTGATTCGAAGTTCCAGGTGAAGCCCGACTACCTCAGTTGCCTCATAAAACTGCAGGTTCAGAGAATAAGCTCCAGGTTCGCCGTGCTTCTCTCAGGTAAGATGTTGGCTAGGGAATTGGAAATTTTGAGGCGATAAATTTGAAGTGGCGTGGACAGTGGCATTTAAGAGAAAGTACTGTCGTGGAGTCATAGAGCTGTACAACACAGAACTCATTCATGCTGGATGTGATGCCTGTCTATGCTAATCCCATTTGCCCGCATTTGATATTGGTTTATTATTGTCACTTGTACCGAGGTACAGTGAAAAACTTGTCTTGCATACTGATCATACAGATCAATTCATTACACAGTGCAGTTACATTGACTTCCTATCCCTATGACTCCTTACCTGTCCAAATGTCTTTTTAAATGCTGTAATTGTATCTGCTTCTACCTCTTCATCTGGCAGCTCATCCTCTATAACCACCACCCTCTGCGTGGAAGAACTTGCCCCTCAGATCTCCTTTAAATTTCTCCCTTCTCCTCCTAAACCTCTGCCCTCTAGTTTTAGACTCCCCCACCCTAGGAAAAGGACGACCTACCCTATCTATGTCCTCATAATTTTATAAACCTGCAAGGTCACCCCTCAAGCCTCCTAGACGAGGAAGCTGCTGTGGGAGGCGAGGGAAGAGATTGCAGAACCTCTGACAATGATCTTTGCATCATCGATGGAGACGGGAGAGGTTCCGGAAGATTGGAGGGTTGCGCATGTTGTTCCCTTATTCAAGAAAGGGAGTAGGGATAGCCCAGGGATTTATAGACCGGTGAGTCTCACCTCAGTGATTGGTAAGCTAATGGAAAAGATGAGAGGCAGGATTTATGAACATTTGGAGAGGTATAATATGATTAGGAATAGTCAGCATGGCTTTGTCAAGGACAGGTCCTGCCTTACGAGCCTGATTGAATTTTTTGAGGATGTGACTAAACACATCGATGAAGGGAGAGTAGTAGATGTAATGTATATGGATCTCAGCAAGGCATTTGATAACGTACCCCATGCAAGGCTTATTGAGAAAGTAAGGAGGCATGGGATCCAAGGGGGCATTGCAGTGTGGATTCAGAACTGGCTGGCCCACAGAAGGCAAAGAGTGGTTGTTGAAGGGTCGTATTCTGCGTGGAGGTCGGTGACCAATGGTGTACCTCGGATCTGTACTGGGACCCTTGCTCTGTGATTTTTATAAGCGACCTGGGTGAGGAAGTGGAGGGGTGGGTTAGTAAGTTTGCGGATGACACAAAGGTTGGGGGTGTTGTGGATAGTTTGGAGGGCTGTCAGAGGTTACAGAGGGACATAGGTAGGATGCAAAGTTGGGCTGAGAAGTGACAGGTGCAGTTCAACCCAGATAAGTGTGAAGTAGTTCATTTTGGTAGGTCAAATATGACGGCAGAATATAGTCTTAGTGGTAGGACTCTTGGCAGTGTGGAGGATCAGAGGGATCTTGGGGTCCGAGTTCATAGGATGCTCAAGGCGGCTGTGCAGGTTGACTCTGTGGTTAAGAAGGCATATGGTGTATTGTCCTTCATCAATCGGGGAATTGAATTTAGGAGCCGAGAGGTATTGTTGCAGCTATATAAGTCCCTGGTCCGACCCCACTTGGAGTACTGTGCTCAGTTCTGGTTGCCTCACTACAGGAAGGATGCGGAAGCCATAGAAAGGGTGCAGAGGAGATTTACTAGGATGCTGCCTGGAATGCGGAGCATGCCTTATGAAAGTAGGTTGAGGGAACTCGGCCTTTTCTCCTTGGAGAGACAGAGGATGAAGGGGGACCTGATAGAGGTGTATAAGATGATGAGAGGTGTTGATCGGGTAGAGAGTCAGAGGCTTTTCCCCAGGGTTGAAATGGTGGCCACAACAGGACATAGGTTTAAGGTGCTGGGGAGTAGGTATAGAGGAGATGTCAGGGGTAAGTTTTTTACTCAGAGAGTGGTGAGTGCGTGGAATGGGCTGCCGGAAACGGCGGTGGAGGCGGATACGATAGTGTCTTTTAAGAGACTGTTAGATAGGTACATGGAGCTGAGAAAAATAGAGGGCTATGGGTAAGCCTAGTCATTTCTAGGGTAGGGACATGTTCGGCACAGCTTTGTGGGCCGAAGGGCCTGAATTGTGCTGTAGGTTTTCTATGTTCTTTTAACTGCGCCCTCCTGTTACGGTCAACAATATGAGAACAAAAGGTTTATCTTTCCGCTGTTTGTGGTATCTTGCTGTTCCATTGGTTACGGGCTATAATGTGACTGTGCATCAGGCAATGAAGTGATCAAAACGTTCTTAGTAAATTTCCTGAGGGTATAGTTAATCTCAATCTAATCTCAAAATTGAGATTGAAATTTTTTTGGTTGGAAGTAATATTAAGGATTATAGAAACCAGGCAAAAGTAGACTTAAAATATACAGAAGTTGTAACTTAACTCACAGGTGAAGCAACCTGCAGGAGCTGAACTGCCTGCTCCTGTTCCCACATCAATTTGTTTTTGGAATAATTTAAAATCCACCTCCATTAGTATGAGTGAACTCTCGCTCTCCCTGAGCATTGATCTATTATACGTAAATCTTTTGGAAGAAGTCCTCCTGAATTGCTAAATTGCAAACCTTCCAAATTTATGATAATTTGTTTTTTAATTACATTTCTCCTCCTTGGCAATTTTTCAGGTAAACCTGAGAACAGAGAAGTCTTCACCCAAAATGGAATCATCGTTATGGATGTAAATAATCTCACTAAGGAATTAAGAACCCTGACCACTTGTTTACAGAGTACCTTGGTCACAGAAAATGGTAAGACTTATTTATAGCTTTGTAGCGACTCACCATCCGAGCAAGCGAACCGGCTTGGCGGTCAGGTCACGCGTCGTCGGAGCGGCGAGGCCCAAAATGGCATTGGGCCTTCGTCTTCCCCGAGTGACGGGGAGAACCCGCGCCGCAGGAAAAATTTGATGATGGAGCACATACGTCATTTCCGTTTTTTGGGCGGGAACCGGGAACCGACTAGTGTTTTGCTTTCACGTTGCGGTAGCAGCCGCCACATTGGTGACCCCGACGGTCCAAACAGATCTTGGACCCGCACAATGGATGACAACGCAGCAGTCAACGCAGTGGCACTCAAGCTGCCCACCTTTTGGACGCTTCGGCCCAGCGTCTGGTTCAACCAGGCTGAAGCACAATTCCAACTTCGGCAGATCACCTCCGACTCCACAAAGTACTACCACGTGGTCAGCTCTCTGGACCAGGAGACAGCCGCCCAGGTCGGAGACTTCATCCAGTCTCCTCCGAAGGAGCATAAGTACCCGGCTTTCAAAGACCTTCTTATTCAGACCTACAGCCTCTCCTGTCGCGAGCGCGCCGCCCGCCTGCTTTATCTCGACGGCCTGGGGGACAGATCCTCATCGGCCCTAATGAATGAGGTGCTGGCCTTGGCTGAGGGACACAGGCCTTGCCTAATGTTCGAACAGGCCTTCCTCGAACAACTACCCGATGACATTCACCTGCTGTTGGCCGACGCCGATTTCAGCAACCCACGTGAGGTAGCTGCCCAGGCAGATGTCCTGTGGAAGGCCAAACGCGAGAGCGGGTCGTCCGTCGGCCAAATCGCCAGGCCGCGAGCCCAACGCCTACCTAAACCAGTCGCAGCAACCAAGCAACCACACCCCAGAAACACAGACGACGACACTGGCGACCAGCTGTGTTTCTACCATCAGAGGTGGGGTGCAGAGGCCCGTCGATGCCCCCCACTCTGCAAGTTTCAGGGAAACGCCAGGGCCAGTCGCCGCTGATGGCTACGACGGCTGACTGCCAACACAGCCTCCTTTTCGTTCAGGACAAGCAGTCCGGGCGTTGTTTTCTCGTCGATACTGGAGCAGAGGTCAGTATTTTGCCTCCGACCGGCCGCGACACTCGTAACAGGCAACAAGGTCCTGTACTCAATGCCGCAAACGGCACAATGATACGGACTTTCGGTAACCGTACAGTTCAATTACAATTCGGCGACTGCCGTTTTACCTGGAACTTTACCCTTGCCGCCATCGCCCGGCCGCTCCTGGGAGCCGATTTTCTTCGGGCCCACAGCCTGTTAGTCAACCTGCGAGGGAAGCGGCTGGTGCACTCCAGAACTTTCCAATCCTACCCCCTAGGAGAAGCCAGACTACCAGCCCCACGCCTGGACTCCGTTTCCCTGTCTGGCAACGAGTTCACCAAGCTCCTAGCTGAGTTCCCATCGGTTTTGGCACCTCAGTTTACAAATTTGATGCCCAAACACAGGGTGCAGCACCACATCATTACCATAGGGCCACCCCTTCATGCCCGAGCACGACGACTACCTCCAGACAAGCTCCGCCTGGCAAAGGAAGAGTTCCATCGCATGGAGGAGCTGGGGATCGTTCGCAGGTCAGACAGCCCCTGGGCCTCCCCCTGCACATGGTCCCGAAAGCCACCGGCGGGTGGAGGCCCTGCGACGACTACCACAGGCTGAATGATGCCACCACCCCGGACCGCTACCCCGTCCCTCACATCCAGGACTTCGCGGCAAACCTACACGGGGCCCACATCTTCTCCAAGGTGGAGCTTCTCCGGGGATACCACCAAATCCCGGTCCACCCTGACGATGTCCCCAAAACTGTGCTTATCACTCCATTCGGCCTCTTCGAATTCCTTCGAATGCCGTTCGGCCTTAAGAACGCCGCGCAGACTTTCCAGCGGCTGATGGACGCTGTAGGCCGAGACCTGGACTTCATGTTCATCTACTTAGATGACATACTAATTGCCAGCCGTGCCCGCCAAGAACACCTTTCCCACCTCTGCCAACTGTACTCCCATCTCCGTGATTTCGGCCTCACGATCAACCGGCCAAGTGCCAATTCAGACTTGACTCTTATCGATTTCCTCAGCCACAGAACCACCAGCGAAGGAGCAACACCCCTACCCCCTAAGGTAGACGCTATCCGCCATTTTGTCCGTCCCAACATGGTCAAAGGCCTGCAGGAATTCCTGGAGATGGTCAACTTTTACCATCGGTTCATCCCTGCAGCAGCCCGTATCATGCGCCCTTTGTTCGCGCTGACGGCTGGTGAGGGCAAGGACATCGCCTGGAACGACGAGGCTGCGGCTGCCTTCATTAAGGCCAAGGACGCCCTGGCAGACACCGCAATGCTGGTACACCCTAGGACAGACGTCCCAACTGCCCTCACGGTGGACGCATCCAACACTGCAGTTGGTGGAGTACTGGAACAACTAATAGAAGGCCATTGGCAACCCTTGGCATTTTTCAGCAGGCACTTTAGACCACCCGAACTGAAATACAGCGCTTTTGGTCGGGAACTTCTAGCGCTGTACCTGGCGGTCCGGCATTTCTGGTACTTTTTAGAAGGCAGGCCTTTCACCGCTTTCACTGACCATAAGCCTTTGTCCTTCGCCTTCTCCAAGGTCTCCGATCCCTGGTCAGCTCGTCAGCAGCGACATTTGTCCTACCTTTCGGAATTCACAACGGATATCCAACATGTCTCCGGAAAGGACAATGTCGTTGCTGACGCGCTTTCCAGACCGACCATCCACAGCCTGTCCCTGGCTGGTGACTACATTGCCCTGGCTGACACACAGCAAGCCGACGACGAGCTGCCCAGCTACAGAACCGCAGTCTCGGGCCTGCAGCTCCGAGATTTCTTAGTTGGTCTAGGTCAGCAGACCCTCCTTTGTGACATCGCAACAGGTCAACCCCGCCCTACAGTTCCTGCAGCCTGGCGGAAATGCGTTTTCGACTCGGTACACGGGTTGGCGCACCCGTCCATCAGATCAACTGTTCGACTGGTCGCCAGCAAGTTCGTCTGGCATGGCCTGCGCAAACAGGTCAGTGAGGGGGCCAGGACTTGTCCGCACTGCCAGACATCAAAAATCCAACGACACACCAAGGTGCCGCCACAGCAGTTCGAGCCTACCCGTAGAAGGTTCAACCACATCCACGTCGACCTCGTTGGTCCTCTGCCAGTTTCAAGAGAAGCCCAGTACCTCCTTACCATTGTGGACCGGTTCACAAGGTGGCCAGAGGCAACCCCTCTATCCGACATCACGACTGATTCCTGCGCCCGGGCGCTGCTCACAACTTGGATCTCACGTTTTGGTGTTCCGGCCCACATCACTTCAGACAGGGGCACCCAGTTTACCTCCAGCCTCTGGTCTGCATTAGCGAACATGCTAGGGACGCAGCTGCACACCACCACGGTCTACCACTCTCAATCAAACGGGTTGGTGGAACGTTTCCACCGCCATCTGAAATCAGCCCTGATGGCCTGCCTGAAAGGTCCTGACTGGGTCAGCAAACTGCCTTGGGTCCTGCTCGGCATACGCACTGCCCCCAAGGAAGATCTCCACGCTTCGTCAGCTGAACTCGTGTACGGTGTGCCCCTGGTCGTCCCAGGGGATTTCATACCTGCCCTTAGGGGCCAAGAGGAACCCACAGTAGTCCTGGAAAGACTGCGCGAGAGGCTCGGCAGCTTGGCACCGATTCCCACTTCGCGGCATGGTCAAGCCCCATCCTGTGAGCCCAAGGAACTACAAGACTGTAAGTTCGTTTTCGTTCGCATGGGCACACCCCGGACACCGTTGCAACAACCATGAGGGGCCGTTCCGGGTCATGAGGAATAATGGGTCCACCTTTATTTTGGACATTGGGGGCAAGGAAGAGGTTTTCACGACAGACCGCCTCAAACCGGCCCATTTAGATCTACAACTGGTTGAGGTCCCAACACTGCGACGCAGAGGCTGACCTCCTAAGCAATGGCTAGCACAGCCCGCGAACCTTGGGGACTGTATCGCTGGTTCTGGTGGGGGTTGGGTGTAGTTGTGTAGCGACTCACCGTCCGAGCAAGCGAACCGGCTTGGCGGTCGGATCGCGCATTGTAGGAGTGGCGAGGCCCAAGATGGCGGGCCTTCGTCTTCCCCGAGCGACGAGGAGAACCCGCACGTGGGAAAAGTTTGATGTAGCGCATACGTCATTTCCGTTTTCGGTGGGCGGGAACCGTTCCTCTTAAAAGGCCCGCGCAAGGTGGGAAAATAAATCAGTTTTTGTTCTGCAGCCCACCGACTAGTGTCTTGCTTTCACATCGCGGTAGCAGCCGCTACAGCTTGTTTATTTACTTTTTTTTGTTATAAATGTAGGGATAACCTAATAAGGAAGACAATAATCCAAAAATGACCAATGAGTAAATTAATTAAATTTAAATAATAGTAAATTAAACCAATGAGCCTGATGAAAGCTGATTGACCTGAAACGTTAACTGTTGCCCTCTCTGCAGATGCTGCTGACCTGCTTATTATTATCATTATTATTTTCTGTTTTCTCATGCATTTTGTTTTCAGATTTCCAGCACTTACAAACTTCTGCTTTTCATGGTAAAGCACACTGGAAATCTGAGAGTTCAGCAGTTCTGATACAGAAGGCAAAATATTTTATTCTAGACATCTGAAATATAGTCAGAAAGTAATGGAAATACTCAGTGTACCATACGCCTTCTTGATCATCCTGTCTACCTGTGTTGCCACTTTCAGGGAACTATATACTTGTACCCCTAGGTCACGTTGTTCTACAACACTGCCTAGGGCCCTGCCATTCACTGTGTATGTCCTGGCCTTGCTTAAGTTTCCAAAATGCAACACATTGCACTTGTCTGAGTTAAATTCCACTTTCTCAGCCAAATCATTTATATGACAAACAACAGGGGATCCAGCACATCACTGGTCACAGGCCTCCAATCTGAAAAACAACCCTTCCCTACCACTTTCTGCTCCTTCCAGTTTTGTATCCAGATGGGTAACTCTCCTTAGATCCCATGTGATCTAATCTTCCAGACCAGCCTACCATGTGGGACCTTGTCAAAGGGCTTGCTAAAGAATTATAGAATCTTACATTTGACCATGCATTTGTGCCAACTTGTGGAAGGAACTAACGTCAGGATTTGTTCTGTGCTAGAGAAGAGTTATATTTTGTTTGGGGTATTCAGCTTGAGATCACTAGATTTTCATTAAAATGCATTGATGTAGTGATTTAAGTTAGAATTATCGCAGACACTAAGAACAGCTTGTTCTACATGCTAATATTTCGATGTGTGTAAGGATAGTGTGAGATGGTACATAAATCTGAACAGAGACAATACTTTTTTTTTGTGTGTTTTTAAAGCTATTCAGGCTGAAGATCATCACTCCACAGAGACGCAATTGGGATCGTTCTTTGGGAAAAGCACAGCAAGTTCAAATTCAGAAATGGATCCAAACTTGTTCTGAGTTGTAAGGTATTCATTTCGGTATGCCAAGGCTTCAGCTGGGTGGGTGGACGTGTGGTTGGGGTTGGGATAATCTTTTTAGTCACAACTTTTTGGTTTTTTTTTGGAAAACCAAGAAAAATATGTAGTCATCTTCATTCAGTTGTCCTGTATCTTGTCCATGGTTGTTTATTTGTACTTCCTATCTTTTCAATGTCCATTGCCACAAATAAGTTATTTTTCAGAATCTTTGCCTGATCTTAGCAAACACTTGGCTGAACAGTCTTAACAAAAATTTGCAAATACTTGTTCTGGTATTTTGGCTGCTTTGCAGAAAAATGAGCCAGTTCCAAGGGTAAGAGGATCACCTTTCTCATTGCCTAACTCCAGACTTCTCAAGTTATTGGTTTCCCATACGAGCAATTGTAGTTGGGGGTTGGAGTGCAAAACCCCACTATGTCTTCAGAAGCAAATGACAGGAGGTTCTTGGAGATACTCACAGAAATATCTCTCCATCTTCTCAGCAGGGATTTGGATAGGATTTGTCTGTAAAGCATTTCCAATTTACCTGGCTACAATATCTTGATTTATTGATATTCAACAGAATATAAATCCCCTGCTGATGAATAATCTAATGGGTAATAATCTACTCATTATCAAACTATAAAATATTAGAAAAATACTGCAATTGTTGAAATATACCATTTGGTAAAGTGCTATTTGTTTTGAGTTGGTGTTTACCATTGTTTTTTTAAAAGTTATTTATAAGTAAGGTTTTTTCTTTAGTTATCCCTGTGTCAGGCAGTTTTTTCCAACGTAATAGGTGAACTCCATGAGTTCAGTCTTTCTGTTTTTTCTTCTGTCCCCCTTTGTTAAAAATGATATAAAGTTGATATTAATAAAAAAAAATCATAACAGAAACCTACTCCAGATTTCTCAAGTGATTGTTGGAGTCTTGACAAGTGTAGAAGTAGGAATCAATATTCCTATGGTGTTTGGTAGAACTGTCAAAGGTAGAGCTACCATATTCGATCAGCTCTATTTTTTAATGCACCTGAATGTGCTTTTTTTTTAACCTCCATTGGTTCACACTAATATGACTGTCATCTAAATGGCTGAATGTATTATATTTTTATATTTATTTGTAAACATGTACATATTTAATCACTGTCAAAATAAAAATTATTTGTATTGCACAAACAGGAACATTTGTTAGTAAATTTTGTTGGAATAAAATTCTGAACAATTAACCTTTAGAGTATTCTGCTTTGTGGAAGAACTTTCTCTATGTACAAAGTAATTCCATGATGGTCAGATGTCTCTATCTCTTTCCTGTAATCCGACTCATTGTTATTTGAGATATGGCCTACCACAGTGGTATCATCTGCAAACTTGTAGATGGAGTTAGAGCAGAATCTGCCACGCAGTCAGGAGTGTATAGGGATTAGAGGGCTGAGGATGCAGCTTTGTGGGGCATCAGTGTTGAGAATAATCGTGCTGGAGGTGTTGCTGCCTGTCCTCACTGATTACAGTCTGTTGATCAGAAAGTCAATGATCCAGTTGCAGAGGGAGGTGTTGAGTCGCAGGTCTCGGAGTCTGGTGATTAGTTTACTTGGAACTAGAGTACTTAAGGTGGAGCTGTAGTCAATAAACAATAGTCTAATGTAGGTGTCTTTACTGACCAGATGCTCCAGAGTGTAGGGCCAGGGAGATGGCAGCCACCGTAGACCTGTTTCAGTGGTAGGTGAATTGCAGTGGGTCGTAATTCAAAATCATTGCAATAATTTTTAGACATGCCCTTCTCTAGCAGGTTGCTAAGCTCAGACAAAGTAACTATGTCCTAAAGTGGATCAGGCCAGCAGAAATCAAATGATTGTTATGGGACAGAAGGATCCCACCCATAAAACAGATAGTAGCAAGCATGGGGATCCATAATCATGTAGGCAGAGATTATATGGTACCTTCTGTAAATGGGCAGGTTTAAGAAAGACTCTCAGGTGCAAAGCCTCCCAAACGACTTATCTGAATTTGTACACTGGTTAAAGTTGAAAATCAGAGCCATATTCATAGTTACCAGTTGGTTTTAGTAAACTGTATGGCTAACTGTTACTTAGGATATTGAACAAAGAAAAATCCCTTATAAAATACTTTCCATATTGCAACTAAAGTATTCATTTAACATTTTGTAGTAATCAAAGTCTGGGTTAGTGATCATGCAAGACCAAAAATCCATTTTGTAGACTCCTTTTTTGACAAACATTTCATGTTGAATTAATGGAATAAACATGGGTAGATTTAATACCAAGAACAGCTTTGAATTAGTGTGAAAGTGTAATGAATATGTGGAGGGCCATGGATAGTATTGAGCAATCAAAAGCCAATTGGATGTATAGCTAGGATAATCCAAATTAAACATTGCCTTTATTCAGAAGTTTAAGAGCTACAGTACAGGTCCTCCTAGGCTACAGTAGGGTTCAGTTCCTGTGAACTGTTTGTAAACCACACAGTTTGCAAACCACACAGTTTGCAAGTCAGAAATTCTATGAGCAGGGTTCCCACAGCAACCAGCAAAACACTCACTCATATGTATGGGTTGTACCCAAGGCAGGTGTTTGGAAGCTGGGGATGACCTGTAATGTAGTTCTGGTTCTCACAAGTTGCTTAGAGTGTTACTGGGTTAATAATCTTTTTAACTCAATTCATAAAAATTTTGGCATTGGAGAGACTTAAAACAAACTGATTGCACAGGCCATAGATTTAAATTGGATAAGTTATCAACAATGTATACACTTCACCTGGTGCCACAATTGGTGATTGGGCACAGATTCAAAAGGATTTGTAAAGTACTTAGTTATCATTAACCAGAAATAACTATTGCACCAAATATCAAACATTGCCTGAAATAGTCTATTGGAGGGGTAGAACTTTAACTATCTGAAACATTGGACCAACAGCAACTTAAACTTGCCAGATTGGAGGGCAAATTGGGAAAGAGTGCCACATCCAGCTGCCTTTGAAAGAATATACTTAAATCTGTTCTGCCTGTTTACATATGCATGTTAAATTGGAGGCTTCATGTTCAAGGTGTAATGCAGTTGTGCTTCGAAACTAGCCAAGCTGTTTCAATATACCCACAGCACTGGCATTTAACACGTGCAGAAAACAATCCATATTTAGAACATAGAACAGTGGAGCAGAAGAACAGGCCACATGTTGTACTGAACTAATTAAGCTAATGATGCCTAATTACACTAATCCCTCCATATTCACATGCTTAAGAGGCTCTTACTTGCCTTTAATCACATCTGCCTCCACCACTGCCACTCCATTCCAGGCATCCACCAGTGTTTAAAAACTTCCCCTCTCACCTTAAACACATGCCCTCTATTATCGGACATTTCAACTCTAGGAAAGATAGCAGTTGTCTATGCCTTTCATTTTTTTTAAATAAATAGGCTTCGATCAGGTCTCCCCTTAGCTTCCACTGGGCTTAGCTTGCTCTATTGAATGTAAACTGTCAAATTCTAATGGTAACAAGTGCATCATTAAGGAGCTTTAAAATGGAGGTCAATTCAAATTAAACAATATTTCTCAAACAGTCCTTTTGATCATTGCAGCCCCAGAAAGTTGGTGCAGGGTATTTCCTGGATCAGTATCTTCAGCTACCTTACTCAACCATCCTCCAATAATGGCAGAAGCAAGAATAGTTGCTGATTACAGACTTTATTTGCAGGAGAATGGAGAGAGTTAGAACATCAACTTCAATTGTGCAGATGAAGCAGGCTCAAAAGCCCTACTCTTGCTCCCTTTTTTTAAAATAAATGTTCTAAGCACTGTTCCTCTTCTGCTAGCCCATCACATTGACAACACATACCATCTCCAGATGCCCAGCAGCAACTAAGCTGCTTTGACAACATCTTCCAAACCTACCACTCCCTCAAGATTCTGCTTCAAGTCTTACTTTTCCAACTTGGAAATGTATCACTTAGTTCAGAATCCTGGAATTGGTTGTGACACTTTAGATTTAGTTGCAAACTAAAAGACAAGAAATACTTGTTTTGAAACTGGCTCCTCAATTGACCAAATTGCCTTCATCATCTACAGCAAGATGTTTTTAAAAGCATGACTTATCCAAACATTTAGTTTCCAGGGTTAGAGTTTAATTTAATCTTTCTGAAGTTAATCAGACTTAAAGCAACTGCAATGGAGAGCACCCCAAATTATTTGAAACCCAAGAAATGAAAACATGATTAATGATCCTACAAGGTTCTATGATGTTTAGAAATAGCAGGTGGTACATACAACCTTTTATTGTGAAGTTGCAGTTCTACACAGAATCAATCCATCATAAACAGTTAGTCAATTACGCAAGTGAAATTTTAAATCATTAAATGTTCCAGCTGATGTTAAAGCAAATGGCAGTAAATACTTCCACATACAGTATGGAATATCAATTTAGCATTTTTACATCTTTCCATTTTACAGTAAAGAATGCATCCAAATTTAGTCACTACTTCACCCTCAACAACCCTTCTCCAAAACCTTTGATCAAAACAGGAGACACAAGCAAATTGCCATCTTTGAACAGCACCCCTTGGATATCAGCAAAATTTACACATGATGCCAAAGACAAATGATGGGGTTACCATCTATAATCAGTGCAATACTTGTCAGGATCTTGACGATGCAGTTTAAAATTAAGCAGCCCCCACATTACAAACTTTCCCTGCAGAGCTCCTTAACACCAGTTGAACCAGCAGAGTAGACATCGGGCTTAGTTGGATTCTTTCTGCTCATCTTCTCCAAAGATGTCGTTCTGCTTGCGCTTCATTTCTTCAAAGTCAAAATCTATTCCCGTCATCCTCCTGTAAATATCTTTGATATCATCACATGTGGTCTCAAAGTGGGTGGTTGCATCATATGTTCTTGAAATGAAAATCTGTTAAAAATCAAAAATAATCGAGACAAGTATGCGTTAAATAAATGAATTAGCAGAAAAGAATCTTTATTTTAAAGAAAGTCCTGTTTCCCCCAAACTAGAGAGCCTCTCCAGTTCAGTGGGCATTCAATTATTCAGATCAGAGCCAGAGCAACTGTTCAATGGATTCTCCCCCCATTCAGCACCATAATCTCAGAAGGCTTCCATCCCCAAGAGCCCAAACTCAGCTCTCCTCTTCATTAGCCAAAGACTAGTGGTCAAATTCTATAAGCTGTCTGTCTGCTTGAACCACTCCTTCACGTAAGTCAACTATTCAAGGGATGTGGGCATAACTGGCAAATCCAGCATTTATTGTTCATCCTTAACTGCTTTAAGTTTTGAAGTGCTTCCCCCCCCCCCCCCCCCCCCAACACACACACACACACTTGCCACTCAGCCAGCTTTTTCATGGCACCATTCTAGTTTGAGTTTTAAAATAATTTGCTCCCAAATTGCCCATTCTCTCTTCCCCACCCCACACCCCTCCCAGCAAATCACATTTAAATCACCCATCTATCTTCCACCTCTCACTCACTGAAGTTGCTTAGAAAGTACCAAACTGAAATATTACATGATGATCACTGCTCAAACGATCTGGCAACTATTTCCAATGGCCATACAAACTTCCTACAATTCAAATAGCAGTTTCAGGACTGATTAATAACATACAGCAACATCCTCTTACCTGTGTTTCAGTTCCCAAGTCAACTGGAACAAACATATCACTGATGCAAACAAATCTGAAAGAGATTAAAATTGTTTTGTACAAATGCTCCCAGAAAGAAAACACATGGACCACTGCAATTTGATCTATAGGCTCAAGGCTTTTCAAAAAAAACCTAAAAGCAGCAAGGCTACAATTGTCATGCATCTAATAACATTGGGTTTAACTGCACAAATTCTGTTGCAATTGTAAAATTTCTCCTCAGATTACCAGGCCAACAGAAAACCTGCACATCATTAGACATTGCCCAAATCCTCATCCCCACCCCTTCTCAAAATAAAACAAGGAAATGGCTTGAAGAGGAAAACCTAACTACAACAGTTAAGTGACCTGCCTCATCTGTCTTTTCAAAGATTCAATGAAAGCAAAAAACTTAGATTTAACTCCTGAACAACCAGGCAAAAGGTTTCAGTTACTACATCTGGTACTGACACACCATTCAACTCCAGCTCCTGATAAAGTAATTATGCAGCATGAAACCACAAGAAAAATGTCCTTTCACGGTGGTGTTATTCAATACATTAGGGATGATGCCAGTGCTTCATTTCATTACAGAACTCAACAGCAGCCCCCATAAAGGATAAAAATTATTGGCAGCCAGTGCCATCGTTAAATCTGCAGGATACACAAAAACAAAATCCATTCAAGTCAAAACTAGTTTAGCCAGCGAGACAAATCTGGAAGCTTATCTGGAGCATAAGCAGTGATATAGATCTGTTGGGCTGAAGAACCCATTTCATGGGTGCACATTCTTTGCAATTGATAGTACAAGTGTAGGCTAACACAATTTGACAAAATATCAACTCAAATGTTTGGACAGGTATGCTGATTTAATTAGTGATTTTAATGCTAATTTGCCCCCAGTTGGGGCTTTTACTTGCAACAGCAGTTTTACTACATGGGACAGCAAAGCCAATTAGTCTTTTGTGCCTCATCATGACAGCTCAAACAAGTCTATTACAGTTAGACATCATCCATCATTAACCCTACACACCCACAGCAGCTCTTCTACAGTGCTTCCTGTGTAATTCATTGAGGCTGCTCATTATTTTGTAAGACCATTCTATCACCAAAGATAGGCAAAGTAAACCCAGAGGTTATAAAAAGAATCCTTCCACCATAGAGCTGGTATTTTCACTGAACCAGATCATAAGTGGATGGAAGATCTCTCCTTCAAACAGCTTGCCATATAAATTTTATCAAAATTAAAATACAAATATTCTTCCCACCCCCCCTAAAGTTTAAGAGCAAAATATTAAAAGCTTACTTCTGATCCACAGGCTCCAAAAGATCCAATGCTGGTTGAATTTCACTTTCAGGATCATTGGTCTCCACTGTTGTGCTAATGATGGCAATGTACTTTCCTTGAGCAGCTACATTGTGCGCATGGGATATCATGCAGATGTAGATGTCTAGGTAATGTTTGAAAAGATTATGAGACAAACAAATTAATGTAGTTTGCAATTTATTGAGTTTGAGATGGTACAAAGTATTAAAGCTCTAGAAATTTCCGTCTTTAAATTAGAAATTTCCCAATCCTGATTACTTTTAATAGCCATGGATACTGCAAAAATCTTGCATCTTCTCAGGCTGGTAATGAGAACTTTCCACCAATAATGTAAACCAGGTAAAGGCAAATAAATTTATTACAATTCCAGGACCAAGAAAAAAAAAGTAGGTAACCCATTTATAGGCTTGTTCAGTAAACGTAGCTGTGAATTGTGTACAGACTTTCCTGGAGAGGACACAACTCTGCACAAGTGCAATTAACTGTCTACTGCCTTAGATGGGCTGGTCTTTGCACTCACTTCCAGGGCCGTAATGAAATGCAGATTTGTGCAAGCTACTCACCAGATTTTCTGTTGACCTGATTTTGTGGAATGATGATCTGACAGGAATTTACATCTGCTATGCTCTTAATGGGGTGGTTCAAGATACAGATGACTCGAATCACCTGGCCAACTTTCTTCACACGGTCGGGCACATAACTTGGGTCACAGATCAGCTGCTTACAGCGTGCAACCTGCAAACAGAATCTATTTTAATCAAATCTGTCACAGCACAAGGTTTTACAGAACCATTTGTGTCCCAGTGGTTTATGGACAACTTTCAAAACAACAATTTCTTGTAGGAAAGCACCAATTTCTCCAAATGCATTTTTAAAAAATCCAAAAGATTACATGCACTGTAGTTGGAGGATTGTTCTTTTATTTACTGGGTAAACTGGTAGCCATTCCCAGGATCTCAAATAAATATTAAATTAATGTTGCTTAAGGCATGCACTTTAATTCAAATTGGCTTAGTTGGAATTCAAGTGTTTAAAACACCTCTAGTGGCAATCTCACGTACTGATCAAAGTGAAGCTTCAGTACCACCATGAGATCAAAATGTTTTTCTTTAAAGACTACAAACTAATTTGAAAAGCTCAGCTGTGATTGTTATGACAAAAGTAATCATTTCCTTTGAAGTAGACTCCAACTTCTGAAACATCCACATGCTTGATTGAAAATAGAAATTCAGAGGTTGTTCAGGTGATTCCCTGGTCCTCTGAGGATTTTGTAGCCTTCTCCAGTGCACAAATCAGGAATCAGTGGAGAATTTATGAACTAATCACACTGTAAAAATACCCTGAAAATAGTACACATTACTCGTAAGTCTTTAATGTATCAAGCTATGGTTGCTGGTTAGAAAAATGGCTCCAAAAACAAATTGTTAATTCCCTAGAATCTCAAATAATGGATTTTTAAAAATCCAATAAAAGATTTATGGAATGTTAATGTTTCAAGTTGTTCATCCTTAAGTTTAATACAGACTCTTTTATATCCTGCCCTGTCGCCTTTGAGAATTCTTTCAAGTGTTGGCAGATGAAATTTAATCCTGATATTTAATCGAGATGATGCATTTTGGGAAGTGAAATAAGGAATGTTCATTAACAGGGGGACACTGGGATTCTAAGTCCTTAATTCCCCAAAGTGGCAGAACTGGTTGATAGGGTGAAGATAGTGACCTATGGCATGCTTGTCTTCATAGGTCAGAGCACAGAGTATAAAAGTTAGGACATTATGCTGCAACTTTACAAAACACTGGTTGGACCACATTTGGAGGATTGAGGGAGGGGAGTTCATGGGAATATGGAGAGAATGGGATTGCTCTGAGCTGGCAGAGGGGGTCATTTCAGCCTATTGAGGCTGTTGAAAGGGAGTGCAAAAACTGATAGAAAATGGTAAAAAAAAATTGAACATTTTGCACAGGCATTCACTTGGGCCAGCCTTCAGAGATACAAGCAACTGTGCAAACTGACCCAGATCATAGAAGCAGGCAGTTCCAGCCCACATCCAATAAAGTAAATCTATCAGGCTTCTCAAGTGCCACCTACAGAGCAAAACTGGCAATACCAACTGTCACTGAAGTGACAGAGGCTTGTGTCAAGTGTCACATTTACACAGTTCATGTTACAAAGATCGTTTGTATAGTAGACTTTACATCTCAATTCGGCCAATTTTCAAACTCTAATATTTCCTCATTTCTGGTCACCCACAACATTCTATTTTTGAAGAACTACTATTGTTTATTTAAAAAATCTACAGCAGATCAAAATTGTGCTACAAACAAATAATTAAAATAGTTGGACACAAGTTTTAGTATTCAGGAGCTTTGTTTAAGAACTGGATTTAAGCTAGCAAAGCACTTAAGTTCTCACCTCTCCTTCAGACTTCACTCCAACCACATGTCCATTTTCCATTACTATCTCTTCAATAGGCTTGTTTAACATATAGGTCCCACCATAAATGGCACTTAACCTACAAAAGGAAAACCTGGTTTTCAACTAGTTTGCTCAATATGCATATATCCAGAGGCAGTGTAGCAAACTTTTTGTATCAATCCTCAGGTGATCACCATTCCACCTCAGTAAACAACAGGGAGAGGAAATAACGCAGGAACAAACACTAGTGCAAACGTACAAGTTAAATTCATTTCACTATGATTGATGAAACTCATATGTCATCAACGTGTTTACTGGCACTCAGTTTGGACCCACCCTGACAAAACCACAGTTGTTTCTCCTACATTCATTGTGCATTTAGATTCTTGATTCAGTGAAAGGTTTCCTCCACTCTTTGGGGGGGGGGGAAACCAAGATCAGACACATGGAATCCACTACTTACAGAGGAATCTAACCATGTTGGTAAATATTGATATTTCATTATATAATCACACCACAAAAAGTTTCACTGTACATTATTGGGATGTAATCAAAATGTGACAGCTTTCATATGCTAAGTAAAACCTCAAATGCTACTATAAGAACAGGTATAACGTGAACCAAGGATACTAGTGTAACACCACACCCACGTCACATCTTTTATTTAACCAAAGTCCTAGAGAATATTCTTCTCCTCAATTCCATGAGGAATCTTTACCATAAATATTGCAATGACGTCCCAGGCTTTAATCGCTTAGAAAATTTTAAAGGCCTACCATGCTTTGCTAAGCTACCACAGTTAATATTCTGGTAGCTTAGCAAAGCATGGTGGGTCCTTAAAAATGTAATCACATGGCATTAGAAAGCAATTAGCAAATATTTCCATTTGGTCCTGGGATGCAGATATTGTATGCAAGGTCAACCTTTATTGTCCATTCCCAATTCTCCTTCCCAGCAGAGTTGCATGCAAAATTATTTCAGAAGTCAGTTTAAAAATCCAAACACGTTGGTTCTCTAGTGTTACATACACGTCAGACTAGCTAAAGATGACAGATTTTTTTCTGCAGAAGTCATTCAGTGCTTATGCAAGTTATTCAAACAAAGTCTTCCAATAGAGGTTTCATTCACTTAGACATGTTTTGTAAATGTTAAGCAAAGGTCAAGGGACAAAACCCACAGCAAGCAAAACGAGCAAAACCAGTCCCTGCCTTCTAGATGGACAATGCCCAAAATGTTTAGAAAGTAGGAAATCTGAAAGGAACAAAAAGCTACATGTTGGGCACCAGGTTGCAGTGGTAAAACTGTTAGGCAGGGTATTGGAAATAACCAGAGATTCAGACACCAAAAGACAAAGGCATGTGAGCATGTTCTCTAATCCAGTAAGTACATTTTATATGCAAGTATTACTTGAATTTTTTTTTGGGATACAAGGAGGAAAACCCACTATGATGGTGCAAGCTGATTGGATAACTCTTTAAATGAGTAGTGCTGTATCATTTTATGATTTTCAATTAGGAATGGACTAGCAGGCCACACAGAGGTACCAAAATTTGCAATCCTGTAGGCTTGTTCTACAGTCTGCTCAAAAGGATCATCAAGTTTATCTATTGAAGCAAAAACCTCAAAAGTCACTGTAGGCTGGTGTGGATTTGGTATTGTAAAGTGGAGGTGTGATATCTTCCAAGTGACAAAGAAAAAATCTCACAGCAGATTTTGCATGTGGTGTCTGAGATATCCTGGAAGAGTGGAATTACGTCCAAGGAGTGTACAACTCAATGCCCATTATTACAATACAAACAATTCAAATCTCCTATGATTGCATTTACTATGACCTTTCTAGCTAGAGTACTTCATCGCATGTTCTGCCTTGCTAAAGATAACAATTCATTAATAGTTCACTTATTTCATACATTGACTGCTCATTTGTAATTCTCACCTGGCAAAACCCTGAGGCAACTCTCCAAGGCCATAAAGTGGATAAAGGTATGGACTTTTCCCATAGCGAGCTAGCGATTCACTATAGAGTTTAATCCTGTTTATCGTCTCAAGGCAAGGTTGGTCAAGGTAACTGAAAGAGGGATTAAAATTATGTTCAAAAAGCATTTAAGAAATAATCACAGGGTCATACTATAACCAGCGTCAGACACATACTACACCAGCATGTTTCCGATCTCAGTCATAGGAAGTGGCAGCATGGAAGCTGCTTCTCCCAAGAAGTACAGATTAAAAGGAAGAAATATCCCTAATAATGTGACAGATGTCTCAAATTAATAAAGCAAAGGATGCACAGAGGAGTGAAAGCAATAGAATCAGGTGTGTGTGTTTTTGCGGGGCGGGGTGGGGGGGGGGGGTGGGTGGCAGGAGATGGGTGGAAAGAGATAGGAGGGGGGAGAAAAGAAAGCATAAATGCTTCAAGACCTACTACACTCAGTAGAGGCAGGCACTGCCCTGACCAGGGCTTTGGTAATGCTCAGGTACGAGATATTTTACCCCTAAACAGTATAATGAAATTTAACTAAGTCTGAGAATATAATCTTGCAAATTCAAAATGGGCCAAATTTAGTGAAAACAAAAAAGAGCAAATAAAACAAAGAGGCCTTTCCAATAACACTTTGGTGACCAAGTCAAAGACATGCTGAACATGGAAGATAATTGCACTCCCTCTCTGGCATTTTGTGCTAAGTTTCACAAGTCCAATTTCTGGGATGGTGGGACTATTGTACAAAGACTGGTCATGTATGCCTATTTTCACTAGAGTTAGAAGAATGAGGGGAGATCTCATTAAAATAAAATTCTGATAGTGCTTTAGAGGCCAGGTACCAGGAGATGTTTCTTCTGGCAGGAGGAGGGGGTTTAAAACAAGGGGTCAGAGTCTCAAGATACAGGCCAAAACATTTAGGGAAGAAGGTGATGAACCTGTGGAATACAACCACAAAGCCATGCAAGCCATATTACTCAAACTAGAGACAGATTTCAAGACATCAAGGTATATGGGAAGAGAGCAGGCATTTGGTATGGTGACAGATGTTCAGCCATGATTGTAAGGAATTGTGAACCAAGCTCAGGGCTGAGTGTGCTTCTCTTGCTACTACTTTCTGCTAAAATGAGAAAGCTCAGACTAAACTATTGCAACCCAAACAGATTAATACATACAATGCCTATATGGAGATCAAAAAAGGTACACTGATGGCATTAATGCAACAAAATTCAGCAAGCAGTTAAATTGTTCAGAAGTAAAAAGATAGACAGCATCATTAGTATCAAACACTTACTCATCAGTCCTATACAAGGCCAGGGCATGGCCTGTGAAATCCACAACATCCTTCCCCAAACTATATTTCTCATATACGCTCCTCATAGTTGTTTCCTTGGGGTCAAAACCATCCCAAGTTGAGGGATCATTTTCATCGTAATTAAAAACACGCTGTAAAAGCTTCCTATATCTATTCTTTTCCATAAAGCCCAGCAAATCTACAAAAAAAAGTTCACATTTCAACTCAACATTTGCTATAACAAAAATGAGAACTTTAATTAAATTAGTTTAATAACTTTACCAAGTCTGATAGGCTGCAAACTGAAGAAAGCCAAACTATTCAGCTTCTTGAATACATTATTCCATTAAAACAGTGTTAGACATTTTGTATATTACCAAAGTCTATTAAAATTACATCAAGCCCATACCAATGGTTTACCCAATATGGCAGGTAATGGACATGAAAAACAGCCATTAACTTTTTCAATATTATGCAATTATATAGCTCAGAAACACTAACCAATGGTCGCACCCCTCCCCACCACCTGTTCAAAAAGACATGAAAAACAAGTAAATATTTACCAACTTATTGTTGCTGCACTACAAATTTTGCCAAGCCAACAGAAAAATCAAGATTGGAATTGACAAGCAGTGTATTACATCAAACATTAAGATCCAAGTTACTGAGACTTAAAGTTAATGCTTCAATAGTTTTATTACATAACAAAATTGCTATTCCACTGGTTAAAAGTGAAAATTCACTCAAGGTGCAGAAAAACTACCTTGTCCGATTATAATTTTCTATTAATTGAAAATGGCTTTTCAGATTGCTAAATGTTATTAGAACTGGGAAATCTGCAATCAACTGTGGTCCATTGTAAAGATGCAGACCAATAAACAACCCATCTTCCATCGGGTAGAAGATACATACCACCAAACTTAAGGATAGCTTCTACCCCACTGTGATAAGACTATTGAACGGTTCCCTTATACAATGAGATGGACTATGACCTCACGCTCTACCTTGTTGTGACCATGCACCTTATTGCACTGCACTTTCTCTATAGCTGTGACACTTTATTCTGTACTGCATCAATGCACTCTGTACTGACTCAATGTGACTGCACTGTGTAATGAATTGACCTGTACAATTGGTTTGTAAGACAAGCTTTCCACTGTACCTCAGTACAAGTGACAATAATAAATCAATACCAGTCCAACATTTCATGTTAACATTTCATGGCGAAGCAGGACACATTTTAGTCTATGTTGGCTCTCTGAGCATTCCCAGTTTCATTCCCCTTCTTGTTTCCTCCATTAGCTATTCTCTCAAGCCCACTAACACGACCACCCTATTCTCCTGCCATCCATCAACACTAGGGGTAGTTTACAGTAATGAATTAACCCACAGCACCTCAGGAATGTGGAAGCACCTAGTGGAAATGCACAGTCATAAGGAGAATGTGCAAACTGCACAGACAGCACAAGGCCTGGATGGAACCTGGGTCACTAGAGTAATCTGAATACAGCAACAGCTCCAACTGCCTTTACTTCTCTTGCCACAGATGCTGACTGACCTGCTCAATGTTTCCAGCACTTTCCATTTCAGCTTCCAATGGTTTTTTGATATTTACACAATTTATCAAAATTATGGACAAAAGTCCCAGCCGATTTTCAAAATCAAAGTACTAATGAATTCTCTGGGAAGGCCAGGATTCCACATCTTATTCCACACTCCTTCCCACAAAGTTTCTGAAAACAGGTTTTCAACTGATAAAATGTTATGCACAAATTACAACTTTCCAAATTATATCTACTGCACACCCATGCAGTTTCTAACTAATTTTTTTACTCACTGGAAGCCAAGGCTTCTTTCTCAGTGGATGGGACTTTATAGATTTTGCCTTTTTTGTAAACATAGCTGCCTTCAACAACCTTAAAATCAAGGTAACGGGTGACCTCTGTATATAGTAGCATCTTCACAAGTTGGCCTGCAAAGTAAAACATGATACACTTTTAAAATGCATGTCAGATTTTAATTAGAAACACATGAAAAAAAGTGAACGAAATGGTGCAAACCTGGGAAATGCGCCTTCCAGGACCTTAAAATTTACGATTACACATCAGCATAGATTTCTTATTTGTTATTTTAGAAAGGGTTAAACCCAGGATCATCTGAGCACCAAGTCATGATTAATATGCCAATCATTCAACTATGCATCTTCTACAGTGCACTGTCCATTCCCTTAATTATATAACTAAACAGTAATATAACACTAAAAACTTGTTTTGTGCATCATCAGTGGTGTAACAATTTGCACCAAGTTACACCTGCAAGTGCTGTCTCCGTATTGCAAGTCAATGGCAGTAGTTGGGATGATTTTGGTTCTCAAGTGGAGAACTTTAGTATCAGTTTCTTTTAGCCTGTAGATCAACTCCAGTACAGTAGAAACCTTGGAGAGGTACTGTATCACAATGAGAAAGTTGAGACAAAAATGCAACGAGACAGACTTGTTCAACTTCAGCCTGCACTGGGATTGGGGGCTGTCACAAGCTCGCTGCCAAGATCATGATTTGCACATCTTGCAGCAGGTGTTGTACAGACATGCGTTGCTCTGTATATTGTTCTTGGATACGATGATGCATCTTGATGTACCACAAAACTTGATAATGGCAATAGTAGACAAAAAAAACAATGCATTTCTGCACTCCTCAGGAAGATCCTGCAAGCTACTGAGCTTGGGACTAAGGCAACTCTTAACTCAACAATTTAGAGGTGGCTTCCACAAAAGCACCACCTACCATTGTAACAAGCAGACCTCCATTGACAACAATTGTCAATATTGATCTGGAGAATAATGCCAAGGTTCAAATGTGTATGGTCATGAACTACCACAAAATTACAGCTCTAAATGGTTTCTCCACCCATATCAAAATAGTTTATCTTAGTTAAACAATTAAGATTTCAAAAGATTCTTCCTACCATTTGCCATAAGAAACTTTGGGATCAGGTCCACGTTCCAGTCTCTTCCCCTACCCATGGATTCCGGTGGCGAACCAGGGAGGTTAAATCTTTTATACAGCTGATGTAAAGAGCACAAGCAGAAAGTGTGGATGTTAAAGCAATTTTTAGCAAAAGTATTTGCAGAAAAAGTAAAGAATATTCAAACTTCTACAAGCACAAGCAGCATTATTTTTTGCCCAAGGACCAAGATTTAAAATCCACATTTTTTTCTTCATGGATGAATAATTCTGAGTAATTCAACAAAACAATGCAATTGTTGTTTGCAGCCCTCAGTAAAATTAAATGTTAAAATATTGTTTACTCAAAACAATTTTGCTCAGGTAACAAATCAAAATCTACGTCACCACCAATAAAAGTAAATCATTACAATCTGATGCAACATCTCATTCTGAACATCACAAAATTCAGCATTTCCAAACAGATGCTTCCTCCAAGCCATCAGCATGAATTAGAATAATGGCCTCGGCATCTCATTAATGGCAAAATACTGGGCATTGTTCTAAACTCAACCTAGTGCAGAGAACTGACTTTTCCTAACCTACCAAGTTTGCATTTTGACCATGAAGGCATTTCCCAGAAACGCCCAACTGTGGAGCATTTCTGACCAAATTTTATTCATTCCAAGCCAGAAATTGAAATTACAGACCAAGTGCAAGTAAGTAAACAGGATAAATGTTAAGATTCAAAGTGTGTATTCCAATTCATTCAAGGATTCCAAGAACAAATGTTCCAGCTTAGTCTTGTGGGCAATTGAATAAAATAAACAAAGCCATAAAGTTTAAGTACACTTCTGATGGAAATCAGAACTCAGGATCAAACAGTCCGTGACGATGAAGCAGCATCAAGAACAAGGGAGAAGACACTTTCATTACTTTTATTTTAAACAGCGTTATAGAAAGAGTCAAGCTTGCAACAAGACCTGGCTAACATCCAGATATAGGCTGACGTGGCAAGTACAACAATTCCTTGCTTTACAAATCTGCCATTGACTCCATCAGGCTTGTGTCCAACTTAGAGCCATTATTCATGATGTTGAACAGTGCACTGCATCCTGTATATAGGAATACACAAGGCATTTATAGAGTCAGAGTACGACAGCATTTTACTTTACTTTGATTTCATTTAATGAAACCTTTCCCAAAAAATGCATTCTTTTCAATCAAGGAATGGCTATAACATTCACCCCAAATGGTGTCTTGGCACTATATGTACTCATCTACTAGGAGCAAGTCAAATCACCTCTCCCTAATATTTAATGACATTAATATTAACCAAGTCCCACCATCATCAATCAGAAACAGAACCAGCCTCAAAATACTGCAGCCAAAGACAGGGCAGGAGCTGGGTACCCTGCAATGAGAAATCCTCAGGGCAGATATTAGCAATATGATGGCATATTCTTCATTTCTCTTGAGAAGAAAATCTCCAACACCACTAGCAGCTTAAAATTTATCCAGGATTGATTGATTTGCACACCATCCATCACACTATATACAAACTCCACTTCAGTTGCTTGTAAAGACTACTTCAGGAGCACTTTCCAAACTCAAACTTTATCAATTAGAACACAGGCAGTTGACACCCAAGTGCTTCCCCTCAAAGTTATATTCCATCCTCGCTCTAATACAAACTAACCATCCCTTCATCATCCTTCAGCCAAACTCCTAGAATTCCTTAGTTAACAGTACAGTGGGAGTGCCTTCATCTTAAAAGACTGCAGCAGTTCATCAGTCTTCTGAAGGGCAATTAGGAATACACATCAGCCTTGCAAGCAACACCCATATCCTGAAACAAAAAGCAACAGGTTTCTATTGAAGGGGAAGCAAGCAAGCAAGCAATTTGTCATACTTACATCTTCCAAAGGAGTTATAGATGCACTTTCACCCCCATAATAGGAGTTGCGATCCATGTGAAGGACTTTCTTGCCTTTTACTGACATTATTCCAGAAAGGATACATTCCTATGAAAAAAATAAGTAAAATAAAGGGCTGGATAACAGACTGCTAGACCAAGCTTAAAAAAAAATCACATACTGAATCTATGGATATGTATAATTGAATCTTGTTACAGTAATCCACATGCTCTTTAAACAGCATTCAAGAGAAGTGTTAGTACAATTAATACACGGAATTAAAGAAATTTTTCAATCAAAAATACAATTTGAAAACTGCTGCAATAAAGATATGCAAAATGCATCATTAAGCTGAATTCAAGTTGCTACAAAGATATAATCCAAAGTTTCACATATTTAAACTACAAGTTTACATTATATGGCTATTATGCAAGGAAGAAATTAATGGCACAGAAGTTAGATTTCCAGACTCGTAACCTAGGGGCTGGCCTAATAATCCACGTATTCAAGTTCAAATCCCATCATGGCAGCTGTGGAATTTATAGTCATAGTAAAAACAGGCAAGACTACTAGATTATTGAAAGAGACCCTTCTGGTTCACCAATCTGATTCAGGAGAGGAAATGTGGTCTGACCCACCTTTGTAACTGGCTCTTAAATACCCTCAAATATCCAAGTTCAAGTGCAACAGAAGATGGGCAATAAATGCTAATCACGACACCCAGATCACCAAAGTGAACAAACAAGTTTTGTAATTCAGTGAAATATTGGACTTCTGCTAAATCATACTTGGCAAACTGCATGCATTACATTTGATGGAAAGCTTGGCATCTAGTTTAGACTGGGTCACAAAATTGTTTCAGCATGTTTAATCGGTGCATGCCTTCATTGATAAATCAGCATGACCTACAATCACATACTGCAATCCTAATACAGGTTCTTCCCAGATTACCGTTCATAAGCCTAACAATTCGAAAGTTGAAAATGCAGCCATCCAGCAATATATTTAAATAAAAAGATAACCCAACTAAGGGCAATATATAGTTAAACCAAGTTCCCACACAGAAGATGCCTGCAGCAGCCAGTCATCCAAATGTTTGTTTGTATGCACAGACTGTACACAAGTCAGGACCTGTATGGGTTTTCATTGGGAGTGTAAAAGTGAGGTTATCCTGACAGTGATATGTTCAAAGTTAACTTTAGAATTTCAGATAAATATTACACTTTATTAAAGTCTACAAGGAAACACTCAAATAAGATGGCAAATTTAGATAAACACAATAATTAAACAAAACATTTGTTGATAAAGCTGTACAATTGCTTGAGATGATTCAGGCTTTAACTTGCAACTGCAAAACAATAAGGCAGGAGACAATTTTGCAAATGCAAATGTTGGAAATCCAAAATGGAAAAGCCGGAGACATTCAGCAGGCTGGACACTGTTAGTGATGATGAAGTCATAATCTAAAACTTATTTTTGCACAGATGCCTCACCCATCTTTTCCCCACCATTTTCTGACCACAATGCTTCCTGTGTTGCATTGCACAATTCTGTGAATTAAACTGTACTTTCTTCCAGTTGGAATAAACTAATCAGAGCTAACCAAGTAACCAAGACAAAGGAAGTCCACTAACTCATTTTCCAGACAGAAAGGAGCTGAAGTCAATTTTTAATTTTGCTTCAACTCTGCATCCAGTTCGAGTTTAAAATAATTCCAACCCCCCCCCCCCCCCCCCCCCAATTGATGCATGGTACGTTGGCTTTCATCACAATCACTTTTCAGCTTAGCTTATTTTAAGATTCTCTCAAGGCCTGCATCCTCCTTTTGCTGTAGAGTTTAAAAAAAATCAAAATCTCGACACAGTGAACTGCACATGGTATGTTAGAGGGTAGCTGCCTTCTCTCTCTCCAGCCACTCAATTCAGTAATAGGACCTCATAGTACATTTTTATACAGCAGCCAATCTTTCATACTGCACCCTCATTTCAAAACAGCACCTGGCTTCCATCCCCATCATTTACTAGAAACTTGATCAATTTAAACCTTCAGGTAGGATTTGATTGCAAGTTCCATCTCATGCAAAAACAACTGCTTCCAGTAAGAAATTCTCTCACTTCTCTTCATAATTACCCAATCCTCAGCATTTAAAGGTACAAAATTGCAATCATACATGCAAAATTAGAGGAATTAGGTTTCAATAGTGATAACTTGAAATCACCGTCATGCCTCTCGACAGCAGTATATTTTTGAAGGCAAGATTCTCAAAAGCCAACATTTTCTATACACCAATGATTATTATAACATTATCCAGATTCTAGTGATTTGAGAGAGATCTGTCCCATTAGCTACAGTACCAGCAATTAAACCCAAGTGCTTGTCAGTCTATTCTATAGTGCAGTAGATATCTTATCTGTAAGATATACAATTGCCCTTGGTCTTTAAACTCATGCATTAGCTACTGATCACCAAGTTTTAAATTATGCATACATCCGTATAGAGGACAAATACAGAATTGAAAAGATCTCACTGGGAATCCACAACTCAGCCTTATCACTTACTAATTATAAAGGAAAATTTCTAAAGACTTTTGAAGAATAAATTATCAGTTGATATTGCACATTTCAATCTTATGCAGGTCTAACACTATATGAAGACTCAACAAAACCAGAGAAAAACCAAACAAGTGTGATCAATTCAATAATTTGGTCATTTGACAGCTCCATACCAGTGAGCAAAATTTTAATGATGTACCCTCCCACCTCACGCTTGTAAATTTATCTAGCTTAATCTCACTAGTCCAAGACACCTCACTATATTCCTTGCATAATACTGATACACTGGCTTTTTAGAAGTCCAAATCTGACTGCAACCGCCAATATTTGATCTAGTAACACAAGGGGCATTACAGGTTTAGTCATCCCTTTGGCTAAAATTCTGCCTACAGTGAACAAATGTTGAACGTGCAAACAACCCACTCCTATGAATGTAATAAGGAAATTAAAATACCAAATCAGATTCCATATTCTTTAAGGTGGGGGTTTAGAGTTACAAGATTACAGAAAAGTTGGGATTTTAATACTCTAGCTTTTACCTGAAGTTTCAGTATCACAAGAATCAAGGTTATGAATTGTAACTTGTTAACTGAATTGCAATAAATAGCAACCCCATTCTAAAAATAGAAGGTCTCACAAGATCAACCACTTGCAAAAATTGCACCTTGTATCTTGTTCAGTCTAATGCACTCAAAAGTGATATCCAAAAGGCAAAATGTCATTTCCAGGGATGAAGCACGTGATACTGTCACAAGTTCACTGAAGTGATACAACTGGAGAAAATGTGAAATGGTGATTTTTTTTTAGTGCAAACAGTATCTACCTTTAACAAAATTATGCACTCTTGGTGATAACTAGCTACAACATTGCAGGGTCTATAGGAATCCTGTAGTTGAGGGTCAAGGAAGAGATAACAGACTTGGAAAGGAAACATGCGTAGCGGTTAGCGTAACGCTATTACAGTGCCAGCGACCCGGGTTCAATTCCAGCCGCTGTCTCTAAGGAGTTTGTATGTTCTCCCCGTGTCTGTGTGGGTTTCCTCCGGGTGCTCCGGTTTCTTCCCACATTCCAAAGACATACAGGTTAGGAAGTTGTGGGCATGCTATGTTGGCACCGGAAGCATGGCGACACTTGTGGGCTGCCCCCAGAACACTCCATGTAAAAGAAGCATTTCACTGTGTGTTTCAATGTACATGTGACCAATAAAGAAATCTTAAACATTATAGAGTAAAACTCCAATAATCTGCTATCCAAATATTCAGTAAACTTCTGGCAAGTCATGCGCTCCCTTCCTACCCAGAGTCTCAGTTCCTGCACTCCCCTTGATACTTACTAGGTCCACAGTATTAACTGTAACACTGTTCAGTATCTTAGAAGAAAGTGAATTAAGTGTTCAGGCATAACTAGCATACTCCAAAGTCCTGAGCATGTCATATAAGAGCTTCGCTGCACTTGAGTAGAACGGGTACATCAGCATATCCATTTAGCCATGCACATTGACAAAGACCAAAAGCAATCCGAGCTAAAGAATATTGTAAAAAGATTTAAAAAGGATGTCTTTAAAATAAAACCAAACAGAAAAGTATAAATAAACTTAAATGGAAACAGTGCAACTCTAAACAAGGCATGCTCATAGTCTCGGACCCCAGCTGGAATACCAAGTACAATATCCTTTCTACAACTAGTTGTTCAAAATAAGACTTCGGGAATTCTGGTCAGCAAATTGCTTGAGAGTCCCCAGGTTACCAAATAAAAAAAATTCAGCACCTCTACAAAGAGAATGAAAATCAAGAACTATTTGACAATCCAACTCAAAGCCTTATCACAAATCAAAAATTTGGAAAAAAGAATGAAACTGACATTTTCAGAGACAGTTCTAGTGGCTATAAATAGGTTTAAAGTAAATCATTTTACCTAGAACAAATATTTTCTCTAATCAACAGGTCTCAAATATTAGGACACACTGCAAGAATTACAGACTCATGAGTCACTTATTTGTTGGTCCAATTAAAAAAATATATCGAAGGAAATTGGATGCCTTTTCTGCACAGTGAGTCAAACTGATGACATTCTAGCCTGAGTGAGTTTACAACCAATACTAGGTTTGCAAGCCGAGAGCGTGGCTTACCCCAGGATGCACGTCTTCCAAAAGACATGTCCAACAGTGTGAAAAAAATGTAATCGTGAAACCTCAAAAATTAGATGGCTTAAGTCGAATGAAGAATCCCATTCGCAAGTCAAGTCTAAATGTTGATGGATTTGATATTTTAAATGTTAAATAGTTGGAAATCAAATACAAAACTATATCCCTTGCATTTAACAAACTTTTCCAAGGAAAAGTAGGTTAATTCAAAATTAAACCAAAAATAACTTCCTTATGCAATTACTACAAACCAGTTTACACGAGCAAAACTGCTTATGCTTTCCTCATCCCATAATTCTGCACGATTTAAGATTTAAAAAGCTGGAGTCTATATTTCACAATACACAAGGCAATTTTTCCACGTAGCCCATTATTTTAGCTGCTTTGCAATGGATTTACTCAAATGTCTTGATGTGGATAAAGGTTTAAAGCTTGAAATGGAATGGTTTTACTGCAGAACAAAAAACTTACATATTGATCTACGGGTATTCCAAATATTGCCTCCACTGGCAGACAGTTTACAACAGTTGTGAAAAGTGGTCTGTAACAGGGTAATGTTGTATTGCAAGCCATACCTCTTCAAATTAGATTGGGGGATTAAAATAATGAAATTCAAGCAAAACATCCCACTACCGCGAAAAGCACATTTTATTGATAGGGTGGGGATGCTAGAGATTTAGTAGATCCAGTGACAACCCAGCTTCTAATACGGGCCACTTCATCCCTGATTTCTCTAGTCTGTCCATTAGAGGCCATATTTTGATTCCAGAGAACAGATAGCATGTACTGCTTTAGTGCTCTATAACAAAAATTTGCTAATGTGCTTTGCTGTCAACACCCAGATTTCTAAGTACTTGTAAAGACTAAAGCATCTTAAGTGTTTAAGAATGACAACAGCACAGAATTTAAAGAAAATGCCCATAATTGCCAATCCATTCTGTAAGCACCAATCAACTTTGCACTTAGAACAGCAATCCATACAGTCAATTTAAAGATTGACTATTAAAGACTCCCACTCAATGCCTTAAGGTTCTATGTTATCTGGCCTGCATGCTTATTTACTACCATACAGTCACCAAGCCCAAATTTTCCCTACCTCAATTTAAATCTACTTGCCACCTTTGGGGGTAAAAGTCTAATGATATTGAAAGTTTCTAATACAATAATTTAAGAGTCTGAACTTATTAATTCCTACCATCTCTTTAGTGCTAAAAACTTTTAAGCTTTCAATTCCAAATCCCATTCAAAACTCCTCCCTCAAACAATTCTTGCTCCATTGTGCTCTTTACAGTAGGTCTAGTTTTCAGTGAACCAAATATTAAAAATGAATGATAAATCTCATGAAAGTTAAAAACTAGAGATGCTGGAAATTAAACAAAAAATAAGGAATTCTCAAACTCGGGTCAGGCAGCATTTGTGGAAGGAGAAACAGTGACCCCTTGTCAGAACCAAGGGTTGCAGACCCAAAATGTTGAGGGGTTTTTCTAATATTTGCTGTTTTTACTTCAGTTAAAACTTTTTGGCCCATTTGCCTTCTTCGTCCAGACACAAGGCAAATATTTACAGCAAACTACTATTTAACAGATGAATAATTATGCCTCATCTATCCAAAATAATTCAAACCTTTAAAATAACTGACAAGGGCACACATTTAATGAGTCACAGCACTGAAGCCAGTTTACAAAATACTCCATGATAATTGAACATTCTGCACATAAAATTACAACACCTATCTCTCCCCCCCCCCCGCCCCCCCAATCCCAAGAGTTTTTCCATTAAATTCCATTGGGCAACCACAAAACAACATTGGGAAAATACTAAATTCAAGGTTCATTGAATCAATATCACTATGAGTGAAGCGAGTTCAAATTATTCTAAAATTTATAATCACAGTGCAAAGAACAGGCAATGACCACAAGTAAATGGATTTTCAGAATCAATGAAAATGGCACCTTAGCTGCCAATATAAACACTGTTGCATGAGCCAATAAAATGTACAGCTGCATTCAAAAAGCTTTTGCTCACATCTATCCAATAGTTCATTAACAGCAAAAGACTAAACCAAGAATCAAAATGTTTCAGGTATCTAAAGTTGTGCCAAGCCACATGGTCTTTATCTCAATCCTTTGCTAAAGGTAGAAAAGTTTTGATGTGGTTGTTGAAAAATCACCAGACCAACAACTGATGAAAAATGATTGGGACATATACAAGCAAATGTTCTGCTACACTGTCAGATTCTATTTTAAGTCATATAGTCAAGAATAATTACTAAAGCACTTAAAAAAGATATTTACTCTGAATTCAAGATTAAAACATGCATTTTACAACTATAATTTGGTAGCTTTACTCTTCGTGTCCTATCCACTAGTAACATTATAGATGTGTCCCTCTAACATGCATTCTCCCTCCCTCAAGTTATGGATTTTCACCCTCAACAACCTACAAGGTAACCATTCGTCTTTCCACAGCAATATCAGGTACTCCTCTTTACAAACACCTGGCGTTTAATCTTATTCATCCAGCTGCAACTTGAGATTTCTGTAAAGCAGACCAGTTCCACATACCCAAGTGATAACTTATCCTCTAAAAGCAAGCAACTCAGGTCCTCTGATAACAAAAGCACAAAATAAACAACTGTTGTTACAACCTGCCAAACATGTTCCTGATGAATCACTTCACCCCTTATAGGTTTCAGAAAAATAACTTGTTCATGACATAGATGGCTACAGCAATTTTCAATTCAAAGCAGAACTGAGAACAAACTGGGGTCACACACTTCCACATTAAACAATGTACCAGCTGTGTCTGTTTTTCATCACATCCAATGCTATGAATCGTTTCTCACTTCTGCTTACTGTACATTCTTCTGGTTCACATCAGCAGCATTCTGACACCAAGTTACAAAGATACTGAAGACTAGGGTGAAAAATTAAAATGAACATCAGTTTGAGCTGTATAATAAAGTTGCACATTCAAGTCAGTGGTCATGGGTCAAAGCCTTCCTCCAGAATTCAGTACAAGTTTGAAAGTTGAGAATAGGTACAATATGGGAGAGAGAAAAACATTTCAGGATGATAACCTTTCATCAAAATACAGTCTAGCTTGACATCCGTACATGAACAGATTTCTATACTAGCTTGCCAATTAAACTGAGACTACATCTTCCACATCAAGTAGGTAAAGACTCCACATCACCATTTCAAGAGGAATATGGGTGTTTTCTTGATGCCCTGGTCAGTATTTAGCCATCAACTAACAGAAGAACAAATTGATATTTTAAGACCTTCTGTTGCACAAACTGTCAGTTTCATTACCCAACAGGAAAGTAGTAATGGCATTAAAGTGAATTGTCTTTAATACACTTTCAGATACGGGGTTTATGAAAGCCACTTTACACATACAAGTTCTCTCCAATTTTCAAACTTGATATCCTCCATTACTGACTTTTTGCCTCTCCAATTTTGCTTGCTAACAAAAGGTTAAAGCAAGACAGACCTTCTACATCCACAGAAAGAGGAAGGGCAAGAGAAACGTAATAGGAAGATTCACTAAAAGAACAAGCTAAATGAAGCAACAATTTTCCTGTATAGAAAAAGTTATGCCACCAAGATAGAGAAAGGCATCACCCTCAAGGCATGCACTTATACTTATTGTGCATCTTTCATTGTTTAATAACTTGCATAATCTCAATTTGTCAAAATGCAGAGAAATTGATTTCTGCCACAAAACAGTAATGATCCAGTAGCTGTTCCTGAAGTACAATTTTCTACAGCAAGCTGTCTCCAATAAGCTTAGTACAACAGATTTCAATTTCCTTGCAAAATTCAAGTAGTACAACAACACTGACAGATTTCAGTAGAAAAGAAACCCACAGTTGTGTCATACACTAAACTCAAGTTACTGACCCAAAGGATCTGGTTTGAGAATTTAATAATCTAAATCCTAACCATCCCATCAGTGTGGTCTACTTACAGGAATAAATGTGGGTGACGACACCATAAAGAATCAATCACGGCAAATACAATTGCTACAAATTTTACCGTAAAAGCTCAAGTATAAACCCCTCATTTCTTTCAGGGGGGAAATTGGAGAGAGGACGCCTCTACTACACTAGAGAACAAATTACAACACTGTGCAAAGTGCCGTTTCAGCACATGACGTGACCAGATTGCATTAAAATGCAGGAGGTGAAAGGAATCGCCATTGTATTGCTACACAATCACACATTTCAGGTCGACATGGTTGAACACACAGCAGTGTTCGAATATCCCCCTGACTGGCCAAACCAGCGGGGAAACACTGCGCCCAGTTCTATTTCCAGCCAATTCACTGCAGGTTCCTGGTGTTCAAAAGGTAGAAGGAGCCAAAAATGTGAAAGAGAAACCTATTGGGGGGAGGGGGAGGGGGAGGGGGAGGGGGAGGGGGGAGGGGGGAGGGAGGAGGGGGGAGGGGGGAGGGGGAGGGGGGAGGGAGGAGGGGGGAGGGAGGAGGGGGGAGGGGGGAGGGGGGGAGGGGGGAGGGGGGGAGGGGGGAGGGGGGGAGGGGGGAGGGGGGGAGGAGGGGGGGAGGAGGGGGGGAGGAGGGGGGGAAGGGGGGAGGAGGGGGGGAAGGGGGGGAGGAGGGGGGGAAGGGGGGGAGGAGGGGGGGAAGGGGGGGAGGAGGGGGGAAGGGGGGAGGAGGGGAAGGGGAAGGGGGGAAGGGGGGGGAAGGGGAAGGGGGGGAAGGGGGGAAGGGGAAGGGGGGGGGAAGGGGGGAAGGGGAAGGGGGGGAAGGGGGGAAGGGGAAGGGGGGGAAGGGGGGAAGGGGAAGGGGGGGAAGGGGAAGGGGGAAGGGGGGAAGGGGAAGGGGGGAAGGGGAAGGGGGGAAGGGGAAGGGGGGGGAAGGGGAAGGGGGGGGAAGGGGAAGGGGGGGGAAGGGGAAGGGGGGGGAAGGGGAAGGGGGGGGAAGAGGAAGGGGGGGAAGAGGAAGGGGGGGAAGAGGAAGGGGGGGGAAGAGGAAGGGGGGGGAAGAGGAAGGGGGGGAAGAGGAAGGGGGGGGGAAGAGTGTTTACCGCGAACGCTAGAGAGAGAGAAAAATGCAGAAGAGAAAACGACCAGGATAATAAAACAAAATAACACCGGGCGCTTTCGAGTGCGTTTGGGCGCCGAGGCTCAACCTGAGCCTGACTCAGCTCGCAGGCCCGAGGCTTCACCGAGGTGGGCGGCGGCTCACCGGCAACACCCATCCTCACCCCCATCCCCATCCCCACCCCCCAACACACCGTGAGCCCAGTGCCCAACACGATCACGTCGTACTCCTCATCCATGACGACCACTGCGCTCGGTGCTGGGCGGCGAACCTGAACCGTCGCTTCTCCCCCCACCTCCGGCCCCGCGCATGCGCACCGCGCCCACTTTTTTTTTGCCCGACTCGTCCCAAAAACCCGGGCCAGGTGCGCATGCGCCGAAAGCCACACCCGCCTCCCGCTCTCCCCCCCGCCTCCCGCTCTCCCCTCGCACATGCGCACTGGCCGGGCTTTCCGCTCGGCGGAGGGCGCAGGCGCGGGTGGGGCGCCGGCCAGGGCGTGTGACGCATGCGCAGATCGTGGCTGACGGGTTTTTCCCGGGCTCGGGTATTGTTGCGCAGGCGCGTTTGGCTCGACCGGCATCCTGCGATGCAGAGGAATTTGTTGCGCAGGTGCAGTGAGGACAAGTTGTACACCAGCCATTTCTGCAAATTACTGTCACTGATACTGCTCAGCTTTCAGTATTAATGGAAGCATATTCATTATCATCCATTATTAATGAAAAATGTTTACAACCTTATTAATCTAGTAAACAATCCTGCATCTTTAGAAATAAAGGACTGCAGATGTTGCAATCTAGATGAAAAACACCATGATGCTGGAGAAGTCTGAGTAATCACCAGCCCATCGTGTTTTTAATCTTCCATCCTTATTTTAACTTTATCACATTCTCAGGACGTCATGGCTCAAATCAAAAAATTTTCATTTGAAATGGTGTGCAATCTCAACACCTAATTATGCACAGCAATGGTGTACAAAACGTGCAAATGAACAGCATTGACTTCAACCCTCAATGACAGGTGTGGCTTCATCTTAGAGCTACTAACAAAACAGTAGCTGGGGAGTCCACAGCTGGGAAAGAGAGTCTTGGGATAAGGGTTTGGCCAATTAAGACTAATTTGAGTGTGATATTTCTTTCCTCAGAGGTTTGTCAGTCCTCAGAATTAGAAACAGAAGCAGGAGTAGGCCATTCAGCCCCTCATGCCTACTCTGCCATTCAATATGATTCAACAATTTTCCTGCACTAACCTCTTAATTCTGATAAATCTGAAAATCTAGCCAATTCTCTATTGGTTATTGAGTTTATTCAGGCAGAGACTGAGACATTTATGGAATCTGGAGGATTCAGGAAAAATGTGGACCTAACAGGAAAGTTCTGTTGAGATCAAGGATCAGCAAATGGTGCAAGAAACTCAAGGGATTATCCTTTTTTTTACGTTCCTATAATGTCCTTGGTCATGCAATGGGCATTTGGAGCTTCAATCTTACAAAAAGAAACTGATCAAGAAGTCCTGGAATAAACAGAGACTAACACTACTGATTCTTAGAATAAACATTGCACAACATCTATCACATGGGCTTGACAACCATTATTCATAGCTGTACCTCATCAAAATGTAATTAATAACAGAACAAAATACTGAAATTAGGAAATATTGCTCAATTTGCCACTCAATGAATGTCAGCGATTGTAACATTGGGAGGAGAACCTAATCATCATTTCTCCTCCCAATAAATATATTGATACCTACCACCAATATATTGGCTGTGAAAGTGACAGTAATTTTGTTCTCCACAATCAATACTATAAACTACTTAGAGCTTTTAACTTTTGGCTGGCTACAGTTAACATAAACAGCAGAGGAAAAGTGAAAACTTACCATACCACAATGTTGTGGGGATTTGTTGTCCATGTGTGTGAGATAAGAGCTAAGCTCACTCTCATGAATGCCTTTGCTCATTTGACCTTTATTCCTCCTCTGAATAGAAACCTGGGTTTCACTAGACAGGTGCTACAATTTCAATTTCCCATGAAAAGTCCTATTTTAAATGCTGTGACTCTCATTTTACTGTGCACAAATTAAATCTTTTATCCCATTTTAGAAGGACCCCATTTTACTGAGAAATATATTGCATCACTGTAAAATACATGCTTCTTCCAGGTTCACTTATCGTCTTTAACCTTTGGACGATTGCTCCACCCTCATTATTGGTTTATTATTGTCACATAGTGAAAAGCTTTACTTGTGTGCCATCCAGTCAGATCATGCCATACATAAGTACATTGAAGTAGTAAAAAGAAAACAGAATGCAGAATGTAGTGTTGCAGCTAGAGAAAGTGCAGTGCAGGTAAACAAATAAAGTGCAAGGGCTGCAACAAGGTAGACTGGGAGATCAAGAATTCATCTTTGCATATGAGATTTTGATAACAGTGGGATAGAAGCTATCCTCAAGTCTCATGGTACGTGTTTTCAAGCTTTTGTATTGTGCTTTCAAGCTTTTACCATTACTTTAAGTTGAACCAAACTGCTTGTAATATGGGCCTTCTGTCAACATTGGGTTATATTTCAGATCAGATATGAGGTCAATCAGAAAAGTTTAGCAACCTTTATTTTACAAACATTGCCTGCCTCAGGCGTCATTGGACCCTTTCTTCACATCTTTGTCAATTATTCCAATAATCTTATTGCCAACCTTCCTCCTCCTATCCTCCATAAACATCAGCTTAGTCAAAGCATCATCTACATCTTATCCTGCATCCTTGATTACATGGTCTCCAAAAATCTGATACTTAAAAATTTTGCCCTTGCATTTATAAAAACCCCCCCATGATATCATCTCTCCTTATCTCTAATAACCATCTCCCTGTTCTACAGACATTCCTGCCAATAGACACCTGCAGCTGTACACAGTAGTGTAGCAGTTAGCATAATGCTATTACAGCACCAGCAGCCCGGGTTCAATTCCTGCCACTGTCTCTAAAGAGTTCGTACGTTCTCCGTGTGTCCACGTGGGTTTCCTCCGGGTGCTCCAGTTTCCTCCCACATTCCAAAGACGTACAGTTTAGGAAGTTGTGGGCATGCTATGTTGGTGCTGGAAGGGTGGCGACACTTGCAGGCTACCCTCAGAACACTCCATGTAAAAGATGCATTTTACTGTGTGTTTCAAAGTACGTGACTAATAAAGATATCTTATCTTAAACTGTAAGAACCTCTGCTTGTGAGACTGAAGAACATATGAGACACAGGGGACTGCATTTACTGTAACCTGGAACTGATAAAAACAATCTGCTGGAAGAACTCAGCATCTGTGGAGGCAGAGTGATGGTTGATGTTTCAGGTCAAGACCTTGCATAAGAACATATGAAATTAGAGCACGAGCAGATAATTTGTTCCCTTAAGAATGTTCCACCATTCAACAAGATCAATGCTCATCTTCTACCTCATCACCACTTCCCTGCCCTATTCCCATGTCCATTAATTATTTTAATATCCAGACTTAACTTTGGACTTTAGCCCTTTTCCTGAAACTTCTAATTGTCACCCCACTCCACCCCCCCCCCCACTATTCACCCCCTCATTGGTGGCCTAGCCTTCATCTGCCAGTCCTGAGCTCTGAAATTCCTTCCCAAACCCCTCCACTTTTCTTTTAGACACTGCTTTATACCTGTCTCTTTGACCAAGCTTATGCTCATCTATTTAATATCTCCTTATGAAGACCAGCATTCATATTTTGAATGAATTTTTTCCATGAAATGCCTTTTGCTACATCAATGGAAATTATTTTTATTGTCTGTCCTCACTACTGCTCCTTTAAGGTTTGAACTTAGGTGCCTCTTACTTCCTCTGCAGTGACTGATCTTGACCTACATGCAAGAGCCCACACAGATGTTTGAAGGTTGGTCTATAAACAACACCACTGTCTCATCTAATAGCTAGCTGACCACTATCAGTTGTGAATGCCTGTGATGGTTCTTCCCCTCAATCAGTGAGTGCAAATATTGCAGTCAAGTTGTCACCCAGATGAGAAAAGCTTCAGCTCAGAGCTAAACCTGGGACCTTATGGCTTTTTGTCTCATAACCACACATACCAACAGGAAATCAGAGACCTTCCTTCAGTTTATTTCCACTGATGACATGCTGCATCTTGCTTTAGTCAGAAACTTAGAGGCTCTACACACACTTGCTCATGCAATATGTTGGCAGCTTCCTCATCTAAAAGCAAAACCTGTCACAATATCAAACAAAGAGCAAGCTCACAGAGAACCCAAACGCAGAACACTGGGACAAGACTGGAGTCAGGATGCTTCCTCAGAACCAAACACAGGCAACAACCAGGAGGAATCTTGCCTCGGGGCTCTGAGGCAGAGTCCCAACACAGAAACAGGATATCCTAGGAAAAACAGCAAAACCAGGACTGCTCTAAAGTTGCCAGCTCTAAGCAGTCAGGAGACAAAGTATACCCAAAGATTGACCTATACTCTGGCAACCAGTGCTAGTGAAACCAGGGTTCTTATGCTAGTCTCCTGATGGGGCTCAGGTGTGTGTTGTTATGTGATTAGTGGTGCATGGAATCTATGTGCTGCACAACAAGGCACCATCAATGGAGCCGAATCGAGGGCCAGCACTCGGAACCATGATAGAACCATGCTAAATCACAGCAGTGTTACCTACACATGATCATTTTTGAGGATATGAAACCTTTGCCTCTTTCTCTCCACAATGTGTCATTAAGCTGTGCACCTCCTGTAGCTCAGAGAGTGCAGGCATTGTACTGTAGCAGTTAGCATAACGCTTTACAGCGCCAGCAACCCGGGTTCAAATCCGGCCACTGTCTGTAAGGAGTTTGTACGTTCTCCCTGTGTCTGCATGGATTTCCTCCGGGTGCTCTGGTTTCCTCCCACATTCCAAAGGTGTACGGGTTAGGAAGTTGTGGGCATGCTATGTTGGCGCCGGAAGTGTGGCGACACTTGCGGGCTGCCCCCAGAACACTATGCAAAAAGTTGTATTTCACTGTGTGTTTTGATGTACATCTGACTAATAAAGATATTTTCTTATCCAACAGCCACATCCCTCCAATTGTTTCATACTTGTATTGTTAACTGGCAAAGTTGATTAGTTCAGGTTATGATCAGAGAAGGTTGTTTTATGTGTGCCTTTTGTAGGCTCTGATGGGCAGGCCGCAGTATTTGCAAGCAACAAAACAATCTGTTGGAGGAACTCAGTGGGTCAAGCATCATCTGTGGAGGAAAAGGAATTAGAACATAGAACATAGAACAGCACAGCACAGTACGGGCCCTTCAGCCCACGATGTTGTGCCGACCTATATAAATCTACTCCACTATCAATCTAACCCTTCCCTCCTACACAGCCCATAACCCTCCATTTTTCTTACGTCCTTGTGCCTATCTAAGAGTCTCTTAAATGTCACTGTTGTATCAGCCTCTACCACCACACCCAGCAGTGTGTTCCAGGCACCCACCATTTTCTGTGTAAAAAACCTACCTCTGACATCTCCCCTAAACTTTCCTCCTCAAACTGATGTCCTTTGGTAGTGGCCATTGCTGCCCTGGGAAAAAGGTGCTGACTGTTCACTCTATCTATGCCCCTCATAATCTTATACACCTCCATCAAGCCACCTCTCATCTTGTGCCGCTCCAATGAGAAAAGCCCAAGCACGCTCAACCTTTCCTCATAAGACATGTTCTCTAAACCAGGCAGCATCTGGTAAATCTCCTCTGCACCCTCTCTAAAGCTTCCACATCCTTCCTATAAATGAGGTGACCTGAACTGAACGCAATACTCTAAGTGTGGTCTAACCAGAGTTTTATAGAGCTGCAACATCACCTCATGGCTCTTGAACTTAAATTGTCAACATTTCAGTTGAAACCCTGCATCAGGACCAAGAGCAGAGCAGGGAGATGGCCAGTATAAAGATGAGAGGGGGAAGGGGAGGGGGAGACAGGGGCCAGAGGTGATTGGTGGACTGAGCGGGAGTGGGTGAAGGATGGAGGGAGATCGAGCAGGTAGGGGCAGAAGAGGGGTGGAGTTGGGAGACAGAGGCAGGAAGGTAATAGATAGAGGCAATCAATAATTCCCTTCCCCCCCCCACAGATGCTGGTTGACCCACAGAGTTCCTCCAGCCGATTGTTTGTGTCCTGTGCTTCCATTTGCATTCCTGAAGCTGAACTTCTGGAGCAGACACTCTACTTTGAGCTCTGTTACAGCAAGAGATTACCATGTGGATAGGGGAACGATTTGAGGATGGCCAATTAGAACTGAAATAGAACATAGAACAGTACAGCACAGGAACAGGCCCTTGGGCCATTACGTCTATGCCAACTTTGATAACAATTTAAATTGCACATCGGCCTGCACATGGTCTATATCCCTCCATTCCATTCCTGTTTATGTGTCTGTCTAAATGCCTCTTAAACATTGCTATTGTATCTGCATTCAGATGAGGAGGAAATTCTTCCCTCAAAGGCTTATGAACCTTGGAACTCTCTACCCAGAGATACTAAGTATATTCAAATCTGAGAAAATTAATACTTGGATTTTAGAAGAAGGCTTTGGGGATTGGGTAGGATATTATCTTACTGAGTGGTGGAGCAGGCTCAAGTGATTGTAGCGCCTCCACCTGCACCTATTTCTTAAGAGAGGCATAATGGAGAAAATCTTTTCACTTGTAAGGAATCCAAAACCAGAAATCATAAGTTAAAAGATGGCTTTTAAGAAGTTATGAAATTCAGAGAAAATAATCTATATTACTGAGAATTGTGAGAATGTGGAACGCACTACAACTTATTTACTTAGTATTTATATATCTGTATTGGCCACAGGATGTTCCAAATGCTTTACAGCCATTAAAATACATTCTGAACTGTAGACACTGTTATACTAAACATGGTTAATAGAAAAAAGTGTATTTGAAGATTAAGACCTCCTATTTGTTTCTGAGACCTGGACTACTTACAATAGGTGTCTCAAAACATTGGAAAAGTAGCACCATTGAAGTCTCCACAAAAAGGATAAGCAAACAAGTATCTCTGAGTCCAGCATCAGCAGCACTAAGATCCCAGTTACTCTTAGTCATCTGCGTTGGGGATCATGCTCACATGCCTGACACCAGACTCCAGAAACTAATCTGAGTTCTGTTTGGGAAGGATGTTATTGGGTGTTAGAGAGAAACTGATTCAAGGATGTGCTCATAGCTTTCTTGAAGAAGTGCAGCATTCCCACTGACTCCTGAGAACCTCTGGCCCATGACTGCTGAGAACCTCAAGGCCATGCGTTGGGAGCACACAGAAGCCCTGCGTGAGCAGCAGAAGGATCAAACTACCCTCATGGCCCATCTGTGGAAGAGTCTGCATTCCCACACTGGCCTCAGTGGCCAGCTCAGAACCCACAAAATGGAGTGGAAGCAAGTCAGCCTCAATCACACGGGACTGCCTAAGAAGAAGAAAAGAAACATGATAGTTGAAGTAAATATAGATGACACAACAGACATATGTGGAACCATCTGTTAAGACAGCTGATCTCACATCAGCTAACGTCAAACTTACTCAACTAACCTTCTTTGCGTTTGGCCATTTTGCAATTAAACAACACTGGCTTGAAGCTTTTATTGTAACAAGTGCCATTCCACAAGAGGAGAAAAATAAAGATTTGTTCAAAGGATCAGGAGATTGATCTTTGCTGAGATAACACAAAGGACCAATAAGAAAGGACTTTTTTCTAACTACCTGAAGACCTTGAGGCTCAGCTTTATTAACCAGGGCTAATCTTAACACCACTGATTTCTGGTTTGTTGCAGATTCAGCTTCAAAAGGGCCACTGCTATTTTATGAAGCTATATAAAATTCTATATAGAATACTTGCAAGTTGAAGGTATGCAAGTTTATTTCAGGTCAGGATGGAGATTTGATTAAAGGGATTTCAAGATTTGAAGGGGAACTGACAAGGTCCTTAGGAGAGATTGATTTTTGCTGTTTAGGGAGTCTTGGACTAGGCGTCACAGTCTAAAAATTAGATCCCAGTCCTAAGTGAAATTAGGAAACACTTCTACATGGAGAGGGTGGTGCAAATTTGGCACTCTCTTCCACAAACAGCAGCTGTTGCTAGATCGTACGATAACTTTAAATCTGTGACTGGTGGATTTCTTTGGGATACAAAGAAGAGGAATTATCAGGAGTTCGGCAGAGGTCATCCATGATGAAACATCCCCAGAGGGCTAAAATGGCAACTCCTGTTCCTATATCAGGATGAATTGCCAGGATAATTAAATACCGAACAAGGGATACTATTTTGTCTCTGCGCAAGAACTTGGACTGGTTTCTTCCAAATTGTGATTCAGGTTTGTCCCCTCAGAAGGTGAATGATACCGTCGTTAAATGGGTAGCTTTTAAGCAGGATCTTAAAGAAGAGAGAGAGAGGTAGAGAAGTGGGGAGCGAACGCCAGAGCTGAAGAAAGGAGTGGATCACTGCTATCAGACACCTGAACCAACCACCCCTTTCACACCCCATTCCCAGCGGTGCTACCACCTTCTTGCACTTTTAACTCTACCTCTCTCAGTTATTCTAGTATTGTCACTTTAGTATTTTCCTCAATGGTGGAACAGGCGGACAAAGTTATTTCCAACTCAACGGCTGTGAAGGTGGATGAAGGCTGCAACAAATCCATCAGGTCCAATTGTCGTGGTTTCCATGCCATTGGAATCAGTTGGTTGATTTGTGAAGTATCGTGTGCTTTTTGTAGTGCAACATCAAGTACACATTAAACAAGTACATGCACAGGGGTCTTCGCTCTGTGGGCTACTCCTCAAGTCTTTCGGTGATCGGGGGAGGGTGACAGGACCAGGCAATGTGATGGCTGGAAGCTCCTAGTCAAGAACTGGCTCGAAAGCATAAGCCACTTGAGAGCCCATAAATAGATGAACGGAACAAAGACCATCATCCTCGACCTCGAGGGATAACCATGACGACGACGACGACTTTAGTATTTTGCTGCACTATTTCAGATTGCACGATAGTCTTTGCACCATTTTGCTGTTTTACACTCACTGTTGTATTTATTATTACCGTGTATACTGCTTACTCTGTGAGCTTCATGTGAACACAGGATTTCATTTCACCCTGGTGTTTATGATGACAAAGTAATCTAATTTAATCTAGTCAGAGAAAATTCAATATTCAGCATATGAGCAACCTATGTGACCCTTCCAGCTCCCTCAATAACTGGGGAAACAATTCTAATTTTCTGGATAATTATGGAAGCCATGGAAAAGATTGAGAGGAAGGTTGTAGATCCATGTGTAGCTTAAAGGCAACATAATAGCAGTAAAGAGTTGGGTCTTGTTACTCTGGAAAAATACAGACTTTGAAGAGATTTATTTTACGCCAGAAACAAACATACAAATGGGAAGCAGGTCACTTGGTCCCACATGCCTACAGTGGCACTTAATCTGATTGTAACTTCAACTCTGCATTCCCGTCTATCTGTGGTAACTTTTCACTTCCTTGCTTGTCAAATATCTATCTATGCCTTAAAAATACTCAAATATTTTACTTCCACTGCACTTTGAGGAAGAAAGATGCAAAGATTCACAATGCTGAGAGAGGAAAAAATATCATCTAATCTGTGTCTTAAATGGGCAGCCCCTTATTTATAAACAGTGACTCTCAATCTTACAGCATCCTAAAAGAGGAATCATTCTTCCTACATCCGCACCCACCCTGTCAGTATCCCCCAGAATCCAGATGTGGTCCCACCAACGCTCTATCTAATTGAAACTTAGACTTTTGTACTTAATTCCCTTGACAATAAACAATAACATTCTGTTTGGTTTCCTAATTACTTGTACCTGCAAAATAACCTTTTGTGAATCATGCACTGGGACACTCAGATCCCTCTGCATCTCCGAGCTCTCCAAATCTCACTATTTAGATAACATGTTTTTTTTCATGTTCTTCCTGCCAACATGGACCATTTCACATTTTCCCACATTATGCTCCACGTGCCAAATCTTTGCCCACTAATCTAACCTATTTATATCGCTTTGTAGACTTCTGATCTTCTCTTCATGACTTCCTTTCTTAGCTATCGTGTTATCAGCAAATTGGATATACTTTCAAATGTAAATCGCAGACATTAAGGCCCCAGCACTAATCCTTATGGTGCATTATGCATTACATCTTACAAACATCTTACAAAAGACTTCCAATCTCTATTTTCTAATCGCCGGACAATATTCTATCCATGTCAACATGTTGCTTCCTAAGCACAAGATTTTGATTTACACAATAACCTTTGATGCAACAGCTTATAACATACCTTCTGGAAATCTCAGTGTAAGTCCACAGGTTCTCATTTACCCACATATGGTGTATTTATTTTAAAGACAGAAATAAATAATGTGGTTAGAGGACATGTTGACATTATCATGTGTATGTGTGTGTATGTGTCGGCATGCATATGTGTGTGTGTGTGTATTTTTGAAATTGTTAGGGTAGAATAAAGTAGACACCTTAGTACAAAGTTCCTATGTTCTGTGATTGTTAGTTTAAGTCGAACTTATCAGCACTCCAGTAGTATATAAGATAACGTTTAAGATGCATCTGTGATGAGGGTAGATTGGCAGTGGCAAAGGTTGAAACACATTGGGGAATAAAATAAGTCTTGTGCCTTTGAAGGTGCCATAGGTTGTGTGTGAAATCTATGGCTTCAAGAAAAGTAGTTAAAACAAAAGCAAGAAAGTCAATTTATGTGGATTCCAGGGGTCAGATCAAAAGCAGACAAAGAGAACTCTAGGCAACTGCTTCTACTCTTAAACCAGAATGCTTTTGAAGCAAAATTAAAACAAGGATGATGTTGCAAGTGAGACATGCTGAGAATAAACATGTAGACTCACAGGAGGCTTCAGAATTGCAACAGCGTTGTGGCTGGGAAAAAAAATGTAGCTCAAGCACACGTGGGCTTCCTAGTCAGCCAGGATGTTTGACACATTGCAAGCGACAGAGATGCTTATCACAATGAGTAATGTTCATAAGGTGCAGGCATTATAGATATGCAGGCAATCATTTCTCATGTACTGTAACTATTCTTTTAAAGAATCAAAGTGCTACTCATGTCAGAAGTAAGGCCATTACAGCAGTATCTTGCAAAATGAATACAAGATAACAGACTGAAATGTAGTAATAAATGCAATATCTTGGTAGGAAAAATTAGTTTGTCACTAGAGACACAAAGAAGGAATGTGCATAATATCACAACCACAGCAATTAGGATTTCGAGTAGCATCAATGCTCCAAACAACTGTTTGGAGAGACAACAGGACCTTAGCATAAGGTTCTGATTGACAGGATGACATAAACACTTATTCAGGACAAGTTCTGAAGGTTTTGGGACACTTGCACTGCATGGTGAGCTATAAAGGCCAGAGCCTGAGCTATCCGTAGTTGTGCAGTACTTCAGATGAGCAGTGATAATAGGCAAAGACTGGTTAATAAGGTGGAAAAGTGATGGGCAGAAATGTTCAGCGTAGGCTCTTTGTAGATTACTTAGGTGACTGAGCAAGATGCACTACTAAAAACACCCTTGAGAGAAGTATGGCCAGCCTAGATCAGTGTCCAAAAGAAGCCTTACAGCCATTCTGTAATTGAGTTTGAATTATCAATTGACCAAGGATGTTTAAAATGGGCATATTGAGTAATCATTCCAAGTACTGTCAGGAAAAAGACTGTGGATGAGCTACATGCTAAACACAGTGTAATCGTCAACCACGAAGGCTGTTGCAAGGAGTTTTATGTATTGGTCAAACATTGGTAAAGATTTGCAGGAGGTTGTGTCCACATGCATAGTTTTCCAGCAAAGAAGGATATTACCATCCAAGACACATTTATGACCATGGAAGTGGCTGACTTGACTCTTCCAACAACCCCTCGTTGACTCATCACAAGGAAGTGATTATTTGCTTATGCTTGTCAAAGTGGGCTCAAAATGAATTGAAGTTAGACTTATATGATTGAAGAGCTGAGGTGGATCCCTGCTATTCCTCTAATACCGGCAGAATCGGGGTCCAATTCCCGTCGCTGTCTGTAAGGAGTCTGTACGTTCTCCCGTGTCTGCGTAGGTTTCCTCCGGGTGCTCCGGTTTCCTCCCACATTGCAAAGATGTACGGGTAGGTTAATTGGGTTTGAAATGGGTGGTGCAGACTCGTTGGGCCGGGAGGGCCTGTTACCACGCTGTAAATAAAATTTAAATTTAAAAATTAAATTTAAAATTGGTGTCTCACTTCTCTTTTATTTGACAGTTTTATACAATGTAATACCATCAAACACATACTAACTTCTCCTTATCATGTTGGAAACAGACATCTGTGTGCATACTCAAAGAAGAAGAAACAAATGTTCAAAATTTACTCCAGCTTCATGATGTATCATTAGCTGGCTAACTTCTTGTTTAAATACCATAGGACTCTAAACTCTACTGTTAGATTTGTTCCAGTGGAGTGGGTTATGCAATATGTAATTAAGCAGTACAGCCTAATTTAGAGTTTGAGAGTAGAGAAGTGGTAATTTAAGCAAAAGGTAATGCCTTAAGATAAAGGAAGGCAAACTCGACTGGGTGAGAGAGTCAGAGGCACCAGGCCAATGAGCAAACTCAGTGAAGCAGTCCAAGTACTCTGCCAGCTCTTCCCAACTTTGTAGCATCCTGTAGCGGTTGCTACCGCGAAATGAAACAAGACGCTAGTCGAAGGATTGTCAAACAAGAACTGGTTTATTTTCCCGCCTTGCGCGGGCCTTTTAAGGGAGACTGTTCTTGCCCAATGCAACCAGCAATGACGTAAATACTACGTCATCAAGTCTTTCCCGCGCGCGGGTTCTCCCCGTCGCTTGGGAAAGACGAGGCCCACCGCCATCTTGGGCCTCGTCGCTCCGACGCCGCGCGACCCGACTGCCAAGCCGGTTCGCCTGACCGGATGGTGAGTCGCTACAATCCATTCTTTAAGAGCATCACTGACCAGTAGCTGGAAGAGTGCTGCCAACAGCTGCAAGATCTTGCAATGGATCAGTAGAATAGTGCACAGACTCAACACAGTGCGACATAGAGAAACCTGACTGCACCGTTCTATCTTGCAATTAAAGATAATGATCTTTATGGGATTTTTGAAAACAGCAGTGGGATGATCTACAATGCTGTTTTAACATCTTTGCAATGAGGAAAGCAATTTATAGTCTGTCTCATCCCAAGTTATTATTGCTTGAAATCTATTCAATTTTGCATTTGAACAATTCAAGGTTAATTGTTTAAACTATCTCCATAGCAAGCTATCTCAATATATCGGTCATACTCACTAAAATATTGAGACACAAGAGACTGCAGATGCTGGAAATCTGGATATCTCACTGAAATATTGTTTCTGCAGATTAGTTTTGAAATTATCCTCTACCAAATGGAGCCCATCTGATTCTACAGTATAAGGGAAGTTGAAAAAAAGTGCCTTTCGTTTCTTAAAAATAGAAATGGGATCACTCTTCTCTTAACTTTCCCATTATCAGCTAAAATGCTCAGTTTGGAACTGGAATTGGAATTAGTTTATTATTGTCACATGTACCGAGGTACAGTGAGAAACTTGTCTTGCATACTGTTCATACAGATCAATTCATTACACAGTGCATTAGGTAGTACAGGGTAAAACAATAACAGAATGCAGAATTACAGTTACAGAGAAAGTGCAGTGCAGGTAGACAATAAGGTGCAAGGTCATAGCGAGGTAGATTTTGATGTCAAGAGTCCATCTTATCGTTTGTTCCTCATACTGTTTCAATCCTCTGAATTGTGGCACAGAGGGGAGGCATAAACTGAATCTTGGATGCTTTCCTCCAGAGTACGAGGGAACATTTTATGGTTAATGGCCTCAAACTTCACAAGCCTAATTCCTTACAATCACTCTTAACTCCAGCGTTAGCAGAGGTAAGGGGAACTGGTATGGCAACTGCTGACACTGCTACAGACCTTGTCATTGCCTCGCCTAGAAAAATTGCTAAACAAATGTTGTCACCTCTGAATGAGATTATCAGCAACTAAATTCTGGATAAGATATTCCCTATTAGTTTTAGCAAAAGCTGAGGGCGTTGGAAAATGCCTGAGCTGTCTGCAGTGAGTATGAAGCTGCCCACTCTGTTCTCCCAATGTCTGCAGAGAGTTCCTTTAAATAATAATAAACGCAACAAACTAGCACAATGTGCCCCTATTTGTACTGAGACTACTCCGTGACAATTCTGATTTGAATCTTTGAGCTTCAATTTATGTTGTTAAGGGTGAAAATGAGTATTGCATGAAGAATGACACCATTAGATGTGTGTCAGGTGCACTAATGTGAATAGTGCATGGAAGTACTGGTCCAATTTCACGATGGGTGCAACTTCACTCAGAAATATTGCTGGCCGGGTGTGCTCTAGGACAAAGCAATTTTTACCCAATTTGAGCATAATGAGATGGATGTTGAACAATCTAGGCCAGGACGTGCTGCAGAGGTTTGATCCAAAATACTAGTGACAGGTGCTCGGCTTTCTCTCAGTTGGGCTTTGCTCCTTCCAATAATATATCTCTAAAGCCATACCATTTCTTACAGCATGTGACCTTGCGTGCAGGGAAAGAATCACTAAACATTCAAGGCCCTTTCAGTAGCAGAAAGCAGAAAGCAGAAAGCAAGAAGCAGCAAACAGGAAGCAGGAAGCATTTTAAGCTGCAGACTGCAGGTGCTGGTGAGACGTGAATCAAGAGACTGTAGACACTGGAATCTGGAGCAACTGGTAGGTCAAGTTGCATCTGTGGAGCAAAGTGATGGTCGATATTTTGGGTTGAAACCCTGCATCAGGACTGAGAGTGTAGAGGGAAGATGGCTGGTAGGTGATAGGTGGAAACATAACAAAAAATAATTCAGTAGATGGAGCTGGGTGGGGAAGGTGAGGGGGATGAGTAGAGATGGAGGCTGGTAGGTGAACTACATTAGGGAGGGATGATGGACAGATGGGACCAGGAGGGGAAGGGGATACGAAAACTGAACCAAGGGAGAAGAATCCCAGGTATATGGGGATGTGGGTGATGGAACCAGGTGGGGGGAGGTTGATGAGTGTATATAATGGGGTGGGCGGGGGGGGGGGGGGGGTGGCAGGGATTGAAATGGTGAATGAAGGGAGAGAGACCCTGGGTAGATTGGTGGGAGTGGGAAAGGAATACATGAGGAGTGGAAAATTCAATGTTTATACCATTGGGCTGTAGACTGGTGACAGATGTAAATCCAGAATTAAGGAATGCATTCTGTAAGGGTATGGAACACTAGCCTCCCAGCGCTAGCAAGCCGGGTTCAATTCCGGCCGCTGTCTATAAGGAGTTTGTACGTTCTCCCCGTGTCTGCGTGGGTTTCCTCCAGGTGCTCCGGTTTCCTCCCACATTCCAAAGACATACGGGTTAGGAAGTTGTGGGCATGCTATGTTGACGCCGGAAGCGTGGCGACACTTGCGGGCTGCCCCCAGAACACTACACAAAAGATGTATTTCACTGCGTGTTTCAATGTACATGTGACTAATAAAGATGTATTATCTTATCTTATAAGTTCTGGATCTGTGATACAGGGGAGTGTGTTTGACTCCATCCAATGGTAGCTGGAAATTTAACTTCAAGTAATTACGTATATCTGGGGCTACAGCACTAATGTTACAGATGCTAACCGTGAAACAACTAGATTGGTATTTTAAAAAGAAACAGCTGGTTCATGGAAGTAATCTGCTTGGTCCGGCCTTGATGTGACTCCAGACCCACTACCATGTTTGACTTAACTGCCTCCCTAGTTCAGTCATAGAGTCATATAGCTCGGAAACAGGCACCTCTGCCACTAAGTTCATCTGAACCATGAAGCACCTTTTACACTAATCTTACCCTTACCCATTTTATTCTCTCCTCATTCCAATCAACTACCCCAGATTCTACCACTCACCTACAGACTAGGGGCAACCTATTTACCTGCATGCCTTTGGGATGTGGGAGGAAACTGGAGCACCTGGGGGGCAACCCATGGGCTCACAGAGAGAACATGCAAATTCTACACAGACAACACCAGAGGTCAGGATTGAACCCAGGTCTCTGGAGCTGTGAGGCAGCAGCTTTACCATCTGCTCCACTGCACCACCCAAATTAGAGATATTAATTCCTAATTAGGGATGAACAATAAATGTTGCATTGTCCACTTTCAATGAATAAATAACTAAAGAGTAACAATATCCATACTGACATCTGGGACCTCTGAAAGCTATCACAGTGAAATGGCACCCAGGAAAGACCAAACACACTGTGCCTGGTAAGTGAATCAGTCTGCAGAAGAACTGATATATATGGACTCTGGCCTGTCCGTAACTTGCCAACTGGCCTTTCACACTGTTCAGGATCATAGAAATCATTCAGTAAGATGTAATTTATTTACTATATTTAATCATGAATTATGTTCTGAACACTGTTTAGCATTCAATGTTTAAGAAATTAATTAAAAATGTGTATTTTGTCTCCAGATGTACCTATCTGTCAGAATTCTTTAAAGAGATTAGCTCTTTATCTTGGTTGATGACATCACTGCTGATGGGTAGCAGGGATTCTTTCGGAAAAAGGGGAAGCTGGATTTTTGTGGGTGACCATTCTTTCAGATTAGTGGCAATCACATTGTTTCATTGTTGACCATAACATTGCAAAGGCCATTTGACGTATGTAATTTTCCAGTTGTGTGTTCACACACAACAAACACAATGCTCAAAATGTACTCAGCAGTGGGAACCATGGCAACAAGCATGTAGTTGAAGGCAGGAGAAACACCATATATTCCAGCTCTGGCCTTTGTTATCACTACTTGTGGTTTCCTCCAAGTGCTCCAGTTTCCTCCCACATCCCAAAGACGTGAAGGTTGGTAGGTTAATTGGCCACTGTAAATTGCCCCTAGACAAGTGGTAGAATCTGGGGGTAGTTGATGGGAATGTGGGGGATAATAAAATTGGTTAGGGTAGGATTAGTGTAAAGGGTGCTTGATGGTTGGCATGGACTCAGTGGTCAATTTAGGATTGAACAACCAATCAGATTGATTCAGTTAGCCTTTTGGCAGTCAATGGAACCATGGAAAGTGATAGAAAAAGAGACATCACTAGTAGATAGTCAAAATCTAAAAGACAAAGTGTCAGGTGTGATAAGAGATTATTTAAAAGGAACAAATATCAATCAACTACCTTGAACAAAGGCACAAGAAATCACCCTTGTGAAGTTCAAGTTCAACTAGGCATGTTACAAATGTCATATCTCAAATTAGACATGCATTTACCCTGGTATTATTTCCTGAAAGAAATCATCTGTATTTTATCTTTAAGTGGATCAATGTTCTCTGCTTTCATTACCTCCTCCACAAATATGTTCCATAGATAAGAACTCATTTTTTTTTCCTTTCAAAAGTGGGTAGGGGTACTAAGCATTATTTTAGTCCAAATGTCAATAGTTGGCTGGAAGAGGATTTTTAAAAAAAAATTAATAAAAAAGAGCATATGGGATGTCTTCCTTAGTCACAGCATAAAATATAAGGAAAGATAATTGAAATGACCTGCTGAGCACTTACAGTATCCTCTGTTTCTATATCATAGAATATGAGGATCAGATTATGCTGAAACAAGGTTAGTTAGTCCTGTTCATCACAAGACAGGAAAGTAAGTTTATAGGTTTATGAGGATGTTGCCAAGACTAGAAAACTTTAGCTATGAGGAAAGATTGTGTAGGCTGAGGTTGTTTTCTTTGGAACAGAGGAGGCTAACAGATTTAATTGGTGTGTGTAAAATTATCAGGAGCTCAAATACAGTAAACAGAAAGGACCCATTTCCTCAGCAGAGGAGTCAATGACAAGGAGACATACATCAAACATAATTGATGGATTAGGACAGAGGTGAGGATTTTGCTTTCTTGAGAGAATAATCTGGAACTCCCTGCTGAATGGATGGTACAGGCAGAAACCCCATCACATTTAAAACTATACAAATTTGTACTTGAAGAATTGTGACCGGCAGGAAATAGGCCATTCACTGGAAGGTAGCTTTGGGCTAGATATCGCCTATTCTACCTGTACAGTCACGATGGGCCAAAAGCCTCCTCCTGTTTCATAAAATTTATAATAATTCCATGAGGTACACTTGGTAGTAACTTACAGTAATAACTGAGGCAGGTTTGACACTCAGGTCCTGTAAAACAAAAACACATTCCTGGAATACCACAACCGTGTGAAGAAACAAATCCCTTTGGGCTCTTTCCATGCCACTGAATGCCCCCTATTCACCCACTCACAGGTACTGTTGAATTTTTTCATCTTACTTCTCATTATCAGCAAGCCCCATAATAGTTTGTATGGGGTACTATTTGTTAATATTTATAAAAATCTTACCATGTTACCACCAGGAAAACTGAATTTCAGATTTGTTTCCTCAGAAAGGAATTGTTTTATTTAAACAGTTGGTCAAGGGGGTAAATGATCAGTGTGGTTGGGATTTATTTTACTGATTATTAGGGAAGATAATTTTAAGGTGATTGGAGGAAGGTAGAAGGGGGATGTCAGGGGTAAGTCTTTTACACAGAGAGTGGTGGGTGCGTGGAACACACTGCCGGCAGAGGTTGTGGGGACAGATACATTAGGGACATTTAAGAGACTCTTAGATAGACACATGAATGATAGAAAAATAGGGGGCTATGTGGGAGGGAAGGGTTAGATAGATCTTAGAGGATAAAATGTCAGCACAACATTGTGGGCCGAAGGCCTGTACTGTGCTGTAGTGTTCGATATTCTATGTTTAATATGGTATTATCCTCCTTTAAAACGCTTCTTAAAAATTTATCTCAGTCCTAGAACCTTGTTTTGTGGTTCATTGTTACATGCTGTTTGATAATGTTCCCACAGAGTCTTCTAGCAGTACATAAATACCACTTGCTCTTGTTTTGCTAATGCCAAGATGTTTAATGCGTCAATGGAAACAATGTGCTTGTTAGGTTAAAGATCTGAATTTTTTCACCAGATCTCTCTCTCAACTTCTTTAAAGATCTTACCTTACTTTTGGGCCAAGAATTTGGTCACCTATCCTAAGAAAGGGAAAGAATGTTTTGCATTACCATAGAGACTTTCACTGCTCCTGGCATTCCAACTGATGTATTTTTAAAGTGCAGTCACCTTTATAATGTAGGAAACGTAAGCTGTGCACAGCACTGAGATAATGATCAGGTAATCCTTTTTTATGATGTTCATTAACATTAGCCAGGAAACCAAGGATAACTTTCCTGCTCTTCTTCATGATAGCAACAAGGGATCTTTTATATCCACCCAAGAAAAGTGATGAGGCCTTTGGCTTAAGCATCTCATCCAAATGGCCACAGAACTGTCAGCTTAGATTTTGTAGTCAACTCTCTGGTTTTTGGAATGAGATTTGAACCCACCACCCTCTGATTCAGATATCTAAGATGCAGCTAGTATCTTCTTCTTTGGCTTAGTGTCACTTTTAGTTAGCTCATAGTTCTACAGGACATCTTATTTTCAAGATGAATAAATAACTGGAGCATCTTTTTATGTTCTTGGGATGTCTCGATGGATTTCCCAGCTTACGGGTTACCTGTGCAGTGTAGACACTGATATGTAGTCGAGCATTCAGCTTCGGTGCACAAACAGCATGTGCTGATCAACTGACTGGTGTTGGCTAAGCCATTAAAGTGACTCAGCAACTGGAAGAACTAGTTGCTTCCTTTTATAGTAGTGACATTACACCTGTTTATTTCATCTAAGCAGGTAAATAAGCCTTTGGTTAATCAACTCATTCAAAGACAGCACTCTCTCAGCTTGCCACCAATATCTTCAGAAAACACAAAAATGTGCATGATTGGTGTTGTTTTGTTTTGGACGTTAACTTACAACTGCTTCACGGACTTGAGGTGACTAGGGAGTGTAAACCACACAGAGGGAACAGAATCTGTTCCCATTCTTGAACTCAAGTTGGCCAGAAGTTCCCATTCATGGGGATGCAAAAGGTAAATAGTGGAGTTGAAAAGGCAGTTAGATATGGGCAGGCATGGTAGTGTAGCGGTTAGCATAAAGCTACTACAGCGCCAGCGACCCGGGTTCAATTCCGGCCGCTGTCCGTGAGGAGTTTGTACGTTCTCCCCGTGTCTGTGTGGGTTTCCTCCGGGTGCTCCAGTTTCCTCCCACATTCCAAAAGATGTACGGGTTAGGAAGTTGTGGGCGTGCTATGTTGGCGCCGGAAGCGTGGCGACACTTGCGGGCTGCCCCCAGAACCCTCTACGCAAAGATGCATTTCACTGTGTGTTTCGATGTACCTGTGACTAATAAAGATATCTCTCTCTCTCTCTCATCTCATATTTGCAGGATAATGATTAACTGCCAACTAAATAGCACTTGTCTGTTCAACAGAAGATTTAAGGACATTTATTTGCTATTTAAAGAGCATTATCAGGTAGTGTATATTTAAGACAAATTGCCTGCATATTTTTGGATTTGCAAAAAAGTTCGAGAATTTAAACAGGGCCATGTTGAGGAAAAGTTTGGCTGCAAACCTACCATGGGAAATGCACTAATAGCAGTTGAAGTGTACACTAGTGATTGCGAAGGTCAGTCAGAAGTATTTTTTGTTATTTATTTATTCAAGGAGGTGGTTGATCTTTGCCAGCTCAACATTTATTATTCATTCTAACTGAGCTGAACAGAGTGGCTTGCTCAGGGTTATAGCATCATAGAAATTTACAACACAGAATGAGCCCATTCAACCCTTACTGTCCATACTGGCCAAATATGCACTAGGTTAATCCCCCTTCCCAGATCTCACTCCAGAACCCTGCACGTTATGACTTTACAAGAAGCCATCCAGGTACTTATTAATGCGATGAAGATAAGGGATCAGCCACTCAGGACCGAGATGAGATGCAATTTCTTCACCCAGAGGTTAGTGAATCTTTGGGATTCTCCAGCATCCTTCCAGGCAGTGAGTTCCATTCCCTGATTACTTGATTTTGATTTGCCTCCACCACTGTCTAATCCTACTACCAATTAATTTGTCTAGGTCCTGCAGTCAACTAGGCCTGATCAGGTAAGGATGGCAATTTCTTTTCTATGCATGTTCCTGAACCAGATGAATTAGAACTTGGAATATAGATCAGTACAGCAAAGGAACAGGCCCTTCAGCCCATGATGCCTGTGCTATTTTTTGTAACAATTGAGTAGTTTCGTGGTCACCTTTTATCCCAGAATTATTTAATGACTTGAATTTGAATTCCACAGCTGCCGTGGTGGGTTACGGACACTTGCAGGTCAGTAGCACAGAGCTCAGGTACAAGTTTGCTGGACAAACTGTTAAACTACTTTATTCCGATAGTGTTCTGAGTCCTTTTTACTTTGCAGCAGGCTCTTTACATTCAGAAGAATGGATTGGGAATGGTTGCATGGGGCACAGATGGGACAAGTGGCCTGATTCTGTGCAATTTTATGTGACTTTTTTTGTGTGACAAATTTACAGTGTGATATTTGAAGCTTACATCACAAATGGAAACGTCCTCTCACCACCTACTTGTCAAGCCTCCCTAGAACCTTATATTTCTCAGTTAGATCACCTGTCATTCTGTTAAACTCCAATTGTATAGTCACAAATTGTTTAATTGTTCCTCAAAGTGCAATTTCTTCAACTTGATGATCCTTCTCTCAACTGCCTCCAATGCAAGTATATCCCTTCTTTATTTAGGAGACCAAAATGGCACAAATTAAGAACATAATAATTAGAATCAGGTATGTGTCATTTGGCCCTTATGCCCGCTGTGCCAGTCAGTAAGATCATGGTTGATCTTTTACCTCTGTGCTACTTTCATCTACTAACCTTATATCTTTTAATATTTAACACAAAATCTATCAACCTCTGGCTTAAGTATTCTCAGTGACTGAACTTCCACTCTTCTATTGGGTGGATAATTCTGAAGATTTACTGTCTTCTGGCTGAAGTAATTTCTTCTCATCCTTGGTCTGGACAGCTGACCCCTAATCTTGAGAAGGTGACCCCTGGTCCTAGACACCCCAGCCAGGGGAAACATCAACTCCGCAACTATCCTGTGAGGCCCCGTCAGAATTTGCTATGTTTAAATGAGATCATCTCTTCTCAGCTCTAAACTGTTTAGGCCCAGTTTGCTTAATGTCTCCTTATACAACAAACCTACCATCCCAGGAATCAATCTGGTGAACCCTCACTGCATCTATTGTAAGTCTCTCCTTCCTTGAGAAGGGACAGCAGACCTGTATTCTGGATGCAGTATCGCCAAGGCCAATATACTTGTATTTAAAGATGGCGCCGGAGCGTGGCGACACGTTGCAAGCTGCTCTCTACAGATCTGCTCATTACCTTTACCAATACCAATCCTCTTGCAATAAAGGCCAACATCCCTTTGGTGTTCCAAATCATTTGCTGTACCTGCTTGCTAACTTTCAGTAATTTGTGTGCAAGGATAGCCTGGTCCCGTTGAACACAAACACCTTCCAGTCTGTCGTCATTTTAAAAAATACCCTAATTTTCCATTTCTTCTACCAAAGCGGACCTCACATTTTTCCACATTATATATTCCATCTGTCACATCCACATTAATTCACTTAACCTGCCTAAACTCTCCAAAGCCTCTCTGCCTCCTTCCAACAGTCCATGCTGTCACCCAGATTAATATCATTAGCAAACCCATCCATGCCCTGTACAGCTTGGCAAATTTCCCTACTTTTACCCTTCTCCTTGCAATAAAGGCCAACTACGCATCTCCTTTCATCATCACCTGCACACCAACTTTGGGTTGTGTGCATGAAGACACTCAGATCTGTGTATGTCAACATCCTCATAGAAACAGGCCCTTCACCCCACAATGTCCATGCTGACTATAGTAACCACCTATACTATTCCTATTGGCCTGCATTAGCCTTCCATGCATCGCTATTCAAGTGTGTGTAGGGATGTCTCTTAAATGCTGTGACTGTATCTGCCTCCACCATCTCCTCTGGCAGTGCGTTCAGATATCAACCACGCTCTGCATGAAAAACTATCCCCTCTGATCCTCTCCACACCTCCTACCTCTCACCTTAAAACTACACCCTCATGTTTTAGTTGTCATATTGACAACAAATAGTTGCAGACCCAGCACTGATTCCTCTGGGAATCTACAAGTTACAACTTGCCAGCCTGAAAATTATCAGTTTATCCTGACTGTTTTCTGTTAGCTTCATTTATAGTAATATATTCCTCACAATCCTAACAGATGGTGTGAAAGTTGTTGAACTGTTACAGTCTTTGAAAGGCGACGGTTGTGTACAATTGGATTCCCCGCCAGGATGCATCAGAGAGCAGTAAAGACTCAATGGTGCTGATGATCTGAAGTCACACCTGGGTCTGTCCAAGGAAGGGCAGACGATTTCCTTCCCTGCAGGACGTCTGTGAACCAGGCATTTATTTTTCCCAAGCACAATCCGGTTGGTTCATGGTCACCAGAACTAAAACAAATACCGACAAGAAATAGCAGAAAAAGCCCCTTGTGTCTGCTCCATGATTCAGTGAATTATGGCTGATCTTCCACCTCGATACTATTTTCCTGTCTTCTACTCACATCTCTTGATCCCTCCAACGTCCAGAAACGTATAGCTCTCAGTTTTTCATGCAATCAATGACTGAACCTCCCCCACCCTCCAAGGAAGAGAATTCCAAAGATTAACCACCCTTTGAGTTAAGGGCTTTCTCCTCAGTTCAGCTCCAAATGGCCTACCCCTTAATCTGTTGACTCCTGGATCTAGACTCCAGCGGAAGTATCCTCCGTATATCCATCCTGTCACTTTGTACGTTTCAATGCTGGAAACTACCAAAAAGAAAGCAGCGGAGGAGTGGGTGAGGAGGGGGAGGTGGAGGGTTATGATTGTTGGGAAGGTCTTTCTTGAGCTCTGTGTCCTCGGGTAAGAGACTGAATGGGATTGAGAAACATGTTTGTAGACATCTGAACCATAGTTGCAGCACTGGGTAGAAAGAAATCACTGCAAAGGAGATTGGTTAAATATCTTTCATTTAATGTCAGTCACATCTTCCAGAACCTTGAGTGCTTCGGGTTTCTTGAGCAGTTGGCTTGCTAGTGTTCCTGTGTTATCTGGAGAATCAGTCAGCCCAGTGTCGACTAGTAGCCTTATACACTTGGCATGCTGACCTGCACAGGCCATGTGTAAAGCTGTAAGAGAAAGAACTTACAATTATGTTGTTTCTTATCTTAGGACAGCCGGTTATTTTGAAGTGTAGTCACTTTAGGAGACGCAACAGCCAATTCCTGAACAGCAACTCCCATACCATAAACAATGCTGACCAGACAATTGTTTCACTGATGTTGGTTGAGGAATAAATATTTCCAGGAACACTAGCAAAAGTCCCCAGCACTTCTTCAAACCTTTTACCTTTTACAAGCATCCAAGAAAGTAGACAGACCATGGTTCAACAAATCTTCTGAAAGGCAGCACATCCGACAATACAAATCTGCCTCAGTACTTCATCAAACTGTCTAAATTCACTGCTTGAGATTCTGGAAGTGAAACTTGAATCTACAATGTTTTGACTCAGACATGTGTGAACTAACAACCAAGTCACCGATGACACTTTGCACGATCAGAAACATATTTAAACTACTCAACACAAAAATGTAAACACTGCTTTCTTTTCTGACTCCTATTTTTGCATTCACGTTTTATTTTTCTTATATATTTCAACTTTTATTCTTCCTTGAGCTGACTTTTTTTAAAGTTATTAAATGTGCAGTCACTTCCAAGAGAAAGGCAGACAGCATAGTTCTTTCCAATCCTTCCATGTATCACTCTTAGACCTGCCACTTTTCTATCGGAGATTGACATCCCACTGCCTTTGCTTCCTTGGTCCCCATGGTTGGGCCAAGGAGGCATCAGCCAAAGAGATGGAGAAATACCATCATTGCTGAGTGTGCACAGACCGCCAAGTTGATTGCAAGGAGAGGCAAATCAACACGAGTGTCCTTTCCAAGCCAGCATCGCCAGAATTAAATCTGATCACACTCAACCTGCTCTATTGAGTGGGTCGCATTGTCCATCACATGCCCGATACCACACTCCCAAAACAAGCACTGCACTCTGAGCTCTGTCACATGAAGAGGTTTCCCAGAGGAGAAAAGAAAATGCTTCAAGGACATTATCACTGTTTCCTTGGAAAATTCAGAATTAGAATCAGATTTATTATCACTGATTCATATGATGTGAAATTTGTTGTTTTGTGGCAGCATTACAGTGTGAAAACATAAAATTACTATAAATTACAAAAATAAATTAATAGTGCAAAAAGAAAAGGAATAACCAGGTAGTGTTCATGGACCATTCAGAAATCTGATGGCGGAGGGGAAGAAGCTGTTCTTGAATCATTGAGTGTGGATCTTTGGGATCCTGTAAACTCCTCTCCAATGGTAGTAATGAGAAGAGGGCATTTCCCGGATGGTGAGGGTCCTTAGTGATGGATGCATTATGTCTTTGCACTCTACTGCTGCTGCTGCAAAACAACACATTTCACATCATACAAGTCAGTGATAATAAATCTGATTCTGAAGATGTCCTCCATGGTGGGGACATCCTCAATGTATCATCCTCACTAACCCGTGGGGATCCCTCGCCCATAACTGCTCAAAATGGAGGAGAAGCAATTGGGAAGGCACTGATCATCCTGGGGCTACGTGACAGGAGCACGTGAAGACTATTCACAAACAGCGGAAGGAGCGTTCTTCCTCACCTACCCACTCCACACGTGGCAGAGACTGGGGACTTTGCATAGAGGTTTTCAGCCATCTCGGAACCTGCGGAACTGGAGGAAAATCATCCTTGTCTGAAAGGGCTGCCTGATGACAACTTGATGGAGGGATTGGAGTGGAGCTGAGGACTTTTTTTTCCACTCAAGTAGTGGAAACTGGAACTCAGCCTGAAAGGATGATGAAGCCAGAAACTCATCAGATTTATTAGCCAACTTGATGAGCACTCAAAGTCAACACCTATAGGGCTATGGAATGAGAGCTGGGAAGTAGGAGAAACTTAAACAGCCCTATTTCTGGACAGCATGGACATGACGAGCCAAATGGCTATCTTTTGTACCATAGGTCTCTGATCCTATGAAAGGAAGTGAGCTTAGTGAAGCCTCTGCTCACCGTGGCACAGCTATAGAGCAGCAGCCCGGGTTCAATCCTGATCTCTGGTATTGTCTGTGTTGAGTTTGCACATTTTCCTTATGATCATGCTGGTTTACTCCAGGTGCTCCGGTTTCCTCCCACATCCTGGAGATGTGCTGGTTGATAGATGAATTGGCCACTGCAAAATGCCCCAAATCTGTTGGTGAGTGGTAGAATTGAGGCAAAGGGAGATGATGGGAAAGTGAGAATAGGTTACAGAGATAATTAGTGTGGAATGGGATTACTCTGAGAGCCAGTATAGAATTGATAGGCTGAATGGGCTCCTTCTATGTTGTAAGGAAATTCAATTAATTTGTTATGTAGTTTAAGGCTTAAAAAGAACCTCCCCCCATGGTTTAAAGAGCCAGGGTGGTTGCATTTGGCTTTGGAGCCAACCTGGCTCATTAAACGATGTAGGCGAGGTCTTCTGTTGCTGCAGTGCTGGCTCTTGTGTCCCACTTCCCTTTCTCGAGCAGCTCACGAAGTTAGGTTGTCATGGAGTCGGAGGGTGGAAATTCCTGCCGACACCCTGCCAAAACAACCAAGTTCAAGGACTCCTCCTTCTCAGATCTGAGCCAGCCTTTTTTTTGTTAATGAGGAAAAAAATCTGGTTTAAATCTTATTATATCCCTTTGTTTCATCTCTTCCTGAGTGATGAATACACAAATTGGCAGTGAAATCGAATCAGGAGTCCTCTCCTTTTTAAAGAGATGCAACAATAAACTGCAAATTATAATAATAAAAAAACTTGTCTAATTGTACAATTCCTCTCTGTATGCAATCCCTCTGGAGTTCTCCCGCTGCATTGCTCACACACAACAAACACTGCTCTAAGTATTTTGAACACTGCGAACCATGGCATTGGTCACAGCTGAGTGGCCATGTGAAAAGATGAAACCAAGTAAATCCCAGCCCCCTTCCTGCCTTTCTTACCAACAATGGTCCATAGTCCTGTCAATCTAGTGATGGACAACTGATCAGTTCAGTTGGTTACCCAATAACCCAATACCCAGTTGGTTAGCATAAGGCTATTACAATTCCAGTGACCCGAGTTCAATTCCCACAGCTATCTGTAAGGAGTTTGTACGTTCTCCTTATATCTGTGTGGGTTTCCTCCGGGTGCTCCGGTTTCCTCCCACATTCCAAAGATGTATGGGTTAGGAAGTTGTGGGCATGCTATGTTGGCGCCGGAAGTGTGGCGACACTTGCCGGCTGCCCCCAGAACACCCTACGCAAAAGATGCATTTCACTGTGTGTTTCGATGTACCTGTGACTAATAAAGATATCTTATCTTATCAATAAACCATAATATTATTTTCAGTATCCAACTCCAGTCCTCTGTTATTTAGTGGCCATGAAAGTGTGCTGGTGGATACCATAGATTAGTGTGGTAAAGAAGCAGCTAAAAGGAGGACGTCAGTGTCTACACTTACTTTTGTTTAGCTTCTTAAGGAATTAAAATGAAAGATCTCACCAGAGCGACCTTTGAAATCCTTTGCATGCACGTCAGCTCCTAATGTGAGTAGCGTCTCTAGGGTGCCACTGTGCCCTTCCTTCAAAGATAAAAAAAACAAGTTTGGTTTGCCAGCAAGTCGCTTAATCTTCTGCCTGTGAGCTGTTTGTGGTAGACATTTACTCTAAAAAGCATACAAAGAGAGTTTCTAATTTTCAATAAAGCACATGTACACACCGCTATAAAATTTATGCGTAAAATTACACTACTACATTGTCAATACATTCAAAAAAACATTACAGGCAGGAGTCCATCCTTTCACCCTGTTGAACACTAATATTAGTCTCCTGCTCTCCTCACACTGACAAAGCAGTAGTCACCAGGACTCTTGTTCCTACCCTTCAGCCCATTTCTGCTTTTTCAAAGGATGTGGCAGACACGTAAACTGCTGCATATAGACCAGCATGTTCCCATTTCCCTTAACTTCATAGGCGGGCTTCCTCTTCACCGCAGGATCTTGCCGAGAGCCCGGGCTGTGTGCCTAATTAACCCTGACTTAGGAAGATGACCTCAGGGATGAGTTAGAGTGGGTGGCCAAGAAGTCCTGCCTTGGCACAGGGTATCCCATTAACCAAGGGATTACTGCAGCTTTCAGTTTAATTAAAATCTTATGTGTGGAACCTTTCTAAACGCTTCCTGAAAATCCAGGTTAACCACATAATAGGGAATTGAAATGTTAGTTTGTCAGGCACACATAAGGTAATTCTTACAAAGTTATCTTTATACAGATAACCCACCATCCAATCATATAAAAGATGTTAAATGAATATAATTATAGATCTTCACTGGTAGTTGGTTTATATATGTACCAACAGTGACCATAGCCCAGATTTTATAATTACCATTATTTTAACACAGGCTATTATCAATCTTAACTATCAACCTTAAAGAAATACCTAAGTTACTGCCCCAAATTCCAGTTGACAATGCTCTAAAAAGCCCACCTTTTGTACACGTTGACTGAAGAGAAAAGGTTTATGCTTTGGGAGCCCCTCAGTGCCAAAGCAAATGCAGGTTCTGTGAGTGTGAGGATGGTTTGTAACAGGCAGAATCTGATCCCCCTCCCACTGGGCAGAAGATACAAAAGCCTGAAAGCACGTACCACCAGGCTCAAGGACAGCTTCTACACCGCAATAACAAGACCATTTAACGGTCCCCTTGTACGATAAGATGGACTCTTGACCTCCAATCTACCTCGTCATGGCTTTGCACTTTATTGTCTGCCTGCACTACACTTTCTCTGTAACTATAACACTTTATTCTGCATTGTTATCGCTTTTCCCTCTGCACTACCTTGATGTACTGATGTGATGAAATGACCTATATGGATGGCATGCAAAACAAAGTTTTTCACTGTACTTCAGTACATATGACAATAATAAACCAATTACCAATTTACATGCAGACTAACAATTCAGCAAACAACAGGTGATGGTTTCAGAATGAAGTATTCTCTCAGTGGGATCTTCACCCACCAACCAGTGAGCTTAGCTCCTGACAAGACTGCAAACCAGACTTTTGGATTTCTCCGACCAGGAAAAATTCCCTTAAATAGCCCTGGTACGATTCCATGGCAACAAGCAGTGGGCTGTATCATGGTAAGCCAGACATCAGTACAAATCAATAATGAAAACAGATTCAGGCCAGACAATTGTAGTGAATAAGTAGAGCACACAGACAGCCACAGTGTTGTACAATGCTCAAGCACCTTGCAATCAGTCATATGGATTGGCTAACCACAGAACGGCTGCCACAGGAGGAAATTTCACCAAGGCATCCCTGTGACACAGATGGACAATGTCATTTTTAAAACAGATTCACCATAAGTTAATAAAAACAGCACAACAGCAAACCAGGAATCCCCATTTGTGTCACATTGAATGCTGCAGTCCCCTTGTATTACCGAATGTTTTTGCAACACTTTAACCAAAATGACATTTTAACGGGAAAAGAGGAATGTATTTCTGAGTGTTATAGAGGATCATCCAGTTTCAAATGGATTTTCTGTGTGTTGCTGCTCTGTAACCCAGTCAGAACAACAGTTCTCCTGCCATTGATCGCTTCACAACTGACCTTGGCTGCATAATGCAGGGCTGTTAGCTTCAGATCCGTGGCTCTCTCATTTACATTCACACCAAGCTCCACCACCAGGAAGTGAATAGCTTTGTCCTGTGCTGTTACTGCAGCTCGATGCAGCGACTGTGCCCCCAGCGCATCTGTGGCTGAGATATTGGCCTGAAATAGACAGCAGGTTTGTGGATCACCACAATGATTGAGCTGCAGAATTTCCAACCTGTCTGGTCCCCATACCAAAGAGTGCTCAGAATGTCTGCCATATAAAGCAGCTGAGGAGAATGGCAATGATGCATTTAAGGGGAAGCTAGATTACCTACTTACTTTAAGACACAGAAGGAGGCTATTCAGCCCATTGGGTCCCTGCTTGTTTCTAACAGAGCAATCCCATCAGTCCCACTCCCTGTGTTCTTATTTTCCCTGTGGACTGCAACTTGCTCTCTCTCACTTACCCATCAGCTCCCCTTTGATTTATTTGCCACTTACCTAAGGTAATTTACAGTAACCAATTAACCCACCAATACGCAGTGGGATGTGGGAGGAAACCGGAGCTCCTGCAGAAACTCGTGTGGTCACAGGGAGAACGCGCAAAGATCAGACAGGCAACGCCACCCGAGATCAGGGTCGAACCTGGGTCTCTGGAGCTTGAGGTAGCAGCAGTAACTGCTGTGCCACTCATCCATGTGGTTTTTATTACATTCACTGGGTGGGGGTGTTGCCAGCAATTGGGCTTCAAGTGAGGAAGCAAGTAAGAGTTATCCGGGCAGGCACGGTAGAGTAGTGGTTAGCTATTACAGTTCCAGTGACCCAGGTTCAATTCCCGCAGCTAAAAGTAAGGAGTTTGTACGCTCTCCTTATGTCCGCGTGGGTTTCCTCCCACATTCCAAAGACGTACTGGTTAAGAAGTTGTGGGCATGCTATGTTGGCGCCGGAAGCGTGGCGACACTTGCCGGCTGCCCCCAGAACACCCTACGCAAAAGATGCATTTCACTGTGTGTTTCCACGTACATGTGACTAATAAAGATATCTTACCTTAGAAAGATACGGCACAGAAATAAGCCCTTTAGCCCACCAAGTCAGCATCAACCATCAGCCACCTACACTATTCCTACATTAATCCCACATTCTCATCAACTTCCATTCTACCACTCATCCACATACTAAGGGCAATTTACAGTGGCCAGTTAACCTAACAACATGCGTATCTTTAAGATGTGGGAAGAAACCCATGTGGTCACAGGGAGAGCGTGCAAACTCAGCATCCATGGTCAGCACTGAACACCAGCTCTTTGACATTGTGAGGTAGCAGATCTACTGACTGCATCACTGTGCCAGCAATAAACTAGTGTGGAATCATATATAGACAAGACTGGACAAGATGGAATTTTTTTTCCCCTGATAATCCAGTGATTTCATCAGCAAAATAAGCTATAAATTCCAGATTTATTTTAATTGCTTGAATTTAAATTCCTCTGTTGCTGTGGTGGGATTTGAACATGCTGCTGGATTAATGGTCCAGACATCTGGACAATAATCCAGTATTTTAACCACCATGTCACCATACCTTTGGGGAAAAGAGAAAGGAACAACAGGAGACAAAGGGGAGGAGGGAACAGTGCAACATGCTGTTGGAGTTAGACAAAGCACTGCAGCACAGAAACAGGCCCTTCGGCCCAACTAGTCCATGCCGACCTGACCTTCTGCCTAGTTCCCATTTACCTGCACCTGAACCATATCCCTCCAAACCCCTTCCATCCATGTACCTATCCAAACCTCTCTTAAATGTTACAATTGAACCCGCATCCACCACTTCTGCTGGCAGCTTGTTCCACACTCTCACCATCCTCTGAGTGAAGAAGTTTCCCCTCAGATTCCCCTTAAATATTTCACCTTTCACCCTAAACCTATGTCCTCTAGTTCTAGTTGCACCCAACCTTAGGGGGAAAAGCCTGCATGCATTCACCCTATCTATACCCCTCATAATTTAACACTCCTCTTCACCCCCACCCCTTCCCTTCTGAGATGAATGACTTTGTGTGAATATTAAATTCACCACAGACCTATTGGGATAAGTAGAATCATAGAGTTATACATCATGGAAACAGGACCTTCGGCCCAACTTGTCCATGCCGACCAAGATGCCCATCTAAGCTAGTCCCATTTGCCTGTGTTTGGCCCGTATCCCTCTAAACCTTTCCTATCCATGTACCTGTCCAGGTGTCTTTTAAATGTTGTTACCTTAAACCTATGCCCTCAGGTTTTTGATTCCCTTTTCCTGGGAACAATGATACACCTCTGTGCTACAGGCATGATGTAACTTTACAATTGGTTTTGTCTGATTAACAGCTATCTTAAAAATGGACAGAGAATTATGCGCAATGTTGTTGCTTCAATGAACTGCACAAAATTCTTGTCAATTTTTTTTGAGCTACAAGCATTTGCTCTTAAATTAAACACCATCAACACCATACATGGATTACAGAAAATGTATGACTCAGAAGGAGGCTGTTTAACCCATTGCATCTGGTTGAAATTAATCCATTCAGCTGAATCGCACCTTCCAACACTCAGTCCGTAGCCCTGCAGGTCAGGACTTTTCCAGTACACATCCAAATTCTGTTTGAATGTGATGAGGGCTTCTGTTCTACTACCCTATCAAAAGGGTGTTCCTGACCCTTACCACTCTCTGAGTGAAAAAGATTTTCCTCATCTCCCTGCTAATCCTTCCACCAATTATTTTAAACCTATACCCCCTGGTTTTTGATTCTTTTGTTAATGGAAGTATGACTTTTCTCTTCACCTGACCTCAGCCCCTTATAATTATATACACGTCAGTTAAATCTCTCCTCAGCTTCCCTGCACCTTTGCCAGTGGCAACCAGAACCATTCATGGTACTTTCACTGTGGTCTAACTAGTTTTGTACATTACAATTCAGTTAATCCGACAAGCCTGGGACTAGCAGATTTTCTGAATTATTGTATGTTATTCTTATTAATAATCCCACATACTTTTAATCCTCACAATCTACCTTGTTGTGACCTTGCACCTTATTGTCTACTTGCACTGCACTTTCTCTGTAGCTGTGACACTTTACTCTGTACTGTTATTGTTTTTACCTGTACTACATCAATGAACTCTGTACTAACTCAATGTAACTGCACTGTGTAATGAATTGATGTGTACGATCGGTATGCAAGACAAGTTTTTCACTGTATCTCGGTACAAGTGACAATAATAAACCAATACCATTACCAAGATGTTACTTCGCAGAAGAATACATTTTCCAGTGAACCCAGTAAGTTTCAAAGAAGTGAGGGAAACAGAACCAGATGTGTTTAAAGGGAATTCAGGAACTAGGGCCCCGGAGTGTTAAAGGAACATGGGAATCAACACACTGTGAGTCAGATACCAAATCATTGTGATTTCCAAATAGTTGATCAGCGAATTATCAGAGTTCTGCTGTATACATTTCTGTCATAACCTCCTTGCTCTTACATTCAATACTTTCTTAAGTGAGCATCTGTGGGTGTTTTTAACGAGTCTGTCAACCAGTCATGCCACATTTAAGATAAATGGGAGTACAGTTTGTACGTGCCAAGGTCCTCCACACCTCACCCTATGTCTGTGCATATTTAACACACAAAATTGGTGACCAATAGAAGTTGTTAAGATTATAAAGGGGTTTGATGGGGTAAAGAGAAATATTTCCACTTGTGAGGGAGACACAACCAGAGGTCATAAATATAAAATAATCAGCAGAAAAAAACATACAAGGAGAATTCAAGAGAAGGTTCCCTTCAAGAGTTGTTAGAATGTTGAACTCTCAAAAGTGTGGTTCGTGCATGAACGTACACAGATATGCTGAAAGCCTGATATAAAAAGCCATGGGAGGAGGCTTTTCTGGAGCATAAACACAGGCCTGGTCCAGCTGGCCAATGGCCTGTTTCTGTGCTGTAAGTTCTGTGGAAAGGATAATGCATGCCAATGCTATGACAACTTTCAGCTCTGTTCCACATGCTAGAAGGGGCGAATGATGTCCTCCTGTACTTATGCTCAAGAGGTGAACTTCACAACACATCCCCACCCTGTAACCCAACAGGCCCTACATTCCAGTTAGCTGCAGTCTGGTCTCAACTCACCCTGTGCTTCTGTAACAACAGCTTTGCAATTCTGATGTGGCCATTCTGCACAGCGTCCATGAATGGTGTAACACCACAGCTGTCTTTAGCATCTGGTCCGTAACCACATCTACAAACAATTGAGAACAACATTTCAAAGCAGCAGCTCCTGATCTTCTAGTAAATAAATAAAAAGACATTCACAATGCACAATGCAGTAAGTTGTTCACACTTGTGGAATGGAAGATTACTGAGCTCAAACCAGTTTTCGAGATATTAAGGGGAACAGGGGAGATGGAGAGAAATCATTCACACTGGTAGAGACTATAGGGTTAGAGGCAGAACCTAAAGATCACAGCTATGCCTTTCAGAAGTGAAGTTGAGAAGCACTTTTACATGCAGAGGGTGGCAGAAATTTGTAAGTCTCTTTCACAAAAGCCTATTGATCCTAGGTCAACTGTTATTTTAAAATTTGAGCGATAGATTTTTGATCACGAAATGTGTTCGAGGATATGGCAAAAAGGCAGGTATCTGGAATTAAGTCACAGATCGGCCACAATCTCATTGAATGGGGAAATGGATTCAAGTGGCGAAATAGATATCTCCTCTTCCTTTGTACTAAATCAAAATACTGCAGGATGCTGAAAATATGAAATTGAAAGCGCTGGATATGTTCAGCAGGCCAGAGAGCATCTGTGGAGTTACTGCTTCAGGTCCTTGACCTTTTATCATCACTGGATTCAGGTGCTTTGACAAATTAACTCTGCTTGTCTCTCTGCAGATGCTGCCTGACCTGCTGAGTATTTCCAGCATTTTCTGCCTGATCCACGTTCCTATATCCCACCTTCTCGGGTGCTGCCAACCCTGTTGATACCTGCGACCCCAGCATTCCCGTGTATGGCAGTGCACCCGCTGGGGTGGAGCACCACCAGTGGTAGGGCTCTCTGTCAACCAAAACGTTGACTGCCTCTTTTCTCCACAGACGCTGCCTGGCCTGCTGAGTTCCTCCAGCATCATTGTGGTTTTAATCCATGATGCTGGAGGAACTTTCCACTGATAGTGAAGCAACTCACACCAGGAGATCTACACTTCTTGCTGCCTTGGTAAAGCAGCCAGCACAATCAAAGATCCCACCATCCCAGACATTATTGTCTGCCTGCGCGGCACTTTCTCTGTAGCTGTTACACTTTATTCTGCATTCTTGTTTTGCCTTGTACACCTCAATGCACTACTGTAATGAATTGATCTTATGAATGGTATGCAAGACAAGTTTTTCACTGTACCTCAGTACATGCGACAATAATAAACCAATTTACCAATGTTCTGATTTGGGCTGGTGGACAAAGCAGGTGTGAGACTAAACATCTTTAAGAGAGAGAGTCCATACCCTCCTGCATTGTTAACCATATGAACCTCATGTCTCTCAAAGTAGGATGCAGGATGCATCAGGATGCAATGCAATAACTGACCAAGCCTATCTCTCTGTACTACCAACAAGCAAAGTTGTAGGACACCACCAGCTCCAGGTTTCTGGCCAAGAAAACATCATCATACATTGTTGTTCTTCCATCACTTTCAGATCGATATTGGAAACCCCTATCCAACTTTAAGGTGGACACCACTGCCACAAGAATTGTAGTAGTTCAGGAAATCTTGTACAGACATGCTGTGCACAGGAGTCCAGACGAAGGGTCTCGACCCAAAACATTGACTGTCCATTTCCCTCCACAGATGCTGCCTGACCCGCTGAGTTCCTCCAGCATTCTGTTTTTTCGCTCCAGATTCCAGCATCTGCAGTCTCGTGTCTCGTGCAGAAAATGGCTTTGATTCTATTGGTATTAAGACTCACCCCAATTCTGACAACCTGGGAAAGGTGATAAATGGGACCTAGCCTATGACACCCCATTCCCGCGATTGAAGACGAGGAACCCTTTCACCAAATAACACTCAGGTTTGCCTATATATAATTTCTTAAACTGCACAAACAAAATAAACCTCTTCAATAGTGCTAACAGGCCTTCTGCATCTGAAGCATTTCCCATTGTTTTCAACACACAATGATCTCTTGTCAGCTCACAGGACAATGATGATACTGCCAGAGAATCACACCCAAAGCTTAGTTGTGGTGACGATGGTAACCTGCCCCTACAAGGCCACAACAGTATTAAGAAAATGCACGAAATATAGTGACCTCTTTGCCGAAATTGTACTTCAGTCATTCCATGCCTGTGATGATACAAATCTCAACACAGGTAAAAATGAGACTGAATATTTCAGATGCTTTGCCAGCAAAGTTGGAATACCTTTGACACTGGGCTGTAGACTAGGGACCAAAATGGAACAAACGGCTCTTGCAGGGCCCCCAAGGTAGGACATCAGCAACATCTGCAACTTCAGCAGCATGGCAGACAACACAGCAGCAAGAATTCAAACATTCAGCATAGCTTGTGACAGCAGGCTGCATCATGCACAGACCGAGACCCCACACCTCGGTATTACAGAGCTCGACACAGTCTTTATGCAAGGCTTAAGATAGGATGCTGCTATTAGAACCACTGTCGCTCAAGATCACACTCCAATGAAAGATTTCTTTCCTGTTTTAAAGAGGAGCTTACCTTTCCAGAAGTACGTCCACAGCCTCAGTGCACCCGTGCATGGCTGAATAATAGAAACAATATGTGGACTGAATCAACTGATGTTGTTCTTGCTATACTGTCCACAAACAACCATATCTCAAAAGGGGCATTGTGCTTGCTGAAAGGCTACTCAACAAGTACTTTTTTTAAAACTGGATTTGTCAAACATACAATATAATTTGTGTCTAAATGATTTGCCACTTTGGAAAAAGTATCACTACACAAGAACAAAGCAATATATTGTGGCCCACTTGATAGACTTGGTCTTGGAAGGCTGCGGATTCCAATCTCATTCAAGAAATTTGAGTCCCGAATCATGAATAGTACTTTCAAAGCCGTATTGAGGGGGTTCTGTTCTGTCAGAGGTATTGTCATTTGGATGAGTCATTAAACCAAAGCCTTGTCTGCCCTCTCAGATGGTCATAAAACATTAAAGAGCAGCAGTGTTTTCCCTAATCCTGGCCAATTATTATCCCTCAATCAATACCACCTAAGTAGAGTATGTGGTCATTTATCACACTGCTTTTTGCAGGATCCTACTAAAGCCTTTCCTACATTTCACCAGTAACTTTACCTCCACAGGGCCCGCAATGGAGTTCATTCTCACTTCTATACATGTAAGTGCCCAAGTTTTGAGATGAAAGCTATCAATGATTTAGATGAGGGAACTGATTATAGCATCTTTATCGTGCAAAGCTGGGGATGAGAGGGATTGTGAGCTGTAAGGAGGATACAAAGAGATGCCAATTGATTTAGACAAATTGGGTGAGTGGGCAAATGCATGGCAGATGCAGATTAACATGGATAAATGTAGTTCTAAATACAGAAAGACTGATTATTATCAGAATGGTAATAAGAGTGTAGAAAGGGAAGGTACAACAAAATCTGGGCGAGATCTTACACACCAGTCATTGCAAGTAAGCACTTCAGGGCAGCAAGGAGCTAGGAAGGCAAGTGATATGTCGGCCTTCATTGCATGAGGATTTGAGTACAAGAGCAAGAATGCTTTGCTGCAGTTATATAGGGCTTTGGTGAAGCCCTACATGGAACTTTGCACGCAGTTTTGGTCTCCCTATCTCAGGAAGGATGGTCTTGGAGGGAGTGGAGTGATTCCTGGGATGGCAGACCTGATGTATGGGAAGAGATTGGGTCAGTCAAGCCAATGTTCACTGGAGTCTAGAAGAATACCAGAGAATTTCATAGAAACCTATACAATTCTGTCAGGATTGGACAGATTAGATACAGGAAGAATGCTCTTGGTGGTTGGAGAGTCCAGAACCAGGGTCACAGACTCAGGAGAGGGGTATGCCATTTAGAACCAAGGTTGGGAGAATCTTTTTCACTCAGGCGGTGGGAAACCTGTGTAATTTCCTTCTACAGAAGGTGGTGGAGTTCAACCACCAAATGCTCTCAGGGAGAAGGTAATACACTTCTTAATGCCAAAGGGATTAAGGGATATGGGAAGAAAATGGGGCAGACTACAGAAGTGGATGATTAGCCATGATCCTTTTGAATGGTGGAGCAGATTCAAAGGGCTGAAATAACCTACCTCTGTTCCTATTTTCTATTTTTCTGTTTTCAGGGGATATGGGGCAAAGATTCGTTTATGGAATTAGGCCATTGATCAACCAGGATCCCAGTGAGGGATGGAACAACATCAAGGGGCAAGATACTCTTGTCCTCCATTGCTAGAACAAAGCATGACTTCAGGACTTGTTTTGAAAGAGATCATTTAAGCTATTGCTGGCTTTTCTACATAAAACCAACAAGGAGACTCCAGGTTTGTCAAATAAGAACTAAACAGAAATGTCCCCTTTTAAAGGCAAACAATTAATAATGAACTAAACAATAAAACAAAGGAAATTTACCTTAACTAAGAATGTCTTGTACACATGGACCTTGTGGTGCCTCCTGGCTGTGGGAGGCTGGCAGTGCACCCATGATCAGGATGGCTCACTCATGATCAGGGTGGCTCATGAACAGACAACACTAAAGGTGATACACAGGTAATTAGAGTGCTAACAGAAACATGCCGCTATTACATAAAGTAATTTTGAGTTTGACAAATTCCACTACAATTGAAATGTGCACTCAAAGCAGTGCTCTTGGCCTTTGTAACCAAGAGGATCTCTGGAAATCACATTCTGAGACTATAAAACTCAAATCATTTTACTAAGAAGGAAGATTAACGAGGAATCCCCTGACAACACTTTGCTTCCCCACACTCGTGCTCTTTGGCTGCCCAACTCAGAAGATTACAGCTCATTTGGAGCATCTGCAGCTGCATCTAAACAGTGGATGGCTACTTTGGTCAGAGCCAAGAGCAAATCCATGAGGTGATGCTCCAAATGAGCTGTAATCTTCTGAGTTGGGCAGCCAAAGAGCACGAGTGTGGGGAAGCAAAGTGTTGTCAGGGGATTCCTCGTTAATCTTCCTTCTTAGTAAAATGATTTGAGTTTTATAGTCTCAGAATGTGATTTCCAGAGATCCTCTTGGTTACAAAGGCCAAGAGCACAGCTTTGAGTGCACATTTCAATTGTAGTGGAATTTGTCAAACTCAAAATTACTTTATGTAATAGCGGCATGTTTCTGTTAGCAGGGAGCAAGGCTTGCACTGTGGGAGTAGAACTTGGGTGGAGAGAACATCGAATCATTTACACTTCTGCTTCCTTCAGCTTTGCCTTTCCTCTGCCCACTTTTAAAAAGACTGGAGTCCCTTAATCACCATTTGTTTTACCGCAGCTCATCCTCGAAGTCTTGGCCTTTATTGTGGTAATGCAACCAATACAATTAAATAATAGTAATATACATCCTTGTTGAAAGGATATGCAAAGAGTGACCATTTCTTCTGGTGGGAGGAGTTCAGAAAAAGGCAAAACCTTAAGATTAGAGGCTCAGTGGTAACATCCAGAACCGCTTTGTCCATACAAAGTGCAGTCGACACCTGGAACACTCTTCAAAACATTGGTGAGACCAGGGGGAAGTTCAAAACCCATTGACTGATACTTGGTCAGCAAAAGTATAAAGAGTTACGGAACCCGGCAGGTGGATTAAATTAGGTAAGGGATTGGTAGAATGGGCTTATGGGGCTGAATGGCCTATTTCTGTTGTTTCTGTATTAAATTAGGGACAGCATAAGTAGGTCATTCAGCCCCTCAAGCTTATTCTGCCAATCTCTTACCTCAATTTAAGTGAGTGGGAAGACTGATCCAATGCATTAGTGTAGATGGGCAAAAAGGTCAGCATGGACAAGTGGGCCGAAGGGCCCGTTTCTGTGCTGTACAACTCTATGAATACTTGTGGAGATCTACATTACAATAATATAATCTAGTAAAAGAGTGAGGTGTTGCACTTTGGGAGGTCGAATGGTAGGAGAAAGTATACAGTTAATGGTAGGTCCCTTAATAGCATTGGGGTACAGAGGGATCTTGGGGTCCAGGTCCATAGTTCACTGAAAATGGCTACGCAAATGGATAAGGTGGTAAAGAAGGCATATGGAATGCTTGCCTTCATTGGTAGGGGTGTTGAGTATAAGAGTAAGGGAGTCATGCTGCAGCTGTATAAAACTTTAGTCAGACCGCACTTGGAGTATTGTATGCAGTTTTGGTCTCCCCATTATAAGAAGGATGTGGAGACTGTGGTGGGAGTGCAGAACTCCCACCACAGTCCAGGATCCAGTCCACACACTAATCCAGGATGCTGCCTGGATTAGAACATATGAACTATAAGGAAAGGTTGGACAAACTTGGAATGTTCTCCCTAGGCTGTGGGGAGACCTGATAGAAGTTTTTAAAATTATGAGAGCCATAGATAGGGTAGACAGTTGGAATCTTTTCCCCAAGGTAGAAATGTTAAACACCAGAGGACATGCTTTTGAAGTTAGAGGGGGGAAGTTTAAAGGTGATGTGAGTGGCAGGTTTTTTTTAAACACAGAGAGTGGTAGGTGCTTGGAATAGGTTACTAGGGGTAGTGGTGGAAGCAGGCAGTTTGGTGGAGCTTAAGAGGCTTTTAGATGAATATGAAGGGAATGGAGGGATATGGATGATACACAGGAGGACATTTAGTATAAATTGGCATCAAGATTGGTACAACATTGTGGGCCAAATGGCCTGTCTAGCGCTCTACTGTTCTATGTTCTATATTTAAAACCCCCATAATACACCCCAGTTCACATCACCTGCAGTGTGTAAGGGGGTCCTCTTCACCTTGCTCTCCACATCCCAGATACCTGGGCTGACTTTGAGAAGAAACTGGATAATTTCTGGATTGCCCTCACGGCAAGCGATGTGGAAACAGTTCCAACCATCCTTGTTTTTCAGGGTCAGGTTTGCTCCAGAATCAATCAGGTCTTTAATCACCTCGAGGTTCTTTCTTGTGCAAGCCATCATCAGTGGTGTCCTGCAAGGTGAAAAGAAAAATTACCTTGTGCACTTGAAAGACTTCCCTCTCTCTCAACCATCACAGATCAATGGGTAAGTGTAACACTTGGCACAATACAATGTTGACTTCAACTTATGTAACTCCATCTCAGGTAACAAAACATTCCAATGTGCTTCACAGACTTTATTCTCCAACTTTTTGAAAATACTGAAGACAAAAGAAAAAACCTTCCCTCTTCTACCTATCACCTCTCAGCTTCGTACATCACTCCGTTTCATCCCCCCCTCCCCCAACCACCTACCTTTCCCCCTCACCTGGACTCGCCCATCACCTGCCAGCCTGTGCTCCTCCCCCTCCCCCGATCTTCTTATTCTGGCTTCTGCCCTCTTCCTTTCCAGTCCTGATGAAGGGTCTTGACCCGAAACGTTGACTGTGTATTTCCCTCCATGGATGCTGCCTGACCTGCTGAGTTCCTCCAGCATTTTGTGTGTGTCATTGAGACAAAAGACAGTGTACATGCTAGAATCTAGAAGAAAAACAGAACCTGGAAGAACTCAATGGACCAAGCAACATCTGTGGAGGCAAAAGGTGTAAGTTGACGCTCTGGAGTAGAGACTCTGCATCAGGACCTACTGATGTCGGGTCTTGACCCGGAATGTTGGCTTACATCTTTTCTCTCCACAGATGCTGCTTGATCCCCTGAGTTCTTCCAATGTTCTGTTTTTTTGTTTTCTAAGCACTGTTCATGTTTGATTGTTCTCATTGGGGGGGTCTACACCACACAGTGACAGACAGATACAGCACAGAAACAGGCCCTTTGGCCCCCTGAGTCCACACTGACCATCAACCACCCAGTTACACTAATCATACATGAACCCCATTTTTTATTTTCCCCACAATCCCATCAACTCCCCACAGATTCTACCACCCAGCTGAAGACCAGGGGCAATTTGCAGTGGCCAATTAACCTACCAACCTGCACGCCTTTGAGATGTGGGAGGAAACCGGAGCACCCAGGTAGAATCCACGAGATCACGGGAAGAACATGCAAACTCTACATGGTTGGTATCTAAAGTCGGAATCGAACCTGGCACTGAGGCAGCGACTCTACATGCTGCACCAGTGTGCCTTGCCACATATTCTGAAGAAATATTCCAGAAAGCTCTCTGTCAACTGGATTGCTTTGTTGGCAGTTTCCAGTGACTGTAGTGTTTTGTGTTTTTTGTCAAAGTTGCACTAGAGCACCACCTAGTGTCTGCCTATTCTAAGCACAGGGAGCAAAAACAAACTGCTGGTGAAACTCAGTGGGTCAGGCAGCCTCTCAAGTTCAAGTTTCAAGTTCAAACTTATTGTCATGTGTGTACATACCCAGGGTAGAAATGCCATGAAAATTATTGGTATTGGTTTATTATTGTCACTTGTACCAAGGTACAGTGAAAAACTTGTCTTGCATACCGTTCGTACAGATCAATTCATTACACAGTGCATTGAGGTAGTACAGGGTAAAAACAATAACAGAATACAGAGTAAAGTGTCACAGCTACAGGGAAGTGCATTGAGGGTAGACAATAAGGTGCAAGGTCACAACAAGGTAGATTGTGAGGTCTAGAGTCATCTCATTCAATGGTCTTATCACCGTGGGATAGAAGCTGTCCTTGAGCCTGGTGGTACGTGCCCTCAGGCTCCTGTATCTTCTGCCTGATGGGAGAGGAGAGAAGAGAGAATGACCCGGGTGGGTGGGGTCTTTGATTATGCTGGCTGCTTCACCTTGCAGCAGCAGCAGCAGCAGCATAGTACGTAAGATATTTGTTTATTAGTCACATGTACACAGAAACACACAGTGAAATGCATCTTTTTGCGTTACTGAGAATGTGCTGGGGGCAGCCCGCAAGTGTCGCCACTCTTCCGGTGCCAACATAGCATGCCCACAGCTCCTAACCCGTACGTCTTTGGAATGTGGGAGGAAACCAGAGCACCCAGAGGAAACCTATGCAGACACGGGGAGAACGTACAAACTCCTTACAGACAATGGCCAGAATTGAACCCGGGTCACTGGCGCTGTAATAGCGTTATGCTAACCACTACACTATCGTGCCTGCAGAAGGAATAGTGCCAGCCTGGAGCTCCAGAGAAGGAATGAAGATTTCAATGGGAGGAAGGGAATTTTAAATGAGATATTGACGGGCCCAGATCCAAAATGGATCATTCAGAAAAAGGCTAACGGGTGTGTATTTATACAGGATATTTCACACAATCCGGAGGCCCCCCTTAGAAGCCGCTTACAACACATGGAATATTTTTGGAATGGAACCCCTGTTAAGATAGAAGTCTTGGTATATCGCAAACTGCCAAAAACAGCAACAAAGTATTTTTATTTCCTTTTGAGGATGTGTGGGCAGCATTGGCATTTATTGTTCCCAAACTAAGGTGGCAGGTGAAATTCAACCACACTGGTGGATCTGGACATATAGGCCAATTCAGAATGGCAGATTCCTTCTCTTAATCAAATGGATTTTTACAACAATCTGCCTGTTTCATGGTCACCATTGCTGATAGTGTATTTTTTAATTGCAGCTATATTTAATTAAGTAAACTTAACATCCCCCACTACTATGGAGAGATTCAGTAGACCAGATCTCTGGTTGCTTGTCCAGTAACTTAATCACTACACTACGTTACCAGATCAACTGAGGATAAGCAGTGACTGGGTCACTGGGAAAAATCACCTGCTATTCCTTGCCATGGGATCTTTTGCACCCAGCAGGAAGTGTAGAAAGTAGGGTGTTATATCCACCTGGGGAGTGAAAACAGCTAATAATACAGGAAAACTTCCACAAGAGGCAGAGCAAATGAGACTTAGATAAGGCACAAGAACACAAGAAACTAGCAGCAGGAGTAAGCCACCAACTCCCTCAAGCCTGCCCCACCATTCAATATGATCATGGCTGATATGCCCCAGACCTCATCGTGCAAATATTTCTCTCTCACCATCTTAAATACACCTAATGATCTGGCCTCCACCATCCTCAGAAGCAGAGAATCTCAGAGATTCACTGAGAGAAGAAATTTCTATGTACTTCAGTTTTAAATGACCAGCCCCTCATAGAACATAGAATGTTACAGCACAGTACAGGCCCTTTGGCCCACAGTGTCGTGCCGACATTTTACCCTGCTCTAATATCTGTCTAACCCTTCCCTCCCACATAGCCTTCCATTTTTCTATCATTTATGTGGCACATCTTGTTATCTTGCAACTATGTCCCTTTGTCTGAGATTCTCCCACTAGGGAAAACATCTCAACATCAGTCCAAATATAGGGTCTCGTTCTGAAACATTGAATGTCCATTTCCCTCCATAGATGCTGCCTGACTTGCTGAGTTCCTCCAGCATTTTGTTTGTTGCTCCAGATTCCAGCATCTGCAGTCTCCTAACATAGAAAATAGAACATTACAGCACAGTACAGGCTCCTCAGCCCACAACGTTGTGCCTACATTTTACCCTGCTCTAAGATCTATCTAACCCTTCCCTCCTACATAGCCCCCCCATTTCCCTATCATTCATATGGCTATTTAAGAGTCTCTTAAATATCCCTAATATATCTGCCCCCATAATCTCTGCCGGCAGTGCATTCCACACACCCACCATTCTGTGTAAAAAACTTACCCCTGACATCCCCCTTATATCTTCCTCCAATCACCTTAAAATTATGTCCCCTCGTGTTAGCCATTGTCGCCCTGGGAAAAAGTCTCTGACTGTCCACTTGATCTATGCCTTTTATCATCTTGTACACCTCTATCAAATCACCTCTCATCCTCCTTCTCTCCAAAGAGAAAAGCCCTAGCTCACTCATCCTATCCTCATAAGACATGTTCTCCAATCCAGGCAGCATCTTGGTAAATCTCCTCTTCACCCTCTCTAAAGCTTCCACATCCATCCTATAATGAGGTGACCAGAACCGAACACCATACTCCAAGTGTGGTCTAACCAGAGTTCTACAGAGCTGCAACATCACCTCACGGCTTTTGAGTCTCAACACCTACCTTGCCCTCTTAGGATCTTATGTTTGAATATAAGGTCACCCCTCATTCTTCTAAACTTCAAGGAATACAGACCCAAACCATCCAGCCTCTCTTGATAGGCCAGAAGGTACACCTATAGCTCCTCTAGAAGCACATTGTCAAACAGTGGCGCCCTCACCAGTCAGCTTTCTTCAAAGCGTCCACCCTGGCACCTCTTGCAATCAGGTACCTCAGGCACTCTCTGTGACCCATGGACGCTGCCTCATGCAAGGCTCGCTTGTAATCGCTGTTCATCAGCTCCACATCAGCTCCAAGCTCCTCCACCAGGTACTTCAGGATCTCCAGGTGTCCACGCCTGGCTGCATAATGTAGCGCGGTGTCACCCGAGCGCCCAAAGTGCCCCTTTACCATGGCAGTCCTGACACTCTCACACTTGCACACTTCTTCTTTAAGGAGGTGAAGGTTCCCTTCTTGGATCAGTCTGAGGAGGTGCTTGACTTGGTCCTCCTGGGCCATCCTACCGAATAGTTTTAAGTAAATATATGTTCAGATTAAACAAAAAGCTGCTAAAAAGAGTATTTAATGTCTTGCAAAGACAGTAAACCAATTCATTTGCTGCTTCAACGGATTCTCATTCTGATGGGCTATTATGTGAAACCTTGCCTCTCCTGAGGTTCATTGATTCCTCCCGTGGAGTTGGGACCCCTTGGTACCTGATCCCGGAGGGCAATACTCATGTCTTAACACTCGGCACAGGGAGATTCATAACAGGCAACCTTCTGCTGACTGCCTCAATCCAACATCACATGCTCTTGGATTTCAGCTCCTCCTCCAGACTCCCGGTGACCGACCACAATCTTGCCCAGGATTAAACATTCACATCGCTCAGAGTAAAGTAAAAGGGCAGTTTAATGTTTTGGTGATTAGGGCATACTTTGTTCACTCAGGACCTCAAATAATTGGGATTAAAAAAAAACCTACCAAGCTCCGCTATTTAAAAGTGAAACGAATAGAGAACAGATATTTTCATTCACACAAGAATCAACATTCACAGAGGATCTCTTCGAAATGAGTTAACATTTGTAAGGGATTCCCTCGGAGTGTGCACCAATGTTGCAGGGGATTGTCTAGTGGTTTACTTTGTTTGCAGAGGGTCATCAGGAGTGTATCAATATTTGTGGGCAATCCTGGTCAATGTCCAGAGTCCCCTAAAAGTGCAACAATGTTTGCAAGGGACTCCCTGGAGGTGCGTCATTACTCGCGGGGATGCCCTAGAAATGTCTCAATCTTTGCACATGCTATGCAGAGAGAGAAAGAGACGCTTGAAAACTGCAAGTTGCAACCAACAAACAAGTACGAGTTCCAAGAAATCCGTGAAAAGTACGTAGTTGTCCCAGAATGAGACTTAATTGCTAAACAAGATCCCACCTCCTTCCTCTGCCTGATTGGTAAAGCACAGCCAATGGCTCTTCTTGAATGGCGATCTAGTGTCGTCAATCAGAGTCTGGCTTCCGTGAATGAGATTGGAGTGAGCTGCGGGAAGATGGAGGGCAGATCTTATTTAGCGGGTGTCAGTTATAGCTGGCCTTGGGAAAATGATAGTGCAACTGCTTTAACATGTTTCAGAAGATGAATTGGGGGTGGGCTGGGTGGAGTTTAAACCCCATACTGGTTGCACAATGTAAGTACAGAGTGCTTTTATAGTCAGTAGCAGATTGTCTTGGCTTGATGTCCCATGGTACTCGTTGTGAACGAATCCCAGGCAATGATATTCTACTGCTGAGCGGGTCAATGAAGGCAAAACAAAGGGAATATTCAACATTTCAAATTCCAGTTCTAACCAAGGGTTTTCGACCTGCAGCGTTGACCCCGTTTTTCTTTCTATACCTGCCGTTTTTGCTTTGGGTATTTGAAATTGTTTTGGGAGTCAGACGGGGGAGTGTGTCCAGAAGTAACGTTGGTACTGAGTGGAGGGGATTGGTTATAGCCTTAGAATTACACGTTAGGGCCTGGAACTAGGTTATCTGGCGCTTTAGATAATTATGTCACAAGGATGAAGCCATTGGGCCAAAGAATAGCTATATAGACTCATCCCCCTTCACTGCTCTTATTCCAAAGCCTTTATTGAATCATAGAAAGGTTACCACGCAGAAGAGATCCCTTTGGTCCATCCTACCCATATTGATCAAAAAGTATGACCCAGCCTAATTGCATCTTCAGCATTTGGTCTATCACCCTGCCCATAAGGGCTCTTCACTGACACGTTCAGGTATTGTACAAATGTAATGAATGTTTCTGCCTGTACCGCCCTTTCAAGGAATGAGTTCCAGACCCCCTTGCATCCCCTGGGTGGAAAGAATGTCCTTGTCTCTCTAATTTTACCAATTCTATGCCCCCCTTGTTCTTGACCCTTCTGCTAAGGGGAATCAGGCCTTCCTATTTACTCTAGCCCCTTATAATTTTATACACCTCAAATCAGTCTGTCTTTACTCTCCAAAGAAATAAGCCCTCACTGATAGCTATAATTTTAGAGTCCAGACAACATCCATGTAACTCTCCTCTGCACCTTCTTCAGAGCAACCTCAAGTTTCCTGGAATAAGGTTACCAGTACCCAGCTGTGACCTAACTAGTGTGTACCTTGTTCCAGTGTTCCCCCCCACCCTTTGTCTGATATTTGAAAAAACACCCATAAACCATTACCTTTTCACTGCCACTGACACAATTTAGGTTCAAGTTTGCCACTCTCCCTTGGATCCCCTCCTTCCTGACTCAACTCCATCAGCACTGCTCTCGATTCCCTCCTCCCGCAAGTGCTTACCTAACTTTGCCCTGTGTTTATTGATAAACTCTGCTTCAGTCACTCCCTGTAGATGAGGTCCGTGTGCTCACTACTTCTGAATTCCCAATTTAATATTTTGGTGACCGAGTTAAATCCTCTTGCTAAGTAGTAAACATGGCTCATATTTGGTATAAAGAAAAACCGACAGTTTAAACGCACATAAGTAACCTACACAACCCTTAATCTCTAAATTTCTTTTTCCACTACCCTTTATCATCATATGTGTAAATCAGAATTTATAAGAACAAAGGAATCACCTTTGCAGTGACCCATGCTGTGGTGATTATTCAGACGCTGCTTGGCCCAGGTCTTCTACCTGAAATGTTAACTCTGTCTCTCTTTCCACGGATGCTGCCTGTTCTACTGAGCATTTCCATCCAGCGTTTTCTGTTTTTGTGACTATTTTGTAGAGATGGTTTTGCTTTTACTGAAAAGGGAAAAATTTGCAAATCTCTGGGGGTAAGTGCAGAGGGATGCGACAGATTGGATTGGTCTTACAAAAGCATGATGGGGCAAAGGGCTTCCTTCTGTGCTGTATGATTTTATATGTCTGCAGTCCTCAATCTCTGTCATTGCTGGAATCCCCATATTTATACTTCCCAATGTGGGGAATGGGAGGATACTCTTGCCACTTCCCTCTTTACCCTGGTTTGCTGGAGAAAATTGTTACTGCCCTACTGCTATCTGGCTGTGGCCAACCAGTTGGTGTAGACCTTGCATTGTGCTAGAAGTTGTCTGATCAATCCCCTAAATAGCTGAGCCACTGGAGATTTAACATAATTTTTAAATTAATTTTACAGCTTATATACCCTAAACCACTGGAGCAGCAGTGTGAGTTACATTAAAATGACTCAGTGTAAGTCCAACTGTTTCCTTGAGAATTGAATTAATGTTTGTTCTGCTTAAGATATTTGATCTGCTATTAAATGAGTATAGAATGGGTGAATAATTAATTTAGGAAAAGTGAAGACAAATGAAGTGAAGCCCGAATTTTAAAATTCCCATCTTTGATTTGAGTGAACTAGATTCAAAAATCTTTAGCTGTGCACAATAGTTATTTTAAATTCTGAAGTAGAATAAAATAAAGGCCATTTTTCAATCAAAAAAGCTTGTGTTACTCTGATAATCCTCTCTACTCATTTCTGTCCCATTCAACTGCAGTTTGCATTGAATATTCCATTCTGAATTATTTTGAGGTCAATTGTTCACCCTCATATTTATTCTGCAACCATCAATCCCAAGCCTAATCAGATAATAGTCTCTCTTTTCTAGCATTGGAATGAAGTGGCCAGTGCACAGTTGAGCTGCTTTTTTCTGAGGTGTCTGTATCTTTCCATATGTTGAGATCTGCTTATTCTGTACATTTGGAGCCCAGTTCTTAATGCATTGATGCCCTTGGCTCTTCCACTGCTTTGGTGTATGTTAGAGTTACCTTGAAGAAAAGCAGGGAATTCAGGACATAATTCCTTTTTCAACCAATGTTACCCAGAAACAATGGACTGGTCATTTATTTATCTCATTAATTAGATCTTTGAGTGTAGTATGGCTGCCACATTTGTTGTTGTGCTTTAATATTGTAGATGAAGTACTATGAGATCATTTTGAGAGAGAGGACTATGAAAATACATGCATGTCTACACCTTTCACAGCCTCTGCTTTTTACAGCCAGTGGTGATCCAGCCACAATACTTTAGCCACTTTATATCCAATGAAGTGCTTTTGAAGTGTAGTTACCATTTTGATATTGGAAATATGGCAGCCAATTTGTGCACAGCAAACTCCAGTGAAGGGCAATGTTAAAACGATTGGATAATTTGTTTTAACAAGGGATAATTTTTCCCAGGACTCTTGAAATAATGCACTGGAATATTTTTACTTTGAGTGACAGGTTTTGGTTTACTATTCTGTTTGAAAGATGACACCTCTGTCAGTGCAACACTCTGGCATTGTGAGCTTAAATTTTATGTTGAGTTTTCTGGTGTACAGCAGGTACCACACTGTGCCAATAAGGCAATACAGTTGTTCCTTCATTTATGAAAAGGATGAGTTTCATTAAGTGAAGAAGGCTGGGTGAAATTCATCGTGGTTTTTTAGTGGGCTGCATTCCTGTGGATGGAGAGTGTGCTCTGAACATTACAGCAAACAATTGCTTTGCAAATGAATGACACGGAGTCAAAGGCTTACAGCAAAAATTTGTTAGTAAAATGTTTGTGAATTAAGGAATACCTGCATCTAAAGTTTTTAATATTATTTGATATTTTTCATCTGTACAGATAGACGAGGCAAGCGGAAACGTCTTGCTCCCTCAGACTGCTGGTCTTTGAGCAACAGTAGTGTGGGTGCCTTCTCACTGACCCAACCATTCAGCTATATGGGCACTGGCAGAGATTTACATAGGGGCCTTTACCCGAGGAACCGGAAAACAGCAAGCCAATTATGCCCTCTCCAAAGACAGCCGGCGGGCGATGCTAACAGGCTCTCAGAGAATGCAACCAGTGGTAAAGTCAATATTGGCCAGTCACACTCTGAGGTGGATTTTGTTTTCGACCTCAGAGATTTTCTTTCCAGTGACTTGTCCATTGAAAATGACGTGTTTGTTCTGAATTCAAACTCCAGTAGAGAACGACCTGTGTTGTCACTGGGATGTTCAAACAAGAATGATGATGTTGGATGGGACGGCTCCACAAGGAACCGAGAAAATGCCAGGGCGACTTTCCAGCAGAATAGCATGAGAACTGGGGTCATTGGTGCTGAACTGGAGATTGATCCGCTCCCTGACTCCTACTTTGGATTGTTGGGATGCACAGGCTCCCACACGCAGCCTTCCGGACACATCAGCCAGCTCCCAGACGAAATTCTCAGGGCCGTATTCTCTCACCTGCCAGCAGTGGACTTGTACAGCTTCAGATTGGTCTGTCAACAATGGCGACGTGTTCTCAGTGACCCAATGGTAAACCTTGGCTTCTCCTTATTTCAGTCAGAGTGCAATGTGCTTTCTTATACATTCCTTCCCACCTCCTGCAGGCATTGATTCCAGAACAGGGATACAGAATTGGTTGCTTCCTAAAGCAGGCTCTAGTTCTCCAGCTGAGAGGACAGCAGATAACCATTTCCCACACAACTCCAGCAACCTGGATTCTATCCTGATTTCTGGTGCTGTCTGTGTGGGGTTTACAGATTCTCCCTGTGACCATGTGGGTTTGTCCCACCTACTCCGGTTTTTTCCCTTTCTAGTACTTGGCAATGAACCTGGTCAGGTGACAGACCTCTCAGTGGGTGACCATTTCAGAGATAGTGACCACAACTCCCTGACTTTTAGCATAGCCATGGACAAGGGTAGGAGAAGATGATATGGGAAAGTTTTTAATTGGGGGAGGGCTAATTACAACGGTACTCGGCAGGAACTTTGGAGTGTAAACTGGGAACAGATGCACTCAGGGAAATACACAGCAGAAATGTGGAGGTTCCTTAGGGAACACTTGCATGGGGTTCTGGATATGTTTGCCCCACTGAGAAAGGAAAAGGATGGCAGGGTAACGGAACCATGGTTGACAAGAGAGGTGAAACGTTTAGTGAAGAGGAAGAAGGAAGCATACTTAAGGTTTAGGAAGCAAAAATCAGGCAGGGCTCTTGAGAATTTTAAGGGAGCCAGGAAGAAGCTTAAGAAGGGACAGGAGAGCTAGAAGGGGAGATGAGAAGGCCTGGGCGAGTAGAACTAAGGAAAACCCCAAGGTATTCTACACGTACGTGACGAACAGGAGGATGACTAGAGTTGAGGGTAGGACCGCTCAGGGATAAAGAGGGAAACGTGCTTGGAGGCGGAGGAGGTAGGGGAGGTCCTTAATGAATACTTTGCTTCAGTGTTCAATAGGGAGAGGGACTTTGATGAATGTGAGGTCAGCATAGAACAGGCTAATGTGCTGGAGCATGTTGAGGTTAAGGAAGAGGTAGTGTTGGAGCTTCTGAAAAACGTTAGTCCCTGGGGCCGGATGTGATATACCCCAGGTTACTAGGGGAAGTGAGGTAAGAGATTGCTGGGGTGTTGACGATGATATTTGCTTCCTCCCTGGCTACAGGAGTGGTACCAGAGGATTGGAGGATGGCAAATGTTGTTCCATTGTTCAAGAAAGATAATAGGGTTAATCCTGGGAACTATAGACCAGCGAGTCTTGCGTCAGTGGTGGGCAAGCTATTGGAGAAGATTCTTAGGGACAGGATTTAAGAGCATTTGGAGAAGCATAGTCTTATTAGGGATAGTCAGCATGGCTTGCCTCATGAGCCTAAATGAGTATTTCGAGGAGGTGACAAAACAAATTGATGAAGGTAGAGTGGTGGATGTGGTGTATATGGACTTTAGTAAGGCATTTGACAAGGTTCCCCATGGTAGGCTCATCCAGAAAGTCATGAGGCATGGGATCCGTGGAGACTTGGTTGTGTGGATTCGGAATTGGCTTGCCCACAGAAGGCAGAAGGTGGTAGTAGATGGAGAGTATTCTGCCTGGAGGTTGGTGACTAGTCATTTTCCGCAGGGATCCATTCAGGGACCCCTGTTCTTTGTGATTTTTTATAAATGACTTTGATGAGGAAGTGGAGGGATGGGTTAGTAAGTTTGCAGATGACACAAAGATGGGAAGTGTTGTGGATAGTGTAGAAGGTTATCATAGGTTACAACAGGATATAGATAGGATGCAGAGTTGGGTGGAGAAGTGGCAGATTGAGTTCAATCCAGGAAAGTGTGAAGTGATGAAAAACACTGTGGTGCTGGAGGAACTCAGGCCAGGAGAAAAGCAGGCGGTCAACGTTTCGGGTCAGGACCCTTATTCAAGACTGAAGATAAGAAATGGGGAAGCCCGATATATAGGAGAGAAAAGCAGAGCAGTGATAGGTGGACAAAAGAGGGGAGGGGGGTAGGCATAAGGTGGTGATAGGTAGATGCAGGTAAGAGATAGTGATAGGCAGGTGAGGAGGAGGAGGGGAGAGCAGATCCACCAGGGGATGGGGATGAGTGACTGTTTCACAGAACACCTGCACTCTGTCCGTAACCGTGATCTGCAGTCCTTTCAGGTGAGACAGAGATTCACCTGCACCTCCCTTAATATTATCTACTGCATTCGGTGCTCAAAATGTGGCCTCCTCCACATTGGTGAGACCAAACGCTGACTAGGTGACCATTTCGCTAAACACCCGCTCTCCATCTGCACCTTTGACCCATCCCTCGGTGTATCTGCTCTCCCCTGGGAAGTGTTGATGGGAAATTGGTGGGGGGGGGGGGGGGTTAGGGAAATTTAGTGGGGACATGTTAGCGAACATGGACTTGATAGGCCAAAATGGTTTCCTTCTATGTCGTATGGAAGTTCACGAGGACAGTTAGATTTCCCTATGATTAAGGCGGATTGATACAACAGATGTAAAAGAGATGTTTCTACTTGTGTGTGAGATGATGAACTAGGGGCTATAACCACTAACGTCCAAAGTGTTCAGCAGGTAAGTCAACATCTGTGGAGAGAGAAAGAGAGTTAACTTTCCATTGGAACTGGGAAAGTTAGAAGTGAATTACATTTTAAAATGCAGAGAAAGGGATAATATGGTGGAAGGCAAGAGGGATTAAATGACGAGGTGATGGAGTTGGGTGAAAAAAATATCAGTGAATAACTACCGGTCAATCTGGAGGAGGTGTAAATGGAAGGTTAAAAATTATCTCAAATTACTGGAAGAAAAAACTGTAAATGAGTAAAAGCTAGAAATGCTGTTGGGCAGGCCGCAGCTGTGAGAAGAGAAACCGAGTCAACGTTTAGGTTCTGATGACCATTAACTCTATTTCTCTCTTTGCAGATGCCGCTTGACCTGCTGAGTGTTGTCAGCCTTTTTTGTTTTTATTTCAGATTGCCTGCATCTGCAGGTTTTTGCTCCTCAGTGCTGAGGACGTGAAATGCAAAGGCTGAATGATTTTCCGAAATCATTGAACTTTGTTTTGACTGCCGTGTGTCTCTGATGTAATGCAAATCTTGCTGATCTTGCATTCAGTGCGGAACCACTTTTATGTGCAACCACTTTTGGTCGTCTTAACTTGTTTTCACAGTTTGTACCATGGAAGAAGCTTTACTATCGATACAGGAAGGGAGAAGGAAGTGCTGTGATGGAAATTGACAAGATTCTGAAAGCAAATAATATCACAAAGGGTGATGAAATGTGTGTGTTAAATCTTATAAGGTGAGTGTTTGGTGTCAGTATTCCAAATCAGTATCATAAGCCTTGTTACCAGGACCACTTAATTGGACAGAATTGAGAGAGAAAGAATCAGCAGCAGGGTCAACTTGCCTGGGACACTTTGTTTTTGAGAGGTGACTTAACAGAAGCCTTTAAAATTCTGAAGGAGGTTGATAGAATGGACCCAGAGGTAGTATTGTGTAGGCCACTCCTAGGGGCTGTACATACAAGATAGCTACGAATAACTCCAATAGAGAATTTTGAGAAGAAACCTCTTTATATAGAGTGACAGTGTAGAGCTTGCCTTCTCAAGGATTGTGTGAAGGAGAGGGTGCAGGTGCAATGAAGTACGTCTGTGCTGAATCATGAAGGGGCAGGAGAATATACTGGTGTGTTGAAAAACATTTCCATTCATGTTGCAGCTTTTAATATAGCAAAAATATGCTATATGCATCATTAGAGTATTATCATACATTGATGATGAGCTACATGTGGTGAGGGCAGATGACAAGACTTTTTTACAATTCCTTTATCAGAAGTAGATGTTATATAGTACAGAAACAGGCCCTTCGGCCCAACTTGTCTGTGCCTACCTAAGCTGGTCCTATTTCCCCACATTTGGCCCATAAACCTTCCCTGTCCATATACCTGTCCAAATGTCTTTTAAACGTTTTAATTGTGTCCACCTCTACCACTTCCTCTGGCAGCTCATTCCACGTACGCACCACCCTCTGTATGAAAAAGTTGCACCCTCAGGTCCCCTTTAAATCTTTCCCCTCTCACCTTAAATCTATGCCCTCTAGTTTTAGACGCTCCTACACTTGGAAATAGACTGTGACCATTCACCTTATTAATGCCCCTCATTATTTTATGCCCCTCAGCCTCTTAAACTCCAGGGAAAAAATGCCCCAGCCCATCCAGTCTCTCCTTATAACTCAAGCCCTCCAGTTCCGGTAACATCCTTGTGAATCTTTTCTGCGCCCTCTCCAGCCTAATGACATCCTTCCTACAGCTAGGTGACCAGAATTGCTACCATACTCCAAGCTTGGTCTCACTAACTTCTTGTACAGCTGTAACATGACGTCCCAACTCTTGTACTCAGTGCCCTGACCGATGAAGGCAAGCATGCCAAACGCCTTCTTCACCATCCTGTCTACCCATGTCACCACTTTCTGGGAACTATGTACTTGTACCCCTAGGTCTCTCTGTTCTACAACACTCTCCGGGGTCCTGACAGTTATTGTGCAAGTCCTGCCCAGGTTTAACTTCCCAAAATGCAATGCTTGGCACTTGTCCAAGTTAAATTCCATCTGCCATTCCATGGCCAACTTTGCCAGTTGATTTATATCCTGTTGTAACCTTAGGTAACCTTCTTCACTGTCCACTATACCACCGCTTTTGGAGTCATCTGCAAGCTTGCTAACCTTGCTAACTGTATTCCCTACCAACTCGTCAATATGGATGATGAACAACAGTAGACCCAATACTGATCCCTGTGGCACACCGCTGGTCACAGATCTCCAATCTGAAAAACAACCCTCCACTATCAGCCTCTGACTCCTTCCACCAAGCCCATTTTGTCTCCATTTGGCCAACTCACATGGGATCCCATGTGATCTAACCTTCCGGACCAGCCTGCCATTCGAGACCATATCAAAGGCCTTGCTAAAGTCCATTTATAGCCATGGGAGGGTGGTGATGAGCTGCTGTGTTGAACCTCTGCAATCCTTCTGGTGAAGCACTTGTTGGGTGGAGGGTTCCAGGATTTACACCAAGCAGTGCTGAAGCTGAAAGAATGGCAATACATTTCCAAGTAAAGGTCATGTGCAACATGGAGGGGAATCTGCAAGTGGTGGTGTTCCCATGTATCTGCTGCACTGCTAAATGTTAGAGTGCTGTGGGTTGGGAAAGTGCTGTTGAGTAGCCTTGACGAGTAATTGTGGTACATTTTGTAGTTGGTACTTCCTCTTCAGTCATGGTGTGCTGGTGATGGGGGTGAGTGAATATTTAGGCTGATAAGTGGAGTCATGGGAATTGGAATTGATTTATTATTGTCACATGTACCAAGGTACAGTGGAAAAACTTGTCTTGCATACCATCCATACAGATCAATTCAGTACACAGTGCACCGAGGTAGTACAAGGTAAAACAATAACAGAATGCAGAATAAAGTGTAACAGTTACAGAGAAAGTGCAGTGCAGGCAGACAATAAGGTGCAAGGTCACAACGAGGTAGATTGTGAGGTCAAGGGTCCATCTTATCGTACTAGGGAACTGTTCAATAGTCTGAGAGAGTGTGAGTTGGCCACTGGTGAGTGATAAAGTGGACGGAGGACAGGTGAAGGGGCTAAATGTATAAAATTGCTGCCTTCAGAAAAGGGAGCGTGTAAATTTAAATTGTCTGCCACAACAGCCAGAACTTCAATTCCACATCCCACTCCCATAATGACCTGTCTATCCATGGCCTCCTCTACTGCCACGTTGAGGCCAGATGCAGGTTGGTGGAATAATACCTCATATTCTGCCTTGAGAGTCTCCAACCTGATGACCTCACCATCGATTTCTCCAACTTCCAGTAACCCCACCCCTTCTTTTTCTTTCCCCCCCACTCATTTGTCTTCCCTTATTCCCGTGGCTCCCTTCCCCTGCCTTGATGACTTGCCCATCTCCTCTCCTCCCCTCCTCCATCCATTCCATGGTCCACTGCCCTCTCCTACCGGATTCCTCCTCCTTCAGCCCTTTGCCTCTTCTACCTACCATCTCTCAGCTTACTGCATCTTGCCACCTCCCCACCCACCTCCCTTCCCCCCTCACCTGGACTCGCCTATCCCCTGCCTGCGTGTGCTCCTCCCCCTCCCCCCACCTTCTTATTCTGGCTTCTGCCCTCTTCCTTTTCAGTCCTGATGAAGGGTCTCGGCCCAAAACGCTGACTGTGTATTTCCCTCCATGGATGCTGCCTGACCTGCTGAGTTCCTCCAGCACTTTTTGTGTATTGCTCCAGATTCCAGCACCTGCAGAATTTCTTGTGTCAACATCTATGTAACTGTGGGGAGTAGGAAGTACCATTAAGACTTCCCAGATGAAGACCAATGATACATTATGTTTTTCCTGTTTTTACCGACTTCCTAGTACTTATGGATTTCTTTTTTTAATTAGATATGTGGCATCTTTCCAGCATTGGAGATCTGTAAACTCTGAAGCTGTCTTGAATTGTCTTAAGGACCACCCCCTCTTCAATCAGTCCAAATTATGTGTGAGCCATACCCTTCTGGATGTCATCAGAGCAGCCAGGGTATGTTTACCATGGGGATTTCCTCACTTCTGCCAGTGTTGCCTTATTTTGAGCAAATAAAAATAAAATTACGGTGCGAGTTTTTCTCCAAGGAATGGGTGTGAAGGGACTCCCGAGGCCTATGAAATGTGCCTCATCCAGGTGGTGATGATTGATTCTGACCACCCAGTCTGTCAGAGAGGCAGTAAACAAAGGAAATCTGTGACTGCTTCACAAGCATCTTTAGGAAATCGCCAAATCTTTTGGCAACCAAAAAGAATTTCAAAGCTCATTACTGCATTGTTGCAGCTAGCCAGAAATGATGAATGTGAGAAAATGAAGCAGCTGTAGGCCATTCATTCCTCCCATGTCTCGTTCCATCAATCAGTGGGATCAGGGCTGATCCCTTACCTCAGCACTCCTGTACTAACCCTATATCCCATGGTTCATTTAATATCAAAACATTCTCTCCATCTCTGGTACTCAGTTGCCTGAGCCTCTTGGGTAGAGAACTCCAAAGATTTGCTACCCTAACGGTGAACAAGTTTCTCCTATCTCTTCCCTTCACCTATCTTTGTCTCCTTCCCCCCTCCTGGCTCCATCCACCCGCTTTACACACAGGTTCCCCACACCCCATCTGGTTCCAACCGTCATTCACCTCTCCCTTCTCTGATGGTTCCGATTCTCACCTCCTTTATTTATCCGAATCCAGCTCTGGTTGTGCTTTGTGTTCCTGCTTGTCTCCCTCCAGCGGCCGTCTCCCATCTTCACACTCCCCTCCCCCATCTTGTTCCACCTGTTATGTTCTCTTTTTCCTCTCTCTCTTTGTCTGTATAAGACATAGGAATAGAATGAGGCCATTCAGCCCTTCGAGGCTGCTGCGCCATTCCATCATGGCTGATTTATTTTTCCCTCTCAACCCCGTTGTCCTGTCTTCTCCCTGTAACCTTTGAAGCCCTTACTAATCCGGAATCTATCAACCTCCGCTTTAAGTATACCCAATGACTTGGTCTCCACAGCCGTCTGTGGCAATAAATTCCACAGAGATTCACCACTGTCTGGCTAAAGAAATTCCTCCTCATCTCTGTTCTAAAGGGACGTCCTTCTATTCTGAGGCTGTGCCCTCTGGTCCTAGACTCTCCCACCACTGGAAACATCCTCTCCACATCCACTCTATCCAGGCCTTTCAATATTCGGTAGGTTTCAATGAGATCCCCCCATCCTTCCAAACTCCAGTGAGTACAGGCCCAGAGCCATCAAACTCTCCTCATGTTAACCCTTTTACGCCCGGGATCATTCTCGAAAACCTCCTCTGGACCCTCTCCAACACCAACACATCCTTCTTTAGATATGGGGCCCAAAACTGCTCACAATACTCCAAATGTGATCTGACCAATGCCTTATAAAGCCTCAGCATTACATCCTTGCTTTTATATTCCAGTCCTCTCGAAATGAATGCTAACATTGCATTTGCCTTCCTTACTACCGACTCAACCTGCAAGTTAACTTTTAGGGAATCCTGCACTTGGACTCTCAAGTCCCTTTGCACCTCTGATTTCTGAATTCGCTCCCCATTTAGAAAATAGTCTACACCTTTATTCCTTCTACCAAAGTGCATGACCGTACACTTCCCTATGCTGTACTCCATCTGCCACTTCTTTGCCCATTCTCCCAACCTGTCCAAATCCTTCTGCAGACTCCCTGCTATCTTTGTATCATCTGCCAACTTGGCCACAAAGCCATCAATTCCATCATCCAGGTCGTTAACACATAATGTGAAAAGTAGTGTACCCAACACCGACCCCTGGGGAACCCCACTAGTCACCGGCAGCCAACCAGAAAAGGCCCCCTTTATTCCCACTCTTTGCCTTCTGCCAGTCAGCCAATCTTCTATCCATGGGAGTACCATTCCTGTAATACCATGGGCTCCTAGCTTGTTTGTCTGCCCCCATCTAAAAAAAGGTCCCGAAACGTTGACAATTTCTTTCCTCCGACAGATGCTGCCTGACCTGCTGAGTTCCTCCAGCAGATTGCTTGTTGCTCCAGATTCCAGCATCTGCAGTCTCTTGTGTCTCTTCTCAGCTCTTGTCCCGGCTAGCTGAACCTCATTTTGAGTCTGTGACCCCTGGTTCAGTGAACCTCATCCTCCTTGGCAAGCCCCGTATGAATTTTGTATGTTTCAATGAAGATGTTGTGAAAACATACCTCCCTCTCTGAAATTTTTCAAGCTCTCCATTGTACAGTTGGAAAAGAACACGTCCTCAGTGCTGCAGTAGTCTGCTCCAGATGTCATGACGTTCTGAAAATAAATGTTTTGTTGCAAATAATCCATCGTTTTCTTCAAAGCACATGCTGACCTCAAATCCCAGTGGATCCCAACATCAAAATAATTTATTCAAGATGCCTAAGCTAACCTAAGGCTTAAATAAATTGGCTGGGTGATTTTGGTCATTGCATGGAGATGATTTGGAGTGTTTCCTGGAAAATTAATTTACATTGGCCCAGGAGTGCTTTTTGTTCAGGCAACCGTATTTTCATAGTGTTTCTTCAGAGTAAGACTACCCTTCAGGACCCCCACAATACAACCAGCCCTACCCCGTCCATTGACCTCAGTGCCAACATCCTCTTCCATCCAGTTTGGCCTGGACCTCCAACTCTCCAATCAGCCCAACTCTCAGTTCTTGATCACCTCCCACTTGCATTTCCCCCTTCTCCCACCGGGTTAACAAGGTGCCAAATTCAGACTGAGTGCCTCCCTGTCCCCCAAATCTGAATCAGGTCCCTGACTTCAGGTCCCAGGCAGGAGAATTAGCACGTAGTCCATGTAGACAACGTCGACCGCCTTATCTTGATCAATCTTCCTGGTAACCTCCTCGAAAAGGTCTATGAGATTGGTTAGACATGACCTGCCACACACAAAGCCATGTTGACTATCCCTAATTAGGCCCTGTCTATCCAAATACTTATATATCCTGTCCCTCAGAATACCTTCCAATAACTTACCCACGACTGAGGTCAGACTCACCAGCCTATAATTCCCGACTTATTCTTAGAGCCTTTCTTACACAACGGAACAACATTAGCATCTGAAAGAAAATATGCCACACTCGGTCTCTGTCCATGAGGGCAAAGGAAGGGACTCCTGCTTCTGTATGCCTGGAAGATTCCCCCAGGAGATGTGGCCCCAGACTCTGAATAACTCTGCAACACTTGGTCTTGAGATTCATGTGTGAGTAATGGCGACGTGAACTTTAAACTTGCACCAAGTCTTGCCCCCTGATCAGCCCTCTTGCCTGTTGACATCAGGCCATGCTCTGCATAAGCAAAATTTCTCCTCATCGTAGTTATAAATGGCCAACTCCCTATCCTGGAGATTTTTCCTCCTTAGTTCTGGTGTCCCTACCGAGTGGTTGAGAGCGGATGTATTTGTTGGCATTCCAGTGAATAGTCTTCTGAAAATCGACATTAAAGAAACTAAATAAATGAAAGTTGTTTAAATGGAGAACACGTCAGTATCCTATCAAGGAATCTACAGGTACCAGATAGAACATAAAACCAACCTCTTATAACCGTTCTCCTATAAGGATGTTAATTTACCTACCCATTGGATGCAGAATATTTGTTCTTGTCCCTATTGGTTAGGGTGTCATTGGTGAACACCTATAGCAGGCTAGGAAGTGGATCCCATGCACTTTTGGTGCACTATATTGCTGCTGCGTTAAGCACCCAATCAGAAGATCTGGGAAAACGGTCACTGACCTGGTGAAGACACGAGAGACTGCAGATACTGGAATCTGGAGCAACCCATAAAATGCTGGAGGAACTCAACGGGTCAGGCAGCATATGTGGAGGGAAATGGACTGTCTAGGTGAAGGGTCTTGACCCTTCACTAACTTGCTCACTAACTTGGTGAAATTTACCTCTTTTTAAAAAAAAAATTATTAGGGTGGTTTGCACTCTTTTGTTTGTCCACTAAAATGCAGCCAGTGCATTTCTGGACTGCAGCTAACCTGCCTTAAAATGCCCTCTACCCAAGAAAGCTGTGCAGGTGGACTCAGTGAATACATTCAAGGCAGCAATCGAGAGGTATTTGAACTGTAAGAGAGTCACGGGATATGGGAAGAGAGTGGAAAACATTGAGGCCAAGATTGGATCTTATTGAATGGTGGAGCAGGCTCAAAGGGCCGACTCGGCTTACTGCTGTTCTTGTTGCTCATGTTTTGATGATGCACGTGGAGAAAATTGCAGCTGATTACAGCCCAGTTTGTGACCAAAACATGCGGAGGGACTTTCTAATTTGCCTGTTGTTGCCAGCTTGCTCCCATGTTTGTTCTTTATTGGACTGACTTGAAATGAAGCTTTAAACTGGAATGGCATTAGGTTTGATGACTTTGTCACATGTAAATGATGCTAGAAAAGTGACACCTGTGTGAAAGTGTTTTGCTGCTGGAGGTGCCTGGCTCATTTTTGTGGTGGGTGGGACTTCTTTTGGAAATGGACACACCAAACGTGCACAAAATAAAGAGTCATAGCGTCACAGAGTCACAAGAGTCCTACAGCACAGAAACAAGCCCTTCAGCCCATCTAGTCCATACCAGCTTGGTTTTCTGCCTAGTCCCATCTATCTGCACCCAGACCATAGCCCTCCATACCGCTCTCATGTACCTATCCAAACTTCTCTTAAATGCTACAATTGAACCCACATCCACCACTTCCGCTGGCAGCTCGTTCCACACTCGCACCACCCTCTGAGTGAAGTAGCTCCCCCTCAGATTCCCCTTAAGTATTTCACCCTAAACCTATGACCTCTAGCTCTAGTCTCACCCAAGCTGAGGGGGAAAAGCCTGCATGCATTCACCCTATCTGTACCCCTCATAATTTTGTATAATTCTATAAGATCTCCCCTCATTCTCCTGCACTCCAGGGAATAAAAGTCCTAACCTATTCAGCCTTTCCCTACAACTTAAGTCCTCAAGTCCCGGCAACATCCTTGTAAATTTTCTCTGCGCTTTTTCAAGTTTATTGATATCTTTCCTTTACGTAGGTAACCAGCACTCCACACAATACTTTTGGCTTCACAATACGTTTGGCTTCACCAACATCTTATACAACTTAAACATGACATCCCAACTCCTGTACTCAGTGCCCTGATTTATGAAGTCCAATGTGCCAAAAGCTCTCTTTACAACCCTATCTACCTGTGATGCCACACTTTGCAAGCTTTGATAGCCTTCCTCACTATCCACTACATCCCCAATCTTGATGTCATCCCCAAATTTGCTGATCCAGTTTACTACATTTTCATCTAAAGCATTAATATAGATATTAAACAACAATGGGCCCAGCACTGATCCCTGCGGCACACCACTAGTCACAGGTGTCCAATCAGAGAGACAACCATCTACTACCAATCTCTGGCTTCTCCCGCTAAGTCAACGTTTAATCCAATTGACTACTTCATCCTGAATGCCAACCTTCTAGACCAGCCTCCCATGCGGGATTTTGTCAAAGGCCTTGCTAAAGTCCACATAGAAAATATCCACTGCCTTCCCTTGATCAACCTTCCTGGTAACCTCCTCAAAAAACTCTTTATTAGATTGGTTAGACATGTCCTGCCACACACAAAGCCATGTTGACTATCCCTCATCAGGCCCTGTCTATCCAAATACTTATATATCCTGCCCCACAGAATACCTTCCAATAATTTACCCATGACTGAGGTCAGGCTCACCGACCTAGAACTTCCTGGCTTATTCTTCGAGCCTTTCTTAAACAACGGAACAACATTAGCTATCCTCCAGTCCTCTGGCACCTCACCCGTGGCTAAGGACGTTATAAATATCTCTGCCAGGGCCCCTGCAATTTCTGCACTAGTCTCCCACAAGGTCCAAGGGGACACCTCGTCAGGCCCTGGGGATTTGCCTCAAGACAGCAAGCACCTCCTCTTCCATAATCCAGATATGGTCCGTGACCTCACTATTTTTCCTCAGTTCGATAGACTCTGTGTCTGTCTCTCAAGTAAATACAGACGCAAAAAATTCATTTAAGACCTCTCCCATCTTTTTCGGCTCCATGTATAGATGATCACACTGATCTTCAAGAGGACCAATTTTGTTCCTTGCTATCCTTTCGCTCTTAATATGGCTATAGAAACCCTTGAGATTCTCTTTCAGCTTGTCTGCCAGAGCAACCTCATGTGCTCTTTTAGCCCTCCTGATTTCTCTTGCATATCTTATACTCCTCAAGCGCTTCATTTGATCCTAACTGCCAATACCGGATATGCACCTCTTTTTTCTTTACCAGGGCCTCAATATCCCTCGATAACCAAGGTTCCCTAAACCTGTTAGCCTTGCCTTTTATTCTTACAGGAACATACAGATTCTGTACTCTCAATATTTCACTTTTGAAGGCCTCCCATCTACCAAGCATCTCTTTGCCGGAAAAGAACCTATCCCAGTCCACGCCTGCCAGATCCCTTCTGATGCCATCAAAATTGGCCTTCCTCTAGTTTAGAATGTTAACCCTCAGACCAGTCCTATCCTTCTCCATAATTATCCTGAAAGTAATGGAATTATAATCAATAGATCCAGATTGTTCCCCTACACTCAGTTCTGTCACCTGCCCTGCCTCATTCCTTAAGAGGAGATCCAGTATTGCACTCTCTATAGTTGGGATCTCTACATATTGATGAGGAAACTTTCCTGAACACATTTGACGAGCTCTATCCCATCCAATCCTTTTACAGTATGCAAGTCCCAGTCAATATGTGGAAAGTTAAAATCACCTACTATCACGATTTTATATTTCCTACAACTGTCTGCTATCTGTCTACAAATTTGCTTCTCTAAATCCCGCTGACTATTGGGAGGTCTATAATACAGTCCCATTAACGTGATCATCCCTTTTTTATTCCTCAGTTCCACCCAAATTGCCTCTGTAGTCGAGCCCTCCGGTATGTCCTCTCTGAACACTGCTGTGACATTTTCCCTGATGAGTAATACCACCCCTCCCCCTTTAGTACCCCCCCTCTCTATCATGTCTAAAACATCGGAACCCCGGAACATTGAGCTGCCAGTCCTGCAACCAAATCTCATTAATGGCGTCATAATTCCATGTACAGATCCATGCTCTAAGTTCATCTGCCTTACCTACAATATTCCTTGCATTGAAATAGATGCAACTCAGAACATTTGTCGCACCATGTTCAATCTTTTGGTTTCCATCTTTGCTGGTAGTCTTAACATCTACTTTCCCCACAGCCCCTCCACTTGCTGCCCTGTCACTCTGGTTCCCACCCCCCTGCAACTCTAGTTTAAACCCCCCGGAGCAGCACTAGCTGCAATGTATTTTAATGTATGATCAGCCCATGTGCTACCTGCTCCAATTTTTAGGCAAGTGTCAAAAACAATGGAGGTTGGAATTTAAGACCTGAACATAGTACAGCACAGCAACAGGCCCTTCAGCCCATGATGTTGTGCCAGACTAATTAAACTAGTAATTAAATCCCTAACTAAACAAATCCCTTCTGCCTACACAATGTTCATATCCCTCCATGCTCTGCACTGTGCCTATCTAAGAGACTTTTAAACACCTCTATCATCTTTGCTTCCACCACCACCCCTGGCAGTGTATTCCAGGCACCCACCACACTCTGTGTAAAAAAAAAAAAAATTGCCCCGCACATCTCCTTTGAACTTACCGCCCCCCACCTTGAATGCATGCGCTCTAGTATTAGATCCCTGGAAAAAGATACCAGTTGTCTATCTATGCCTCTCATAATCTTATAAATGTCTATCAGGTCTCCCCTCAGCCACCTGGTTAGAGAATAAGGGAGCAAGAAAGCCACAATTCTAGACAGATGCTCTGTTGGCCTAACTCTAACGAAGGAAAAGTATAACCCTGTGTTTTTTCTATGCTATTTAGACTATACGCACTTGGGCGATACAGGCTATGATCGTTCTCCTGTCCAATAGTGTACAAGAAATCCAGAGACTTATTTCCTGTCTGGGGCGACCCTGTTCCACTCTGCCACCGATGGAGTTAATGGAAGTCCTGTACTGCATGGCAACGTTACTGTTTGCCCTGAGAGTAAAAGACATCGGCATCAGCAACAGGTACTACCCTCACTTGGCTCAGGCTTCTGATGACTAGTGCAGGGATCCTGGTGGGTGGTTGCAGCAGCCTCAGTGGCTTTGGACACTGTGAACTTACCCTCATGGCTACAGAGGTGGCCATGTAAAAAGAAACACCAGATTGGCATGTTGTTGCTCCCCCCCATCTTTGTTGCTTATTTTCCCTGATGCTGCACGACCTTTAGTTCCACCGAATGCAGCACCATCTGTGGAAAGAGAAATGGAGTCAGTGTTTCAGGTCAAAAACTCTTCATCAGATTGGGGAAAAAGATTTCCTCCCTGTAACCCTGTCCCCAACTCCTCAGATGTGAGGTTTGTCAATGTTGAAATAAAAATCTGAGCATTGCTTTTATTTTATAGACTATTACTGATCTTAAATGTATGTTTCAGGATCCATTATAATCTGTTCTGCGCACTCTACTTGAGGGAGAATCCAGCCACAGTCTGCAGAAAACACCCAAAGCATCTTTGTTCACCTCAGGACTCTGACAGGTGAATTCTTGATGCTTGTTTTAAATAAATCATACTTAATTCATGGTTAAAGCGTCCTGGCTTCTTTCAGTCTTGATTACTTGTAGCTTTGATTCATTTTCTCCTCCTATAAACACATCAGGACTGTTTGTCACTGAACATTAGTACTTCATTTGTGGAAGAATCTTTCTCCAGGGTAGGGTGAAGTCAGGTACCAACCCCTCATAATCAAAGACCCCACTCGCCCGGGTCATTCTCTTTTCTCTCCTCTTCCATCAGGTAGAAGATACAGGAGCCTGAGGGCACCTACAACCAGACTTAAGGACAGCTTCTACCCCACTGTGATGAGACTATTGAAAAGTTCCCTTATACAATGAAATGGACTAGACTTCACGATCTACCTTGTTGTGACCTTGCACCTTATTGCATTGCACTTTCTCTGTAGCTGTGACACTTTACTCTACTGTTATTGTTTTTACCTGTACTACATCAATGCACTCTGTACTAGCTCAATGTAACTGCACTGTGTAATTATTGACCTGTACGATTGGTATGCAAGACATGTTTTTCACTGTACCTCGTACAAGTGACAATAATATACCAATACCTCCCTGAAAGTTCTGGCAGAGTTCTGGAGATGCTGGTGCTTCAGATGTTTGTACTCTCTTGCTCAAGCTTCTGGTAATGATGTGTGCTGTCAGGCCATTGGATAAGCAAAAATTTCCTCTCAACAAAACATTGAGAAGAACAAAGCCATTATTCATGACCTCTACCATGAACCCTCTTTCCCATCCACCAGCTCCTTTTCTCTCCCTGGTATCTGTGCCTGCACCAAGCTTTCACACCCTTGGAGCTGTATTCAGTTCACAGTGAGCGTCTGCACACATCTGCTCTTATCACCAAGGCTGCTTCCTTTCACTGTTCAACTCTACCTATGGTTCATCCCTTTTGGTGGGCCGCTCTTCCTTGCCTTCATTATCCATACCCTTTTCCATTGCTCTGCTGGCCAACCTCCCATCTTTCACTCTTTGTAATCTTGAGGACAGTGAAAGCTCTGCTGCTTCTATCCAACTCGTGTCAAGTCCTGTTCTCGCTAATGTACATTTGCTCCTGGTCCTGCAACACTTCAGTTTTAAAATTCTCGACCTCCTTCGCAAACTCTCTGTGACCTTGCACCTCACAAGCTCCATAACCTCCTCTAGCCTCACAGCTCTCTGTGTTCTTCCAACACTGACGCATTCCCAGTTTTTATTTGTCTCTCACTGGCAGCCATGCCTGCTGATGCCAAGGTCCTAAGCTCTGGAATTCCCCCTCCAACCTCCCTGGCCCTTTAAGAACACTTTTAAAATGTACTCATTAAAATGGTCACAACATTTACGAGGCACTTAGACAGACACATGAACAGGCTGCGGATGGAGGGATATAGACCATGTGCAGGCAGACATGCGGTTTAAATTGGTATCGTGGTTGGCACAGACATTGTGGGCTGAAGGGCCTGTTCCTGCACTGTACTGTTCTATGTACTTTCTGTCCAAGCTTTTGGTCACCTCTCCTCTTATCTCCTTGTGTGATCCAGTGTGAAATGCTGGAAAATGATCCTGTGACATTTAAATGAATTAAAGATGTGAGAGAAATGCAGGTTGTTGTCATCCTCAATCTCAGCAGCCTCCTTCAGCCTTCCTTCCCACCCTGTCACTCTCAGCAAGCTTTCTGTCTGTTATGACACTGCCCCTTCACATACTCTTTGTCCTTGGCTTACCTCCTTTATCTTTCTTCTTGTTGTATATAAGATATCTTTATTAGTCACATGTACCTTGAAACACACAGTGAAATGCATCTTTTGCATAGAGTGTTCTGGGGGCAGCCCGCAAGTGTCGCCACACTTCTGGCGCCAACATAGTGTGCCCACAACTTCCTAACCCGTACGTCTTTGGAATGTGGGAGGAAACCAGAGCACCTGGAGGAAACCCACACAGACACGGGGAGAACGTACAAACTCCTTACAGATAGGGGCCGGAATTGAACTTGGGTCACGCTGTAATGGTGTTTTGCTAACCGCTACGCTACTGTGCCTGCCCGTGGGCATATAAGAGTAGATTGTTCCAGATCAGGACATAGAACAGCTATACAGTTTTTGAACTTTAATAATATGTATGAATTGGGTCTCTTAAAATTGTTATACTTACTGTTATACTTTGCATTTTACTCATTGGTTTCAGAAGTTACGTACATTGGGTGCTCACTATTTTCTGGATTTCTTCTTTCTTTTTAAAAATAGTCTTGAGAGGGACGGCGTATATCGGAGTCCTGAGCTGGAGCGGATGTTGAACCTTGAAATTGTCCCAGGCGATGTGATAAAAATAATGGGATTTGCAGGTAAATTGGAAAAAAAAAGTCACGAAGGTTGTGAAGCTGAAACAAGAAGCTGAGTCTCTCGATCAGCTCTGTTTAATTCTCCAAGAATGGCCACATTCTTGAGATGAACACAACATGGAAGGCAGCATGAACATTGAATTCTCCCACCCCCCCCGCCGTGCATCTTCTTCCCTTTCCTAGCCTCTTATTTTTCTACCTTTTCTTTCCTTTCTCTCCTTACCTTTGACCCATCCCCTGGTGGATCTGCTCTCCCCTCCTCCCCCGCACCTGCCTATCACTATCCCTTACCTGCATCTTCCAATCACCACTCTGTGCCCACCCCGCCTCCCCTCTTTTGTCCACCTATCACTGCTCTGCTTATCCCTCCTATATACTGGGCTTCCCCTTTTCCTATCTTCAGTCCTGAAGAAGGGTCCTGACCCGAAATGTTGACCACCTGCTTTTCTCCACTGATGCTGAGTTCCTCCAGCATCATAGTGGTTTTCATCATGAAAGGGAGCCATTTGGACTGTGGTCTGTCCAGCTGACATCAGTCCCAATTCCCTCTCTTCTTATTTTCTCTGTAGCTTTGCAACTTATTCTCACTCATACTCCCCCTCACCTCCTCTTTTATTCTTTTGCCACTTAAGTACAGAAAGGGATAATTTACAGTAGCCAATCAAGCTGCCTACGGATCCTTGGAATGTGGGAGGAAACTGGAGCATCCAGTGGAAAACTACGCGGTCATTGGCAGTAAGTGCAAACTCCAAATGGATGGCACTGAGGGTCAGGATCAAACCTGGGCACCTGGAGCTGTCATAGCCCTGTATGCCGCCATGCACCCAGCAACTCTTCACGGTACCTTTCTCTGTTCTTGTTAACTTCCTATCAATCTTGTCTGAATTTTCCTCTCTCTGTCCCTTTCCCCTCACTCCATTCCCCCATTCATTTTCCGTCCTCCCTCTTCTCCAACCCATGCCTTCTGTTCTCCTCCTTTCCCGCCCCCACTCCACAGCCCCCACCTTTTGCCCCCTCTCTCTTTTATCTTCCTGCCTTCATTGCATTCCCTCATGCTGTGGATCTCTTCAGTTTGAGGTACTAGCTCAGAGCTGTATCACAGGGACTGGGTGACTGCTTTGTTGGACACCTGCGTTCTGTCCACCATGGCCATCTAGAGCATCTGGTTGCCAGCCAATTTAATAACTCTCCCCATTTCCACACCGTCCTGTCTGTCCTCGTCCTCCTCCACTGCCATGGTGAGGAAAAACGCAAATGAGAGGAACAGCACCTCATGTTCCACCTGGGTGGTCTACAACCCGACGACATGAACATTGAATTCTCCAATTTGAGGTAACCTGCTCCCCCTCTGTCCTGCTTCTCTCTCCTGATCTACCCAGTTCTTCCTACACTCACCCCGTCCTCCCATCCCCCTGATCCTTTCCCCTCCTCCACCCACTGGGTCCCCTCCTCGCACTGTTCCGATTTGCCCTTCTCACCTCCCCTCTTTGGTTCCAGGCTCCGCCTTCCTTTCCCATCAGGTTCCATCATCTTCAGCACTTTGTCACCTCCACCTTTCACCTTCCACTCACTATTTCTACCCTTCCCCCCTCCACCTGCCTATCACCTCTCCTCACCTGGATCCACCTATCGCCTACCAGCTCTTGCTCCACCCCTGCCCCTCACCTCTCTATACTGGTTATCCCCCTCCATCAGTCCAGATGAAGGGTCTTGACCCGCAACGTCGATTGGTAATTGGTTTATTATTGTCACATGTAGTGAGTTACAGTGAAAGACTTTGTTTTGCATGCCATCCATACAGATCACAGAACACAGAACAGTACAGCACTGAACAGGCCATTTGGCCCACAATGCTGTACTAATCTTGATGTCAATTTATATTAAATGTCCTCCTGTGTATCATCCATATCTCTCCATTCCCTTCATATTCATGTGTCTATCTAAAAGCCTCTTAACTCCACCAAACTACCTGCTTCCACCACTACCCCTGCTAACTCATTCCAGGCACCCACCAATTTCTGCATAAAAGCATTTGCCCCTCACATTGCCTTTAAACTTCCCCCCCTCTAACCTTAAAAGCATGTCCTCTGGTGTTTGACATTTCTACCCTGGGGAAAAGATTCTGACTGTCTACCCTATCCATGACTCTCATAATTCTGAAAACCTCTATCAGGTCTCCCCTCAGCCACCGATGCTCTAGGAAGAACAGCCCAAGTTTGTCCAACCTCTCCTTGTAGCTCACACCCTCTAATCCAGGCAGCATCCTGGTAAACCTCTTCTGCACCCTCTCCACAGTCTCCACATCCTTCCTATAATGGGGCAACCAGAGCTACACGCAATACTCCAAGTGCGATCTGATTAAAGTTTTATACAGCTGCGGCATGACTTCCTTACTCTAATACTCAACACCCCTACCAATGAAGGCAAGCATTCCATATGCCTTCTTTACCCCCTTATCCACTTGCGTAGCCACTTTCAGTGAACTATGGACCTGGACCCCAATATCCTTCTGTATTTCAATACTGTTAAGGGTCCTCCCATCTAAAGGAGAAACTGTACAGTTTCTCCTTTCATTTAACCTCCCAAAGTGCAACACCACACTTGGCCAGATTAAACTCCGTCTGCCACTTCTCTGCCCATAACTGTAACCTGATCCGTAAACGGCTGTATTCTGTGATTGTCGTTCACACTGTCCATGGCTCTACCAGTCTTGGTGTCATCTGCAGATTTGTTAATCCACCCATTTTCATCCAAATCATTGACATATATCATAAACAACAGAGGTCCCAGCACTGATCCTTGCAAAACACCACTGGTCACGGACCTCTAGCCAGAATAACAGCCTTCCACCCCCTACTGTCTGTCTTCTATTGGCAAGCTAGTTCCGAATCCAAACTTGCAATTCACTGAGGATTCCGTGCATCTTTATCTTCTGAATCAACCTACCATGACAGACTTTATCAAATGCCTTACTGAAGTCTTTTTATATAACATCCACTGCCTTATCCTCATCAAGCACCTTTGTCACTTACTCATTTCATTACATCAGTACATCAAGGTAGTACAAGAGAAATGCATTAACAGAATGCACAATCTGGCGTTACAGTTACAGAGAAAGTGCAGAGCAAGTAGACAATAAGGTGCAAGGCCATGACGAGGTACATTGTGAGGTCAAGCGTCCATCTTATCGTACAAGAGGTCCGTTCTATGGTCTTATAAGTGGGATAGAAGCTGTCCATGAGCCTGGTGGTTTGTGCTTTCAGGCTTTTGTATCTTCTGTCTGATGGGAGAGGGGAGAAGAGAGACTGTCTGGGGTGGGAGGGGTCTTTATGCTTATGCTTTACCGAGGCAGCGAGACGTGTAGACAGAGTCCATAGAGGGCAGGCTGGTTTCCATGATGTTCTGAGCTATGTCCACAACTCCCTGCAGTTTCTTGCGGTCCCGTGCAGAGCAGTTGCTGTACCAAGCCGTGATGCATCCAGATAGGATGCTTTCTATGTCCATTTCCCTCCGTTGATCCCACCTGACCCGATGAGTTCCTCCAGCAGTTTGGTTTTTTTGGACTGGATTCCAGCATTCCCTGGATTTCATTGAATGGTGCATTCATTTGAAGACTGCCTAATTTTTTAATATCTGTTTTCATTTCATGGGAGAGAACATGGCCTCAATTGTTTTTCCCAATGCTTGCTGATGTTTTTAAGGAAACGTGTTAATGGGAGAGTTCCTGAATGGCTGCAAAGAAGTATGATCTCACTTGTCACAATTGCTACCAGCAAATAACATCTATCACAAAACATATCATTCATAAATTAATTCTTTTGCTCTTCTTGTGTGCTATAAGCAGCCTGAGATTATCTGGTGCCTGCAATCACTCTGTTATGATTATGGTTAGTACAGTGGCTTCAGCGAGGTTCTCTTTCCTTCTCAGCACTTGAGGGAATCAGCTTCCTCTCAATGCAGGCTGCTTGGCTTTAGATAATTCTGGTCCTGAGCCCAGATCTATCCCTATCGTTGCAACCGTAGCCATTATTATGCCTTTTGAATGTCTTCTGCAGAATGGGGTAAGACATTGAGAGAGCTGTCAAAAGGGGGTGCGAGAGAATGGATGGGGGTGGGCCGGGGCAGGTTGGGGGTGACTGCTTTGACAAGCCAAATTGACATCTATATTCTGACTCTGGAAGATTGACACTGACTGTCTAGGTTTAGGTGACACTTCTAAATGACCTTCTTTGTGAAGAAGGAATGGATGGAAGATGTGATAACTGATTAGCCATCCAGAGATTTACACTCATATCCTGGGGACATTGCCTTAAATTCCACAACAGCAGGAGGAGAGCGCGGGAATAAAAAGCTGTAGGTTGTAATGTTAACCATGGAGCTACCAGATTGTTGTTAATTACACCTCTGGTGCTCACTAGTGAAGGGAATATGTGACTTAATGTGACTCCAGCGCCAGACTTGTTGCTCCTCTGAATTGGCCCAGTAAGCCCCTTATATCGAGACTGTTCATTACGTATGGGTACCGTCAGCACACAGTCTATAGTGATTTGGGTTCACCATTTCTCCTGCGGTCCAACCACCATGGATGTCCGGATTTTCCGGTTGCTAGCCACTTTAATTCCCCTCCCCATTCCCACACTGACATATCTGTCCATGGCCGCCTCTACTGCCATGGTGAGGCTAAATGCAAACTGGAGGAATAGCACCTCATATTCCACCTGGGTAGTCTACAACACGACAGCATGAATTCTCCAACTGCTGATAAACTGCTCCCACTTTGTCCCTTTTCTTTCTCCTCCTGATCTACCAGTTCTTCCTACACTCACCCCAGTCCCCCATCACCCTGTGTCTTTCCCCTCCTCCACCCACTCTATCTGCCCATCACCCACACATTCCTCCTACTGGTTTCCCTCCCCCACTGTTTGCATCTTCCCTCCCTACCTCCCTCCCTCCCTCCGTCCTCCACCTTTCTCTCCATCATCTCCAGCACTTTGTTGCCTCCACCTATCACCTCCCAGCTTCTGGCACTATCCTCTCTCTCCCCTCCTCCATCTGCCTGTCAAGCCTCCTCACTGGGATCCACCTATCCCTTGCCAGCTCTTGCTCCACCCCTTCCCTCCACTTCTTTATACCAGATATATCTCCCCTATCTTTCAGCCCAGATGAAGGATCTCGACCCAGAACATTGACTGTCCATTTCCCTCCATGGATGCTGCCTGACCTGCTGAGCTCCTCCAGCATCTTGTGTGTTGCTCACAAGCAGTCTCTTGTGCCTCTTTTCAAAAGAAGTAAAGGATAAGCATTAGATACTGGCTGTGCCAGCAATTCTTGTGTCACATGAACGAACATAAAAGTATAGTTGGTACTGGTATTGTCACGTGTACCGAGGTACAGCAAAAAGCTTTTGTTTGCGTGCCATCCAGACATATCATGCCGTACATAATTACATTGAGGTAGTGAAAAGAAAACAGAATGCAGAATATCGTGTTGCAGTTACAGAGAAAGTGCAATGCAGGCAGACAAATAAAGTGCAAGGGTCATGATGAGGTAGTTTGGGAGATTAAGAGTTAAAGGAGTTCATCTTTTAGCATTTGAGAAGTTCTATCAGTGGGATAGAAGCTGCCCTTGAGTCTGGCGGGACGTGCTCTCAGGCTTTTGTATATTCTGCCCCATGGGAAGGGGAGAATACAGAAGGACCGGGGTGGGAGTGGTCCTGAATTATGTTGGTTGCTTTCCCAAAGGATGAGTAGATGGAGTCAGTAGAGAGGAGGCTGGCTTGCATAATCGTCTGTTTGGTCTATTTAATTCCAGAGGCAATTGATCTGAGCCTCAACCATTGTTATGTACTTCCAGCGCATGTTGTGTGCAAGAGTGGATTTGTTTCCTATCTTCCATCTTGCTGCTGTGGCAAAGTAATTTTCTTCCCCTGATCATTGCAAGAATGGTTAAATCACTACCTGTTAGAGTCATAGAGTTATACAGCACAAGCTGACTAAGGTGTCTTCCTAAACTAGTCTCGTTTGCCTGCATTTGGCCCATATTCCTCTAAACTTTTCCTATCCATGTACCTGTCCAAATATTGTTTAAACGCTGTAATTGGAATTGGTTTATTATTGTCGTATATACCGAGAAACAGTGAAAAGTTTTTGGTTGCGTGCCATACATACAGGTCATTTCAAAACATAACTACATTTAGGTAGTACAAGGGAAAAGCAATAACAGAATGCAGAATAGTGTTACGGTTACAGAGAAAGTGCAGTGCAGGTAGACAGTGCAAGGGGCATGACGAGGTAGATTGAGAGGTCAAGAGTTCAACATTAACACACAAGAGGTCCATCCAAGAGTCTTATAGCAGCAGGCTAGAAGCTGTCCTTGAGCCTGGTGGTGCTTCTTTTCAAGCTTTTGTATCTTCTGCTCGCTGGCAGGGGGGGAGAAGAGAGAATGTCCGGTGTGAGAGGGTCTTTGATTATGTTGGCTGCTTTTCTAGGCAGCAACAAGTGTAAACAGAGTCCATGGAGGGGAGGCTGGTTTACGTGATGGACTGTACCTGCCTTGTACCCACCAGTACCCGAATTGTACCTGCCTCTACCACTTCCTTTGGCAGCTCGTTCCATAGACTCACCATTGTCTGTGTGGAAAAAACTTGCTTCTCAGGTCCCCTTTAAATTTTCCCCTCTCACCTTAAACCTATGCCCTCTAGTCTTAGACTTCCTGGGAAATCTAAGACTTCGAGTCTCCTGTGCCCTGGGCAAAAGACCACGACAATCCATCTTATCGATGCCCCTCATGATTTTATAAATCTCTGTAAGGTCACACCTCAGTCTCTTACACTCCAGGGAAAACAGTCCCAGCCTATCCAGTCTCTCCTTATAATTCAAGTTCTCCAAGAAAATTCTTGTGAATCTTTTGTATGTATGTACAGAAGGGTACAGCAAAAGAACAGGCCCTTTGACCCATGACGTCTATGCCAATGATGATGCCAATTTAAAGTGCCCATCTGCGTGCAAATGGTCTACGTCCCTCCATCCCCTGCCTGTTTATATGCCTGCCTCTAAAACGATTCTATCATATCTGCTTCCACCACCTCCCCTGGCAGCATGTTCCAGGCACCTACCAGTCTTTGTGTAACAAAAAACTTGCTGTACCTTTCTGTACATACATCTCCTTTATACTTTCTCCCTCTCACTGTAAAGCTATGCCCTCTAGTGTTTGGCATTTCCACCCTGGGAAAAGACTATCTGTTTACCCTGTCTATGCCTCCCGTTATTTTAATGCTTCTCCGAGGTCATCCCTCCGCCTCCAATGTTCCAGAGAAAACAATCCAAGTTTGTCCAATCTCTCCTAGCTAATACTCTCGAATCCAGGCAACATCCTGGTGAACTTCTTCTGCACCCTCTCCAAAGCCTCCACACCCTTCCTGTAATGCAGTGACCAGAACTGCACACAATATTCCAAATGTGGTATGACCAAAGTTTTATAGGATAGATAAGTCCCTAGGGATGGACAGGATATAGCCCAGGTTACTACGGGAAGCAAGGGAAGAGATTGCTGGGGCATTGACAATGATATTTGCATTCTCCCTGGCCACAGGAGTGGTACCAGAGGATTGGAGGATGGCAAATGTTGTTCTGTTGTTCAAGAAAGTTAATAGGGATAATCTAGGGAATTATAGACCAGTCTTACATCAGTGGTGGGTAAACTATTGGAGAGGATTCTTAGGGACAGGATTTAAGAGCATTTGGAGAAGCATAATCTTATTAGGGATAGTCAGCATGGCTTTGTGAGGGTCAGGTCATGCCTCACGAGCCTAACTGAGTTTTTCGAGGAGGTGACAAAACAAATTAATGAAGGTAGAGCAGTGGATGTGTTGTAGATGGACTTTAGTCAAAGGTTCTCCATGAGAGGCTCATCCAGAAAGTCATGAGGCCATGGAAACTTGGCTGCGTGGATTCGGAATTGGTTTGTCCACAGAAGGCAGAGAGTGGTAGCAGATGGAGAGTATTCTGCCTGGAGGTTGGTGACCTGTGGTGTTCCGCAGGGGTCTGTTATGGGACCCCTGATCTTTATAAATGACTTGTGTGAGGAAGTGGAGGGATGGGTTAGTAAGTTTGCAGATGACACAAATGTGGGAGGTGTTGTGGATAGTGTAGAAGGTTGTCGTAGGTTCCAACACAATATAAACAGGATGCAGAGTTAGGTGGGGAAGTGGTAGATGGAGTTCATCTGGAAAAGTGTGAAGTGATGCACTTTGGAAGATCGAACTTGAAGGCGGAGTACAAGGTTAATGTCAGAATTCTGAGCAGTGTGGACGAACAGAGGGATCTTGGCGTCCATGTCCATAGATCCCTCAAGGTTACCATCAAGTTGATGGGGTGATTAAGAAGGCATATGGTGTGCTGGCCTTCATTAGTCAGGGGATTGGGTTCAAGAGCCACGAGGTAATGTTGCAGCTGTATAAAACTCTGGTTAGACCACACAGAGCACTGTGTTCTATTCTGGTCACCTCATTATAGGAAGGATGTAGAAGCTTTAGAGAGGGTGCAGAGGAGGTTAACCAGGATGCTGCCTGGATTAGAGCACGTCTTATGAGGAAAGGTTGAGTGAGCTAAGGCTTTTCTCTTTGGACAATGCAGGATGAGAGGCAATTTAACAGAGGTGTATAAGATTATGAGGGTCATAACTAGAGTGGACAGCCAGCACCTTTTTCCCAGGGCGGTAATGGCCAATACCAGAGGACATCAGTTTAAGGTGAGTGGAGGAAAGTTTAGGGGAGATGTCAGAGGTAGGTTTTTTTTTACACAGGGAGTGATGGGTGCCTGGAACGCACTGGCATGAGTGGTGGTAGAGGCTGATACAATAGGGGCCTTGGATAGGCTCATGGATATAAGAAAAATGGAGGGTTATGGGCTGTGTTGGAGGGAAGGGTTAGATTGATCATGGGGTAAGTTTATATAGGTCAGCACAACATTGTGGACTGAAGGGCCCGTACTGTGCTGTACTGTTCTATGTTCCATTGACAAATGCACAAACAAACGGTCTCAGAGGAAAGCAGCTCCCAAGAAGCTGTCGGATAGTAAGGTGCAAAGAGTGGAAAATGGAGAAATGCACTGACCTACCTCGTGTTGCTTTGTTGGGTTCATTGAAAGTATAAACTGATTTGACTCATGGCCAGTCTTCCATTACCAATATGACCATAGTCTATTGAAACGTACATCTTTACTACTTTGGTCAAGATCTTACTGTTTCATTAATGTTGTTAATCCTCCTCCTACCCCAGGTACAGGTAAAACCTCTTTACTGATTGAGTATGCACGGCGCAGACCTCACCTCCAGTTCCTGTATGTCCTTCCCACCAAGCCTGTTCCAGAGGAGGTGGGTTATCTTTTCCCTCCGAATGTGGAGTGTACAACCATGCACACCAAGGCCTATCAGTGTGTAGGCTACAAGTAAGTAGGAAGGGAATGGACATTATTCATTTTTTTGTGTGTGTGTGTGTGTGTGTGTGTGTGTGTGTGTGCGCGCGCGTGCGCGCGCGCCTCATGTACAGACCTGCTTGGGTGCAAATGACCACATTACATCCTTACCTGAGCAAACAACAATGGTGCTTGACAGTTGCTGGTGCTGTTGTCTGGGAGTCGAGTTCTGCTCAGTTCTCAGTGGGTTGAGGAGTGTCTGTGGGAGGAAAGAAGTTGTGGATGTTTTGGCTCGAAAGCCTGTATCTGGGTTTCTTCCAATGAGGAACTGGGCTTCTCCTCCAATAGGAGAAGCACCTTCTCCAAAAGAATGGCTCTGATGAAGAATTATTTGGTGCTGGATCCAAATCTTTGATTCCACTTTGAGGGGCTGTGCACTCTTGTTACGTACCAGCAACAATAGAAACACAAAGAGCCATGTATAAGTGTTAGAATCTATTTATTTATAAGTACTTGTAATAATAAGAGAAATAAAAACATTAGATATTAAACATTGACCCCAAAATAAACTCAAAGTGTGTGTGTGTGGCAAGTTCCCAAACCCCCAAGTCTAGGAGCAGTTCTCAAAGTTCAGTTCGGCAAGTCATGAAGCAATACGATGATCAAAGGCTTTTTTAAACCACATTAGAATGTAGAGAGAATGTAGAGAGAAGGAGTTTATGAATTCCACAGGTTCCACAATGGAACCCATACAACACCTTAATCGCCGAAGATCTCCATGGTTTTGTTCTGAAGTATCTGTCACACCAAGGGCACTCGATGTGTGGCCGCCCACAGATACACCTGCTTTCCAGTACGGGTTCACAATACAGTGGACTCCACAGATTGCTCCACAAATATCCGTACATGGATTGTATAGTGACAGTCACAACGATTGTCCGTCACTCGTGGACACAGAGACACTGGCAGTCAGTGTTCCCAACCCTCTCTCTTCGTCTCTCTGTGCAACTGCCAGTATGCTCCAGTTATAGTCTTTTTTTTTCACTTGCCAAAGTCAGATAACACCACACACACTATTACACTACTGTCCAGGTGCCTTAAAGGGACACTCACCAAGTAGCAACCTAGCTCGTAACACTCTCAATTCTTATGTTTTGTTAACAAATGGGCTTTTAGTTGTATTGATTAAAGGTGTAAGCTTTCATAACCAGTTCTACCTAAAACAGAGTGGCTGCCATGGTTCAGTTGGTCAGATTCTTGTCTCTGTGTCTGAAGATTGTGGGTTCAAATCTCACTGAGCACAGAAATCCAGGCACACTGCACCAAGACAGTGCTGCACAGTTGAAGATCCTGTTTTTCAAATAAAGTATTGAACTGAGGTCATGTCTCCCCTCTCAGGTGGACACGAGAGCTTTGAGCATGGAAAGGGTAATTGTGGTGTAGTTTTTGTCACATTGATGAATATTTATCCCTTGATCATTATCACATCAACTGGTTGCTGTTTGTGGGACCTTTCTGTGTGCAAGCTCTGCATTTTGTGAATCACAACAGTAACTACAAAATTCTGGAAAGTGCCCTGGGACATATTGAAGATTTGAAAAGGCACTATTTGAATGTAACTTTAAAACAAAAGACAGCAGGCATGGTAGTGTAGCGGTTAGTATAACGCTATTACAGCACCAACAACCCAGGTTCAATTCCGGCCGCTGTCTTTAAGCAGTCTGTATGTTCTCCCCGTGTCTGTGTGGGTTTCCTCCGGGTGCTCCGGTTTCCTTCCACTTTCCAAAGACGTACAGGTTAGGAAGTTTTGGGCGTGCTAAGTTGGCGCCAGAAGCGTGGCAACACTTGTGGGCTGTCCCCAGAACATTCTACACAAAAGATGCATTTCACTGTGTGTTTCAATGTATATGTGACTAATAAAGAAATATTACCTTATCAATCAATAGTTGTAAAGCCATAAGCAAAATTTATTCCGAGCACTTTATGGATCTTGCAACTAAAGTAAAGAAAAAGCAGCAGGGATTTTTGCACAGTCATAGCCATGGGGTGTAGAAGGAGTTGCTTTGTGTTATATAATCATAGTTACATCACAGGTCTAGTGACTAAAGGCAAGAGATTTTTGGATTAGCACTAGCAGATTAACTAATCTACCTGTTGCCTATAGCCCTAACATGTGAACATTGACTGCTGTGCTTCCCTACAATAGTACCAATGGTACATGTGAGAAATAATTCACTGTATGTGAATTGCTGTCTTGAGAACATGAAAGGCACCATGTAAACACAAGTCTTGTAATTCGTCCTTTCTTTTCAATCCTGCTGGTGTTTCAGTGGATGGGAGAGGAGCTGTTCCTGTGATGGAGGTCCCTTCCTCCTCCATTGGGATGTACCTGGAGCTCATACTATGCAAAGCCATTCTGTATAGTTGATGCATAATAGTGTGAATATCAAATATTTCATTAGAACTCTATATTGATGCAACAGCCAACACCTAAGGTGTTGGTCCCTGACTGAATTCATCCCTTTGTTGAATGAGATTAACTAAAAATGGAAACGCTGCTTGTGTACTCAGTGTGAGCTGATTATCCTGTGTTGGCTTGAGATGTGGCCTTTTCACTTCTTGCCTCCAGATAGGTGGGGAACTTCTTGACTGGGTTTAGGAGTTTTAAGCAATGGTTGTTTGAATGGTTTCAATGCCAATTTGTGAGTTTGTGGGTGTTCCAATGTCCTGAAAACAATTGAAAATAGGGAGAACTTGGCTGATTCACAGGACTCTTCCTAACTTTAAAGACTGCATTCTCAAGGCTCATAAAAGATCCAAGCACATTGTGTACAAGGTCACTCCTTGCTCAGAGTCAGATTTATTATCACTGACGTATGACATGAAATTTGTCGTTTTGTGGCAGCAGTTCAGTGCAAGGGCATAAAAATCTATAAATTTCAAAAGTAAATAAATAGTGCAAAGTACAAGGAATAAGGTAGTGTTCGTGGATCATTCAGAAATCTGATGGCAGAGGGGAAGAAGCTGTACCTGAATCATAGAGTGTGGGTCTTCAGGCCTCTGTACCTCCTCCCAGATGGTAGTAATGAGAAGAGGGCATGTCCTGGGTGGTGACGGTTATTAATGATGGATGCTGCCTTCTTGAGGCACCGCCTCTTGAATGTTCTCAATGGTGATGGAGCTGGCTGAGTCTATAACCCCCTGCAGCCTCTTGCGATCCTGTGCATTTGAGGCTTCGTACCAGGCTATGATGCAACCAGTCAGGATGCTCTCCAATGTACGTCTATAGAAATTTGTAAGGGTCTTTGGTGACAGACCATATCTCCTCAAATTCCTAATGAAGTAGAGCTGCTGGTGTGCCTTCTTTGTGATTGCATCAATGTGATGCACCCAGGGTAGATCTTCTGAGATGTTGACGCCCAGGAACTTGAAGCTGCTCACCCTTTCCACCGCTGACCCCTCAATGAGGACTGGTGTGTGTTCTCCCGGCTTCCCCTTCCTGAAGTCCACAACCAGTTCTTTGGTCTTGCTGGAATGCCTCATTTTTAGAAACAGTGGAGTAGAAATTGGTCTGGGGGCAGATGTGTTAAATGTGTAGTAGTACATTGTACTCTGCTTCTGATATTCAGTTCCATTTAAGCCAAGAGAAAGATGAATTTCAACCTTGGAATTTTTTGGATTGATGTTAAGATTTGGTTTTGTGAAAAACCAAACTGACACAGAAACTAATCAAAGAAGAATAAGGAGAACTTGCGGTGTTCTGGCCAACATCTTCCACTTTATCACAAATAAAGATTAATTTGTTCTTCATTCTTTTAACTAAACTTCATTCATCCAAGTAAAAAGACCAATAAGTGGAGAAAAGATAAAATATGAAAAGTTAAAGGACAGGACCTCCAAGGTTGCATTCTCAGGATTGCTACCAGTGCCACGTGCTAGTGAGGCTAGAAATAGGAGGATCATGCAGCTAAATACGTGGCTAAGGAGTTGGTGCAGGAGGGAGGGCTTCAGGTTTCTGGATAATTGGGCTTTGTTCCAAGGAAGGTGGGATCTGTTCAGAAGGGACGGTTTACACCTGAACTGGAAGGGGACTAACATACTTGTGGGTAGGCTTGCTAGTGCTGCTCCGGTGGGTTTAAACTAGATTTGCAGGGGGAGGGGAACCAGAGTGTTAGAGAAGAAAGTGAGGAGGAAAATGATCGTGCGAGATCTGCAGGTATGGACAGAAATCAAAGGTTTGTACATGACAGTAATGTTCTCAGGTGCATCTATTTCAATGCAAGGAGTATTGTAGGTAAGGCGGATGAGCTTAGGGCGTGGATTGGCACGTGGGTTACAATGTTATTGCTATTAGTGAGACATGGTTGCAGGAGGGGCAGGACTGGCAGTTTAATGTTCCGGGCTTCCATTGTTTCAGACGTGATAGAGGGGGAGGGATGAAAGGGGGAGGAGTGGCATTACTGGTCAGGGAACAGATCACGGCTGTGTGTAGACAGGACAACCCGGAGGACTCGTCTACAGAGGCCATATGGGTGGAGCTGAGGAACAGGAAGGGTGTGGCCACACTAATAGGGTTGTATTATAGACAGCCCAATAGAGAGAATTGGAGGAACAAATCTGTAGGGAGATAGCAGACCGATGTAAGAAACAGAAAGTTGTGATAGTAGGAGATTTTAACTTTCCACATATTGACTGGGACTCCCACACTGCGAAAGGGTTGGATGGCTTGGAATTTGTCAAATGTGTTCAAGAAAGTTTTCTAAATCAATATATAGAGGTACCAACGAGAGAGAATGCAATACTTGATCTCCTATTTGGGAACCAGGCAGGTCAGGTGACAGAAGTATGTGTAGATGAGCTTTTTGGGTCCAGTGCCCATAATGTAATTAGTTTCAAGATAATTATGGATAAGAATAGGTCTGGTCCTCGAGTGGAGGTTCTAAATTGGAGAAAGGCAAATTTTGTGGAAATGAGAAAAGATCTAGGTAAGGTGGATTGGGATAAGTTATTTTCTGGCAAGGATGTGCTCAGTAAATGGAAAGCCTTCAAAGACGAAATTTTGAGAGTGCAGAGTTTGTATGTTCCTGTCAGGATTAAAGGCAAATGTAACAAGCATAGGGAACCTTGGTTTTCAAGGGATATTGGTGAGCTGGTTAAGAAAAAGAGAGAGGTGTATAGCAGGTATAGGCAACTAGGAACGGATGAGGTACTTGAAGAGTATAGGAAATGTAAGAAAATACTAAAAAAAGGAAATCAGGAAGGCAAAAAGAAGACATGAGGCTGCTTTGGCAGATAATGTGAAGGTAAACCCAAAGGGTTTCTACAGGTATATTAAGAGCAAAAGGATAGTAAGAGAAAGAATTGGTTCCCTAGAAGATCAGAGTGGTCGTATATGTGTGGAGCCTCAGGAGATGGGGGAGGTCTTAAACAGTTCTTTTGCATCAGTATTTACTCAGGAAACTGGCATCGTGGATATGGAAGGAAGGGAAACAAGCACTAGTGTCGTGGAACATATAGAGATTAAAAAGGAGGAGGTACTTGATGCTTTACAGCGAATAAAGGTAGATAAATCCCCAGGGCCTGACAAGATATTTCCTTGGACCTTGAGAGAGACTAGTGTAGAAATTGCAGGGGCCCTGGCAGATATATTTAAAATGTCCTTAGCCACAGGTGCGGTGCCAGAGGACTGGAGGATAGCTCATGTTGTTCTGTTGTTTAAGAAAGGCTCGAAGAGTAAACCAGGTAATTACAGGCCAGTGAGCCTGACATCAGTAGTGGGTAAATTATTGGAAGGTGTTCTGAGAGATAGGACATATAAGTATTTGGACAGCCAAGGGTTGATTAAGGATAGTCAGCATGGCTTTGTGCATGGTAGATCGTGTTTAAGAAATCTTGTGGAGTTTTTTGAGGAGGTCACTAAGAAAGTAGATGAAGGTAAGGCTGTGGATGTTGTCTACATGGACTTTAGTAAGGCTTTTGACAAGGTCCCACATGGGAGATTAGTTCAGAAGGTTCAGTCAATGGGTATCCATGGTAAGGTTGTAAACTGGATTCAAACTTGGCTGAGTGGGAGAAGACAGAGAGTGATTGTGGATGGTTGTTTCTCAGATTGGAGGCCTGTGACCAGTGGTGCGCCTCAGGGATCTGTGTTGGGGCCATTGTTGTTTGTTGTATGTATCAATGATCTAGATGATAATGTGGTAAATTGGATTAGTAAGTTTGCAGATGACACTAAGATTGGAGGTGTAGTGGACGGCGAGGAAGGCTTTCAAAGCTTGCAGAGGGATCTGGACCAACTGGAAGAATGGTCCAGAAAATGGCAGATGGAATTTAATGCAGACAAGTGTGAGGTGTTGCATTTTGGAAGGACAAATCAAGGGAGGACATACACAGTAAATGGTAGGGCACTGAGGAGTGCGGAGGAACAAAGGGATCTGGGAGTTCAGATACATAATTCCTTGAAAGTAGAGTCACAGGTAGACAGGGTTGTCAAAAAGGCTTTTGGCATCCTGGCATTTATAAATCAAAGTATTGAGTATAGGAGTTGGAATGTTTTGGTGAGGTTGTATAAGTCATTGGTGAGACCAAATTTAGAATATTGTGTGCAGTTCTCGTCGCCGAACTACAGGAAGGATGTCAGTAAGATTGAAAGAGTGCAGAGGAGATTTACAAGAATATTGCTGGGTCTTCAGGAGTTGAGTTACGGGGAGAGATTGAGCATGTTAGGACTTTATTCCTTGGAGCGGAGAAGAATGAGGGGAGATATGATAGAGGTTTACAAAATGATGAGGGGCATAGAGTCAATGCAAGTAGGCTCTTTCCACCTAGATTAGGAGAGATAAGTACGAGAGGACATGGATTTAGGGTGAAAGGGGAAAGGTTTAGGGGGAACATTAGAGGGAACTTCTTCACTCAAAGAGTGGTGGGAGTGTGGAATGGGCTGCCATCTGATGTGGTAAATGCAGGCTCGCTCTTAACTTTTTAAGAGTACATTGGATAGATACATGGACGAGAGAGGTCTGGAGGGGTGCGGGCTGGGGGCAGGTAAATGGGACTAGCAGAATAATGTTTCGGCACAGACTAGAAGGGACAAATGGCCTGTTTACTGTGCTGTAGTTTTCTATGGTTCTATGAAGGTAAGCTAGCCAATAATATAAAAGAGGATACCAAAAGTTTTTACAGATATATGAAGAGTTTAAGAGAGGCAAGAGTGGACTTTGGACTGCTAGAAAATAACACTGGAGAAGTAGTAATGGGGAACAAAGAAATAGCAGATTAACTGAATAAGTATTTTGCATCAGTGTTCACTGTGGAAGACACCAGCATCATGCCAGAAATTCAAGAGCGTCAAGGAGCAGAAGTGAGTGTAGTCGCTATTACTAAGGAGGAGGTACTTGGGAAGCTGAAAGGTCTAAAGGTGGATAAGTCACCTGGACTGGATGGACTACGTCCCAGTGTTCTGAAAGAGGTAGCTGAAGAGATAGTGGAGGCATTAGTAGTGATCTTTCAAGAATCACTAGAGCCAGGAATGGTTCCAGGGGACTTGAAAATCTCAAATGTCACTCCGCTCTTTAAGAAGGGAGGGAGACAAAAGACAGGAAATTATAGGCCAGTTACCCTGACTTCAGTGGTTGGTGAGATGTTAGAGTCTATTATTAAGGATGAGGTTTTGGGGTACTTAGAAGCACAGGATAAAATAGACCATAGTCCTTAAGGGGAAATCTTGCCTGACAAATCTGTTGGAATTCTTTGAGGAAGTTACAAGCAGGATAGACAAAGGAGAGTCAGTGGATGTATTTTACTTGGATTTTCAGAAGGCCTTTGACAAGGTGTTACACATAAGGCTGCTAAACAAGCTGGGAGCCCATGGTATTACAGGAAAGGTGCTAGCGTGGATAGAAGATTGGCTGACTGACAGAAGCCAAAGAGTGGGAATAAAGGGGGCCTTTTCTGCTTGGCTGCCAGTGACTAGTGGTGTTCCGCAGAGGTCAGTGTTTGGTCCACTACTTTTCATGTTATATGTTAATGATCTGGATGATACAAAGATAGGTGGGAGGCAGGTAGTGATGAGAGTGATGAGGAGGCAGGTAGTGATGAGGAAGCAGGGAGTCTGCAGAAGGACTTGGACGGGTTGAGAGAATGGGCAAAGAAGTGGCAGATGGAATACAGATTAGGGAAGTGTATTGTCATGCACTTTGGTAGAAGGAATAAAGGTGTAGAATATTTTGAACAGAATTCAGAAATCAGAGGTGCAAAGGGACTTGGGAGTCCTAGTGTAGGATTCCCTTAAGGTTAACTTGCAGGTTGAGTTGGTAGTAAGGAAGGCAAATACAATGTTAGCATTCATTTTGAGTGGACTAGAATATAAAAGCAATGATGTAATGCTGAGGCTTTATAAGGCGTTGGTCAGATCACATTTGGAGTACTATGAGCAGTTTTGGGCCCTATATGTAAGGAAGGATATGCTGGCATTGGAGAAGGTCCAGAGGAGGTTTACAAGAATGATCTTGATGAAAGGGTTAATGCATGAAGAGCGTCTGGGCCTGTACTCGCTGGAGTTTAGAAGGATGAGGGGGGATCTCATTGAAAAGTACCGAATATTGAAAGGCCTGGATAGAGTGGACGTGGAGAGGGTGTTTCCAGTAGTGGGAGAGTCTAGGACCAGAGGGCACAGTTTCAGAATAAAAGGACATCCCTTTAGAACAGAGATGAGGAGGAATTTCTTTAGCCAGAGGGTGGTGAATCTGTGGAATTCATTGCCACAGACAGCTGTGGAGGCCAAGTCATTGGGTATATTTAAAGCGGAGGTTGATAGGTTCTTGATTAGTAAGGGCGTCAAATGTTACAGGGAGAAGGCAGGAGAATGTTGAGAGGGAAAAGTAAATCAGCCATGATCTAATGGTGGAGCAGACTCGATGGGCCGAATGGCCTAATTCTGCTACTGTGTCATGTGGTCCTATTTACCAGCAGCAACCAGTGAGCTGGATGTAGAGTGCTTATTGATGTCTTATGACGAGGTAGTGTCCAACTGGAAGATGGCTGGTGTGGGGGATGGGTGGCATTGGCATTCCCTTGCTAGTTCAAGACTGGTAGCCTGTGCATCATCTCACCTGTACTGGAATGCTTGGATGTAAAATATGGCATTAAAAATGGATATGACTGCCATTCCACAGCACAAAGTAAAGAGCTCCCTGCTGTTCCTTTGCTACGTGTGGGTTGTGGGGTTTCACGACTTTTGCCACCATGTGATTGTGGGATTTCATGGCCTTTTCCGCCATGTGGGGTATGGTGTTCCTCACCTTTCGCCGCTGTTCCTGAACACAAGTTACTGCTTCCGGTTGGAAGGCGCACGTAAGTGGAAGCAAAGTAGGCGTAAGTAGGAGATTCCACGACATATCCCACGATGGAATTAGTGGCGGAATCCTTGAATGGGCTGATGCTGAAACTCTCAGAATCAGGTGTATTATCACTGACTTATATGATGTGAAATCTGTTGTATGATGCAAAGACATAAAATTACTATAAATCACAAAAATAAATAAATAAAAGGAAACAAAAGGAATAACAAGGTAGTGTTCATAAGTTCATGGGCCATTCAGAAATCTGATGGCGGAGAGGAAGAAGCTGTTCCTGAATCGTTGAGTGCGGGTCTTCAGGCTCCTCCCTGATGGTAGTAACGAGAAGAGGACGTGTCCCAGACTGTGAGGGTCCTTAGTGATGGATGCTGCCTTCTTGAGGCATCTGTATTGTATGTGATGAATGGTTGCCTTGTTTAAGTGCTGGAGGCTGACTGTGCTTTGAAACTACCTCAAAAATGTCATTACCTTCAGGAGGAATAAGCAAAGGGAATGGCCGTTTTCATAAAGTTACCTTCTTAATGAATTCTCACTAACCAGAAAGGATTTTGTAACAGTTGCAACAGCAAGTATGAGTTTTCTTCAAAGTTTTGACAAGAAGTTATTTGAATTTTTCCACCAGATACCATCAGAAGAAGAAGCTGATGATCTGCGGTCTGAAGCCATTCGCTGCTTCTAAATTTCCTGAAGGACAGGGTAGCCTTTCTCGAGCAAACTTGATCTGTCGGAGCCTCAGCAATTTTTTCTCCTCAGTGGATGAGTCCATCACCGTTGCGCATGTACCGGGCGACTGCAAGAGCACACATGGAGGTACCGGGTCAATGGAACATCATGAGAAATTAGTGAGTCTACCAGTTGAAGACAGAATTATCTCTCAGTTATTCCATTTGTTTCCAGGCATGTCCTGAAGGCACTCAATCTTGCTGGGTCTGCTTCCCATACCTCACCCTCATTGGTATATGCAGGAGTGATAAGCGCTGAATAAAAATGTGCTGCCTACATCTGAAGGTGTTCACTGGACATTTGACTCAGCTCTTGTTTGACATCTTTTCTTTACTGGGGCCTAATCCTGATTAATTCCCTCCCTCCTCCATTACTATAATTTCGATAGCACCCGCTGAGAAGAGGTGGGGCAGGGCCAGTGGTCGGCTCCCACAATTCATGATTTCAACACTGCAACCATTTTCATGCTGTTAGTTTTGAAGGAGGAAGTTTAAATATACTTCCCACATTACCTGCTTTCTATGTCTTGGAAACTTCCCAATCTGTTGATATGAAGAAGCAAATTCACTGCATCAAATGGCGGTTTTCCATTGGATCTGAAATTCTGGGTGCAGCAGAGCTTTGCAGAGAAGGTCCTCCATGTGGTGACACAGTGATGCAGCTGGTAAATACGCTGCCTCAAAGCTCCAATGACTCGGGCTCAATCCTGATCTCTGGTGCTGCCGGTGTGGAGTTTGCCCGTTCTCCTTGTGACTGCGTGGGTTTGCTCCGAGTGCTCTGGTTTCCTCCCACATTCCAAAGATGTGTCGATAGATTATTTAGCCCCTGTAAATTGCCCACAGTATGTAAGTGAGTGGTTGAAACTGAGGGGGAAGTTGATAAGGATCTGGGGAGAATAAAATGTGATTGGTGTGGATGGGTGCTTGATGATCAGTGCAGACTTGATGCACTGAAGGGCCTGTTTCCATGCCGTATGGTTCCATTTGTCACACCATTCTATTGCCACAAATCTGCTGCGTGCAGTTCACACGTGAAACTTTGTCCTAATCAATGATGCATCTTGATGTGGAGCCCTCTCGGTGTTTCGTGGGAGGAAGCTGCATTGGACTGCACTACTATGCATGATTCATTTCATTTTTTCATCACCGTTTATTTAACTGGAATTAATTGTGGCTTTATTTCAGGAACTGGTTGAAGATGCGAAAAGGATTTGGAAAAAGATGGTGGATCTTTGTGAAACCAGTTACCTCATGACTCATGATGGTAAAGTTGATTATGGTTGTCGGGTACATTAACTTTTCCAGAATTTAAGGAGCTTCTGTTTATTTTGCCTTTGATAAGATGTTGCTCCATGGGAACACCTAAAAAGGGAAAATGCTGGAAGTATTCTGCAGGTTAGGGGACAAGGATAGAGAAGGAAAGAGTTAACCATTCAGGTTGATGACCTGTCATCGAAAGCTTGCAGTTGTCTGGATGTATGCCTAGAATTTTGCTTATTTTTCTGGTTTCTTGCGTAAAGTTGCTCTTGATTTTTGTGTGCTTTGCTTCCTTTCTCTCTGGCTCTTTTGCTGTCCCCACTCAACAAAATTGTTGATCTCAATGGAGACTCAAGAGATTTCAGCTGCTGGAATCTGGAGCGAGAAACAAAGTACTGGAGGAACTCAGTGGGTCAGGCAGCACCTGTAGAAGGAAATGGACAGTCGACATTTCAGACTGTGGACTCACATTGACTGTCCATTTCCCTCTGTGGATGCTGCCTGACCTGCTGAGTTCCTCCAGCACTTGGTTGTTTTGCCGTTCTCAATAATTAGTTAATGCCTTTCTCAACACCTTTACCAGTTTGGATGTCAAACCATCCATAAGCTCACTGACATTTCTGCTGAGTGACCTGTAGGTTTGAAGAATGGAGCAAAAGATTAGTCACAAAGCATTGGAAAGAGCTACATCATTTGAAAATACCAGGTAAATGAAATTTGGTGCTGATTTTGTCAAATACTTTGGCCAAAGTTGCAGGGAAGAAGAATAAGATTTCAAAAGAATGAAAATACTAACGAAAAATTTGGAGAAGAGCTAGGATTAATTCTAACTTCCAGTCCTGAGATAACATGGAGACCTAAATAATATAAGCCAATAATTGCTGTAGAGTAGAACCAGAGCAGTAGAATACTACGGTACTGAAATTATGCTGAGACTTCATCATGCACAGCACCAGGCTACTGTTCAGTCTGTGATGCACAGTAAAACTCAAATAATCTGCCATCGAGCAGAAGATAAAAAAGCCTGAAAGCACGTACCACCAGGCTCAAGAACTGCCTCTATCCCGCTGTTATAAGACTATTGAACGGTCCACTGGTACGATAAGCTGGACTCCTGACCTCACAATCTATTAATGGCCTTGCACCTTATTGTCTGCCTGTACTGCACTTTCTCTGTAACTGTTACACTTTATTCTGCATTCTGTTATTGTTTTCCCTTGTACTACCTAAATACACTGTTGTAATGAAACGATCTGTTTGGATGGCATGCAAAACAATGATTAACAATAATACACCAATTTATTCAGAGGTGCTGATGGTTTGCATCTGGCTCACAGGTAATGCTTGCTGCTCTCTTCTGACACTGACCAAGACCCATGGTTCCTATGTTCCCTGAAACTTACTGGGGTCTAGTCACTAGGAAAATTTATTAAAATACAGTGCAACGTCTAACAAAAGTGAATTTAAGGTCTGTTTGGGCATTAATAAAGAATAACATCCAATAGTCTGAAAAACCAGCCAGCCTGGCACTACCAAAGTCCTGTGCTTCCCAGATTATTGGAGCTTAACTATGCCCAGTATCCTCAGTTCTGCCTCCTGAACTAACTGAGATCCCTTCACACTCATCAGTGCTGTTTCCAGAGCGCTCGAACTTCTGCATGGTTTTTGTGTTAAAATCAAGCTTTATTAAATGAAGAGGTGACACCAGAATATGTTTGTCCATGAGACTGCAGAGAAATTGATCCTGCAATGCACAGTCCAGTCCAGTGAAATCCCAACTTTGACAGTGGCACAATATCTCTTTAGATCAATGAACTAATCATTTGTTGTTCTCTCCAGACCGCTGGGTACACATAGCAAATGACACGGAGAGACTTAGTAAAACTTCTACCATCTCATTGAACAGTATCTCAACAGTGGAGCATGACATTACCAAATAAGACGGTGTTGCACATATGGTAGAGCCAACCTGCATCAAACCTACAGCTTCACTTAGGAAACATTGAACATCAAGAGTGGTAAAAAAATCTTTTCTGCAAACAGCAAATGATGCTGAACCAGTTGTTATGAACAGAGATTGGTTTGTCTGTGGTGCTATAGAATAAAGTGAGAGAGCAGATGTATGAAGTTGCATTGACAATCAGCCTTGGATATTAACTACTGAAACAGGCTTGAGAGGCTAATTTCTGTTCCTGTTATAGAGCAGTACAGCACAATACAGGCCCTTCGGCCCACAATGTTGTGCCGACCTTAAAACCTCGCCTAAGACTATCTAACCTCTACCTCCCCTATGTCCCTCTATTTTAAATTCCTCCATATCCACTGAAGCATTGGCCCTGTTTCCCTCTCTGTTTCCCTTTCCACAGGTGATGCCAGCCTGCGGAGTTAACATCTGACCAACTGAGTGTTTCCAGCATTTTCTGTCTTTTTTTCAGATTTTCTGCATCTGCAGTTTTTTTATATTTTCTGTCTCTGCAGATGTTACCTGACTTACTGAGTATTTTTGGCAATTTTTGCTTTATTTCAGGTTTCTAGCACCCAGAGTATTTTTCTTTTAGTGTTAATGTTTTGTACTTTGCTTTAAGGATATCTGAAACTTTGGCAACTTAACAAACCCAGCCTATCACAATTTGACGTCATCCTTGTAGATGAAGCTGAAGATTGTAGTCCAGGTACGATGGTCACTTGAATTGTGTTTGAATTATAAACTCATTAATGGTGAATGGATAGCCATTTTGTGTTCCAGTGCAGTTTTCTATTGTAGAAGACTTGAGAACTAAAGAAAACCATGATCTTAGGAGGGATATCAAATTTTACACCAGTTCATTGAATTACAGTTTACAATGTTCAAGGTTAATGCTGCAGGTAAGAGTAACTTGTAGCTCCCTCTCTGATCTTTTGAGGTCATTGATTGTTTAATGTGCTACTCACCATTGGATCTCCATTTGGATTTGCTGAGGCTTAAGGCGTAATGTGCTTATGAGGAGCACGGACTCAGGACTACTGTTTCATGGGAAACATCACAAAGAGGGAACTATTGTCTGTCTCTGCTACCTCAGGGTTCACATGTACAGGAAAGAGATTGTGAACCTTGTGTCACACTGTCAGAACAACAACCTAGCCCTTAACGTTAGCAGGACAAAAGAATTGGTTGATGACTGAAGAAAGTCAGGGGACGGTTGGGAGGGGGTGGGGAGCTGTTGTAAAGATGGTCAGCAGCTTCAAGTTCCTCGACATCCATATCACCAGCAACCTCACATGGTCTCTCCGCACTGATGCGGTGATCAAGAAAGCACATCAGCGTATGTACTTTCTTGGGCGTCTGAGAAGATTCAGCATGTCCACAAAGATTCTTTTGAACTTCTGCAGAAGCACTATAGAAATTATTCTGACGGGTTGCATCTCAGCCTAGTACGACAACTGCTCTGCTCTTGACCTTTGGAACCTGCAGAGAGTGGTAAACACAGCCCAGTACAACACAGGCTTGTCATTCCCTTCCATCCAGTTCATCTTCACAGTGTGCTTCTTCAGGAAGGCTAGTGCTATACTCAAGAATGCCTGCACCCCTGACCATTCCCTTTTCTCTCTTCTACCTTCTGGGAGACGATACAGATTCTTGAAAGTCCAAACTTAAAAACAGCTTCTTCCCCATTGCTATCAGACTCTTGAACCAACCACTTCTTACATATCCTCTTCCCTATGGTGCTGCCATGTTCTTGTACTCTTAAGTCTACCTCTCTCGGTTATTCTGCTATTGTCACTTCAGTTTTTTTTTGTTGTACTACTTTAGATTGCACTATAATCTTTGCACCATTCTTATGTTTTTGAGTCATTGTATTTATTGCTGTATTTATTATTGCCATGTACACTGTTTACTTTGTGAGCTTCATGCGAACAAGGAATTTTTATTGGTGTATATGACAATAAACTAATCTATTTATTTTTTTCCTAATACCAGTGGATTTACCTCCTGAAACACTTCCAGCTGTGAATCCTGTTATTCATGTCCACGCATGTTTGGTGCCCTTGTCCACAGGAAGAGCATCCCAAGCTGTTGCAGAAATCTAGCATCCCATTATCTCATAAATTATTCTCTTTTCTTCAGTCATTATAGACATCATACTCTCTCAGAAATGTGGGAAGATTCTTGTGGGAGATCCACACCAACAGATTAGCAGTTTCAAGGGTACCGTTGAAGCTTTGTTTGAAGCCCACCATCCTCAACTGTTTAGTTTAAAACAGGTAAGGATTCATGTTTATACTTTAAAGTGTATCCACAATGTTCTTTTCAAACCTCAAATGAATAGCCTGGCCTGGCAGTTAAAAACACCCTCCAGGATGTGTTGGCAACCAAAATATTTCAATAATACAATGACCTTTAACAACAGCAGCATACATTCATGTGGCCTCTTTAACACAGTAGTACATGTCAAGGCATGCAATGGCAGGAAACTTTGACAGTCTCAGCTGTCATGCTCAGCTATGTGGAGATCTAACCAATAAACTAGTTAGATATCCAACATGGTGCGGCTCGGTAGTGTAGCGGTTAGTGTAACGCTATTACAGTGCCAGCGACCCGGGTTCAATTCCGGCCGCTGTCTGTAAGGAGTTTGTACGTTCTCCCCGTGTCTGCATGGGTTTCCTCCGGGTGCTCTGGTTTCCTCCCATATTTCAAAGATGTACAGGTTAGGAGCTGTGGGCATGCTATTGTTGGCGCTGGAAGAGTGGCGACACTTGCGGGCTGCCCCCAGTACCTTCTCAGTAATGCAAAAAGACACATTTCACTGTGTTTCAATGTACATGTGACTAATCAATAAATATCTTATCTTAATAGCTGGGCATGTGGTTGACTGTCAAGGAGGTGGGATTTAAGAAGGAGAGATTCAGTGGGGGAATTCCTAATCTTGAAGCTTAGGCAAGGAAGAATGGAAACTCAGTAGCCCCAAGAGTATAGAATTGAAGAGCGAAGACACAAGAAACTGCAGATGCTGGAAATCTGGAGCAACACACAAAGGAGCTGGAGGAACTCAGCAGGTCAAGCAGCATCTATGGAGGGAGATGGACAGCTGACATTTCAGGTCTAGACTTTAAATCAGGACAGAGTGTGTTGGTCTTGGCAGAGAGGGAAGGAGTGCGGAGTTACAGGTTTGAGGATGGTTATAGGAGAGCAAAGGGCCCAGGATGAGATATTTAAAATTGAAACTTTGCTCAACTGTAAGACAGCAAATCAAAGAGTGATTATGCAAGTCAGGATACAGACAGCAGAGCTATCGTTGGAAGGTATTAAAGTGAGTTATTAGAAAATTCCATGGAAATAGGCACTGTTGTTGAGCAGGTGGATCAGACCTGTGATACTGGATCTGATGTCAGAAGAGAAGTTGGTATTAAGGTGTTTCACTTGGAGGGAAATAGCAATCCTTTCAACAAGACTGTCAACAATGGCTGGTGACTTGTCAGGTCACTAAATGAGCTTCGCTATTTTTTCTCTTTATTCCAGGTAGGGTGAAAACTTGATTCATTGTATTGTACAATGTGTTCTGGTTGGCCATTGTCCCCTAGTATTGGAGTAACGTTGCCTCAGTACCTGACTGTGCACCATGCCTAACAGGCTGCTGAGTGATTGCGGTGTGACCTGATCATTAGGATTTCTCTCTGTACTTGCAGAGTTTCAGATTTGGGCCTGAGATTGCTTACGTGGCAGCAACAATATTGGAAGTGTGCAAACAATTCAAAGACAAGACCTTGGTTGGTGGAAATCAAGATGGTAAGTGGGCAAGGACACTTTTTAGAGACAGTGAGTAGTAGGAGCGTCAGTAGTTGGGTGCGAGACAATATTAAGTGCACGAGTTAAGTGGGTGAATGGGCAGCTGTGGGTGAATGTGTGGTGTTGAGGGTGAGTGTGTGGAGGCAGGAGGAAGGACAGCAAAGGGGGAAGGGGTGGTGGTTATGTTAAGCCTATATTTTATGAAAAACTGTTTGCCTTCTGCTTTTCATCAGACTTGTGCCATTGCCCTTTTCATGCTTTAGAGTTACATTTTGCAACCTTCCAACCCCTTGACCTGAATGTACAGTAAATCCGGGGCTGATTTCCCAATCGCAATGCAACTTTAGGAATCTTCAAGTTTAACCCCATGAACTCCTTGTTACAGGCAACACTGTTGAAAACTCAGTTGGGCAGGCAGCAATTCTATGCAAAACTACTGCTGCTGTCTTCGACGAGGCTGTGCGTATTGTGACCAGCAACAATCCGACCAAGATATATTTCATTGGAGTGAGTAGCTTGTACTCGTGCACATTGCAGCTGCTGTGTCTCATTTGTGCATTCTTTACAAGCTTTACTTATCGCTCAAAGCACACTGAGTACCTCCAATCTTTTCTCTCCTTAGGGACTTGATAAGTTTGGAATGGACATAGTACTGGACATTTGGATGCTAACGATCTTGGAGGTGGAACAAGCAGCCAGTGAGTTTAGCTCTAATTAATGTCATTTGTTCTTTTGTTCACAGTCCACCATATATCTGTCTTCCCCATGAAAAGTATTGTAAAGGCTCCCCTTTTCCCTCAATATTCTTGTGTGACCTCTGTGACCTCTCGTTCTAAATCTCCAGCCAGGGGGAAATCGTGTCTACATCTACCCTTTCAAGCTCTGGAGGAATTTTTACACTTTTCAATGAAATCAAAAGAACACAAGAAAATAAGAGCAGGAGTAGGCCACCAGGTCCATAAAGCCTGCCCCACTATTCAATATTATCATGGTGGACCTTTGCTGGCCTTTTCTGTGCATGTTCCACATGTTCCCTGATCTTTCAAAAATTTTCTACCTCCTCCATAGATACCTCCAGTGATCTAACCTCCATAATTCTCAAGGGTAGAAAATTCCAGAGATTCACCACCCTTTTCAAGAAGAAATTCCTACACACCTCAGTAATAAATGACTGCCTCTTTTTATTATATCTGTGTTCCCCTGTTCAAGGCTCCCTGACTGGTGGAAACTTCAACATCTATCCTGTCATGCCCCTGTAGCAACACCAAAGAAAACAGATCCAACTTCTTTAGACATTTGTGGTAGGACAACTCTCTCATCCAAGGAATTGGCCTGGTAACTCTCTTCTGGACTGCCTCCAATGCTAGTGTATCCTTTCGTAAATAGGGCACCAAAACTATGCACAGTATCCCAGGTGTGGCCCCACCAACACCCAGTACAACTGCAGCAATGTTTCTCTATTTCTAAGCTCCAACCCCCTTGCAATAAAGGCCAGTATGTCACTTGTCTTCCTAACTACTTGCTGCATTTGTGAGTCAAACACAAAAACACCTGGGTCCCTCTGTACTTCACTCATTTAAGTCTCTGTCCATTTAGACAACAATCTGCCATTTGATCCCTCCAACTGAAGTCCATGACCTTGCACTTTTCCACATTGAATTCCATTTGCCAGGTTTTCACCCACTCTCACTCAACTCACCTACATCCTTTTTTGAGGCTGGAAGGATGTAACTAGTGAAGTACACCAGGGATCAATTCTTGCCCCTCCAATTATTTACTACCTATATTAATTTTCCAAGTTCTGTTGAAAGTTTGTTGACCTGGAATATTAGCTCTGCTTCTCTCTCCACAGATGCTGCCTGATTTATGTGTATAAAGTCCAAATACCCTCAAGGCAGCATGCCCTCCCACCCATATCATGTTGCTGTCAAACCTGGATACCTCACACTCTGCCCCCTCTTCCAGGTCATTAATATAGGCAGTAAATAACTGGGGGCCAAGAACTGATCGCTGCATTCCACTAGTTACATCCCTCCAGCCCGATAAAGACCTATTTGTTCTGCCTCTGTCTTTTGTGTGATGACCAGTCTATGATCAATATTGTGAGCTCTTATATAAAACTTCCGGCCATTTTAAACCCATGTTAACCTACCTGTATGTCTTTAGAATGTGGGAGGAAACCCACGCAGACACGGGGATTTTTCTATATTTTCTCATTTTTCTAAGCTACAGAGTATTGGCCCAGTCTGTTTAATCTCTTCTTGTACTGCAAGCCACCATCCCAGCAGTCAATGCACTTCATTGCACTCTCTGTCGCAAGTATATCTTTCCCTGGGTAAGGAGACCAGACCCACACACAATGTTCCAGATTTGGTCTCAGCAGGACCCTATATAATTGTTATGTGAAGCCTCCATTCTTGAACCCAAACCCTCTTGCAATGAAAGTTAACATACTGTTCACCTTCCTAATCATTTGCAGCACACTGACTTTCAGACACTCGGGTCCCTCTGAACACTAATGCCTTTCAATCTCTCCTCTAAATGGAGTTAGTCACACCCCTGTATGACTGTGGAGGCTGGATCATTGGGGGTATTTAAAGAGGAAGTAGACACTAACCAGATTTCCTTTTAAGGTGAGAGGGGAAAGATTTAAAAGGGACCCGAGGAGCAACTTCTACAGTGCGTATATGGAACGAGCTGCCAGAGGAATTGGTTGAGGCAGGTACAATAACAGCATCCAAACGACATTTGGACGAGTACGTGGATAGGAGGGGTTTAGAAGGACATGGGCCAAATGCAAACAAATGGGACTAGCTTAGGTGGGCATCCCCGTGTCTGCGTGGGTTTCCTCCGGGAGCTCCGGTTTCCTCCCACATTTCCAAAGACGTACGGGTTAGGAAGTTATGGGCGTGCTATGTTGGTGCTGGAAGGGTGGCGATACTTGCGGGCTGCCCCCAGAACACTCTACGCAAAAGATGCATTTCACTGTACAAGTGACTAATAAAGAAATCTCATCTCATCTTATTTTTGAAAGATCAGGGAATTGAGGGCTGTGGGGAACTGGCACAGGAGAGGAAATGAGGCCTGGAGGAGCTCGGCTGTGATTATATTGAATGACAAGACAGACCTAAGGGGCCAAGTGACCTACTTTGTAAAATAGTTCCTATTTTGTTATATTATGTTTTATTTGGTATCCTCTTCTTCTGTGTGAGTCAAATCCCAGCCAGCCGGATTTGGGATTGAGTGTGCAATTTGCTTTACCAAAAATGAAATATTTTGAACTGAAATGCTGAGAAATGAAAAGAAAAATATTCCCTTTTCTTACATGGGCTAAAGATAATAGTATTTTGCTTGATGATGAGATGTGTTCCTGTGATTATAATCCAAGGGCAAAAAGAAACCTGAAATAATAATTGAAAGTACTTGTTGGCTCAATGTAAGGTCGAGGAATAGCACTTTATCTCCTATCAGCAGATAGCAGGCTTCCAAGCTCTGCACTGAATTCAAAAGTTTTAAATAACCTTTAACTTCACTCTTGAATTGTATTTCCAGCATTTTAGATTTCGTTGGCCTCTTATTTGCACATGCTCCAGAAATACCTTTTGTTATTTACTAGTGTTTCCCTGCCCTTGTCAACTAGCACCATCACTTGTTATTCAATTTCTCCTGGTATTCGCCTGTCACAGTCCTTTCCTTTTGCTCTCTCTGTCCCTGCCTTTCCTCAAAACTTTAAATGTGTTTTAATTCTAACTTTTCCACATTCTGATGAACGTTTTTTGACCTGGAATATTAGCTCTGCTTTTCTCTTCACAAATGCTGCCCAGCCTATTGTGTATTTCCAGCATTTTCTGTTTTAATTTTATATTTGTTGGCCACCGAGTTTTCCAACCTGTATTTTAAGGAAGAAATTGTGAGTACTCATGGTAGAAAGGAGAGTGAGCTTAAAGAATTACAGAGAAGAGTAATTAAGATGATTTTGAATTCAAGAAGTGATCAATCTGAAGTTACAAAAAACACAAAGAAATAAAAAGAAAGAAAGCCATTTATTTGACACCTTTCAGGACACTCCCAAAGTGCGTTGTAGTCAATTAAGTACTTCTGAAGTATAGTCAGTGTTGTAATGTGGGAATTACAACAGCTCAATGTGCATACAACGCAGAAAGAACTGTGAGTGTGACCAGATAATCTGTCTTTCAGTACTGTTGTTTGAGGGGTAATTATTAACCAGGACAGCTTCTACCCCACTGTGATAAGACTATTGAACAGTTCCCTTATACAACGAGGTGGACTATGACCTCACAATCTACCTTGTTGTGACCTTGCACCTTATTGCACTGCACTTTCTCTGTAGCTGTGACACTTTACTCTGCTTTCACCTGTACTGCATCAATACACTCTGTACTAATCCAATGTAACTGCACTGTGTAATGAATTGAACTGTACGGTCGGTATGCAAGACAAGTTTTTCACTGTACCTCGGTACAAGTGACAATAATAAACCAATACCAGTATACCAAGGAGTTAACTACCTTACTGTTCTTCAAAACAGTGCCAAGGACATCTTAAGTATGAACGTCCAAAAAACATTAGACACTATAAATCTGAAGTAGAGGAGAATGCTGGGAATACCCAGCTAGTCAGACAGAATCCACGGTGAGAGGTTACAGCTTGATGTCCTTTCATCGGAACTGGAAAGATTATTTGAAATTCTTGAATTTGGGCTCTTAGAACACCTGAGTCTGAAGGGCTTTAATTAGACAGTTTGACGACATTCCTCAGGCTTGCATTGCGCTTTGTTGAGACAGTATAAGAGGTCAGAGTGTGATGTAAATTAATGTAACAGATAAACAGGAGTTTAAGGTCACTGTTGCAGACCGCCTGGACACAGTGCACTACACTGGACAGAGCTACAAGTGAATAGGTGCTCTACTGGAGGAGAGTGCCTCTGGCTGGTTGGAAGGGAAGGGGTAAAAGGGTAGGTGTTGCATCTCCTGCAGTTGCATGGAAAGATACCATGAGAGAAGGAATGGGGATTGGTGAAGATGGAAGTTGAGAGGAACTGGGAGGCAAATGATTTCCTTCGTGGGGAAGAGAAGTTGGTGTCATCACATTGAAGGTTTTGGAAATTATGGAAGATAATACATTGAATATGGAGGCTGGTGAGGGCAAGGGGAGCCTTGTGCTTGGGGCACAGAGGAAATGAACAAAACTGCGGTAGAAGGGAAGTCATGGGTTAAGGAAAAATGAAGACTCCTTAGAAGGACCAGTGTGGAGGTTGTCATGATCAGAACAGATCTGATGGAACCTGAAAAAATGGAATCCTTACAGGAAGCAGGGTGGGAGGAGGTGTAATCAAGATAGTTGTGGAAATGTGTTGGCTTATAATGGAATTAGTCACTAACCTGTCCACTGCGATGGTGGTGGAAAAGTTGAAAAGGGAGAGGATGGACCAAGTGAAAGTGAGAGCAGGCTAGAAATTTGGCAGCAAAGGTGATGAAACTTCTGACTTCCATTCAAGAGCAGGAAGCAGGACCAGTACAGTCATCAATGTACTGGAGAAATGAGTGAGGGAGGGGGATGAGTCGGACCGAAACACGGATTGTTCCACACATCCCACAAAGGGACCTTTGAACTGGAGGACGTGCGTGGAGTTAAAGAAATTGTTCAATATGAGAATGGATTCAGGCAGACAAAAGGGAGTGATGGTGGATGGGGATTGACTGGGCCTCTGTTCAAGGAAGAAACAATGAGTTCTTGGGCCACCCTGTTACAGTGCAGAGGCTCAGAGGGATTGAAAGTGGACCTTTTAAGTCCACCCGACACAGCAGATGGGGCCTTGGTTAATGGTTCATCTGATAATTGGCACCTCTGAGAAGGTGGCATTCCCTTGGGATTGCATTGGAGAGGCAGCCTAAGTTTAGAGACAAAGGGAATTTTTATTTGCATGAAATATGAGAATAGTGAGATAAACCTACCAGGGAACGATACTATTCAGTATCCAACAGGTTAAAGGGGGAAAGCTTGTGGGGTGGGGTATGGTATATCTGCAAGAGAGAGTGTATTTTACTCATGACATCAGAAGGGATCACAGAGTTTATTGTCTAAATACGGTAGGCCTTTACTGTGGAAGTTAGATGAGCAAAAGATGATCTGATTAAAATGTCTAAGATTCTGGAAGAGGCTGACAGGGTGGATACTGAGAAGTTGTTCTCCCACGCTTGGAGTGTCTGGAACCAGGAGGCACAGTCTTTGGATGTGAAGTTGGCTACATATGACTGAAATGGGGAGAAATCTGTTTTCAAACAGGGTTATAGATTTTCAGAGTTCTCTCCCCCTGGGGCCTGAGGTTGCTAAACATCCTTTTATGCATCAAAGAGCTGGTAAGGGAGGAGTGAGTGAGTGGAATGTGGAGTTAATGCCAAAGGGCAGCATGTTCTTAATAAGTGGTTTCCTTGTGCAGTTTGTTTTCCTTAATAAACATTCTCTCGTTCCTTTTACCCTAGATTGATCCTTGCCATCTTTGTTAAATTTGTAGCCTTGTGAGCTAAATGTGAGATGCCTCTGGAGAATAATAATCAGTGTGATCCTTGTTTCTTAGAAGACCTTGTGATCCGGGATCCGTTCATCCGAATGTTTGAACGTAAAGGTGGCTTGCGTGGATTGAGAAACTATGCGGTGCAAGTTGAAGACTCGGAGTTGGAGGAGAGGATTGCGGTTGTGGAGAAGTATGGTCTGCGACTTCCTGTGCTTGTGGAGAAAATCACCAACCACTGTGTCAATTGCCCATCATTTGCAAGTAACACAACTTCCTACTCCTCTAACCTATTTTAATTTAATCTTCTTTGCATTGTGTTCCCCTCCTTTTCTTCCCAAATTCCTTCATCTCCATATTAAGCATGCAGCAGAGAGAGAAAATGCTTTTCTGACTGAGCACTTTAGCACTTGAACTGATTTTATACAATGCACCTGCTTGACCATTTGTGCTGCAAACTGTAGCGGTTGCTACCGCGGAATGAACACAAGACGCGAGTTGTAGAGTTTCAGAACAGAACTGGTTTATTTTCCCGCCTTGCACGGGCCTTTTAAGGAAGACTGTTCCCGCCCAATGCAACCGGCAATGACGTATATGCTACGTCATCAAGTCTTTCCCATGCGCGGGTTCTCCCCGTCGCTCGGGGAAGACGAAGGCCCGCCGCCATCTTGGGCCTCGCCGCTCCGATGCCATGCGACCCGACTGCCGAGCCGGTTTGCTTGCCCGGACAGTGAGTCGCTACAAAACTAACTTAAATGTTATTGAGAGAGGATTATATACAGTAGAGGTGGTACAATATCCAGCTGTCAAAAAGATACTTGGATAATTCCCTTATCAATCAGACGTGATAACCATACCACTATAAGTGACTGAGATTGATTTTATGTCAATGATTTGTTTATAACGGCATTTTTCTGGAGAAACTGCCCTGCTTTCATCAGTCCGTTTTCTCAGTTAAGTGACTTTGTTTACTGCACAAAAGACTGACAGCTGTTATCTTGTGCTCTGCCTGCATCCAACTCATTAGCTGATGTGGTGCTTCCAATAAACAGTTTGCTTCAAGAAAGCTGCCTTCGAAAAGAAATTGTGTTGCAAAGCAGTTGACAGGTTTTGCCAAATTTATATAAAATTTATTGCACTAACATCAATCTTTGTTTTTTACTTAAAATTTTACTGTGTAGTCAGTGAGTCAGAGGTTACAGGGAGTTTGCAACAGTTTATTTTATAGTGAAGTCTTTAAAGTCCATTCAAATGACAGATGAATGCGTGGCTGAGTGACTGGTGCAGGGGGCAGGGCTTCAGATTTTTGGATAATTGGGACCTTTTTTGGGGGAGGCATGACCTATTCGCTAAGGATGGGTTGCACCTAAACTCCAGAGGTTCCAATATCTTGGCGGGATTGTTTGATTTAGTTGTAGGGGAGGGTTTAAACTGATCTGGCAGGGGGATGGAAACCAGGATGTTAGGTTACAAGATGCTAAGGTAAAGGAGGGAGTTTATAGAAACAAGTCCAATGAGGATGGCAAGAAGGACAGGCAGGTGAGAAGTCAGGATAATTTGCTGAATAATAGAAGTACAACAAGTCAGGATGTTAGGATACAGAATGTTAGGATAGGGGATGAGGTATATAGGAACATGTCTAAGGTAGTATGTAGTGAAGATGGTAAGAAGGATAGACAGGTGGAAAGTCAGGATAATCTGCTGAACAATAGAAGTACAACAAAATTAATAGCAGATACCGGACTAAACGTACTATATTTAAATGCACGTAGCATTAGGAATAAAGTAGATGACCTAGTGGCACAACTACAGGTTAATAAATATGACATTGTGGCAATCACCGAGTCATGGCTTTATGACGGATGTGATTGGGAACTGAATGTCCAGGGGTACACAGTGCATAGGAAGGATAGGCGGGTAGGCAGAGGGGGAGGTGTGGCCATGATGGTTAGTAGTGATATAAAATCAATAGAAAGGAAGGATATTGGGTCAGAGGAGGTGGAATCCTTGTGGGTGGAGCTAAGAAATAGCAAGGGTAAAAGGACAATGGTAGCAGTCATATATAGGCCTCCTAATAGCAGTCAGCAAGTGGACGATAAGTTGCAGTTTGAGATAGAAAAAGCATGCCAGAGTGACAATGTGAAGATAATTATGGGGGATTTTAACATGAAGGTGGACTGGGAAATCCAGAATGGTGGTAGTACTCAGGAGAGGGAGTTTGTGGAATGTCTAAGGGACGTTTTTCTAGAGCAACTTGTTGAAGAACCCACCAGGGGATCGGCTGTTTTGGATTGGGTGCTGTGTAATGAACCGGAGGTGATTAGGGAACTAAAGGTAAAGGAACCACTGGGAACCAGTGATCACAATATGATTGAGTTCAGTTTCAAGTTTGAGAAGGAGAAACTGATAACTGGTGTATCGATATTTCAGTGGAACAAAGGAAATTACAATGGTATGAGAGAGGAGTTGGCCCTAATTGATTGGAAGAGTAAGCTGGCTGGAGGGACGGCAGAGGAGAAATGGAAGGAATTTCTACAAGAAATAAGGAAATTGCAGGATAGATGTGTTCCAAGAGAAAAGGTTTTTAATGGAAAAAAGGCACAAATGTGGATAACGAGAGAGGTGAAGGCTAAAATAAAAGCAAAAGGGGCGGCGTACAAAGAAGCAAAAATTAGTGGGAAAACAGAAGACTGGGAAGCTTTTAAAAACCTGCAGAGAGAAACTAAGAAGGTCATTAGGAAAGAAAAGATGAATTATGAAAGGAAGTTGGCGGATAACATTCGAAAGGATACAAAGAGTTTTTTAAATACATAAGGTGTAAAAGAGAGACACGGGTTGATATAGGACCAATTGATAACGGTGTAGGAGCTATTATAATGGACGATAGAGAGATGGCAGAGGAATTGAATGAATATTTTGCATCGGTCTTCACCGTGGAGGACATCAGCAATGTGCCGGTTAGTCAGGAGTCTCATGAAATGGAATTGAGTTCAGTTAAGATTACTAGGGAGAAAGTGCTAGGAAAACTAAATGGGCTAAAGACTGATAAGTCTCCCGGACCGGATGAGGTGCATCCCCAGGTTCTGAAGGAGGTGGCTTTAGAGATAGCGGAGGCATTGGCGATAATTTTCCAGAAATCGATAGATTCTGGCGTGGTTCCGGAGGACTGGAGGGTCGCAAATGTAGTTCCGTTGTATAAGAAAGGTGGGAGGCAGCATAAAGGAAATTACAGACCTATTAGTCTGACGTCAGTGGTGGGAAAGTTATTGGAATCTATCCTCAAAGACGGGGTTACGGAATACCTAGAGGCGCAAGGCAAGATAGGTCCTAGCCAACATGGTTTTGTGAAGGGAAGATCCTGCCTGACCAACCTATTGGAGTTTTTTGAAGAAATCACAGGTAAGGTGGATAAGGGAGAGGTGGTAGATGTTGTGTATTTAGACTTTCAAAAGGCCTTTGATAAGGTGCCTCACAGGAGACTGATTAATAAGATGAGAGGTCATGGAATTACGGGTAGGATAACAGAATGGGTGGAGCATTGGCTTGTTGACAGGAAGCAAAGAGTGGAAATAAAAGGATCTCGTTCTGGTTGGTTACCGGTTACTAGTGGTGTGCCGCAGGGGTCGGTGTTGGGACAGCTCCTTTTTACCTTGTACATTAACGATTTGGATGATGGAATAAATGGTTTCGTGGCTAAGTTTGCAGATGACACCAAGATAGGGGGAGGAGTAGGGAGTATTGAAGAGATAGGAAGGTTGCAGAGGGACCTAGACAGTTTAGGAGAATGGGCAAGGAAATGGCAGATGAGATTCAATGTAGGGAAATGTGCAGTTGTACACTTTGGAAGCAGAAATAAGCGGGCAGATTATTATCTAGGAGGAGAGAAAATCCAAAGCACGGAAGTACAAAGGGACTTGGGGGTACTCGTGCAGGATACCTTAAAGGTTAACCACCAGGTCGGATCGGTGGTAAAGAAAGCGAATGCTATATTGGCATTCATTTCGAGAGGTATAGTGTATAAAAGTAAGGAAGTGTTGAAGAGGCTCTACAGGGCACTAGTGAGGCCTCATTTGGAATATTGTGCGCAGTTTTGGGCCCCACCTCTTAGGAAGGATGTGTTGACGTTGGAGAGGGTTCAGAGGAGATTTACGAGGATGATTCCAGGAATGAAAGGGCTTACGTATGAGAAGCGTTTGTCGGCTCTTGGACTGTACTCACTGGAGTACAGAAGAATGAGAGGGGACCTCATAGAGACATTTAAAATATTGATAGGAAAGGACAGAGTAAATGTGGCTAGGCTGTTTCCCTTGGTGGGTGAGTCCAGGACCAGAGGGCACAATCTTAGAATTAGAGGGTACAGTTTCAAAACAGAGATGAGGAAAAATTTCTTTAGCCAGAGGGTGGTGAATTTGTGGAACTCCTTGCCACGTACAGCAATGGAGGCCAGATCAGTGGGGGCGTTCAAGGAGGAGATAGATAGATATCTAAATAGTCAGGATATCAAGGAATATGGGGATAAGGCCGGAAATTGGGATTAGAATAGTTTTTTTTCCTTCCCCCATTCCCCATTTCTCATTTCTATTTCCCTTTCCTTGGAGCAGACTCGATGGGCCGAATGGCCTGCTTCTGCTCCCTTGTCTTGTGATCTTCTGAAAAAGTCTTTGTGTACAAAATCCAGCAGTATGTATTTTACATCCAAAAGAGTTGTGTTAGAAACTGGGGCAACATAGTGGCATAGCAGTTAATGCTGCTACCTCACAGTTCTAGGAACCTATGTTTGATGCCAACCTAGTGTGTTCTATGTACAGTGTCTGCATGGGTTTCCCCCAGATTGTCCAGTTTCATCCCTCATCCAAAAGAAGTGGTGGTGTGTTAATTGATTACTGCAAATGACCCCTTAATAAGTATAGAGGGAGGGAAAAAGAAAGATCCAGCCATGGGCCAGCCAGCTTCCTTTTGTGTTGTAAGAAGCAAGTCCTCTTTGAACTGTATCATAGAACACTCAACTGAGACCACAGCAAAATCTGCCCAACAACATTTATCTTGTCTGCTATGGCTACGCCCGAGTCAAAAGGTTATATGTGCAACTCTACCTTTGCGCACGGAAGTCTTGGCTGATTCTCCAGAACATGGCTGCAAGTGCAGTCTTTTGAATGTGACATTAAACCAAAGGCCTGTTCTGCTCCCTCAAGTATTTCATAGACTGGCAGAAGAGTTATTTGTGGTATTCCGAATGATGGCTAGATCATGCTGATGCCAGATGACTAGTGAGTTCTAGATTCCTGCTCCTGCTCACATTACCACAGAAGTTTGGAAGGCTCTGGAGGTCAAATGCCAGTGATTCCTGATCGTACGGCCTGAAGGTCCAGGTAGAGCAGGTGTCCGAAGGCCAAAAGGCCCCACTTAGCGCCACTGAGGCCTGCTTGCCATTAGTAGACTGTTCTGTCTGAAGGCAAGACTTTAAAATGTAAGTGTCACTACAGGCATGTCACAGAAACTGTGAACTTGGTTGAGTATGATCTGACCCCTATGTTTATCCTTCAACAGAGATCAGATTATCCCCACATTATCAGCTGGTAGATTTCTTTTCAAGCACACGGTAGTGTAGCGGTTAGCATGATGCTTTACAGTGCCAGCGACCTGGGTTCAATTCCGGCCACTGTCTGTAAGGGGTTTGTACGTTCTCCCCGTGTCTGCATGGGTTTCCTCCGGGTGCTCTGGTTTCCTCCCACATTCCAGAGACTTACGGGTTAGGAAGTTGTGGGCATGCTATGTTGGCGTCGGAAGCTTGGCGACACTTGCAGGCTGTGAATACTTTGTATGAAAGTATGAAAGTGTTCATACTTTGAACACTACTCAAAGTATGCATTTCACTGTGTGTTTTGATGTATATGTGACTAATAAAGAAACCTTAATCTTAATCTTCAATGCAAACTAGTTGTTGTGTTTCCTACTTTACAATGTAAGACAAGATCTGAAGAGAGCTTTTATTTTGGTTGAAGGTTTTATAAGGGCCCAAGCATGATCGTAAGGTGATGAAAAGGGTTGTATACTTGGCTTTATGACAACATTGTGATTTGTTCTTCTGCAAATTGCAATTGTTGCTTTCCACTCCTGTTAGAAATTTTAAATAGCCTTTAGTTAATCAAAGTTATTAAGCGATGTGGGTCAAAGACAGGCAAATGGAATTAGGTGACAGATCTCACTGAATGGTGGGACAGACAAGAGAAGCGAAATGGCCTCTTCCTCTAGTTTGGTAATTTAGTAATTTTCATTTCTGAAAACTGATAAAAATCCATAGATCACGTAGTACAAATTATTGAAGAAGGGGTGGGAGCTTCAACGTTCAAATTTCACCTGTTCCTGATTAGAAGGATAAACTTTAACTGTCCCTTTTGTTCTTCTGAAGATGTTGTTCTGGGAACCGTGCACAAAGCAAAAGGATTGGAGTTTGAGATGGTACAGATCGCTGAAGACCTTATAAAGGTTCCAGGCTTTCGACACAACACTCATGTTCTTTCTGGGTTTAAGATCGGTAAGTATTTCTCTGCTCCTTTTTAAATCTTTTTCTCACTCCCTCCTTTCGCCCTGGACTAGGTTGTCCAAAATGCCATTTGTTCATGAGCCTTGCCAGTGAGAGGCAGAAAGCTATTCAACAATATGGGGCATCATATCCAAGGCCTCTTGATCATCCACCAGTATACACTTAATCAGTCTGTGTGAACAGATAATGACCATGATTTGCTACCTCTAACTGAAATTTTTTATTAATCCTTCCTCAGGCTCAATCTACTAAATCAAACTCAGTTTAGCCAACACAGAACAGACCATATGTCCAGACCATGAGTTTTCTGAGCTAAGATATCTTTATTAGTCACATATACGTTGAAACACACAGTGAAATACATCTTTGCATAAAGTGTTCTGGGGGCAGCCCGCAAGTGTAGCCACGCTTCCGGTGCCTACATAGCATGCCCACAACTTCCTAACCCGTTGGTCTTTGGAATGTGGGAGGAAACCTGAGCACCTGGAGGAAATCCACGCAGACACAGGGAGAATGTACAAACCCCTTACAGACAGCGGCCAGAATTGAACCCGGGTCGCTGGCGCTGTAAAGCATTACGCTAACTGCTACACTACTGTGCACACATGAGCTGGTCCATGGATCCCTCCTGAGCGATTGAAGCATGTTGTTTGTAGGAAGGGCATCTCTTAAGAGGAACTACTTTCTGATTTCGAGCTTTGCATTAAACTTAGATCCTCTCTGTTATACTGTACCTTTGTTTCTGAAAGGAGGAGAGATGATGGGTTAATGGATGCATTCTTGGATGCATATGGTTTACATTGTAATCTTTTTGATATTGACTTGCCTGGAGGAAAGCAATTATTTGAGCAGTTGAGTTGTAAAAAGAACAGGTGTACAGAAATTCACCCTTGGTTCTTAGGACTAAATGTGCAATAAAATGGCAGCTGCAGTTTGTACCTTGCCTCTAATTCAGTAAATTCAGTACAGCTGAATTTTGTAAGGAGAGTGTGCAACAGCTGTCCTGTTTCATTGCAAGGTCCAAGGATAAACATGCTTCCTAATGTCTGCACAATCTAATCTCAGTGACAGCAGTAACACAGACCTGATGTATTCAGAGAGCACCCCCCATTATTGTTTTCAGTCAGTGGAGCATAATCTTTCACCTTTAACATCATTGGGAGAATCTGTGGCCCCTTTTGCCCTTCCAAAAAAATTTTGAAATTCTACAAATATCAGATGACACTAATGGGGTATCACTGCATTTATATGAATTACATCTCTGTCCTCAGACTTGGTCCCAGATGTCGATTGGAACTTGCTTTATATTGCTGTTACCCGGGCAAAGAGGCGTCTTGTGATGAGCAGGTCTTTGGAATGTCTCCTCTCCTTTGCCAATGTGAGTGAGATTCTTGTTGTGTTTCAGTCTGAGTAAGAGTGTTGCGGAGGATATTATGTTAGACTGTGAGGTTCATAAGATGCTTGGGCTGTGTCACACTGTGCCAAGCTGCCTCTACACTGGTACCTTGCTCAGTGCTCAGGATGGCTTTGCAGGAATGAGAGTGTTCATAGAATTGGTGCTACGAGGGGTCATGCACTGATGTGCCAGGAAACTAGTATGAATCCAGCAATGAATCAACCCATGGATCCGGTGTGGATAAACTGCCTGTGAGGCCTGGTGCTGAGTAGGCTGGCGTGAGTTGTGCGGCTACTCAGTGCTGAGATAAAGTCACAGAGCTATACAGCATGGAAACAAGCCCTTCGGTCCAACTCTTCCATGCTGACCAAGTCGCCTAACTGAGCAAGTCCAGGTGAGAGGGGGAAGGTAGGTGGGTGCGGGAGGGGGGAGATGTAAGAGGCTGTGAGGTGATAGGTGGAAGAAGCAAAGGGCTTGAAGAAGGAGGAATCCAGCAGGAGAGGGCAGTAGACCATGGAATAAAGGGAAGGAGCTGGGGAACAGGAGGGAGGTGATGGGCAAGTCATGAGGGCAGGGGAAGGAAAAGAGAAGGGGTGAGGGGGCCACAGGAATGCGAGAAAACAAGGGGGGGAAGGGAGGAAAAAAGGGTAAAACAGGGGAAGGGTTACCGGAAGTTAGAGAAATTGATGTTGATGCTGTTCGGTGGGAGACTACCTCAGCCGCCACCTTATGAGCCTCCACACCCAACACTTGGATTCCCTTGTCCACTCGTCCCTCCCCACTGATGACCCTCCCGGCACTTATCCCTGCAACCGCACTAAGTGCTACACCTGTCCCTCCACCTCCTCCCTCACCACCCTTCAGGGTCCCAGACTATCCTTCCAGGTGAGGCAGCGCTTCACCTGAGTCCGAGGGTGTCAATTATTGCGTCCGGTGCTCCCCGTGCGGCCTCCTCTACGTCGGTGAGACCCGACGCAGATTGGGTGACCACTTCGTCGAGCACCTTCGCTCTGTCCGCTGCAATAGCCAGGACCTCCCGGTGGCCAGCCACTTCAATTCCGCTTCCCTTTCCCGTACTGACGTGGCCTCCTTTACTGCCACGTTGAGGCCAGATGCAGGTTGGAGCAGCAACACCCCGTATTCCGCCTTGGGAGTCTCCAACCTGACGGCATCAACATCGATTTCTCTTCCGTAACCTCTCCCCTCAGTTCTCCTCTATCCCTTGTTTTCCCTCATTCCTGTGGTCCCCTCCCCCCTTTTCTTTGCTCTCCCCCGCCCTTCTGACCTGCCCATCACCTCCCTCCTATTCCCCACCTCCTTCCCTTTATTCCATGGTCCACTGCCCTCTCCTACTGGATTCTTTCTTCAGCCCTCTGCCTTTTCCACCCATCACCTCTCAGCTTCGTACATCACTCCCTTTCATCCTCCCTCCCTCACCCACCTACCTTCCCCCCCCCCTCACCTGGACTCACCTATCACCTGCCAGCTTGTGCTCCTCCCCCTCCCCCGACCTTCTTATTCTGGCTTCTGCCCTCTTTCTTTCCAGCCCTGATAAAGGGTCTCGACCCGAAACATCGACTGTTTATTTCTCTCCATGGATGTTGCCTGACCTGTTCAGTTCCTCCAACATTTTGTGTGTGTTGCTGGTCAAATTCTTCTGTGATTTGGCTAAACTTTGGAAATATATATGAGTACTTAAAAGTCGCCGTATCGATGGGCAGACATACAGCAGCTGAAGTTTAGTTCCAAGAAATGGACAGGAAGAACAAGTGACAACATTACCTGGAGTGGATGCAGGAACAGAGAGAGACCTAGGGGTGACTATATGCAAAGATTCTCAATGTATCAGAAGCAGTTCCAAGTATCTACTGACCAGGAGGTTTTGTCAGAGCCCTTATCTATAAGCAGCTTTGAAATTAAAGGAAAAAAGTGCTAGTTATGACTTAGTGGTGGCAGTGAATCAGCTGACTGTAGTTCAATTCAAAGAAGAGCACACAGTCTAGTCCAGTGAAATATCAAGAGAGTGTCGCACTGTCAACCGTGCTACCTTTAGGATGAGATGTAAAACCAAGGCTCGGTTTACCCAGTCACATGAAGAAAAGGACCCCATGGCACTATTCACCGAAGAGATGTCTGGACCCACATCTATCACTTGACACATAAAAGGGTGACTTGGTAATTTATTTCATTCAGACAGCAATATAAACAGGACTGGGAACTGTAACAGTAGTTCAGATTTAAAATAAAGTGTTTAGAAGAAACCACTAGCAGGGTTTCATGATCAAATCCTGACAAGGCAGATGGTTTCACTCATTAGTCATTTCTCAGTCCTGCCCTTATACATGGTCTGACTGGATTGCAAATCAGATAGAAACTTTAAATAAATTACCAGGTTTGTGGACTCTACAAGGAGAAAGTTGGCGTTACAAAACCTCATTGAATGTGAAGGACTTTGGAAAGTCTTGAGGTCATGAAAGGTGCTGTAGAAATGCAAATTCTTTTTTTATGTGCTACTCTTGAGACCCATCTGAAAGGAAGTACACAAGCTTAACAGTAAATTATGTGAGGATCAGACAGATTTTGGTTTGCTGCCACCAGAGTGCAACTGGAATTATCCACTCAGGCTGTAGTTTATTAATATCAGTTAAGGGAATCGGAGCAGATGCCATGTTTTCATCTTTTAAAATTTCAGAACATTTTGCCTGTTTACACTGTGCTCAGAGTATTTGCGACCACATAGAATTTGTTGAAGATTTCAGCTTGTTGCTGACACTGTGTGGTTCATTCCAGGCTGTGGGGGGGGATAGCTCAGCAGTATGACTGGAGTCTGTAGACCTTAACTTCTGCTTTTGGTTTGGTTTGGAGGACAAACAATGATTTGTTTTCCACCTCTAAATCATGTTTAATCTCAACGTCACAGGAATATTTTCTAAAGCCTGAATTAACCACCAACCTGCTTGGAAAGGGGTTATCTCCTAAATGTCACATTGGAGGGTGTTTAAATCGCATTACAAGTGAAGCAGTGTTAACTATGAGGAAAGCATCAAGTCCACAGGTAATTATTTTGTAGAATAATGTATTTGATAGATAATGATTAAAACAATGATTGATTTGTGAGGAGAAGGGAGAGGTCAGGTGGCTCCAGCTGTGCCACCTGGAATGCATCATGTGAGTGGTGTGGTGTGTACCAGGGATGCTTCCCCAACCACATGTTTGTCCCCTGAACCATTTAGCCTTTAGGATTGTTACCTCCACACCCCGACCCCACCCTCTACTCTACAAGGGAAGTTGATGCCATTAGTTGGTGGTTGAGTTGTGCTTTGTAGATTATTTCACTCCTGGTTCATCTTGCTTCAGACCAATCCCCTGAAGAATTGACAGTGCAGTTTCTGTTTGATGGAGCCTGCAGACTCACTCCATAGGGATACAGTTGCTTAACCAAGCCCAGCAAATTGAAACACACATTGAGACGAACTTCCAACAAAACAGCAGGACAGTTCCTGCCACTTGCCGGCTAGGAGCAACTTATCCGTCAGGACATGGGCTTCCTGGTGACTCTCAGAAAATTTACAGCACAGAAGTGGGCTATTCGGCCCTTCTTCTCAGTGGTACCCAGCCTAATCCTACCTTCCAACAATAAGACTGAGACTTTGCAGGGCACGGACTTCAAGTGCATGACAGAAGACTGTTTAAATGTTTCTGCCTCCATCAGCCTTTCAGGCAGTAGGTTCCACTACCCTCTGGATGAAAAAAAACGTCTTACCATCTCCCCTTTAATCCTTCTACCTTGATCTATGTCCCCCGGTCTTTCACTCATCTGTCTAGGCCCTTCATTTTTACACACCTCAATTAAATCTCCCCTTAATTGCCTCTGTTCCAAACAACCAATTCCAGCCTGCCCAGTCTTTGCTTAGTGCTGAACCTTTCAAGTCTGGCCAAGTCCTGTGTTTCCTCTGGATCATTTCCAATGCAATCACATTGCTTCTGTAATGAAGTGTTACGAACTGTACACTGCATTCAAGCTGTGGTCTAATTAGCCTGTATTGTGTGCAGTTTGAGCTCCCTGCTCTTGGAGTCATAGAGCCATTATGACATAGGGAGTAAGGGGGGTGGAGGGGGTGCATTCAGACTACTAAATCCATGCCCATTGTCTCCAAAGCAATCCAGTAAGTTCCATCCCCCATTCTTTACACTCTGTCCCTGCTAGTTCATTTCTCTTGTGTGTATCCAATTTCCTTTTAGACTCATAGGGTAATTCCGCATGGAAACAGGCCCTTCAGCCCAACTCATCCATGCTAACCAATGGTGTTCGCCAAGCTAGTCCCATTTACCCGCGCTTGGTCCATATCCCTCCTATCCACGTACATATACCTATCTTGAATAGTTGATTATCTCTTGTTCCACAACTCTTGCAGGCAGCGAGTTACAAGTCATCAAGACATCTCCCTGTATCTCTTGTCCTATGTTCAATTCCCAGAGAATTATGGAAAGTATCCCAAATCCTTTTTCAACCACCATATTTGATATGTCGCACTACCATAAGATTCTGTGGATATGCACTCCAATGGTGTGCTTGCATTGAAGAGGGTGCAGAGAAACGGTTGCCTGAGATGAAACATTTCAGTTATGGAGAGGGACTAGATAGGCTGGGTTTGTTTTCCTTGGAGTGGAGGAGTCTGAGGGAGTCCTGATTGATTGGTATAAAATTATGATGGGCGTAGATAGGGTAGATAGTAGTAAACCCTATCTATCAAAGGGTTAGAGGTATAGACCCTAGCAGAGGTATCCAAAACTAGAAAGCACAGGTTTAGGTAAGGAGTATGAAGTTTATTGGGGATCTGAGGAAGATATTTTTCACCCAGAAGATGATTGGAATCTGGAACACACTGCATGATGGGGTGGTGGAGGCAGGTACTCAATATTTAAGTATCTGGAGGAGCACTTGAATTGCCAGGGCATATAAGGCTGCAGGCCAAGTGCTGGTAAATGGGATTAGTAAAGATAGGTGCATGATGGACAGCAGGAACATGGTGGGCTGAAGAGTTTTTTCCGATGCTATGTGACGCTGTGGCCTTGCCCTCCCCTCTTCCTCCCATTTAGAACATAGAACACTACAGCACAGTACAGGCACTTTGGCCCACAATGTTATGCCAACATTTTATGTGTACTTTTACTATGTAATTTGCCATATTGTCCCTTCCCAAAGACATTACCTCAGCTTTTTTTTTAAGCGGGTTGAGTTCCATTTCCTACTTTTCTGCCCAAATGGGCAGTTCACTGATGCCGTCCCACGGGGAAGAATCCCAATCCTCTGCCAGTCCACTGTGTCCTAACCCCAACACTCCGACCTCTACCGCCACCCTCCTCTCCAACCACGGCAACCCACCCTGCCTCCAACCCCACTGCCAATCTGCAAAACCAGAGTCTCTGTGGCTTGGCGCAGTTCAAAACTGTGCAAACCCCATTTGAGGCATTACAAAAATGACACCTTCCTTAGCAAAGCCAACAATAGTTCTGCTAGTTACAATGGACAATTTCTCCCATTTGGAGATGGTGGAATCTGAGCAAAAACAAGATGCTGGAGGAACTCAGCAGGTCAGGCAGCATCTGTGGAGGGAAATGGACAGTGGACTTTTTGGGTAGAGATCCTTCGTCTGGACTGATGATTCTCCCGCTTGCTGTTTGGTACTGTTGGGGCGGTGTTATAGAGTCTGTATTGGCCTCTATCAAACACAGCTCCCGGGATGTTTTGGGGAACGTGGGAATGATTGCCCTTCTTCAGACATGAAGCATTGTCAAGTGGTGGTGAAGTACTGTAGTAGGGCCGGTGGAAGTGTGGGCAGTGATCACCCTAGCAGGAGAGGACAGGATAGTGGAAGCCATTGGCACAAAAGAGAGAGGGAGGATGTAATACCTCTTCACTTTATTTCTATGTATTATTTTTAATTGTTTCCTCTTTCTTTTGCTTCTGTCTTGGCAGTGTGCCGGGGAGGATGCTGGTGGTCCTCTCTGTTGTGTGTGTGTGAGGCAGCGGATCGGTCCCCTTATCTACCTCCTCGCTTCTCCGGAACTGGTCAAATCCAGGATTAGAACAGGCGGGAGGGGCTGTGATCCCCCTTGAAATACCCTGTTAGCTGGGAGTGCGGTAGGAGGTAGCGGTGAGAAGTGTGAGAGCATCTACCCATGTCGGAAGAGATCGGAAGACCTAGAGCTATTTCCTCTTGCACTAACCATCTGGAGTGGTGTTATTTCTGGTGCTCTCAGGTGAACTTTGTATAGAAATCTGATGAATATATCCAGCAATTTTTTTTTTCCCCTTTGCACTTGGAAGATGACCTGCAGTATTTCAGATGTACATTTTTTTAAATTCCTGTTGTGATAAGGAAATTACCGTTTCCAGCCAACTGTATCATTTAATGATTTAAATCATTTTTTTCCCAGAAAGCTGCTGTTTCTTTAGCAGTTGAGTTCTGTTTAATTTATGTCTCCACTTTCCTCAGTAAACTATTTGTTTTAAAGTTCTCCTGGTGTATTGCAGAGCTGGGGGATTTCCTGGCCACCTTTCATTACTCCACCAACATTGCTAGTCATATAATTTGCTTATTGTAGCTCTGTTGTTCATGGCAGCTGGTTTTATAAAAATGATTACATAGAATATAAAACAATACAGCACAAGAACAGTTACTTGAACTACACATAAGATGCTGGAGCAACTGTGGGTCAGGCAACATCTGTGGAGGGAAATGGACAGTCGACGTTTCCGGTCGAGACCCTTCATCTTGACTGGAGCTACTGCCTCAGAGGCCAGGTTCAATCCTGACCTCATGCTGTCAATATGGAGTTTGCATGTTCTCCCTGTGACCATGCAGGTTTCCTCCGGGTGCTCCAGTTTCCTCTCACGCCCCAAAGGTGTGCAGGTTGATAGGTTAATTGGCCAACGTAAATTGCCCTGGTGTGAAGATGAGTGGTAGAATCTGGGGGAAGTTTAGGAGAATGTGTGGGAATAAAAAATGGGATTAGTGTAAATGGGTGATTGGTGGTCAGCATGCACTTGGTGGGCCAAAGGGCCTGTTTCCATGCTGTCTTTATTACTCTAATGCTATAACTGTTCAATGCACAAACATATTTGGTCCCTTCATCCAAGTCCACTCTTTTCCATGATGAATAGTTGTAGGGATGTTACTGGAGGGAATTCTGAGGGTCAAGATCTACCATCACTTGGATAATCAAGGCCTGATCAGGAATAGTCAGCATGGTTTTGTGTGTGGGAGGTCATGTCTGACGAGTCCTTCGGAGTTTTTCAAAGAGTTAACAAAGGGGATAGATGAGGGTACGGCAGTGGATGTTGTCTATATGGACTTTAGTTGGGCCTTTGACAAGGTCCCACATGGCAGGCTGATCTGGAAGGTTAGGTCGCATGGGATTCAGGGGGAGCTAGCGAGGTGGATTCAGAATTGGCTCGATGATAGGAAGCAGAGGGTGATTGTTGAAGGTCGATTCTCCAACTGGAGGCCAGTGACTAGTGGGGTGCCCCAGGGGTCAGTGTTGGGACCTCTTTTATTCATTATGTATGTAAATGATTTGGATGTGAATGTACATGGCACAATTAGCAAGTTTGTGGATGATACTAAATTAGGGGGTCTTGTTGATAGTGAAGCAGGTTACAAATAGTTACAAAGAAATATTAATCAGTTTGGGAGATGGGTTAAGGAATGGCAAATGGTTTTCAACTTAGTTAAGTGTGAGGTGATGCATTTTGAACATTAAAACCAGGGTGGGACCTATACAGTGAATGGCAGGGCACTGATGAGTGTTGTGGAATAGAGGGACCTGGGAGTACAAGTGCACAGTTCGCTGAAAGTGGCTGCGCAACTAGACAGGGTAGTGAAGAAGGTGTTTAGCATGGTGGCCTTCATCAGTAAGGGCATCAAATTGAGGAGTAGGGACATCGTAAGTTGTTGGTGAGGCCGCACTGGAGTATTGTGTACAGTTTTGGTCACCCTGCTGTACGAAAGACATTGTCAAGTTGGAGGAGAGATTTACGAGAAGGCTGCCTGGACTAGAAGGCCTGAGTTATAGGGAGAGATTGGCCACGCTGGATCTTTATTCCTTGGAGCGTAGGAGAATGAGGGGTGACCTCATAGAATTTTATAAACTCATGAGGGGTATGGATAAGGTGGACGATCTTAATCTTTTCCCCAGGGTTGGGGAGTCCAAAACTAGTGGGCACAGATACAAGACAAGAGGGGCGAGATTTAATAGAGGCCTGAGAGGTAACTTCTTTACACAGAAGGAGGTAAGTGCCTGGAATGAGCTGCCAGAGGAAGTGGTCGAGGTGGGTACATTTGCAACATTCAAGAGGCATTTGGATAGGTACATGGAGGGGGGAGAGGCTTGGAGGGTTATAGGCCGAATGCGGGTAGCTGGGACTAGCAGGGAGGATGCTGTGGCCAGCATAGACCAGTTGGGCCAAAGGGCCTGCTTCCATGCGGTATTACTCCATGACTCTCTAGGATTCTAATAATTGACTCAGTGTCAATTTGTTGTCCTTGACAGTACCTATAACTGCTCCTCCTTGCCCATACATCAGTTTGAGGAGGTCATGTGGGTGAATGCTATCCTGCCCCCATGTTGTGCCCACTTGCAACAAGAAAGACCGATACAGGCATCAAACAATCTGCTGGAAGAACTCAGCCAGTCAAGCAGCATCTGTTGGAGAGGGAAGGAACTAACGAGTCCTGATGCAGGGTTTCAACCCTCTACGTCAACATTCGGGCAGCCTGGCCTGCTGAGTTCCTCCAGCATCAGAGTGTTTTTCGTCAATAATTCCATTCCCCCCTCCCACAGATGCTGCTGGACCCACTGATTTCCTCCGGCAGATTGTCTGATACCCCAGATTCCAGCGACTGTAGTCTATTGTGTCACCAATACAAGCATTATGGGTTTCTTGTCTCATCTCTGTTCTAACCTGGAAAGGGATGACATTGTAAAGCTACGGCTGCTACCCTGACCTGGATCAACTTGGTGTCAAGTGTGGACTGAAACTGGAACTGGGTAAATGTACTGAATCATTGTATGAAATAGGAAAGTCAGATTAACATTTCAACCCACATAGAGTGCACATTAGTTAGTCTCCATTGGTATTGGCTTATTATTGTCACTTGTACCGAGGTACAGTGAAAAAACTTGTCTTACAAACCAATCGTACAGGTCAATTCATTACACAGTGCAGTTACATTGAGTTATTACAGAGTGCATTGATGTAGTACAGGTAAAAACAATAACAGTACAGAGTAAAGTGTCACAGCTACAGAGAAAGTGCAGTGCAATAAGGTGCAAGGTCACAACAAGGTAGACCGTGAGGTCATAGTCCATCTCATCGTATAAGGGAACCGTTCAATAGTCTTATCACAGTGGGGTAGAAGCTGTCCTTAATTCTGGTGGTACATGCCCTCAGGCTCCTGTATCTTCTGCCCGATGGAAGAGGAGAGAAGAGAGAATGTCCCGGGTGGGTGGGGTCTATGATTATGCTGGCTGCTTCACCAAGACAATGAGAGGTAAAGACAGAGTCCAAGGAGGGGAGGCTGGTGTCCGTAATGCACTGGGCTGTGTCCACAACTCTCTGCAGTTTCTTGCATGGCAATGGTACTTAATAATCCTGAAGGCCATTTTCTTTCCTCTAATGAGTTTGGTTCACATTTTTGAATTTGATTCCTAAACATGGTCAAACAGTTTTCATCTGTTTTAGAAACAAATAATGAATTCACTCCCTAGCAACGCTGGCAAGCAATTGGGCAGATCTTTAGTGTAGTTAGCACTATTTTTTACGGTACAGAGTTTTTTTTAAAAGAGCTTTAGGTTGGACAAACTAGGGTTGTTTCCTCTGGAGCAGCGGAGGCTGAGGGGAGGCCTGATAGAAGTTTATAAGATTATGAGAGGCATAGTTAGACAGCTTGGTATCTTTTTCCCAGGATCAAAATGTCTAATACTAGAGGGCATGCATTTAAGGTGAGAGGAAGTAGATTCATAGGATATGTGCAGGGCAAGTTTTTTATATACAGAGAGGGGTGGGTGCCTGGAAGGTGCTGCCAGGGATGGTACTGGAGGCAAATATGATAGAGGTGTTTAAGAGGCTCTTAGATAGGCACATGAATCATCAGAGAATGGAGGGATATGGACATTGTGTAGGCAGAGGGATTTGTTTAGTTAGGGGTTTAATTAGTTCGGCACCACATTGTGGGCTGAGGGGCCTGTTCCTGTGTTATGTTCTGTGTTCTATGTGACCATTTGATCTTAGATATTTGTGATGAAAAATCAGGATAATAATCATATCTGAAAATGTTTTGCAAATGAGTGGGTGTGGTTTTATTTTGGGGAATGCTGTTTACAGCAGTCCAGCAATGTTGTCTGGGTCAGCTGCTGAGTCTGTGGTTTGAAATCCAGAGATCATACAAAGTACTGGTATTTATATCTGATACGCTGTCAGATCAGTGGAATGCTGTTCCTACGGTGTTTGGACCTATGGAGTTCATTTTGAAACAGCTTAAATCCCACATCAGCAACTTCTGTCGACAACCAATACTAATGCAGTAGACCATCTGCTCTACATAATATGGCTGCCAGGTTTACAAAAATAATAACACTCCAGAGTAATTGATTGTATACAATTTAATTTGGAATATTTGCCAGATACGATGAAACACCACATAAACTTAAGTCTACCTCAGCATTCAGGAACAGTCTCTCATTTCTCATTTTCTTCTAAGGTTTCTGTAGTTAGTTGACAAAGTTTTGGCACATAGTTCTGGCCTGACACCAGCTGTCTCCTCCATCCACTCCGCCCTTAATCAATCTGGGGGTCATCTGCTGCTTGCAGTTTCCAAAGGATCACAATTCCTCATCTGCAGTAGGTAGCTGCATGAAGCTGAGACAGTCCTGTCCCACACTACCGCGTTCTTTCTGAAATGGTGCACATTATAACACTGACTAAAGATTCCAATATATTGTTATTTAATCATAAATAAATATGCAGTATAATATTTGTGCATCTCTCTCTCTCTCTCTTATATATACGCACACACAAGGAAGTCCTTATTATAGTTACAGATTAAAAAATAAACATAAATTTAATTTAATAATACAGAAAATCCATAAGTTTCACAACCAACCTGTTACACTATCAAGAAGTAAAGCATCTTTTCATTCATAAAAGCTTCACATTAAGACAGTACTATTTCGGGCTTCTGAATCACTTAAGTATCAAATCCAATTCACATTAACCAGTTTAATGCAGAATTACCAACCATAGACATCACTCTTATTTATATTTATAACGAAAAATGTTACACCAAATATCATAAATACAATATATGGAAAGACATGAACATAGTTCCCATCAACACTATACATTTTTCCATTGGAAGAACCCATTTCTTCAGATTAAAAGCCAAAAACTGCTAATTAAGGCTGGTAAATAAGCCTACTTGACCTCTCAATCAAAAGATACCAGCTTGGAAATTCTTTAGTGCAAGGAAAGGTGCCAGTTTTGGGTTAGGCCTACCAATGCACAAAACTCGAGGGTTAAGCGCATAGAAAGGCCATTGTTATGCTAGTTCTGCCATTTGTAATTAGCTGTGGTAGTGGGGCTTCAATATGTAAAAGAATTGTACCAGACCAATTTCTAAATATGCATCTAATTTCTCATCAAATGCGCAGAGGACCTGCGATTAGTGTAAATGGATGGTTGATGGTTGACACGGAGGAGAGGAGCCAAAGGACCTGTTTCCGTGCTGTGTCTCTTTATGACCTGCTTGCGCTTAGCTGTGGGGTTTTAAATTAAGTTCATTTTGTGCAGCACTCAGAAATGTTGCACTGTGATAAAGAATTTCTAGCCCTGAGACCGATCCTTTGAGGAAAGGAAATATTTCAAATATTGTAACAATCATCTTTAAAAACAATGCAGGTGCCATGCAATGCATCTTGAAAATTAAGCAAAAATAACTTGAGGAAAAAGAAACTGTGTTTTGATAATATATATGGAAATTCAGACAGGTGGATCAGTTTTTATTGCTGATGAATTTAATGAAAGTATATAATTATAAACATTTATTTCAAAGCTCTGCTCACCTCTGTCACCAATTTAATGGAGGTTCAATGGATACGTATGTAGGTTTTTAAAAAAATTCCACAAATAAAATCCAGACGTAATTCCTATCTTCTGTCTCATCCATTAAGTATGACTGAGGAGGAGCCAGTGGCTGTGGTCCATTTTCCATGGTCTACCTTCTCCGTAGTTGAAGGCAGGCGAATTGTATCCAAATAGCTCAACAAAGATGAGATAAAGAAAGATGATCTCTGTTATCTCTGTTTCCTGTTCAGCTGCAGTAAATGAAACATTGATTCTTTGGTTCATCCTCAAGACTTATTTACGTTTTCCCAAGCTGCCAATGTACATTGTTGAACCATATCACCAGTTTATGAATGTCATCTCTCTCCCTGTGACTGTAAAGGTCCAGTTTCACTTTCATCCACCACTGTTTGTACCTCCATTGGTGCCATTGCCGTCAATTCATGCTCAGCAAACCAGAACCTGGTGCAGTGGCTGAATTAAAAAAAAAGAAAAGATTGAGAAAAGGTGAGCAAAAGTACTTCTTATAGATACGAGAAATTAACTAAACTACCTCCAGGAGTGGCGCAGTGGTTAGCACTGGTTGGATTCAGACCCTGGATTCTGACTGTGTGGAGTTTGCCTGTTCTCCCTGTGACTGCGTGGGTTTCCTCCAGGTGCTCTGCTTTGCTTCCACGTGTCAAAGATATGCTGGTTAACTGTCCTCTGTAAGTTGACTCTAGTAGGTGGATGTTGCGGGAGGAGGGAGGGAGGGAGGGAGGGAGGGAGGGACATGGGGGTGGAGTTGAGGGGGGTGCAAGATGTGGGTGTTTGATGCTTGGTATTGACTTTATGGGCTGCAAGGCCTGTGCCTGTGACTATCCTAAGAGAGTGCGGCGGGTTCAGCTACTAAGAGACTTATTTAAGGTATCATTAATCTATGCACCTCCATGCACCATTGCTAAGACTGAGGTACTATTTGCTGCTCACTTCCTCTCTCCACCACTGGATTGTATTATTCTCTAGAACAATTGAGCAGACTTTGTCTAATCATTAGAATCAGGTTATCTTATTGAAAGAAGATACTGAGGGAGCTTGATAGGAAGGACGCTGAGAGAATGAGAGATGGAGTACTCAGGAAATATCATCTCAGGATTTGGGGTTGCCCATTTAAGACAGAACTGAGAGGGGGAACATGATGCTTTGGAATTCTGTTCCACGAGCAATGGTGGCTGCAGCATTGAGCACATTCAAGGTTGGAACAAACATGTTTTTGGAGTACAGGGAATCATGAGGAACAGGTAGGAAAGTGGAGCTGAGACCAGATCAGATCAGCCATGATCTTATTAAACGGTAGAGCAGCCTCGAGGGGCTGGAGCAGGTTCGAGGGGCTGAATGGCCTCGTCCTGTTCATATTTCTTATCTTTTTACTATTATTCTGCATTCTATTCCACTGTTCTCTCCTTAAGCCAGTTTACTATTTTGATTTGTCACCCCTCGATCAAGCACTCATCTTTGTTAGTCCACACTTCATTCATTCCCAGAACTGAAGCCCATAATCCAGGTGAACATTTCAGTGCAGTACTGAGGGACTGCAACACTGTTCGAGGTGCCATTTTTCAAATAAGGGATCTGTCCTCTCAGGTACCAGGGTACAGTTTTGATAAGGAACAGGAGCCCCCTGCCTGGTGTTGCACCCAATATTTATTCCTTAGCCAACATCAATAAAAAGAAAATTATTTGGCCTTTTATCTCTCTCTTGTTAATGGGAGTGTGCTGCATGCAGATTGGCTGCTTTATTTCTTTAACATTGCATGAAACATCATAAAGTCTTGGAAGGTGACAAATAAATGCAAGTTTTCTTACCATCGGATCTGTTTTGCCCAAACATACCACTGAATTATTTGTGTTTTGCAATTAGATTTTTGAACAATTAAATATTATCTTAGTTTGAGGTACTTCATCCTTAATTGATTTCCTCTGTACCAGGCAAGATCCCTTCTAGTGGTATCTCTGAGCCTCCAGACAGGCTCTGTCTGTGGCAGTGTGATACTGTCTGTCAGCATGCACAAGGTTGATTGGTCTTTCCTCTTCCTCTTAAGGAAGCAAATGAATCCTGCTTGGCATTTCCCCAAGGCACAACATGTCTAAGAGGGGGCAAGGCGTACCAAGCATTGCAGACACCTGCGTCGTAAATCACCAGGGCTAAATACATCGAGAAGGTTGCCTGCTGATTGTACTCTGCAAGCCTGGCACCACTGACATCAATAAATCTGTACATGCAGGAGATAAGTACCACAGGCTGCTAATAAGACTTGGCTATGTTTAGGACCAGCGATCAAAGATGATAAAGTTAATTTACATTTATTTCTTTTCTCATGCATCTCCTTTCCCCCTCCACTGCTCCAGAGTACAGACAAACAGTGAATGACTGTCTGGCTCCCTACTGGTGACTTTTCCTCCTCCTGTGAATGAAGCCTTAACCTCCACATGTTCTCCCTCACCTACAAAGCTTTCTATGACCGAGACCTGCACTCCAGGACATCAAAAACCTAATGCCACATCACACTGATGCCCACGGGTGAAATGTCATAATCATAGAGAGATATGCATGAAAACAGGTCCTTTGGCTCAGTGAGTTTAATGCCACCCATCAACTACCCACTTACACTAATCCTACATTAATTCCATTATTTATTCTCTCCACATTCTCATAAACTCCCCACGGATTCTACCACTCACCTACAGACTAGGGATGATTTATGGTGGTCAATTAACCTACTGACATGTACGTCTTTGGGATGTGGGAGGGAATGGGATCATCCGGGGGAAACCCATGCAATCACAGGGAGAATGTGCAAGCTCCACACAGACAGCATCGGAGGTCAGGATTGAACTTGTGTCTCGGGCGGTGTGATGCAGCAGCTCTACCCGCTGTGCCACTGTGTTCCCGCCTTGGCATCACTATGATTCTCAAAGACATAAGCATGCTTTACAAAGTTTACCACAGACACAGGCCATTCAGATTAGCAGAGTAAGGATGGTGTTTGTGTTTCATGCCAAGCTCGTCCTGCATCTAAACACATCTATACTTTAATTCCTCCCAAGCTTATGTGCACTTCCAGTTTATTTCTAATTACACCGATTCTGTTGGTACTTGGGAGCAGAAGGTTTTCCTTCAACTCCCAGAGACTCCCAATTCATCACCATCCTTGCATCATCATTGGGGCAAATTAATGGAACTCTTAACCTAACAGCACCATGGGTATACCTTCACACTAAGACCACAGCAATTCACCACCTTCTCAAGGGCAATTAGTAATAGGCAGTAAATGATGGATTTGCACATCCTATGAATAAATAAACAAGGATTGAGACACAAATCAGCCGTAATCTAATTGAATGATTGAACAGGCTCGAGGGCATCTTTCCCCATTTTGCTCTAGGCCGTAGCTGATATAAAACTATGTAACATAAATTGGTCATCACCTAAGGTGGGGTCAAATGTCTCCCAGTCAATGCTCAATGGGTCACTCCCGCACTCAGATCCAGAGCTAAATTGGTCACTGTTGTGGGGGAGAATTCAGTGCTGCAGCTTGGTATTATTATTGGGGTAGTTGCAATAAGAAACTAAGATTCAACATAATACTCACATTCTGTTTCTGCAAACCAATAGCCAGACCAAGAATAGAATGACCAGCAAAATGACAAATAAACTTCCTGCGCTGGCCCCTTTGATTGAAAGAAAAACAAACAGGTGATTAAAAATTGCAAAATACTTAGGAATCATACAGCACAGGAGACGCATAATGTTTCTGCCACTTGTAGATTACAGTGGTTTTAGTTTACCACCATCTTCCCAAATGCAATCAATGTTGGTTTTGCCAGCAGTCACCACCACACCCCAAAAGTGTAGTTGTATGAGGTAGTGATTAAGTGCAGTTCAGTAATTATGGCATTTGGCAGAATTATGGACAGTGATTAAAAGCAAATGGACTAACTGGTTAGGTTCACCTTGATGTGAAAATAAAGCTATGGGATATTACTTAATGCTCAGGAGACTCTGCTGCAATATAAGACAATCAGTGTGCCATGCTTCACAGTGAATCATGTTATATAAATCAGTTTAATGGATCTATAACCAAATGTTGATCTCAGACTTCAGGGAAATATTGGGTCAACAAAGGGAGCCACCAAGTTCACAGTTATTGGGTTTCCTGGTGAAAGGATTAGTAAACAGAATACACAGACCAGATTGGAGATAAGAATATATTTTCTTCTATGCAGTGAATGGTTATGAAGTTGGAATAGATTCCTGAAAGGGCTTTGGAAGCAGATTTGACTAACTTTCAAAAAGGGGAATGAGTGAGTACTTACAAAGGAAAACATTGCAGATCTTTGGGGAAAGTGAGAGGAGGGGGGCCACCTGGACAGATCAATTAAACTGCTGACACAGGTGTGATGAGCTGGAAGACCTTCTGTGATTTGCACAGGAATGGCTCTTTGCAATTTTCTTGTCAGACTGTTGTATTTTTAATCACATCTCTAATCAAAATAAAAATGTCACAGCACGTGTTCTTTGGCTACCAGCAATTACATTTTTAGATGTTAAGGGAATCAAGGCATTTGGATTTGGTGCCAGAAAGTGGCATAGTGTCATAGAGCATGGAAACAGGCCCTTCGGCCCAACTCGTCCATACTGACTGTGTTGCCCAGCGAGCTGGGCCAATCTGCCCGCATTTGGCCCATAGCCCTCTAAACCTCTCCTATCCATGTACTTATCTAGATGGCTTTTAAATGTTGCTAATGTGCCCACCTCAACCACTATTTCTGGCAGCACATTCCAAATACGTACCACTCTTTGTGTGAAGAAGCTGCCCCTGATGTCCCTTTTAAATCTCTCGCCTCTGATCAAACCTATGCCCTCCTGTTTTTAGCACCCTCTCCCTGGGAAAAAGACCATGTGCTTTCATGCTGTTTCTGCCCCTCATGATCTTGTATACCTCCATCAGGTCACCCCTCAATCTCCTACGTTCCAGGGAATAAAGTCCTAGTCTACACAACCTCTCCTTGTAACTCAGGCCCCCAAGTCCAGGCAACATCCTGGTAAACTTTTTCTAGTCTATAACAGGGAAACCAAAACTGGACACAATACTCCAAGTGAGGCATGGAGATAAAAGATTAGCCATAATCTTATTGATTTGGGAAGCAGGCAAAAGGCACTCAATGAGCTACTCCTGCTTCTATATCTTGTATCCTAAATGATAAAGCAATTCTTAACTGCATTCCTCTCCCCTTGAGATTTGATTCCAGTCGCTTTATGGAGTTGAATGTTATGAAAATGAATACCAAGGATGGTTTACTACCCCTTGCTCCTTTTTAATAGAACATAGAACAGCACTGGGAGGAGAATAAAAGATTCCTGCCCCACATCCTGAGTTGGTGATTACTGTTAAACTTCATTCACAGGATGTGGGTGTTGTTAACACGAGCAGTGTTTATTACCTTAAGTGATCCATTTCAGAGGGCAGTTAGGAGGCAATGTTGTGGGCCTAGAGTCACATATAGACCAAAGGATTTTCTTCCCTAAACCAAACAGTTTTTAACCAATATTAGTTTGTAATTCCAGATTTATTCCATTAACTGAATTAAACCTCCCCAGCTCCTGGACGAGGATTTGAACTTGCTTATTCTAGATCACTAGTCCCGATCTCTAGACCAGCAACATAACTCCTGTGTTACCCCTCAGTGCAGATACTTCCTCGCATTTTGGTCTCTGTACAGTCATAAATCGCCTTTCCTTGCTCCTTACCGATGACTAATCCAATGCTTTTTCCAGCAGTCATTGTTTGATTGATGTCTGTAGGAAATAAAAATGAAGCAGTTTGACATTTATTGTGATCTCAGCTGTTTACTAGAATATCAACTTTACATTGAGCGCAAATGGGATGGCTTGACCTTATGTTGCCAAATCCCCAAGAGCTCAATATATTGCACACAGCCTGTGTATGGTGTTCACTAAGTCGTATGAGTTAGGGAGAATTGAAGGAGAAATGGCAATCTCTTATTTTTGAACTTAGGGAAGTTTATGGCATGGATGAAGGCCATTCAAGCCATTTCATCTATGCTGGTCAATGGTAAGCTATCAAGCCTAATGCCACTTCCCAAATCTGCCAGAACCTTGTAAGCTCCCTCACTTCAAGTCCTCATCCAAGTACTCTGGGTGGGGAGGGGAGTGGTGGTGGGGGGGGCAGTTCTGGCGGGAGTCCTCCCGCTGTACATCGGGGACCTGGGGTGGAGGGTGTTGCACTGGGCTGTGCCATGCAACCGATTCTTGAGCCGGTTCACTGACACCCCGGCCGCCTGTCACTTCTGTGGCTGGGAGGAGACGGTGTACCACGCGTACGCGGAGTGCGAGAGGTTGCAGCCCCTCTTCGAGTATCTGCGGGGGCTGCTGCTGAAGTTCTGGTTGCGCTTCAGCCCGGCGCTGTTGGTCTACGGGCACCCGGTGCGGTGCGGGGAGGGGCGCGCAGCGGATCTCCTGGTGGGTCTCCTGCTGGGCCTGGCCAAGCTGGCCATCCACGGGACGCAGCGGCGGGCGGCCAAGGGTACCGGCAGGTCGGCCTGCCTGCCCGTCTTCCGCACTTACGTGCGCGCGGCGAGGGTGCGTTTAGGGAGGGAGCACGCGGTTTTCCACGGGCACCCTAGCCGAGTTCCGCGCATCGGTGGGCCCCTCAGGGGATCGCGTGTGTCGTGGACGGTACGAACGCGATTCTTATTTGAAGTGTCGCGTGTCGTGTTGACGGGCGTAGCGTCGCGTGTGTGTTTCATTAGTATTAGTTTGCATTCTCTACCGTAGTATGTCGTTGCGTAGTTTCTTCTTTTCCGTATTAGATGTAGTGTATTGACACTGGTTGTCTTTTGTAGTGCTTTTAGTGAATAAACGTTTATTATTAAAAACAAAAGGGGGCAGTTCTGGCCCCACCTTTCTTCCAGCAGTGAGGTCCACATGCCCCACTGCACAATGGGTGAAAACGTTCATGGAACTCCACTCGAGTCCTTCTGTTGATCATCTTAAATCTCTGTTCCCTGTTCATTGACTTCTCTACCTAGAGAACACTCCCCTCCAGTTCACAATATCTAAGTTATTCATAATTTTATACACCACAATTAACCTTCTCTGCCCCAGTGAAAATGATTCCGATTTACTCGAGGCTAACACAGTAGCGTAGCGGTTAGCGTGACGCTATTACAGTGCCGCGATCGGGGTTCGATTCCCGTCGCTGTCTGTAAGGAGTTCGTACATTCTCGCCATCTTTGTGTGGGTTTCCTCCGGGTGCTTCGGTTTCCTCCCACGTTACAAAGACGTATGGGTAGGTTAATTTGGGGTTTAAAATGGGCGGCGCGGACTCGTTGGGCCGGAAGGGCCTGTTACCACGCTGTAAATAAAATTTAGAATTTAGAAACATTGCACCCTCTGTAACACATTCACATCAATCCTATACTGTGATGACCAGAACTGTACATATAAGGGAACTAAGAAATGGAACTAAGTACCTGCTAAAGATTGTAGAGGGTGGGTGGGAATAGGGGAGGGAGGGGGAGATGAGATGGGGGAAGGGTGGGAAATCAGCTTTCTGATTGGCTGCTATCCAATGACCCTTGTTGATAGGGCTGAACCATGGCTGGGCTTGGATACCTACCACAGCTGATTGACCTCTCCCCCCAGAGTCTCCAAACTCACAAATCGAAGTTGATATTTGGGCAAGGTATTATTGGCTATTAAGTTCTACATCCTTAGCTGGGATAGCAGAAGGCTGAAAATTAAAAGGTACAGGAGTGTGCTTCAAAGTAAAGGCCTTAAATTCACACAGCTCTTACTATTTTCATTCTCCCCAAAAGAAGTGAACCTTTAGCTCTCAGTTATTAAAGAAATGGTAGTCTGTTTCAGTTATCAATGGCCATGACGAATGGAGAAAATGTTTCTACACTGGTTGGTGACAGAGTGGAGTCTCTGCTAACTCATTTTCCCATGCCCAGCTCAACTTGAGCTGTTCTTAGCTACTTGGGTTGAAATCACACTGCGCAGTCTGCATAGGAAGCACATCAAAGTGAACAGACTCTGCCCTGTTGCCCGTCCACCATTTTCATTGCACCCTCCACTGGTGACCACAATACCTGGACATCCCTTGGACCTCCCTGCTCCCCTCCACCACCTTTTATTTTAAAAGGCGCAAAGATTACTATTCCATCAGAGCCCATTAAGGAAAAGCTGGTCATTGCTGGGACTAAAACAGGTGTAGAACAAATCCTAAATTTCATAGGTCTGAGGACACCAGATTAATTTCCAGGAACCTGTAGCGTTCATCTAAAACAGGCACCATGCCTCTCGCATAGTTTTAGGGCCCAACGAAGGAATCTAAGAGAAAATGTGTTTACCAGCCCTGGATTACAACTAGGAATGGTTGCTCAAGATTCCTGTGCAGGGTGATTTGACCGTGAAATCAATGAATTATATTCACTCCAAAGACAAATGATACTTAGAGCGTAGTGTGGAAAATGCAGCAGGTGTAGTGACTCACCACACCAGCATCGAACCGGCTCCCGACATAGCAAACATCATTGGAGGCCCCGATCCAAGATGGCGCGGGGCCCTCCTTCCCCATCGTCAGGCTAGGAAAGCCCGCGCGTGGGAAGGTCAGGTGACCTGCGCGTGATGTCAGCGCGGGAACTGTAGCGCGGGAAGTTTTGGGATAGTAAAGGCGCACCGCGCCCCTGTCACTCATTGGACTTCTGATTTCGAACCAGCAACTCTGTGTCTTCATTTCGTAGTGTGTAGCTAGCCACTACATTGGTGACCCCGACGGGCCCAAACGTTTTTGGACCCACGATGTCTGCACAGCAAGAGGTACAGGCAGTAGCCCTTAAACTGCCCACCTTCTGGACTCTCCGGTTCGATCAGGCTGAGGCCCAGTTCCAGATTCGCCAGATCACCAGGGATGACACCAAGTACTATTACATGGTGAGCGCCCTCAACCAAGACACTGCAGCCCAGGTCGAGGACTTCATCCAGGTGCCCCCGGAGGAGGAGAAGTACGATAAGTTCAAGACCCTCCTTCTCGAGACTTTCGGCTTTTCCCGACGCGAACGGGCCTCCTGCCTCCTCCACCTCAATGGGTTGGACGACAGATCCCCCTCCACGCTCATGAACGAGATGTTGGCCCTGGCAGATGGGCATAAACCTTGCCTGCTGTTTGAGCAGATCTTCCTGGAGCAGTTACCCGATGACATCCACCTGCTCCTGGCGGATGCCGATTTCAGTGACCCCCGGAAGGTGGCCGCCCAGGCAGATGTGCTTTGGCGGGCGAAAAAAGAGAGCAGGGCATCCATCGAGCGCATTACCATGCCATGTACCCAGTGGCCCAGCAGGCCAGACCCGGCAATCGAACGCACCACCCCCGCCACCAGGTCTGAGACACCGACCAACCAGTGGTGTTTCTACCACCAGCGGTGGGGCGCTGACGCCCGCAGATGCTGGCCACCATGCAGGTCCGGGAAACACCAGAGTCAGCCGCCGCTGATGGCTATGGCGGCTTGCCACCTGGATAGCCTCTTGCATGTCTGGGACAGGCGTGCCGGACATCAGTTCCTAGTGGACACCGGAGACAAAGTCAGCATCATGATTCCCAACAGCTGCAAGACTTGCAACTGCACACCAGGACCCACCCTCAGAGCCGCCAACGGCAGCGCCATTCGGACCTTTGGCACCCGTTTGGTACACCTCCAGTTCGGCACCTGCAACTTTACTTGGAGGTTCATCCTGGCCGCTGTTGCGCAACCACTCCTCGGGGCAGACTTTCTTCGCGCCAACAGTCTGCTGGTTGACCTGTGGGGTAAGCGCTTGGTACATGCCAGGACCTTCCAAACGTTCTCGTTGGGTGAGGCCAAGCTACCGGCCCCACACCTTGACTCCGTCACCACGTCGACTAACGAGTTTGCCAGGGTCCCGGCAGAGTTCCCGTCCGTACTAACGCCCCAGTTCTCCATCACCTTGCCCAAGCACGGCGTCCAGCATCACATCCCCACCCAGGGCCGTCCCCTCCATGCCCGCGCCCGGCAGCTACCCCTAGACAAGCTCCGCCTCGCAAAAGAGGAATTCAAAAAAAATGGAGGAGCTGGGGATCATCCGCAGGTCGGACAGCCCATGGGCCTCTCTGCTACACGTGGTCCCCAAGGCAGCCAGAGGCTGGCGACCCTGTGGCGATTACCGACGCCACAATGACATAACTACCCCGGACTGGTACCCCGTGCCGCACATTCAGGACTTTGCTGCCAACCTGCATGGGCGATCCATTTTTTCCAAGGTTGACCTCGTCTGTAGGTATCACCAGATCCCAGAGCATCCGGACGACATTCCGAAGACGGTACTGATCACACCTTTCGGCCTCTTTGAATTCGCCCGGATGCCCTTTGGTCTCAAGAACACTGCTCAGTCCTTCCAACGACTGATGGATGCGGTCTGGCGCAACCTTGACTTCGCCTTCATATACCTCGACGACATCTTGATCGCCAGCAACAGCCGCCAACTCTCTTCTCGCCTGAGGGATTTCGGCCTGACCATCAACCCAGCCAAATGCCAATTCGGGCTTGAGACAATCGATTTCCTGGGCCATCGGATCAACAAACACGGCACCACGCCCCTGCCTGCAAAGGTCGACGCCATCCACCATTTCGCCAGACCCACCTCCATCAAGGGCCTGCAGGAAGTCCTCCGTACGGTAAACTTTTATCACCGGTTCATACCATCCATGGCCCGCACCATGCGCCCGTTGTTTGCTCTCCTGTCAGGTGGAAGCAAGGACATTGTTTGGTCGGAAGATGCTCACACCGCATTTGTCGAAACCAAGCAGGCCTTGGCGAACGCGGTCATGTTGGTGCATCCTCGCACGGACATCCCGACTGCCCTCACGGTCGACGCCTCCAGCACAGCGGTTGGAGGCGTGCTAGAACAGCTTATCGAAGGGCGTTGGCAACCACTGGCGTTCTTCAGCAGGCACCTTCGACCACCAGAGCTCAAATATAGCGCCTTCGACCGCGAGCTGTTGGCGTTGTACCTGGCCATCAGACACTTCCATTACTTCTGGGAGGGCAGGCTGTTTACTGCTTTCACCGACCACAAGCCGTTGACCTTTGCCTTCAACAAGGTCTCAGATCCCTGGTCAGCACAGCAGCAGCGGCACTTGTCGTACATCTCAGAGTTCACCACTGACGTCCGCCATCTGTCTGGGAAAGAGAACGTGGTCGCGGATGCACTGTCACGGCCCACCATCCAAGTTTTGTCCCGGGGGTGGATTTCTGCGCCTTGGCAGAGGCACAGCGAACAGACATGGAGATGCCCAGCTATCGCACCACAGTCTCGGGCCTGCAACTTCAAGACCTACTGGTAGGCCCTGGTGAGCAGACCCTGCTCTGCGATATCTCCACAGGTAGACCCTGCCCCATCGTCCCAGCTGCCTGGCGCCGAAGCGTGTTTGATGCCATCCATGGCCTTGCACACCCATCCATCCGGACTACTGTCCGGATGGTGTCAGACAAGTTCGTCTGGCATGGCCTGCGTAAACAGGTTTCCGAATGGGCCCGGTCCTGCACTCACTGCCAGACCTCGAAAGTACAGCAGCACATCAAGGCCCCCCTGCAGGATTTTCAACCTACCTGCCAGAGGTTCAACCATATCCATGTCGACCTGGTCAGCCCCCTCCCAGTCTCCCGAGGACCGCGGTACTTCCTCACGATTGTCAACCATTTTACCCGCTGGCCTGAAGCCACTCCCCTCGCAGACACCTCCACCCAGTCCTGCGCATGGGCGCTTTTGTCAACTTGGGTGGCCCGTTTCAGTGTCTCGGCGCATAACACCTCAGACAGGGGAGCTCAATTCACCTGTGGCCTGTGGTCTGCCGTCGCCGACTTGTGGGGTTCCCGGATCCACCTCACCACCGCCTATCACCTGCAATCCAATGGGCTGGTGGAGAGGTTCCATCGCCACCTGAAGTCGGCACTCATGGCCCGCCTTAAGGAGCCCAACTGGGTAGACGAACTCCCCTGGGTCCTGCTGGGGATACGCACTGCGCCAAAAGAGGACCTGCATGCCTTGTCCGCGGAGATGGTCTACAGAACGCCCTTAGTCGTCCCCGGCGAGTTCCTACCAGCCCCTCGGGGGCCAGAGGAAGAACCAGCCGCGGCGCTCAACCAGCTGCGCGAGCGGCTTGGAAACCTGGCCCCGATTCCCACCTCGCGACATGGACAGGCCCCAACCAGTATGCCACCTTCCCTCCAAGACTGTAAGTTCGTCTTCGTCAGGAGGGGCGCGCACCGATGACCATTGCAACAGCCGTACGAAGGGCCAATCCGGGTCGTCAGGAACAATGGGTCTACATTCGTGCTGGACACTGGGGGGTGCGGGGAGGTGTTTACGATTGACCGGCTGAAGCCGGCTCATTTAGACTTGGACCAACCTGTGGTGGTCCAGCGAGCGCGGCGCAGGGGCAGGCCACCCAAGTCATAGTTTATTTAATTCTGGTTTTCGCAACAGTATTGCCGGTTCTGGAGGGGGGGGGGGGGGGGGGGGGGGCGGGGCGGTTATGTAGCGACTCACCACACCGGCATCGAACCAGCTCCCGACATCACAAACGATCCAAGATGGTGCGGGGCCCTCCTTCTTCCCCATAGTCGGGCTAGGAAAGCCCGCGCGCGGGAAGGTCAGGTGACCCGTGCGTGACATCAGCGTGGGAACTGTAGCGCGGGAAGTTTTGGGATAGTAAAGGCACACCGCGCCCCTATTGTTCATTCAACTTCTGATTTCGAACCAGCGACTCTGTGTCTTCATTTCGTAGTGCCTAGCCAGCCGCTACACAGGTTTCCAGAAGTCTGCCGTCTGCCTCCTTAGCTGAGGCTGACTGCCAGTGTCCTGACACTGACTACGTGGCTTTTTCTTTGAGGTCTGATGTCTTGTTCTTTGCATTGATGTCTTTTATGCATTTTCAAAAACTTATTAGTCGATAGGTTCTTTTTCTGCTTCTGGATTCTTCACTTTGGGATGAGGGGCATCGTATAACATCTTGCTAAATGAAACAGTATGGTCAAATCACCATCGGCAGTACCATTGCAAGACTGAGACCAGACACTCTGCTTGACTGAGGCTGACTGCTTCATCAAGCACCTTCGCTCCGTCCCCGCAACAGCCAGGACCTCCCGGTGGCCACCCACTTCAATTCCACATCCCACTCCCACACTGACATGTCTATCCACGGCCTCCTCTACTGCCACGTTGAGGCCAGATGCAGGTTGGAGGAACAACACCTCATATTCCACCTTGGGAGTCTCCAACCTAATGACCTTGACATTGATTTATCTAACTTCCGGTAAACCACCCCCCCCCCCCCCCCACTCCTTCCCTGATTCCTGTGGCTCCCTTCCCCATCCTTGATGACCTGCCCACCTCCTCTCCTTCCCTCCTCCATTCTTTATTCCATGGTCCACTGCCCTCTCCTACCAGATTGCTTCTTCTTCAGCCCTTGGCCTCTTCTACCTATCACCTCTCAGCTTATTACATCTTCTTGCCCTCCCCCACCCACTACCTTCCCCCCTCACCTGGACTCACCTGTCACCTGGACTCAGCTATCCCCTGCCTGCCTGTGCTCCTCCCCCTCTCCCGACCTTCTTATTCTGGCTTCTGCCCTCTTCCTTTCCAGTCCTGATGAAGGGTCTCGGCTTGAAAGGTCGACTGTTTATTTCCCTCCATGGATGCTGCCTGACCTGCTGAGTTCCTCCAACACATTTTGTGTATTGCTCCAGATTCCAGCAACTGCAGAATTTCTTGTGTCTCCTGACTTTCAGATGCAGTGCATTCAGTGTTCTGGTCAGTATTTATCCCTCAATCAACATTTTCGAACCAAATTATTCAAGCATTCTCATATTACTGTTGGTGGGAACTTGCCATGTGCAAATTTGCTGTTGCATCTTTATTATGACAGAGACCACACTTGAGAATACTTTATTGGATGTGCAGTGCTCTGGGATATTCTAAAAGGAACATGAAGCGCAATGTGTGAAAACAAGTCTTTCTTATTATCTTGTACATTGCTGGCCTTTAATTCTCTGAGGCATGATCCAAGGGCACCAATCACATGTAAGCAGCCCTTTTTTCTGTGTGATCCTTGATGTTAAATACCAAAGGAACGTTAGTAGTAATGCCAGCTCTTGGAGTGTTCAGTCCATGAAGGTTCATGGCTGGTGATCATAAACATGAGACCTGGCTAATTAATCTGCCTCTTTCCTAACACATCAGGATGAAATCTTACAATAAAAACAGAAAATGTTAGAAAGGCTCAGCAGGTCAAACAGCATCCGTGGGGAGAGAAAAACAGTTAAGGCCTCTTCATCAAAACTGGAAAAGTAAGCAGACAAGCATGTTGTAAATTGCAGAGGAATAGTGGATAGACCAGAAGGAATGTCTGTCATGTGCTGCAAACCAAAGTTGTCAAGGTAACTTAAAAACTAGCAGTTGAAACAAAAATGACACAGAGACAAAGTGAAGTGTAACACATTGAAACAAAGCCACGTCTACAGTTGTTAAGCTCAGTACTGAGGGTTGTAGCATGCCTGTTCAGGTGCTGTTCCTCAAACGTATGCCGGGCATCGCAAGAACGATGCAGATTCTGAAGACAGATTCAGAGTGGGGATGAGGCAGAGAATTGAAGCTCAGGGTTGCTCTTACGGACTGAATGGATGTGTTCTGAAAAACGGTCACCCAATCTGCATTTGGTTTCTCCAGTGCAGAGGAAACCACATTGTGAGCACTGAATGCAGTACACATTTTGTAATGTTATCCCTGTCAGCACAGACCAACAATCAAAACATTCAGCTAAAGCATAAAATTGCAGATGGTGATACAATGTGAAACTCCTGCACCTTCCATAACCTCTTCTTCAACTTCCACATCCTTTATGTGGTGCCTTCAGAGAAGCAAAACGTCCCAAGCTACTTCTCAGGATCAAAATCAAATAAAACATCAATGTGAAACCATTAGGGCAGATGGTCAAGAGCTTTTTTTTATTGCTCAGCTGGCTGAGAGATTGTTTCTTCAAATTCAGTTGCTCACCCATGATGGGTTACTACTGAGCAGTTCTAGGTGTTGACAGAGCAAAGCTGTAATGTGCAATTAGTGTCTGCATTCCTCAAGTATAAGCCATTATCTTGGCTGATCAACTATATTTCAGGTCCAAAGCAGCCACAGAGAAAGAACTTCAACAGATCGCAAGTAATTCTGATATTCCACTTCACTTTAACAACATCTCTGCAAAGTGACTTAAATCACACAGTCCATACTGGATGCATGCTGCTTCTGGCTGCAACTTTCTAATTTCAGATTCTTGGGAAACAAGCCAGAATATAACAGCCATTCAAAACAAACACCTCATTACAGATCCAACTTGCTGCTTTCGGTCTTCCTAGGAAGGAATGGCCATTGCTCAATCAAATTTGAACAGGACAAGGAAGAATTGCCACTTTGTACATGTGGCAAAGTTCCAGCTTCCCCGCATATCACAGTCCAGGACATTATTTCAAAGGCAAACCCACTGAACTCTCCCAGGATTTTGAAAGGGTAATTGTTTGGCTATAGAAATTAATGCTTTTAGAACATAGAACATTACGGCACAGTACAAGCCCTTCGGCCCACAATGTTGTCTCAATGTTTTATCCTGCTCTATCTAACCCTTCCCTCCCACCTAGTCCCCATTTCTCTATCTTTGTTCTCTATCTTTATCTCTTTGTTTTAAGTTTTTGAATTCTGCTTGTTCAGTTATCTTGTTGCTCTGTTGCTAGGCATAGGACAAATAAAAAAACAACTGTTTAGTCAAAGCAGCAGATTTCAAGGATAGTCTTAAAGGAGGAAAGAGGTGGAGAGCTTTGTAGAGAGAATACCAGAGCTTAGGGTCTTGGCTGCTGACAGTAAGGTCACCAGTGGTTAAATGCCCAAAACTGGGGGATGATCAAGAGGACAAAATTTAAAATGTGCAGTTACCTTGGGAGTGTGAGGAGGCTGCTGGTGATAACAGAGGTAGGGAAGGGGTGAGGCCATGGAGGGTAATCTGACTAATTGCAACTGACCTGTGGTAGTAATAGTAGAGGCAATGTCAGGAGTTGTTTCTGATGCTGTAGGAGAATTTACTGTTCTTTCTGCCAGTGTTTCCCTGGTTGTTACTGCTTCCGTTCCTAAGTTGGTGTTCATATAAGAGGAAGAACGTTTACAATTAGCTACCTTTTGCAGAGTTAGAAAAATATCTACAACATTTACAGATACTGTACATCAGGAAAAGATGAGATACTTTACTACAGTGCTCCAGTGTTCTTTATATTACATTATAGTGGAGTTCTAGGTTTCCCAAATACCTTACAGATGGTACTCTGTCAGAATGATTAAATAACCATTGGGTTTATAGCAGGAAATCCTAGTCCACCTCAACTCCCAGAAGTAGCATGCAAAGTCTGACACATTCTGAAGTCTACTGACCTGTGGTACTGCTAGTAATGAATGTGATTGTTGTTTCAGCTGCTGCTCTTTGATTGCGGTCTGAGGGCACTGCTGGTAGGGATTCTGTTCCAACTGTTGAGGCACTTGATGTTGATGGCCTTACTGCTGTCCATGTCGTATTTAATGGTCTCAGTCCTACGTCTTAATTAATATATAAATGGGCAATATTTCAGAGAAATTAATATTTACACAGTTAGGAAAATGCTGTCAAAAAATTGGCAATTTCATTTCATTTTCCAGGCAGTGCCTGAGTCAATTAGCAACAAACCTGAGGTATCTGTTACTAACGGAGGGACGGAGGAGGTTTGGCTGGAGATTGTAATTGATCTTGTTGCAGTGGTCAGGGTTGTTGTCTCTACCGCTGCTCTTGTTACTGTTGTCACTGCTGGTGACAAGTGGCTTCCTAAAGTTTCCAGCGTGTAATAAAACAGAATACACTTAAAGTGAGCTCACACCGTCAGATTCTTTTTCCCAATAAAATTGAACTCTGCCTTGACTATGTGGGTTTCATAGGGATTTTCATTCACTCATCCTTGCCAGTGTTTACTAGAGTATGGTAGAATGGGTGGGGAGAGGACACTGTTATAACATGGAAGAGCTTTGAGACTGTTTACAATGAGTCATCACACTGAAATAGAGCATTTATGTTCCACATGAGCCTTGTCCCCACCCCTCTTCATCTCCTCCTACCTGCATGTTCTTTAATCCCTTCCTCCCTCATGTGGATCTAAGTTCCTCTTAAATGCTCTTCATTCCGTTAATCACGTGGCACTGAGAACCACATTCTTACCATTCCTTGGGTTAATACGTTTCTCCAAAATTCCTTATTCAATTTCTTACATTTATGGCCTTTAGTTCACCAACCCCAATCACACACCCTGTTAATATTTTTCATTATCTTAAAGACTTCTGTCAAACTCCTTAGACCTATTTTCTAAAGATGAGTATTATTCAGACTTATTACTGCTTATTTCTGATATCATTTTGGTAAATAATCTTTGCACTTTCCCTGGATGTCTCTGTGTACTCTTATAATGTGGAGACCAGAACTGTGCACTATTCTGTGATTTAACCAAATTTAACAAAACCAGTCTGCTTTTCAACTCTGTGCTTCTCAAAATGAATCCTTGTGTTAGAACTGATTTTATATTGGATGATTAGCCTGCCTAATGTGTACCTTTGTGTACTTTCACCCTTGGATTCCTTTCCTCCTCAATCTCATTTACTCTTTCAATGGCCAAGCAGTATGTCACTTCCACATTCTTCCAACCTATATCACCATATCACATTTACTAATATTAAGATTAACCTTCCATGTAAAGCAACATTCAGCAAGATTATTAATATATTTTTTGGGGTCCGCCTCAGTACAGCTCCCTGCCCGACACCCCCCATATACCACACTGCCCCAGTTTGGTGACATCTTCAAATTTAGAAATTTGCATTTCTAAGGACATATTGTTTATGAAGATTGTGGATGGCCAACGGTCCTCTCACTGAGCCCTCTGGAATGCCATCTGCCGTCTTTTGCTGCCCTTAAGCTTCACTCTTTGTGTTTGATTTTGCACCCAGCTGCTCACCTCATGACTCTAATTCATTCTGCCACCTGTCCCATCCAGTGATGTATGACATAGTCACGTAGTGAAGAGTTTTCAAAATTCCAAATGTATTGCATCAGCTAAATTACCCTACTTTTCAGTTCTCCTTCAAAGTATTAAAGAGGGTTGGCCAAACATTAACCTCCATTTTGAAATCAATTCTAAATACACCTTACAATATTTTCAGATGAGAAATACTTTCTATTACATTCTTACATCAAAGTTCCATTATCCTTTCCTAATGATGGTGCAAGGCCTAGTTCTGATGATGAAGCCTGATGTTAACTCTGTTTACCTCCCCACAGATGCTGCCTGATCTGCTGACTATTTCCAGAATATTCTATTTTTATTTCATTTTCATTTTGCTTTTAAAACTGTAGAGTTGTTTTTTTTAAAAAAGGAATAATTTTAACTGTCCTCCAGACCAATGGCAGTATTCCCCTTTCCAATGAATTCTTGTCGCTGTAAGTAATGGTTCCTCCACTGACTCTCCCTAATTTCTTTTAATATTCCCAGACACAATACATCCAGGCAGCATGTTGTAACCCTCTTCTACACCCTCACCAAAGCTTCCACATCCTTCCTACAACGGGGTGACCAGAACTGAATGCAACACTCCAGATGTGGCCTAACCAGAGCTTTCTAAAGCTGCAGCATAACTTCCTGACTCTTGAACTCCGTGCCTTGACTAATAAAGGCAAGCATGCCACACGCCTTCTTTACCACCCTATCAACCTGTTCAGCCACTTTCAGGGAGCTATGGACTTGGACCCCAAGATCCCTCTGTACATCAAGAGAGTTAAAGGTCCTGCCATTAATTGTGTACTGTCCCTCTACATTTGATCTCTCAAAGTGCAACACCTCACACCTGGCCAGATTAAACTCCATCTGCCATTTCTTCGCCCATGTCTACAACTGATCCATATCCCGCTGTATCCTTTGGCAGTCTTCTACACTATCCACATCGCCACCAATCTTTGTAGCGTCTGCGAACTTACCCACCCACCCACATTTTCATCCAAGTTACATATATCACAACGACAGAGGCCCTAGTTGTCAGGATTAAATTCCATCTGCCAACATTCTGCCCAACCTTCTATCTGATCTATATCCTGCTGTAGCATTAGACAACTGTCCTCAATATCCACAACACCACCACCAACTTACATGACATTCACAAACTTACAAATCATTCCTCCCACATTCACATCCAAGTCATATATATATCTCACAAACAACAAGGGTCCAAGCACCAATCCCTGGGGTCCACCAATGGTCATAGACTTCCTATCAGAAAGGCATCCTTCTACTACTACTTTCTGCCTCCTATCACTAATTTTAGATCTAATTAGATTGCTCACCTTAGATCTCATGTGCCTTAACCTTCTGGACCAGCCCGCCATGTGGGATCTTGTCAAATGCATTACTAATGTCCATGTAGACAACATCTACTGCCCTACTTTTACCACCCTTCTCAATTACCTCATAAAAAATGCAATCAAATTAGTGAGGCAGGATTTGCCCCATACAAAGCCAAGCTGACTATCCCTGCTCAGCCCCTGCCTTTCCAAATGTACATAAATACTATCCCTTAGGACTTTGCTCAGTGATTTCCCTACCACTTACGTAATGCTCACTGGCCTGTAGCTAAATGGCTTATCCCTGCTGCCATCCGTAAATCAAAGACCATTAGCTATCTTCCAATCATCTGGCACCTCCACTACTATAACCCTATTACTCTTACATCTTTCTGTGATTTGCTTAGATATCTGTTCCTTTAATTCCTGCTGACTATTGGAAAACCTATAGTATAACGCCAGCAAAATGATTCACCCCACTTTTATTCCTCAGTTCTACCCATATGGCCTCATTGGATGATCCCTCCATGATATCCTAAGTACTGCCACTATGTTCTCCCCAATCAGTAGCGCAACTCTCCTCTGTAACTTCTATGATCTGGAAAATTAAACTGCCGGAACTGTCCTTCCCTCAACCACATTTCAATGATTGCAATAACACCATAATTCCAAATACTTATTCATGCTCCAAGCTCATCTGATTTACTTATGAGGCTCCCTCATCTGCCTTGCCCACTGGACTTGCTTGATTAATCCTCTACATTTTTCTCCCTACCTGCTTCGAACAATCCCTTAAAGTTGCACTTAAGGTCTTTTGAGTCAGAGGAACTCCTGGGGGCTGGATCTGGTGGGCAGCTTGCAAAACTGAAGCTGGCACGCAAAGCTAAAATGTCCCCAGTGTTCCCTTCTACCTTCTAATTTCCTGATTTCTAACCTGGCATTCCCTTGGATCAACATTGCTCATCCACTCATCAATGAGGAATTCCATTGACTTGCTTCGGTTTTGCCATTACAACATTGCTCTGTTTATGCTGCTCTGTGGAAATTTCCCACCTCAATCCTGCAATCTTAAGTTAGGTCACCTTGAAGTCTCTTTTAGAAATAAAATGTAACAATCTTAAACACTCCTAGTAATTTTGTGGCATGGTAGTTAGGACCATTTATGGTTAATTGCCTCTGTGTCCTCACATGCTTGCCTAAATAGTCTGTCAAGGTCTCTCCTTCTCTCTGTCTTCCTCCAGAGGTTACCCTTACTGTGGGATATCCCAATGTCTACTGGAACGAACCCCTAGAAACCTACTTCAAGGCAGAGTTCACATTTTATAGCCTTTCATCCAAAAGTGTCAGTAACTAAATTCTGTTTCTACATTGCTACTAAAATAGCACTTAAATGAATTGATATTAAACATTACAGAAATAGCTCTCTTTCAAATATCATTTAATATTACCCAAATACTGTGACATTTTCCCATGAATTCCCTGAAAAGTAACTGCATTAAATAGCAACACACCTGAGGTGACTGTAATGTCCATTGTTGATGTATAATGATCTGCAGTGGTTCCCGATGTTGCTGGCTCTACAGATGTAGGTTCTACAGATGTTGCTAATGATGTCGGCTCTACAGATGTTGCTAATGATGTCGGCTCTACAGATGTTGCTAATGATGTCATGGCTGTGAATAGATGACTTCCTAGAATTTCATTCATATAAAACTTAATGTGTTTAAAACCAACTTTATCCACCATAATCAGCAAATGTAATTTTCCTTCAACAACCCACCTTTATGTTTTCTTTCAAATTAAGTAAATAATTGTAAAGCAATAACTGTCCCTCAAACGTTTCACTCACAATTGTAGGATTATGCATGCTTCACTAATCCACTGGGTGCCAATAGCTTCACCGATGATAATCCAAGCCTGGTATTACCTGTACTTACAAAATATGATGGCTGGGATTTAAGGAGTGATTGCTAAAATGGGGCCATTGCAAAAGGAACAGAAAATACTTCAAATATTTTGTTTTAATTTTTTGAAATGGGAAGGCATCGTGTTTTTTTTCAGGTAACAAAGTCATCTCAACAACCATCCACAACTGGGGTCTGCTCCTCTGTCAAATGAGATCTGTCATTTTTCAGATCGCTACTTGGTAAAATTTTTGTTCTTTTATGCAGCAAAACAAAGGTCTGACTCTGTGTAGATTAATGTTCAACTTGTGCAATCTTTGCTTTTGCAAAGCAGCATTCTGTGCTTGGATAAAATAAATCCCAAACACCTAAGGGAGCTCCCAAACTGTACAAGTGAGCAGAACAAGTTCTGGACAGAAGGTGGGGCTACAGTGTATCCTAGGTAAGGTAAACCCGGAACCTCAGTTTAGAATAAGTCAGGCTGATATAACCAGGAAACAGTAGTTTGTGAAAAATACATTTAAAAACTAATGCCAGTAAAAAAAGTGACGAGTGTTTGAAATAAACTACTAATTAAAATGGAAGATAAAGATATGATTGACTAAAGGAATAGCTAATTGTACCACCGATTTTGTAATGTCTAAGGAACCTTCTGTCTTCTAGGACCTTGGTGGTTCTGCAGAATACATCAGCTTCCCAATAACCCAAGCAGTGTGACCGCTTGAAAAATCTGGCAGCGGACACTTGGAGAACAGATGCAGGAACCATGCTAAATCACGTTTCCTGTGTGGGAAACATCTTCAGAATCAGGCTCCAGCTGATCTACAGCCAGAGGAGCTGCCTAGGAATTCAACAACTAGGTGGCATTTAACAATTTAACTAATACCAATACCAACATGCATTATTGTAGCATCAGAGGCAGACACAATGCACTAATACTATGATATAGTGCCATTAGTGGCACCAATCAGGCGTGAGTTTCCAGACAATAATGTTTTATAAACTTAAATGCATACAACAATTTGTTGTGTCATTGATTTATACTTAAGCACTTCTTCCACAGTGTACTTAGGTAGAGGTAGCCCACATCATATTATCTTTTTAGAAATGGCCATTCCTTCATTCTTGGGGGACAGATATGTATCTTTAGTCACTAAACACATGGGAAGCTATTTGCTACCAGTTATATTCACTTCCGCACATTCAGTTTCAATACACCGCTGGCGGAACCTCTCACGTGCTTAATGTTGCAAACAAAGATGCACTTCTCCCCCGAACTTCAAGCTTCAGTTGGCACAGAATTTCATGCATAGCCATTACAAATAAAAATATGAATATTATGTATCAGATTGCTTGTTAGTGTGGCCCACTTTAAAATTATAAATTTACTGCATTCAGTAATGTTTAATATCTTTTGCGCTAACATAATAGTAATTGCCTTGTGTAGGACCACCCAATTATATATCCCTCTTTTTCCATCTGTACCCCACCTCCCTGCCCTTACCCTGGAGCCTAGAGCACTGCAACTTCTCTCCAATTATGTAAAACAACAAATTTCATATCATCTAAGTCAGTGATAATAAATCTGATGATGATTCTGTTTCCTATTCCCCTTTAAAAGTTACTATCGAATTTGCTTTCCCGCAATATTTCAGGCAGTGGATTCCAGACCCTGACATTTCATGATGTGCGATGTTAAATCTGGCTCGTGGTCCTCTGGGCATTTCACAACACCTACACTCTTTTATCTCTGTTCTCATTCTCTAACTACTCCCATTCACTCACTAACTAGATAAACATTTACAGTTTATCACTATGGCCACCCTGGTTTTACCCTTATCAGAGATATCCTCCCTCCCTCCACTGCAGATGCTGGAAATCTGGAGCAATACACAAAGCACTGGAGGAACTCAGTGGGGCAGGCAGCATCTGTGGAGGGAAATGGACAGTTGACGTATCAGGTCGAAACCCCTCATCAGGACCAAAAAAACCCTCCATTGATGCTGCCTGACCTGCTGAGTTCCTCCAACACTTTGTGTGTTGCCGACAAGTTTTTTTGTCTTCTTCCCAGTTCTGATGAAGGGTCTTCAATCTGAAACATTAACTGTTTCCCCTCCCACAGATGTGGCCTGACCTGCTGAGTATTTCCAGCCTTTTCTGTTTTTAGTTTAGACTTCCAACATCTGCACTTCTTTTGATTATCACTTAGTGTTCTTCTTTATTGGCGGTCCCTCTGGAATGAGGATGACTTGTTTCAAATCTAGTTTTGTGGGTTCTGCTGAAGCCGATGAGGATCCTGCGGACTCCTGCTCAGGGGGAGCAGGTGATCCTCGATGGGGTAAGAGATCAGACAGTTTGGGATGTGCAGTTTTCCATTGTTTGCTCTGATCGCCACCTGCTCCTGTCATAGAAACTCAAGGAGTTCATCGCCTTTTCACATGGTCCATCTCCATTTTGAGTGACCATGGGCCAGGGATTCCCATGAGCCAACTGAACCATACGGACAAACTGTACAGAGAACGCAGCAAATGCACAGACTGATTAGGGACAGTCAGCGTGGCTTTGATAAGATAAGATCTTTATTAGTCACATGTACATCGAAACACACAGTGAAATACTTCTTTTGCGTAGAGTGTTCTGGGGGCAGCCACATTGATGAAGGTTGAGCAGTGGATGTGGTGTACATGGATTTCAGTAAGGCATTTGATAAGGCTTCTCACAGAAGGCTCACTCAGAAAGTCAGGAGGCATGGGATCCAGGAAGACTTAATGGTGTGGATTCAGAATTGGCTCACCCATAGAAGACAGTGTTGATTGTAGGTGGAGTGTATTCTGCCTGGAGGTCGGTGACCGGTGGTGTTCCACAGCGATCTGTTCTGGGACCCCTGCTCTTTGTGATTTTTATGAATGACTTGGATGAGGATGTGGAAGGGTGGGTTAGTAAGTTTGCAGGTGACACGGAGGTTGGTGGTGTTGTGGATAGTGTAGAAGGTTGCTGAAGTTTACAACAGGACATTGATAGGATGCAGAGCTGAGCTGAGAAGTGGAAGATGGAGTTCAACCTGGAACATTTTAGAAGATCGAATTTGAAGGCAGAATACAAGGTTAATGGCAGGACTCTTAGCACTGTGGAGGAACAGAGGGATCTTGGGGTCCATGTCCATAGATCCCTCAAGGTTGCCGTGCAGGTTGGTAGGGTTGTTAAGAAGACGTATGGTGTGCTGGCCTTCATTAGTTGGGGTATTGAGTTCAAGAGCCATGAGGTGATGTTGCAGCTCTTTAAAACCCTACATAGTCCAGACTTGGAGTATTGTGTTCAGTTCTGGTCACCTCATTATAGGAAAGATGTGGAAGCTTTAGAGAGGGTGCAGAGGAGATTTACCAGGATGCTGCTTGGATTAGAGAACATATCTTATGAGGAAAGGTTGAGCGAGCTAGGGCTTTTCTCTTTGGAACAATGCAGGATGAGAGGCGATTTGATAGAGGTGTATAAGATTATGAGGGGCATAGATAGAGTGGACAGCCAGCACCTTTTTCCCAGGGCAAAAATTGCTCAAACACAGAACACTACAGCACAGTACAGGCCCTTCAGCCCACAATGTTGTGCCGACGTTTTATCCTGCTCTAAGATCTATCTAACCCTTCCCTCCCACATAGCCCTCCATTTCTCTATCATTCATATGTCTATCTAAAAGTCTCTTAAATGCCCCTAATGTATCTGCCCCCACAACCTTTGCAGGCAGTGCGTTCCATGCACCCATCACTCTTTGTGTAAAGAACTTACCCCTGACATCCCCCTTATACCTTCCTCCAATCACCTTAAAATTATGTCCCCTCGTGTTAGCCATTGTCGCTCTGGGAAAAAGTCTCTGACTGTCCACTCGATCTATGCCTCTTGTCATCTTGTACACCTCTATCAAGTCACCTCTCATCCTCCTTCTCTCCAAAGAGAAAAGCCCTAGCTCGCTCAAGCTATCTCATAAGACATGATCTCCAATCCAGGCAACACGAGGAGACATAATTTTAAGGTGATTAGAGGAAGGTATAAGGGGGATGTCATAGGCAATTTTTTTTACACAGTGAGTGGAACGCACTGCCTGCAGAGGTTGTGGGGGCAGATACATTAGGGACATTTAAGAGACTCTTACATAGCCACGTGAATGATAGAGAAATGGAGAGCTATGTGGGAGGGAAGGGTTAGATGTCAGCACAACATTGTGGGCCAAAGAGCCTGTACTGCGCTGTAATGGTCTATGTTCTATGTGTGCACTGGCCAGCCAATTGCTCGGCGGAGCAATGATGCCCTCTTACGTGAGCAACTTCACTTTTGGCGAGGGACTTCGGGGACGCGCGCTTTTAGCTCTCCGCAGACCTTCTCGTGGATCCACAATTGTAAGCTGCTCAGTTTCTGTATTTTGATTAATATGGATCATTAAAGACGTTTATTCTACTGCACCGTTGTCATTCTTGCTCCGTGCAAGAGGAGGATTCCAAAACTACAACCTCCAAGCTTGGTGTTCCGCAGTTACACCAGAGACAGCGTCGACATACAGGGAGTATCCACGGCAGAAGTGGTCTGCCATGGAGACCTGTTCTACTAAACGGTGCATGTAGTCAGGGGAGGCCAACGGCCTAATTTGATGGGCAGAAACTGGATTAAAAACGTTCCATCAGTGCTATCCTACATCAATGGTATCGGGGGAAGCCCTGCATTGAATACTCTACTACGTGGCTATGAGGATCAAAACAAGAATGGCCTCTCTACTTCAAGCACCCAATCCATTCTGGGCCGCAACCTTGGCAAAACCAACACTAGAAACCCGGCTACAATGGAAGAAAACCTTCCAGGACTACATCGAACTTCTACCAGTTTTAACACCAACAGTGAAGCTGGAAGAAGCTACCAAACTCAAGTTGCTTCGCATGCACTTGGGAGAACTCAGGCAGAAATACTTCGACGGTCTGCACTCACAGAACGATGCGGAATTGGCCAGTGCGTTTGAGGCTTTAGACAACGCTTGGGGGACGCAGGACAATGTCCTCAAGGCACGCTTCAGGTTCTCACAGCTGCAGCGGACCCCCAATAAGAACGGAGATGGTTTAATCACAAGATTAACTCTGGCTGTGCAGGAATGCAAATACAAAGACATCCAACTGAATAAATTCGAAGAAGCGATGCTTATCCAAGCATTGGTTATTGGAGTCTATGATGAGAAGACATGTGAGAACCTCCTATCTGAAAAGCACAACTTGTCCTGGGACAAAGCGTGCTCCACAACTCGTCACAGAGAGGTAGTCAAGAGAGGCCTTAGGCAGATTCAATCGACCCCAGCACCACTTATTCAGGCAGTGCTGGAGCGAGAGACCCCTCCTGAAAACGTCAATGCTTGCTGGCATTTCCAGACCCACAGCTTCCAGTTAAACCACGTCAGCCTTCACAGAGATGCCACTGCTGTGGTGAAAGTCATGTTCAGTGGTCCCACTGCAAGCATCAAAAGACCGTTTGCCGGTTCTGTCAGAAGGTAGGGCACCTCGAGAAGGTGCACTCTGCAAAGCAACACGCCACGAGAAAGTGACAGAATTTGACCATCAACTCCATGCAAGGAGACGGCCACCGCGAAGAAGTGGACACTATCTTCCAAACCCATGAACTGGGCAATCAGAACCAGCCTCCGTACTTGGTTACACTCACAGTGGACACACCAGCCCGTGAAATTTGACCTGGATACCAGGTCAGCCGTCACCTTGGTAAGCAAATCATCTTTACGCCGGATTTCAAAACCATGACCTCCAAGCTCAGTGTTCCACAGCTACACTGGAGACAGTGTCGACGTATGGGGTGTATTCACAGCAGAAGTGGTCCGCCATGGAGACCTGTTCCACTTACTGGTGCGTGTTGTCAGGGGAGGCCAATGGCCTAATTTGCTGGTCAGAAACTGGATTAAAAACATTCCATCGGTGCTATCCTACATCAATAGTATCGAGGGAAGCCCTGCGTTGAATACTCTACCACGAAAGCACCAGCGTGTAGTCCCAAGCCAAGGCTTTGGGTCAATAACGTGGTCCGGTGGCTACGTTCCAATTTAAAGGAGAACTGCCAGCCGAAGGCCCACCCGGTGCCGTATGCTGTGGGCTGAAAGGTGGAACTAGATCGCCTACAGAGAGTAGATGCGATAGAGCCGGTGCAGTGCTCAGGGTGGGTGGCTCCAATCGTGCCTGTCTGATGGATCAGTGTGCATCTGTGGTGACCACAATCTGACCGCAAAGCCTGCGACAAGACTGAATGCCATGGATCGAGGACTTGTATGCATCCCTGTCAGGAGGCCAACAGTTCTCAACGCTAGACCTGAAACACGCCTACAAACAGGTCACCCTGGACGAAGATTCCAGGGATGATACAACAATCAACACACACAGAGGCCTGTTTCGGTACAAGCGGCTGCCATTTGGAGTGAGTTCTGCACCTGGGATATTCCAATGCCTTCTTGATAATTTAGTGAAGGATATTCCTCACGTCTGTGCTTACCTTGATGATATTTTAGTAACTGGTACATCAGAGTCCCATCATCTTGAGACACTAGACAGAGTACTTTCCCGTTTAGAGGAAGCCAGCTTTACTCTAAAGAAGGAGAAATGCACGTTTTTGGCCGACTCAGTCAATTACCTGGGCTTCAAAGTCGACAAAACACTTCTCCATCTGCAGGAGCACAAAATCAAAGCAGTAAAGCAGGCTCCATGTCCACAAAACGTGACTCAGTTACGCTCATTCCTGGGACCAGTCACGCATTACAACCGGTTTTTAAATCAATCAGCTACAGTGTTAAAGCCCTTATACCGACTACTCCGGAAGGACCAACACAGGGAATGGTCAAGAATTGAGCAACAGGCATTTGAACAAATAAAAAAAACGCCCTCAGTTCTCCGTCCATGTTGGCCTCCGTCCTGAAAAGCCTATGGTCATGAAATGTGATGCCTCACCGTATGGGGTTGGGCCGCCCTCCTACATTGAAGGCCTTGCGGAACAGAGATGCCTATTGCTTTTGCTTCAGGGACAATGTTTCAGGTGGAGACGAATTATTCACAGCTTGACCGAGAAGCCCCAGCTATTATGTTTGGCATTAAGCACTTTAGATGAGAGATCTCTTTATTAGTCACCTGTACATTGAAACACACAGTGAAATGTATCTTTTGCGTAGAGTGTTCTGGGGGCAGCCCGCAAGTGTCACCACACTTCTGGCGCCAACATAGCATGCCCACAACTTCCTAACCTGTACGTCTTTGGAATGTGGGAGGAAACCGGAGCACTCGGAGGAAACCCACGCAGACACGGAGTGAATGTACAAACTCCTTACAGACAGTGGCCAGATTTGAACCCAGGTCGCTGGCGCTGTAAAGTGTTACACTAACCGCTACACTACCGTGCCTGCCCTATTATTCACTTCCACTTATACATATTTCGGTGGCCTCTCAAAACCCACACAGACCATAAGCCTCTGCTAGGCTGAATGGGGGAGACACGAGGTATCCAACAAATGTCCTCACCGAGAATGTAACAATGGGATTGACCTTATCCACTTTCTCCTACACAATGAAGTATACCCCCGGAAATGAAAATGTCGTTGCTGACGCCTTAAGCAGATTACCAACTGTTGAGGGCGCAGCATTCGGCACCCCTCAGTTCGAGGTTGTTCACCTGACACAAAGCCTAGATGAAACACCAATCAAAAGTCACCTCATTAGGCAGCGGACAGCCTGTGATCCATTCCTATCACAGGTAAAAAGAGCACGACAGGTCGGTTGGCCTGCCAGCCCTTCACCCAAATTTCAACTATTTACAAATTGCCAACATGAACTGAGCCTACAGGATGGCTGCATATTATGGGGCAGTCGAATAGTGGTTCCCCCTCAAGGCCGCAAGCGTAGACTCCACGATCTGCATGACGCTCACTCTGGGGTGGTCAGAATGAAGGTACTCGTGAGAAGCCATTTGTGGTGGCCGAAAATTGACGCTGATATTGAGAATGTGGTGTGTATCTGCCCTATTTGTCAGAAGACACAAAAAGTATCACCAAAGGCCCCCCTTAAACCATGGGCCTGTCCCGATTCTCCCTGGAAGCGTATTCATATCAAGTATTTTGGACCGTTCTGGGGACACACATTTCTGGTTATTGTGGATGCCCATTCGAAGTGGATAGAGGCGTTACCTATTTGTACGTCATGTTCCTCAACAACTACTGTAACTAAACTACGGTCTGTCTTTGCTGCATTTGGTATTCCGGAAATGATCGTATCAGACTTTTTTGCATCAGTATTTACTCAGGAAACTGGCATAGTGGATATGGAAGGAAGGGAAACAAGCACTTGTGTCATGGAACATATAGAGATTAAAGAGGAGGAGCTGCTTGCTGCCTTACAGTGAATAAAGGTAGATAAATCCCCCGGGCCTGATAAGATAGTTCCTCGGACATTGAGAGAGACAGGTGTAGAAATTGCAGGGGCCCTGGCAGATATATTTAAAATCTCCATAGCCACGGGTGCGGTGCTGGAGGACTGGAGGATAGCTCATGTTGTTCTGTTGTTTAAAAAAGGATCTAAAAGTAAACCAGGTAATTACAGGCCAGTGAGCCTGACATCAGTAGTGGGTAAATTATTGGAAGGTGTTCTGAGAGATCGGATGTACAAGTATTTGGACAGCCAAGGGCTGATTAAGGATAGTCAGCATGGCTTTGTGCGTGGTAGATCGTGTTTAACGAATCTTGTAGTTTTTCAAGGAGGTTACCAAGAAAGTAGATGAAGGAAAGACTGTGGATGTTGTCTACATGGACTTTAGAAAGGCCTTTGACAAGGTCCCACATGGGAGGTTAGTTCAGAAGGTTCAGACACTAGGTATCCATGGAAAGGTTGTAAACTGGATTCAAAATTGGCTGTGTGGAAGACAGAGAGTGGTAGTGGATGATTGTTCTCAGACTGGAGGCCTGTGACTAGTGGTGTGCCTCAGGGATCTGTGCTGGGGCCATTGTTGTTTGTTGTCTATATCAATGATCTAGATGACAATGTGGTAAATTGGATCAGCAAGTTTGCTGATGACACTAAGATTGGAGGCGTAGTGGACAGTGAGGAAGGCTGTCAAAGCTTGCAGAGGGATCTGAACCAACTGGAAGAATGGGCCAGAAAATGGCAGATGGAATTTAATGCAGACAAGTGTGAGGTGTTGCAAATCAAATCAAGGTAGGACATACACAGTAATTGGTAGGGCACTGAGGAGTGCAGAGGAACAAAGGGATCCAGGAGTTAAGATACATAACTCCCTGAAAGTGGTGTCACAGGCAGACAGGGTTGTAAAGAAGGCTTTTGGCATCCTGGCATTCATAAATCAAAGTATTGAGTATAGGAGTTGGGATGTTATGGTGAGGTTGTATAAGACATTGGTGAGGCCAAATTTGGAGTATTGTGTGCAGTTCTGGTCACCTAACTATAGGAAGGATATTTGTAAGATTGAAAGAGTGCAGAGGAGACTTACTAGAATGTTGCCAGGTCTTCAGGAGTTGAGTTACAGGGTAAGATTGAACAGGTTAGGACTTTATTCCTTGGAGCGCAGAAGAATGAGGGGAGATTTGATAGAGGTTTACAAAATTATGAGGGGTATAGACAGAGTTAATGCGAGTAGGCTCTTTCCACCTAGATTAGGAGAGATAAGTACGAGAGGACATGGCTTTAGGGTGAAAGGGGAAAGGTTTAGGGGGAACATTAGGGGGAACTTGTTCACTCAAAGACTGGTGGGAGTGTGGAACGGGCTGCCATCTGATGTAGTAAATGCGGGCTCACTCTTGAGTTTTAAGAATAAATTGGATAGATACATGGACGGGAGAGGGCTGGAGGGTTATGGACTGGGTGCAGGTAAATGGGACTAGTGGAATAATGTTTCCGCACAGACTAGAAGGGCCAAATGGCCTGTTTTCTGTGCTGTAGTGTTCTATGGTTCTGAGAGCCTGGCCTTCACAAGTGCAGGATTTAAGGAGTTTGTAGGCAAGAATGGCATTAGACACCTGACAACGGCTCCATATCACGCAGCTTCAGATGGCCTAGCTGAGCAAGCAGTGCAAACGGTGAAATGGGGCCTTTCTAAACAAACACAGGGTGACCTGGTGATGAAATTAAACCAAACGAACTAATGGGCACCTCCCCCGCTGAATTAATGTTCAAATGCACATTATGCACCAGATTGGATCTCCTGCTGCCAGCCATCCAGGAATGAATTTGTAGAAGACAAGAGGCCATGAAACAAAACTACGGTACTCACACTAGGCCGCGAACGTTTGGTGCTGACGACAAGGTGTACACTTGATTGATGCACGTAAAGAACTGGCAACCGGCCATTGTCCGACACTGTAACAGTCAAGTTGCAGAACTTGAACTGCCAGATGGAAGAATTGTCAGGCGACATTTAGACCACGTATGCCAACAAACCCACAGAGGACCCAGCGAAGCCACAGAAGCGTCCATGGAACCATAGAACCATAGAACAAGACAGCACAATACAGGCCCTTCGGCCCACCATGTTGTGCTGACCTTCAAACCACACCTAAGACTATCTAACCCTTTCCTCCCACATATCCCTCTATCTTAAATTCCTCCATATGCTTATCTAACAATCTCTTGAACTTGACCAACGTATCAGCCCCACCACCACCCCACGCAGTGCATTCCATGCACCAACCACTCTCTGGGTGAAAAACCTCCCTCTGACGTCTCCCTTGAACTTCCCACCCATTACCTTAAAGCCATGCCCTCTTGTATTGAGCACTGGTGCCCTGGGAAAGAGGCACTGGTGGTCCACTCTATCTGTTCCTCTTAATATTTTGTACACCTCTATCATGTCTCCCCTCGTCGTCCTTCTCTCCAATAAGTAAAGCCCTAGCTCCTTTAGTCTCTCCTCATTATCCATACTCTCTAATCCAGGCAGCATCCTGGTAAATCTCCTCTGCACCCTTTCTAACACCTCCACATCCTTCCTATAATGAGGCGACCAGAACTGGACACAGTGTGGCCTAACCAGAGTTGCCTGCCAGTGAAGCTACCGTTCAAGTAGATGAACCAATAGATGCTTCAATAAGGGGGGAGGCCCTTCACAGCCCACCGACCTTGGCATCGGCTAATCAGGAACACGCCGAGAGAGAAGCTGCCCCCTGCTCTGATACAGGCAGAGAAACAGGAAGTAATGGAACATGATATAAAGTCAGGATAAAGTCCAGATGGAAGATGAGGTGCTGTTCCTCAAGCTTATGCTGGACATTGTTATAGCAGTGCATAAGGCCACATACTGACAGGTCACAGTGGGAATACGATGGAGAATTAAAGTATCAGGAAACAGGAAGCTCTAAGCAGACTCAAAGCTCCCTGTTATCTGAAACTTCCCATCAAAGAGCGTTTTGCACTGGAAGGCTGCATCCTACATGCTACACTGACCTGTTCAGGCTCCTTGTCCTGCTACCCCTCCCACACCCACAGAAGGGTTCTGAGACCCCTCCCATCATTGCGGCATGCACTCAGTCTTTGACAAGAAAGAGCACTGATTGTAATGTGTTGTATTGTGACCCTTTATGAACTATTTCCTGAAATCAGAGCTGGGAGGAAAGATACTACTAACAAGGGAAATTCGATCCCTAACACCCATTGTTCCATAAGCTGAGCAGCAATGTGTTAGGGACCCTGCTGCTGCTCTATTCGATCTGGCGCTATTGAATTTTCCAACATTGTTAGAGCTTTTGGAAACAGATTAGGAAGATTGCTGGCAAAATGGGATTGCTGCAGAATAATGTGGATGAATTTCTGGGTCCATTCCTTGGAATTCATTTATTATTGCCAAGGTACAGTGAAAAACTTGTCTTGCATACCGTTCATACAGATCAACTCATTACACAGTGCATTGAGGTAGTACAGAGTAAAATACAGAATGCAGAGTAAAGTGTCACAGCTACAGAGAAAGTGCAATGCAGGTAGATAGTAAGGTGTAAGGTCATAATGAGGTAGATTGTGAGGTCAAGAGTCCATATTATCATACTAGGGAACTGTTCAATAGTCTTATAACAGCGGGATAGAAGCTGTCCTTAGCCTAGTGGTACATGCTTTCAGTCTTTTGTGTCTTCTGCCCAATGGGAGAGGGGAGAAGAGAGAATGTCGCAGGTGGGTGGGGTCTTTCATTATGCTGGCTGCTTTACCGAGGCAGCGAGAAGTATAGACAGAGTTAGGTTTCCGTGATGTGCTAAGCTGTGTCCACAATTCTCTGCAATTTCTTGTGGTCCCGGGCAGAGCAGTTGCCATACCAAGCCGGAATACATCCAGATAGGATGCTTTATATGGTGCATCGATAAAAGTTGGTGAGTGTCAAAGGGGACATGCCAAATTTCTTTAGCTTCCTGAGGAAGCAGAGGTGCTGGTGAGCTTCCTTGGCTGTGGCATCTATGTGGTTGGACCAGGACAGACTATTAGTAATGTTCACTCCTAGGAACTTGAAGCTCTCAACCCTCTTGACCGCAGCACCATTGATGTAGACAGGAGCATGTGCAGAACCCACTTCCTGAAGTCAATGACCGGCTCTTTTGTTTTGCTGACATTGAGGGAAAGGTTGTTGTCATGACACCACGTCACTAAGCTCTCTATCTCCTTCCTGTACTCTGACTTATCATTATTGGGTGGAGGGAGTGGATTATGGAAAACAATTATATAAGCAGGACATATTCCATTGGAAGAGACAAGGCTGATTAGTAATAGTATTGTTATTTTTGATTTCCAGAGAGTAGCTACATAGCATAAACCATGCCAAGCCATTTCACCCGATGCAGAGCAGTGGATCGAGAAGGCATGGAAGTGTGCACACTGGGGAGGTGGGAGGATAGCTGGTGGAAAACAGGGGCTCGTGTAGTTGGGGGAAACAAGTGGATGGGTGTGCAGTGCATAAATACAACAGACAATCTGCTGGAGGAACTCAGCGGGTCGAAACCCTGCATCAGGTTTTGACCCAAAACATCGACAATTCCTTTCCCCCTCGTGCATGCCGTTCCTCCGGCAGATTGTTTATTGCTCCAGGTACCAGCATCTGCAGTCTCCTGTGTCTGCACAAACTAACACCACCTCTGTGAGTGATTAGTTAGTCGGTGGAGTCAGCTCCTTTTGCGATCAGGAGTTAGATGCTTCATTCTAGAAATTTCTTTCAGCCAATAATCGCTTGGGATACATAAGTGGGTAGTTTGAGATATGACCTGCTGAATGCTTGGCAGCATGAGGTGACTTTGAGCTCACTTTTTCACACCTGAGCCAGACTGACACACAACTGAGAGAATGCTGGTTGCCTTGCAGATGACGCATTACACTGAGGCACCATCCGTCCCTTCATGTGGATGTAAAAGGTCCACAGTGCTAATTGAACAAACACTTCACATTCTGCAGCATTTCCATTTTATCCAATCACTTTGACATTGTGGTTTGTGGTAACTTGCCATTAATAAATTGATTGCTGTGTTTTGGAAATCACTTCAAAGAAAACTTTATTGACTGAATATTGGTTTGGGACATCCTGAGATTGATAGACCTTTTTTCACCTACCATTTCCTTTGCTTCTGTATAAAATTAGCACAATCTCTAGTATAAAATGTACTTCAAAGAGCATAGCACAGGCAATGGTAGACTTCTCCTTCAACTTATAGCACGATCATATTTCATTCATTATCACATTGGAAGGGGATTCAAAATTCAATTTGAATTTATAAACTGTAGCTGTGACACTTTACTCTGTACTGTTATTGTCTTTACCTGTACTACCTCAATGAACTCTGTACTAACTCAATGTAACTGCTCTGTGTAATGAATTGACCTGTATGATCGGTATGCAAGACAAGTTTTTCACTGTACCTTGGTACAAGTGACAATAATAAACCAATACCAATGCCAATAAACATGCAAGCTTCATTTTCTGGCTTGCAATGGTATTTTACTAATTGTTTCAATACCATTGATGCAAAGCCTCTGCCTGTTGATCTTTTAGATATTTCTACTTTTCCCTCAAGTTTAAATGAGTAACCTCTACCTAAGTCCAAGTCTCCTGGCATTTGTTAGTACACGCCACAAAACTTTCCATTAATAGGACTGCTTCACTGTTGGTAACTGCTTCCATAAATCACAGACACTTGAAGGAAACAAAACACAATAGCATATTGATGTGGATAAAAGGCAGCACATTGGACACTGACAACAAGGCTTTACAGCAATAACAAGTTAATGAGTGAGTCAGTGATTCAGCAGTGAGTTAGTGATGCTGCAAGGTGTATTACAAGTAAAAAAATAGTAGATCTCGTGTGCCAAGTGTACAGGAGCCTCTTTGAGGTTCTGTAGTCAGTGAACAAATGAAAGAAGGCAAACTGTTTCAATGAATGAGATAAAAGCATCAATGATCATTGTGTTTTAGGTGACAAGACAAAAATCAAATAATGGGACGAAGCACAAACATTAAAGGAACTCAGTAGGTGGTTGAAGCAGATGTGCTGACAGGTCAGAAAGCAGGTATTAGATTGGCCTCCACAACTTGCAAAGTTAACGAAGTGGCTTTAGGTAACAAACCTGAAGTGCCATGGATGGTTGGAGTCAAATCCTTAAGGGTCTCAGTTGATGAAGTGCTTGGTGCTGGTGGTTGAGGACCACCTATCCCTGACAATGGCAGGTACAAAAAAAAATGAAAATCAGTTAAGCAGGAAGTACTGGTAGGTAGTTGTTGATTTATATATACACACAATGCTTCTTTTCAGTACCAGTTTGTCTCAAACGGCAGTACTCTTGCCTTCCTGACAGAAAATTGGAGGGCCTCGATCACACAGTTTAGGCTAATACTTCCGTGAAGCTCCAAGAGTGTTGCATTGTTTGAGTTGACATTTTCCAGATGAGATATCACCTGGCTGTTCTAATGTACGAAGCGGGGCTCAGTACCTGTGTTTGATGAGGTACACTGGTATCTCACTTAGTGCTCAATGTTCCCAGTGCGTTACTGACAGTGCTGCTATACCAGGAACCTAGGTGATGGGAGACTGGTGAGAATTCATTGGAACTCCATTGAACTCGTTACCATAGGAAAATCTCCGGGAGAACTGTGCATCTAAACAAAGAGAAGGAGAAACAGTAGCTTCCAGCAGATCCAACAGGAGATGAGAGAGACGGTAGGATCCAGGCGGTCTGTTAACATATGGAACAGATGCTGCTTGTCCCCAGCCATGTCCGCACTCACTGTGCGAGCCAGAGTGCAGCCCTCAACCTCACATCTCAGTGCTGATTAGCTGCACCACTCGCCCTGGCCCACTGTACATCAGCCTTCACAGACTGCCTCTACACAACAAGAGCCGTGGGGTGGGGCGATTCATTGTTGGGGGAGTGCCAGTGGAGGGCAGGGAGTTGAACCAGCTTTCCAGAGGGAATCTACCTGCACAAAGAGGGCCATAGCAGACTCTGCAGGGTGGTGCTAAGCGGGATACAAATGTGTAATCAAGCAGCACTGTACAACTGTAAAGCAAAAGTAGAACAGGGGATGAAATGTAAGCTGGAGCAGTTCAGCTGAAAGGACAAACTATGAAGAGCATCCTTTTTTTATAGGCCCTGAAATGAAAGTGAGAACCAATGTACTGAAGTGTGACTAGCGCTGGAGTACTGTACGTTCCAAATGCCTGTCAAATTGTGTGGAGCACAAGTGTAGCTGAACACAAAGAAAGAAAAGCCAGACCTTTAATCTTTGATAGAAGTTTTAACTAACAACAGTAGAACTATGAAGACTGCAAAAAGAAATGCAGCTGAAGTCCTGTGATAAGGATGCACTGTGGCCCTACGTGATGCAAACGAGAGCTTATCATCACCCACCATATGGTGGTCCCTGTCTTGAAAGCAACTGGTATAAAAAATATTCAGTGAAGCCAATTCTTGTGTACACGAACTTGAAATCAATACATGCTGCCTGCAGAAGTAAAATTCAGTTGGAAAGTTAATGCCTTATATTGAAAGAACTAGCCTCATAAGCATAACCTTATTTTTCTTTCATCTTCATCGGTGTATACAGCTTTCCCTCAGAAGTATTGTAATAACATGGTTGGTAAACTATCAGCACCATCCTTTTTTCCTGCTATAATAACCCATTAATTCTTTGGGCAAAACCCACCACTATTAATGAAACCTGCAAACTCTTATGGTATGGTCCTCTTGGGTGTCTGTGACTTTCCACTTTCAAGGCTCTCTGAGAACTTTTTAACCTTTGCCTCCTGAAATTCTCATTTTATAGAGGGTGAAGATGGATCGCCTGACCTGAACTGTTAACTGGTGATAAATAATTAAATGTTCAACTAATGATATATACAAACAAATATTATTCCATTTTCAAACTTATGTACTGGATGTGTGTATGAGGTGCTTCCAAAAAAACTCTGGAAGTTAATAATTAAAATGGAACACATAACATGTCATCCAGAGGTGATGAGCTCTGTGCAGCAATAAAGCTATAGGTAACAGATTGTGATATAAGCACCTGTTTGACAAATGATTCTTCATTGCACATTACAGGAGTAATTTGAGTCATGGCAAAAGGTAAATGTAGCGCGTTTCAGAGGGACAGGTAACTTTGGATCTACAGTTTCATTAATTCTACACCAAGGTCATGTTTCTCACATCAAGTCTGGGTGTGTTGTGAACTAATTGACAGAGGTCAATTGCCATTCATCATAATCTAATTATCATTGTATCAAGTGGGAAGATGAAGGACTTTGGGCTATATTGCCAATCCCTATATTCCTGCATTATATTCTCATATTGTTTTATAACATAGAAGGAGGCCGTACATTACATACGTCAGGTAGCTGTGATTTTAGAAATTGCAAGTCAGCCCCAGTAACGCAGAGTGCTGTATAAGGTGAGATAAAAAGCTACAACAATGGCAACTTGGAAGTGGTAGAATGCAAAATCACTCAGTGACAATTGCTGTCTTCATCATAAGAAATTAGATTTGAAAAGAGAACAAAAATCTTCTTCAAATTATTAATTTTTATTTTGTGCAATTCTGGAAAACTTTTACAAGACTGTGCACACAGAACAGTGGTAGTGCAAGGAAATTTCAAAGATTTAAAACAAAATTACTAACTGGATGCATTGATCCAGGAATCACTCATTCGTGAAGAATTTGACAAAGCTAAACATGGGGCAGAGGGTGATGAAGTCAGGCCCTTGATTATGCAGCTATTTAATTAGGGGAACAACCATCCAGCTCACTGTTTAGTGGTCTTAACATTTCTGACATCAGCGCAGTGGCAATCCAGTTAATGCTGTGCCTCACACCGCCAAGGACTAGGGTTTGATCCTTGGTCTGTTTGGAGTTTACACGTTCTCCCTATAACTGCATGGGCTTTTACCAGGTGCTCTGGTCTCCTCCCAAAGGTATGCTGGTAAGTCAATTGGTGAAGTAAATCACCCCATAGTGTAAGTAAGTGGCAAAATGGGGTTGATGGGCATCCATGAGAGAATAAGTAGCATGGAAATGAGTATCAGGGAAATAAATAAAGGACTGATTGCTCTGCTTAGATCTGGTATGAACCTGAGGGGTTTCAATATTGCAGTGAGTAAGTAAGCAAGCTCACTCTGTGTGAGGCCATTGCATAGACTTTACCTTCTCACAAAGGCCTAAAGTCAATTAAGCTCAAAGTATGCAGGGTACAGGTAAGTTAATAATAATACACAGATCTGCCAAAAATCTCCTATAAGTCAGTACAGAACCCCAAATGAAAGTGCTGCTTTAGGCACACATGAAGATAAAGTCATTCGGTAGCATGGGCAATGCTCGTAAACTATAGGAGTTACATGGTTTACAAATTATGAAGAGGAATTTTAGACGTGAACAAAATCACAAAAGCTGGAAACAGTTTCTGTGAAGTAACTGTACTGTTAGGGTATAAAGTCGGCGGAATAGTTTGTTCTGTCTGTTTTGTCTTCTTTTTGCATTTCTTCCTTCTTCTTGAAGATGTTGTATCACAAAGACCACTGGTTTCATTGTGATTAGCTCTGCAGCACACAGTAGATAACTTATCACCACATTATACACTCCCTTTGCTCATGAGAGTATTGAGAGGGCCATATAAATGCTTTGCTATTAGAAGTCATTGGTTTAATCAACTGAGCTGAAGAGAGAGACACCCAAGGGTGTTATTTCAAGGACTACTCTTTTACTGCCCAAGGACCCCTGGATATTGGGTTGGATAAATCTTTAGGTATCAAGGAAGCAACATCTGTAAATAAGGAGCCAAATATCTGCTTAGTGCTCCCCTTCTGAAAGTGGATTTGGCTGAGCATTGTGCGAGCAGTTCAGGATTCTTTGTACATTTGAAAATAAAACTTCAACAATATCCCTCTGGGGCTAGGAGGAATGAGGTCACCCCTCATGATTCCAGTGTATTCTGAATGCTTTCCATTTAACCCTTCACTACCCATACGGGACCTGCCTTCAGGATGCTGTTGTGGAGATGTAAAAGCAGCAATTCCTTATCTAATCTATACTAATGAGCCCATTTCAATTTGTGCTTATTGCATGGATGTCAATCTCTGCCTAACAAAGGGCCAATCTTAAACACATTGTACTTCTGAGAACTACTATCTCAGATGCTTTGCGTGACCACATACTAAAGGGCATGAGCCAAATGAAGTTCCAGACACATACACTTAGAGATGCCTCCTTGCAGGATACAGGTAACTCCTCCATCTGTCAGAACATTAATATGCTGACAACCAAGAACATAGTCTAATCCATTCTTGTGGCAACTTCGTACAATCTTCTTTGAAAAATTAAATCAATTATGCAAGTACCATAATTTCCTGCAAGTTGGATCTTTAAAATCTCCTTACCAAAAGACACAGTAATGGATGTTTTAATGTGGATAATCATGTGGAGAATTTTATTGAGCTTAGAGTGGAACTGTGAACTAATAAAAGGTTCCAGATTTATTAAGTTATATTAGGTAGTCAATTCATAGGCTGTTTGATTCCAAAGCTGAATCATCCATGAAGATATTTCGAGGTCAGTTAGTTGGGATAGCTGATGTGGAGATGTCTGAAAGAACGTAAGGTTTAAGGGCATTCTAATCTTGCTTATTAGTTCCAGAAGAGTAACTGATCAGATTTCTTCGCCTAATGACTTGCGTATGATTCATGTATAACATCTTCACACCAGCATAGTAGAAAAGTATGTGGTACTTACTTATGCACTGGAGTATGGGGTCTGTCCATTTGGCAAATTCGGAGCCGTTCTGACACTTGATGAGATTGGATGTTCCTGCCTTTCTCTTATAACCCCTCTGGCACTTCAGTCGGAGTTTCCGACCAACTTCAAACTGTGTCTCCATTATTTCACTCATGTCTACATTTTCAACATTAAAGTTGGGTTTGCTGCAGCTCTCTACTGAAAGCGAGAAAAAAAGATATAAAATCTGATTAGTGTAATTCAAATAATCTTTTCAGTGCCAATAAATTGTGCAAGTGCCAATGTAAATCAACACATTAGATTTCTATTCTAAAGTAACTTTTAAGGTTCTCCTTTTCCATGAGCTTTGGATTTTTGGATCTAAGTAATTCTTCACCCAAGCTTGAACATCCATACTTGGCTGTTTTGTTTTCTTCCCTAAGCTTTTAAATCCAGAAAGAATATTACAAGACTCAAAACCCAACAAGAGGCATGTTTCCTGGGGATTTGGGGCAGTTTTAGGCTTCTTGAAGCCATTTGCTCTGTTTTAATTCTAAACTAGAATGGACATTTGAATTAACATTGATTGCAACAAGAGGATTGTTAGAATTAATGAAGGGTCTCAGCCCAAAACATCGACTGTTTATTTCCCTCCATGGATGCTGCCTGACCTGCTGAGTTCCTCAAGCACTTTGTGTGTGTTGCTCCGGATTCCAGCATCTGCAGAATTTTTTGTGCTAGAACTTATTATCAGGGAGCAAGGGAAAATCAACTTGGTGACTAACTTTCACACATTTATTTCAGAGACCCATGAGGATGATGGATGTCAAATGTGTTTTCAGAGGCAATTAAATAAAATTTCACACAGCAGTGTGCTGCATTTGTTGAGCTGGATTGAACACTGCAACTCCATGGCAAAATAATTGGAATATAAAAGACAGAATATTACCCCTGTTATTATCTCTTGAATATTATCTCTTGTGTGGCACCTTTTCAACTGCCTTTTGAGAATTTAAATACATCACATCAATTGGCCCGCTCTAATCTAATAATTACGAACCAAAATAATTAAACCCATTTGTCAGACATGAATTCCCCTCCATGTTGACTCTGCCCAATCCTATGATTATTTTCCAAGTGCCCTGTTACCACTTCCTAAGTAATAGATTTCAGCATTTTCCTTGTAATGTATGTTAGGTTAACTGGTTTATAGTTCCTTGTTTTCTCTCTTCTTCCTTTCCTTTGCCTCCTTCCAATCTGTGGAAAATGTTCTAGAAGCTATGGAATTTTGGAAGATGCCCAGGAACTATTGCATCTATTATTTCCATGGCCAACTCCTTCAAAACCCCAGCTTGCAGGGTCATCAGTTGATGGGCATTCATTCGCATTAAATCCCATTACTTTCTCCAATACCAGTTTTTCACTAATGCTAATTTACTTCTCATTTACTCCAGACCTGTAGTTCTCCACTATATCCAGGAGGTTTTCTGCATCTTCATCTGTGAAGACAGACACAAAATATTGAATTTCTCTGCCATTTCCTTATTCCCCAATAAGATTTCTTCTGTCTATGTCTTTAAAGGAGCCTTAATTACCTTAACTAATCCTTTCCTTCTTACATACAGGAACTCTTACAATCTGTTGTTGCTCTTTCTTTGCTGAAATCTGAAACTCCCTTTCCACCACTTAACATGTCTTTTGGGACTGTCATATGCTTGGTTTTTCTTTTGACCTATTACTAGCTTTAATTTCTCCATAACTACAGCTGGTCTGTTATTTTTGCCTTAAAGGGATATATATTACTGATAAAGTACATATTGATGCTCTAGCAAAGCAAACTCACACCTCATGACTTCATACTTTTAAGAAATGCAGGCATGGTAGTGTAGCGGTTAGTGTAATGGTATTACAGCGCCAGCGACCTGGGTTCGATTCCCGCTGCTGTCTGTAAGGAGTTTGTACGTTCTCCCCGTGTCTGCGTGGGTTTCCTCCCACATTTCAAAGACATACAGGTTAGGAGGTTGTGGACATGCTATTTTGGTGCCAGAAGCACAGAGACGCTTGCGGGCTGCCCCCAGGACACTCTCGCAAAAGATGTATTTCACTGTGTGTTTCGATGTACACGTGACTATCTTATCTTGTCTTATCTTACCAACCCTGGTCTCAGATTGACTAAGACACTTTCAATCTTTATGCAAGACTCTAGAATACTATGATAAATATTTCCCAAAGCCCCATTGGGCCTGGTGGCATAGTGGTTAGCATAATGCTTTACAGCGCCAGCAACCTGGGTTCAAATCTGGCCACTGTCTGTAAGGAGTTTGTACGTTCTCCCCGTGTCTGTGTGGGTTTCCTCCGGGTGCTCCAGTTTCCTCCCACATTCCAAAGACATACGGGTTAGGAAGTTATGGGCATGCTATGTTGGCGCCGGAAACGTGGAGACACTTGCGGGCTGCCCCCCAAAATCACTACGCAAAAGATGTATTTCACTGTGTGTTTCAATGTACATGTGACTAATAAAGATCTGATCTGATCTTATCTTATCTTATCTTATCTTATCTTATCATTCCTCAATACATAATCTAAAATAGTTTGTTTCCTCATTGGTTCCTCAACATATTGATCTAGATAATCATCTAATCATCTCTTATACATTACATGAATTCATCCCCTACACCATTACTGCTGATTTGGTTTGCCTGCCTGTATGTAGATTAAAGTTTCCCATAATTATTGAATTATCCTTGCTACGTGCACCTCTAATTTCTTGATTCAAACTATGTCCTACATTACCATTATGGTTCAGTGGTCTATATACATCTCATAGCAATGTTTTTGGCCCTTTGCTGTTTCTGAGCTCCACCCATATTTATTCTTAGATCCATTCTCTCTACTGCCTTTATCCCATTCATAAGTATTCTGGAATATTTAATTCCCAAACTTGGTCACTTTGCAACCATATCTCTGTAGTGGCCATTAGAATGCCCCCATTTATTTCTATTTGTGCCAGTAATTCACCCACCTTGTGGTGAATGCTGCATGTATTCAGATAAAGAGCCTTCATTAGTCTTTTAACAATTTTTCCCACTGCAACTCTAATATATATTTATGTTTGCATTCTCTGTTTCTTCCTGACACACTCTGGGTCTCATTACACATATTTCTACTCTGCACTATGACTTTGGCTTCCTCATTAACTCTCTACATTTTTCCACACTAAAATGGAACTCTTCCCCTCAAATATTTAGATTAAAGAATTATCTATTGCCTAAATGTTGGAGTCTTGGTGAATCCTTTCTCCACTCCTTCCAAGACCAATACAGCTTTCTATGATAGGTCCCCAGAACTATACACAGCATTCAAGACATAATTTGACTAATGTTTAGTCCAGGTGTAGAAAATCTTTAAACTATGAACCGTAGCTTCACATTACACTCCTAAACCTCTTTGGATCTCTACTACTCCTATATTTTTAAGCGTTTTTGAACCATTTGGATCTGTTCTTTATTAATCCAAAATCGGTATCGTCACATTGAAATCTATCCGCAATTCAATTATACTTTCAATGTTGCTTTGTGCTTTAAAACTTTCATTTGCATTCCTTACAACACTACCAATGTTTCTGTTTTTGGCATATTTGGACAACTTGAACTTATATCAAACATTCCCTACAAATTTCCCTACAAATTGGATGTCTCAAGAAAGTCTTATAACTGTGTCCGCTGGCAATGACATGTTGCAGTCACAAAGTCATACAGCATAGAAACAGGTCCATCGGCCTACTATATCTATCAAGTACCCATCTACCCATTCATCAGCACTTGGTCCATAGCCATTCTAAATTCTGGATACTTTGTTGTGAGACTTTCTGCCTCCACCACCACTTTAGGGAAGGTGTCTCAGATTCCAACCATCCATTAAGTGAAAAAAAAAATTCCTCAAATCCCCCCTAAGTCTCTTACCCTTTAAACTAAACTGTGGCCTGTGAAATGTTTTATAAAGTTGTACCATAAGCTCCCTGCTCTTACGTTCTGTACCCCAGAAGAAGACTGGCAAAGAAGGCTTCTTCACCATTTAAACTATAAGTGCTACCAATTTCAGGGATGTTCACCAAGGCCCACCTGTTTCTCAGTGCTCCCTAAGGCCCTACCATTCAAGTCTTCTTTAAGCAATTCAGTTAGACTTGTGAGACGTGATCACCCGTCACGGCATGGTAGTGTAGCGGTTAGTGTAACGCTATTACAGCACCAGTGACCCAGGTTCAATACTGGCTGCTGTTTTTAAGGAGTTTGTATGTTCTCCCCATGTCTGTGTGGGTTTCCTCTAGGTGCTCCGGTTTCCTCTCACATTCCAAAGACATACGGGTTAGGAAGTTGTGGGCATGCTATGTTGGTGCCGGAAGCATGGCGACACTTGCGGGCTGCCCCCAGAACACTCTATGCAAAAGATGTATTTCACTGTGTGTTTCTTTTCTTTTTCAATCTTTTTATTAGTTTTCAAATTAATACAGATTGATATATAGCATCAATATTTATACATGTAATACAAAGAGATCAGGATAACAATTATAGCATATATAATCATAAAGAACAATAAAATATAAAAAAAATCTGTAGATCCAACGATCTCTTAGTAAATGAACATATTATAAAAGAAAGGAAAGAAAAAGATTTTTTATATAAATTTTAAAAAAGCCCAAATCAACAAAAAAATTTTTTAAACAATATAAACTAAACAAAAAAAAACTTTCCAAAAGAAAAATAAACAACAAAAAAAAGGGGAAAACAAAAACTGGGCTAAAATTTCTCAGTAGAAACAGAGCAATATTATGTTGTCAAGTCCGTTCCTCCAAGTTGGAAAGTTATTGAAAGGGGATTTACATCATGTGAAAATATTGAATAAATGGACTCCAAATATCTTCAAATTTAAGCGAAGGATCAACAGTACCACTCCTAATTTTTTCCAAGTTTAAACATGATATAGTTTGAGAAGTCACTGTGTTTCGATGTACATGTGACTAATAAAGATATATTATCTTATCAAATCCACGTTGGTTCTTTCCAATCAGCTCATATTTCTCTCAAGTGCTCAGACATTCTTTCCTTGATCAGATGTACTGGGAGAACTAAAGGTGAGCTGAATGCAGGATATCCTATTCACTTCAATCTACATATCCTAATGAACATAAATGAAATAAAAATGGAAGTAATGCATTTGACAATTAAATAAGTATCAGTGTTTGAAGGAGTTACCATTTCAGCAAACGTCTTTTTGCAAGCAAGGCTTACTTTAAGAGCCAAGTTCCTTTCAGAACAAAGTGCTTTACAGCTCTGAAGAAGAGTACTGTATTCCCTCAATATAATGCTTCAGAGAAAGCATAGATTTTATTCTGGGTCTCTGTTTGGCAATTTGAATCCACACTCAGAAACGAGAGTGCTACAAAGTGACACTTATAAAGTGCTAATAATTCAGCAGCGAAGGACTGTCAGATTAGCGTAGCGGTTAGCACGATGCTATTACAGCGCCAGCGATCGGGGTTCGATTCCCGTCGCTGTCTGTAAGGAGTTTGTATGTTCTCCCGTGTCTGCGTGGGTTTCCTCCGGGTGCTCCGGTTTCCTCCCACATTCCAAAGACATACGGGTAGGTTAATTTGGGTTTAAAATGGGCGGCGCCGACTCATTGGGCCGGAAGGGCCTGTTACCACGCAGTAAATAAATTTTTTTTAAAAAATTAAAAAAATTAATACCATAACATGTATTTTGAGTTACTTTATTTTGATGTTGCATAGTATTATATTAAATTTCTCATTGAACCCAGCAAGTTTAAAGGGTTCAGTCCTGATCTCTGGAAGTGTCTATGTGGAGTTTGCACATTTCCTCCCACATCCCAAAACAGTGCGGGTTGGTAGCTTAATTAACCCTTGTAAATTGCCCCTAGTGTATAGGTGGTGGAATCTGGGTTGATGAGAGAGGTGAAAAAGTGGGATTAATGTAGTTTGATGCTTGCTGGTCATTGTACACTTGAATGGCCAAAGGGTCTGTAGGCACCAATGAGGCCCAAACTATCATTTTTAGAGTCACCCTGATCTATAAATTCCTCCTCAGCCACATTTTATCCTGGTCACTGACCAGTGGCCATCCTTGCCCTGAAGTTGGCCATTCTGATGATGATTCCTGTCCTGCTACAGTGTTGTTCTCTCCATAGAGCAGTACAAAGCAGAATGCTACAGCGATCTTCCATTGCAGCTGCCATATGAGAACCAGAAGCCCAGAGCAACAACATTCCACTGTGTGGGCTGTTAATGGAGATGTCCTGGTTACGGTTGACGAGACTGCCAGCTCCACAGGCTGAAATGTTTTACTTAGACAGGCCTACGACATTACATTATGTCAGGCAGGCATGAACTAGAGGTGGCCGTCACTGAGTACATTTGGCCTTTCTGAAGACGGCAGTACAAACTAAGCATGAGGCAATTAAACAGGCATATGAACAGGCAGGGATTGGAGGGATGTAAGATATCTTTATTAGTCCCATGTACATCGAAACACACAGTGAAATGCATCTTTTTTTATTGCATAGAGTGTTCTGAGGGCAGCCCTTAAGAGTCGCCACGCTTCCGGCGCCAACATAGCATGCCCACAACTTCCTAACCCGTATGCCTTTGGAATGTGGGAGGAAACCGGAGCACCTGGAGGAAACCCACGCAGACACGGGGAGAACGTACAAACTCCTTACAGACAGCGGCGGGAATTGAACCTAGGTCGCTGGCGCTGTAATAGTGTTACACTAACTGCTACACTACTGTGCCTTCCCAGGCCTTATGCGGGCAGATGGGATTAGTTACAATTGGTGTGGTCGGCACAGACGTTATGAAGAACCTGTTCCTGTGCTGCACTGTTCTCTCCTGACTTATCAGGCTAGAAGCCCATTGTTGATTGCGGGAGTCTGCTTTGACAAACTGCATTACAACAGTAACAACACCTTGAAATAAAAATCATTCATTAGCTATGAAGTGTTTTGGAATATCCTGCAGTCATTTCACAAAATTCATCTGTGAATATGGTTGCCATTGGCTAAGCTGGCAGTTGTTACCCATCTCCTGAAAAGCTACTGTCTAGATTCTCTGCAGCTTGTGTGATCGAAAGATGATAAATGACGCCAGTTCACTTTTAGAGGACCAAATATAAAAGCATGGCGGCACAGAATTTGGGATTAGAGTAACTAAATCCTGAAGAATAGGCAGACTCACAGGCTTCTAACCCTCAAATATAACCTTTTATATTCACTGAAGCAAGCAAACCAGGGCTTCATCATTTCAGCCCTGCACCAGATTGCCAGTCTGAAGTAGGACTTCAAACCCCAGTCTTACGATTCAGCAGCAGGAACTGTCAGCCAAGTTGACAATGTATGTTGAAAGTCCCATGGACTGATTTATGGAACATTTTGGAAATTGAATATCCTGATCAGAGCATAAAATAAATAATTAAAAGCAATCTGTAAGTGATTTCTGTTGAGAAAATTCCCACACACACAACAAATATTTCTCAGTGCACATCCAATCCTCCGCCAAGCCCTATGGATATGATCCAGGATTAGGAGGAGTATTAAAAATATCAACGTCCTCAGGCTTGAGTGTGATTCAGATGTAGTCGGGTCGGGATTTAAGTTTATATTCAAGCAGATCCCGAGAGATTATACCCACAGACAGTTGTTTGAGGTGTTTAGCTGGTACATCTGCTTTTGATAATTTATTTTATGCTCTGATCAGGATATTCAATTTCCAAAATGTTCCATAAATCAGCCCATGGGACTTTCAACATACATTGTCAACTTTGCTGACAGTTCCTGCTGCTGAATCGTAAGACTGGGGTTTGAAGTCCTACTCCAGACTGGCAATCTGGTGCAGTACTGAAGTGATGAAGCCCTGGTTTGCTTATTTCAGTGGAAACAAAAAGCAGTGAATTATCCTTGCCCAAATTTTACTTGATCCCGACTATCATGATTTTTAAATGGACATTATCACACCATTGTTTATAGGAGCTTGCTGTGCACAAACTGTCACTTGTGTTTCCTACATTTCCATGCCTTTTCTTGGAACAAGGTATTCTGAGCTTGTGGATAGTATTGTATAAATGCAAATCTTTCTGTTTTCAAAAAGAAACAAATACCAAGGTCAAAGAATCTTAGTCACTTAGTGAAGGTGGAAGCCATTCTTATCACCAAATTTGCACTGGATCTCTGAAAGAGCTATTGATTTAGTCTCATTCTTGACTCCATTTGCCACACCTTTTACAATATCTTCTTGGCTGAATATTTATTCACTTTCATTCCAAAAGTTATATTGATCTTTATTTGTTTGATAACATTCCTGCAAAGTATCTTGGGAGTAATTGCTTAATCTTCTCTAAGCTACTTCCAAAAATAGTTCAGAGGAGATTTTCCAAACTAATCTGGAGTGAGCAGGTTGTCTTATGAGGAAAGTCTGGACAGGCTAGGGTTGTACTTCTTCTGAATGAGAGGTATCTCGATGAAGCACTAAAGATCCTAAGGGATTTTGACAAGTGTGGATGTGAGGAGGACAATTCCTCCTCTGTAACAATCAAGAACAAGGGGTTACTGTCGAAAAATAAGGGATCATCTATTTACGATAGAGATGAGCTGATTTTTTTCTCTTGGACGCTCCTGAGTCTTTGGAACTCTTTCTCAAAGGATAGTAGAAGCAGTGTCCTTGAATAATTCTATGAAACAGGTCGATAGATTCTTAAACTGCAGGTGGGTGAAAGGTTACCCTGGTTAGGCAGGAATGAAAAGTTCAGGTTCAAATTATGAGAGGCACAGACAGTAGGTAGTCAGAATCTTTTTCACAGAGTGGAAATGTCAAATGCTGAAGGGCACAGATTTAAGGTGGTGAGGTGGCGGGGGGGGGGGGAAGTTTAAAGGAGATGTGCGAGGCAAGTTTTTTACACAGGGAGTAGTAGATGCCTGGAACGCGCTCACCAGGAGAAGTGATGGAAGCAGATACGCCAGCAATGTTTAAAAGGCATTTAGACAGACACAAGAACAAGCAGAAAATGAAGGGATATAGGCCATGTGCAGGCACATGTGCAGTTTAAATAGGCATCCTGGATGACACAGACATTGTGGGCTGAAGGGCCTGTTCCTTTGCTGTACTATGTTCTGTTCTCTACAGACAGATCAGCTGTGATCTTATTGAATGTCGGAGCTGGCTTGAAGGATGGAGTGGTCGAGTCCTGCTCCTAATTCATATGTTAATATGTTCAAGGATTATATAAACAGAAGTTATTCTTCTTCTACTTCCATGTCCTTCCTATCGTGAGGCAACCAGAACCGAACACAATATTCTCAGTGTGGTCAAACCAGGGTTTTATGGGGCGGCAACATTACCTCACGGCTCTTGAACTCAATCCCCTGACTAATGAAGGCCAACACGCTATACACCTTCTTAACAACCCTATCATCTTGTGTGGCAACTTTGAGGGATCTATGGACTTGGACCCCAAGATCCCCCTGTTCCTCCACACTGCTAAGAATCCTGCCATTAATCCTGTATTCTGCCTTCAAATTTGACTTTCCAAAGTGAATCACTTCACACTTTTCCAGGTTGAACTCCATCTGCCACTTCTCAGCCCAGCTTTGCATCCTATCAATGTCCCGCTGTACCCTAGACAACCTTCTACACTATCCACAATGCCACCAACCTTCGTGTCATCTGCAACTTACTAACCCATCCTTCCACTTCCTCATCCAAATCATTTGTAAAAATCACAAAGAGCAGGCATCCCAGAACAGATCCCTGTGGAACACCATTGTTCACCGACCTCCAGGCAGAATGCCTCCCAACCTTCTGAATGAGGCTATCATGGGGAACCTAATCAAACACCTCATGGAAACCAATTTTCTGTAATCTCTTCATATTTTTATTTGTGGAAAGAATAGTGCTTAGCTCCCCTACCTTCTGGTCATGTGAAAAGTCTACTGATCTTGGTATTATTATTTCCACAGCCTTTCTCTGAAATTGATAACCCTTCCCTCATGCATGGCATCCAGAGACAAGTGCAACAATTAGACCAATTCCCACAACTTTGTGCTCTGACTCTGAAGTCCAACATCAGGGTGTAGTCAGTGAAACAATGATGAACAGATTGGGATTTATGCATACACTCCAGTAAGCAGCAACAATCCAAGAAATCAGGAACTGACGGAGTGCTTTCTTGAGAAAATCCCACAGACGGAAAGCCAGCACTTCTCATCAAATTGTGGTCCAACATTTTTTTAGCTTTTCTGCTTAATGTATGAAATCTAGAATCTCACGCCTCTTATTTCCCAGCTTTGTCAGCCAGCACTCCCCTCAGCTAAACATCTGCATACATGATCTCAGAAGCTTTTCCCCTCCTGATCTTTTAGAACTGTTACCTTACCCACCACTCATTCTGCTTTGTGTTGAACATGCATTGAAGTTACATCAAAAGAATAGGAGGTGCTCCAAGGAAATTCATACCCATGCTATACATGCGTACTTTTATTTTTAAAGAGTCCCAGCTTAACATCTAGTTGAAATCCCGGCTGCATGATCTACTCTCCTACTCCCCTGGGATTGAGGATGACTTGCTTCCTCTCTAGTTCCATGAGTTCCGAAGTGTCCAATGTGGGACCCAAAGATCACAGGTGGGGCAGGATGATTGGGTGGCTAATTTGGGAAGTGGGTCTGTTTCTTCCCCATGGTTTATTCTGGGCTTCTGTGTCCTCTTGATGAAGGACTCAAGGTTCCTGAATGCTTCCTTCTCCACTTTGGGCAGTTATGAGCCAGGAGTTCCCTTGAGTTGGTGGGTATGTAAAACCTTTTCAAGGAGACCTTGAGAACATCCTTGAATCATTTCATCTATCCATCTGGAAATCTCTTGTCAAGATTGAATTAGGAATAGAGTGTGGTGGCGGGTATGCATACAAAGTGGCCCTGTCCTTCAGAATTTAGGGCTCGGTGCTGAGGATGTTGGTCTAGAAGAGGACACCGTCATTGCTTTTCCCGCAAGTGGAGCATTTGGCAGAGACAGCATTGGCGGTACCTCGCCATTGTTTCCTGGTCTCTGTTGTAGGTAATCTCTGTTAGAAGCATGCAGAAAGGCAGAGAGCACTGCTGCCCAGTGGACACTGCTGGGTTGACACCTTGAATGTTCAAGGCACTTTTCCTCAGACAGCCAAAGACTCTGCCAGTATACAGGAACCAATGGACTTCATCACAGATGTTTGCCTTCATTGAGAGATGTTTCTCGTGATATGGAAAGCAGTCCATGTTTTCCACCTTCTTATTGTGGACACTTTTTATCAGAGAGTAGTTGCATAGAGGGGGCAGGTGGGTAGAGGACCTTTGTTTACTTATATTAAATGTAAAGCCCATCCTCTTATCTTCAGTGATAAGAGAATGGGCCTTACGCTTAACATCAGTAAAACAATATGATATGCTATGTGCCTCTGATACTGCTGCAAGTTTTTCATTGTGCATATACTTGTGCATATGACAATAAATTTGACTTTGAGTTTGACTTTGACAAGCCAAGCAGAAGCTTGGCCTCCAACCATGCACATAGAAAAGAATTGTCTGCACACTGCAAATTGGGCTCTGATCTCCCCGATGTAGCTTGAGCCCCTTTCACAGTTAATGACAGTCTGTTTTTTGTATTGATTGCAAAGTAGATTACACTGAGGATACCTACAAACTACAAACTTCAGGTTATGAGAGGGTAGATTTTCCTACTGTAAGCAATACTCTTGGATTCATACAGAATTTCTGCGTGTCTCTGAAGCACTTTACAGTAAATGAATTCTGTCTGATCTGTAATGATGATTGTAATCTGAGAATATAAGAATAAATAGTTTAAATACGAACTCGGATAATATTTCATTACGAGACAATAAAATTATGAAATTCGTACAAAGACTTGGGGCATGCATCTAAGCTGAATGGTGTAAACAGAGAAAGAAAACACACATTTACATTGCACCTCCCATCATTTTAGAAAGGAAGTGAAGGTTTTAGAGCTGTTTTGGAAAAGATTCACTGAAAAGCTTTAAGAAATGAGAGATTCAAGGTATTCTGCAGATCCGGGAACCTGGAGCAACACACTCAAAAAGTGCCGGAGGAACTCAGCAGGTCAGGCAGCATCCATGGAGGGAAATAAACAGTTGACATTTCGGGTCGAGACCCTTCATCAGGAATGGAAAGGAAGAGGGCAGAAGCCAGAATAAGAAGGTGGGGGGGAGGGGGAGGAGCAGAGGCTGACAGGTGATAGGTGAGTCCAGGTGAGAGGGGGAAGTTAGTTGGGGGGGGTAGGGGGGAGATGTAAAAAGCTGAGAGGTGGTAGGTAGAAGGGTTGAAGGAGACAGGAGAGGGCAGCGGACCGTAGAATAAAAGGAAGGAGGTGGGGAATAGATGGGCAGGTCATGAGGGCGGGGGAAGGGGAAAGAGAAGGGGGGAGGGGGCCAAAGGAACAAGGGAAGACAAGGGGGGAAGGGAAATGGGGGGAGAAGATGGGAGGGGTTACCAGAAGTTAGAGAAATCGATGTTGAGGAAATGAGAGATTACAGTTTTGTGCATAGACTGGAGAAGCTGGAACGGTTTTCCATAAAGCAATGAAAAATAAGAGATTTGATGGAGGTGTTTAAGGTCACAAAAGTTTTGGATATAGTAAAGGACTCCATTGCAGATATAAGACATGAGTGTAAGGGCACTTTATCTGAATGCCCATAGTATTCAAAACAAGGTCAGTGAAGTTATTGGTAAATGCAAGGTCATCCACTTTGGAAGGAGAAATAGAAGATCAGATTTTTATTTAAATGGTGAGAGATTGCAGCACGCTGTTGTGCAGGGGGAACTGGGAGAGCTTGTGCATGAATCGCAAAAGGTTGGTTTGCAGGTACAACAGGTTGTCAAGAAGGCAAATGGAATGTTGGCTTTCATTGCTGGAGGGATTGAATTTAAGAGCAGGGAGGTTATACTGCAACTGTACAGGGTACTGGTGAGGCCGCACCTGGAGTACTGCGTGCAGTTCTGGTCTCCTTACTTTGAGGAAAGGTATACTGGCTTTGGAGGTGGTGCAGAGGAGGTTCACCAGGTTGATTCCGGAGATGAGGGGATTAGCCTATGAGGAGAGATTGAGTCGCTTGGGACTATACTCACTGGAATTCAGAAGACTGAGAGGGGATCTTATAGAAACGTATCAAATTATGAAAGGGATAGATAAGATAGAGGTAGGAAGGTTGTTTCCACTGGTAGGAGAGACTAGAATTAGGGGACATAGCATCAAGATTCAGTGGAGTAGATTTAGGGCTTAGGGCAGAGATGAGGAGGAACCGCTTTTCCCAGAGAATAGCAAATCTCTGGAATTCTCTGTCCAGGGAAGCAGTGGAGGTTACCTCGTTAAATATATTTAAGACACAGTTAGATAGATTTTTGCATTGTAGGGGAATTAAGGGATATGGGGAAAAGGCAGGTAGGTGGATCTGAGTCCACGGCCAGATCAGCCATGATCTTATTGAATGGCGGAGCAGGCTCGACGGGCCAGATGGCCGACTCCTGCTCCTATTTCTTATGTTCTGATGTTCTTTTGAAATGCACCATCACTAATACTTGCCACTGAGAAAATAAAGATTTTAACTTAGGTAATTCTGTATCAATTCTATAGTGCTGCCATTCATTTATATAATAGTTGACTTTGGAGGCAATACAGAGCTTGTTGGGTTTGTACAGGATGAAATCCTGATTCTTTCATTGATAAAACTGCTAGGTGAGGAAAGAGTCTGTGCAGAAAGCAAAGTCTGCCTTGGAGCCTACATGGTTGAAATGAAAGCAAAACATCTAAACAAATGTCCTGGATTCCAGTAAGTAGCACCTTAAATTCATATGCCCCTATGTACAGTCTATAAATAAGCACAGTTCAGTTGGATATGCAGGTCCCCTCCTATGGTGTCAACAAACTGTAAAAGGGATGTCATGCATAACTCAAAGTTAAAAAGTCATGTTTATTGTCAAATGCACAGTACATGTATGCACAGGTACAATGAAAAACTTACTTGCAGCAGCATCACAGGCACATAGCATCTGATACACAACACTCACAAGAAAAACATAAACATAAATTATACAAAATTATATGAAAGAACATAATTAGAACAAAAATAAACAAAGTCCATTGTAGTGCAAAGCGGTCATAGTGATGAAATACTAAGGTAGTGACTAGAGTTGTGCAGGTTGGTTCAAGAACCAAATGGTCGAAGGAAATTAGCTGTTCTTGAACCTGGTGGTGTGGGACTTCAGGCTTCTGTACCTCCTGCCCGATGGTAGCTGTGAGAAGACGGCTTGCCCCAGATGGTGGGGGAGGCACAGTAGTGTAGCGGTTAGCATAACGCTATTACAGTGCCAGTGACCCAGGTTCAATTCCGACCGCTGTCTGTAAGGGGTTTGTACGTTCTCTTCGTGACTGCGTAGGTTTCCTCCCACATTCCAAAGACGTACAGGTTAGGAAGTTGTGGGCATGCTATTTTGGCGCTGGAAGTGTGGCGACATTTGTGTGCTGCCCCCAGAACACCCTACGCAAAAGATGCATTTCACTATGTGTTTCGAAGTACACATGATGAATAAAGATATCTTATCTTTGATGACAGATGCTGCCTTCTTGAAGGCAGCATCTCATCTAGATACTACTGATGGTGGGGAGGGATGTGCCAGTGATGTATTGGGTAGAGTCCACTACTCTCTGCAGCTTCTTACGTTCCTGCACATTCAAATTGCCGTACCAGACCACGATGGAGAAAAGCACAGGTGGTCAACATTTTGGGTCAGGACCCTGAAGAAGGGTCCTGACCCGAAACGTTGACTGCCTGCTTTTCTCCACGGATGCTGCCTGGCCTGCTGAGTTCCTCCAGCATCATTGTGTTTTTCATCAATGTTTGTAGTTGATGACTTTTCGTTAGAAAACAAATGATAGGTTGATTTTCATCAGAGCACTGATACAAGGTCATCGACCTGAAATGTTAATGCTGTTTCTCTCTCCACAGAGGCTGCTTGACCTGCTGAGTGTTTCCAGAATTTTCTCCCTTTATTTCAAGTTTCCAGCATCTCTGAGCTTTTGCAGTAGGTTAGACTCCAACAGATAGTAACCAACAGAGAGTAGGCACAAATGGGTCTTTTTTTCTGGTTGGCTAGGGTTTGATTATATAAGTTAGATTTATCTAATATATCTGATGTGTCTAATAATAAGGATTAGATATAATCAATGGGGCTCCACGGGAATAGATGCTGGGGCCAAAACTTATTCACAATTTAATAATTAATGAATTAACTTGGATGAAGGCACCAACAATATGGCTGCTAAATGTGCTGAAGATGCAAAGGCAGGTAGGAAAGTAATTTGTGAAGAGGACTTAAAGCACCTATAAAGTGGTATAGATAGGTTAAGTGAGAGATTGCAGAGCTCTGAGATGCAGAGAGATCTGGGAGTTTTCATCCATGATTCTCGAAAGGCAGGTCCGCAGGTAGAGCAAGTAGGGAGGAAAGCTGCTAGGGGAACTGCATACGAAAAGAGGGAGGCTATGTTTCAGTCACCTGGGGCATTAGTGAGACCACATCTGGAGTACTGTGTACACCACTGGTTTCTTATTAAAGGAGAGACATCATTGCATTGGAAGCAGTTCAAAGGACTATACTAGATAAATACCTGCAATGGGTGAGCAAGGGTCAGATGGGCCAGCTTTGTATCTGCTGAAGTTTAGAAGACTGAGAGGGGTCTTTATTGAAACATATAAGATCCTGAGGTATCTTGACCTGGTGGATATGGAGAGGATATTGGTTCTTATGGCAAAGAAATGAACAAGGAATCACAATAAGGCAGCACCCAGTTAAGACAGAGACATTATTCTCTCAGGGTGCAGTTCATCTTTGCAACTCTCTTCCTCAAAGGGTGGTGGAAGCAGCGTCTGAATATTTTTAAGGCAGGGGTAAATAGAATCTTGATAAGCAAGAGGTTGATGGGTTATTGGGGACAGACAGGAATACAGAGCTCAGATTACAGTCAGATCAGCCATGTTCTTACTGAACAGCATAACATGCTGAAGGGACTCGCGGGCAAATGGGACCAACTTAGATGGGAATCTTTGTCAGCATGGACCAGTTGTGCTGAAGGGCCTGTTTCCATGCTGTATGACTCAATGACTGAGTGGCCTACTCCTGCTCCTAATTTGTATGTTCATATAATTAATGATTACTCAATAATAGAAGGCATGTTTATGCACGCAGCCCATGTTTAAAGAGGTACATAGCATTCACCTTTTAATCGCTAAACCTTGAGAAGTTAGAATGGGACCCCCACCTCCTTAAGCACTGAACTGAATAGGTTAGTATCAGGTTTTAGATTTTTAAACTTTTAATACATAGCTCAACCCTGTTTATGAACATTAAAATTCAAACCATCATGCTTGAAGTCTAATGGCTCATGTGGGTCAAACAAACTTCATTAAGTATACTTTAAAATTATGTTGCATTAAACAGTACTTATGTTTTAGTAAACCTGTTCTTAGAAAGCAACTGCATTTGTATCACAAATAAAGTGAATGCTGGAAATACACAGGAAGTCAAGCAGCATCTGTGCAGAGAGAAGAAGAATTAATATTTCAGGTTGATTCCCTTCCCTTATGAAAAGTCATTGGCCTGAACTGTTAACGGATGCTGACTGACCTGTTAAGCATTTCTAACAGTTCCTATTTTTATTTCAGAATTCCAGCTTCTGCAGTATTTTGCTTTTTCATTTAAACGAGAGTATTAAAAGAAAAACTGGATGGAGTCTGGGTTTTATTGTCTGGGAGTTCCTACATTTCATTCATTCTTGAAGACTACATTTTGGAGGCATTGGCCTGGATTTTGCACGGGTTAACTGCACTCACAGTCATTACTCTGTGAAACTGACAGCAACTTCCAGATTCCGCACCTTGTACATTCAAAGGTGGAAATACAGAGATCTGAAGATTACCAGCTATCTACGAGCAGCACTTCAGAGCACAACCAGAAAAGGAACACAGAGAGACTGAGAACTTGAACCAATTGTATGGAAGGCATTTACCTGAAGATTCTGTCGCTAAGGAGGGGCAAGGAAAAACAACAAATTTTACATCATGGAAGTCAGTGATAATAAATCTGATTCTGATTCTGAGAATGACACTGCAAGGTACTCAAGTTACAATTTAAAAAGTGCTGGAATGCTCAGCAGATCAGGAAGTATCCATGGAGAGAGAAAGAGAGCTAACAGGCTGATGAATTTTCATCCAAAAATGATAATGCTCTTGAAAGCATCATTCTCATTCCTGAAGAAAGGTTGCTAGCCTCAAGTGTTAAGTGTTTCTCTCTCCACAGATGCTACCTGAACTACAGAGGATTTCCAGCAATTTTTGTTTAATTTTGGATTTTGCTTTATTCATTAAAAAAGATCTTACCATGATTTACTACTTTAAAAAATAATTTTAAAAAACTTTCTGGAGATATCCTTAAAAAGTTTGTTGGTTTAGAATGTTTAAATATGTTTCAATTTTTTAAATTTTCTTATGTAGAAGTCTTTGTTTTTCAATACCTCATAAACATCCAACATTTTAAAAGGTTAAGTTTTTATTACCAGTTCTTGGTATCCCTGGGGGAATAACAGCTGAAATTCAGTGTTTGATCTGATTTTGTAGATAACCTTAGTTTTGGCCAGCCAGTGTAATTCCCCATCTGATATACAAGGCTGTGCCAAAACATCCTGGTATTTTCACTACATCTATGTTAACGGAGACTCACAGCAGTATCATCTGCATTTGGACCAAGGTCTACAGTGAATGTTACTGGTGTGTTTCTGACTATAAAATCTGATCCCATATTGACTTAGTATCATCCACTGTACTTCTGGACAACTCGTCACACAATCATGGAACCATTACAGCAAAAAAAAAACACAGCAAACATAAACATTTGGCCTGTCAAGTCCATGAAACAGCAGTCCATTTAGTTTTACATTATCACACCCCAAGCGGCTCCACAAATTGCTGCACATTCTTTCCTTATTATGTTAGTTACTATAATCTTGACTGAATAGGAAAGTATGTTTATCCTTGTTTTTTGTGAAGAAGGATATTTATAAATGAACTGTGAATAGACCTCAGTTTGAAAAACTTACAGAGAAGTCAGAGATTATGCAGTTTGCAAAGGTAATGACACAGATACTCCTTAGGAACATGAGGACAAAATTTCACAGGGCGAGTTTGCTTTGAGGGGACTGCTGTACAGTTACTGTAATAACTCATGAAGGATAATTATTGGAATCTGAAGAATAAAGCAACTGGATGGTTAAATTATGCAGTTCTCTGCTCACGACCAATAGAAAATTCTGCCCTGACAAATGAAGTTAAGGGAAGCAGAACGTTTTCTCTGATAGGTTGAATCTGTAGTTTTATATCTAATATTTGTCTGATGAAGTACACATGAAGGCTGTTATCATTAGGGACACTGGGGCGACACAGTCATGGGTGTTGGCAGGTGTTAGAAATTCTCCTCCAAGTAGTTTGATGACTGTGGAAGTGTTAGATCAGGGTGTTAGTGGAATCTGTTCCCCTCCACAGACCTGGTCACTGTTGGTGTCATTCTTAGTTTGCTATGGAATGTGAGGATTTTTTTCCAGTTGTTTCAGGAAAGCCAAAGGAGGTGAATGAAAATGAGGTTTTGCAGGAAGAATTTTCTGAAATACACTCCCATCACATTGTGACCAGATCCAAGGTTAACTAGGCTGTTGTAAAGGTTCAGCTAACTGAAACCTTTCTCAAGGATTTTGATGGGGACTTGGCATGCCAGGACGCCAAGGTCAACAACAGTGAATAATTTGGCAGAACCTCTTTGACCGAAGCACAATAGTTGGATCCTGATTTGAGCAAACTGTTTCAGAGAAGATGTTCAGAAGCAGTGTGTGGGAGTTATTAAGCCAAAGCTGTCATTTTGATGAAGAAGTTGTTATCTCCTCAGGCCAGTTGATGACTATTTGGCTGTGGTCCATCAAACTGTTGTTCCTCCTTGTTACTGCAATAAGATTCTCTGAGAATTGCAAATGAGATTGCAGTCAATGGTCACTTGGTTGTCCAGAAGATTTGAGCAGGAATTTGGCATATCATAATTGGCTGAACTTGCAGAAGGATGTGGCCTTTAATCACATCTGATCAGTTAATCTTCTAATGTACTGCTTGATGGGGTTCCTGTGGATTGTGTTGGACCTTCACCTAACAGTAGACTAGGTTGTAAGTGCTTCCTGATGTTCATAGATTTGTCCACTCGATTTGCAGAAGCCTTATCACTGAAAGATCACAGCCAAAATTGCGATGGAGGCATAGTTTAATTTTTCAGCAGAAATTGAGTTTGATCTAGGGATGAATTTCATATCAAGCGTGTTTCAAGAGGTCATATATGAGTTGGGAGAGAAATACTTCAAGTCATCTGCTTATCATTCTCAGTCCCAGAGGCCTTTGGAAAGATGTTATCAGAGCTGAAGTCAAAGTCAAGTTTATTGTCATATGCACAAGTACATGTATGCACAGGTGCAATGAAAATCTTACTTGCAGCCGCATCACAGGCACATAGCATCATATAAGCAGCATTCACAAGAAAAACATACATTAAACATAAATTAAACATAACCTTTACAAGAAAGAACACAATTAGAAAGCCATTTTAATGCAAAGTGATCAAAGTGGTCACAGTGTGCTAAACTCTTGTGATCGTGTGCCAGGCGGTTCAAGAACCGAATGGTTGAAGGGAAGTAGCTGCTCTTGAACTTGGTGGTGTAGGACTTCAGGCTTGTGTACCTCCTGCCTGATGGTACAATGGACTATGATTGCCACATATTGTATTCCAAGAATTTGGGATAAAGGGATATCTTACTTGATGTCTGCAGCTATAGAAGCACCAAGTAAGTTGATTGACCTTACTCCATTTACTATGGATCTCCATTAAGTTATTAAGAAACAGTACTTAGCACTGGTGATTAAACTAACCTCCTAGACTATGTGCCAATGTTTCAGGAAGACTCAGAACTTGTGCAGGAGCTCGAGAACATTTAAAGGGTTTGCAGCAAGGGATGAAGCAGACAAAATAACTAAGACACACAACTTCAAACCAGGAGGTAGTTTCTCTACATCTGCTTGGCGAGCTCTTGAAAGTTGGGGGTGTGAACCTTAATGAACCAAAACAAGACCCAGCAATGTAAATTATGTGGTTAGTAACCCAGAAAGAAGGAAAAGGAGAGTGCACCATATGAATGTGCTGAAAAGAAGCCCTGAATATGAATACAGTTGGCCAATAGGCATGGTCCAGGTGGCAGAGACAGAAGGCGTATGTAGAGCTGGATAGGGAGATATCTGAGACTGAAATGGCTAAGATTCAGTCTTTGGCTGTGGACTCATCCAATAAAGAAATTTTAGAATATCTAGATAAAATGCAGAGACTCAGGGAAACGATGGAGTTAACACATTGTAAGAGTATTAGCAAGTATTACTTCCCTTGAACCATTCGGTTCTTGAACCAACCTGCACAGCCCTAATCATTAGCTCAGTATAGCAACACTGTGACCACTTTGCACTACAATGGATTTTGTTTATTTTTGTTCTAATTGTGTTCTTTTTTGCATAATTTTGTATAATTTATGTTTATGTATTTTCCTTGTGAATATTGTGTCTCTAATTGTGTAATGTCCACCAAGACAGCTTACAACGTGTCGGTTTAATGCCTCATCCAAAAAATGTTATAGCTGAAGGTGGGACACTACCTGAGTACCACACTGGATCGCCAGACTAAATGATGTGTTCTGGTCTCTGGAGCAGGACCTGAGAGCCGACATGGAGACGAGAGTGTTACAAACGGAGACAAGGCTAATGACTTTACTTGGTAGGTCAGAGCACCCACGCTCTTTAAAAACAAGTGCATTTAGAGGGCCTTGTAATTCTTTTGTCCAAACAAAAGAATACTTTGAAGGAAACAGAAGTCAAGCTGCAAGGAAAATAAGTAGTTATTCTGTATCTTACTGGACAGCTGCTTTAAAATGAGGCCAAAGTTCTTTCTCTCCTCTGTGACATATCCTCTTGATGGGTCACATTCCATCAAATTTTGTTTCTATGACATTTCCACTCCCTTTGCCCCCAGCAGTGCATCAAATCCTGACTGCTGGCAGCACCTTCTGTTAAGTTCATGTTTTGGACCAATTCTTAACCCTTTGTTTCTGTCAGTGAAAATCAGTTCCAATGTCTATCGGCAGAAAAGGAGGTGGAACATAACATTGAAAAAGAGAATATAGCTGGTGTATTATAAATAACAATAAAAAAGAGAGGCAGCTAAGTAAAGAAATAAACTGAAAATGAGTGCTAACAGAGCAAGTAGTGATGTTTTCAATATGCTTTGCATAAAGAATTCAAAGTAGTAGTTTTAATAGCCTCTCAAGCCTACTCCACCATTCAACATGGCTGATTTTTTTGTACCCTTTAGTTTTTACAGAAATAGACATTTTGCTGTATCTTAGTGATCTCAAGTGATGAGCAAAAGTCATTGGAACAAAGTATTATCGACGTTGGAAATACAAAACAGAAACAGAAAGACTGCATGTGCTTCATTGGATGAGAAATAGAGTCTACGTCAGAGAGATAAAGCTGTCATTAGCTCATGGACTAACACACAAAATGCTGGAGGAATTCAGGAGGTCAGGCAGCATCTATGTACCATAGATGCTTTCTAACCTGCTGAGTTCCTCCAGCATTTTGTGTGTGTTCCTCCAGATTTGCAGCATCTGCAGTCCCTCTTGTGTCTCCATTAGCTCATGGACTTCTGAGTCTCTGGGAATGGTCAGTACTGACAAGGTTACAATAAATTTATCACTGGAAAGCAATTGCTGTGTTGGTCTAAGTTTAGATAGAAGCATAGAATGATACAGCACAGAGGAGGTCATTTTGTCCACTATTGTCTCTGCCAGCTATTTGAAAGTGCTGTGCAGTTTGTCCCACTACGTAATTGGAAGGGGACCCTAGCAGGGATGACGGTAGAGCAGTAATGGCAGGAGTTTCTGGGAGTAATTTGGAAGACGCAGGATCAGTTCGTCGCAAAGAAGAAGAAGCATTCTAAAGGGAGGATGAGGCAACCATGGCTGACAAGGGAAGTGAAAGACAGCATGAAAGCAAAAGAGAGGGCATATGATATTGCAAAAATTAGCGGGAAACTGGAGGACTGGGAAGCTTTTAAAAGCCAACAGAAGGCAACTAAAAAAGCAATAAAGGGAGAAAAGATGAAATATGAAGGTAAACTAGCCAAAAAGAGGATACCAAAAGTTTTTTAGATATATAAAGAGTAAAAGAGAGGCAAGAATGGACATCGGACCACTGGAAAATGACGCTGGAGAAGTAATAATGGGGAACAAAGAAATGGCGGATAAACTGAATAAATATTTTGCGTCAGTGTTCACTGTGGAAGAAACCAGCAACATGCCAGAAATTCAAAGAGTCAGGGGGCAGAAGTGAGTGTAGTCACTATTACTAAGGAGAAGGTGCCTGGGAAACTGAAAGGTCTGAAGGCAGACAAATCACCTGGACCAGATGGATTACACCCCAGGGTTCTGAAAGAGGTAGCTGAAGAGATTGTGGAGGCATTAGTCAAGAATTACTAGATTCAGGAATGGTTCTGGAGGACTGGAAAATCGCAAATGTCACTCCACTTTTTAAGAGGAGAGGGAGACAAAAGACAGGAAATTATAGGCCAGTTACACTGACTTCAGTGGTTGTTAAGGTGTTAGAGTCCACTATTAAGGATGAGGTTTCGGGGTACTTGGAAGCACATGATAACATAGGCCGAAGTCAGCATGGTTTCCTGAAGGGGGAATCTTGCCTGACAAATCTGTTGGAATTCTTTGAGGAAGTAAGAGGTAGGATAGACAAAGGAAAGTCAGGAGATGTTGATTACTTGGATTTTCAGAAGGCCTTTGACAAGGTGTCGCACTCGAGGCTGCTAAACAAGATAGCTCCCCCTGGTATTACAGGAATGGTACTCGCATGGATAGAAGATTGGCTGACTGGCAGAAAGCAAAGAGTGGGAATAAAGGGGGGCCTTTTCTGGTTGGCTGCCTGTGACTAGTGGTGTTCCGCAGGGGTTGGTGTTGGGTACACTACTTTTCATGTTATATGTTAATGATCTGGATGACAGAATTGATGCTTTGTGGCCAAGTTTACAGATAATATAAACACAGGTGGAAGCGTTAAGGAAGCAGGGAGTCTGCAGAAGGACTTGGACAGGTTGGGAGAATGGGCAAAGAAGTGGCAGATGGAATACAGATTAGGGAAGTGTGCGGTCATGCACTTTGGTAGAAGGAATAAAGGCACAGACTATTTTCTAAAAGGGGAGTGAATTCAAAAATCAGAGGTGCAAAGGGACTTGGGACTCCCAGTGCAGGATTCCCTGAAGGTTAACTTGCAGGTTGAGTCAGTGGTAAGGAAGGCAAATGTAATGTTAGCATTTATTTCGAGAAGATTAAAATATAAAAGCAAGGATGTAATGCTGAGGCTTTATAAGACGTTAGTCAGACCACATTTGGAGTAGTGTGAGCAGTTTTGGGCCCCATATCTAAGGAAGGATGTGCTGGCGTTGGAGAAGGTCCAGAGGCGGTTTACGAGAATAATCTTGGGGAAGAAAGGGTTAATGCATGAAGAGCATTTGATGGCTCTGGGCCTGTATTTGCTAGAATTTAGAAGGATGAGGGGGGATCTCATTGAAACCTACCAAATATTGAAAGGCCTGGATAGAGTGGACATGGAGAGGATGCTTCCAGTAGTAGGAGAGTCTAGGACCAGAGGGCACAGCCTCAGAATAGAAGGATGTCCCTTTAGAACAGAGATGAGGAGGAATTTCTTCAGCCAGAGGGTGGTGAATCTGTTGAATTCATTGCCACAGATGGCTGTGGAGGCCAAGTCATTGGGTATATTTAAAGCGGAGTTTGAGAGGTTCTTGATTAGTAAGGGTGCCAAAGGTTATGGGGAGAAGGCAGGAGAATGGAGTTGAGAGGGAAAAATAAATCAGCCATGCTCAAATGGTGGAGCAGACTCGCTGGGCCGAATGGCCTAATTCTGCTCCTATGTCTTCTGGTCTTATGGTCTCTATGCTCTTCCCCCATTGTCTTGCAAATATCTATTCATGCAGGAATTTGAGCAATTCCCTTTTAAATGTCACAGTTAACATTACTTCTTTTCACTGTTTCCTTGTTTCTCCACTGGCTCATTTACAAATTCATCCAAGTGTAACTAACAGTTTGCTATGAATTATTTTGTGATTGGGTAATACCTAACTGTACACTTTAACTCTTCTCTTGCAGCATGCAGCAGATTATGGGAAACAATGACTTGCCTTTGGCATATACTCAGCAGCAGGACCATAAATTCTGAGCAGCAAAATCTAAAGCTGCTCCTTCCAAATACGTGATGCATTTGTAATAAGCTGGGTGAACTGACAGCGCAAATATATGGCAGTAGATATGATATAATCGCCATACAGGAGACATGGCTGGCACGGTCAGGAAGGCTGGGAGCTGAATGTCCAAGGATATTCGATGTTGGGGAAAGATGGGCGAAAGGGAAAAGGAGCTTCAGACGGAGTTTTGAGGAAAACTCGGCAGTAGTGGAAGAGGACAGCAGCTCGGAAAGGCGAGATTGGGAATTGGTCTGAGGGGGGCTAAGCGTCACCAAGGAGTTGGGAAGGTGTTGGCGAAGACATTGGTAGGAGTTCTATCGGCCTTCTAACAATGGGTGTGATGCCAGGGACAGCTTCAAACAACAAATTAGAAATGCACGGGTGCCATGTTAATCAAGGACTTTACATTTAGAATGCTTGAATAAACTAGCAATAATACTGTGCACAGTGGCTTCCTGGAGTGTGCATGGGTTGCTGTTTTAGACCAGCATATTGAGAAGCCAATTGATGAACATGCTATCCTGCACTGGGTACTGTGCAATGAGTTTCTGTGAACTTATCTCCATTAGTCTTTCACACTAATCACCTTAAGTGTTCCCTGTTTCCCTTCTTGTCTTTGATAAGGTTCTGACCCTCCCTGGTGGTCAGTACTCATGCTCCTTATCACCTGATCCTTATCACCTGATCTGTTTCAACCTATCTCGAGTCTTTTGCCTTACACCTCCCTCCTCCTCCCAGCCCCCAGTTCTGAGGAAGGGTCCCAGACCCAAAACATTAATTGGCTTCTCCTTCCACAGATGCTGCTTGACTGGCTGAGTTCTTCTAACATTTTCTGTTTTTGTTTTAGTTAATTATCTTGTAGTGGGTCCTTTGGGGAAGAGTGATCATAATGTGATAGAATTCTTCATTGAGATGGAAGGTGAAGTCGTTCAATCCAGAACGAGGGCCCTGACTCTATGTAAAGGAAACTCTGAAAGTATGAGGTACAAGAGTTTGATCGCTTGGAGAGCTTCAGTAAAAGGCATGTTTGTGGCTGGGCAATGGGAAACCTTCACAGAACGAATGCAGGAACTACAACAGTTAAACATTCAATTCTGAAACAAATAAAAACATAAGGAAATATCCCACCCAGGTCATTCTCTCTTCTCCCCTCTCCCATTGGGCAAAAGATACAGGAGCCTGAGGGCACGTACCACCAGGCTGAAGGACAGCTTCTATCCCACTGTGATAAGACTATTGAATGGTTCCCTTATGCGATGAGATGGACTCTGACCTCATGATCTACCCTGTTGTGACTTTGCATCTTATTGTCTACCTGCACTTCATTTCCTCTGTAGCTGTGACACTTTACTCTCTACTGTTATTGTTTTTACCTGTACTACCTCAATGAACTCTGTACTAACTCAATGTAACTGCACTGTGTAATGAATTGACCTGTACGATCAGTATGCAAGACAAGTTTTTCACTGTACCTCAGTACAAGTGACAACAATAAACTGATACCAATACCAATACTATGCCAAACAGATGTAGTTGAGGTAGTATTATATCCAAAGAAGGGGCATATAAAGTTACCAGGAAAAAGTTACAAGCCTAAGGATTGGGAGCAGTTTCTTCATGAGGTGGTTCCTCAAGAAGGTGGTATCCACGATTCAGGACCCTCACCATCAGGGACATGTCCTCTTCTTGTTACTACCATCAGGGAGGAGGTACAGGAGCCTGAAGACCCACACTCAATGATTTAGGAACAGCTACTTCCCCTCAGCCATCAGATTTCTGAATGGTCCATGAACCCATGAACACTACCTCGTTATTCCATTTGTTTCAAATTTATTTTGTAAGTTATAGTAATTTTTATGTTTTTGCACTGTACTGTTGCTGCAAAACAACATATTTCACGTCATGTAAGTCAGCGATAATAAATCTGATTCTGATTCTCAGTTTAGAACTCAGCACCAAAGGACCAAGAGTATGACGAAGGGATGAAAAATAGAGAATGGGAGTAAACTTGCAGGGAACATAAAACAAGACAGTAACAGCTGCTACAAGCATAGAAAAAGAAATGGATTAGCGAAGAAAAATTTAGGTTCAGAAATATAAAAATTTATAATGGGGTGCAGAGAAATTGCAGAGTAATTAAACAAATATTTTGGTTCTGTTTTTAAACAAAAACTTTCCAGAAATGCCAGGGAACCAAGAGTCTAATGAAAAGGAGGAATTAAAGGAAATTAGTATTGGTTAACAAATAGTTCAGGAGAAAGCCAATAAGTCCCCAGAGCCTGATAATCTGCACACTGAATTACTAAAAGAGGTAGCCATGAAAACAATAGATAGGTTGGTTATCGTCTTACAAAAGGCTACAGCGTATGCAAGGGTTCCTGCAGACTGGAGGACGGTAAGTGTAACTGCGCAACTTAAAAAAGGAGGGAGAGAGAAGAGGGGGAACTACTGGTCGGTTACCCTAACAGCAGTAGCAGGGAAACTAATTGTGTCTACAAGAAAGGATGTGATAACAGGACCATTTAAAAAATATCAACGGGATCAACTACCCATTGTGCGACTGTGCAGCCCAAGTACAGAGCTCCCAATTTAGTCATTTCACTCACTGGGGGCCTTCTCTCAGAGAGTGTGGATGGCACAGTGGCGCAGAAGAGCCACTGCAGGGCAACCAGGGTTTGATCCCAACCTCCAGCGTGACTGTGTGTGGAGCTTGCCTGCGACCGTGTTGGTATACCTCCCCCGAGTGTTCCAGTTTCCTCCCACATCCCACTGACGTGTCGAATCCGTCGGATAACTGGCCACTGTTAAATTATCCCCTAGTGTGTGAGTGAGTGGTGGAATCCGAGGGGAGTTGGTGGGAATACGGGGAGAATAAAATGGGATTGGTGGAACGGGGGCTTGATGGCTGACATGGATTTAGTGGACTGAGCGGCCTGTTTCCACGCTGAATGACTCTTAATTTTCACAAGGTACAAGGGAACTGCAAGGAAAAACAGGGGAGAAGTTGTGGTCTGGGCTCCTGTTCCTTGAAGTAGAGAGAAAACAGAATTAATTAGGCCTTTTAGAGGGAACATGGATGGGCATTTGAGGAAGAATAATTTGTGGGGATATTGGGGTGAAAAAACAAGCAACTGGGCCTTTTTGGACTGCTCTGCCAAGAGCTATTGCATAACAATTCTGTGAATCTACAGGTGAGTGGCAAAGCTGTCTCTGACTCCAGTTGAAAAATTGATTAAAAGTTTGTTTTTAAGTTTAATAGTTTGGCTTTAAATGAGAACGTGATAAATTACAGCAGAAGTAATTCAAAAGGCCCCGCAAAATCAAAAGCAAAATACTGCAGATACTGGAAGTTGGAAATAGAAGCTGTCAACGACAGTCAGAAGTGGCAAATGTCTTCAATTTTATTTCTGTTTCTCTGTCATTGAATTAGACCATGAATGCTCTTATTTTTGGCCTTGACTCCATTGCCTTACCAATATTAATACCTGATCATCCACAGATGAGACTGAGACTTATTTCACACTGCATAATAATATTGGATCCCACAGGATTGGAAGCACTGGCATTCATTTATTGTAATGGTCTCTGATGTGTTTTGAGGTTGTAAATGGGGCTATATTAGTGCAGCTTTTAGTGAGAGGTAATTTAATGAAGAATACCTTTGTCAGTACAAGAAAAACGATATTAAAGAATTTTATCACATTATCAGGAAAGTGCTAGCACATTAGCCAGCCAGAAATGAGGGAAGACCCTAGAATGCTTGCCATTGTCTTATGTTAAACAAAAATAGACACGGTCAAAGAAGCCATGATACTACTTCAGTGCACCTGCCAATCTTTGTATTAAGCACGTAGTATATATGCCTATGTTTATAATATTTGCATTTAACACACGTCTCCAACACTGATCACATTTCATTTCCTGTGCATGCAAACAATGTTACCTCTGCAACTTATGTATCATTACACCGCCTGCTTTTCTGCTTGTACATTATTGAGCCAACAGTTTACTTACTTATTGCCAGCCTTGAGGCTCACAATATCCCACACACAACACACATCAAAGTTAAAATTTGGTTTCCAAGTGTCCAAGTTTACAGAATCTGTCTTTACTCTGCATGTCAGTAATCAACCTGTACAGTAGATGAAAAACACGATGATGCTGGAGGAACTCAGCAGGCCAGGCAGCATCTGTGGAGAAAAGCAGGCGGTCAGCGTTTCAGGTCAGGACCCTTCTTCAGGACTGAAGATAGGAAAAGGGGAAGCCCGATATATAGGAGGGAAAAGCAGACCAGTGATAGGTGGACAAAAGAGGGGATGTGAGGTGTGCACAAGGTGGTGATAGGTAGATGCAGGTAAGAGTTAGTGATAGGTAGGTGCAGGGGAGGAGGGGAGAGCAGATCCATCAGAGTATGGGTCAAAGGTAAGGAGGAAAAAAGGGTAGAAAAAAGAGAGAGACTAAGAAAGGGAAGAAGAGGTATGGTTGGGGGGGGCGGGGTTGTGGGGATTACTTAAAGTGGGAGAATTCAATGTTCATGCCATTAGGCTGCAAGGTTCCAAGATGGAGAATGAGGTGCTGTTCCTCCAATTCTCCTGGCAGTGGAGGAGGCCGAGGACTGACATATCAGTGACAGTGTGGGAGGGGGAGTTGAAGTGACTGGCAACGGGGAGATGCAGATCACGGTTACGGACAGAGCGCAGGTGTTCTGTGAAACGGTTACCTAGTCTGTGTTTGGTCTCACCAATGCAGAGGAGGCCAAATGCAGTAGATGATATTAAGGGAGGTACAGGTGAATCTCTGTCTCACCTGAAAGGAATGTTTGAGTCTCTGGATGGAAGTGATGGGGGTGGTGTAGGGGCAGGTTTTGCACCTATGGCAGGGGCAGTGGAAAGTCCCCGGGGTGGGAGTGGGATGGATGGGGAGGGAGGAGTGAACTAGGGAGTCGCAGAGAGCACGGTCCCTGTGAAATGCAGAAAGGGGTAGGGAGGGGAAGATATATTTGGTGGTGGGGTCCCGTTGGAGATGGCGGAAGTGGCAGAGATTAACGTGTTGGATACATAGGCTGGTGGGATGAAACGTGAGGACAAGGGGGACCCTATCCCTGTTGGTTTTGGGAGGGGTGTCGTTGGGACATGTGCAGTGTATATTTTTATATACTTTTTCATTTTTTTTAACTAATTCCAAATGGAGTAATGAAAGATAAGCACTGATGTACAGAGGGATCTTGGGGTGCAAGTCCATAGCTCCCTGAAAGTGGCAATGCATGTAGATAGGGTGGTTAGGAAGGTGTACTTGCCTTTATTGGTTGGGGTGTTGAGTATAAAAGTTGGGAAGTCACGTTCCAACTTTATAAAATTTTGGTCAGACCACATTTGGAGTATTTTGTGCAGTTCTGGTCACCACATCACAGGAAGGATGTGGAGGCTTTGAAGAGGGCGAGGAAGAGCTTCACCAGGATAGTACCTGGATTAGAGAGTATTAGCTGCCATGTTTTCTCTGGAGCATCAGAGGCTGAGGGGCGACGTGATCAAAGTATATAAAATGATGAGAGCCATAGATACGGTAGATAAAGTCTTTCCCAGGGTAGAAATGTCAAATACTAGAGGGCATAGCTTGAAGGTGAGAGGGGGAAAGTTTAAAGATTTACAAGGCAAGTTTTTTTTTACACAGAGAGTGGTAAGTGCCTGGACCACGCTGCCAGGGAAGGTGGTTGAAGCAGATACAATAGCAATGTTTAAGAAGCCTTTAGACAGACGCACGAACAGGCAGGGGATAGAGGGATATGGACCATGTACAGGCAGATATGCAGTTTAAATTTGTGTCATGGTTGGCACAGAGGTTGTGTGCTGTTCTTGCCATGCATCAGAGTCTAGCCCAAACTTGAAGGGGCATGTGTCATCTTTCCTCATAGTTACAATTTTCCAGAGGAGAAACTCGTTCTACCAATTGAAGGAATTAACTTTTGTACATATGCCAGACTTCTGAATTTAATTTCAGGATCTCTTTTATGTGCGTAGGTGCCTTTAAGTCAGGTGTTTGTAAGCTGGGGACAGCCAGTATGCACCTAATATTACATAACCACAAATGTTACAGCTCTTCATTAATCATGAAAAACAAAACAGAACAGAACTGCGGAAGAATCTTCAACCTGAGATGTTGACTGTTTCTCTCTCTGCAGATGCTGCCTGACCTGCTGAGTTTTTCCAGCATTTTCCATTTTCATTTTAATGCTGACATCAGGAAGATGTTCTTCTCATGCATTAATCAACATGTGCAGTGTGTTTTTTTTATATACTTTTTCATTTTTTTTAACTACTTCCAAATGGGGTAATGAAAGATAAGCCCTGGACTCATTGAAAAAAGCTCTTAGTTGCTAAAATAAGGATGGCTGAAATAAGACAGAATAGTTTTCTTCCTCTGTACCTTTGATCTGTGAACTGTACAACTTGACGGACCTGATAGGCAACGTATTTCATGTTATAGTAAGTCATAGCATTGTACTGGCTCCAGAGGCTGATGACGCTGATAGAAATTTATTGTTTACCTGGTTTGTCAAGAAAATTGGTGTCCATTTTAATATCTTTAAATGCAGAAGTACTCTGCTATGAAACCAAACCACCTGATGAAACAAAATGATGGGCAACCCTGAAATAATAATCAGCGACTCAGGATGAGCTCTGCTGAGCACATTACTGAAAACTTTATTTCAATTTGCCAGAGGCAGAAAATATTGACAACCTGTTTTATTGAGGGGTGGCTGTATTGTCCTGCAGTGAAAATGCCTTCAGGTAGCAACAATACAATCTGCTGGAGGAAATCAGTGGGTCGAGCAGTGAGGGTAAAGGAATGGTCGACGTTTCGGGTCAAGACCCTGCATCAGGACTGGGAACGGAGAGGGGAGATGGTCGGTATAAAGAGGAGAGGGGGAAGGGTGTGACAGGAGCCTAAGGTGATTGATGGATTGAGGAGGTGTGAAGGGTCACGGGTGGATCGAACCAGGTCGGGGAGAGGTGAGGGTGGAGTTGGGAGACAGAGGCAGGTCGGTGATAGATGGAGGCATAGGACGGAGGTTGACAGGTTCTTGATTAGTAAGGGTGTCAAAGGTTACGGGGAGAAGGCAGGAGAATGGAGTTGAGAGGGAAAAATAAATCAGCCATGATCGAATGGCGGAGCAGACTCGTTGGGCCGAATGGCCTAATTCTGCTCAAATGTCTTCTGGTCTTATGGCAGACAAAAAAAAATGAAGAGGCAGGTGGAGTGAGATGGGAGGAGGAGAGGGGGATAAACTGAAACACAAAGGCTACCAGAGCTGGAATCTGATAAGTAAGGGAGGTATTAGTGGGAATCAGCCGGGGAGAGGGAACGGGAACCTTTAGGTAGTTTCAGTATATCTTGTATGTCTTCTGTTGTGACAGTTCCCTCAGTTCTTCAGGCAACCCCATCCTTTAGCCATATGTTCATTCCCCCTGTGCATGCTTTCACAGACTATTGACTAAGCAAGTATCACAGCAAGAGTTTACCATATAACCTCCAGATTTACATCAGATTATTGATCAGGCTTGTAAATGCCTGCTGATTTTTGTTGTCATTCTAGCCCAACTGTAACAAGGCTGTTCAAGGCAATCAACAAAGATGTTTCCAGGGAATTCCGGGTACAATTTAAGGTATTTTCTTTTTAGAAAAGGGGAACACTTAAAGTGGTGCAGTTCAAGTACTGTGAAGGAGATTGAGAAGGTTAATGGAGCCAATTTGTTCACCACAGGAGAGTACAAATACCAGGTAACAAGGTAAATATTAGGAGTATATGGAGAGCTCAAGAGGGAACATTTTCATGCAAAAGGCAGCAGAGTTGTATGTATTGCCAAAGAAGCACAAAATATAAATAGTTTCAAGAGATAATGTTTTCAAAAAGAAATTATAAAAATGTAAAGCCAATTGACCTATCAGAAAGGTGTAAATTTTTGAGGTAATGACCTTTTCCCTGTTCTGTTCCTACAAGTATCCAGGCTAGAGAAACAAAGAACTGCAGATGTGCATAGGGACCCACTGTTTACTGTATACTTTCTCTTACATTTGACCTCGCAAAGTGCAACACCTTGCACTTGTCTGGATTAAACTCCATCTGCTATTTCTCTGCCCAAATTTTCAACTGATCTGTTTCTTGCTGAATTCTTTGACAACCTTCCTCACTGTCCAAAGCTCCATCAATTTTTGTGTCGTCGACAAACTTACTAATTTGCCCACCTACATTTTCATCCAAATCATTAAATGTATCATAAGCAACAGAGGTCCCGGCACTGATACTTGCAGAACACCACTGGTCACAGACTTCCAGTCAGAATAACACCCCTCCGCCACTACCTTATCCACATGTGTGGCCACTTTCAGTGAATTATGGACTTGGACCCCAAGGTCCCTCTGTACTTCAATGCTATTAAGGGGCCTACCATTAACTGTATACTTTTTCCTTTCATTTGACCTCCTAAAGTGCAACACCTCACACTTGCCCTGATTAAACTCCACCTGCCACTTCTCTGCCCTTATCTGTAACTGATCTATATCCCACTGTATTCTTTGATGGTCCTTTACACTGTCCACAGCTCCACCAATCTTGGAGTCATCCTCAAACTTACTAATCCATCCGTCTACATTTTTATCCAAGTCATTGATAAATATCACAAACAACAGAGGTCCCAGCACCAATCCTTGCAGAACTCCACTGGTCATGGACCTCCAGCCAGAATAACAGCCTTCAATCCCTACTCTGTCTTCTATGGGCAAGCCAGTTCTGAATCCAAACTTGCAATTCACCCTAGATCCCATGCATCATTATCTTCTGAATCAACTTACCATGAGACCCTTATCAGAGTCCACGTAGATAATGTCCACTGCCTTACCCTCATTAAGCACCTTTGTCCTGCCCTGCATAAAGACATGCTGACTGTCCCTAATCAGGCCATGCCTTTCCAGATTTCATGGCCCTCTTTAACCCTCCTGATTCTGTTTGTTCTTTCCTACTTCCTTTACGTTCCTCAAAGGTCTTGTCCGATTTCAGCTTCCCGAACCTTACATATGCTTCCTTTTTTTATTTGACTAAACATGCAACATCTCTCATCTTCCAACAAATGTCTTTCTTCCTCAGCAGAACATGTTGGTCCTAAATTCAGACCAGATGGTGTTTAAATGATTCCCACATGCCAGATATTGACATACACAATAACAGCTTGATATAAATCTACTCTCCCGAGCTCCTGCCTAATACTATTTTAATTAGCCTCCCTCCAATTTCGCACTGTTCCCTGAGGTCCAGTCTTATCCTTACCAATAATCATCTGAAAACTTACGGAGTTATGATCACGGTTCCCAAAATGCTCTCCCACTAAAACTCCGATCATCTGGCTAGGCTCATTTCTCAATACAAGATCTGTATGGTCCCTTCCCTGGTAAGATTATCTACATTATTGTGTCAATAGACTCTCTCTCTCTCTCTTAAACCAATTACCAATTAACGAAAAGAAAAAGAAATGATGAAAGGAAATTTTGTATGACATCTTAACTCTCCCAATTTTTTTTTTCACCCTCGTGGCTGGACTTTGATGATTATTTCCCAGCAACTCCAAACCTCAGGCGAAGGCTCCATGACCTTTCTGTATCATAGCTCACAGCTCCAGGTACTCAGGTTCGATCCTGTTCTTGGGCACTCCCTGTACACATTTTCCCCATTGTTTCCCCGGGTGTTCCAGTTTCTTGCTACATTCCAATGACATGCTGGTAGGTTAGTTGGCTACTGTAAATTGCCCATTAGTGCAGGTAAGAGGCAAAAGAACCAAAGGGGAGATGATGGACATGTGACAGAGAATGAACTGAAGGCTGACAAGAAAATGGAAGTGATGGGATTCCCTGCTGGGACCAGCATGGGCCCAATGATCTGAAGTCTCTTTCTGTGTCAATGGGTAGCTCCAGTTGATCAGGATGTAAATTTTGACTCAAAAGAATGAAATGCATACCTTGAAACCAGTTAGATTTGGCGGAACAGTCCTCCAAATGCCCTTTAATCACTTCCTCATCATAGCTCGTTATTAACCAATAGTTCCAGATCAGAAATCAACAACTCAAGACTTCTTCCTCTGTATCAATATCCAAAGAGATTTTAAATCTCAGATCAATAGAACTGTTTTGTAGAACTGATAATAAATTAATCTGTCCAATTTTGATAATTTGTCTCTATTCAATCACAGCCCTTTAGATAGAGACTTTCTAATGACTGCAACGTATTTAGCTGCATGCTGAAGTTAAAAATAACAGTCAAAATATTCTGTTTGTAAGAGAGAAGTTTAAAGTGCCATTGCTCTGCAATTTGCTTTCCAATGCGATGTTTTGTCAAATCCGCAACTGACTGCTCTGACGGTCCCACAGTTCGTACTAAAGAAAACTGGTGGTGATTGGAGTGAGATTCCAAGTATGCCTCTATTCCCTCAAAATTTACTGCCTTAAACCCAGTGATGGTTTTCTGCTGAATTTCTTTACCATCAAAACACTGCAGACCAATTAGTTGACAATTGTATGTATTTGCCAAGAGATCAATATTGGAAAAGTCCCCAAAGTTGTTCAAGTTACAAGAATGACAAGATGTCAAATCGGTTTAGGTTATCTTTGAATGTGCATTATAAGTGGAATTCAGTTTTAACATAAAAATAAAAACTACAAAAAGAAACAGATGGGGAGGAACACATTCACTAGCTGTAATACACAAAAAGAACGACTTGTATTTATGTCAAAGTCAAATTATATGAGATATAAGGTACAAGATATTTATTTGTTAGTAACATGTGCATTGAAACACACAGTGAAACACATCTTATCGCATTCCTGAGAATGTGCTGGGGGGCAGCCCACAAGTGTCGCCACTCTTCCGGCGCCAACATAACATGCCCACAGCTCCTAACCCGTGCGTCTTTGGCATGTGGGAGGAAACCGGAGCATCTAGAGGAAACCCACGCAGACAGGAGGAGAACGTACAAACTCCTTACAGACAACGACAGGAATTGAACCCGGGTCGCTGGCGCTGTAATAGACACATGGAGTAAATGGCAGGGACTTTAGGCGCATTGCTGTACAGAGAGAGACCTTGCAGTGCAAGTCAATAGCTCGCTGGAAGTGGTGTACCAGGGGGATAGAGTAGTGAAAAAGGCATTTGGTATGCCTGCTTTCGTAGGCCGAAGTGTACAACATATTGGTTAGTTTGCGTTTGGAGTATTGTATGCAGTTCTGGTCACTGCACAACAGTAAGAATGTGGTAGTAACAGAGTGCAGAAGAGATTAACCAGCATATTACCTCGAATGGAGAGCTGTAATTATGATTAATTACTATCGTTATTATGATTAATAATTAAGGCTGTAAGCTTTATTCTCACTGGAACGTAGGAGGCTGAGGGGTGAACTGTATAAAATTATGAGCGGCATAGATAGGGTAGATAGAGTATTTTTCCCAAGGTAGCGGAGTCGAGAGCCAGAAGGTACAGATTTAAGGGGAGAAATTTAAAGGAGATCTGAGGGGCAAGTTTTTCACACAGAGGGTGGTGGTTAGCTGGACGAGCTGTCAGAGGAAGTGGTAGAGGTAGATACAACTACAACATTGAAAAGGCATTTGAACAGGTACTTAGATAGGAAAATATGAATCTAACGCAGACAAATGTGATTAGTGAGATTGGTATCACAGTCGGCATGGATGAGAAGGGCTGAAAAGGGCCCATTTTTATGCTGTACAGTTCTAAGATTTTATAATTCTACAAAACACCTTTAGAAACTGGAACATAGAACAGTACAGCACAGGAACAGACTCTTCTGCCTACCATGTCTGCGCCAGACATGATGCCGAATTAAACTAAATCTCTTCTGTCTGTACATGATCCATATCTCTCCATTCCCTACATGTTCATGAGTCTATCTAACAGTCTCTTAAATGCCATTATCATATCGGCTTCCACCACCACCCCAGCAACTGATTCCGGGCACCCACCACTCTCCGTATAAAAAAACTTGCCCCACACCTCTCCTTTGAATTTTCCCCCTCCCACCTTAAATGCATGCCCTCTAGTATTAGACATTTTGACCCTGGGGAAAAGATACTGGCTGTGTACTTTATCTATGCCTCTCATAATTTTATAAACTTCTATCAGGTCTCCCCTCAGCCTCTGCTGCTCCGGAGAAAACAATCCAGGATTGTCCAACATCTCCTTATAGCTCATGCCCTCTAATCTAGGTAGCATCCTGGTAAATTTCCAAAGCCTCCACATCCTTCCTGTAACAGGGTGGCCAGGCCCAGACACTTCACCACTGATGAATCACTTCTTAAGTGTAGTCAATATTGTAACAAGGAAGACATAGCAACCAGTTCCAAATACAGGAGGCTCCCTGTGACTACCATGTGATAATAATAATGCAAGAGACTGCAGAGAGTTGTGGACACAGCCCAGTGCGTCATGGAAACCAGCTTCCCCTCCTTGCACTCTGTCTTTACTTCTCGCTGCCTTGGCGAAGCAGCCAGCATAATCAAAGACCCCACCTACCCAGGTCATTCTCTCTTCTCTCCTCTTCCATCAGGCAGAAGATACAGGAGCCTGAGGGCACATACCACCAGGCTTAAGGACAGCTTCTACCCCACTGTGATAAGACTACTGAACAGTTCCCTTATACAATGAGATGGACTCTGACCTCACGATCTACCTTGTTGTGACCTTGCACATTATTGCACTGCACTTTCTCTGTAGCTGTGACACTTTGTACTGTTATTGTTTTTACCTGTACCACCTCAATGCACTCTGTACTAACTCAATGTAACTGCACTGTATGATCAGTATGTAAGACAAGTTTTTCACTGTACACAGTACAAGTGACAATAATAAACCAATACCAATACCAAATAATCTGTTTTTAGTAGTGTTTGAGTGATGGATAAAAATAGGCAAAGGATATCTCATCTGCTGCTGATTTTTTAAATGCACGAGGAACTTCAGTTTAACCTGAAACATTGTTGAAGAAAGGTCAGCAATCTGAAATATTAGCTCAATTCCTCTCTCTAGAGAGACGGCCTGACCTGCTTAGAATTTCCAGCAGGTTCTGTTTTACCACAGTTTAACACTTCATCCAAACAATGGCACTGGCAACAGTGCAGCACTTCTATAGCACTGTGCCGGATCATCAGCATTAAATTTTGTCTTCAAGTTTCCAAAGTCGGACTTAAAACTGGAACTTCCTGACACAGAATATGCTATCAGCTGAACCTTGGTTATCCCCAGGGGAGAGAGAAACACCCCACTTTCAGTTCTACAATTCACGTTGTTAATGAATCAAAAACATTTAGTGTGTAAGATGATGTTGAAAATTTGCTCAAAATGAGGTTGTGAAATTCACTACATGAGGTGAGTCTTTTAATTTTTCTTTGAGAACTGTCACCTACTCCCTCTTTGATGAAGTCCATTGTCAGTCGAGGTCTGGATTTCTAGAGTAGTCCCAGCCTGCAAATGTCATGATGATTTCTTGTCTACACAGTAGTCACGGTATTTTAAAATGGAAAGAAAATGCAAGACATCCTCATTGTTCAGCTTTTCAATTGTTAGACACCATGAATTAACCCAAACATGCAATCCACAAGGAAATCATAGGATCCTTCAGAATTGCACATCTCAACTTACTAATAACAGAAATGAGAGGTAAATGGAATCATTTAGCTTTCACAATTAATCAAGTGGATAGAATATTCTTCTTAGGCTATCAGTCAGGGTTGAAGATGACTTGCTTGTACTCTACTTCAGTGGATTCTGAGGCCCGCGTAGGACTCAGACACTGCCATTAAGTGGGGCAGGGATGCTTGACCGGGAAGACAGGTGGGTATTTTGAAAGGTAGTGTACTCCTTCTATCATTTACACCAGACTCCCGTGTGCTCCCGATGAGTAGTCAATGCCAACTTGACTGCTCTTCAGCCTTTTGAGTGGGTATGGTCCAAGAGTTCCCATGAGTCGATAGGGATGTTACGCTTACTTTAGGAGGCTTTGAGTCATTTTTTCTGTCCACCCGCTAATCTCTTCCTATGTCATAGTGTCTGCTTCAGGAGTCTAGTGTCGGGCATGTGAAAAATGTGGCCTGTCCAATGGAGCTGTGTAATTGGGCCATGTTGTTGAGGATATTAGTCTTGGAGAGAGCATTGGCATTGGTTCACTGCCAATGGATTTGGAAGGCTTTGTGAAGATGGCATTGATGACATCTCCAGTGTTGTAGGTATCCAATTCTCAGAAGTGTACTGAAAGGCAAGAATGACCCCTGCACAGAAGTCAATGACTATTTTGCTAAGTTTGAGCTCTTGATCTTCAAACATTCTTTTCCTCAGATGGCCAAAGAGTACACTAGTGCAGTGAAGGTTTTGGTGAATTTCATCATCGATGTCTGCCTTCATGGGGAAGCCTCAGTGAATTATCTATTCGGCAGTTCTGGCTAAGCATGGTTGTTTTAGCCTTCTCTTTAGCACTCATGTGCTGAGCCATGCATTGTTGAGGATACCGATGTTTAGGAGCTTCCACTTCTTGTTAGCTTTCTCATTGTCCTCTGCCATTCATGACGTGATGTGATCAGACAATACACCTTTGATGTGACCCGCTGTTCTGAGATCACTTAGCTGTGTCTATTGCATTCTGTTCTTGCTGGTTAATATGCATGTACTCCTGTGTTGCAACTTCACTGGGTTGGCACCTCATTTTTAGGTATGCTATACATGGTGTGCCCACCTGCACACCTCATTGAACCAAGCTTACGAATCAAGCATGACAGTAGTGTACAGTGAGGTATATGATGGGCCATTATGCTACATACAGTGGTAGTCTGCATTACTGCTGCTGCAGAAAGTCCACAGCACCCCATAAATGCCACTGTGGAGGATATCCTCAGTGTAAAGTTGGGACTTTGTCTCCTCAAGGACATTGGGGCAGTCACTTCTCCACATGCTATCACAGACATCAGCCACAGATAGACTGGCGAGTATGTGGTCAAGTAGGTTCATCCCTTGTGTTGGTAGTTCTGTCCTTCAGGACACAGCCAGTGGTGTTGCCACCAAGCTACTCCTGATGGTGAACAATGAAGTTGCCTCACCAGGAGTACATTCTGTACCCTTTCTATTTTCAGTGCTCCCTCTAGGTGTTATTCAACATGGAGGACCACAGGTGGTAAAAAGTAAGAGGTTTGCTTAACCTGGCACTTGTGGGTGTAACAGGGTTTGGAATCTATATTGAAGATTCCCAGGGTTACCCCTTCCCAGCTACATTCCATTGAGCCACCCCTCTGGTGGCGATGTCCTAGGATGACAAGGGAGGAGTTTGACATCATGGCTTGGTATGGCAACTGTTCTGCCCAGGACCACAAGAAACTGCAGAGAGTCGTGGATACAGCCCAGCGCATCAAGGAAACAACCTCCCCTCCATGGACTCTGTCTATACCTCTCACTGCCCTGGTGAAGCAGCCAGCATAATCAAAGACCCCATCCATCCGGGTCATTCTCTCTTCTCTCCTCTCCCATCAGGCAAAAGATACAGGAGCCTGAGGGCACATACCACTGGGCTCAAGGACAGCTTTTATCCCACTGTGATAAGACTATTGAACAGTTCCCTTATACGATGAGATGGACTCTTGACTTCACAATCTACGTTGTTTGACCTTGCACCTTATTGTCTACCTGCAATGCACTTCCTTGTAGCTGTGACACTTTACTCTGTATTCTGTTATTGTTTTTACCCTGTATTACCTCAATGCACTGTGTAATGAATTGATCTGTATGAACGGTATGCAAGACAAGTTTTTCACTGTACCTCAGTACAAATGGCAATAATAAACCAATACCAATACCAGTGATCCTACAGAATCATACCTGATAGACAATGTCAGGCTGCTACTTGACTGATCTATGAGACTGCTCTCCTAATTTAAGCAAAAGTCCACAGATGTTATTGAGGAGAACTTTCCAATGACAACTGGTTGGGAATGACTTTGAGATGAGATATCTTTATTTGTCACATGTACATCGAAACACACAGTGAAATACATCTTTTGTGTAGGGTGTTCTGGGGACAGCCCGCAAGTGTCGCCATGCTTCCAGTGCAAACATAGCATGCCCACAACTTCCTAACCCTTACGTCTTTGGAAAGTGGGAGGAAACCGGAACACCCAGAGGAAACCCACGCAGACACAGGGAGAACGTACAAACTCCTTACAGACAGCGGCCAGAATTGAACCCGGGTCACTGGTGCTGTAATAGCATTACGCTAACTGCTACGCTACCGTGCCTGCCTGCCATATCTAAAGAGACTCCTGGGTTGGTCCATTCAATTTTATCCCTTCTCTGTTTCAGCACAGCATTAATGGCTATCAAGGCCATTTCAGAGGGCATCAGATAGTCACCACATTGGCGAGTTTGGAGTCCCATATAAGTCAGATCCGGTAAAGAGGGCAGATTTCCTCCCTGAAGGAGAATAATGAACCTAGATTTTCCTTTTTTTTATGATTCTGGTTTATTAACCGAACTTAAATTCCGTAGCTATCGAAGTGGAACTTGAACTCAGATGTCTGGATTGTTCGTCTGGTGATTCACCTGTTGTGCATTGTAACACCTTGACACCGGCTGATAGCCAGCAGCCTTAACACAGTCCACCAGGTGCAAGTCAGAAACATGAAGGAAAGCTCTCCACTTGCCTGGATGAGTGCAACAGTCAAGAGGTTCACACAAGCCAGAACAAAGCAGCCCCCTCAGTGGGCACTCCCACAGCTACTCTTAGAATTCACCCCCTTCACCAATGTTCTGTCATGACTGCAGTGGATACCATCTGCAAACTGCACGGCAGTTACTTGCCCAGACTACTCCGACAGACAGTGGTGAATCTCTGAATTCTCTTATGGGGGTAGATCACTAGGGGTATTTAAAAGGGAAGTAGATACATTTTTGAAAGATCAGGGAATTGAGGGCAATGTGGAACTGACACAGAAGAGGAGATGAGGCCTGGGGCAGATCAGCCATGACCGTATTGAGTGACAGGGCAGACCTGAGGGGCCGAGTGGCCTACTTCCGCTCCTATTATCCTGCACCTTCCAGAGCAGCAACCTTGATCACCAAGAAAGTCAAGGGCAGCTGGCACATGGGAACCACCACGTGCAGGTTCCCCTCCATACTGCACACCATCCAGGCTGGGAAATATGTCACCATTCCCTCATCACAACTGGCTCTAAATCCCAGAGGTCCCTCCCCAACGACGTTATGGAAGTATCCTTACCAGAAGGACTTAAAGGTAACTCCGCAAGCACCTTCTCAGCTGCAATTAAGAATGGCAAGGAATGCTAAAAAAAAACCAGACTGCTAAAGGAACTCAAGTGAGCCAGGAGGCAGAGCGATGTCGACGTTTCGGGTCAAGACCCTGCCTCATGTCAACCATCTCTCTGCCTCCACAGATGCTGCCTGGTCCACTGAGTTCGTCCAGGAGTCTGTCTTTTTTTTTGCTCCAGATTACAGTACCTGCCATCTCTTGTGTTTTCCATGACCAAAGCACTGTCTGTGATGATGTGTTGCATAAAAACATAGCTTCCTGCCTCATATTTACACCATTACATAAAGTTCATATCACCAGTCAGCCCAAAATTTATGAGCAGTCGCTAACTGCCAATCTCCTGGTGCGCAAGGGTCGACCTGTTGGATTGTCCTGGGCCCTCCTGGAATTAAAAGATCAAGCTGGGTATTGCCATGGAGAAAATTCAACAGGGACTTTCAAAGAATAATTTTCTTCCTTCATTTCCACTGAGTACTTGTTCAAAACGAAACCCTTTAGGATCACAAGTAATTTGGGAACTTGCTGGTTGGATATAGGCTCCAGCAAGCTTATCCATACTGAAATAGTAGCCTTGCCTAGCAAGGAAAGTTGAAATTCAACATAGGGATCAAAATACTGAGGCAAGAGCTAACACCAAGGTAAATTCTTCCAGAAAGGTGATGCAATTACAAGTCAGTAGTGGGAGAGAGCAAGAGCGCACCATTGACACTGTGCCAGTTAGTAACTTATTATATGAATGTCGATCCTACCTTTGGAGGCAAGAGATTCATGGAATATTGACCACAGGACCAGAAACTGCTTAATCCAGGCCATGTGGAAGAGGTGGACGCAGCCACTCAACACCTCCTTGCGGTCCAACTTCGCTGCTTTGCCATCGTTGTGTCTCTTAACACAGATCCTTTTAAAGAGTTTGCAATGATCAAGATCCCCCTCTAGCAATCGGCCGCCGCGACGGTCGCTGACCCGCATGGTATAACTTTCACTTTCGTTCTTTTCTTTCTCTCTCTCTTGTCTAACTCTCCTTAATTTTAACACTGATATTCCCGGAAACGCGTGAAGTGCTGTTCTGGTAGCTGGGGAAATTGGAAATAGGGGACATTGCAATGGGAGCGCCAGTGGTTCGGTTCCAGTGAACCGGAGTTCTGGCTGAGAGGAATGTGGCTCAATACTGGAAAATCCCCTCGAAGGGGTGGGAGAGAGGTTTACTCTATGCGTCTCAGCAACACCAGCATGCATACAATTAACTCTTGCACCATGTCCTTGATAGTTGCTTATTTACCTCATTAACCACTGGTATATCACTCGTGCGTTACATATTTCTTTACCACTCACCTCCTGCCCGGAATAAGAACTCACTAACTGTAAACCCAGTTAGCCCAGTTAGTTTCTATCTCCACCCCTTGCACTTTTCTGCAGAAGTACCTGTCGTGTCTTGACGGACTGACGACTGTGAGCATCGCCCTTGCAGACACAACTCTTGCAGGCATGAGCCTTACTTGATGCCCATTGCCGGCCACGCTCATGATCAAGCTGAGATCTGCAGAGCCGGCGCCGGATGCAATTAGCCCTGGGAGCGTGCCATCTTGTTAAATGGATCATGAAAACCGAAGCACTGACTGGGGAAAAAAAAGTCATCAGACTTTTCTACTTCTGATGAAGTGTCTTTGACCTGAAACATTAATCCTTTTTCTCTTTTTGTGGATGCTGCCTGCGTTTCATCATTTCTGTTGACTTGGTCATTGCTGGGATGAAGACACAGGAGACCGCAGTTGCTGGAAATCTGGAGCAACCCACAAGGGAGTTGGAGGAACTCAGCGAGTCAGGCAGCAGCTATGGAGGGAAATGAACTGGTTCCTCTCCTCACCTCCTTCCCTTTATTCCAGGGTCCACTGTCCTCTCCTATCAGACTCCAGCCCGTTGTCACCTGACATCATTCCCACCCTTCCTCCTCCCTCAGCTGCCTAGAACTCCCCTCACCTGGATATACCTATCACCTGCCAACTCTTGTTCTACCCTTTCCCCCCCACCTCTTTATACTGGCTATCTCCCATCTTTCTTTCCAGTCCTGAGGAAGGGTCTCGGCCCGAGACGTCGATTGTTCATTCCCTCCCGTAGATGCCGCCTGACTCGTTGAGTTCCTCCAGCTCCTTTGTTCATTGCTGGAATGATATTTGCTGATTTGCAACTTTCAGCCAAGATTATTGCAGGCATGATCTTCGTGGGCTTGACCATTGCAAGCTTGAGCAGTGCAGGCATGAGCATTGCAGGCTTGACTATTGCAAGCTTGAGCAATGCAGGCATGAGCACTGCAGGCAGTAACATTCCAGGAATGACCATTGTAGGCATGAGCATTGTGGACATAACCATTGCAGGCTTGACCATTGCAGGAATGAACATTGCAGGACTGACCATTGCAGGACTGACTACTGCAGGCATGAGCATTGTGGACATAATGATTGCAGGCTTGACCACTGTAGGCAATGATCATCGTGTGGATGATCATTGCATGATTGACCATAGCTGGGGCACCACTCCACAGATTCAGTCTGTTTGACTTCCTAATCGCAGCATACAGTTTTATATGTAAAGTTCATTTGTCAGTGTATTTGACAGGGCTTTCTTGCAACGAAGGCGAGACAGCAAAGGTGAGCCTGACGCTGAAGTGCACAGCTAGGTATGAGTCATTAGACAGAAATCTGTAGCATCAACTGTGACTAATAGTTTCTCTTCATGGTCGAAGGGCAAAGTAGCTAACCTTTGCCAAGGTCAGCTATATTTTCCTCAGACTGAAAATTCAAAGCTAGGAGAAATGTTTCATAAGAACATAAGAAACAGGAGCAGGAGAATGCCATACGGCACCTTAAACCTTCTCCACCAATTTACAAGATCACGATTGATCTGTCCATTTGCCTAAAGTCCACTTTATGCTCAACCCTTAGCTGCCCTGAAACCCAGGTCAGGCACGGTAGTGTAGCGGTTAGCGTAACGCTATTAGAGCGCCAGTGACCCGGGTTCAATTCCGGCCGCTGTCTGTAAGGAGTTTGTACGTTCTCCCCGTGTCTGTGTGGGTTTCCTCCGGATGCTCCGGTTTCCTCCCACATTCCAAAGACATACGGGTTAGGAAGTTGTGGGCATGCTATGTTGGCGCTGGAAGCGTGGCGACACTTCCGGGCTGCCCCAGAACACGCTACACAAAAAAGACGTATTTCACTGTGTGTTTCTATGTACATGTGACTAATAAAGATATCTTGTCTCAGCTTCTTCCACAGTCCAGAAATGTCTATTTCGGTCTTGCATATGTTCAGTGACTCACTTCTACAGCTGGCTTGGAAGCAAAAAGTTAAGTGTTTATTTTAACTGTTTCTCAGGCCCTTTGTTGAAACATTAGAATGTTGCCATTTCCAAAATGTAGCCATTGACAACATATTTTCACAGAGATCTCTCGACAGCCCGCTGAGTGGGAAGAGGTGGTCAACATTCTGCCCCCGCCATTCTCCCAAAAATGCTCAGAAATGGTTAGGAAGGAGCATAGGAACTAAACAAGACTATTCAGCTTCACAAACCTGTTCCTGCATTCAACGCTGACTGTTTATTTCCCACCATAGATGCTGCCTGACCTGCAGAGTTCCTCCAGCATTTTGTGTCTGTGGCCCTCTATCACCTCAATTTCTTGTACATCAGTGACTATAGAGCCAATGGCTCCTGCTTTCATGCTGATCTGGAACTTTTCATTGGCTTTGTTTCCAATGTTTCTTGTGTTTGCACGCTCTATTTTCAACCTTACTCTTCCTCACTTCCTGCAGCTCTGTTCCTCCAAGGAGGCAGTCATCGAATATTCACACTATTCACACTGAGTCCCACAGATTCCTTGACTACACTACCCCTTTCTGTTTTCTGCAAGAACTCCATTGTCTGAGTCACATTGCACGGAAACAGGTCTCATGGCCCACCGAGTCTGCACTGATCTCCCAGCACCCATTTACACTAATCCTACATGAACCCCATTTTATTCTCCATATACTCCCATCAAATTCTTCCAGATTCTACCACTCACCTACACGAAGGGCAATTTACAGGATAATTTACCTAGTAAACTGCACATCTTTGGGATGTAGGAAGAAAGCAGAGGAAACCCACACAGGCACAGAGAGAATGTGCAAACTCCACGCAGACAGAACCGAAGGTCAGAATTGAACCTGGATCACTGGAGCTATGAGGCAGAAGCTCTATTAGCTGCACCACAGGGCAGCCCATTCTCTGAGTTTCTGCACTTCCACTGCAACTGTTTTGGCAATGTCCCCGAGCATACCCGGGCTTCAGATATATCTTGCTTTTACATCCATCATGTTACTTGCCACTTATCCAGTAGATCTGCCGTAAGAAGGCAATGGACCGGTGTTTAATCACTTCAGTAGCATTTCTGGCTTGTTGGAAATTTTGTATGTTTCCAGCCAGTATTGTTTCTAATCTTAACCACGTCAGCAGGGGGTAGTATTTCTGCAAACTAAAGTAGATCGATAGACTTTGGCCTCCGCTCATTTTTGTGGCCAGAGTGTTCCTGAACTCATAGGCCTGAAGACTAATGGAAAGTGGTCTTCATGAGGTATCAGTTTTGCCGAGACATTCTGGTGGAATGTAATGAACGAGGAGTTTGCACGTTCAAACTGAATGTCAGTGATTTTGAGCAGCAGAGTTCTGATGTCAAGGATTGGAGATTTGTGTGGGTGGAGGAATTTGAACAGGGAAATGGAGAAACATAATAGATTAGGGATACCTCCCAGGACTATATAGAGAAAGAGAAGCTTGGAAATAGGAAAGAACTTGTGTGTTTTGAACTATATACATTTTTCAGTAAGCCCATTCCTAATTGCACTTGAGAAGGTGGTGATGAATTGCCATATTAACCCTCTGTGCTGTTGCTTAGGGAGTTCCAGGATTTGGATGCAGCAACAATGAAGAAAGGATGATATATTTCCAAGAGACACAAAAGACTGCAGATGCTGGAATCTGGAGCAGCATCTGCTGGGGGTGGTGGGGGGGGGGGGGGGGTGGAGGAGGTGGGGAAGAATTGTCAATGTTTTGGGTCAAAACCTTGCATCAGGATAAATTTCCAAGTCAGGGTGATGTGTGACTTGGATGGGAACCTGCAGGTAGTGATGTGCCCATGCATCTGAATGCTGTATCCTTATTGCTGGTAGAGACTGGGGACTTAAAAATACTGTCGGAGAACCTAGGAGATGATACAAATTTTTTGGTAGTGGAGGGAATAAATGTTTAGGGCGGTGAATGGGGTACCAATCACACAGCTGCTTTATTCTAGACTCTTGAGTGTTATTGGGACTGTACTCAGCCAATCGACAATACCAGAGTCTGGCTGCACGGAGCTGCAGGCACGAAGTGCTTCATTTTCTGAGGAGCTGCAAAGGGATTTGAACGTTGTGCAAAATCAGCCCCACTTCTGACCTTATGTTAGAAAGAAGATCATTAATAAAACAGCTAAAGTTAGTTGGGTCTTGATCACTGCCAGGACGAACTCCCGCAGTATTTTCCTGGGGCAGAGAATATTAACCAACAAACTTTGCAAACATTTAAGTGTTTTCCCCTTGATGCCTGTTGACTATTTTTACCATGGAGCCTCAATGCCACCCTCAGTCAAATGCTACCTTTATATTCAGGGCAAACATTTTTGTCTCACCTCTGGCATCCAGTCCTTTGGTCCATGTTTGGACTAAGGCCGTAATGATATCTGGAGTTGAATGGTCCTGGCAACCATCAAACCAGGCATCAATAAGCAGGTTATTGGTAATTAAATGCCACTTGCTATGACTGTTGACAACAGTACCTATCACTTTGCTGATGATTAGGTGTAGACTGATTGGATGGTAATTAGCTAGATTAGATCTTTTCATGTATCACCTCCAGTTACAAAGGTTAGGGAGTCATTTTAGGAAGACAAGAAAGACAGCAATGCTAAAGATGGACATTGAATGACAATGGAGAATCAGGAGGGACGAGGACTCCGAGTACCAGGACTCACTAGGGTTTTACATGTGTCATTGCTTGCAGATGAGGCAAAAGAGGGTAAGATCTTCAAATATAAGCAAGAGCAGAAGAGACGATATGGAATTTGGCAATGAGTGTTAAGGCTAAACCATGACAATCGAGGAAGTGATGCATCATAAATCTTGGTTTATGATGCATCAATTTATTTAACTTAATTTATTTAAATAAATAAACAATTTATTTACCTTGGATATGTCTGTAGACTCCTCCTGGGAATGCATGGGTACATTACATTAGATTTTAACAGGGTGGGTTGACATTAAAAGTAAACTGAAAATAGTTTGCATGCAAAATAATCACTTAGGAAAAGGAAACAATTGCAAGTTTGTCCAGGATCCTTAAGAGGGGCAATGAGACCAGATTATTTGTTTTAAACACAGTAGACTTGAAGTGGCTATCAGTGTTTCCTGAATGTTACTGACTTCCTTTCTGTTTCTGAGGATGGGGGTTTCCATTCCATTTCAAGGAATTAAATGTGCACTTAGCCAAACTTCTTCTTTGAATTGTTATTTTTTTTAGCTGTGACAACATTGCTGCTGGATTCCAGGGAAAATATGAAAGAAACATGCTAGGAGGATCAGGGGAAAGTTATTTTAAACAGGCTGGGACTTCTACTGAAGTAGCAGAGGGGGGGATTTCAGATCGAATTTCCCATGTTTGTGTAATTTCCATGCCATTTTGTGTCATTGCAATAACACCATGAATTTTATTTTCAAGTCGAGCCAGAGATCAGGTGATGAGCAGGTGAGTGTAGATATAATCTTATTGAATGTAACCTATGTTCTGTGCTGGTAGGCTCTTTGTGGAGTCCAATAGACAATGCAAACTTCTCAGGCTGAGAAACCTGCTTCCTGCACCAGTGCCAGAATAAACCTCGCACAAGGACGGCAGGCACCCTTAAACAGCTACTGCAAGTACCAAGCCTTTGTCTTATTGGAAGCTGCGTCTGTGCTTCAGTGGGACACTCTCAAAATAGCTTCAAACAGCTAGTGAGGCTTCATTGCCAGGCACACTGGCTGTCAAATCTGTCAAAAAATTGTATGCGTGTGAATGTTTACATGATCTGTCCTGTTTGAACAGAGTCACTAATCTGTACAGGGCTTTAAAGTAAATTTCCATCTGTAATAGATTTGTATTAGAGAAAAAAAAATGTAGTCATGTATTTTCCTGTTTTGCAGTTTGAACTTTGTTTTTTATTTATTGTGACACCGTTGTGTTATGTTCCTCAGGAATCCAAGTAGCTAAAAATCATTAGATAGATAAGATCTTTATTAGTCACATGTACATCGAAACACACAGTGGAATACGTCTTTTTGCGTGGTGTTCTGGGGGCAGCCCGCAAGTGTCGCCACGCTTCCGGTTCCAACAATAGCATGCCCACAACTTCCTAGCAGGCACGGTAGTGTAGCGGTTAGTGTAACGCTTTACAGCGCCAGTGACCCAGGTTCAAATCCGGCCGCTGTCTGTAAGGAGTTTGTACGTACTCCCTGTGTCTGCGTGGGTTCCTCCGGGTGCTCCGGTTTCCTCCCACATTCCAAAGACGTACAGGTTAGGAAGTTGTGGGCATGTTATGTTGGCGCCGGAAGCGGGGCGACACATTAACTAACTCTTTGGAAAGCAAACTGTAATTGAAGAATTTCTAAGATCGAGTGACAGCTGACCAAAGGAACACACAGACAAGTATCTTGCACAGTGGAAGCTTTAACAAGTGTTCATGGGCTGATCAGGATTTAGAGTCCCATGACAGTTAGCATGTAACATGGTTGTTTGCCTTTAAAGCACTCGAATATGTCACATTTGTAGTGGTAGAGCATTCTGAGTGGTTGCATCACAGCCTGGTATCAAGGCTCCAATGCATAGGATTGCAAGAGGCTGCAGAGGGTTGTAGACTCAGCCAGCTCCATCACGGGCACAACCCTCCCCACCATCGAGGACATCTTCACGAGGCATTGCCTCAAGAAGCGGCATCCATCACTAAGGACCCTCGCCATCCGGGACGTGCCCTCTTCTCGTTACTGTCATCGGGGAGGAGGTACAGGAGCCTGAAGACCCACACTCAATGATTCAAGAACATCTTCTTCCCTCCACCATCAGATTTCTGAACAATCCATGAACCCATGAACACTAACTCGTTATTCCTTTTTTTTGCATGATTTATTTATTTTTGTAATTTACAGTAATTTTATGTCTTGCACTGTACTGCTGCCTCAAAACAACAAATTTCACGACATATAAGTCAGTGATAATAAATCTGATTCTGATTCTGGTATAAGAGAAAAGGAAACATAGCATTAAAAGTCCTGTCTAACATTTATCCTTCTCTCAACATTCCTATAAAATAGCCCTGATCATTATCATATTGGTCTTTGTAGCAGTTCACTGTGCCCAAATGAGGCTGCCATGTCACAGAGTCATAGAGTAAAACAGCATGGAAACAAGCCCTTCAGCCCAACTCGTCCATGGAGACCAAGGTGCCCACCTAAGCTTGTCCCATTTGCCCACATATGGACCATATCCCTCTAAACCTTTCCTATCCATATACTTATCCAAATGTCTCTTAAATATTGTTATTGCACCTGCTTCAACTACTTTCTCTGGCAGCTTGTTCCATATACCCACCACCCTCTGCGTGAAGAAGTTGCCCCTCAGGTCCCTTTTAATCCTTCCCCTCTCACCTTAAACCTATGTCCTCTAGTATTTGGTTCCCTTTCCCTTAGATTGGTTTCCTTTCCCTTAGAAAAAGACTGTGTGCATTCACCCTGTCTATGCCCCTCATGATTTTATGCACCATAAGGTCACCCCTCAGTCTCTTACTCTCCAAAGAATAAAGCCTCTTAGCCTGCCCAACCTCTCCCTAAATCTCAGGTCCTTGAGTCTTGGCAACATTCTCGTAAACCTTCTTTGCATGTCTCCTACATTACACCAGTGACTGCACGATGAAAGTACATCATTACTATAAAGGGATATGACAGGTGAAGTATAATCAATGTTTACCCTGTCCACCTGAGCACCAGAGCTGGGATTCACAGGAAGAAAAGTATAAAACATGTCTCTGAGGAAGTTCTGCGATAGGAATCCCAGATAAATATAAGTTCCAAAATACGAAAAGTGAAATGCATATTGAAGATTCTGACAAGGAGGCCATCTCCAAGACATTAATCAAAAGAGCTAACATTCTGCCTCTCTATTCACAATTGCCCGCATCAATGCACTGGTAAAAAAATATGCCCTCTGCCTCAGGTGCGTCAGGTTCGATCATCTTCAATTACCTTCCGTGATGTAAACACTCACTCTGTATCCCCTGCTAAAGAGAGCAGAGGGTCTCATTTAATTAAATGTAAAGACCAGCAGAAACTCTTCCATCACTCATCTCTGAAAGAGCTGGAGTGTTTATGGCACAACCTGTTCTTCGCCATGGCAATAAATTCTGAGGTGGAATTCTGGTTGGCTCAATCATGTGCATGTTCCTGAACTTACACCTTGTTCTGATTAGCTCTGAGCTTCAGAGAACGTTATCTAAAAATTTATCTATTAAATCCAACATTTTGCTTTACTTTTTCATGAAACTGGCTTGTCGTAACTGAGTAATTTCCATTCTGCCCCCAGATGTTTGTTCACTGTCTTGCTTTGCCTTCTTTTAAATTTGCTTCTCACAGGACCACTGCTGTTCTCACCATAGTGGACCGCTTTTCCAAAGCAATGCATTTTGTGGCCCTTCCCAAACTTCCTACTGCTCGGGAGACAGCCGATCTGATCATCCAACACATCTTCCAACTCCACTGAATCCATGCAGACATTGTCTCTGACCGGGGTCCCCAGTTTGTCTCGGCAGTATGGAGGTCTTTTTGTCAGGCCCTTGGAACATCTGTAAGCCTATCGTCCGGTTTCCATCCACAGATGAATGGCCAAACAGAACGGGCAAATCAAGATTTGGAAACAGCGCTACGTTGCATAATGGCGAATGACCCTTCGACATGGAGCACCCACCTCACTTGGGTTGAGTATGCCCACAACTCTCTGGTCTGCACTGCCACTGGAAGATCCCCCTTTGAATGCTCACTCGGTTACCAACCCCCTCTGTTCTCCATCCATGAAGGGGACATCTCCATGCCCTCAGTTCAGGACCATCTCTGCTGTTGCCACAAGGTCTGGGAGGACACGTGTAGCCCTGCTCTGGACTGCCGACCGCAACTGGAGATTTGCTGATCATCGGCGGATTCCCGTGCCAGTGTACCAGCCTGGGCAGAAGGTTTGGCTCTCAGCTAAGGACATCCCTCTCAAGGGCGAGCCCAAGAAACTGGCTCCTCGCTTCTTGGGACCTTTTTGAAATTGAGTGGATCGTCAATCCCACAATGGTCTGGCTCAAATTGCCTATGACTCTGAGGATACATCCCACCTTCCATGTGTCTCAGGTGAAGCCAGTGGCTAGCGGTCCATTGTGCTTCCAGTCAAGCCCCCTCTGCCCACCTTCCCCCCCCCCCCCGGATTGTTGACAACCAACCAGCGTACACCGTCCGGCGTTTACTGGATGTATGCCGGCGGGGTAGGGGGTTGCAGTACTTGGTGGATTGGGAGGGATACGGTCCAGAGGAACGTTCCTGGGTTCCTCGGTCCTTCATTTTGGACCCCTCCCTCATTCAGGAATTCCATCAGAACCATCCAGATAAGCCTGGTGGGTCGCCTGGATGCTCCCGTCGAGGGGTGGGGGGGGGCTACTGTCATGGTTTCGAGTACTGGCCTCGATTCAGCTCCATTGATGTTGCCTTGTTGGGCAGCACATGGATTCCCCGCATGACTAATTGCATAACGACACACACCTGAGCACCATCAGGGGCCTAGCATAAGTACCTGGGTTTCTCTAGCACTAGTTGCCAGAGTATTGGTCAAGCTTTGGGTATACTTTGTCTCCTGGCTGCTTAGAGTTGTCAGCTCCAGAGCAGTCCTGGTTTCACTGTTCCTCTTAGGATATCCAGTTTTCATGTTGGGACTCCACCTCAGATCCCTGAGGCAAGATTCCTTCCAGTTGCTGCCTGTGTTTAGTTCTGAGAAAGCATCCTGACTCCAGTCTCGTACCAGCGTGCCGCATTTGGGTTGTCTGTAAGCTTGCTCTTAGCTCAACCTTGTGACAGTTACATTCCTGTACCTCACCAGATTGAAACAAAACTGACAGTAAAATGACTAATAACATGACTAATAGTAAAAAAAAAGTCCCTCTGCTCACTGAGTATAGCAATGTTGTAACGTAATTGCAAAGAAATCCACATCTGGATTTTTGGGAAAGTCATAAAAGCTTCTACAAAGAGAAAGGGATTCCCAAGGTCAGTTAACCTGTCATAAAATTCTGAAACCACCATTTTCCCAGGGAGCAAGGCTAACTTAGATCACATCTAAGAGTGGCCCCAAGCCCTGGTACAGTGTTGAATGCTTCATATGGCATTGCAAAGCAAAGGCAGTGCTACACTGTCAGAGGTGTTGTCCATTGGAAGTGCGATTAAATCAAAGCTCCTTCTGCCTGTATGGTGATACAGTCCATGGCGCTGTTCAAACTAGAGCAGGAGGTTCTCGCTAAAATACCAAATAACATTTCTCCTGCAAAAAATTGGGATGCCTAATTGGATATTTGCTAATTGTGTGTAATTCTGCCCATCTATTTACCTAATTATAGGGACTACAATTCAAAATGAACCAGTTGTAAATCATTCTGGATATTCAATGTATATGAAAAGGGTAATTTATTAATGTAAATTCTCCCATCCTTAAGATTTATGCTTTATATTTTATAGACTGTATGAATGATATGCATTAGTAAAGTAAAGCAGGGGCTTGATGTGGGGAAATAATTTGATCTCCACTGCATGGGGCTTGAACATTTAACGTTCATTAGTTTACAGTCCGTGTACTGTGTAATTGCAAGCTTTCTTTCTTTGGTGCAGAGTATTTTGTTCCTTCATCCTGGGCTAAAAGGAAGTTAAACTTGACTTGTATATGGCTAATCCACTGGATTAGCTATCAATGTATATCCTAATATTATCTAATAAAGGGAAGTGAACAATAACAATTCTCTATTCCACAAATTTGTCACTGGCTCCGGTTATCATTTATGCAACTTGTATAGTCTTGACTTCACAGTTTGGCCTTCCTTCAATTACCTATTGAGTAGTTACCTGAGCAAACTGTGAATGATTCACAGTTACCTGAGCAAGCTGTGAATTACTTACTATCATGTGGTGCCCCATCGCCACTGAGATAAATGGAATATGCTCAGAACAGATCAAGTCTGGGGATCCTTGAGGTGCTGAGAACCATTGACTACAGCAAAATGTATACCACCACTAACTCTAGCCTCATGGCCCAGCATATCACTCACTCTACCATTAATATCATAGAAAGTTACAGCACAGAAATGGGCTCTTATGGCCTACCTCATCCATGCCGGCCGTGATGCCTGTCTATGCTATACCCATTTGCCCATATTAGGCTTGTAACCCTCTACTTCTTTCCTATCCAAGTGCCTGTCCAAATGCCTTTTAAACATTGTAATTGTATCTACCTCCACCATGTTTCTGGTAGCTCCTTGCAGATATTCACCAGCCTCTGTGTGAAAAGCATACCCCTCAGGTCCTTAAATTTCTCCCCTCTTACCTTAAACTTGTGTTTCCCCCCCCACCCCAGTTCTAGACTCCCCTGCCCTGAGAAAGAGATTCTGACCATCTGAACTATTTTGGCCCTTCATAATTTTATAAACCTCTATAAGGCCAGCATAATCAAAGACCCCACCCACCCGGGTCATTCTGTCTTCTCCCCTCTCCCATCAGGCAGAAGATACAGGAGCTTGAGGACACATACCACCAGGCTCAAGGACAGCTTCCATCCCACTGTGCTAAGACTATTGAATGGTTCCCTTATACGATGAGGTGGACTCTTGACCTCACAATCTACCTTGTTGTGACCTTGCACCTTATTGTCTACCTGCAATGCACTTCCCTGTAGCTGTGACACTTTACTCTGTATTCTGCTATTGTTTACCCTGTACTACCTCATTGCACTGTGTAATGAATTGATCTGTATGAACGGTATGCAAGACAAGTTTTTCACTGTACCTTGGTACAAGTGACAATAATAAACCAATACCAGTACCAAAGGTCACCCCTCAGCCTCCCACATCATTAAGAATAATCCCAGCCTATCCAATCTCTCTTTATAACTACAGCACTCCATTCCAGGCAACAACCCAGGGAATTTTCTGCACTCTTTCTATTGATTCACAGTTACCTGAGCAAGCTATGAATTATTTACTATCATATGGTCAACACAACTGAGATAAGATGTCTTTATTAGTCACATGTACATTGAAACATACAGTGAAATGCATCTTTTGCGTAGAGTGTTCTGGGGGCAGCCCGCAAGTGTCGCCACGCTTCTGGCGCCAACATAGCATGCCCACAACTCCTAACCACTACGTCTTTGGAATGTGGGAGGAAACCAGAGCACCCAGAGGAAACCCACACAGACACGGGGAGAACGTACAAACTCCTTACAGACAGTGGCCGGAATTGAACCTGGGTTGCTGGCACTGTAATAGTGTTAGGCTAACCGCTACACTAAATGGAATATGCTCAGAACAGATCAAATTTCCTGTGGTGTGCCAACCAGAAATGTACTCTAAGTGCGGTCTAACCAATGTTTTGTACAACTGTGATGTGACGTCCCAACTCTTATATTCAATGCCTTGGCCTATGAAGGCAAACATACCAAGATGCCTTGGAGACACAGGACACTGCAGATGCTGGAATCTGGAGCAACAAACAATCTGCTGGAGGAACTCAACCTGCTTGACCTGCTGAGTTTTTCCACCAGATTGTTTGTTATGCCAAATACCTTTTTTACTGCCTTATCCACATGCATGCAAAAGAGCAAAAACTGCATGCAATAGGTAGAGCTAAGTGATCTCACAACCAACAGATCAATCAAAGCTCTGCAGCTGTGTTACATCTAGTCGTGAATGCTGGTGGGTAATTAAACAGCTAACCGGAGGAGACTCCTCTACAACAGCAGGCCCCAGCATGTGAGTGCTAAAGAGCACAAGAAGATAATAACATAAGAAAGAGGAGCAAGAGTAGGCCCCTCAAACCTGCACCACATTTAGTAAGGTCATGGCTGATCCAGTCTTTGCCTCAACACTACTTCCCTGCAGTCAAATACCAGCTTGAATATATTGAATGATTCTGGTTCTATGGTCCTCTGGGCTAGAGAATTCTGCAGTCACAGCCCTCAGAGAAAATATTCCTTTTCATCTCCATTTTAAATGGGTGGTTTACTCTAACCCCTCCCCCCCATTAGAGAAACATCCTCTCAGCATCCACCATGTCAATCCCCCTCAAAATCTTCAGTGTTCCAATACGAACACGTCTCATTCTTCTAAACTGAGGGGCAGGCAGGGGGAGGGGAGGCGCAGGGGGATGGAGGAGGAAAGGGAGAGGGTGAGGTGGGGAGGAAAGAGTGAGGGATCAGAGAAGGGGAGAGGAGAGAAAGGGGACAGGAGAGGAGGAGGGTGAACGTGAGGGGGCGAGGAGGAGCGGGGGCGAGGACAGAAAGGAGCGGAGGAAGGAGGAGGGAAAGGGCAGAAGAGGGATGGGGCTGGAGGGGGGTAGAAGATGGAAAGGGAGGAGGGAAAGGATGGGGGAGGGAGATAAGGAAGGGTCTGGAGGGTGGAGAAGGAGGGGAAGAACGGAGAAGGTAGTTGGAGGCTCTGGCTGTGGTATGGAGTCCATGTTGCCTTTGGGGCACCTCTCAGAGACCGAGGGATGGGTCAGCTGGCATCCCACATCTGGAACAGGTCAGTTCAAACAGGTGCAATAAGTCTGAGCTTCACATGGCAAAATAGTTTTCAAACAATCCTGCTAACTTATATAAGTTTGACAAATCAATGAACCAGATGGCTGCAAGCAAAAAAAGCTGACTGGCCTCTTTATTTCTTCTCTGACAGAGTGCACGTTACAACTGGTATGCTGATGATCCGTGGCATGCGTCTAAGCCGTCACTAATGGAAATCACAATGGAATCCCCCAAATTGCATTCCTTGGATGTCCCTGTAATCAATAATTAAAAAGGCATCATTAAAACGTTTGTATGTGATGGTAGCAGTTTATCCCATTAACTGGCAAGCTTTTGGTTTCACTCTTTTTTCCTGCATTGAAGTCAAATATTATAGTGATGGGTGAGACTGAAATACCACCTCTTCAGGTTTCATTGTGGTGAGTTTTGAGAGTACAGGCAGCTGTGCAGAAGCTGTACTGGGGTCTAATGTTGCCAGATCTCAAGTGTTACTTCTGGAACACACTGGCAGGTAGTTCCACAAAGATGAGCATTTGAATCAGCAAGGCTATGGACTAAGTTTTGGTAGAGATTAGTACAGATGGTTACTTGATGGTTGGCATAGACAGGGTGGGCCGAAGGGCCTGTTACTTTGCTGTATGACTTATTGACTCTCTACTGATGTTCTAGTTTGTCTCTGGCTAAAGCACTTTAGCATATTTTAATGTGAAAGACGTCATAAAAGTGAAGTTATCATCTGCAATTATCATGTTATGGGAATACTTCAATTATGCACAGACTTCCAGAAAACTCTTCTTTGTGAGGAGCTGCCTGATGAATTTAATACCCCATCCATCCCCATCTCTCCAAATCTCCATTTTGATGAAAGATTATGTTCAGACAGAGTAGTGACTGGATTGTAAATAATCAATGTTAACTAGTAATTGGTAATTGGTTTATTATTGTCACATGTGCCAAGATACAGTGAAAAATCTTTGTCTGCGTGCCTTCCAGACAGAACATTCTGTACATAAGTACATTGAGGGAGTACAATAGGAAAAAAAAACAGAATACGGAATGCAGAACACAGTAAAGTTGAATTCACTCCTAGAGTTAATGCAGGTCCCTCTTCAGTTGTTCCTCATTTAGTCTGCCTTAGGTTTCCATGGATACCTTCATGACACCTTGAAGCCTGGAAGTGAGGGAATTTCTTTAAACTGCCACCCTTCCCTTGGCCAATGGTGATTGTCTCACTTTATCAATCTCCAAGCAAAGAAAAGCACAGCAGACGGAAAAGATTTCACAGACTTTCTTTATTCCCCGTATTTTCATTTTTGGAATAATATTCCTCAGCTTCATAAGCATACAGGCATCTGATCAATTCATATCTCATCTGTTATCTTAACGTTCTTGCTTTAAACAGGGTCATTTCAGAATTGTTATATTTTTCTCATTTTCTTTACTTCTCTTCTTTTTCTGTTGGTCCTGTCTTTTTTTTGACTTACGGCAGAAATTTTTCTGATTTTCCTTTTCTCTTTTTTCCCCAGCTCTCCCGAAGTTACAGAGTTGCCCAGGAATAGTGTACCACACAAAATGGCAGCCTTCCCTGTCCATTGGGGAGGGAAGGTAGACTGGGTCAATTTAGGAATATATTCCATTTAATTTTGCTACGGTCATTAAGAATGTCAGATATCTGCTTTGCAAAGAGTAAGGAGGTTGCTCAGAGATCCTTGGGTTGTACTTGCACTGACTAACATCATTACACAATGTTATCGAAGTCCTTCCGCAACAGAGAAATACTTTTCTCTATCCATTTCAGAAAGACTGCAGATTTGCACAGTTCAGAAGTAGAGATGTAAAGATATACTGAGTACCAGAAAATTGAGATTGAAGTGGAAAATACTGGAAATACACTGCAGATCTGTCAGGACCTTACACAAGTGACAGGATCATGGTTTGGATCTGAACGAATAGAAGGTGATTGACTAAAATGTAGCTGTATATCTATTCATTAAGATTAAAATAAGGGCATGAATTTTTAACCAACTTTACCAAATCTCCGATGGCGTATTGTCATAGGTTTATAAGCATGGAAGCAGGCCCTTCCGCCCACTAAGTCTGTGCTAACCATCAAGAACTCCTTTACACTAATCCTACACTAATTTGATTTTGAGCTCCCTGTACTCCAGTCGACTCAGCCCACATTCTACCACTCACCTACACACCAGGAGCAACTTACAGTGGCCAATTAACCTACCAACCTGTACATCCTTGTACTATGGCAGGCAACTGGAGCACCCAGAGGAAAATCACATGGTCACAGGCAGAACCTGCAAACTCCACACTAGAGAACTATGTGGAAGCAGCTCTACTAGTTAAGCCACTTTGCTGCTTGTAACTCACTCCAGATCCCCTTTACTCATTTGCCGAATTACTTCACTCCTGATCAGGCCAACACTGAATCGTAAACTTCTTATTCTTGTTTTTAGCTCCTTCCATAGTCTTACCCATCCCTAGTTTTGTAAACTCCTCCAGCCCTAAATCCACCCAAGATCCTTGTGAGTGTGCTATTCTAGTTTCTATAGTTTCCATTGCTTTGCTGTTGGCAACCACGCATTCAGTAGCCTAGGCTCAGAAATTGCCATTCTAATCACCTCAACTCCACTTCTTTGGGGCATTCTTTAAAACTGACCGCTTTTACTAAACCTTTAGTCTCCTAATGTGACACTATTAAAATGTGTTTGATCATCCCCCTCCAAAGTGCTTCCAAACATTGTAGAATAAATGCAAACTCAGCAAAGAACCAAGGGAAGAACCAAGTGGGAGGTGGCGGGGTGGGTTACTCAGCAGTTGGCTAATGCTGGACACTTCAGCCTATGTGAGATAATAACTAATGAGAGAATGAGTTGACATCTGATACCATCTATGGTTGGAAAATTACAAAGTTGGCGCATGATCAGAGTTATATTGCCAACTCAATAAATTCCAATCCTCAAATGTTAATTCGTCAAGAACACCCAGTACATTTTTGTGCATTGAAACATGAAGGAACCCATTTGGATCTCGAAGTTCCAAATGGGTTGGATGAGTAATTCCTTATCACTTGCAGAAAAATCACAGTAAATGACTTAAGCTGGGAGTCTCAGCTGTTAATGTCAATTGCTTTACAGGTGGGGCTTTGTATATACCAATGCCAAGAATATAGCAGGGTAAAAGGAAGCAAATTAGTTCTTCCAGTGATGAGAATATGGGTTCATATTATGGAGGCCATTATATAACCACTTCACGGTTATGAAGGCCAACTTTAGGAAGCCGGATCTAGGTGTCCGGATGAGTGAAGCTGCCAATTCCTGGGATTAATTTAGGAAGTAACTGTGATAGAAGGGAGTTGTTTCAGTAAGATCAAGTGGGTTGATAGGCCACTTTTGTTCAATTCACACTTGCAATGGTATATTTTGTGTACGTACTGTTGTAAGTAGGAAGATAAGAGAGACTGCAGATGCTGGAAACAGGAACAAAAAAGGAAGAACTCAGCTGGTCATTCAGAGGCAAAGGTGAAAGTGAATGTTTCAGGTTGAGACCCTCCGTGATGACTGAGAGAGAAAAGATTGCCAGATTGGGGGAAGGAGTGGGATCGAGGCTGGTAGGCGATAAATTGGGAGGGGGTGACCAGGTAGAGGAGGGGTCGGTGGGAAAGTGCTAGTAGTGTAGAGGCAAAAGGTGTAAGTCGACATTTAGGGTTGAGAATCTGCATCAGGACTGAGGGAAAAGGAAAGATTGCTACTGTTGCAAGTAAACATCTTCAGCAAATGGACACGCAAAGGTACTCCTCACTCTTGTAAACAGTAGTTTCAACACCAGCAGTCCATGCAAAAAAAAATGGACTGATTGCTCAAGGAATATGTGTAAAGGAAAATTCATATCATCACAACACAATGTCAATGATGTGGCTAGTAATAAAAACACTAAGATGAATGATTTGTATTATACCCATTTGCAAATTTTATGAATAAACTAGATCTTTGGAAAAAATAAAGTTCCTACAGTGAATGGTCCTTCAAACCCATTAGATGTATCTTTTTGACAGGGATTGTCAGGGTTCACCTTCTCTTTGTCATTCTCTCATTTCTCTAAGTCCTTTATAAGATCTCTCATGCCTTTCTTTTCCAGCTTTTATTAAGGGGTATCATATAAGACACGGTCCTATTTTTCTTTCTTTACTATGATGTATTTCCAGCATTTGACTCCTTTTATTTCAGGATTCCCATTTCACTGCTCAAAATAATGTATCCACAGTCACTTGAAACAATGACCTAAACAACAATCGAAGCCAGTTGCTTGATAAAAATCAGACAATTAAATAGAGTAAAAATGGAAATTGCTTAGTTTAATAGCAACAAAATTCCAGTCAAACCAATTAAATATTTATAATACAGATGCTGTAAGTCTGAAACTATGCAACTATATAGATAATTAACTTTTTTTATACTTTAATAAAATAATTTTTGTGTACAAAGATACAAATGGTACAATAGCTCCGATGTACAGTAAATGAGAGATTTTGTACATATATCAATAATATAGTGTGTTTATATAAAATAATACATATACATGCTGACATAAAATGGTACAGAATGTGCAAACTGGCAAATTTACATAATATAGGACAGGTACACAAAATTGTGTGTTGCACATGAAGAAAACATCATTCATTAGTTGTTGTTATGACTGAACATGAATGGTTTATCATAAGTGCGCAAGTCATATTTTGACCCTTAGAACAAAGTACTAACTTGTCTAATTCCTCGCAATATGTGCAAGTTCAGCTAATTTCTTCACTTTTTGCGATATTTGTGTTCACCGAGATGAGAGAGATTGCAGTGAGAGAACAGAAAGTTTTGTTACTTCATATCTCCACTGCCAGTATCCTACACTACTGGGTCAGGTGTAGGTAGCACTGTTGCTGGGTAACAAAGCTCCCTTTGATCCAGCTCAATCTTACTCCACACTGTGCACCAGGAAATGCATTGGAACTTCTTTCATAAAAGTTCCATTCACCAGCCTTGACTGATATCAGCACATGAGCACAAAATGTGCAATAACTTCACAAGGTTATCCAAGCTTTACCATACAAAATAGGACAAGCCTGCAGCTATGATTAGCTGTACATGTCCAATAGATTTTAAATGGACAGAATAGACCGTGTGTTGTGGGGAAGTTGCAGACTACATATTAAACAATATTTCTAAGCCTCTTCTGATATCTTAATTAATATCAAACTGATCCTAGTTGACACTTCAGTGGGAAGCCAGATCATACTTAAAATTCCCCTTGCCTGAAGCTATGTATTCACACTTCTTGAAATCACTCCCTATCAAAGGCTCCCATGAGAAGGTTTGGAAATGTGTGTCTCTCTCTGATAGTTCAAAAGCCCAGGGTTTCAAATCTGAAAGACAAAATAAAAATCAAATATGGGCATGTATACAAGCACACAGAAATCCATAATGTGACAAAATGTTAGTTAGTCAAACTTATAAAACATTATTCACCTCCAGTGCTCAGGATCCAGGGAATTCTGTGCTCCGAAAATCAGCTACATGTTATTTTTAAGAAAAGCTTTAGCTCAGTAATACGATGACACTGAAAAATCTCTTAATATTTATTCATGAAATGTGGACACCAGCGACAAGGTCAGCATTCATTGCCAATTCCTTGGTTCCTCCTCAGCTGAATGTTTTGCTTAGCCATTTCACTGGGTAGTTAAGAGTCAACCACATTGGATTCAAATATAGACCATATTTCTCTGGGAGCTTCATGCTTGTCGTTACTGATAATAGATTTTTATTCCAGATTTATTTTACTTAACTGCGGTTAAGCTATTACATTGTTATGGTGTAATTTGAGCTCGTGTCATTGGATCATTAGTCCAATTTCTAGCGTTTCAAAGTCAGTCGAGTTTATTGTCATATGCACAAGTACACTTATGCACTGGTGCAGTGCAAAACTTATTTGCAGTGGCATCACAGGCACATAGCATCATATAAGCAGCATTCACAAGAAAAACATAAATTAAACACAAGGTTTACAAGAATGAACACAATTCTACGAGTCTAATAATTTAATTATTATGCTATCATTCTCGTGACTATTATAGGATAGTGCCGCCACCTCTGAAATATTTTCTGTGATAAGTAAACTTCACTGAAAAACAAACCAAAACTAAATGTTTTAAATTTTTTCTCTGGCTGATATTTTTTTGTTTCCAATTCTAAAAGCTTTCGATTTTTTTTTTGCATACTTTTACAGTTAACTTATCTCTTTCTCAGAGGTTGCTGGGGAAATGGATCCTAAATCAGTGACAGTCCAGTCCAAAGGGAAAGTCTTCCAATGATTGCAACCGGGGTCAAGTAGGTGGTCGGAGTGAATGAGTCAAGGTTCCCACAGAATGTTCAGAGTGCACACAACAACTTTGGAGAGTCAGGCTCACACTAATTAATCGTCAGGGGTCATTCAAGGTTCATTTAAGTTAAACGTAAAAGGTAACTACCTGAATTTGAAAAGTCCAAATTGTTGAAAAAGGTTATTTTCCAGATCAAGGACATGTTTAGCTTTGAGGAAAGGTCTGTCCTCACTTCTCCAATCAGCCATTGGCATTTATTGCACTCACCCTCATTGAAAGACAACTGACTTCTGTCACTGAAGAATGAAAGTGGGATCCACCATGAAAGCAAATTGTTTCACTCAGCTGTGAAATCCATGTGCTTTATTCCAATAGCAATTCCGAATTACCGTATCAGAACTTAATATGGTTGGTTTACTGGAACCATAAAAGTCCAAAATCTTTCTGAAGTTGACTGATCACTAGATGCACATGTAAAAAAACAATGGCAACAATATAAAAAAATATTTATATAAATCCTTTATATAATGAAACACAACCTCCTGATAGGGAGCATTGATCTTCCTTGTGGGACATGAACTCATTACCATGTCTGATCAGTGAATTCCAGGGAATAATGGCTGGTTTCTGTAATCTCATCTAAGATATTACAAAAGATACAATATACATTCTGTAATTATGTATGCAAGATATTTGGAACCTGAGCCGATGTTGTTGGTTTGTTAATTTCTTCTGCATAATTTTAAGTCATCTAACGTCAATGATGTTACATTTTTCCAAGGAGGCTTTGAGAGCATCTCTGAAGCAAGCAAGCAAGGATGATCTTGATGTCATGTCTATATTTCTCGCTGCCTCGGTAAAGCAGCCAGCATAATCAAAGACCTCACCCACCCCATTCTCTCTCCTCTCCCCTTCCATCGGGCAGAAGATTCAAAAGCCCGAAAGCATGTACCACCAGGCTCAAGGACAGCTTCTATCCCGCTGTTTTAAGACTATTGAACGGTTCCCTCGTACAATAAGATGAACACCCGACCTCACACCTTAAGACCTGGCACCTTACTGTCTGCCTGCACTGCACTTTCTCTGCAGCTGTGATACTTTATTCTGCATTCGGCTATTGTTTTACCTTGTACTACCTCAATGCACTGTTGTAATGAATTAATCTGAATGAACTGTATGCAAGACAAATTTTTCACTGTACCTCGGCACATGTGACAATAATAAACTAATTCCAGTTCCAACTGATGAATTTGCCAGGCCAGAATTCAGGATCATCCAGATGCTTGGGCTGTTTAGTCTTGAGAGTTCCCTGGGGAACTCCTTTCAAAGCTCCTTGCACAAGTAAAGCAAGAAATCTGTGAACAAAACTATTGCTGCAGTCTGATTTTCATTAACAGCGCAACTGTTAAAGTGACAAGGATACATGCACCAGTGGCGTTTCTTGAAGCCATGCATGCATGTTTTAAGCTTGGACCGACTTGCTACATTGTAGAATTTGGGGATCATGCTTTAGCAGGCCGCAATCATGGGCAGTACTCAACCTGCTCCTGCTCTGGGTCTATGACAGCTCCCCAAGGCTTCAGGCCTCTCTCTCAGTTGTTCCTCGGGTTTTCCGTTTATCCATCCACATCCCAGATTCACCTGTTGGAGCAGCTTTTCCTGAGAACCAAATCAATCACATCTCTGGATGGGAGAAATGAACCACAGTGTGCCAAAAGGCACTGCAGAGATTGATGTAAAACACTGCAGTCATAATTTATTAGCATTGTTTAAGCGTCTTTGTAAAAAGCATATAAATCACTATGTAGTTAAAACTGTCTTTTCTCCTTCAGGTGAAAAGGCCAATTGAGTTTTGCAAATTACAACAAATGGTAGATATTACTTTTCTGCAATTTTTTCTGCCTTGTTTTTCAACTCAGCTGCTGTTATTTGAAGCTCATCCAGAACTTAGGAAAGGTTTTTAAGGATTACCACTTGCCCATGCTTGAGAGCTGTAATATACGAGATGTATTATGAGGAAAGTTTGGACAGGATAGGTTTGTATTTGCTGCTGTTTAAAGAGTGATTTGATTGAAATATATGAGATCCTGAGAGGTTGTGACAGGGTAGATATGGAGAAGCTATTTCTTCATAGAATTAACGGTTTCTGTTTTAAAAAATAAAGGGTCACCCATTTAAGACAGAGATAAGGTGATTTTTTTTTCTCTCTCTCAGGTGACCACAAGTCTTTTGGAACTCTCCCTCAAAGGGTGGTGGAAGCAAAGTCTTTGAATGATTTGAAAGCAGAGGCAGGTAGACACATGATAAGCAAGGGGGGTGAATGCTTACCAGAGCTAGGGTGAGATTGTGGAGATAAGGTTACAATCAAATCATCCATGATCTTATTGAATGGCAGAGCAGATTTGAAAGGACGAGTGCCCTACCCCTGTTCCTAATTCACATGCTTGTATGCTTATCCTATTGATAAAGACATTTTGCACACTTGGAAATTATTGGGTTAATTTCTCATTTTGTTGGCTGAGTGAACCAGATGATTGCATGGACAGTGTAACACACAATATAATTGGCTGCAAAATTCAGGCTGGATGGGGGCTGTCAATCAGGCTTCCAGCAACCATCCAATGACATTTGCTGTTAATGTGCTGATCTTGAACAGGATTGGGATAAGCTCTGGCCCTCCACCTTCTATGGAAGATCAGCTTGTGGGCATTCACTGTTATGCCTCACAGGTGAAATATGATTGCCTCAGGGAAGGACTGATGTTAATGGAAAGATACCATAGGCGATGGAGAATGCCAACTTGACCTTTTACTTACCACATGCATTATATATTGCTGTTTCATGCAGGGGTTATATTAAGATCTATAGATGTTCTTTTTCTTTCTTAACCCTGGAAGTTTTTCTTTGTTTTGTTCAGGCAGTTGCTTTCCCGTAACAGAGATGAGTATAACCAAGCATTTGGGGAGAGAACAGTAACCCTAGATTTCTGCCTTTGTAGCTAAGCATTCAATTTTCTGATTCAGGTCTCTATTGACCCTGAAAGCAGCTACCATAGAACAGTACAACACAGGAATCTTGCAATTAATTATATTAGTGGTACAACTGAGCAATTTCATGACATTCACATCAGCTAAAGAAGATCTCCCCTGGCATCTTGGCCAATTATTTACCGATCAATCAATATAACCAACATTGATTATCCAGCCATTATCACACTGGTGTTTATAGGAGCTTGCTCTGTGCACACCGATTAACCATAAGACATAAGAGCAGAATTAGACCATTCAGCCCATCAAGTCTGCTTTGCTATTCGATCATGGCTGATTTATTTTTCCCTCTCAACCCCATTCTCCTGCCTTCTCTCTGTAACCTTTGACACCCTTACTAATCAAGAACCTATCAACCTCCGCTTTAAATATACCCAATGACTTGGCCTCCACAGCCCTCTGTGGCAATGAATTCCACAGATTCACCAATCTCTGGCTAAAGAAATTCCTCCTCACCTGTGTTCTAAAGGGACGTCCTTTTATTCTGAGGCTGTGCCCTCTGATCCTAGACTCTCCCGCTTTGTATGTGTTTCTTACAGTACACTACCAATAACATATCAAAAATTATCTAATTGATTATAGTGTTTTGGAAACACTATAAGTGCAAGCTATTCATTTTGAGAAAATTGTGCTATTTTTTCAAAGAAAATACTGATAAGTCATGCATTTCCTTAAGATCTCAATAATAACATTCATATCAGCTTTTTCACACAGTCTTATCGCTTGGTATGTTACTTTTGATTCACCTTTGATTTTACTTTGACGATCAACCAGATTTCTGCCTTGTGTTCTGAGCGTTTGTATTTTCTATGTTAGGGCAGTAAGTTTCCCCAGCAAGAGTTCTTTCTCACATTGGTCCATCCCTAATTTACCCTGAACTGGGAAGCTGGGTCAGAGAGAGTAGTGGTCAGGTGGTCTCCAACAAGCACTGCCCACTTATGAGTAGTGAGTCTTACAGGACCAAAGCCTGTAAGAATGGCATTCCCAGATGGGGAACCAGCAAAGCGTAAGTCTTTATAACTCACATTGAGTTGCATTATTACTAATTTTAACTTTTTAAATTCAATTTTTATTTAATAACTTGAATTTAAGCTTCCCAGCTGCCATGATGGGCTTTGAACCCTCACCTCCACAGCAAATATTCCTGACACTAACCCAGTATTTTAACCACCATGTAGCCCACCACAAGTGGGTTCCTAATGTAGCCACAGGGATCCCACTCGTGGTTTATGGATGAAGAAAGGTGGGGGGGGTGGGGGGGAAGAGAATGCCAGTCAGCACATTTTGTACCCACTCACTTGTATTTTCCCTTTGCCATTTATGGGCAGATCCAAAGGAGTCAGCCATTGCTGCAATTCCTGCAGCTAACCTGCACAAGTCAGGCTGTCACTATAGCTGTTACTGGGATTGGAGGGCTTGAGTTATAAGGAAAGGCTGGATAGGCTGGGACTGTGTTCCCTGGAGTGCAGGAGGTTGAGGGTTAACATTATAGCGGTTTATAAAATTATGAGGGGCATAGATAACATGAATGGTCACAGTCTTTTATCCAGGGTAGGGGATTCTAAAACAAGAGGGCATAGGTTTAAAGTAAGAGAGGAATGACTTAAAAGGGCAACTTTTTTTTTACACACACACACAGAGGGTGGTGCGTATGTGGAACGAGCTGCCAGAGGAAGTGGTAGAGGTATGTACAATTACGACAGGTACATGGATAGGAAAGGTTTAGAGGGATATGGGCCAAACGCAGGCAAATGGGACTAGCTCAGTTGGGCAACTTTGTTGGCATGGACAAGTTGGGCTGAAGGGCCTGTTTCCACGCTCTATGACTCTATGGTAGTAACCATTTCAAATTCTCCACTGAACATGCTGTGTGTGGGGTGTGTCCTGCAGGCAGAAGCAGGTGAACCCAATGTGCAGCCATATCATCCTGTATCACTTTTCCAGCCTGGCGTTTATTGATACTTGTTGTTTTGGTGGCCATTCTGTACTCAAACATCTTCTGCAAACATCAAGACATGCATTAAAGACTCCAGAATATTAACTGCAGCAGCTGAAGACAATGATTCACCACCTCCTTCACTGGCAGCACCAGCATTTATTACCCCCCGCTAAAGGGCAGTTAGGATGGGTAATAGATGTCTCATCAGCAATGCCCACATCCCAGGGTAGACTCGGGTGGCACAGTGCTACAGCTAGTTATGCGATCAGATGGGCCCTATCTGAAGGCATAATTGGTAGGCCATGGACTCCAAGACATGGAGCGTAATCCCGTTTTTCATTCTCCCCACATTCCCATCAACTCTCCCCCACATTCTGCCACGCACCTGCACACTAGCAGTAATTTACAGTGGCCAATTAACCTGCCAACTCACACATCTTCAGGCTGTGTGAGGAGACTGGAGCACCCGGGAGAAATCCATGCAATCACAGGGTGAACGTGCAAACTCCACACAGACATCACCAGGGTCAGGGTTGAACTGGGTCACTGGAGCTGAGAGGCAGAAACTCCACTAGCTGCTCCACTCTGCCACCCCAGTCTCTCTGACTGAATGAGGCCAAAATATTTAACCTATTCTGGTTCCATAGGGTCACTTTAACTTTGGTTTATCGGTCAATATTGGTCTGAATGCTCCCCCATTGATCCATTATTATCGTCATATAACCTTCATTACTATCTTACCATTTTAGATTTTTAACTATAACCCATGCCTGCTGCTTACATTTCATTTGAGGGCTACATCAGCGATTTTGTATTTAGAGGATGCAAGGGTTGGAGAGCTGGCACTGCATTGCTGTTGCCTTATGTCTGACTTATAAACTCCATGATACAACTTGCCCAGGAAACACACGATTGATGCATTTAACCTCTTGTGTCTTTCCCTGTGATGGCACCAGACTTCCTCTGTGGATTAAGTTGTGACATTTCGTGTGTATGCACAGAGGATCAGGGTTTGCCAACATGATGCTACATGCACATTATCTAGTGAATATCCCCATTTAGAATTAGTTCTTCACATAGCTGAAGACACCGATTCTTCCTGGAATCATTGCCATCTACATTGCAGGAGATGGTCTAATGTGAAAGAGTTATGAAGGCAAGTCTACCTCCAAGCTTGGTTTGCAGATTATGGCATATCAAATGCTCATCCAGATCTTTTTTTAAAGGCACTGAGTGTTTTTATCTCACCATGCTTTCAGGCAATGCATTCCAAATCCCCAATACCTTCACTGTAAAAAATAAAATTCTATTAATTCCCTCAAATCTTTCCATCAATTACTTTAAATATTTGTTCTGTTAAGGGAAATATGGCCCCCTCATTATGTACAACTAAGTTACATCTTTCCTTAGCGGGCCCCTTCATTATGTACAACTAAGTTACCTCTTTCCTTAGCTTCTACTGCTCCATAGAAAACTGCCCTAGGCTATTTAACCTTCCAATTAGAACTAAAACTCTACAGTTGTTTTGACTAGATTCTCACAAATCACCTCTGTACTCTCCGGTGTTTCAAATCCATCCAACAATATTGCTACAGATTCCTTAATTACAACACTGACTTACACCCACTTAATAATATAAAGGTTTTGTTCTAAGCTATTCATTGTAGTGAAAGAGGGGTGCGAGAGGTCTGGTGGGGGAGAGGATGTAAGGGGGTGGGGGGCATTGAGATCATCTCTTGTTTAATCTAAGCTCCTGATACTTGAAACATTTTAAAGTCATGAGTGTTGGTAAAGCAGCAAGTTAAACAGTGTGACTATTCAATCCTGCGGAAAGTACTTTGTATACTAATACTTTAAACCTTTTTTGTCTGTTGTGCCATTACTTGGTTTAGTTGTTGATTTTGGACTCTGTAGATAAGTTGGCTTTGAAATCTTCCTGCAATCCTTTCTCTTAGACAAGCAGGCAGATGATTCTTTCTTTGTAGTTGTCAGAACTCTGAAATTTAATAAGACATTGTGTGATGATTCTAGTACACAAATTAGCAGAATTCTAGCTACTTTCTCCTTAAAGGAATGTTGCTGTTTTAAACAAATTTAATGCATTAGATGCTTTGAAATGTTTCTTAATTGTGATAGGGCACAATTGGGAAAACTGAGCACATATCGAAAATAATCTAGAAATAGCCATTTTGTCACAACCTGTGCATTTCTACATATAATAAATATGCTAAAAATATCAAAATGGAATGTAACCTCAATTACCTGCTTTCAACATTCACAAATTACCTGACTACTGACTTCTATCCTCTACTCTCACTTAACAAGTATTAACCCTTTTATGGACAACCTATTATTTATCATACTTTAATAGATTTACTGTTTTAACTATTTGTCTGTTTTTACCCTAGTATCTATGATCCTATTGTACTTATTCCATTTTCCACTCTATGTAATGAGAAAGATTTCATTTTGAAGCAGAGATAATTGCCCAAATTTCCTCTTCCCTCAGTCCCATTGCATCCGATATTCTTTGTTAAACTAAGTGGTGTTTCATGAAATGATACCATTCAGATTATCTATGACAACTCTGCTGTTTATCCCCCTTCCCACTGCACCCCCCATCCACCACCTACCCTCCCCCCAAACCAACTCCCACAGTGGGAAAGGTATCTCAAACACTTAAGTCAGTAAAAAGCAAAATAAAAACTGCAGATGCTGGAAATCTGAAATACAAATAGAACATTTTGGAAAAACACAGCGGGTCAGTCAGCATTTGTGGAGAGAGAAACACAGTAAACACTTCAGATCGATGACCTTTTGTCATTTATTCTGATGAAACATTGACTCTGTCTCTCTCCTGACAGATGCTGATTGACTTGCTGAGTATTTTCAGCATTTTCTGTTTCTATTTAAAATTTAGATTCTGCTAACCAAAATCTAGTGAGTGAAGTGAAAGCAGACCAAAGGTCACTTTCTACCTCCATGACTACCTCAAAATTTTACATTGTTCATTCAAACTAGACCAAGTAATCTCGTAGTTTTCAAAATACTTTCTAAGTCTTCCAATTGAAGTTTCTTTTAAAGTATGGCTTTGCCTTTCAGTCCAAATCCCTAAACTTGCCCCAATTTAACAAAAGGAAAAAGACATACATTAGAGTCAACGTAAGCCTTTCTCTTTTAAATGACCAATTTTACCCTTTGCCTTCCCATTCCCATCAATAATCTCCATACTGACAAACATTTGATCCACTGTTTAATTCACTGGTCATTCCTGGCAAACATTTTCTCCAAAGTCTTTACTCATCGGGTGAAAATGGAAAATACTCCTAACGTTGATTTTTGACAATTAAAATCCCATGGATGCTGGAAAAGTTCAAGCAGAGATGGAGGATGCAAGAAAACACTTAATAGGTTAAGCAACGCTGATGAGAAGAAATATAAACAAAGAATATTGGAGCACTGATTAGGTCAGCCAGCATCTGTGGAAAGAGAAACAGAGTTAATGTTTGAGGTCCAAGTCCCTTTGTCAAAACTGGGAAAGAGAGACGACAATAAAATGCTGGAGGAACTCAGTGGGTCAGGCAGCATCCGTGGAGGGAAATGGACAGTTGACGTTTCGGGTTGAGACCCTTCATCTGGACCCTTGAGTCGACTGTTAATTTTCCTCCACAGATATTGCCTGACCTGTTGAGTTCCCCCAGCATCATGTGAGTTGCTCCAGATTCCAGCATCCAAGAGAGAAAAAAAAACAAATTAGTTTTCAGTAGCACAGGAGTTGGGGTAGGGATTGGTAGAACAAAGGGAATACCTTGAATGAGTTAATGTGGCAGTTAGAAGCACATCAGGCTTCTTTGTCTGTGTTATTTGTTGCTAACAGCGTAGCTGTGGAACATGCTCAGCAGGTCAGACTATACTAATAGAGAGAGAAAAACTGAGGCAAACTCACAGATAGATGATCAGCCGAAGTGGCCAGTTCTGATATAGACAGAAAGGGTGAGTTACCTAAAGTTGCAGGATTCAATATTGAAGCAGGATGGCTACAAAGTGCCCAGAGGGTATTGGTATTGCTTTATTATTGTCACTTGTACTGAGGTACAGTGAAAAACTTGTCTTGCATACAGATCGTACTGGTCAATTCATTACACAGTGCAGTTACATTGAGTTAGTACAGAGTGCATTGAGGTAGTACAGGTAAAAACAATAATAGTCAAGAGTAAAGTGTCACAGTTACAGAGAAAGTGCAGTGCAGGTAGACAATAAGGTGCAAGGTCACAAGGTAGATCGTGAGGTCAGAGTCCATCTCATCGTATAAGGGGACCGTTCATGAGGTGTTCATAGAATCATTGAGTAAAAGAGTCACAGAGTTGTACGGTGTTGTTCCTTAAGCTTGCATTGGGCCTTGTTGTTACCACGCAGGAGGCCACAGACAGATTGGTCACAGTGGGAGTGAGATGGAGAATTAAAGTAACAGGCAACAGGAAGCTCAGGGACTCTGCGGACTGAACACAGGTGCTCTGCAAAGTGATCATCCAATCTGCGTTTGGTTTCTCCAATGTAGAGGAGACCACAGCTCTCAGACCTGCCACATTAACTCTGTTTCTCTTTCCATGGATTTTGCCTGACCTGCTGAGTATTTCAAGCATTTTATGTTTTTATGAGGACCACATAAACTCTGCGTAAAACTACCTGTAGTCCTTTACTGAGGACTACACCTGCAGGAAGTGCATCCAGCTGCAGTTCCTTACAGACCACATTAGGGAGCTGGAGCTGGAGCTGGATGAACTCTGGATCATTCGGGAAGCTGACAGATAGGATTTACCAGGAGGCAGTTACATCTAGGGTGCAGGATGTAGATAGTTGGGTGACCATTAGGAAGGGGAAGAGGAATAGGCAGTCAGTACAGGATACCCTGGTGAGTGTTTCCCTTGATAACAGGTATATCATTTTGTATACTATTGAAGGGGATGAATCACTGGTGGAGAGCCACAGCAGCTGGGTCTCTGGCACGGAGTCTGGCTCTTGTGGCTCAGAAAGGGGGGGGGGGAGGGGAAGAGGAGTGCAATACTGATATAGGATTTGAGGATGGCAAATGTTGTTCCATTGTTCAAGAAAGGTAAAAGGGATAATCCTGGGAATTATAGACCAGTGAGTCTTACATTAGTGATGGGCAAGCTATTGGAGAGGATACTTAGGGACAAGATTTATGAGCATGTGGACATGCATAACCTTATAAGGGATAGTCAACATGGCTTTGTGAAGGACAGGTTGTGCCTCACAAGCCTAATAGAGTTTTTTGAGGAAGTGACAAGACAGATTGATGAAGGTAGAGTGTGGATGTGGTATATATGGATTTTAGCAAGGCATTTGACAAGGTTCCCAATGGTAGGCTCATCCAGAAGGTCATGAGGTATGGGATCCATGGAAAATTGGCTGTATGGACTCAGAATTGGCTTGTCCACAGAAGGCAGAAGGTAGTTGTAGAAGGGTGTATTCGATCTAGAGGTCAGTGAACAGTGGTGTCCCACAGGGATCTGTTCTGGGACCCCCTGCTCTTTGTGATTTTTATAAATGACTTGGATGAAGAAGTGGAAGGGTGGGTTGGTAAGTTTGCAGATGACACGAAAGATGGTAGTGTAGTAGATAACGTAGAAGGTTGTCGTAGGTTGCAATGGGATATTGACAGGACGCAGAGCTCCGCAGAAAAGTGGCAGGTGGAGTTCAATTGGAGAAGTGATACACTTTGGAAGATCAAACTTGAAAGCAGAGTACATGATTAATGACAGGATTCTTAGCAGTGTGGAGGAACAGAGAGATCTTGGGGTTCTAGTACATAGATCCCTCAATGTTGCCACGCAAGTTGGTAGGTAGTTAAGAAGGCGTATGGTGTGCTAGCCTTCATTAGCTGGAGGATTGAGTTCAAGAGCAGAGAGGTAATGTTGCAGCTCTGTAAAACCCTGGTTAGACCACATCTGGAATATTGTGTTCTGTTCTGATCACCACATTATAGCAAGGATGTGGAAGCTTTGGAGAGGGTGCAGAGGAGATTTACCAGGATTGGAGAACGTGTCTTATGACGAGAGGCTGAGCAAGTTAGGGCTTTTTTCCTTGAGAGACAGAGGATGGGAGGAGACTTGATAGAGATATATAAGATTATGAGAGGCATAGACAGAGTGGACAGCCAACATCTTTTCCTCAGGGCGGTAATGGCCAATACTAGAGGTCACCCGTTTAAGGTGCATGGAGGAAAGTTCAGGGAGGATGTCAGAGGTCATTTTTTTTACACAGAGAGTTGTGGGTGCCTGGAATGCACTGCCGGTTGGGGGGGGAGGGCGCTTTGGTAGGGGCTGATACGATAGGGGCTGATTTAAGAGACTCTTAGATAGGCATCTGGATGAAAGAAAAATGTAGGGTTATAGGGAGGTGAAGTAGGGAGGGGGATAGATAGAATGTAGATAAGGTTTATATAGGTCACACAACATCATGGGCCTAAGAGCCCGTACTGTGCTGTACTGTTCTATGTTCTATTTCATTTGTGGGAAGAAAAGCTCGTTAAACATTTTAGGAATGATGTTTTGCCAGAAATGAAAGATGTTTTAGGATAACATTCATCCTCAAGAACTAGTGCTACATACACTGGGATCTGTAAGTTCTTCACTGCTTCTGAACTTTGATCCCATTGAAGTCCATAGGACCATAAGACATAGAAGCAGAATTAGGCCATCTGGCCCATCGAGTCTGCTCCGCCATTTGATCACGGATGACTTATTTTTCCCTCTCAATCCCATTCTCCTGCCTTATTTCTGTAACCTTTGACGTCCTTACTAATCAAGAACCTATCATCCTCCAGTTTAAATAGACCCAATCATTTGGCCTCCACAGCCGTCTGTGGCAATGAATTCCACAGATTCACCACCCTCTGTCTACAGAAATTCCTCCTCATCTCTGTTCTAGAGGGACATCCTTTTATTCTGAGGCTGTGGCCTCTGGTCCCAGACTCTCCCACTACTGGAAACATCCTCTCCACGTCCACTCTATCCAGGCCTTTCAATGTTCAGTAGGTTTTAACGAGATCCCCCCTCATCCTTCTAAACTCCAGTGAGTACAGACCTAGAGCCATCAAACACTCCTCATACTTTAACCCTTTCATCCCCAGGATCATTCTCACAAACCTCCTCTGGACCCTCTCCAATGCCAACACATCCTTCCTTAGATATGGGGCCCAAAATTGTTCACAATACTCCAAATATGGTCTGACCAACACCTTATAAAACCTCAGCATTACATCCTTGCTTTTATATTCTTTTATATTCAATAGAAGCAACTTTCAACTCTTACTGGACTGTGATTTCCAATGTGAAACTGAGGAAGAATTGTTGTCTTGAACAGCTTTTAAGCAAGCATACAAGAAAGGAGGTAAATCACAGAAGACTGAGGTCCATGAGAGGTCAGGAGTCATTAAATGTCAAAACCCGAAGCAATGCATAAGGTGCCTTAGACGCATAGACAACTTCAAACACTTCAGACTTTCATTCGTACTATTTTTTGGGCAAAGAGTGAGAGAAAGAGGCACAGTAATATATACCTTCCAACTGTAAATGAAAATCAAAAGAAGTTCTGCAAATGCCGGAAATTTGAGATAAAAACAGGAAATTCTGAACCACTCTGCATGTCAAGCAGCATTTTAGTCTCAATGGTGTTTCATTTGAGGCTGTGTGTAATGAATTGTCGTGCATGATTTACAAAGTATACGATTTCAACATCAGTTGGTCATCAAAAACATGGTCCTAATTCTGCAAGAAAAAAGAAATGTGTCATCACATAAATCCTCCTACTGATCAATATTATACAATAATTTATAAAAGTAAATGAATTCCATAAAAGACAGAAGTATTTCAGATTATACACGCTGTATTATACTTTTCAGAAAAATCTAAAAGGTTTATTTAGTCTTTCAGCACCCTGTAACTGGAAGGATCTTTGCATGTGATGGCTGGATCAACTGCATCAATGTTTACTCTTGGAGGATTCTTGTGGTTATTGACTTGGGATATATCATATCATATCAAATTATTGTCAATTTATATCAACTTATTGTCAATTAATTATTGTCAATTTAGGATATTTATCGAATTATTGTCAATTTATCTAATCCTATATGCTATCCCCATACCCAGATAATGTTCTTCAATGTGGTGGTCTTATTCACCTTGAATACCTTGTTTGGTTTGGCTGGAAAAGGCACCCTTCACCGAAAATTACTGACCTCAGTGTTCATTAGATGACAAAATGTGAACAGACATGGATCAGCAACTGTTCTTCAGACCATTTTCCAGAGAGAGGATGGGTAGAATAAATCAAAGTAACAAAATGCTTGGTTTCAGAAGGGGTTAATAATAAAAGAAAACTGTTTTTTTCTTTTGACCTGATAACTTTCCTAAGATGAGTCATCACTTTTGTAAACACACCCATTTTACAAATAACCAAGGATTGTTGTACTAACTTTTCCTGAGAGGTTCCCTGTTCTTCTTGCTTTGGGGTGCTTGAAGATTGATGTTTGGCCTCTTTTAGTGGAGGTAAGATTGGTTGCTTCCTCAGAGGATATTTTAGCTGTGGAGGGAAAAGGAGGTTTCATTTTTATCTTTAGAGAGATATACAGGCACTATGTAAAACACTTTGTAATCTCAAGACACAGGAGACTACAAATGCTGGAATCTGGGGCAATGAAAATCTGCTGGAGGAACTCAGCGGGTTGAGCAGCATCTGTGGGAGGAAAGGAATGGTCAACATTTCCGGTCAAAACTCTGCATCAGGAGGGTAATCTCACCCAACACAGCTCTAAAACCAAAGCAGTTATGTTGCAGGCATGGTGTGTATTCTCACCCAATTCAATACCTTTGTTGGCTACCATGAAGTTTATGGTGGAGAAATCAACTCTTCATCAATAAAATTAGCAAAGGATTGAAAATCTTCAAGAAGGTGCAAACCTAGGTGTGAAAAAGGAGGGCAAGGGATTTTGGAGTAGAAATACAATACAATGCCATTAATATCATTTTAGAAGGACTATAAAAGGAAAATACTAGATTCACTGTTTTCCTCCAAGCCATCAGAGGTTTATGGTGCTTTGGGACGTTTACACAGTTTTGATCTTTCTTACATACCATTTCGCTTGCTCTCTGTAAGGACAGTGTTTGCAGACTTATGCTCAGCATTTTTCTAGAAAATAAATTTCTGAAGGGATGACACTCAACCGTCACAGCTTTTGTCTTTTAACATATTGAGACAGGGAAGTTGTTGAGGTAGGAGTGAAGGGAATTATTTTACAAAGAACAAAAGCTGACTGAGAAAAGGAAACTCTATCAACCTGCTTATTTTATGAAGGAAAGGAAAATTGCCACGAATGACTCGACTGCAGCATTTGATCCTCTAACCCAGGCATGGGAAGGAGTTTTGTGAGACACTGTCACGTTTCTTTGCTGTGATGAAAATAAACACAAGTCCATCCTAATTAGTGTGACAGCAGCCCTCACATTTAACTTAGTGTGAAAGCCGCTGATCCTGGAGAAACTTGCTCATATACAATTTAAGGAATTGATGGATTTGTTGCAGAATCACTTTAACTCAAAGCAAAAGTTTGATTCCCGGTGAAAAAACTCTAATGAAATAGTGGCCGAGTTTCTTGCTGAAACGAGAAAGTTGTTACAAGACTAATTATGGCATTGTGTTCTCTCAGGTGCTAATGGACAGGTTGGTGTGTGTAATTAATGATGACCAGAATCAGAAGTGGTTGTTGTCAGAAGTGAACCTGGCCCTTTTAGAGTGCACAGAGAATTATCTGAGCTGTGGAAGTTAAAACAAGCAGGACTTGCAAGAAAGTCCAGCTGTTTCATATAACATCATGCACAGGGGGCAGGCATCAGCATGCACTGTTCTGAAGCTAACTGTCCATCATTATAAAAAAGGTAAATAAAAATGGTTGCTACCGTATCCATCACGATGCAGCTTCAGGCAAGAAAAGTGTGGCATATGTGTTCTAAAAGACCACAGCACCAGAGCTTGTAGGAATAAACATAAAGTTAAGCAAATAAAATGAAAGTGAGAAATTAAACAAAATGCACTCAAAATTTCCAGTTTACACCATTGAAGATTGTAATTCAAAGGACGTGTTCTTCAATTTTCATGAAAAGGAGCTAACTTAACGAATGTAGAGCAACTGATTGTTGTCATGAAAGTGAATGACAGAGATGTGACATTTGAGCTTGACATGTGTGCAGAGTTACACTGATGAGCCAGACTGAATATGTGACTGAGTGGCCAGAATACACTCATACTGAACTTAAAAAAGGCACAGCTATGTCTGAAAACATGCAAAGGTGGAAATATTGAAATAGCTGGAGCTGCAGACGTGAAATGAAATGCCAAAGACAGGTTAAAACATCATTACTAGGAGGTGTCGCAGGCTTGAACCCAAACCTGCTGGGAAGAGGTTGGCTGAAAGAAATTACCTTGAACGTTGGTTACATTAAGATGAGTGAGAGTGGAACATTACATGAGGTGCTCAGGAGATGTGAGGAGGTTTTCAAGGATGAGCTGGGCATCTTGAAGTGCACCTGAGCCAAAATTCATTAACCCCAATGCTCCACCATGGTTTCTTAAGCCAAGGTCAGTGCCTAATGAAATGAAACCAAAATTGGAGGCAGATACCAACAGGCTTCTCAGAGAGAAAATAATTGAGCCTGTTAAATACTCTGACTAGGTAGCACTCATTGTGCCACTCTTAAACCATGATGGATATTGAACATTTATAGAGGTTACTAGCTGACTGTTAATCAAGTCTTGCTGCTGGAACAGAAGCCCATTCCTGGAACAGAACTCTTATTTGCAGTTTTGTCTTGATAGCAGCTGTTCACTAAGCCAGATATGAGTCATGCATTTCAGCAAACAGTGTTAGAGGAGCAGGCTAAGAAAATTTATCTGTCAAAGGCTTAACTGACTGCTCTTCACAGTCCTGTCTGCATTTGCTTTCTTTCAGAGAATCATTGGAAGGACTGCTTAAGGGAACTCCCAGTCAATAAACACGAGGATATCCAGGTTTTGAGCAACAGTGGGATCAGGAATGATTGTTGAGGAAGGGCAGATTGCTGCCCATTGAAACGTAGTGTTTTTCTTGGTGATTGAAGTAATTGATAAGATAAGATTTCTTTATTAGTCACGTGTACATCGAAACACACAGTGAAATGCACCTTTTGTGTAGAGTGTTCTGGGGGCAGCCCACAAGTGTCGCCACGCTTCCAGCGCCGACATAGCATGCCCACAACTTCCTAACCCGTACACCTTTGGAATGTGGGAGGAAACCGGAGCCCCCGGAGGAAACCCACGCGGACACGGGGAGAACATACGAACTCCTTACGGACAGCGGCGGGAATTGAACCCAGGTCGCTGGAGCTGTAAAGCGTGACGCTAATCGTTACACACATATTAGTGCTAAAGGACTACACCCAGTTCAGGAGAAGGTAAAAGTCATTGTCAGTGCTCCTGCCCCAACTAATATAACTAAGCTGAAGGTATTTATCTGGGATTGCTGAATTATGCCAAATCTAGCAACACTTTTAGCTACGCTGCACCAGTTGTTGCAATGGGTGCGATGGAGGCACACTGAAGCTCAAGGAAAGATCTCAGCGAATACCAAAGAGTTGCTCCGGTCTGCTGATCTGCTAGTTCACTACTCAAGAGCCAGTGTGTTAATTATATCCAGCGATGTTAGTGTTGTGTTATCCATCAAATGGCAACTGGTTCTGATAAAGATCCATGTCCAGATATTGACAGCAGCAAAAACAAAGTTTTCTCAGCTGGATAAGGAAGGTTTAGCCATCATGTTTGGAGTGCAGTGGCACCAAAAGATATTTTATGGATGTCACTACCATTTACAGAGACCATGTTGCAGCTGATGATCACAACCTCTGATTTCCCTGATCTATAAAATGAAGTCAATACTTTAAATGATTGAGTTCAGATATGTGCTTTAAACTTGACAGTACACAAATACACCATTCCTTTCAAAAGCTGAGAAATACCATGGAAATGCAAATGCTCATATTAGTTGTCTGGTGATAGATATGACCACTGATGAAGGAATATAGGCCAAGTGCTGACAATGGATCATCTGGACACTTTGCCTGTGCATAATATACAAATCAAACAGCAGACAGAAGATCCTGTACGGTCTCAAGTTCATAAGCATGTCATGAAAGGGTAGCCCACAGAGAAAAGCTACTGCCTTATAATTCCCAGAACTTAGGGCTAAGAATAAGTGATGTACGCATTATTTGGGGAACTAAAGGTGTCATTTCTCCACAAGTCCTAGCATTGCTCCTGAAACAATTGTATCAGGCACACCCAGGAACTCTTGTCATGACGGGACTATGCAGACTGCATATAGAGTCAGAGTCATACAACATGGAGACAGGCCCTTTAGCCCAACTGGTCCATGCCAACAAAGATTCCCATCTAAGCTCATCCCATTTTCCCACATTTGGCCCATATCTCTCTAAACCTTTCCTATCCATGTACCCATCCAAGTATCTTTTAAATGTTGTTAATGTACCTGCCTCAACCACTTCTTCTGGCAGCTCGTTCCGTATACTGACCACCCTCTGGCTGAAAAACTTGCTGCTCAGGTTCCTATTAAATCACTCCCCTTTCACTTTAAACCTATGTTCTTGATTCCCTGACCCTTCAAAAGAGACCGTGTGCATTCACCTTATTCATGCTCCTCATGATTTTATACATCCCTACAAGTTCACCCCTCATTCTCCTACGCTCCAATGAATAAAGTCCCAACATGCACAACCTCCCTCCAAAACTCAGTCCCTCAAGTCCCAGCAACATCCTTGTAAATCTCCTCTGCATCCTCTTCAGCTTAATTCCTATAGCAGGGTGACCAAAACTGAACATAGTACTCCAAATGTAGCCTCACCAGTGTCCCATGTAACTGTAATATAACATCCTAACTTCTATATTCAATGCCCTGACCGATGAAGGCCAGTGTGCCTTATGTGGTGGCTTAACATCGACTGAGAAGTGCAATCTTACACTGTGTTAAGAAAACAGAAAGGTATCTGCCTCTGCTCCCCTTCACCTTTGCAGGTAGCCTAAGCATCTCTGGAGTAGATTCCATGTTGAGCATGTTGGACCTTTCTTAGCGAAGGTGGTCTTGCTGATAATTACCATTCATTTGAAGTATCATCATGTATCCAATTAATACTTCAACACCCAAGGGCTACAATTAAAGAGCTTAGACAAAGTTTCAGTTTTTGTGGATTGCCTCACTTGTGGGTATCACTCATCAGAGGTTAATATACAGCACAGGACAGGCCCTTCAGCCCACCATGTCTGTACCGACCATATTGCTTCCAGAGATACAATAGCAATGTTTCAGAGGCATTTAAACAGACACTTCCCCTGGCAGTGCACTCCAGGCACCTACCACTCTCTGTGTAAGAAACTTGCCTCGTTAATCTGCTTTAAACTTTCCCCTCTCATCATAAAGTCATGCCCTCTAGTATTTGACCTTTCCACCCTGGGAGAAAGTATCTACCCTGTCTATGCCTCTTATAATCTTATATACTTCTATCAGGTCACCCCTTAGTGTCCAATGCTCCAGAGAAAACAATCCACATTTGTCTGACCTTTCCTTATAGCTACTACACTCTACTCCATCCAGGATTTTGAATCCTCTCCAAATCCTCCACATCCTTCCTATAGTGTGGTGACCAGAACTGTAAATGACACTGTGAATGTGGCCTTTAACAAAAGTTTTATGCAGCTGCCACGTGACTTGCCAACTTTTGTATGTAATGGTTGCTATGTGCAAGTGGAATCTGAGGATTTCAGGAACATCCGCCCCATTACATCCTTCCCCTGATGAATTCATGGTGAAAGCTGATCAGACTTTTAAAAAAGGAATCAAAAAATGCAAGGATGCAGCATTAAAACCAAAACGTCTCAGTTCCTGTTTTACCACGCTACGCACAGTCTACAACTGGACAGCCTTTTGCAGAATTATTCATGACCAGGAAATTGAGGTCAACATTAGATTTCATCATTCCCACTGGAAAAGTAAAATAAAGAACAAACAATTAAAAATGAAAGTACACCATGACATGAGTGAAAAACTAAGGAGTTATGCACCGGCAGATGAAGTATTTACTTGTCACCAGTTTTAGGCCCAAAGTGAATTCAAGGGAGAATTGGACCAATGTCAATCTGGTCATCCTGGTAAACGGCAGGTTATTCATTGGCATGCAGACCAAATATGAACACTGGGACTGAATTACCACAGATCTCAAAGCACAACCAGGTCCTTGAAGAATATCTGGATAATGGTACATCACTAGGAAGTTGTTCTGAAGAACTGTTGGGGCAACACCTTCCAAGATGTTTAGGTCAGAGGAGGTTTCCATGCACATGGAGAGACTGAGAAAGAACCTGTTCTGTCTCAGTGGAGGTCAAACACTCTACCAAAGAGATTACCAACGTATTTGTTAAATAATGTTACACTAGCTGGTAGGGAGGATGGTCAGGGGGTTGTTGGTGCTGGGAGGGATGTAGTAATGCATATAATTGAACATATGTAGTTAGCTTATTCTTCTCCAAGCCAGCAGGGGTCAACATACATTGGAGGTCTTACAACTATTTTGATTGTTGAAAGACACCACAGCATTGATATCAATAAGGGCTTTGTTTGCAGACAGGTGCACTCAGCAGGTCTGAAGAAAATAAATAAAATTCTTGAAGCACAAAACCCAGCCACCAACATTTTTGTATGCTAATATGTAATATAGGATTTGTTTCTAGGGAGATAGAATTGAAAAGCAACTGAAAAGGAAATCTATACTTAACCTTGCATCAAATATTTAGACTAAACTTAGAGTATGTTGCAGACTTCTGGTTGCCATGTTAATAAAAGGCAATGCAGAGGATGCAAAGAAGACATTCAAGGATGATATCAGAAATGCAAGGGAATACATATCAGGAAAGGATGAACAGACTGGGCGACTCTTTTCTCTTGGAAAAAAGTGTCTGAAGGGTGAATTAATTAAGGTGTATGCAGAGGGAGTATATCCACTTGTGGGGAAGAACGTAACTGGAAACTAATGTAAGACAGTCACCAAGAGGTCCGAAAGGGAAATCAGAAGAATTTATTTTTACCCAATGTGGTAGTCATAGAAAATATGGAATGTTTGACGACAGGGAGTAGTTGAGGTGAACAGTGCTTATGAAGAGCCTGGAAATGCATAGAAATTGAATCACTCAGAAAATAAAATCATGCTGCCTCATGATCCAGCTTCTAGATACTTCTGTCAAAAAAGGTTAAGCACAGAGCTACAAAGTAGTACATTTGTTCCATGTCATTCTAAGGGTCCATGATCCAAGTTACCATGAGCAGTGCCATGGGAAATCCACCATTTCCAGATAGATGACATATTCAACTCTAAATCAGAAAGCTGTTGGTTCAAGTCCTGCGCACAATATCCAGGCAGTCACTCCTGCATGATACTGAGGGATTGCTGCACTTTTGTTTGCGCCATCTATTGGATCAAAAACATTTAGCCGAGACCCTGTTGTGAGAAATCCACATGGATGTCACGTGACAGTAACGACACTGACCCCTGCTGACCGGAGGACAGCATTGCTCCTCTGATTGGAAGTGATACTACTGTCAATCAAGGTGCGGCCCCACCCACCCCTCGGGTGTGAGAGTACCTTTTGCATCTGAACTTGCCTGACCAGTATCCTTTGTCTCTGAACCTGCCTGACCATTGGCTGTGGCAGGAACCTTTGTCTTTGACTCCCACACCATTGGCTCGTTCAAATCACAACAGTGAGGGTCAACCCAGCCTCCTAGCACCATAAAAAGGGCTGCCTCCCCTAACCCTTCCTCTTTTGACGACCCCAGGAGTAGTGAGACAACGCTGAAGAGATCATTGGTAAGAGTGCATCACCACATGGTCAGAGACCGTTTCACTCAGACTCAGGGAGCGTTAAGGGCCAATGCTAGTGTGGGACGGGCATTGAAGTGTTATATCCTGAAGTTGTACATTGTTACTGTGTGCTTGTGTGTATCTGTGTGTGTGTGTGTGCGTGTGTGCGTGTGTGCGTGTGTGTGAGTGTGTATTTTACCCCAGTTGCACTTCCCCTCTCGTGTTCGTGGTATCCTGTGCGTGGGTGAGCGTGTGTCTGTTCCCATCCATTCTGTCCCGCATTTGCCTTTGTGATTAAACTAGGTTTGGTCTACAAAGCTCGTTTCCAGAGTCCTTGATCCTCAAGACAATAAAGAACGATTTCACACAACAGACCCCATTTGCTGTTTTACCTGCTCGGGATGTAAATGGTTCCATGCCAGGAATTTGAAGACCAGACCCGAATTCACCTGTTGATCAAGCTAACACATAGTCTTCAACCAACATAACTCATACAGACAATCCACACACGTTGTTGCTTGTGGGAGCTTGCTGTGCCGAAATTGCTTGCTACATTTATTGTATTGTAACAGCGGCTACACTTCAACACTGCTTCATTGAAAGCACTTCTGGGCATCCTGAGTTATAAAAGGTACTATATATATATGCAAAGGTATTTTCATTATAATAATTCTGCTGTCTTCCAAAGCCACTAGTACAGAGGATTATTCAGGATATACATGACAGAAAGGGGCCAGTTAGCTCAGCTAGACTCTGCACTGTCAAGCCCCTCCTCTCATCTTTTCTGAGTCTAGATTAATTGTGGAGAGGTTTGCTGAGTCTAGCTGCTAACCATATTACAAAGGTGAGAGGGAGAAAGTTGAAAGGAGATCTACAGGGCAATTTTTCCAAGTGCCAGGGTAGTGGTGGAAACAGACATGATAGTGGGATTTAAGAGGCTTTTAGATGGACACATGAATATGCAGGGAATGGAGGGATATGGATCACGTGCAGGCAGAAGAAACTTAGTTTAAATTGGCATCGAGTTCGGCACAGACACCGTGGGCTGAAGGGCCCGTTCCTCTGCTGCACTGTTCTAGGTTCTATGTAGATCTAAAGAGAAGATTTACAACAGTGTTACTGAGGCTGGAAATTTTTAACAATAAGTAAAGTTAATGCTCCAGCCTCACAGCTTCAGCCAAGCAGGTTCAATCCTGACCTCCACTGCTGTCTGTGTAGAGTTTGCACATTGTCCCTGTGACCACCTGATCACTCTGGTTTCCTCCCACATCCCAAAGACATATTGGTGGGTTGACTTATCCCCAGTGATCGCTGGCAGTAGAACTGGGGGAAGTCGACGAGTACATGAGAGAAAATAGATTACAGGGAAATAAGTGGGGAATGGGACGGATGTGATTGACCTAAGAGCTGGCATGAACTCAATGAGCTGCAATACCCCCTTCTCTGTCATATGAAAGTATGAACATCCATGCACCTACACATGCAGATGAATGGGTCAGGCAGTATCTGTGGAAGCGAAGGTGTAGTCGATGTTTCAGGTCTCGACCCTGCATCAGGACTGCACCCCTTTGCTTCCACAGATGTTGCCTGACCTGCTGAGTTCCTCTGGCAGTTTGTCTTTTTGCTCCAGATTCCAGCATTTGCAATCTTTAGTGTCTCCTCACAGATTAATGGTTCCATCAATGTCATATCCCCAGCTTCTCAAAAAAATTTCAATAATTAAATATCAAAGTTAGATATGTTGAATTTATTAATAAAAATAACTAACTTAACAGAAAAAATATACTCAAAATTTCCAGTAACTCCCTAGTCAAATATGGTAGCTAATTTGCTTTAGGTTGACCAAATTTACCTTAGATGGATTCTTGCTTAGGAAGCGCATCGGGCTGTCCTTGCCACCCAGGTCATTGAGGTCAGGCAAAGGATTGTTAGCAATAATAACAGAGGCTCTGTCTTTGTTGATTGTGGAAGCCCTGTTCATTAGACCCAAGCTGTTACGCGCACGACTGGCACATTTCTGAAACTGGGCTCGGTGGAGCTTCTGAAAATCTTGCTCCTGTCATGAGTGAAGGAAAGAAAAACGTAATTTCTCCAAGTTGGTTTGCTGGGCCTACCTACACTCCCAGGAACAGGGCATAACTCATTGGGAAAACAAAAACACGGTAGTCCATTCGATCCTTCCAGCCTGTTCTGTCATTCACTTGGTTCATGGTTGATATCCATCTTAACTCCATTTTCCTAACCTTGCTTAATAAAAGAACATGACTGTCATTTACAACTGAGGCAGTCTCAGTGTCATTAAAGAGAGTATAATGTAAATTCCAGGGAATGTTCACATAATGGTTGTTACTGGACTAGTATTCAGAAGCCTGGACTATTGATCTGGAGATACAAGTTTGGATCTGGTATCATTCTGGTGAATCTCCACCCTCTACATGGCTTACAGCACAATGTAGTCACCATACAAGCATACAATTGACATGGATCAGTACAGGTTCAAGAACAGCTGCTTCTTCAACCATTCAGTTCTTGAACAAACTGGCAAAACCCTAATCACTACAGTTTAGCAACACTATGACCACTTTGCACTAAAACGGACTTTGTTTTTTTGTTCTAATTGTGTTTTCTTGTAATAATTGTGAAAAATTATGCTTAATTCATGTTTTTTTCTTGTGAATGCTGCTTATATGACGCAATGTGCCTGTGATGCTATTGCAAGTAAGCTTTTCACTGTACTTATCCATATATGTACTTGTGCATATAATAATAAACTCGACTTTGACAGACTCTGGGCCAACAACTGCGCCCATTGATCTTCTAGGTGGACACTGAGTGACCCAAACAACTCAATTGACACAGCAATCTCATGTGGAGAATGACTCCTCTCTTCCCCACCCTTTGGTTGAGAGATCTTAAGCCTGCTGTTGGTCACCCAGTGTGTGTGCATGGGCTTCACCACCAGTGCAACTATATCCCAATCAGGAGACAACAGAAAACATTATTCCTTAGGACTGGCATTTTTTTCTGAAGCCCTTATTTTGTCTTCCACTCAATGGAAGGATTTTGTTGTTCATTGTTCTTGGTTTGCCCGTTGGAAAACAAACCAATTAATCCCACTCAATTGGATTTTCCCTGTAAACTTGAAATTTGATTTGCCTTCTAACATTTATCCAAATCTCTCGAGAGTCACTGATGGATCTGTTTCCACCTCCCTTTCATGAAAAGCATTCCAGAACACGTCAATCATTGTTAGAATTTTTATAGATGCACCATCGAAAGCATCCTATCTGGATGCATCACAGCTTGGTATGGCAGCTGCTCTGTCCAGGGTTGCAAGAAACTGCAGAGAGTTTTAAACGCAACCCAGTCCATCACACAAACCAGCCTCCCCCTCCCCCTATTGACTCTGTCTACACTTCCCGTTGCCTCAGGAAAGCAGCTATGAAAATCAAGGATGCCTTCTACCCTGGTCATCCTCTCTTCTCCCCTTTCCCATCAGGCAGATACAAAAGCTTGAGAGCATGTGCCACCAGACTCAAGGACAGCTCCCATTCCACTGTTATCAGACTCTTGAACAGACCTTCATTCGCTAAAAGATGAACTCTTGATCTCCCAATCTACCTTGTCGTGGCCCTTGCACTTTATTTGTCTACCTGCACTGCACTTTCTTTGTAACTGCAACACTATATTCTGCATTCTGTTTTCTTTTTATTACCTCAGTGTAATTACGTACGGCATAATCTGTCTGGATGGCATACAAAACAAAAGCTTTTCACTGTATCTTGGTACATGTGACAATAATAAATCAATTCCAATAATACTATTCTGTCTCATTTCATTAGTCCCACTCAAAAAGGGTCCCAGACTGCTACAAGCACTGCCATTACTCTCTAATTTTGGCAATAAAGTTTAGGGTCGTGACCATTTCTTAGCTGAGATGAAATCTTCTCTCAGAGGGTAGTGAATATCTGAGATTATCTGCCCCCAAGGGTGGAGGAGACCAGATTATTGGATATATTTAAAATGGAGATAGATAAATACTTGAAAGATCGAGGAATTGTGACACAAGAGACTGTAGATGCTGGAAAAACAAAGGACTTCAGATGCTGGAATCTAGATGAAAAACACGATGCTGCTGGATGAACTCAGCAGGCCAGGCAGCATCCGCGGAGAGCATTCCGTGGCAGCATTCTCCACAGATGTTGCCTGGCCTGCTGAGTTCCTCCAGCATCATCGTGCCTTTCATGCAGATGCTGGAATCTGAAGCAACAAACAACCTACTGGAGGAACCCACCGTATCATAGAACATAGAACAGCACAACACAGGAACAGGCCCTTCAGCCCAAAATGTTGTGCCGATCCACATTGGTAATAAAATGCCCAACTAAACTAATCCCTTTTGCCTACTCGATGTCCATATCCTACCATTTCCCTCACATTCATGTACCTATCTACGAGCTTCTTGAATGCCCCTATTGTATTTACCTCCACCACCACCCCAGGCAGTGTATTCCAGGCACCCACCTCTCTCTGTGTAAAAAAAACTTGCTCCACACATCTCCTTTGAACTTACCCCCTCTCACCTTAAATGCATGCCCTCTGCTGTTAGACATTTCAACCCTGGGGAGAAGATACTGGCTGTCTACTCTATGCCTCTCATAATCTTATAAACCTCCATCAGATCTCCCCTCAGCCTCTGCCACTCCAGAGAGAACAACCCAAGTTTGTTCAACCTATCCTCATAGCACATGCCTTCTAATCAAGGCAGCATCTTGGTAAACTTCTTCTGCACCCTCTCCAAAGCCTCAACATCGTTCCTATAATGGGGCGACCAGAACTGAATGCAATACTCCAGATGCAGCCTAACTGTAGTGTAGTGGTTAGCATAACGCTTTACAGCGCCAGCAACCCAGGTACGATTCCGGCCGCTGTCTGTAAGGAGTTTGTACGTTCTCACCACGTCTGCGTGGGTTTCCTCCGGGTGCTCCAGTTTCCTCCCACATTCCAAAGATGTACAGGTTAGGAAGTTGTGGGCATGCTATGTTGGCGCTGGAAGAGTGGTGAAACTTGCGGGCTGCCCACAGAGTGCGCTATGCAAAAGATGCATTTCACTGTGTGTTTTGATGTACATGTGACCAATAAAGATCTGATCTGATCTGACTCTTGAACTCAGTGCCTCAACCAATAAAGGCAAGCATGCCATATGCCTTCTTTACTGCCCTATCAACCTGTGTCACCACTTTCTGGGAGCAATGAACTTGGACCCCAAGGTCCCTCTGCTCATCAACACTGTTAAGGGTCTCTTGGATGAAGAGATCCTGTAATTTATATCTAAGTTTGCTGATGATACAAAGCTATATGCCAATGTAGGTTATGAAGAGGATGCAGAGGCATGTATGCACAGGCTAAGTGAATTGGTAAGGAATATAACATGCAAAAATGTGAGGTAATGCACTTAAGTATGCAAAATAGAAAGGCAGAGTATTTGTTTAATAGTGAGATGCTGCCTTTCATGCAAGCATATTTGCATAGGGAAGTATAAACGTTCTTACTGCAAATGCACAGGGCCCTGGTGAGGCTCTATCTGGGATCATATAGAACATAGAACAGGTCTTAGGCCCACAATGTTGTTTTTTTAAAAATTTACAGCATGGTAACAGGCCCTTCCGGCCCAACAAGTCCACGCTGCCCATTTTAAACCCATATTAACTTACCCATACGTCTTTGGAATGTGGAAGGAAACCGGAGCACCCGGAGGAAACCTAAAACACGGGAGAACGTACAAACTCCTTACAGACAGTGACAGGAATCGAGCTCCAATTGCTGGCGCTGTAATAGCGTCGCGCTAACTGCTATGCTACCGTGCCGCGGTTATTAATTGAACTAGTAATTACATGCCTAACTAATCCCTTCTGCCTACACAAAATCCATATCCCATATTTTCATCCAAGTAATTTACATATATCACAAACAGCATATACTGTATATAAGGATCCCTGTGGAACGCCACTGGTTACGGACCTCCAGCCAGAATAAGACCCATCCACTGCCCTCTGTCTTCTATGGGTAAGCTAATTCTGAATCCAAACTGCTAAGTCACCATAGATCCCATGCTGAGTCTCTGGATGAGCCTACCATGAGGGACCTTGTCAAATGCCTTAGACACAAGCAGCATCTGTGGGAGAAAGGGAACTGTCAACGTTTTGGGACAAAACCCTGTATCAGTACTCATGAGGAGCAACGGTTGCAGTGTCCTTGGATCTCTCCTGGGACCAGCACATAGGTGCAACCATGAAAAAGGCACGCCAGTGCCTCTACTTTCTTAGGAGATTTAGCATGTCATCAAAAATTCTGACAAACTTCCACAGATTTACATTGGAAAGCATTCTGACTGGTTGCTTCATGGTCTTGTATGGAAACTCCAATGCACAGGAAACCAAAAGGCTACAGAGAGTGGTGGACGCAGACAGTTCCATCATGGATACAGTCCTCCTCACGAATGAGGACATTTACAAGAGGTAATGTCTCAGGAAGGCGACATCCATCATTAAGGACCCCCATCATCCGGGCCATGCCCCCTTCTCATTGCTGCCATCAGGCACAGGAGCCCAAAGACCCACACCTCAAGGTTCAACTACAGCTTCTTCCCCACTGCCATCAGGTTCTTGAACTGACCTGAAAAACCCTAATCCTACCTCAGACTGTTTCCCTCAACTTGCACTAATGTTATGCTTATTTTCGCTTATTCTGTCATGCAAGTTATGTGCAATTTATGTTAATTTATGTTTACATAATTTATGTTTGTCATGTTGGAAATGTACTGTGCTGCTGCTGCAAAAAGCTAATTTTCATGGCATTTATACCCTGGGTACGTGCGCCCAAGCCCGTTACAATGAACTTAAAATGTGAAGTTGAACTTGAACGACCAAAACCATAACAGCACCTCATTTCCGTCTTGGAACCTTGCAGCCTAATGACATGAATTCTCCCACTTGAGGTAATGCGCCCCTCTTCCCCCAATCCCCCCCACCCACCTCCCACCTCCCACCATGCTTCTCTTCTTCCCTCTCCTAGCCTTTTTTTCCCTCTCTTCTTACCTTTGAGCCATCCCCTGGTGGATCTGCTCTCCCCTCCTCCCCCACACCTGCCTATCACTATCTCTTACCTGCATCTACCTATCACCACCCTGTGCCCACCCTGCCTCCCCTCTTTTGTCTACTTATCCCTCCTATCTATTGGGCTCCTCTTTTCCTATCTTCAGTCCTGAAGAAGGGTCCTGACCCGAAACGTTGACCGCCTGCTTTTCTCCACGGATGCTGCCTGGCCTGCTGAGTTCCTCCAACATCATTGTGTTTTTCATCTGGATTCCAGCATCTGCAGTCCTTTGTTTCTCCAAAACCATCTTCCTTTGTGCTGGGGTATATTTACCACCAGTGGAGAGTTTGACTCTCATTGACTTCAGTTTTAATAAAAACACAAATTACATAAGAAATAGAAGCAGGATAAGATTTATCATATAAGATCATTGCTGATCCGATGCTTGCCTCAACTCCACTTCCTTGCTATTTCCCATAACACTTGAATCCAAAAATCTGAAAAGGTCAGCCATGAAGAAAGTCAGTGATTCAGCATCTAAAGGTCTCTGCAGGAGGGAACTTCAAAGACACATGTCTCTCTGAGAAAAGGAAATTCCTCTTCATCCCAGTTTTAAATGGGAGACCTTTATTATGGAAATATGCCTCTTGCTTTATATTCCCCTCCCTCTTGCTACATTTGTTTTAGTGCTGCCTTGATGTCAGGAGCACTCTCATTGCACTTTTCATAAAGGTAACTAAACTGTGAAGAAAATGGCACTGCTTGAAAGAAAACAGCATGAATTGAAGTCAATTGAGTTCCAAGTTAAAGAAGCAGGAATCTTAGGGAAAATTTGTCAGGGATTTACGTGAAGCGGTGATCTTCTGAGATAAATGCAATGCATTGTCCCATTCAGCTATCTGTTTGATGTGTCTCCCCCATGGTGAATGAGATATCACATGGCCATGGGCATCACCGACTTCAAGACCTGCGTGGACGAGTGTGCGCTGTCTAGAACATACTGAGTTTTCCCAAACCAGAAGCCCTGCATGAACCAGGAGATCCGCAGTCTACTGAGGGCTAGATCTGCGGCGTTCAAGACCGGCGATCCAGAACCCTACACGAAGTCCAGGTACAACCTACAGAAGGCCATTGTGAGAGCGAAAAGGCAATTCCATGTGAAGTTAGAGACAGAATCGGATGCACGACAGCTGTGGCAGGGTTTGCATGCCATTACTTCCTACAAGGCGAAACCTAATGGCATAAGTGGCAGTGATGCTTCACTCCCTGATGAGCTCAATGCCTTTCATGCACACTTTGAAAGGGAGAATAACACTACACTTGTGCGAATCCCCACAGCATCTGGCGACCCAGTGATCTCTGTCTCAGAGGCTGACATCAGAATATCCTTCAAGAGGGTGAACCCTCGCAAGGCGTCAGGCCCCAATGGTGTGCCTGGCCGGGTACTGAAAATCTGTGCCGACCGACTGGCTGAAGTGTTCAAGTACATCTTCAACCGCTCACTGCTGCAGTTGGACGTTCCCACCTGCTTCAAAAGGGCATCAATTTTACTGGTGCTCAAGAAGAGCAGGGTGAGCTGCCTCAGCAACTATTGCCTGGTAGCACTCACATCTACTGTGATGAAGTGCTTTGGGAGGTTGGTCATGGCTAGAACTAACTCCTGCCTGAGCAAGGACTTGTACCTGCTGCAATTTGCCTCCCGCCACAACAGGTCTACAGTGGACGAAAGCTCACTGGCTCTTCACTCCACTTTGGAGCACCTAGAAACAGCAAAACATACGTCAGACTGCTGTTTATCATTTACAGCTCGCCGTTCATCCCCATCATCCCCTCAGTACTAATCAACAAGCTTCAAAACCTGGGCCTGTATACCTCCCTCTGCAACTGGATCCTCGACTTCCTTATTGGGAGACCATAGTCAATGCAGATCGGTAATAACATCTCCTCCTCACTGACAATCAACAGGCGCACCTCAAGGATGTGTGTTTAACCCACTGCTCTACTCTCTCTACACTCATGACTATGTGGCTAGGCACAGCTCAAATGCCATCAATAAGTTTGCCGATGACACCACTGTTGTTGACAGAATCACAGATGGCGATGAGGAGGTGTACAGGAGTGAGAGACATCAGCTGGTTGAGTGGTGTCACAACAATCTCGCACTTAATGTCAGCAAGACCAAGGAATTGATTGTGGAGTTCAGGAAGGGGAAGTGGGGAGAACACACACCAGTCCTCATTGAGGGGTCAGCGGTGGAAAGGTTGAGTAGCTTCAATTTCCTGCACGTCAACATCTCAGAGGATCTATCCTGGGCCCAACACATTGATGCAATCACGAAGAAGGCACGCCAGCAGCTCTACTTCATTAGGAGTTTGAGGAGATTTGGTACGTCATCAAAGACCTTTGCAAATTTCTGCAGATGTATGGTAGAGAGCATTCTGACAGGTTGCATCACTGCCTGGTATGGAGGCTCCAATGCACAGGATCGCAAGAGGCTGCAGAGGGTTGTAGACTCAGCCAGCTCCATCACGGGCACAACCCTCCCTGCCATCGAGGACATCTTCAAGAGGCGGTGCCTCAAGAAGGCGGCATCCATATTAAGGACCCTAACCACCAGAGACGTGCCTTTTTCACATTACTACCATCGGGGAGGAGGTACAGGAGCCTGAAGAGCCACACTCGATGTTTCAGGAACAGCTTCTTCCCCACCGTCATCAGATTTCTGATCAGTCCATGAACACTACCTCGTTATTCCTCTTCTGCACTGTTTATTTATTTTTGTAACTTATACTAATTTTTATGTCTTTATGTCTTGCACTGTACTGCTGCCACAAAACAACAAGTTTCACAACAAGAAACAAAGGACCGCAGATGCTGGAATCTAGTTGAAAAAACAACAAGATGCTGGAGGAACTCAGCAGCCCAGGCAGCATCCGTAGTGAGAAACAGATAGTCAATTCCTGCATTTCTGCTCTCACCCCCACCCCTCCCAGATCCAACAGGGATAGGGTCCCCCTTGTCCTCACATTTCATCCTACCAGCCTAAGTGCCCAACACATCATTCCTTGCCACTTCTGCCATCTCCAATGGGACCCCACCACCAAGCATATCTTCCCCTCCCCACCCCTTTCTGCCTTTTGCAGGGACCGCGCTCTCTGCGACTCCCTAGTTCACTCCTCCCTCCCAACCCATCCCGCTCCCATCCTGGGGACTTTCCACTGTTCCCACCATAAGTGTAACACCTGCCCCTACACCACCCCCATCACCCCCATTCAGGGACCCAAACAGTCCTTTCAGGTGAGACAGAGACTCACCTGCACCTCCCTTAATATCATCTACTGCATTCGGTGCTCCAAGTGTGGCCTCCTCTACATTGGTGAGACCAAATGCAGATTAGGTGACTGTTTCGTAGAACACCTACGCTCTGTCCGTAACGGCAATCTGCACCTCTCCGTTGCCACTCACTTCAACTCCCGCTCCCACACTATCACTGATATGTCAGTCCTCGGTCTCCTCCACTGTCAGGAGAAGTCCAAGCACAAACTGAAAGAACAGTATCTCATTTTTGGTCTTGGGACCTTACGGCCTAATGGCATGAACATTAAATTCTCGCACTTTAAGTAAATCCAACAACCACCCCACTTCCCCTACCCCCAACCATGCCCCTTTCCTAGCCCATCTCTTTTTTTACCTCTCCCCTCCTCCCCCGCACCTGCCTATCACCATCTCTTACCTGCATCTACCCATCACCACCTTGTGCCCACTCTGCCTCCCCTCTTTTGTCCACCTATCACTGCTCTGTATTTCCCCCCTATATATATTGGGCTTCCTCTTTTCCCATCTTCAGTCTTGAAGATGGGTCCCGAAATGTTGACCATCTGTTTTTCTCCACGGATGCTGCCTGGCCTGCTGAGTTCCTCCAGCATCTTGTTGTTTTTTTCAATAAATTTCATGACATTTTTCAGTGATAATAAACCTGATTCTGATCATCATCCAAATACTTTCATTTGGTTCTATTTGATTCATGGAGTTTCAATTCCCCGTCGAGCTGAGAATCCACGGAAAATATTGTCAGTGAGGCAGCCCTGTTTATGTTTTGACCTTAAGTCTCATTCACAATCATATTGTTTGTTGGAATAGATTTCTACTGCAATCTTCTAGTCGTATCTGGACATGAAATAAATTTGCTGGCAGTGGCTCCATGTGCCAGGCAACCACTACAAACAACAATAACAAAGGGGTGATTGTTACTCAATGTTGTGGAAGCTCAGGAGAAAGTGTGGTGTGAAGATAGGGGCTGTGCCTTTTGAATTGGATGGATTGGAATTCGGCTGGTGATAACAAGCACCAAGCACAATCTCAAAAGATCATAAAATTAACCATTAATGAAACCTAAATAGACATTTAAAATAAGCAAGAAGGTCAATCTGTAAAAATATTTCAATTGATTTTCAAAATGACCGTATTTCAAATGGGGGTGGAGAAAGTGCTAGAGTTGTTGCCACATTTATTGTAAATGCTTAATAACTTCAGAAACAATGCCAAAAATCAAATCTTCCTGAATCGGAATGCCCCCAGACCTAAAAAAAACCTTTCCAGCAGAAATGTTTAAATCTAGTGCTGACAAAATGACAAGCTTGTGTATGAAAGACCTACCCCTGATGGCCTTCAGCAGTTGAGGTATTGAGTATAGGAGCTGGGAAGTTATATTGCAGTTATACAAGACGTTAGTGAGGCCGCACTTGGAGTATCGTGTCCAGTTTTGGTCACCCTGTTATAGGAAAGATGGTATTAAACTAGAAAGGGTGCAGAAAAGACTTACCAGGATGTTGCCTGGACTTGGGGGCCTGAGCTACAAGGGGAGGTTGCATAGACTAGGACTTAATCCTTGGACTGTAGGAGATTGAGGGGTGACCTGATGCAGGTATACAAGATCATAAGGGGCATTGACAGGGCGAAGGCATATCATCTTTTTCCCAGGGAGGGGGTGCTAAAAAGAATAGGGCGTAGGTTTAAGATCAGAAGTGAGAGATTTAAACAGGACATCAGGGGCAGCTTCTTCGCGCAAAGGGTGGTGTGTATTTGGAATGACCTGTCAGAAATGGTGGTTGAGGCGGGCACATTAGCAAAGTTTAAAAGCCATCTCGATAAGTACATGGACAGGACAGGTTTAGAGGGCTAGGGGCCAAATGTGGGCAGATAGGACTGGCTCACCGGGCAACACGATCAGCATGGACGAGAAGGGCCAAAGGGCCTGTTTCCATGGCTGTACTACTCCCCCAGCCTCCCCTCCAAAGATTCATATGAGTCATGGAGAGATACAGCATGGATATAGGCTCTTTGTCCCACTGAGTCCTCATTCACCACAAAATACCCTCCACCAGCTAATACAGTTGATGCATAACTAAGAATACTTCTCATTAAATGCACACAATGCTGGCTGCATACTTGCTTGCTATCCAGAAGTGAAGTATGCCAGACAATTAATGTGTTTTGACAGTTGCATCCAACATATAAGCTTTACTGGTTCTGCAACATTACTGTCAACACACAGCTCATTAAAGAATATACTTCATTGTCTTCTTCTACTTACCACAAGATCACAAGACAAGGGAGCAGAAGCAGGCCATTCGGCCCATCGAGTCTGCTCCAAGGAAAGTGAAATAGAAATGAGAAATGGGGAATGGGGGAAGAAGAAGAAAAAAAAGAAAAAAGAAAAAAAAAACTATTCTAATCCCAATTTCCAGCCTTATCCCCATATCCCTTGATATCCTGACTATTTAGATATCTATCTATCTCCTCCCTGAACACCCCCACTGATCTGACCTCCACTGCTGTACGTGGCAAGGAGTTCCACAAATTCACCACCCTCTGGCTAAAGAAATTTTTCCTCATCTCTGTTTTGAAACTGTACCCTCTAATTCTAAGATTGTGCCCTCTGGTCCTGGACTCACCCACCAAGGGAAACAGCCTAGCCACATTTACTCTGTCCTTTCCTATCAATATTTTAAATGTCGCTATGAGGTCCCCTCTCATTCTTCTGTACTCCAGCGAGTACAGTCCAAGAGCCGACAAACGCTCCTCATACGTAAGCCCTTTCATTCCTGGAATCATCCTCGTAAATCTCCTCTGAACCCTCTCCAACGTCAACACATCCTTCCTAAGATGTGGGGCCCAAAATGGCACACAATATTCCAAATGAGGCCTCACTAGTGCCCCGTAGAGCCTCATCAACACTTCCTTACTTTTATACACTATACCTCTTGAAATGAATGCCAACATAGCATTCGCTTTCTTTACCACCGATCCGACCTGGTGGTTAACCTTTAAGGTATCCTGCACGAGTACCCCCAAGTCCCTTTGTACTTCTGTGCTTTGGATTTTCTCTCCTCCTAGATAATAATCTGCCCGCTTATTTCTGCTTCCAAAGTGTACAACTGCACATTTCCCTACATTGAATCTCATCTGCCATTTCCTTGCCCATTCTCCTAAACTGTCTAGGTCCCTCTGCAACCTTCCTATCTCTTCAATACTCCCTACTCCTCCCCCTATCTTGGTGTCATCCGCAAACTTAGCCACAAAACCATTTATTCCATCACCCAAATCGTTAATGTACAAGGTAAAAAGGAGCTGTCCCAACACCGACCCCTGCGGCACACCACTAGTAACCGGTAACCAACCAGAACGAGATCCTTTTATTTCCGCTCTTTGCTTCCTGTCAACCAGCCAATGCTCCACCCATTCTGTTATCCTACCCGTAATTCCATGACCTCTCATCTTATTAATCAGTCTCCTGTGAGGCACCTTATCAAAGGCCTTTTGAAAGTCTAAATACACAACATCTACCACCTCTCCCTTATCCACCTTACCTGTGATTTCTTCAAAAAACTCCAATAGGTTGGTCAGGCAGGATCTTCCCTTCACAAAACCATGTTGGCTTGGACCTATCCTGCCCTGCGCCTCTAGGTATTCCTTATATATTGACTTTAATTGCAAGAGTATTTGAGTGCAACTTACTGCCCTAGTAAGACCACAGCTGGAATACTGTGTGGAGGTCTGATCTCATTATATAAGGAAGGAGGTAGTTGCAATAAAGGGTGTGCAATAAAGGTTCTCCAGGTTAATTCCCAGGTTTGGGGAAGGTCCTGCAATTAACTGGACTGGGCCTTATTATCTTGAGTTCAGAAGAATGTGGGTTAATTTCATTGAAGTGCACAAAATTCTTATGAGACACAGCAGAGAGGATGGAGGGATGATGTTTCCCCAAACAGGTATCTAGAATTAAAGGGCACAGTCTCAGATTAAGCGGTCGGCTGTTCAGGACTGAGATGAGAAGAAGTTTCTTCACCCCGAAGACAGTGAATTTTTGGAATTCCCTATGCCAGAGGCTGCAATCACTGCATATGTTCAAGACATAAGTTGATAGATGTTTTATTTCATATTAAAAGAATCATAGGGTATGGGATTAGTGCAGAGGTAAGGAGTTCAGCGTTGACCTTATTGAAGCAGAGCTGAGGGGCTAATTGGCCTATCCCTGCTTCTATTTCTTATTGTGTGGTCAATAGACGGAAAGGCTAAACCTTTCAGATATTTCTTGGCACATTTTATCTCGAAGTTTCTAAAGTTATGAGAGGCATAGATAGTGTAGGTACTTAGCGCCTTTCTCCCAGGGTGGAAATGCCAAACGTAAGATGGCATAGATTTAAGGTGAATGAGGGAAAGTTTAAGGGAGATGCGCAAGGTAAGTATTTTTTTTACACAGGGAGTGGTTGGTACCTGGAATGGGCTGCCAGGGGAGGTGGTAGAAGCAGGTACAATAGCAATGCTTAAGAGGCATTTAGAGAGACACATGAACAGGCAAGGAGTGGAGAGATATGGACCATGTGCAGGCAGCTGGGATTAGTTTAGGTTGGCCTCGTGGTTGGAGCAAATATGGTGGGCTTATTCCTGTGCTGTACTGTTATATGTTCCCTGTCCATTCTGGGGTCCAGCCAGAAATAGTCACGTTGTTGTCCCATCTAACCTAAACCAGGTCTCCTAGGAAACCAACATTGATGTAGATCCTTAAAATCAAGCAGACACAAAACACTTCTCAATATGTGGGGAAACAGTTTCATGTAATTGTAGTGATATCAAGCAACATCTCCCTTCCCCCACCCCGTCACACAATGAGAACTCTGAACTTGGCGAGCTGGTCCAAAGGTGGGGCAAAATGAAATACAAGCTTCTGAAAGTATCACCAACAATCTTCATTTGCCGAGCTTACTGATGACGTTTAATTAATCATTTCAGTGTGCAGGATAGTAAAGGCATTTTCTTTAATTGAAAGGACCAAGTCTTACCTTCTGCTAACTTCGAGGAAAAAATGTTAAGGTCAAGTGGGCTATATCTATGTTCCATGTGCCTCAATGGGCAGGGGGCTTCATTTGGTTTATCCTTTTGTACCATGTTTAGTTGGCACTGCACATAATTCAAAGGCAGTATGGAATTGGGAGTAAGGTATTGTGATACGACTTCAAATCACACCAGATCACAAGCTATAACCAGCAATCCCTATGGCTTTGGATGAAACTTTGCCTGTTCCAACTTGTTAAAAAAATCCTAACACTTTTATCTTAATTCTGACTGAGTTAGAATTTTTATTTGTTAAAACTTGAATCACAAATTTTTTCACAAAGCTTAACTACAGTATGTACAAAACAAAATGAGGTTTCCATGCAGAATATCTCAGATTTCCTGTCTGATCCGTAGAGCCATTTAAGGGTTCCACATTCTACTGAGAGCACCTTAGGCAACACCAGCATTCAATTTTCCAAGGTGGCCAACAGTTCTTCCCTCTCTATGACCATCATCACACGTACTAAGAATCCTGACTTCTGTCTGGATACAGGAAATGATCTGATCCATAAACCTTTCTGATGAACTTTGTTAGGAATCATAACACCACCCAAGTTCTCTGAACACAACAATACCTGTGGCCCAATACCTTAACCTAAATTTAATGGTAAAGTTACTGAACATGCATTTCTCTGCACAACCCTAATTCCATTGAAGAATTTAGTTGAAATTTCTTTACCCAAAGAATGGTGAGATGTGGAACTCACTACCACAGAGCCTTTTTGAAGCAAATGGTTTAGATGCATCTAAGGGTACAAGCATATGAGGGAGAAGGGAATAGACAGATTTAGCTGAGGAAAGATGAGTAAAATGTAAATGCTGGCATGGACTGATTGGGTCAAATACCCTGTTTCTGTTCCATATATCCTATGGAATCTTTTCCAACATTCTTTTTACATGGGACAACTCAGTGCTAATCTCTCTGAGGTTTGTGTATCAAAGATTCTTACGCACCAGAACCTGAGTGAAGAATAAACAAATATATTCACAAATCTCCACTGGAGCTGGCAAATGGAGTTTCTTCTTTTCTGCCTGGATCTAATTTAAGCTGACCATGAGAATGTGGAGCTCTATAAGCCCACCTGGTCACTAAAGATGGTAACCTCCTCAACTCTAGAGTATTATATACGAGAATTTAATCCACCAATGAACGCAAGCTCCTGTGCCATGAAGTTTTATTTCTATTTTAGGGCAACAGCAAAATAATTTACTGGACTAGTGCCCAGCAATGTCCATATCCCGTGAAAAAGAAAAAAAATATTAATTTGATTTTCTCTTCAGTTCTGATGAAAGATCATTGACTTGAAACTGGTTTTCTTTCTTTCCCTCTCCCTAACGTGCTGAGTGACCTGAATATTTTCAGTATTCTGTGTTTATGTCCACATTTCCAGCAACTGCTTTTCAAGTCTTTTGTTCTATACTTAATTAGTTTTTTACTCTTCATTGTGATGAGGGAAAGAGTCCCACAACTTCTGGTATTTCTATACTGAGTCCATAGAAAGGTTGTTATAAGGACTAATGTTTGATTAGCAAATTAGTTGAGCCTGCTGCTGTTTCCAGCTGAATTCCATGACTGCGTACTCTTTCAGTATTTTGCAGTTCGCAGTAGTTTCCAACCCATTATGTTATTCCATTGATAAATTCAATTCAGCACAGAAGACCAATTAAATTAAGAAAGCCTGACTGGTTTCCACAGTTAAATTGGACCAAATTATTCACTGCAACTACCGTCCATTCACCATCCACAGTTCAGAGCACCTTCAAGCTAAGCTTGGAATTACAGAACGCTCTGGAGGGCAGACAACAGCACGTCTGATTTCCCACTTCACTTCTGTGTTTGGCAGACACTCCAGAGCGTCTGGGCTGAGGAACTCGATGCACTACATGTCCAGGCCCTCAGCTTTACATCAGCCATGGCTGGGCATAATGGGACCACCAATTTCCCTTAAAAGGGTAATTTTAACTACGCTTTTGCTTATTTTTCCTTATTTCATTTGATATTTATACTTTAATTAACAGTAGCATAATTTACTTTTAACTTTATATTCATTTTAAGTTTTTTTATATCAATTTCAGCTGTTTTTAAATACTTGCGATTATTAGAGATATCTTGAAGTGAAAGAAGCCTTTGATGAAAGTGAGCTATCAGAGGCTATCAGGGTGGTGCTGGGGGTGGAGCCTCAGGTTCCACCACCCGAGGCCTGGCTGCCACTTGTGGCCCACGACACCTTACGGGACAGCTGACTGAAGGCCTCTGGTGCAGCACATCTTGTGGCCCCTTAGCAGGGGAGAAGTCAGGGTTAAGCACAAAGATAAGTGTAGACAACAGGTCGAATCAATCTGGCCCATTATCAATATTTTCTTCTTTTATTAGTTCATGCAACGTGGACATCTCAAGCAATGCCAGCATTTATTGTTCCTCCCCTGAATCAGTTGCCCCTGAACTTATTGTATTGATTGGCAATTTCAGTTGGTAGTTAGTGGGTCTGCAGTCAAAAGTGTGAAGTGGTACACTCTGGGAGATCGAATTTGAAGGCAGAATACAAGGTTAATGGCAGGACTCTTAGCAGTGTGGAGGAACAGAGGGATCTAGAGGTCCGCATCCATAGATCCCTCAAGGTTGCTGCACAGGTCGATAGGATTGTTAAGAAGGTGTATGGTGTGTTGGCCTTCAGTAGTCGGGGTATTGAGTTCAAGAATTGCAAGGTGATGTCACAGCTCAATAGAACTCTAGTTAGACCACACTTGGGAGTATTGCGTTCAGTTCTAATTGCCTCATTATAGGAAGGATGTGGAAGCTTTAGAGAGGGTGCAGAGGAGATTCACCAGGATGCTGCCTGGATTGGAGAACATGCCTTATGAGGATAGGCTGAGTGAGCTAGGGCTTTTCTCTTTGGAGACAAGGAGGATGAGAGGTGACTTGATAGAGGTGTACAAGATGAGAGGAGGCATAGATCGAGTGGACAGTCAGAGACTTTTTCCCAGGGTGAAAATGTCTAACATGAGGGGGCATAAATTTAAGGCGATTGGAGGAAGATATAAAGGGATGTCAGGGGTAAGTTTTTTTTTACACAGAGAGTGGTGGGTGTGTAGAATGCACTGCTGGCAGAGGTTGTGGGGACAGATACATTAGGGATATTTAAGAGACTCTTAGACACATGAATGATAGAGAAATGGAGGGCTATGTGGGAGGGAAGGATTAGATAGATATTAGAGCAGGATAAAATGTCAGCACAACATTGTGGGCCGAAGGGCCTGTACTGTGCTGTAGTGTTCCATCTTCTTTGTTCTATACAGGCCAGATCAAGTAAAGGTGGCAGACTTCCTTGTCTAAAGAATATTGGTAAAACATATAGGTTTTTAAGACAGAGCAATGGCTCATGGTTCCACTGACAACTCCTCAGCCAATGAAATGGCCCATGGTGGCACACGCAGCAAGACCTCGACAAATGGCACCCAGCCACAAGCTGATAAATTGAAAGCAAATTGCAAGTAACATTCGTGCCACAAAAATGCCAGGCAATGACCATCTCCAGTAAAGGCATTACCATGGTCAAGCATGCCACATGGACATTTTGTGGGTTGCCATAGTAATTCAACTGGACCAACCTCATAAATACCATGTGACTGCAAGAGCTGGTCAATGGTTGGGTATCCTGCAGTGAATGATTCACCTCCTGACACTCCAAAGCTTTTCCACCATATACAAGGCATGAGGAATCAGTCTCCAGTCAAAAAGCTAAACACTATTCGGGGCAGAACAGAGACAACTGGAAATTCTGCAGATGCTAGAATCTGGAGCAATACACAAAAAGTGCTGGAGGAACTCAGCAGGTCAGGCAGCATCCTTGGAGGGAAATAAACAGTTGACGTTTCAGGCCGAGACCCTTCATCAGGACTGGAAAGGAAGAGGGCAGAAGCCAGAATAAGAAGGTGGGGGGAGGGGGAGGGGGAGGAGCACACGCAGGCAGGGGATAGGCGAGTCCAGGTGAGGGGGGAAGGTAGGTGGGTGGGGGAGGGGGGGAAGATGTAATAAACTGAGAGGTGGTAGTTAGAAGAGGAAAGGGCTGAAGAAGAAGGAATCCGGTAGGAGAGGGCAGTGGGCCATGGAATAAAGAATGGAGGAGGGGAGGAGAGGAGGTGGGCAGGTCATAAAGGTGGGGGAAGGGAGCCACAGGAATAAGGGAAGAAAAAGTTGGGGGGGGGGAGAAAAAGAAGGGGTGGGGTTACCGAAAGTTAGAGAAATCGATGTTGAGGCCATCAGGTTGGAGAATCCCAAGGCGGAATATGAGGGATTGTTCCTCCAACCTGCACCTGGCCTCAACGTGGCAGTAGAGGAGGCCGCAGATAGACATGTCAGTGTGGGAGTGGGATGTGGAATTAAACAGCTTGCTTGATTGGTCACCTCATGCACCTCCATAAACATTCACTCCCTCCACCACAAGTGAACCATCCATAAAATGCACTGCAGTTACTAATCCACAGCATTTCCCAACCCACCTCCTCTACCACCAAGAAGGACAAGGGCAGAAGATGCATGGGAGCAGCACCCTGATGGTTCCCCTCCTGCATTTGACTTGGAAATGTCTCAGTGTTCTGGGTCTAAACCTTGGAACTCCCTCCCCAACGGCGCTTCAACCAAAAGATTGCAGCTATTCACACAACCTGAACAATGAAAAACATAAGAGGAAAGGATGCTGCCTGGTCTGCTCAGTATTTCCAATATTTTCCCATTTTATTTCACATTTCCTGCATCTACACCATTTTTCTTTTGTTTTATCGTGAAAATTCTGCTGTGGGGGAATTCCAAAAGCATCCTACTGCCAACCAAGCCACCTGTGTACACCAATGACTCATGAGAGAAACAGTGTAAATAAAAGATCTTACTTACTAACCCAATCATCACTTAAGCAATTGAGATGAAGATGCAGATCTTGCTTCATCTGAAGGTCTCTTGTGTAGATACTGAAAACAGACTAGTAAATAATAAGTATGTTAAAAACTTGAACACATTGCTGAAAATCTTCTAGTTTCTTACAGTGTATCATATCAATATAATATTTCATTGCACTAATGATTTATTTATATTGATCCTTACCTTAAAAAATAAAATTTGAAATGTGAAGGCTCCCGCTGCTAGTTGTTGTGCTAACTCTGTGTTGATTTATTAATGAATAGTGCTTGAAAAGTTTGGTTTTGAACTAAAAAGAACACCTCAAGAGGTTTTCCTAGAAAACAGGTTTTCTAATCACCTTTGCCACAGGCTGGCTATATATGTGTAACCCATACAGAAGTTATATTTTCACTCATTTTGTTTTAAGAATGCCAGCTGTAGCTTTTGAAATGTTTATCTAGATAACTGATCAATCCCATTGGATATGGGAGGTGCCGGTCAGTAATATGACGGTCGTGACACTGACTGGAAGTGTAAAAGAGCAGTTAGGAAAAGTTTTCCAGAGCACTAACTAAGGTAAAGCTGTAATTATCATTTGGATTTCAATTTTACTTTTTTATTACCACACAGGCCTATCAAATCCACGCCAGCTTCCAGCAAAGCATTATCATTGGTCCCATTTCCCTTTCTCATTTTCTAACAAGTTATTCTCTCTCTTTCACATGCTCATCAACTTCCTTTCAATTCTTTTTTTCCCAGTAATCTACACAAAAGGGTACTTTACACTAACCAATTAACTTGCCAGCGCAACTTGGGATTTGGGAGGAAACTGAAGCAATCCCGGGAAAACCCATGTAGTCACAGAGAGAACATGCAAATTCCACACAGTCTCACGCAAGCCTAGAATGAACCCTGGACTCCGGAGTAACGCAGGAGCTGTGTCACCACTGCGCCGCCTATTGAAATTTAGTTGTTCTTAATAGGGACTGGAAGTTGATGGTTCCTGAGTAAAGTTTTCTTCTTCAAAATTGTAAACATCTGGTATAAATTGATAATTCCCTGAGGTGAAAAAAAACAAAACAAAAATCAAGCATTTTCTCCAAAGACTAAAATTTGGGCAAAGGATTAGGAAGTTACTGCCTTCCAACAAAATAATCACCAGGACTGCAGTAATTACCTCCGGAAAGTAGAATATGGACAAAAATTCTCTCTTCTCAGCAACACCAAGCAACCCATGAATGAACTTTCCAGGGGACATGAAAAGGCCTTGGTGAGTAGGGTTAAGGAAAATCCTAAGGCTTTTTACTCGTACGTGAAGAGCAGAAGGATGACGAAAGTAAAGGTAGGACCGATTAGAGATGAAGGTGGGAAGCTGTGCCTGGAAGCTGTGGAAGTGGGTGAGGTTCTCAATGAATACTTCTCTTCAGTATTCACCAAGGAGAGGGGCCTTGATGACGCAGAGGACAGTGTTGGTAAGGTGAATGTTCTAGGACAAGTAGATATCAAGAGAGAGGATGTGTTGGAGCTGTTAGAAAATATTAGGACAGATAAGTCCCGGGGCCTGACAGGATATTCCCCAGGCTGCTCCGCAAGGTGAGGGAGGAGATTGCTGAACCGTTGGCTAGGATCTTTGAGTCCTCGTTGTCCATAGGAATGGTACCGGAGGATTGGAGGGTGGCAAGTGTTGTCCCCTTATTCAAAAAAAGGTAGTAGGGATAGTCCAGGGAATTACAGACCAGTGAGCCTTGCGTCTGTGGTGGGCAAGCTGTTGGAAAGGATTCTTAGAGATAGGATCTATGAGCATTTAGAGAATCATGGACTGATTAGGGACAGCCAGCATGGATTTGTGAAGGGAAGATCATGTCTCACAAGCCTGATAGGATTCTTTGAGGAGGTGACCAGGAAGATTGATGAGGGTAGTGTAGTAGATGTGGTCTACATGGATTTTAGTAAGGCATTTGACAAGGTTCCACATGGTAGGCTTCTTCAGAAGGTCAGAGGGCACAGGATCCAGGGAGGCTTGGGTGAGTGGATTCAGAATTGGCTTGCCTGTAGAAAGCAGAGGGTTGTGGTGGAGGGGGTGCTTTCAGATTGGAGGGCTGTGACTAGTGGTATCCCACAAGGGTCGGTTCTGGGACCTCTCCTTTTTGTGATATTTGTTAATGACTTGGGTGAGGGGGTAGAAGGATGGGTTGGCAAGTTTGCAGACAACACAAAGGTCAGAGGTGTTGTGGATAATGTGGAGGACTGTAGGAGATTGCAGAGGGATATTGATAGGATGCAGAGCTGGGCTGAGAAGTGGCAGATGGAGTTCAATCTGGAGAAGTGTGAGGTGGTACACTTTGGAAGGACAAACTCCAAGGTAGAGTACAAGGTTAATGGCAGGATTCAGGGTAGTGTGGAGGAGCAGAGGGATTTAGGGGTTCATATCCAAAGATCACTGAAAGTTGCCTCGCAGGTGGATAGGGTAGTTAAGAAAGCTTATGGGATGTTAGCTTTCATAAGTCAGGGGATCGAGTTTAAGAGCCGCGAGGCAATGATGCAGCTCTACAAAACTCTGGTTAGACCACACTTGGAGTACTGTGTCCAGTTCTGGCCGCCTCATTATAGGAAGGATGTGGAAGTGTTGGAAAGGGTGCAGAGGAGATTTACCAGGACGCTGCCTGGTTTGGAGTATGGATTATGAGGAGAGACTAAGAGAGCTAGGGCTTTACTCTTTGCAGAGGAGGATGAGGGGAGACATGATAGAGGTGTACAAAATATTAAGAGGAATAGATAGAGTAGAGAGCCAGCGCCTCTTTCCCAGGGCACCAATGCTCACTACAAGAGGGCATGGCTTTAAAGTAATGGGTGGGAAGTTCAAGGGAGATATCAGAGGGAGGTTTTTCACCCAGAGAGTGGTTGGTGCATGGAATGCGCTGCTTGGGGTAGTGGTAGAGGCAGGTACACTGGTCAAGTTCAAGAGATTGTTAGATAAGCCTATGGAGGAATTTAAAATAGGGGGATAAGTGGGAGGGAGGGGTTAGATAGTCTTAAGTGAGGTTTAAAGGTCAGCACAACATGGTGGGCTGAAGGGCCTGTATTGTTCTATGGTTCTATGGGAAAAGAGGAGAATGTATTTTTATTTCAAAGTTAACTTGAGAGCATTCACAAAATTGCCAATCTTTCCTTTCCCGTCCATTCGAAAGGGACTCTTAAACTTTCTGATGTGTTGGTGCCTGTACTTTCAGGCTGTTGTTTTTTAGCTACCATGGATTTCTGCAAATTCCTGTAACCTCTGTTTGTTTTAATCTCTTTTGCAATAACTTGGAAAACACATAAAAGGCAATAACAAGAATTGTTGGAACAAAGTAATGCTACCAGTTAGAACTGCTGAAAGTGGTTATTAATTCAGTACTTGAATTTGTTTTACTGAAATCTGATAACAGCAACGTAGGAATTATTTCACAGTAAACACGTTATTATTAACTTCTTATAAAGTGCTATGTCAAAGGCTTTATTATTTCATCTAAGGTTGGATGTCACTCCATTAATCAGTTTTCTACTCATAAGCAGTTTGAATTATATCAGTATTCAGACCTTCCAAGTCAAACCTGAACAACTGTTGTTAATGAAGGAGTCAGATTTAAAAGGCAGCATTAGGAAAGAACCAAGAAATCCAGAGTGACTTACAATCTAGATTCCACTGCCCAAAGGGATGCTGGAAACAGATTTAATTAATACTTTCCAAAATATAAAAGAGTTTTGAAAAGAAAAGATTTTCTGGATTGCTGGGAAAGAGTACGGGAGTGCGATTAAGCGGATTGCTCTTTCAAAAAGCCAGCAAAGACATGACAATAGTCTCTGTGTATGCTGCATTTTTCAATGGTCCAATGATATAGAAGAACTGGGGGGTAAAAATCTGTCATTGGTCACATGCATTAAAGAGGTAAAATCAGTACATGAGTGCTGTACTGATTTTAAATTTAGTTCCGTTAGAGTCAGCAGAACTAAATTTGGGAAGTGGAATTTTTTTTATTTATTAGCAAAAGGTAGTTTAGTAGGTGGGATTAGTATAGATGGGTACTTCATGGGTGCATGGACATATTGGGCCTAATGGGCTGTCCCTGTGCTGTATGACTCTTTGGCTCCAGGACTCCAAGTCTGGATGTCACTTACACTACCTTTATTTATTGTCCAACCATAAATGCCACTGAATTCAAGAGGCAGCTAGGAGTCAACCACATTGATGGATCTGGATCACGGATAAACCTTAAGTAACAGGGCAAACGTGAGATAACTGAACCAAGTGTTGTGATTCCTGTCACCACACCCCTAAAGTGGCGTCAGCAGCTTCAGCGTCATTTCCTCAAAGCCTTCCATTCCCTGATGTTTCAAAAAGTTATCTAGTTCCTCTTTAAAGACCTCCAATCAACTAGCCTCCAGAGCTCCCTTGGGTAGAAAAACTCCAAATACTCCATAACTTTCTAGAACCGTTAAAGCTGAGATTCTCGATGCAAGCATCATTAAACCACCACTTTCTTCCTGGTTAAAGAAAAAAATATGAAAAAAGTTGTAATATACAGGAAAAATGCATTCATCTTCTGGAGGCATTGCATCTTAGATGGAACTATCTTGTGATTATCCTTCAAGCTCTACACTGCACTCTTACATTAGTGTTAAGTGTGAGCTTGTCTTCACTTGTAGAATGTAGATAGCTGAGTTTTAACTCAAGAGCCTAGAAATTAGATTAATTATCAACCACTTTTGGACGTAAAAGCAATTGAACATTGCTTGATTGTTGGCCTGGAACATGTCTGTAAAACCAAATTAAATTCGAAATAAAAAATACTCAATTCTGTAAACACTCGGCAGGTCAGGCAGCATCTATGGAGAAAAAGAAACAAAATTAAGGTTTCAGGTTAAAGACCCTTCGACAGAACTGGGAAAGAGAGAAAGCAAGACAGTTTCAATTTGCAATTTAAGATGCAGCTATATAGGTCCCTGGTCAGACCCCACTTGGAGTATTGTGCTCAGTTCTGGTCGCCTCACTACAGGAAAGATGTGGAAGCCATAGAGAGGGTACAGAGGGGATTTACAAGGATGCTGCCTGGAATGCGGAGCATGCCTTATGAAAGCAGGCTGAGGGAACTCGGCCTTTTCTCCTTGGAGAGACAGAGGATGAGGGGGGGTCCTGATAGAGGTGTATAAGATGATGAGAGGTATTGATTGGGTAGATAGTCAGAGGCTTTTCCCCAGGGCTGAAATGGTGGCCACAAGAGGACATAGGTTTAAGGTGCTGGGGAATAGATATAGAGGAGATGTCAGGGGTAAGTTTTTTACTCAGAGAGTGGTGAGTGCGTGGAATGGGCTGCCGGAAACGGTGGTGGAAGCAGATACAATAGGGTCTTTCAAGAGACTGTTAGATAGGTACATGGAGCTGAATAAAGTAGAGGGCTATGGGTAGGGACATGTTCGGCACAGCTTTGTGGGCCGAAGGGCCTGAACAGTGCTGTAGTTTTTCTATGTTTCTATGCAACTTAAAACTAACTTTTTTCTCTCTTTCCTAATTCTGACAAAGAGTCTTCAACCTGAAACCTTAACTCTTCTGCTTCCACAGATGCTGCCTGACCTGCTAAGTAGCTCCCAAAAGTTTGTTTTTATTGTAGATTTCCAGTGGTTGCAGTTTATTGATTGACCTAAACTAGAGCTCAAAAATGTAGCGTACAATCTTTGTCGAACAGTTTTTAAAAAAAAGAGCATTGGGTACATCATGCTGAAATCTTCAATGAGATGAGATTTAAAGGACCTCCATTCTCTTGTCAATGTAACCAAATATCTGCTGAACTCATAGTCCACTGGGCAAGATATTTTCACAATCATTTTTGCTGCTCCCTCACTGTTTGCAATCTTTCAACTTTATAAATCTCAGTGCACATCACAGTGATCCCACATCTCTCTATAGTGTGTGGGCACTCATGGCACTAGAGTCCAGTGGTGGCCACACGCCCACTGCCGATTGCTGTACCCGTGTCTTCCTTCATAATTATGACAGCCTTTTGTGCAGCTCTTCTGTGGTTGTGTCCTTCAAGTTGCAACTTTCCCTGTGCACAACTCGACAAAAGCCACATCATTGGTAAAGAACACTGTGATTCCCATTGAGAAACACACCGGTAATGCATCTTTCAGGGTATGAGGGAGCCTGGGATTGTTTTGAACCTCCTTTTGGATTATTTCATTATTTATTTTAGCTTCCCAAAGGAAGAGATGGAAAAGTAGAGGTGGGTTCAACACGCACCACACTTAAACAGATCTTCATGATTAACTGATGAAACCCAGTTTGTTTGGGAATGAGTTTGTCTTCATTCCTTCTGTCAAGATGCAACACTTCATATTTCTCTGCATTAAGTTTCACCAGCCAGTTGTCCATCATTTCTGCCAGCCTATTCATGCTCTCGTGCAATTAGCCAAGTTAACTGTAAGGTTAGCCTCAGAAAGTCTTTCAAACAACCTTGCTAACGCAGATATGTGATCCTCCCATGTATCATTCCCAGTCACTAAGTCGTCAATGTAGGCATCTGTATGTTTTAACCCATGAATCACTGAATTAATCATTCTTTGAAATGTTGCCGGAGCATTTTTCATTCCAAATGGCAAAACATTGTATTCATACAATGTCTATTTGTCTATCCTCCTGATCACCACATCTCCAGATAAGCAGAAGAACAAAGGACAAAAGAACATCTTGCCACACAGAATGCATTAAGCTCATCCCTTCCCGATGCGCTGAACGTATTCTATGCACGTTTTGAACAGAAGGGGTTTGGAATGTCACCACCCATCCCGACAGCCTCCAATGCACCTGAACCCACAGTCACCGTTGCAGATGTAAGATCAGTTCAGTGAACATACAGAAAACTTCTGGCCTGGATGGTGTCCCTGGCCGTGTCCTCAGATCTTGTGCAGGTCAGCTGGAGGAGGTATTTGCTGACATTTTTAACCTCTCCCTGCTTCAATCTGAGTTTCCCACCTGTTTTAAGAAGACCACTGTCATCCCGGTATCAAAGAAAAACAAGGTAACCTGCCTTAATGACTATCACCTGGTGGCTCTGACATCCACCATCATGAAGTGCTTTGAGACACTGGTCATGGCACGCATCAACTCCAGCCTCCCAAACAATCTCGACCCACTGCAATTTACCTATCCCAAAATAGGTCAATGGTGGATGCCATCTCCCTGGCCCTACACCCATCCCTGGAGCATCTGGACAGTAAAGACACCTACGCTAGACTATTGTTTGTTGACTACAGCTCTGCCTTCAGTACTATAATTCCAAGCAAACTCATCACCAAACTCCAGGACTTGGGATTCAACGCCTCCCAGCTGGATCCTTGACTTCCTGACCAACAGACCACAAGCAGTAAGGACAGGCAGCAACACCTCTGCCACAATTATTCTCAACACTGGTGCCCCATAAGGCTGCATCCTCAGCCCCCTACTCTGCTCCCCATACACTCATGACTGCATGGCCAGATTCTACTCTAACTCCATCTACAAGTATGCAGATGATACCACCGTAATGAGTCACGTCTCAAATAACGATGAGATGGAGTACAGGAAGGAGATAGAGAGCTTAGTGACATGGTGTCATGACAACAACCTTTCCCTCAATGTCAGCAAAACAAAAGAGCTGGTCATTGACTTCAGCAAGGTGGGTGGTGCACATGCTGCTGTCTACATCAACGGTGCTGTGGTTAAGAGGGTTGAGAGCTTCAATTTCCTAGGAGTAACATCACCAATAACCTGTCCTGGTCCAACCACGTAGATGCCATGGCCAAGAAAACTCACCAGTGCCTCTACTTCCTCAGGAGGCTAAAGAAATTTGGCATGTCCCCGTTGACCCTCACCAATTTTTATCGATGCACCATAAAAAGCATCCTATCTGGATGCACCATAGCTTGGTATGGCTACTGCTCTGCCCGGGACCGCAAGAAGCTGAAGAGAGTTGTGGACACAGCTCAGCATATCACGGAAACCAGCCTCCCCTCCATGGAATCTGTATTTACTTCTCACTGCCTCAGTAAAGCAGCCATCATAAACAAAGACCCCACCCACCCTGGACATTCTCTCTTTTCCCCTCTGACTGGGCAGAAGATACAAAAGCCTGAAAGCACATACCACCAGGCTCAAGGACAGCTTCTATTCTACTGTTGCGAGACTATTGAACAGTTCCCTAGTACGATAAAATGGACTCTTGACCTCACAATCTACCTCGTTATGACCTTGCACCTTATTGTCTACCTGCACTGCACTTTCTCTGTAGCTGTTACACTTTACTCTGCATTCTGTATTGTTTTACCTTGTACTACCTCAATGCACTGTGTAATGACTTGACTTGTATCAACGGTATGCAAGACAAGTTTTTTACTGTACCTCTGTACATGTGACAATAATAAACCAATTCCAATATGGTACATTGGGAACAGATAATAGACAAATGTTACAAGCTAAAATGATCAGTGTGAACATACAGACCTTGAATGTATTGGACATCTCTGCATCCATGAGTGCAAGTTTGGCTTCAGAATTTTCCCTAAGAAGGCTCCACAACTCTGCTGACCCAGGGTGACCTGTGTAATAAAACCCAATGTGTTAAGAGGTGGATTTCAGGGATTATGCACAATTATAGTAACATATCAGCTCACGTTTTGTGAATGGAGCAGAGACCCAGTAAACCAGTGCTTGGACATCAATTTACCCGCGTGTCATGTTACAGATCGTTAAATGGTTGCTCCACCAGGCAAGAAGATCATGGGTGATCTTTAACTTCAGTGCCACTTTTCTTCAGTAACCCCATTAATCTTGATTCTCTTAATATCTACATTAATATTCTCTTAATACTACAGCTTCTTCCCCACTGCCATCAGGTTCTTGAACCAACCTGAAAAACCCTAATTCTACCTCAAACTACATTTCCTTCAACTTGCACTAATGTTATGCTTATTTTTGTTTCTTATGTTGTGTAAATTATGTATAATTTATGTTAATTTAAATTCTGTAATTTATGTTGTCTTATTTGTAACTCCAGAAATCTTGATTCTCTGAATATCTGAAAATCTATTGAATTATATTTTAAATATACTCAGTGACTGAGATTCTTCAGCCTCTTGTAAGTAGGAACATAAAAATCAGGATTTCTTTTACTGGGGCACGTGCTGCTGGCAAGACCAGCATTTCTTGCCCATCCCCAAGCATCTGGGAATTGAGTGATGAGCTCACCCATTTCAGAGTTAGGAGTGAATGACTTTGCTCTGGGTATGGAAGCAGAGTACTAAAAACAGGGGAGAGCAACAAACAATCTGCTGGAGGAACTCCGTGGGTCGAGCAGCATCTGTGGGGGGAAAGGAATTGTTGAGGTTTCAGGTCGAAACCCTGCATCAGGACCCTAATCTTCAACGATTCCTTCCCTCCCCCACACACAGATGCTGCTCAACCCGCAGATTGTTTGTTGCTCCAGATTCCAGCATCTGCAGTCTCCCGTGTCTGCATAAAGGACAATGGATTTTCCTAAAGGATAAATATGAACTGGACGGGCTTTTAAAGCAATCCAAAATGTCATATCAACCATTGGACTCTTTAACTAACTAAATTTAAACTCTTTACCTGTTGTTCTGACTATTTGAACCCATTACCAAACAGATACCAAATGTATTATTTTTCATAGCCGCTTACAACATGGAAGGACGCCCATTCAGCCCATCAAACCCATACTGGCTCACAGAGCAATCCACTCCCCCTGTAATTTTCCCTGTAACCTATTCTTCCCACAATCTCATCAACTCCCCTCAGATTCTCCCACTCACTTACATGCTAGGGGCAAGTTACAGTGGATTTTCCAACACCTTTGGGGTGTGGGAGGAAATCGGAGTGACCATTGGAACCCCAATGGAGGCGAGGAGATCGTACAAATTTCGCAGAGGCAGCGCCAGAGGTCAGGATCGAATCCTGATCGCTGGAGCTGCGAGGCAGTAGCTCTGCCAGCTGTGCCACCCATGGATATGTCGTTTAACCATGCTCCTTGGCATGGAACAGAGCATCCAACAACTGGAGCAGAGAGAGATTTTTGTCAGTTTAGTTATACCTCCCACCACCCATTGGATTCTGTTGATGTCAAAAGAACTGAATGTGTGGGAGAACCAGACAGTTGACACTCATTTTTAGAGACAGCACCACAAAGCTCTGATAGTCCCACAATTCTCCAAGAGCATTTCCAATTGCTTATTTTTAATGTGAAAATGTACTTCAAATTTTCTGTAATTTGAAGGTCATGCCCCTGTTTCTGACCAGTTCCGCAGAGGAAATTGTTTCTCCATCTGAACCCCATCAAAGCCATTCAGTCTTTTAAACAGCTTGACTACATTACTGTAAAATCTTCCATTTTCAAGCTAATTGTATCTCCTCATAGTTTAACCTTACAAGTCCTGGAATAATTTTGGTGGATGTATGTCGCATTCCATACTAAGATCAACATATCCCTCCACGGTAGTGCAGCGGTTAGTGTAACGCTATTACAGAGCCAGCGACCCGGGTTCAATTCCCACCGCTGTCTGTAAGGAGTTTCTATGTTCTCCCCGTGTCTGTGTGGGTTTCCTCCGAGTGCTCCGGTTTCCTCCCACGTTCCAAAGATGTACAGGTAAGGAAGTTGTGGGCATACTATGTTGGTGCCAGAAGCGTGGCAACACTTGGGGGCTGCCCCCAGAAAACTCTACGCAAAAGATGCATTTCACTGCGTGTTTCGATGTACATGTGACTAATAAAGGTATCTTATCTTATCCAAAGCAGGGCCCAAAACTGAATAGCAATTCACCAAGAGCCTAATTTGCACCTTTACATTCCAGACTGCTCCAGATTAACATTCCATTGGTTAGGTTTATTGCTTCTTGTAACTGCTTGCTGGATTTCAGGCAGTTACAAGATACAATAACCTTTCCTTTGGTCAAGCAAACATAGGTGCAGATACTTCAGATCTTCTCACTGAGACTGTCCCAGCGAAGTACATTTGTGCATTCATTTCCCACAAAAGTTGCCACAGAAAGTTAAAACTTAACGGCAAGATACTCTTAATGACTTAATAATGGTTAAGGATTGCCAATTACCCTATATGCCAACAAATAAAAATGTGGAATAACCAGAAGATGCTGAAAATGTTCAATGTAGAGAGAAACAGGGTTAACTTTCAGCTTGATGAACAAACAAGATGCTGGAGGAACTCGGCAAGCCAGGCAGCATTTGTTTTTCTCCACAGGATGCTGCCTGGCCTGCTGAGTTCTTCCAGCATCATCGTGTTGCTTTTTCCATCCAGATTCCAGCATCTGCAGTCCTTTATTTCTCCTTCATCTTGATTTTTTAAAATCAGAGAGTGAAGAGGTTTTAAGAGGCACAGAAAGGTAGAAGAACAAAAAGATTTGTGTTAGGGTAGAAGGCAGAATTGTTTACATTACTAAAAGGGGAGACAATACAAGGTGAGAAATGATGGTTATGGGATAAGTAGAAAATCAAACTGCTGGACCAAAGGGGATGTAATTGGCCATTGACCGGAAAGGTTAACTCCATGAAGTTTATGGGATGCATGCAGTATACGTGCTTTGCAAAATAGCTTATAGAGCAAAGTTAGGACCCGATTTTGGGTTCTGGAAACATGGATAGTGCTTATCCACTAGCCCAATGTCTGGAGCAATCCTTCCTTAGTATTAGTGCAATGGGAGAGGGAAATATTTATGGAATATTTAATCCCATCTCAACATATTGTGGCACTACCCCATTTCTTACTGTAGCAGCTCGTAGATTAGCAACATCCCTACATTAATGTTCGAGAGCCAGTTTTTCTAGTTTCCAGTTGCTGGTGCCCTGGCTATTTGACAGGGTGTTTCCTGATATCCTTTGGGTCCTGTTCCAGCCCTTTATAGATCAACACGTCAGGATCCTCCTCTGATTCGTCCAAAAGTTCTAGGACTCATGGCCTCCTGACCTGACGAGGTGAATTTTCTAGGACCATTGCTCCAAATCGCCAGGTGGACAGGATTTTAAAACAGAATCTGTGCACTTCCAGACACCACCGACTTTGCTGCCAATTTTTATTTCTTGCCAAACAGCTTATGCTTTGTAAGTAGCAGTTGTGTGCTATGCCCAAATTACCTCATTATTATGCGACATTATGATTTAAGTGTGGTGGTCATTTGACGCATCATTACTGTACAAACTCTGATCCTCACTTATTACGGATGTGTTAATTTTGCAAGGTATCCCTGCTCTGCACAGCCGTCAACCAAAAGCATGTGAAGAAAAGACCAATTTTTTCTTTTGACAAGACTTGCATTCCCCTTCAGGAGAAAACAAATCTCTGTCATGGTTATGGGGATGATGTGATAACATGAGCTACATGTTTGAGCACATACATGAACATGTTCCTGCATTCAGAAACCACTCTTTAAAGTGGCTTATCCTTGTATTATTGGCAATATCATCTGTGAGGGAATGGGCATTGCACTAAAATTTCACAAAGCAACGATTCTCTACCAACCCCGTACAAAGGTCGACAATGAAATCGTGGAAAATGCAAGCTGTCTTCCATATCTTGGGAGCCACCTTGAATTGGTTTATTATTAGATTTGTTTGTTATTGTCACATAAACCAATATACAGGGGAAAAAACTTCTGTTTGGCATGCCATCCAGACAGATTATGCCATGCATAATTACATCCAGTAGTAAAAAGAAAAACAGAATGCAGAACTTAGTGTTGCAATTACAGAGAAAGTGCAGTGCAGGTAGACAAATAAAGTGCAAGGGCAATGATGAGGTAGATTGGGAGATCAAGAGTTCATCTTTTAGTGTATGAGAGGTCTGTTCAAGAGTCTGATAACAGTGGGATAGAAGCTGCCCTCGAGTCTTGTGGTACATGCCCTCAACCTTTTGCATCTTCTGCCCAATGGGGAGAGGGAAGAAGAGAGAATGTCCAGTGAAATTCACCACTGTCACCATTGTGCCAGCATAGCCTTTAGCCATCTGAGGAAAAGACTGTTTGAGGAGCAACCCTGACACAAAACTCTAGGTCTACTGGACAGTAGTGATGTCTGCCTTCCTGTGTGCTTCAGAAACATGGATTACCTACAGCAGATATCTCAAAGCACTGGAGATACAGCAGCAATGCTGCCTCCACAAAGTCTTCCAATTTGACTGGCAGGATAAGTGGGCCAACACCAGCATTCTCTCCCAGGCCATCATCCCCACCACTCAGACCCTAATTACACTCAGTCAGTTCCATCAGGCAGGCCACATAGTACACTTGCTTGTCATCAAAATTCCCCCAGACAGGCATTTGCCACAAGGTTCCTCATGGCATAAATTTATCCAGAGGACAGAACAAGGATGCTCTACAGCCTCTTTGAAAAAATTGTTACATTCCCACCAATTCCCTGCCCAAGACCACCCAAGATAGAGGAAGTGCATCTGGGATGACACTGTGAAACTTGAGTCTCTTCATTGGGAGCATGTAGGACCCCAGCAAAGAATAACAAAAGACATGCACCACCTCCAAAACAAAACACTGCTCACCCTTTCAAGCATCTCTCATGACAGAGTCTGGGAGTTCAACACTGGCCTCCACCCACCTTAGAACCTGACGATCTGGTGTGGAAGCAAATCATCCTTGATCCCAAGGGACTGCCTGTGGGCCAAACACTGGCAAATGGGACAAGCTTGGATGGACAGTTTGGCCAAAGGGTCTGTTTCCATGCTGTATTCATTCATATGACTCTAAGAGAAGGTTAAAGTTGTGGGCGTTCTATGTTGGCGCCGGAAGAGTGGCGACACTTGCAGGCTGCCCTCAGAACATTCATTTCACTGTGTGTTTCAATGTACATGTGACTAATAAAAGATATCTTATATCTGCTTTCCTTTATTTCTGCTGAGTTCTATTGCGACAGGTTTTAGCAGGAGCCAGCGAGAACATCATGCACCTTTAGTTTCATGTCTGTCTGGATGCTTCTTACCTTTGAAATTATGGTACCTTATTAGGTAGCTCCTTAACAACCATCCTAATCTCACCCACACATTTGAGCAGTGCTTTTATGAAAGATTTTGAAAAGAATAACATGGACAGGTATGGTTCTTTTCACAACCCCAGGTCATCCCAAAGCTCATAGTTTCATTGATAATAGGGAATCTGTTAAGGCAACAAACTCAAAGAGGCCAGCTTGTGAGCTAAATGGTCAGAATGGGGCCAAGTAGCAAAGAAGTCAAAAATTTGTCATGGTAAAAGAGGATAAACTTGCACACAAGTTTTTTTTTACTGTACTCTCATTAAAACACCTGTGTGAATATTTCTGTGCTGTTACAGCTCCACAACATTTCTTCCATTTTATCCAATGCTGTATTTCTTTACAGTAATTTAGAAAGCTGCCTGAATAAAGAACAAATTGACAACCCAAATGCATCTATTTTGATAATTTTCTGTTCTAAATGGTCTGATCTTAGGCAGTTTAAATCAGACATTTCCAAATGAACTCGACAATTTAGCTAACATTTGTGGAGAGGAAACAGTCAACATTTCAGGTCAAGGACTGGAACAATGAGAAAACAAGCATGTTTTAAGTTGTAGGGAAGGGGGAGGATGGAGTGGACAGAGGGAATGTCTATTTATAGGATGCTGACCAATGTTCTTAAGGTACCAATACCAAGACAGGGAGTGGCGCCCGAAGCGTGGCAACACTTGCGGGCTGCCCCCAACACATTCTCAGTAACGCAAAAAGACGCATTTCACTGTGTGTTTCAACGTACATGTGACTAATAAATAAATATCTTAACAAAGGAGGAAAGTAAAACTGAATTAGCCAACAACATCTGGGCAGGCATGGTAGTGTAGTGGTTAACATAATGCTATTAAAGTGCCAGCGACCCGGGTTCAATTCCGGCCACTCTCTGTAAGGAGTTTGTACGTTCTCCCCGTGTCTGCGTGGGCTTCATCCGGGTGCTCCAGTTTCCTCCCACATTCCAAAGATGTACGGGTTAAAAAGTTGTGGGCACGCTATGTTGGCGCTGGAAGCGAGGTGACACTCGCGGGCTGTATTTCACTGTGTGTTTCAATGAACATGTGACTAATGAAGATATATAAAAAAACTGTTGCAGGAAACTGGTCCCTGGAGCTACAATTCATCAAAAGTTCTGTTGTGATGTTAAATGTCTGCATAAAGTTCCGTTCCTCAAGCTACATTGTTGGAACAGCATAGGAGGTCAAAGGCATTGAAATCTGAGAGGCAGTGGGATGGAGAATTAAAATGACAGACATTTGAAGCTTTTTATTACAAGCTTCTACTTGCGTCATTTTAATTGTCCATTCTTACTCTCTCTGTAACCTGAAACACTGACTCTATTGCTCAATCCTCAATATTGCCTGATTTGCTGAGTGATTACAGCATTTTCTGTTTTTGTTTCAGATTTCCAGTACCAACAGTTCTTTGCTTCAAATTACTCTTGTTGTGAACATGAATGTGGAAATTATCTGAGAATTTCTAATGCTCGACATTAGACTGTCCTTAGTACATAATATCCAATACAAATTGATTGGAATTTTGAAATTCTTACATGCTTAATGAATTGGAGTGTATTAGGAGTTAACCAAAAAGGGTCAACTGGAGTTGTGTTGAGTTTTAGAGAACACAATTACTGTTGCTGAAAATTCTAGATTATTTGAGTTGAAGCTGTTTTGCAAAGTGACAGCAGTTAGCAAACTGTCAACAAACTCATAAATGTTTAAAGCACATGTTTAAAGTTTCTCCTCTGCAGATAAACTTCTGGAAAAACTGTGTGGTAGGTCTGACAACAGCCATCTTAGATAATTGAAATATTATTCTATATGACAATGCTTTATGAGAACCAGATGTAAAAAGTGATAAAATATTTTTAAGTGAATTGAACAAAATGAAATGCTGTCTTCTCTAACAAGAATGTGTTAGAAGTTAATCCAGAATTTCTTCTTACTAGGGTACTTTGTTCAAGTTTAAACAGCATAATTTTTTTTTAAGTAACACGGTTATTTTCTATTCAAAGTCCTTTTACATTTCTGGAAGAAGTATCGGACACAAAATGGAATGGATGCAAACACAGTGGTTCTTCTCTCAATTCTACCTTTACACTAAACAGAAAATTACATTACAGGATGTAAGAATAATAATATTAGCCATAATATTATTCTTATTACTGAGTCATAGGGGAGACAGCGCAGAAACTGGTCTTCAGCCCAACAAGTCCACACCAACCATAAAGCACGCTAATCTTACACTGAACCCATTTTACTCTCCCCACATTCTCATCAACTCCTCTGGATTCTATTATGCACTTACACACTGGGGACAACATAGAGGCCAATTAACCCACCAACCTGCACATTTTTGGGATGCGAGAGGAAACCAGAGCACCTGGAGGAAAGAATGTGCAAACTTCACAAAGCACCAGAGGTCAGGATCGAGGTAACAGCACTACCAGCTGCACCACTGGGCCACCCTTTGAGGAAGAGGGGTCCAAAATCTCACAACCCTCAGAGAATAGAAAAGCCCCATCTCTCCCTTATATGGACAACCATTTATTGTTTTTAAAAACAGTGATCCCCAGTTCTAGACTCTCCCACAAGAAGGCATACCCTCTCCACATCCACACTGTCAAGGATCTTTTGTGTTTCAATCGAACAATCATATCAACATTGGTACCAGGAATCGGTACCAGATGAGTAGCAGGTGAGAACAGGCAAGGTTTCTTTTTAAATATTGTAGTTAAATAAAAAGACACCAAATTACAACTAATTAAATAAAGTAGGGATGCAGGATCAGGTGATGTGTTGTAGCTGCATCATGTGGGAGCCGGTGAACCCCATTGTGGTTCCTGGTGACCACATCTGCAGCAAGTGTTGGTTGCTCGAGGAACTTCAGCTCAAAGTTGATGACCTGGAATCTGAGCTTCAAACACTGGGACGTATCAGGGAGGAGGAGAGTTACCTTGATGCTGTGTTTCAGGAGGCAGTCACACCCATTAGATTATCTACTTCAAATATGGTCTGTGTTCAAGGACTGAGGCAGGTAGGGGGATCCAAGAGGTAGTGCTGGAGGAGTCTCAGCCCATGAGCTTGTCCAACAGGTCTGAGATTCTTGCTCCCTATGCAGATCAGAGAGAGGGCTGTAGGAAGGATGAGCAACCGAACTGTGGCACCGTGGTTCAGGGAGCCATTCAAGAGGGGGGAGGGAAGAGAAATGTAGTTGTGATTGGAGATAGTATAATCAGGGGAATAGACACAATTCTCTGTCGAGAAACCCGAAGGCTGTGTTGCCTGCCTGGTGCCCATGTTTGGGACATCTCATCTGACCTGCAGAGAAATTTGGAATTGGAGGGGAAAGATCCAGTTGCAATGGTCCATGTGGGTACCAACGATGTAGGTAGAACAAGGAAAGAGGTTCTGCTGAGGGAATTTGAGCAGCTGGGGACTAAATTAAAAAGCAGAACCACAAAGGTGATAATCTCTGGATTGCTACCTGAGCAGCGTACAAATTGGCACAGGGTCAATAAGATCAGAGTTAAATGCGTGGTCAAAGACTGGTGTGGGAGAAGTGGGTTTGAATTTGTGGGATATCGGCACCAGTACTGGGGAAGGAGGGAGCTGTTCCAATGGGATGGGCTCCACCTGAACCATGCTGGGACCACCAGGGTCCTGGCAGATTGCATAACTAGGGCTGTGGATAGGGCTTTAAACTAAATAGTGGGGGGGGGGGGGGGGGTTTCAACAGATTGGAAAAGTATGGATAAAGTAAAAGGGAAGGAGAGTTCAGGAGAGGTTACTGAATTCTCCAGACAGAAAATGTAGAAGGGGATAAGGATAAGGATTTAACTTCAGGCAACATGGAGACAAATTTGAGAAGGTTGGTGAATACAGGCTAACTAGCAGAAGGCAAAGAGTGGGAATAAAGGGGGTCTTTTCTGGTTGGCTTCTAGTGGTGTTCTGCAGGGCTCAGCGTTGGGTCCACTACTTTTCACGTTATATATTAATGATCTGGATTACGGAATTGATGGCTTTGTGCCCAGGTTTATGGATGATACAAAGATAGGTGGAGGGGCAGGTGGTGCTGAGGATGCAGGGAGTCTGCAGAAGGACTTGGACAGGTTGGGAGAATAGGCAAAGTGGCAGATGGAATACACAGTGTAGGGAAGTGTACGGTCATGCACTTTGGTAGACGGAATAAAGGCGTAGACTATTTTCTAAATAGGGAGCAAATTCATAAATCAGAGGTACAAAGGGACTTGGGAGTCCTAGTGCAAGATTCCCTAAAGGTTAACTTGCAGGTTGAATTGGTAGTAAGGAAGACAAATGCAATGTTAGCATTCATTTTGAGAGGGCTACAATATAAAAGCAAGGATGTAATACTGAGGCTTTATAAGATGTTGGTCAGACCACATTTGGGGTATTGTGAGCAGTTTTGGGACCCATATCTAGGGAAGGATGTGCTGACATTGGAGAGGGTCCAGAGGAGATTTACAATAATAATTCCAGGAATGAAAGGGTTAATGTATGAGGAGCATTTGATGGCTCTGGGCCTGTACTCGCTGGAGTTTAGAAGGATGAGGGGGGGATCTCATTGAAACCTACTGAATATTGAAAGGCCTGGATAGAGTGGATGTGGAGAGGATGTTTCCAGTAGTGGGAGAGTCCAGGACCAGAGGGCACAGCCTCAGAATAGAAGGACGTCCTTTTAGAACAGAGATGAGGAGGAATTTCTTTAGCCAGAGGGTGGTGAATCTGTGGAATTCATTGCCACAGACGGCTGTGGGGGCCAAGTCATTGGGTATATTTAAAGCAGAGGTTGATAGGTTCTTGATTAGGAAGGGCGTCAAAGGTTACGGGGAGAAGGCAGGAGAATGGGGTTGAGAGGGAAAAATAAATCAGCCATGATCGAATGGCGGAGCAGACTTAATAGGCTGAAAGGCCTAATTCTGCTCTTGTGTCTTATGGCCTTATGCAATTGCCTGAAGCATGTTATTCATTAATCTGCTTCTTTTTCCTCTTAAGGACCTGGTGTGGAGTTATTCAGAAGCTCAGGCAGCACAGTGGCACAGCACTTAAGGCAGCTGCTGTACAGTTCCATCAACCCAGATTTGATGCCCAAGCCTGTCTGTGTGGAGGTTGGTTATTTCATTGGGGTTTCCAGGCCTGTGACTCAGGGACTGTAAGCGTTCACCCTCCCTGGAAACAGATCAAGCCAGGCAAGGTGGTAGACAAGCTAAACATCTGCAGATGCTGGAAATCTGAAATAAAATAGAAAATGCTGGATGTACTCAGCAGGTCATCCAGCATCTGTGAAGGCAGAAGCAGAATCAACATTTCAGGTGTTAAACATAATTCAACATGGATATGGGCGGCACAGGGGTGCAGCAGATGGTGCTTGTGCCTCAAACCGGGCTTCAATCCTGACCTCTGGTCCTGTCTGAGTGGAGTTTGCACACTCTGCCCAAGTTTATATGGGTTTATTTTGGATGCTCAGGTTTCTAAATCCCAAAGATAGGTTAATTGGTTAGTGTAAATTGACCCCAGTATTACTGGGTGGCAGGGGGAAGTTAATGGGCATGAGAGAGAGAATAGGCTACAGGGAAATAATGGGGGAGCAGCCTAATGCAATTGCTCTGTGAGCTAGCATGGATTTAATGGACTGAATAGCATCCTGTTATGTCATATGGAAAAGGATCAGTGCAGGAAGAGGTGTACTAATGGTTAAGAATTTAAGATCTTAGCTGCAAGCATAAGCAAATGTCGAATGTCATGGTACTTTGGTAATTTCTACTAACTCTGCACCTCCAAGGTTTGGCTTTGACCAACTCAGGGTATTGTGTCCTCTCTCTGGAGGATGTGTGGGGGAGAAAGAGCCAAATAAAATATAGGAGTCTCCTTCAAAAATAATTACATGTTGTTGAAACAATAAAGCCATTAACTCTGGACAAATTGTGCTTTTGAAACAAATTGTTAAGATAAATTGATGCAAGTTGTTGATCAGCAATTACGAGAAAATTTACCTGTTTTAAGGATAATCAAATTAGTTTGGCATTCTACGGCACCTGTTGTATTTCAATTGAAATATTTCTTCTTCTTAAAGGTCTCTTGGGACTGAGAATGATTTGTTTTCACTTTGGCTTTATGGGTTCTGACGAGACTGATGAGACCTTTGAGGGAACCATAGACTTGTCCAAAGATGGGCAGAACGTGCCTGATAGAGTCATAGAGCACTACAGCACAGAAACAGGCCCTTCGGCCCATCTAGTCCATGCCAGCCTGGTGTTCTGCCTAGTCCCATCTACCTGCACCTGGACTATATCCCTCCAAACCCCTCCCATCCATGTACCCATCTAAACTTCTCTTAAGTGCTACAATTGAACGCACATCCACCACTTCTGCTGGCAGCTCGTTCCACACTCGCACCACCCTCTGAGTGAAGTAGTTCTCCCCCAGATTCCCCTTAAATATTTCACCTTTCACCCTACACCTATGACCGCTAGTTCTAGTCTCACGCAACCTGCGGGGAAAAAGCCTGCATGCATTCACCCTATCCATACCCCTCATAACTGTGTATACATCTATAAGATCTTCCTTCATTTTCCTGCGCTCCAGGGAATAAAGTCCCAACCTATTCAACCTATCCCTGTAACTCAGGTCCTCAAGTCCTGGCAACATCTGTGTAAATTTTCTCTGCACTCAAGCTTGTTGATATCCTTCATGTAGGTGGGTGACCAGAAATGCACACAGTACTCCAATTCTTATCTTATACAACTTCAACATAACATCCCAACACCTGTACTCATTGTCCTGATTTACGAAAGCCAATGTGCCAAAAGCTCTCTTTACAACCCTATCTACCTGCGATGTCACTTTCAAGGAATTATTGACCTGTATTCCCAGATCCCTTTGTTCTACTGCACACCTCAGAGCCCTACCGTTCACTGTGCAAGCCGTACCCTGGTTTGTCCTCCCAAAGTGCATCACCTCACACTTGTCTGCATTAAATTCCATCTGCCATTTTTCAGCCCATTTTCACAGCTGGTTAAGATCACTTTTCAAGTTTTGATAGCCTTCCTCGCCGTCCACTACACCTCCAATCTTGGTGTCATCCGCAAATTTGCTGATCCAGTTTACCACATTATCATCCAAATCATTAATATAGATGATAAACAACAACGGGCCCAGCACAGATCCCTGCGGCACACCTGTTGTGAAACAGATTTGGGGTCTCAGAAGGCAAGGACTCTAAACACAGTCTGGCAGTAAGTGATTTATTTACAAAAGACAAGCGGGGAAAATGGTAACAGGAATAACACACACACACACGCGCACGGTTTATAGAGAGCGTGGGAAAATCGCAACAGGGGTAAAATATACACACACAAAACAGGCTAGGTACAATCAAGGAAGAAAACAATACAATACCTGCCACCCCTTGACTCAGTGCAGGCACAGCTGTGCTACTAGGGACACTAACTAAAATGCTCCCAACCCTTTAACAGTGCACACCTCACCAATGATTTCTCCAGCACCATCTCATGGTACTCGGCCTGCAGTGAAGCAGGGCGATCCCTTGAAGACAAAGAGAAAGAGCAGAACACGTGGCACTCTTTATAGTGCTGGAGGGCTGGGGTGTCCAGCTCAGGTAATTTACAAAGGCCAATGGCCCGGTGCCAGCAAGGACTAATCGATTACAAAGGCCAATGGTCAGATGTGCACTGATGGGTGGGGTGGGGTGGGGTGGGGTGGGGTGGGGTGGGGTGGGGTGGGGCGGGGCCAAACCTTGATTGGCAGTGGTGTGTCTTCCGACCAGGTAGGGGGCAGTGCTGTCACGTGACAGCCACGACCCTCCACAATACAACACCACTAGTCACAGGTCTCCAGTCAGAGAGACAGCCATCTACTACCACTTTCTGGCTTCTCCTGCTAAGCCAACATTGAATCCAATTGACTACTTCATCCTGAATGCCAAGCAACTTAACCTTCTGGACCAGCGTCCCATGGAGGACTTAGTCAAAGGCCTTGCTAAAGTCCATGTAGACAACATGCACTGCCATCCCTTGATCAACCTTCCTGGTAACCTCCTTGAAAAGCTCTATTAGATTGGTTAGACATGACCTGCCATGCACGAAGCCATGTTGACTATCCCTAATCAGGCCGTCTATCCAAATACTTATATAACCTGCCCCTCAGAATACCTTCCAATAATTCACCCACAACTGACGTCAGGCTCACTGGCCTATAATCTTCTGGTTTATTCTTAGAGCCTTTCTTAAACAACGGAATAACATTAGCTATCCTCCAGTCCTCCGGCACCTCACCCGTGGCTAAGGACATGATAAATCTCTCTGCCAGGGCCCCTTCAATTTCTGCAGTAGCCTCCCACAAGGTCCGGAGGGACACCTTGTCAGGCCCTGGGGATTTATCCACCCTAATTCGCCTCAAGACAGCAAGCACCTCCTCTTCCATAATCTGGATATGGTCCATGACCTCACTACTCTTTTTCTTCAGTTCTATAGACTCTGTGTCTGTCTCTCAAGTAAATACAGATGCAAAAAATTCATGTAAAATCTCCCCCATCTCTTTCAGCTCCACACATAGATGACCACACTGATCTTCAAGAGGACCAATTTCATCCCTTGCTATCCTTTTGCTCTTAATATGGCTATAGAAACCCTTGAGATTCTCTTTCAGCTTGTCTGCCAGAGCAACCTCATATCCTCTTTTAGCCCTCCTGATTTCTCACTTAAGTGTTCTCCTGCATTTCTTATACTCCTCAACCACCTCATTTGATCCTAACTGCCTATACCTGATATGCACCTCCTTCTTTTTCTTTACCAGGGCCCCAATATCCCTCAATAACCAAGGTTTCTTAAACCTGTTAGCCTTGCCTTTTGTCCTAACAGGAACATACAGATTCTGTACTTTCTATATTTCACTTTTGAAGGCCTCCCACTTACCAAGCATCTCTTTGCCAGAAAACAACCAGCCCAATGCACGCTTGCCAGATCCCTTCTTATGCCCTCAAAATTGGCCTTCCTCTAGTTTAGAATCTTAACCCAAAGACCAATCCTATCCTTCTCCATAATTATCTTGAAACTAATGGAATTATCACTAGGTCCAAAGTGTTCCCCCCACACACTTCTGTCACCTGCCCTGTCTCATTCTCTAAGAGTAGATCCAGTATTGCGCTCTCTCTAGTTGGAATCTCCACATATTATTTAAGGAAACTTTCCTAAACACATCTGACAAACTCTATCCCATCCAATCCTTTTACAGTATGGGAGTCCATCAGAATGTGGAAAGTTAAAATCACCTACTATCACATCTTTATATTTCCTACAACTGTCTGCTATCTGTCTACAAATTTGTTCCTCTGAATCCCACTGACTATTGGGAGGTCTATAATATAGTCCCATTAATGTGGGCATCCTTTAATTCCTCAGTTCCACTTAAACTGCCTCTGTAGTCGAGCCCTCTCTGAGCACTGCTGTGACATTTTCCCTGATGAGTAATGCCACCCCTCCCCCTCTATCATGCCTAAAATATCGGAATGCCAGAACAGTGAGCTGCCAGTCCTGCCCCTCCTGCAACTAAGTCTCACTAATGGCTACAACATCAGAATTCCACATATGGATCTATGCTCCATGTCCATCTGCCTTACCTACAATACTCCTCGCATTGAAATAGACTCAACTCAGAACATTAGTCCCACCACACTCAACCTTTTGGTTTCCATCTTTGCTTGTAGTCGTAACATCTACTTTCCCCACAGCCCCTCCACTTGCTTGCCCTGTCACTCTGGTTCCCACCCCCCTGCAACTCTAGTTTAAACCCCCCCCCCTCCCCTCCACCCCCCGAGCAGCACTACGGTACTGGTAGATAGAGTCATAGTCATACAGCACGGAAACGGACCCTTTGAACCATCGAGTCTGTATCAACCATCAAGCACCCATTTACTGTAATCCCACACCAACTCATTTTATTCTCTCCACATTTCCCTCAACTCTCCACAAATTCTACTGCTCACCCACACACTAGGTGCTATTTACAGTGGTCGATTAACCCACTAAACCGCAGCATCCAGGTGAAAGCCACACAGTCAAAAGGGAGAATGTGCAAACTTCACAAGAGGTGAGGATTGAACCAGGATCAGTGGAGCTGTGCAGTTGCAGCTCTTCTTGATGTACTACTGTACCACCTATTATTGGGTAGTTCGTGAAGGCAAACATCTATCATGAAATCAACCATTGCCTTCAGAGCATCAGCATGGCCTTTAGTGGAGGAAAGGAGTGTTTGAAGATCAAAACCATCCCAAAGCTCATGGTCAAATGGGCAGCTGTGACTGCTGCCCTCCTGCATGTTTCTGAGACATGGACTACCTACACAGCAGGTACCTCAGAGGTACCAATGTTGTCTCTACAAAATCTTCTAAATCCACTGGCAGGTTAAGTGAACCGATTCCTTTTGACCCTGTGACTGTCTAAAGAAAAAAAGAAGCAAGTCTCCTCATTGAATTCATCTCCATTTATCAGAAGGGGAATGTATTTTGGTTTCTCTACAAAATTCATTGTGTTTTCTGTTGCTTGTCACCACTGACCCCATGACTAGACCAGACATCCAACTGTCAAGAATGTTGATCTTTATTCACTCTGTTGATGTGGGAAAGTTCAAAGCTGAACCTAGACCTTTAGAATTCTGTGCCGGGTGTGTGGTTATGAGGATTGCTCAATGTGCAAAAGCCTGCATGTGCTTAAATTTGTTTACATGGTTAGTTGGTCAACAGTCTCAAAGATCAGATTGCTGATCCAAGTTACACTGAAGATATTATTAAAATAGCCACAATGAAATCTCTTCAGTCTTCCCACTTGCTTTAAATATCTTTTAATGTATCTAAAGTCAAGCTGGCATAGGACTTATACTATGAATGGTAGAGCAATAGGGAGTGTAATGGAACAGAGGGATTTAGGAGTACAAGTGCTTAGTTCGTTGAAAGTGGCAACACAGGGTGGTGAAAAAGGTGTTTGTCACGCTAGCCTTCATCAGTCAGGGCATTGAGTACAGGAGTTGGGACATTATGTTGCAGTTATACAAGTCGTTGGCGAGGCTGCACTTGGAGTACTGCATACAGTTTTGGTCACCCTGTTATAAGAAAGACATGGTTAAACTGGAAAGAGTGCAGAGAAGATTTATAAGGACATTGCCAGGACTAGAGGGTGAGTTATGGGGAGAGGTTGGCCAGGCTACGTCTTTATTCCGTGGAATATAGAAGAATGAGGGGCGGACTTACAGAAATATTTAAAATTATGAGAGGCATAGATAAGGTAACAGTCTTTTCCCCAAGGTAGGATAGTCCAAAACTAGGGGGTATAGAGTTAGGGCGAGAGGGAAGAGATTTAAAAAAGGACCGCTGAGGGGCAACTTTTTCACGTTGAGTGTGGTGAGTATATGGAAAGAGCTGCCAGAGGAAGTGGTTGAGGCAGGTACAGTAGTATCATTAAAGAAGCACTTGGATAGGTACATGGGAGGGGGGGGGGCTTGGGCCAAACATGGGAAATTGGGACTCTCTGGGACCGCACTGCATTTGGCATGGACTCGATGGGCTAAAGGTTGTGTATGCGTGCTGTATTGCTCTATGACTCTATCTAACTCCTGTTTCACCATCGTAAATCATTTAGAACACAAGCTAGATAGATTTATTACATGTTAGTCTTCACAATGAACTGTTTGCAAACCCAGACAGATAGGAAGCTTGCCAAAAGTACTGGTGGCTTTGTTGGTACATGCAATCAATTTTACATCCATCTTGACAAAGATGGCAACACCTGAGCCTAGTTAGCCGAAATGCAACATAGTATTTTGTTGCAGCATGGTAGTAAATGATTAAATACCATAGTGAATAATTAAATGCCATATGAATTCAGGAAAACAGAGGGTAGAAGGCTTACGGGAAGCACCCTTCCCTAATCAGAACCCGTTGGGAGGATAAGCAGATACTACAGAAGAATCTATAAAATAGATGGATATCTTCTTTTCCACATGCTATGATTTTCTTCGGCTGTATCATGGTGATTAATATTGGCTAGATGAACTTGGACAAAAGAACAGGTGGCTTGGGACAAGGACGCCGAAAACCTGTGCAAGGTAAAAACACAGAATGTTGGGAACATTCAGGTCAGACAGCATCTATGGAAAGAGAAACAGAGTTAATGTTTCATTAGTACTGAGAAAGAGAGAAAACAAGTTAGTTTCAAGTTGCAGAACTAATTTATTTTCTCTTTCCAATTACAGACACAGGCCTTAGACCGGATACATTTAACTCTATTTCTCTTTCCATAGATCCCACCTGACCTGATGAATACTTCCAACATATTCTGTTTTTATTTTGTATTTCCAGCATCTGCAGTTATGTTTTGACTTTTATCAGCCATTTTGATAACCAGGGACTGATGGAGATTAGGGCTAAAGAGTAGTCGAGGTTCTGAAAGTTTCAAACCCTAATAATAAAAGATTAACATGCATATGAAACAACATAATTCTGGTGGTAGGAAGGGCATATCAATCCCTGGGAGTCAGGGAAGATGGTTAACAATAAATTCAGTGCATACAGACAAGAACAGTAGCAGTGAGGTTTATCATTGCACAGAAAATTATCCTCAATTCTAATTGATAACTTTCCTTGGTTCACTTCATTAGTTTTAAGACTGCCACAGAAAAAAAAAACAAATCTTGGAAAATGATTGCTTTAGTTAAAGGATATGGGGCGAGGAACTTAGATAAGTAAAGCTTAGATGTTTTTAAAACTTTAATCTACGTAAACAACTCATCTTTAGGTTATGCAGCTTAATGCATAATATGCTTATATGAAAATGAGAGTTTCAAATTATAGACAAGCAGCTAACAGTCATGAAATACCCCAGTTAAAACTGACTATTGCTCAGTTGAACAAGTAGACACTGAAAGTGACAGACACCATTTGCAACTTGTTACAGTGGGTGAATGCTCGGAACACAGAGTACAGTAGAACTTTGGCTTGTTTGGTAAGGTACACACTTTGTGAATTAAGCAAGTTCGAAAGGCTACAGCGTCAAGACCAGGAAATACATGGTTGAGAGGTACTCTCATGTATTGTTTTTGAGGATTTGTTTAAATTAAACCGACGGAGGGTCATTTAGGAATATGGTAGTGGCACTTTAATCAAGCAATTAAATATCTTACACTTACAATGTACCTTGAATAACCAATTAAATCAGGCAGTAATCCAAAACACATGTTATTGCTTGTATTACTAGACCTGAACTGAACACTTTGGCTAAGTGGTGCTGTCAAAAGCTCCTTATCAGAAGAATGCGGAGTCATCAGTTACAAACACCCAACTGACTTCCACGGAGCAGGGATATTAAACGAGGAAATGATTGACTGATGTTCTAAATTTTTTAGAAGATGAAAGCTTTTAAATATTCTGTGGCTCTCAAGACTTGCTTTTTTAGTTATTCGCTGCAAGTCCGAGTGTTTATTATTCATCCCTAATTATCCTGAGTCAATGAGCGAGTTGCCCAAAAGGGAAGAGTTAACCACTTTGGAATGACACAGAGGCCAAACTAGTGAGATTTTCTTGCTGTAGGACAATTGGATTTTTACAATAACCAATAGTTTCACACATTCATTAATAGCTCTTTACTCCAAATTTAGTTAGTTACTTGAATTTATATTCCACAGCTCCCACAAGCACATTTCATTAGTCCAGGGCTCTGGATATCAAGTCCAGAATCCTTACACTGTGCCACTTATGTAAACAGATGTGATCCAGAAAAGCTTAGCTGGAGAGGAATTCAGTTGGGATGTTGATGCATTCCAAAGGATAGCACCAGATGTTCCATTAAATAGATAGAAAAAATGGGAAGCAGTTGCTAAGAACGGGGGCCTTACCAGGAAAGCTCACTTGGAACAGGTTTAATATAGAAGTGTTTGGGAATACATGTTCAGCAAGCAAGCCATTGAACTGTGGCATTGGACTTAGCTTACTCTCTTGGAAAGAGTACATAGGAGTGAAACAAATCGAGAGACTTAAAAACTAAGTTATTTAGAAAAATAACATTTGTTTCTGATCCTAGTGAACATTGAAATTGTTAAATGAAAGAGTTTGAGCTTAAGCAGCTGAAAAGGCAGACACATTGTTTTGATTTCCAATTCTATCACAGCCACCGAGTTTGTTATCTAGATGGTTACATCAAAGTGCCACCTAATTTACCTACTAGAGTAAAAAATGTCAACAGAATGGACTGCAGAATTAAGAGATGGTGAGAAACAATGGCTAAAGTTGGGCAAGGACACAGAGCTAGGTTTCTCTCAAAGCTTTACGTCTTACCCAAGTCCAAATCTAATACAAATTCTTTGTAGGGGCTCTATTGAACATCTCATCCAAATGAAAGTATCCTTGACAAGGTAGCATTCTGTCAGTCCTGCAATGGTAATATTACCCAAAATGGTTGTGGAACTCACAACCTCCTGAATCAGGGGAAATAGTCCTGCTCTCTGAGCAAGGCTGACAGCTAAGATGTACTTCTTAGCTCTTGAGTTTTTGTAACAGGCATCTCTCATATGCAAGGTCAGGGCCCAACCCAGGTGACATGCATTATGATGCAACTGTGATTGTTATGTGATATGTCCGTGCCGTTTACAATACAGAACCTCCCATGTGACATCAATTACGATACAAAGTGTGCAAGAGGCACCTATGAGATAAAGTTTAATACAATCCCAAATTGTTATCATAATCTCTGACATGATTTGGAATGCACAATTAGTGTTATTTTTCTGTTTCTTCAACATTTTTTCCGCTCTCTTAAGAACTCTGATTGTTGAGGCTCCATTAACACCTTTTAACTTTAACCTTCCCTAAGCTGCTGCTCTTTTTGCAAAATAAAGAGCAAGGCAAGGATTTCTGTTTCTATAGCAATTTCAGACCAACTCAAAAAAACTATTTGGCCAATGAAGTATTTCTGAAGCGTAGTTGTTGTTGTAATGAAGGAAATGCACCAGTCAATTTGTGAACAACAAACTCCCAGGAACAGCAATAACATAATGACCAGCTGGTTGACAATTGAATGGTACATCAATACCACCTTCCGAGAGCAGAAATCGCCAGCATTTTCTGATTTTATTTTGATTTACAATTATTGCTGTTCTGATATTGTGCTTGAAGGATGTTACTTAAGGCAGTTCTCCTTGGTGTAATGTCATTCAGTAAATGTTTCAGATTGGATGCACACCAGACCTGACTGGTCTAGCAACAATTCCATAAAACGCAACTAAATACCAAGCATCTGAATAGAATCAGTAATTTGCAAACACCTTCCCCTCTTTAATAGCTAATTGACAGAAAATAATATTTTAGGTTGCCTGACAGATTTGCAGAATGCAGAGGTGAGGGGTGCAATTAAATCAATTTTTCTTTTAAAAAGTCAATAATTTCTATGATTTGCAGTTTTTAAATTTCTTTTTAACAGGAGGCTTACAGATGAAGATTGTTATTATCTACCAATTTTCCCATTTTGGCTAAGTCAACCTTGGGGCCACGACTTAGCGTCACAAAGCAGCATGACTGTGTAATTTTAGTTTGATACTCTCACTTGGCTGGGTGACGAATTTACTACCAGAATCTGACAATTCAACAAGAGATTTTAAATTATTCAGCTAAATATTAAGCCCATGGACAGGTGCTGTAGTAATACACATTTGTAGCAACGTTAAGTGTATCATTTTGGGGTCTCAAGAGGTTTCCAGTGTTTAAATGGGGTCATGCTGAGCAAAAAGTGCTGAGTCTAGAGCTTGGTTGGGCGAGACCAGTGGGTGAGGTTTGAAAGGTGATCTTTCCTCATGCACACAGAAGGACTGCAATCTAAAGTCGTGTTGCTACTGGTTGCTGAGGATCTGGGGCCTGTGTAACAGCCTCTCAGCACTTGATGTGTGTATTAGAGTAATACAGCAGGGAAACAGGCCTTTTGGCCCAACTTGTCCATGCCGACCACTGTGTCCACCTAGCTAGTCCCGTTTGCCCATGTTTGGTCCATATCCCTTCAAACCTTTCCAATCCATGTACTTATCCAAATGTCTTTTAAACATTGTTATTGTAACCAACTCAACCACTTTCTCTGGCAGCTCGTTCCATATACGCACCACCCTCTGCGTTAAGTTCCTCTCAGGTCCCTTCTAAATCTTCCACCTCTCACTTTAAACCCATGCCCTCTAGTTTTCAGTTCCCCTTCCTTGAGAAAAAGACTGTGTGCATTCACCCTGTCTATACCCCACATGATTTTATACACCCCTCAATCTCCTACTCTCCAAGGAATAATTTCCCAGTCTGCCCAACCTCTCCCTATAACTTAGTCCTTCGATCCCGGCAGCATCCTCAAATTTTCTCTGCACTCTTTCCAATTCTATGATATCTTTCCTAGAACAGAGCGACCAAAATTGTACATAGTACTCCAAGTGCGGTCTTGAGCACGGCACAGTAGCATAGCGGTTAGTGTAATGCTATTACAGCGCCAGTAACCTGGGTTCAATTCCCGCTGCTGCCTGTAAGGAGTTTGTATGTTCTCCCAGTGTCTGCGCGGGTTTCCTCCGGGTGCTCCGGTTTCCTCCCACATTCCAAAGACGTACAGGTGGGCATGCTATGTTGGCGCCGGAAGAGCAGCGACACTTGCGGGCTGCCCCCCAGAACACTCTCAGTAACGCAAAAAGACATATTTCACTGTGTGTTTCGATGTATATGTGACTAATAAATAAATATCTTATCTTGTTCAAAAAGACAAGATGAGTGGTATAGGTGCTTTGTAAACAGAATGTTTTGGCTTGATGACACAATGGATATGGAGAGACAAAACATTGCAAGTGGTGTTACACTGCTTTCACCCTCCTCCTGATCATTGATGGGGAAATGGTAGGTTTCTCCTTTCTTCACATGAATTTGATGCATGCAGTTGCTCAGCCATCAGGGAGGCCATCTTCACTGGCATTCTCTTCAAGGTTTTCTTGCTCCTTACCAATGCCCTGGCAATAGATGGTGATTGGCTTCTTACCTCCACATTTCTTCAAGACAAACGCGGCACATTTTGCCCCCACCTCACTTGCACGCTGCTTGGAGATTGTCCCAGTCACTGGACCTCTGCGGAAAATCATATTTCAATTCATGAAAATCCACCTCAATGATGCAGGAAGCTACTCCTTTTTCTTCAATGTACAACTATACTCAAAAAATTGTGTGACAGAAATTCATCTTTGCCTGCTGGTGCCAAATGTGTGTACAAGAATCTAGTCACCCCATGTATTGTCTCCATTATAATCCCAACAGCTCAAACAACACATCTTGGTGACACTCCCCCAGTTCAGACAACATACAGAGCCCACACTCAGCACCAACAACTAAAGGGAAGTTTCTCACATTTGTTTTAGAACTGAAAGAAGTTCCTGTGAATCAAGCATTAGTGCAGTGGAAGGATAAGCAAACCAATGTCAGACTAACATCCCTATTTGCACTCAGTTGATTACATTGGGCAGGATACAATATTCACATGCCTGTATACCAATCCTGAAGTGGGCACTCTAATCTGAGACCTCCCATAGGAAGGGATTACTAGGTGGATAAAAAAAGATTCAAATTTGCTTAGTCTCCTTGAAGAAATACAACATCCTGACTGACTCCTGGGAATCTTAGACCCAGTATCTCTTAAATTGGAGAAGGAGCATTTGGGATGGTGTTAGGAACTTTGAGGCCATGCATTGGGTATGCCCAAAAGCAGTATGTAAATGCACTGCTTTCCAAGCTACCCATTCACCTGCCCTGCAGGCTCCTCTTGGCTCATCTGTGGAAGAGTCTGCAGTTCCCACGTTGGTCTGATCAGCCACCTCGGAATCCACAAAACTGGAGTGGAAGCCAGTCACCCTCCAACTCAAAATGACCTACTTATAGACTCCAGAGATAGACTAAAGTTCTAGTTATATCAATCATCCAGAGGTACAAATTCAATCTAAAGCAGCTAGGGAAATTTAAATTTCAGGTAATTAAATAAGTTTGCAGTACACAGCTGGGGGTCCGTGAAAGTAAGAAATTGTCATCAATATCTTTCAAGTTCACTGATTTTTTGAGGGGGAAAAAGTTGCTGTTCTTTGATCCAGTTGAAATGCAACTCCCAATCCACAGGAATATAGTTGAATCTTAAGTGTCCTCTGAAGGGGCCGCACAAACAGTTGTTCTCTGCAGAACCAGGGCAATAAATGCTAGTTTTGGTAGCAACACTTAGAGTCCATGAATTAATTAAAAACATATAGCATTAACCTGCAGATGGATTCATAGGACTTAATAGTAATTCTTTAATATCATTAATTCAGATTGCTTATCTTGTCTAGAGCAAGACAAGGTTTTCAAAGTTGGTGGCTCATGGAATGAGAGAGTAGCAGGGTCAAAGTTCTAGGGAAAAGAGATCAAATTGTTAAGACGACTTCCTTCCATCTTGAAGTTTGACTCCTTTTGGAGGCACCTCTGCCTATAAAGTTCTCTGTCAACATTCACTCTCCCAATCTCTGAAAGCAGTCCTTAAATCAATCTGTTTCTGGGACAGATGTTATTTCCTTAAGGACATTAGTGAACCAGATAGTACTTTGCAATTTAATTGTTCCATGGTTACCATTACTGGTGCTGGCTCTTTATTTTTCCAAAACAATTCCAGCTCTTTTAACTTTACACAGGGTCAAAGCGCAAATTTATCACAACCCAAAGTTCAGAAGTGTAAATTACTAGTCCAATAACCTTAACCTCTGTTTGCAAATATGAAAAGCACAAATAAGGTACAGAGAGCAACATGGAGAGAAAGACTAAGATAAAAAAGAAACTGAAAACAGAAAAAAAAAGTAATATCTCCAAAGTAAATCAGAAATCTGAAGGAACAAAGAAACCCAGTTTGGCTAATTTTCTGTGCTTGAATGGCTCTTTACAATTAAGAATAATCACACTATTAAAGTGGAAGGAATGGAGAAGTCTTCACCTTTTAAGACAAATCTAATTGGTACTCATTGGCAACTTTATGCTGTTTCATCTGTTTCTCTGACATGTCTCTCAATTTTACACATCTCTGAGAGAAGGATATCTCTTACCCATTTTCCAGGTTTAACTACACATTGTTTGTAACCTGTATTCATTTGTGGTATTTGGACATCCCATGAACTGTGTAGCTGGCCCAGTCACTTCTGTGAGTAGTTAAGAAACTGCCATATATTGGTAGGTTTGGAATCATGCACAGGCCAGATTAGTCTAGACCAGGGCAGGTTGGTTGCTTTCCAACCCTGAAGAACTTCAGTGAAATAAATGAATCATAGTCATAGCATGGAAACAGGCCCTTCAGCCCAACTCGTCCATGCCAACCAATATCCCTCTAAACCTCTCCTATCCATGTACCTGTCTATATGTCTTCCAAATATAATAATTGTATCCACCTCGATCCCTTTTTCTGGCAGCTTGGTCCATTCACTCACCGTTCTCCGTGTGAAAAAGCTGCTCCTCAGGTCCCTTTTAAACCTTTCCCCTCTCACTTTAAACCTATGCCCCCTAGTTTTGGGCTCCCCTACCCTGTGGAAAAGACTTTGGCTATTCACCTTATCTATGCCCCTCATGATTTTATAAGCCTCAATAAAGTCACCCCTCAGCCTTCGACCCTCCAAGGAAAAATATCCGAGCTTATCCAACCTCTCCTTATAACTCAAACACTTCAGTCCAGCTAACACCCACACAAATCTTTTTTGCACCCTTTCCAGTCTAATGACATCCTTCCTATAGCGGGGGACCAGAACCGTCCGCAGCACTCCAAATGTGGCCTTACCAATGTCTTGTACGGTTGAGATTCACAACAATTCAATATTTTCATGGCCTTTATGAACCTCACAGTCAGCAGCTACTTTGGTGGAATTTGAACTCATGGTTCAATAGTCTGGATCAACAGTCCAGATCTTTGCTGACCTATCCAGTAGCTTAACCACTATGCTACTATATCCAGGAAGCCAGTGTCTGATTTATACATTCGCACAGCTTCCCTCACCGTTATTTCTCAGGCAAACGTTTAGGCAAGAGTTTATGCAATCAATTCAGTTGGAGTCCACAGTGAATCCAACGCTGCCTTCACCTGATATGCACACGTGCACTTGCGACATGGGATGGATACTGGTCAGCAAATGAGCAATGCTCCCTCTTTAACCTTGAGGCAAACTGCAGCACTTAAACCACAATAATCCAACTCACCATGCACCAGGAAAGAAGATGGAGCCTTATTAAACTGTACGGTTCAGCCCCATCCTGATCTACTCATCAGAAGGCCCCCTACACTAAATAACTTTTAATGCCCCTTATGAAAATGTTCATTCTATACAGAAATCTTTGATTAAAAAAAAACTTCCTGCAATCATGCAACTTAAGTACAGTCCAATTTCTCAAACTTACTTAGAATTAATGCACTGGTTCCAGAGGTCCCTGAAGTACACATTTGGTCCCAACATTTTACCTGAGTATCTAATATTTTATCCTCAAGTTGTGGGTAATTATTGCACTGTAGCAACTTGAATGTTTTTTTAACCCTCTGGATGATCTATTTCCTATGGTCCAATGAGCAGCCTCTGTCATGTGCATTCTGGAACAATGATGCATAACAATGGAACACAGTGTACATTCTGAAATGTACCAACATTTAATTACTGGGAGGAGACATCACTTCCCCCTCCTCCTTCACAGAAACACTTGCAATCCTGCAGCAGAGACCATTGTATGTGCACTGGCTCCAAGCCAGCTGCTCCCAACTTCAGTCCGTTTATAGGCGATCATCTAACTTCATCAGATTGGCATGGATTTGATATATTGCCTGGTATTGTATCCAAGCTGCCAAACTAGTGACCTTTTTTTTTTGCAATGACATACAGTATATTTGCATTGTTGACTTGTTCCCATTGTTCACCTCTGCCTCCCATGTTGTGTTCAGTGACTAGAATTAACAGGAACAGGATGACAGCTGCTCCAGCATATGCTAGTGCGTCGGTTACTTGGCTGAGTAGAATGTGTACATCAACTCCCAATCAAAGAACTCTTTCAGAAATGAGCTTTGTTGCACACCAATTTGTGGAATAGACTGCCACCTAATGGATTAAACACTGACAGCTAGAAGAGGTGGAATAGCCAGGGTGGCCTGGAAATTTGTCAGACGCTGCTAATTATTTCATTGCTATTTGATTAAAGATCAATTACAGCGATAACAACTATTTTCTACTTCCTCCAGAAATTCAGCCAGGGCCTTCCCACTGTGAGCTGAGCTTGCCTGATGTGATTTTTGGCTTCATACTCCACCAGGGAAATTAAATCACTTTGTGGAGGGGCGTCCATAGCTATGATTCCTGGAACATCGAGGACACAACCTCACTGGCTCTCCACTCGGCTTTGGAGCGCCTAGACAACAGCAAAACATATGTCAGGCTGCTGTTTATCAATTACAACTCGCCATTCAACACCGTCATCCCCTCAGTACCAATCAACAAGCTTCTAAACCTGGGCCTCTGTACCTCCCTCTGCAACTGGATCCTCGACTTCCTTATCAGGAGACCACAGTCAGTGCGGATCAGTAATAACATCTCCTCCTGGTTGACAAATCAACACAGGCGCACCTCAAGGATGCGTGTTTAGCTCACTGCTCTACTCTCTCTACACTCACAACTGTGTGGCCTGGCACAGCTCAAACACCGTCTATAAATTTGCCGATGACACCACTATTGTTGGCAGAATCTCAGATGGTGACAAGAAAGTGTACAGGAGTGAGATAGATCGGCTGGTTGAGTGGTGTCGTAACAAAAACCTTGCACTCAGCATCAGCAAGACCAAGGAATTGATTGCGGACTTCAGGAAGGGAAAGTTGGGAGAACACACATCAGCCCTCATTGAGGGGTCAGTGTTGGAAAGGGTGAGCAGCTTCAAGTTCCTGGGCATCAACATCTCAGAGGATCTATCTTGAGCCCAACACATTGATGCAATCACAAAAAAGGCACGCCAGTAGCTCTACTTTACTAGGAGTTTAAGGAGATTTGGTACATCACCAAAGACTCTTGTGAATTTCTACAGATGTATGATGGAGACCATTCTGATTGGTTGCATCACAGCCTAGTATGGAGGCTCCAATGTGCAGGATTGCAAAGGGTTATAGATTCAGCCGGCTTCATCACAGGCACAACCCTCCTTGCCATTGAGGATATCTTCAAGACACGGTGCCTCAAGGCAGCATCCATCATTAACGACCCTCACCACCCGGGACATGCACTCTTCTCATTAGTACCATGGAGGTGGTGGTACAGGAGCCTGAAGACCCACACTCAACGTTTTAGGAACAGCTTCTTCTCCTCTGCCATCAGATTTCTGAGCAGTCCTTGAACACTGCCTCCTTATTCTTCTTCTGCACTGTTTATTTATTTTTGTAACTTATAGTAATTTTTATATCTTGCACCGTACTGCTGCCACTAAACAACAAATTTCATGACAGATGTCAATGATGATAAAACCGATTCTGATTGTTATTACAATTCCAGACTGGGCCTGGATATGGTAAATCCCACTACTTAGTTTCCTTCCTCTGGGACCCTCCCTTTCCATGGTACCAATGATTCTACTCGTACCAAATCCACCTGACCCTACCAATCAGCCCAAGTCCAAGACCCCCGATCATTAACCATCCCAAGCTCCCTGGTTCCCAAGCTTTTCATTCACAATAAAACACCCCCAACCTGAATACCATCCCCAATCCCATCAGCAGACACATAGACCACTACAAATCTTTAAAGTCATATCCCGGCATATCCTTCACTCTACCATTACAATCAACAGATGATCAACCTTACTTGGGGGAGTGCAGAAGAGCATGCCAGGGACAGCACCAGGTCTACAATGTGGTTGTGAAGAGAACGTTTTCTCTTGTGGGAGAATCTAAAGCAAGAGGGTCACTATTTAAAAATAAGGCATCACTCATTTAAGGCAGAGATCAGGTGAAATCATCTCAGTGTCAGGAGTCTTTTGAACACTTCTTCACAGGGCAGTGGCAGCTGAACACTTGTAAGGCAGATAGATCCTTGATAAGCAAGAAGGAGAAAAGTTCCTGCAGGTAGACTGGAACATAATTTGCCATGATCGATATTAATCATATTAAGCGGTCAAATAGGCTTGAAGGAATGAATGACCTCCCTCTGCTCCTAATACTTATGTTCACATGTTTTCTATGAAAATATAATGTTGTACGTTCATTCATGAAATGGCAGGATCACATTGCAAAAGCTGATGTACGTCACAAGTCAAAGCAGTTAGAATAGAGTTAATAATTTACTCTAATGGTCCTTTCCTGCAAGTTTCACCTACCCTGTAATTAAGTTTAATGTCACTCTCCTACTTTATCCTATTGCCCTTTTAATGTTTATTTAGTTTAAGCTTCCAACTGTTTCTCATTTGGTACAATCTATGTACAGCTTCCATTGATGTGATGATAACCTTCTCCAGTCTCTTCAACAACTGTTCAAGCTGGGGTCAAAGGATGTGTTTTCCTAAGGCACACTGCAGCACAAGCCGTCACTGTGTGATTCTGGCTGCCAGAAGCTTATGGAGAACGTGGATCAAAGAGCAAAGTGGATAATGCAGCATTGTCACCAGAAGGACCTTTCAAACCTCAAGGTATCTCAGAACACTTTACAGTCAATGCAGCACTTCTGATGTGTTGTCACTCTTGGAAGATAAGAAGCATTGCAACTAATTTTCACACAGCAAACTCTCAAGCAGCAAAGAGATTGTATATTTTGGTGATGTTGATTAAGGTTCAAATAATGACACCAGAGGGAACTTGCTTTCATAGAGCCAGCCAGCATGGAAACAGGCCCTTCAGCCCACCGAGTCCGTGCCAACCATCAAGCACCCACTTACATAAATCCTACATTAATCCCATATTTTATTCTCCTCTCATTCTCATTGGCTCCTGCCAGATTCTACCACTAACCCACACATTAAGAGCAATCTTATAGTGGCCAATTGACCTACCAACCCACACACATTTGGGATGTGGGAGGAAACTGGAGCACTTGGAAGAAACCCATGCAGTCACTGGGAGAACTTGCAAACTCCACACAGGCAGCACACGAGAGTCAGGATGGAACCTGGATCTCTGGTGTTCTGAGGTGATGGCTCTACCAGCTGTACCACTGTGCCATCCCACTTCCTTCTAAGTGTCGCCACTGGGATCTTTCACACAAGGCAGCAGATGGCACCTCAATTCAACATGCCTTTGAAGGGTAGGATCTCCAATAGAGCAGATCTCCTTCAGCACTGCACTGAAATGTCCACCTGGACTAAATATTGAAGTTTCTGGAGTGACACACCTAACCTTCAGATTGAGACACAAGAGTCCTACCCACTGAAGGATGGCTCACAGGGCAACAGGGGAGGCAGTTGGTGAGGAATGAAGTGCTGGCCTTTATTTCAAGGGGCTTGGAATTTAAAAGATGGAAAGTCTTGCCAGAACTTTAGAGGGCAGAGGTGAGAACACAACCAGAGAACTGCACATATAATTTAGTCTCTTTATGTAGGAGGGAATATATTTGTATTGGAGACAGTTCAGTGAAGAGATTGGGAAATATTTAGTAGATTGGACCGATACTCATTGGAGTTTAGAAAAACGAGAGATGATCTTATTGAAATGTACAAGATCCTGAGGGAGCCCGAGAAGGTAGCGATGGTTAGCATGTTTTCCCTCATCTACCATTAGTGAGCATAGCTTCACAATAAAGGATTTAAGATGGAGATGAATCTTTGGAATTCTCTTTCCTAGAAAACCGTGAAGCCAAACCACTGAATGTGCTCAAGATAAAGAGAATTTTGATCTATAGGGGAGTCAAGAGTTAGGAGGAACAAACAGGAAAGTGGAGATGAGAACAAGATCAAAGCAGCCGTGATCCTATTAAATGACACAGTAGGTGCTTGGAGCCATATGTCCTCCTCCTGCTCTTATTTCTTATGTTTATTATGCTCTTATGAATCACTGACAACAAAACAGCCAAAACCGTGCGAGTGAAACAGGGTGCACATATATTTGCACTGCAGGAGCCACAGATCCGTGTAGAGAAGTCACCTACATGATCAAACACATACAGAATATTCAGGGAAAGAGTTGGCATTTGATGATTAAGATCAACCAAGACTACTTCCTGAGAAATGATATTCAGAGTGAGTGGAATATCATTCAGAAATGACGTTCATCACACAGCCACTGTTTGCAAATAAAATCATTTCCCACTTCGAAATCTTCTCTTTCCACCACCATCTCCTGTGTTTTGGAATCACATCTCCCACACTGCCCTCAAAAGCGCTTTCATTTTCTAATTAAGGAGCTAAACAATTTTGAAATGGAAATCAAACTTGGAATAATATGTTGCTGCTAATATTCTGGGAGTTTTCTCATTAACAAGGTCCCCGCCATCTGACTTTCTCTGCATATGAAAGGACTTTTGTTGTGGTTAATTAATCAACTCCTTCTGGAGACAGGGTAGTACTCAACCTTATACTAGGAAATGAAACTGGGCAGATGATGGAAATGTTGGTGGGGCAACACTTTGCGAAGAGTGACCATAATTCTGAAAGTTTCAAGGTAGTTATGGAAAAGGATGAAGTTGGTTCGCAGTTAACATCCTAAATTGGGGGAAGGCTGGTTTGCAATAGCACAAGAGAGGGCATGGTGGATAAAGATTAGGAGCAGATGCCTGTGAGTTAAACAACTTCAGACAAGGGGGAGTCTTTTAAAAGAGAGTTAGCGAAAGCTCAGGGCCAGCATGATTGGGTAAAAGTAAAAAGGCAAAGATGCAATGTCAGGGAACCATGAATGACAATGGATATTTAACATTTGATCAGGAATAAAAAGGAAGACCATGACAGGTATAAGCAAGTCCCTTGAGAAATATAGTGGGTGTAGGCGAGATCTTAAAAAAAATTAAGAATAAAAGAAGGGGCCATGAAATAACCTGGGAAAGCAAGATTAAAGAGAATCCCAAGGCTGGAACCTTTGTAGTTTGTGATATACATTAACAACTTGAAAATAAATGGAGGAATGATTCGCAAGTTTGCAGATGACGCAACAATTGGCTGTGTTGTGGATAGCAAGGAAGGTTACCTAAGGCTAACGCAGGATAGGGATCAAATGGAAAATTGGGCAGAGCATTGGCAGATGGAATTTAATCCCAATAAATGCGATGTGATGCATTTCAGGAAGTCAAATAGAGGTAGGGCATATACAATAAATGGTAGGATGCCAATGAATTATCTGCTTCCGCTAACCGTATGATTGCCTTTGTTACATTAATGGCCAAACGATCCATTTTGCTTAAATAGAAGGATCCAATACCCCCTACTACTTTTCAATGGTTCTCTCAAACTACATCATGTTTAAACTTGGAAATAATTAGGAGTGGTACTGTTGATCCTTCGCTTAAATTTGAAGATATTTGGAGTCCATTTATTCAATATTTTCACATGATATAGATCCCCTTGTAATAACCTTTCAACTTAAAGGAATGGAGTTGACAACATAATATTGCTCTGTTTCTACTGAGAAATTTTAGTCCAGTTTTTTTTCCTGTTTGTTTTTTTTGAAGTTTTTTTTGTTTAGCTTAGTTTGGTTTGATATATTGTTTATAATTTTTCTTATTGATTTGGGGATTTTTTTTCTTTCTTTTATATTTATATAATAAATCTTTTTCTTTCCTTTCTTTTATATTATATTCATTTACTAAGAGATCATTGGATCAACAGATTTTTTTTTATATTTTATTGTTCTTTACGATTATCCATGCCATGATTCTTCTCCTGATCTCTTTGTATTACATGTACAAACATAGATGTTATATATTAATCTGTATTAATTTGAAAACTAATAAAAAGATTGAAAAAGGATGCCAAGGAATATCGATGAACAGAGGGACCTTGGAGTTCAAGTCCATAGCTCCCTGAAAGTGGTACCACAGGTACATAGGGTGGTGAAGGCAGCACATGGCATGCTTGTCTTCAAAGATTGGGGTGTAGGCGTCACCCTAATGGGAATATTCCCTTTGTCCTTCCCATCCCTCCCCCATCCTCTCTACAAAATTACTTTGTTTTCTCTTTTTCCCAGTTCTGACAAAGGGTCTTGGACCTGAACTATTAACCACTTCTGCTTCCACATATGCTGCCTGATGTACTAAGTGGTTCCAGTATTTTCTGCTTCTATCTAAGCTTGGGTTGTTTTCTTTGGAACAAAGGGACTACAGGGAGATTTAATCCAGAAATAAAATATCATAAAAAGGTACAGACAGAGTGAGCAAGATCTACCATTTGCCCTTAGGCTAGAAGTCAATAACTGTAACGATTCCTCTTTAATTATAATCGAATTTTGTTACAAAAGAGAAATAGATTTTTATTTAAGTCAAGTAACTATGTTAAACAAAGGCAGATAGACATTTTTACTGATCGTTTTTGCTACTTCATATGCTGACACCCAAGAACTCTCGAACAATTTAAATAAACAACCCATTCATCTGACTACACTGAGCACTGTAATAGATTATTCCCTTTCCAATAACTGGCATTAATACTTTTTGTAATCTGTTGGAATATTAGAGGAATTGAGGAATGTTTGTCTCACCCAATGGCGAGGTCTAGAACTCACTGCTTGAAGGTGACATAGAGGAAGAAACCCTCACCACATTTAAAACAGAGTTGGAACCTACAAAGCCATGGACCCAAAGCTAAGAATTGGGTTTAATCCAAGTAGTCATTATGGCCAGCATTGAAACGTTGAGCTGAATGGCCTCCTTGTACCTCTATATGATCAAGGGCAACAAGTATGTAGTTATGTACTCCTACCTCAGTCAAAGGTCCTCTAGTGGGTTATGGGCTCCGGGATTTATGAGATCCCACATGTTACTCCTGAAATCTCCCCCTGCACACTAGGTTAGGATATAGTCCATAAAGAGCCACGTCTCTCAGGAGTGATGTTTGGAAACAAAGGAGAATAGAAATTTGGGATTCTGCTTTACAAATGGCAATTGTTAATTAAAATCTGAGATAAATATGATTTTCATTATCCAAAACGTATTAATACATTTGGACCAGACTTGGGAATATGGAGATAAGTAACAGCAGTGATAATTTCACTGAATGACCATGTGGCCTACACGGGTGCCTATTGAGTTGAATTTTATTCTTTCATTCACTTTCCCAAAAATATGTGATAGCAGCTGTAAATTTTACACTGTTTCTGAGATTGGTTTCCATACCAACGTAACTAAATTCTGGAAGCAGAATTGAACCATGTTTAGTGCATGAATGCAAGGACCCCATGTAATAGAAAATTATTGCATGAGTCATTGCAGTCTCTATTCATTTGGCCAAACCTGGTTGATGAGTCATATTGAATGAACTGCTTTGTTTGTGCTTATACTGGATAACCTCGGCAGTAATCTTTTGAAGCTACTCTTAAAACAGTAAAAAAAACTGCAACTTTTAGAAAGTAAAGGGACATACTCAGAGGGCATGTATTTAATATTGGAGCCATTGATAATAAGCAAGAACCAGCCTTCAAACTAGAACCATTCACTTTCTACATTGCATCACAGAACATAGAGCCTGTTCCTGTGCTGTACTGTTCTTTAGCTCACGATGTTGTTTCCGAGCACAATGCCAAATTAAACTAATCCCTTCTGCTTGCACATGATCTACATCCCACCATTCCCTGCATATTCGTATGCCTTTCCAAAACGCCTCTTGAACACCGCTACTGTATCAGCTTCCACTACCACCCCTGGCAGTGCATTCCAGACACCCACCACACTTTATGTAAAAACCTTGCCCCACATATCTCCTTTAAACTTTCCCCCTCTCACCTTAAAACTATGCCCTCCAGCATTTGACATTTCCACCCTTGGAAAAAGATTCTGACTGAACACCCTATCTATGCCTCTCATAACTTTATGAATTCTATCAGCTCTCCCCTTAGCCTTTGATGCTCCAGAGAAAAGGATCTATGTTCCTTGTATCTAATACCCTCTAATCCAGGCAGCATCCTGGTAAATCTCTTCTGCACCAAATCCAAAGCCTCCACATCCTTCCTGTAATGGGATAGTCAGAATTGCACACGATATTCCAAGTGTGGCCTGACTAAAGTTTTATGCAGCTACATCATGACTTCCTGACTCTTATACTCAGCGCCCTAGTGATGAAGGCAAGCATCCCATACCCCTTCTTTACCACTATCTACTTGCGTTGGCACATAGAGCTATCATAGAACCAGAGTCTTTTGATAAAACTGACAAGCTATGATCAGCATTGAAATCACAGGGTATGCCTGTAATTTTCAAAGCCACTCTCTATTAGAACAGTAGGCTGCAGCCACTTGAAATGATCAGCTCTTGAACCGAACCATGATAATGTTTCACAGCAGACAGCTCTCTGATGCTAGTGGTCCTGGAAACTTACTACTGTATTTACACAGGTGGATCCTCAACATGTACATGTATATTGATACATTTGTTTAATATTGGGATAGAGAAGATGTGCCACAATCATGAGGCACTCTGGAATATTTGGCCAAGTGGACAGGGAACATAATAGGTCAAGCTGAGACAGCAGAGACAAAAGGCTCTGTTAACAGGAATCCTATCCACACATTCAGAGAAACTAAGCATTGATATACTTAAGAGGTCAGGATAAGGGAGAACAATAGATGAAAATGCTACGGAGAGATACAGAGCGTATAGATGGATGAGAACAGTAATTGACAGGCAAGGTACAAGTTGACCATTAGCTTCACTATACCTTTAGAATTAAGATATTTTTCATTGAAACACAGATAGCAAGAAGGGCCCACTGTATCAAATTAATGCAAGGGTCTATGAGAAGTCCCAGAATTGTTATAGGGATATCAGAAATAATTGTGGTCACATCTGATGAGCTGCCATTCACCTGGCATACGTTATCATTATATCCAATAGATATAAAGCTCAATGTATTTTGATTCAGGGAGACTATTCCATCTGATTTATCCTGCGTGCATACTTGTACTAAGATTGATTGGATAAAGACTTGTTACATCTATAGCTCTGTTCTCTGAGTGGCTCTTCAACCACAATAGGAACAAGGAGATTAAATGAGAAAATGGAGATATATGGCACACACAAGCCAATGACAAATTGTTGCACTATTTCAGATTTCTCCTGAATAGAATGAATGCTTACACTGCACCATATTCCCTACACAGTTGATTGGACACAGTGGTGTAGCTAGAAGAGCTGCTGCCTCACATCTCCAGTGAGCCGGGATTGATCCTAACCTTTGATACTGTCTGTGTGGAGTTTGCATGTTCTTCCTGTGATCGTGAGAGTTTCCTCCGAGTGATTCAGTTTCCTTCAATATCCCAAAGACTTGCAGGTTGTTAGGTTATTTGACCACTGTAAATTGCCCCGGTGCATAGGTGAGTGATAGAAACTGGGGAGAGTTGAAGGGAATGTGGGGAGGTGCCATCCAGACCATGCCATCTTCTCGCAGCTACCATCAGGCAGGAGGTACAGAAGCCTGAAGTCCCACACCACCAGGTTCAAGAACAGCTACTTCCCTTCAACCATTTGGTTCTTGAACCAACCTGCACAACCCTAATCACTACCTCAATACAGCAACACTATGACCACTTTACACTACAATGGACTTTGTTTTTTCCATTATAATTGTGTTCTTTTTTGTATAATTTATGTTTTTCTTGTGAATCTAATGTTAATCTAATGTCGTGTTCTAATGCTATGTGCTTGTGATGCTGTTGCAAGTAAGTTTTTCATTGCACCTGTGCATACATGTACTTGTGCACACGACAATAAGCTTGACTTGAATAAGTTACAAGGGATACTGTATTAGTTGGGGAATGGGATTGCTATCCAGCGTAGACTTGATGGGCCTCTATGTCAAAAGCAAGTATGGTATTAAATAAAGCTGTTGAGTTATTTACTCCACTGTCTTGGTCCTATTCCAAAGGCATGCCAAATCATTTCTTTGCAAATGTTTCTTCCCCCCCCCCCCCAACCCCCATAAGGAAGAAAAAAATTTTGATTCAGTGAATTCAAGTGCTGGAAGCAAAATAAAGAACAAAAGACTGGATCAAGAAAGTCAGAAAGAAAAAAATAAAAGTTAGAAACATAGAAAACCTATAGCACAATTCAGGCCCTTCGGCCCACAAAGGTGTGCCGAACATGTCTCTACCTTAGAAATGACTAGGCTTACCCATAGCCCTCTATTTTACTCAGCTCCATGTACCTATCCAAAAGTCTCTTAAACAACCCTATCGTATCCACCTCCACCACCATTGCCGGCAGCCCATTCCACGCATTCACCACTCTTTGAGTAAAAAATTTACCCCTGACATCTCCTCTATACCTACTCCCCAGCACCTTAAACCTATGTCCCCTTGTGGCCACCATTTCAGCCTTGGGGAAAAGCCTCTGACTATCTACCTGATTAATGCCTCTCATTATCCTATACACCTGTCAGGTTCCCCCTCATCCTCTGTCACTCCAAGGAGAAAAGGCCGAGTTCCCTCAACCTGTTTTCATAAGGCATGCTCCGCATTCCAGGCAGCATCCTTGTAAATCTCCTCTGCACCCTTTCTATGGCTTCCACATCCTTCCTGTAGTTATATGATTTGAACGTTAACTGTCCAATGACTTCTCCTCAGTAAGTAGTGTCGTAGTACATAAAATAGTAGTACATTGATGTCACTGGACTGGGCTTCAGAGGCAGAGCACAAAATGCCTACATTACTGGAGTTCTTAATGCAACCAACTGGGGACAAATCTCTGGGCATGCAGTTTTAAATTCTATGATGACAATTAAGACTTGATTGGCTCAGATTTCATAATGGTAATAGTTACCTTTTGGTGCCAGAGCTGTTGATTGGCATACAATTAACATTTATCCTATTGAAACAGCACTCAGACTGAAGCAAACAGGACTTAATTTTCTGTGCTGAGTCAGGATTTTGCTTATCTTGCAAATCATGCATGTAAAATCAGTAGGCAACAAGATGCTATTGTGTCAAAGCAACCATTGGATAATTGAGTATAACCAGAGAATCTCTCTTATTTGAAGTGTTTACATGTAAATTACATAAAGCATATTAGCCTCACCATACTTTGGCTTGAAATTCCAATCCTATAATCATAGTTCCATATAAGAAAGTTGGTCAGGTGTATGCCCACTTACATTTTAAGATACCGTACTCCCTTGCCCAAAGAGGGATAAAATTCATCGACATTGACATGATCAAGATACATAAGTGCAGTCAGGAATCATTGCTGAATAAGCACATTGCTGGTGTACTGAGCGCATGTTGATGCCTTTAGGTGGCACAAGAAACCTATCCCAAATTCCAAGTTATTTAAGAAATAGGAGCAGGAGTGGACCATTCGGCCTGTCAAGCCTGCACCGTCATTCAATAAGATCATGGCTGACCTGTCCGTAGGCTCAGATCCACCTACCTGCCTTTTCCCAATAACCCTTAATTCCCTGTTATGCAAAAATCTAACTGTGTCTTAAATATATTTAATACAGTAGCCTCCACTGCTTCCCTGGGCAAAGAATTTCACAGATTCACTACTCTCTGGGAAAAGCAGCTCTGCCTCATCTCCATCCTAAATCTACTCTCCTGAATCTTGAGGCTATGTCCCCTAGTTCTAGTCTCACCTACCAGTGGAAACAACCTTCCTGCCTCTATCTTATCTATCCCTTTCATAAATGTTATATGTTTCTATAAGATCCCTTCTCATTCTTCTGAATTCCAGCGAGTATAGTCACAGGTGACTCAATCTCTCCTCAAAGGCTAACCTCCTCATTTCCGGAATCAACTTGATGAACCTCCTCTGCACCACCACCAAAGCCAGTATACCTTTCCTCAAGTAAGGAGACCAGAACTGCACACAGTACTCCAGGTGTGGCCTCACCAGTATCCTGTACAGTTGCAGCATAACCTTCCTGCTCTTAAATTCAATCCTTCCAGCAATGAAGGCCAACATTCCATTGGCCTTCTTGATAACCTGTTGCACCTGCAAACCAACATTTGGCAATTCATGCACAAGCACTCCCAGTTCCCTCTGCACAACAGCATGCTGCAATCTACTATTTTTCTTTCCAAAGTGGATGACCTCGCATTTGGCAACATTGTACTCCATCTGCCAGACCCTTGCCCACTCACTTAACCTATCTATATCTCTCTGCAGATTCTCTGCACAATTTGCTTTTCCATTCAGTTTAGTGTCATTAGCAAACTTAGATACTTTACACCCAGTCCCCTCTTCCAAATCGTTAATGTATATCATGAACAGTTGCAGGCCTAGCAGCGACCCCTGTGGTACCCTGCTCACCACTGATTGCCAACCAGAGAAACACCCATCTATCCCAACTCCGCCTTCTATTGGTTAACCAATCCTCTATCAATGCTAATATATTACCTCCAACTCTATGCATCCTTACCTTATGGACAAGTCTTTTATGCAGCACTTTATCGAACACCTTCTGGAAATCCAGGTATACAACATCCACTTGTTCCCCTCTATCCACTGTGCTCATTATACCCTCAAAGAACTCCAGTAAGTTTGTCAAACAGGACCTGCCCTTCCAGAATCCATGCTGTGTCTGCCTGATGGAACCATTTCTATCCAGATGTCTCACTATTTCTTCCTTAATGATAGCTTCAAGCATTTTCCCGACTACAGACGTTAAGCTAACTGCCTATAGTTACCTGCCTTTTGCCTATGTCCTTTTTTAAACAGTGGCATGACATTCACTGTCTTCCAATCTGCCGGGATCTGCCCAGAGTCCAGAGAATTTTGGTAAGTTATCGCAAGTGCATCTACTATAACTTCCACCATTTCTTTCAGTACCCTGGGATGCATCCCATCCAGACCAGAGGACCCCAGAGGAAACCATGCAGACATGGGGAGAATGTATGAGCTCCTTACAGACAACAGCTGGAATTGAACCTGGGTCGCTGGCGCTGTAAAGCATTACGCTAACTGCTACACTACCAGGATGTGAAAATTGGTATAAGAACATAAGAAATAGGAGCAGGAGTAGGCCATCTGGTCATTGAACCTAATGGGACTTGTCTACATTTAGGCCCATGATCTGCTCATCACTACCTCTTTAGTTACAGCGATTGTATAGAGGTCCTCCCCTCCCATCGCATCCATAACATCTCCATTTGGCATGTTAGACGTGTCCTCCACCGTGAAGACCAACACAAAATAGTCATCCAAGGCCTCAGCCATTTCCATATTACCCAATATTAATTCCCCCTTCTCATCTTCCAAGGGACCTACGTTCACTTTAGCCACCCTTTTCTGCTTTATATAATTAAAAAAACTTTTAATATCTGTTTTTATATTATCTGCTAATTTACTTCCATAATCTATCTTCCCTTATTGCTTGCTTAGTGGTACTTTGTTGCTTTTTAAAGTTTTCCCAATCTTCCAGTTTCCCACTACTCTTGGCGACATTGTATGCATGAGCTTTTAGCTTGATGCCTTCTTTTATTTCCTTAGTTATCCAGGGCTGGCTCTCCCCACCCTTACTGTCCTTGCCTTTAACTGGAATATACTTTTGTTGAGCACTGTGAAAAATCTCTTTGAAAGTCTTCCACGGTTCCTCAACCGTCCCACCATATAGCCTGTGTTTCCAGTCTACACTAGCCAACTCCTCCCTCATCCCGTTGTAGTCTCCCTTGTTTAGGCATAATACACTGGTTTTAGATCAAACTATTGCACCCTCCATTTGTATGAGAAGTTCGATCATACTGTGATCACTCTTTGGAAAAGGATCCCTATCTACAAGATCGGTAATTTTGCCTGTCTCAGGACCAGATCTAAGATAGCATTTTCCCTTGTAGGTTCACCAACATGCTGTTCGGGAAAGCTATCGTGGATGCATTCTATGAATTCCTCCTCAAGACTGCCTCAACCAACTTGATTCGCCCAATCTATGTGGAAGTTAAAGTCCCCCATGATAACTGCCGTTCCATTCTTACATGCATCAAATATTTCATGGTTTATTGCCTGTGCCACTGTAATGTTATTATTCGCTGACCTATAGACAACTCCCACCAGTGACTTTTTCCCTTTACTGTTCCTAATATCTACCCAGATGGACTCAACATTCTGCTCCTTAGATCTTATATCGTCTCTCACTATCACCCTGATCTCATTCTTAATTAAGAGCGCTACCCCACCTCCCTTACCTACCTGCCTATCCTTCCGGATTACCTGATAGCCTTGGATATTTAATTCCCATTCATTTCCACCCTGCAATTACGTTTATGTAATGGTCACTAAATTATACCCCTTTGTACTGATTTGTGCCACAAGTTCACTCACCTTGTTTGGAATACTACGGGCATTCAGATAAAGTGCCCTTACACTCATTTCCCTTTTGGAATCTAGTAACCTTTGCGTCTTTTGCATTTGACTTTTCTGTACTCCACTCTTACTTTTCCCTTTTGCTTTGCCTCTGCTTTGCTTCCCTGTGTCTTTCTGCATGGATTCCCATCCCCCTGCCACATTAGTTTAAACCCTCCCCAATAGCACCAGCAAACAATCCCCCTAGGCCATTGATCTCAGTGCAGCTCAGGTGCAGACCGTCCGATTTGTACTGGTCCCACCTCCCCCAAGACCGGTTCCAATGCCTCAGGAATCCAAAACCCTCCCTCCTGCACCACTGCTCAGGCCACATATTCATCCTAACTATGCAGCTACTCCTACCCTGCCCAGCACATGGCACAGGTAGTAATCCTGAGATTATTACCTTTGAGGTCCTACTTTTTAATCTATCTCCTAGTTCCCTAAATTCGGTTTGTAGGACCTTATCCTGCTTTTTTCCCCCTATATCGTTGGTACCTACATGCAACACGACAACTGGCTGTTCATCCTTCCCTTCCAGAATGCCCTGCAGCTGCTCCAAGATGTCCCTGACCCTTCCACCCGGGAGCAACATGCCAACCGGGAGTCCCGTTTGCGGCCACAGAAGCTCCCATCTATTCCCCTTACCGTGGAATCCCCTACCACTGTAGCCCTGCCGCTCTTTTTCCTGCCCTCCTGTGTAGCACAGCCACTCATGGTGCCATGATCCTGGCTACTGCAGCTTGATGAGCCATCTCCCCCAACAGTATCCAAAACCAGAATAAAATGGTGGGGGAAGGGGAGGAGCATGAGCTGGCAGGTGAATCCAGGTGAGAGGGAGAAGATAGGTGGGGGGTCGGGGGGGAAGAGTGGGAATGATGCGAGAAGCTGGGAGGTGATAGGTAGAAGAGGCAAGATAGAATCTGATAGAGGACAGTGGACCATGGAATTAAGGGAAGGTGGTGGGGAACCAGAGGGAGGAAGGTGTGGGTGATGGGCAGGTTGTGATGGGGGGGGGGGGGGAGAGGAAAGGTAAGGGAAGGGGTAGTGGCTCCAGAGGGACAAGGGAAAACAAAGAGGGACGGGGGCTTGGAAAAGAGGGCAGTGGTTACCAGAAGTTAGAGAAATCAATGTTGATGCCTTTAGGTTGGAGACTACCAAGATGGAATGAGCTGTTGTTCCTCTAATCTGCATCTAGCCTCGGCTTGGCAGTGGAGGAGGCCACGGACAGACGTCACTGTGGGAATGGGAAGTGGAATTAAAATGGCTGGCCACCAGGAGATGCTGGCTGTTACGGCAGGCAGCGCAAAGGTGCTCGAGGATTGAATTTGATAACTTTTTCTTGACAGTATAGTTGGAACATCCCCATCAAAAAAGGTCACAAGGACCAATAAACTTCACTGTTTTTACTGAAGGAAGATTGTTGGATGATTCACATTCTTTCCATAGCTCTAGTGCTTCCAATGTTTATCCAATAATCTCTTGAAAGATGAAATGTGTAAATAAATTATGCTTCCTTAAGACCTAATCTTGCACATGCAAAAATCATAAGGTTTGGAAACCATCTGGCTTTTTGAGAGAGTTATCCAATGTCATATTCAGCAGTCTGACCCCACGATCCTACAATTTTTCCTCATCATGGATACATCCAAATTTATATTATATCCAGCACAATGTATAATCTACTCAACACATGCTTAATGTGCTTTTTAATGTCAGCTCTACATAAATTGTCCTTGAAACCTGAAAGCATTTTAAAACCATAACTACAATCAATGTTCCACTCTTTATAGCTGAGATAAAAAAAGTGTTTCAAAAGTTAGTTGAAACTAAGAATACTTAAATAGATCTCTCACGTACAACAAGAGCTGCCTGTCAACATATAACAGAGAAAAAATGTACAATATGCCTGCATTTGAATTGAATGGTTTACTTGCTGTCTCGTGATACCTGAAGCAAGTGTAACAATTAGAACCTAGGCTGTGTTATCAAAACCAATAAGGTTATTTCCTGCATTTGTTCTTGGCTGAAAGAAGACTGAAGCATGATATGAATTCTCACTGAGAGTATTAGGTGGAATCCATCTTAAAAATTACCACCAAAATAATTTAAAAGGACAGCTTCAATCTTTGTTATGGGGTGTGAGTGTAGAATTATTCCAACAGTTCAAAAAAAATTATTGGGCAATACCTACAATTCATGCTCAAATTTTGACCATGTCTGTGTGAACCTTCTCCAGCCCATTTCCCCAAGCATGATAGTATTGTAAAAATAAATTTTCACTGAATATACCGTCTGCTCTTTACATAGTGTACAAGCAGGGTCATATATTCCCTAAAATAATGACCAAATCTTGCTGGAGAATAATGACAAGTTTAAGACGTGCATCAATCCTGGATATGTAAATTGCTCTGGAAAAACTGGCAAAAGTTTAGGCTGTAAATGGAGACACAAGAGACTTCAGATGCTGGAATCTGGAGCAACACACAATCTGCTGGAGGAACTTAGCGGGTCGAGCAGCATCTGTGGGAGGAAAAGAATTGTCAATGTTTCAAGTCGAAACCCTGCATCAGGACTGATGGTTTAGGCTGCAAGTTGTATATTGCCACAACTTATTGTTGCATATCGCCACAACTTATTGTTGCCGGCCTCGTTCTGACATTCCCGTCAGCCTCCCAGCTATTTACAAGAACTTGCTGGATCTGTATTAAAGTTGTCTTAGAAAGCTAATTTCTTTCTTTTTCAATGTTTTTATTAATTCCAAATAAAAAGTACAAAGTGCATGAAACAAAGGAAAAAAAACAATATGTTACAAAATAGATTGTATTGAATCACACTAGAAATCACAATGCTTCATATTAATAAACAAAAATGATAACTGATTAGTATTGATAAGTTGGAATAATTTTATTATAAAAATAATCTAACCCCACTACCAAAACTGTTTAGTAACATCCTAAAGACATAGTAGTATTAGCCAATATCTGTACTTTAAGCACGAAATCAGTGGTTTTGAAAGTAGTTCAAAAAAGGTCCCCATAATATTTGAAAATTCAGTATAGATCCAGAAATAGAGCAATGGATCTTCTCTAAATTTACATACGACATAACATCCCGTAACCATTGAACATGAGTGGGGGGAGTAGTTTCCTTCCATTTAAGCAATACAGCCCTCCTGGCTATCAGAGAAATGAAGGCCAAAACGTGTAAGTCGGAAGTCTCCAGAATTATATTTTTTTCTCCAACAATCCCAAATAATGCAGTTAAAGGATTTGGCTTAAAATTTATTTTAAGTAGTATGGAAAAGGATTGAAATACCTCTATCCAGTATTTTTCCAGACTCGGACATGACCAAAACATATGAATTAAAGAAGCCTCTCCATTATTGCATTTGTCACAATAAGGAGATATATCTGAATAGAAACGCGATAACTTGTCTTTGGACGGGTGAACTCTATGGACCACTTTAAATTGAAGGAGGGAGTGACGTGCACATAATGATGAAGTATTAACCAGTTTAAAAATTTGATTCCAAGTTTCCTCAGAAATTGAAATCTGCACATCATGTTCCCAAGCGTTTTTAATTTTGTCTAAAGGGACCTTATTCATTCCTGACAACCTACCATAAATCTTAGATATTGTAGCATCATAAAAAGGCTTCAAATTAAAAATTACATCTAGTAAGTTCTTATCAGGACTTATAGGGAAAGAATGTACTTGAGATCGGAGAAAATCTCTAATTCAAAAAAAGTGAGTTTTTGGCAAATTATATTTAGTTGACAATTGTTCAAACGTTAAGAAATTTCCTCCAACAAACAGATCCTGAAGATAAGTAATACCCAAGGAAGTTAATTTAAGTAAATCTTTTAATGACATGACAATTGTTAATACAATGTCAATCAACTTCTGCAGCCAAGTCAGGAAACTGCCAAGCCTCATTTCTGGAAGTGGTAAATCCTTGTTAGAAAAAGGAGACACAAGAGACTGTAGATGCTGGAAATCTGGAGCAACACACAAAGGAACTGGAGGACCTCAACAGGTCAGGCAGCATCTGTAGAGGGAAATGGACAATCAACATTTCAGGTCGAGACCCTTCATCTGGAGTCAATGAAATATCAACTGTCCATTTCCCTCCACAGATGCTGCCTGACTTGCTGAGTATTTTTGGTCCAGATTTCAGCATCTGCAGTCTCTGTGTCTCCAAAAATATTATCAAGTTAAAGATATAGGAAAAAGTCTAATTGGCAAAATATGCCATAGGATTCATCAGTCCAGCAAGATTAGGACCAATGTACTTCATGTTTAAGATACGGAATGATGTTGTTAAATCAAAATCGTAGAACTGGTCGTGTGCTTGAACCCTCATTAGTGAAAATGAGCTAGTCAGTAGGGATAAAGTGTTGAAAAGAGCCACTTTCATTCTCCTGTGCCAGCTTTTTTTCTGCTCTGTTGGTTTAATTATGAGCAGCTATTTCTAGGAAGGCTCATTATCACATCCCTCCAGAGCTCACCAGAACAGTTCTGACTCCCACATAGAGTAATCTCCATGCTAAAGGCAAGCAAAGCTCTTTAATCCTAGTTCACAAAATGCCTAGCCGGCTCAGTGTAATGAATCATGACACAAAGTGGAAGGCTGTTCTCTGATATGGTTTTGCTGCTGGAATCTGAAAGGAGCTGAGAAATATTAACACAACAGCACATCAGTATAACAAGACTTTCCAGCAGGGCTTGTGCAGTTCCTCTGAATGCCAACATATAACAACAGATCATTCAGCAGAGGTGTGCCAACTCCATCTGAAGTAGGAATCGCTGTGCATCACAGGAAGTGCTGATCTCTGACTGAGAAACAAGTGGCATTCAGAGAGAATGAACATCTGGGGGGGGGGGGGGGGGTTCATGACCTACAATGGCATTAGCCCACTGTTGTAAGACTATTGAACAGTTCCCTTGTACGATGAGATGGACTCTTGACCTCACAATCTACCTTGTTGTAACCTTGCACATTATTGTCTACCTGCAATGCACTTCCCTGTAGCTGTGACACTTTACTCTGTATTCTGTTATTGTTTTTACCCTGTACTACCTCAATGCACTGTGTAATGAATTGATCTGTATGAACGGAATGCAAGACAAGTTTTTCCACTGTACCCCGGTACAAGTGACAATAATAAACCAATACCAAAAGCACCAAGACATATTGCTCACTCTATGAATTGTTCAAAGCGCCAGTGAAGGTGTCCAGATACAATGCCTCTATAGGCAATATACCTGTCAGCAACATACACTGGGTATCAACAGAAACAAAGAAACGAGAGAGGGCAATGCAGGGATAGACATCAGTGTTGATCCAACTACTTCTATTCCTACAATCCTATGAGAGCACCAGACAGAAGCAATTGAATGAAGTTCCCCTTTTTGCTTCTGCTCTCAGAATATGGGTGATGTTAGTGGTGCCACACTGACCATCCCTTCCTCTAGTCCTGAAAAGACAGTGATAGTGGGTTTTGATGGCACAACATGGTTTGTTTCAGAGGTCATTGAGATAACTTGTTTTGGAAATGACAGCATACTTGGTTTTCAAATTAATCATCTGTTACTTCTATTTGTTTAAGTCCAGGTCCAGGTCTCAAATCAGATTACTACATTTGGGCTTCATAATTCATTCTTTAGAGCAATAGTTCAATATTAGAACCACTACCCTGTTAGGACAGCAGTGGTTAACTTACTGGTTTGGTAATTAAGAGGCAAACACAAATGATCTGGAGAAATGAATTTGAATCCTACAATGACAACTGGGAAATTAAAATTCAATTAATGGCAGAAATCTTGGAGTACAAAGTCATTTTGGTAGTGAAACTATTAGATTATTGTAAAATCCCAGATTATTAGATTCATTAATGTCCTTCAAGGAAGGCAATCTTCCATTCTAAACATGTCACACTCCAGATCCACAACAATAGTGTTGACTCTCAAATGACCAGCAATGTATTCATGGGGGGGGGGGGGGGGTAGGGATGGGCAATAAATGCTGACCTTGCTCAGAATGAATAAATAAAAACACTTCAGCAAACCTGTGAGCACAAAATTCATCCATCCAACCGTAATTCGGGCATACCTTGGATTATGCTGGAGAGCTGGTAAACTCTGTCCACAATCACCTTTCCAAAACAAGGGCCTGCTTATTCTGGTCTAAGAATAAGGTACCCAACACATATACTTACATCGAATGTTCACAAGGTGATGTCACATCTAATTTACATTTTACACATAAATATACCACACTAAAAATGAACAAATTGCTTGCTTACTGCTCAGGAGATTTTCAGAAGCTCCATCCTTCATGACTAAAGCAATCATTTTACAGACGATGAATGCAGTTAATCCACTGCCTCCCCTCTACACACTGATTTTCTTCAGAGAAATGCAGGAAATATTTTATTAATTCTCTCTACCACAGCAGCTACACTTCCATGATAACACTAATCACAGTGATCACCTCTCTTACAGCTGACACTCTATTAACACGGTGCAATTATCTTCATTAATGGACTGGAACTATTCTTTAATTATGCCATAATTTACCTCTTATTCCTGACTGCTAACCTTACTGGCACCCATCCCTCCCGCATATGTAACAACAAGTCAACATTTCAACCTTCGACTCAAGACTTGGATTAATATAGTGCCTGTTACATCCCCTTCAGCATGTCTCAATGCAGTGTAAAGCAAATGAAATACTTTTAAGTCCAGTTATTGCTCTGACATGGGGAAAACAGCAGCTAAGGAGTGCACAGCAAGACCACACAAGCAGTCATGTGATAATGGTCAGATACTCTGTTCAACAAGGGATAATCACTTATCAGGGCCAGATAATGCAGTCACTGTCATTATGCTGTGTTTGATAACCTGTGCAATACAGCAACAGGCTGCCAAATATGCTTCATTGGGTCACTGAGTTCACATCAAAAAGTGTAATTGACTTCTGCAATGTCAGCCTGGACTTTTGACCTCAAGTCTCAAGAGTGGAACTTGAACCCCAACCACTGACTGAAGGACTAAAGTTCAACCATCTAGAGTCACAGCTGAAACCATCCAAAAAGCTGATCACAAACAGCTGTAAATGGTTTACAATACTGCAGTACCAGGATAATTAGTCATCTATTTACTAAGAATTAAAAGTAAACTTGGATGGATCTGTTGGAAAACAAGTGATGATCATGTCACTTTAATGCTGAGAGGAAGCCCAAAGATAATCTTTTCCTCCTTATATAGGACACAAATCCATATACAATAAGGTCCTTTTGGACCACAAGAGGAGGCCTATCAGTCCTTCTGCCCTCATCTCCTATTTATTTAGCTCAGGTTTTTTTCATTCATTCATTCAGTCAAGGGATTTGGGCTTCGCAGATTGAGCCACCATTTAATTGCCCATCCCTTGTTGCCCTTTGAGAAGGTGGTGGTGAGCTGCCTTTTCAAACTGCTGCAGTCCTTGAGGTGTGGGTATACAGTATACCCACAATGCTGTTAGGGAGAGAGTTCTGGGATTTGATGCAATCACGGTGAAGGAATGATGGCAGATTTCCAAGTCCGAATGGTGTGTGGCTTGGAGGGCAACTTCTAGGAGGTGGTCTTCCATAGATTTGACCTGTTTTGTCACTCCCTTTGGTTGCCATGGTTCCAGAGCCCTGACCTAATCTGTTGTTAGTTTGACAGCCACCGTTGTTGAATGGGCGGACATTTCAGTCCAGTGCTGAGGGAGTTGCCACGTTGTTGATGGTGTCATCTTTCAGATGAGAAGATAAACTGAGTCCCTGTCTCACTTGTGAATGTGGAACATCCTATTTTAAAGAAAAACAGGGAGTTAGCCCTAGCGACCTGGCCTGTCATTCGATCAACATCATTTGTACAGATCATCTGGCCACCGTAACATTGTTGTCGGGGGAACTTGCTGTGTACAGTTCCCTACAGTTCCTACTGTGGGAGGGGAGGGGAGGGGGGGGGGGAGGAGGGGCTGGACGAGTAGAGGCAGTGAGAACTTCCAATGTCGATGAGTTGGCTGAGTGAAGGGCAAAGCTGCCAGACTGGGTCTGTGCCAATGATCAGTGGCCAACACAAGGGATGAAACTGTCTGAAGCAACAATCTGCTGGAGGAACTCAGCCGGTTGAGCAGCATCTGTGGAAGGGAAGGAAATATCGACGTTTTGGGTCGAAACCCTGAGGCAGTACAAGGGTAAACAATGACAGAATGCAGAATAAAGTGTTACAGTTACAGACACAGTGCAGTGCAGGCAGACAATAAGATGCAAGGCCACAATGAGATAGATTGTGAGGTCAAGGGTCCATCTTATCTATGAGGGAAGCGTTCAATAGTCTTATAACAGTGGGATAGAAGCTGTCCTTGAGCCTAGTGGTACATGCTTTTGAGCTTTTGTATCTTCTGCCAGATGGGAGAGGGAAGAAGAGAGAATGTCTGGGGTGGGTCTTTGATTATGTTGGCTGCTTTACCAAGGCAGCGAGAAGTGTAGACAGGGAGGAATAAGCTCCAAAAACATCCCCATCCTCTGTGATGGTGGGGCCCAACATGTGAATGGTGAAGACAAGGCTGAAGCATTGACAACCATGTTCAATTGGAAGTGCCGAGTGGATGATCCATCTTGGCTTCATCCCGAGATCCCCACCATCACAGAAGCCTGTCTCCAGCCACTTCAATTAATTCCGGGTGATATCAAGAAATGGCTGACTGCACCGGATACAGCAAAAGGTATGGGAACTGACAACATCCTGATAGTAGTATTGATTTGCACTCCAGAACTAGCCACACTTTAGCCAAACAATTCCAATACAGTGACAATACTGACATCTACTTGACAATGTGTAAAACTGTTCAAGTTTGTAAAAGACAGGACAAATCCAATCCCGCTAATAACCAGTTAATCAGTCCACATTCAATCAGTAGCAATGTGATGGGATGTGTGGTCAACAGTGCCAGCAAGCAGCACTTACTGACCAATAACCTGGTCATCAGTGTCCTGCTTGCCTTTCACCAGAACCACTTGGTTCCAGACATCATCACAGCCTTGGGGCAATCATGAACCAAAGAGCTGAATTCTAGAGCAACACACAAGATGCTGGAGGAACTCAGCAGGTCAGGCAGCATTGATGGAGGGAAATGGACAATCAATGTTTCAAGTCCAGACGCTTCATATGCATTCTAGAGGTGAATTAAGAGTGACCACTCTTGACATCAAGGCAGCATTTACCTCTGGTAAAACGGAAGTTAATCATCGTCAAGGGGAAAACATTCCAATATTTGGAGTTATTCCCAAACACAAAGCAAGATGGTTATGGTTGTGTTGGGTCAAACATCCCAGTCCCTGGATGCTATTTGCAGGAGTTATCAAGGCAGTGTCCTAGAGCCAACCATCTTCAGCTGCTTGGTCAATAACCTTCCTTCCATCATAACAGCAAAAGTGCTGATGATTGTGCAATGTTCAGTTCTATGTGCAATTCCTCAGCAAATGAAGCAGGCCATGCCTGCATGCAGCAAGACCAAGATAACATTCAGGTATGGACTGATACATGGCATGTTACAGAAGTGCCAAGCCACGACCATCACCAACAAGAAAAAATCTAACTACTCACCAATGATATTCAATAGCATTACCATCACTGAAAGCCCAGCAAAATTCGGTAAGATGTAGGATAGAATCTTTTGGGGTGGAGTTCCAAAGAGCAGGGTAAGGTAACTAATGATTACAAATACTTAGAAAAGTGTGCAGTTAAACACACGCACGCGCGCACAACACACACACACATACACACAGACACGCGCACGCACACAGCAGATGTGGCAGCATGGAGAGTTCCTGAAAACTAAGCTGAAAGAAATGAAAGATGTAGGGAAGAAGAAGTCATGGAGGAATGTGAAGACTTGGACAGATATTGTGCAGTGGATTAGAGACTTTGAGGCTGGACCCATATCAAAATGACTTTAACTTTGGGCAATAGGAATGATTGGCCAATGCTTTTAAAGTGTGGAGCCTGGGATGCCACTGAGATCAAAACTACAAAGGTTGTGAGTGAAAGTTTCAGTGTTGATGAGAATGAAAAAGGACTTTTTCCAAAATTATCTATTTATTGCCCATCCCTAATTGCCCTTGAAAAGGTGCCTTGTTGAACCACTGCAGCCCTTCTGGGGAAGGTATCTCCACAGCGGAGAGGGAGATTTAGATTTGGAACCAGAGATGATAAAAGGCCAGTGATATATTTCCATGTCAGGATAGTGTGTGATGTGGAGGTGAACCTGAATGCGGTGGTGCTTCCATACCCGTGTCCTTTGTGGTAGAGGTCATGGGTTGGGGAGTTGCTCTTGGAGTAGTCTGGGCAAGGAACTGCAATGCATTTTGTTGACAGTACACACTACAGCCATTGCGCGCCGGTGATGGAGGGAATGAACATTTAGGTGGTTAGAGGAGTGCCGATCAAGTAAGATGGTGTTGAGTTTCCTGCAGGTTGTTGGCACTGAACTCATCCAGCCAAGTGGAGAGTATTCCATCTTGACTTGTACCTTGTAGTTGGTGTAAAAGCCTTGGGAATGACAGGAGGTGAGTCACTGGCCACAGGATACCCAGCCTCTGCCCTGCTCTTGTAGCCATGGTACTTTTGTAGCTGATCCAGTTGAGTTTCTGATCTGTGGTAATCCCCAAGTTATTGACGGTGACGGACTAGTGATGGTAACACTATTGAATGTCAAGGGTGGGTGGTTGGATCCTTATTTCTTGGAGATGGCCATTGCCTTGCAATTTTGTAGTGCGAATGTTATTTGCCACTTCTCAGCTCATCTCCATATATTGTCTGGGTCTTGTTGCCTTATTTGCTGAGGATTGAACACTGTGCAATCATCAGCCACAATTCCACTTCTGACCTTGCAATGGAAGACGTGTGGCATTACTGATGCGGTAAGAACCAGGGTAAATGACTGACTTGACGTGGCCTTGAAACTTGGATGACGATGAAGTGCCAGAAGTTGGACAAGTTTGCATAGTAACAAGGGTGTGGGGTAAGAGTGCAATCCCCCTGCTGAGGCCTGTATAGGATGAATGTATGGGCTTTCCGCAGCCGAGTCTCAGAAACTTATAACTTATACTCTATGGAGTTTCCAATGGGCAGTACCAATGTGCTCAATGCAATACAGAAACTCATTTATTACCATTGGTGGTTTCCTTATAGCAGGGTGTGGGACAGAGGAAGTTATAGTTTAGAAAACATGGTGGGGTTGGGTGAAGGAATATGTGAGACTATAATGGATAGTTGATCCTGTCAAAAAGGACTGGTGTGGAATATGTGCTGAACTGATGGATTGTGTTAAGTATTAGTGGGCCTGTATTGCAGAGGCCGAGGCTTTCAATAGCAGTTTGTGATACTCTACATGTTACTAGTGGCAACCATGTTCAGCAGAGCTGTGAAATCACTAATAGACAGTCTGTTAGAATGAAGCTCTCATTATTTCATTACTTCTGTTTTGTTTGGATTATCTGACAGGTAATTTAGAACAAAGCCTTGCTCCAGTCACCAAAGCACATGGTGCAACAGTCAAAAACTCAAACTGTTTCACATTACATTTATAGTCAAAAATCGGCATTTATTTGTCTCTACTGTATTTAAATATTGATTGAGTGCCCCTCCTGGCTGACAGCTAAGTAATGACTGGCATTGATCTTGACGTCCATTGCAGCTGAGGCACTAAGGAGCGTGACAAAGTGCTGCAAATATTGAATGCTCCTTTTTAAAGGGGGTTGAGGGAACTGCTGAGTGAGATGCTTGTTGCAAAAGATGGATGACTGAAAATTTGATCATAAAGGTAGGTCTTGAGGAATGCTTTAAAGGAGGAGGTAGAGTGGTTGAGTGAGTTCAAGAGCGAAGGGCAAAGGCAGCTGATGCACTGAACTTCCAACCACACGTCCATGTGATCTCTAAGACTGTATTTTTCACCTCCGTAATCTCACCCTTCTCTGTCTTGGCTCAGCCCATCCACATCTTTGCAACTCCTGGACTTGAAGGTTCCAACACGCACTTGTGTGGTCTCCCTGTGAAAACCTGAGATCACCGAAAGCTCTACTCTCTGCATCCTGACTCACACCAAGTCCTATTCACCCATTCACCCTGGGGCACCCTGACCAACAGTGGGCTGTTCTTCAGTTTAAAATTCATACCCTGGTATTCAAATCTCTTCATGGCATCACCCATCTCCAACTCTATCAATTCTCTGGTCCCACACTCCTCTGAAATACCCTTGGAGCCTAGTGCAGCGCAAGAGACCATTCATCCCTTTGGCTCCATGCTAACTCTCAGCAGTCCCATCCCACTTCCCTTGCCCCCCCCATACCTTATTCTCACGCACATGCTCGTCAACTTCCCTTCAGTTGTTTTTGCCACTTATCTTCACTAAAGAGTTACTTACAGTTGCCAATCAACATACCCACAAATCTTTGGGACATGGGAGAATACTGGAGCATCCAGAGGTCCCAGAGAAAACGTGCAAACTCCACATAGACTGCACTCAAGGTTGGGATTGAACCTGGCTCTCTGGAGCTGTGAGGCAGCAGCACCAAATGCTGCACCATCATGCTTCCCAAATTCTGGGTACTTATGCATCCCCATATTTAACTGCAGTAGCCCTGTGTCCCTACCTTCAGCTGCAAGGGCCTCAGAATACCACCTCTCTCTCTGCCTCTCTTTCCTCCTCTACACCCTAACCCTTTGATCAAGCCCTTGACCAACCACCATGCTGTTCTTATTTGGCTTTGAATAAAATTTTGTGAATTAATGCTCCCATAATGCGTCTTGGATCATTGTATTATGTTCAAAGCTCTGCATAAAAAATGTTGGTGGAATACATCCTGTTCCAAATCCCAAAACCTTTGAAAGAATCTCAATGGATTAGCAGTTTGGTGTGTTTAAACTAAGCCTATCAAGTTCACAGCTGTTTGTTTTCTGTTTTTCTTTGTACAAGTATCTCTGAATAAATGAAATTTTTAACTACTACTAAATCCCATCAACAGAGTCAGCATAAGAAAGAAGAGTGCACAGGGATGCACGCTTTTCTTTGTCACATTTCCTTTTCATTGTTTTTTATCCTAATTTTATTTTTACACTATTCATGCCTAATCTGACCTAAATTCTTTCCTAAAAACTAACACCAGTGTAATTAACTAACGTTTTTCATGATAATTATAAAGCAAGAATGCTGAAAATATTCAGCAGTTCAGACAGCGTCTATGGAGATAGAAACATAATTAACATTTCAGGTCCACAATCATGCAATAAAATTGCAACTGCACAGCAACAACTGAACAGCTAAGTATTTCCAGCATTTTCTCTTTACATTGCAGATTTCCAGAAAGTTTAACACTTGGCTTTTGCCCCACAGAATCAAAAGTGAGAAGCGGAGGAAATTATTTCCCCAGGGTGTAATGCTCTGGAAGTGCTCCCGGAGAGGGTGATAGAGGCAAATCAAACAGAAACCTTCAAAAGAGAATATACTACATAGCTGAAGGGAAGTAGGCAGAGATCACAGAGAGCAGACTGAATGGAGAGCTCTTTCAAGGAGGCAGTTCAGAGCAATGGGCCTTCTTCTGTGATAGCTAACATTCACAAGTTACTTCCAAGTCCCAAAATTTGCTGAAGTCTTTTAATGCTTGACACACTGGCAGGTGTAAGATCTGTTTAAACTTCCAACATCAACTGCAAAACTTTTATTTAAAGAAACTCAATGATTGTATGAAGGGCAAGTTGTAGCAGTTAGTGTAACGCTATTAGAACGCCAGCGACCCGGGTTCAATTCTGGCCGCTGTCTGTAAGGAGTTTGTAATTCTTCCCGTGTCTGTGTGGGTTTCCTCCGGGTGCTCCAGTTTCCTCCCACATTCCAAAGACGTACGGGTTAGGAAGTTGTGGGCATGCTATGTTGGCGCCGGAAGTGTGGTGACGCTTGCAGGCTGCCCCCAGAACACTCTACGCAAAAGATGCATTTCACTGTGTGTTTCGATGTACATGTGACTAATAAAGAAATCTAAAAAAAGTTCTGGTCAACATACAAACAAGATTTCTTTCCACCTCACTGCTCTTCCCCCACTAAGATTGGTCTTTCTCCAGTTCCAAAGGCAGGAATTCACTGATGAATTAGCTCAGGAGACTGATGTTACCAAGTAAATCCTGGACATACATTGCAGCGCGTGCACTAATAAACTCATCACTACAGTCGTATAGTAATGTACAGACTGCCCTGCTGGGCATGTCCCAGATCTCACCATTACACAGACAAAGAATAATAATGTGCTTGTAACTGCCCCCATTAATTTTAAACAACTGATCAAAGATATTCTCCTTGATGGACCCATCCTTCCCCCATCTACTCTGCTACTGAAAATTAACTTGTTCTCCTCTCTTTCCTAGTCTTGACAAAGGGTCCCGGACATGAAATGTTAACCATTTCTCGTTCAACAGATGCTGCCTGACCTTTTCAACATTTTCTGTTTTTATAATGAAACATCAATACCCTATAGAAAAGCAGTGTTTGAACAAGCAAACTCATCACTACCACATGCAGACTTATTGCCCGTCTTTTTAAATATACGACCAAAGTTAACCTGTTTAATATATTCCAATTATGTAAGAGCAATGTCACCTTATTCCTTCATAGCTGCATCCAACACACTCACAACTGCAGAGCTGCAAAGACCCTGGTCGACCCCTCACTTCACTTCCAAAGGAGGCTTTCGCAGTGCCATCCATGCCAACTTCTCTATCAATAGCAATTGCCTCCAAATCTATTCTAGACCAGCCATCCTTTGCCATCTGCCACCCCTCTGACACCAACTACACTACATCACTCACCTGATATCAAAGTTATCCAATAGGCTCTTGTACTTTTTTACTTTCTGGGCAAGCACAGTTTTATTGATGGCCACAGGCAGTAAGAGAGTGGGGTTGCCCACAAACAGGGTAGTAGCAATTAAGGCCAATATAAAATGGACTCAGACCTTTTGATTGGATTGGACCTTGGATTTCTCAAACTGACGGGTAATTGCAAATCTATTGGCTTTGAGTAGTTGGGAATAAAAGCAAACATAAATTCTGATTTTATACTAATAAAAAAAGGTAATAATCTCAGGATGACTACCTGTGCCACGTGCTAGTCAGAGTAGGAATAGCAGCATGGTTAGGATGAATATATGGCTGGAGCAGTGGAGGGAGGCTTTTAGATTCCTGGGACATTGGAACTGGTTCTGGGGGAGATGGTACCAGTACAAACAGGATGGTCTACACCTGGGTGGGACTGGAATCAATGTCCTAGGGGGATTGTTTGCTAGTGCTGTTGGGGAGGGTTTAAACTAATATGGCAGGGAGGTGGGAATCCATGCAGAAAGACAGAGGGAAGCAGAGACCAGAGCAAAAGTTAGAAAAAAGAGTGGAGGACAGAAAGGTCAAATGCAAAGGACACAAAGGTTACTAGATTCTAAATGGATAATGAGTGTAAGGGCACTTTATCTGAATGCCCGTAGTATTCCAAACAAGGTGAGTGAACTTGTGGCACAAATCAGTACAAAGGGGTATAATTTAGTGACCATTACATAAACGTAATTCAGGGTGGAAATGAATGGGAATTAAATATCCAAGGCTATCAGGTAATCCGGAAGGATAGGCAGGTAGGTAAGGGAGGTGGGGTAGCGCTCTTAATTAAGAATGAGATCAGTGTGATAGTGAGAGACGATATCAGATCTAAGGAGCAGAATGTTGAGTCCATCTGGGTAGATATTAGGAACAGTAAAGGGAATAAGTCACTGGTGGGAGTTGTCTATAGGTCAGCGAATAATAACATTACAGTGGCACAGGCAATAAACCAAGAAATATTTGATGCATGTAAGAATGGAACGGCAGTTATCATGGGGGACTTTAACTTCCACATAGATTGGGCGAATCAAGTTGGTTGAGGCAGTCTTGAGGAGGAATTCATAGAATGCATCCGCGATAGCTTTCCCGAATAGCATGTTAGTGAACCTACAAGGGAAAATGCTATCTTAGATCTGGTCCTGAGACAGGCAAAATTACCGATCTTGTAGATAGGGATCCTTTTCCAAAGAGTGATCACAGTATGATCGAACTTCTCATACAAATGGAGGGTGCAATAGTTCGATCTAAAACCAGTGTATTATGCCTAAACAAGGGAGACTACAACGGGATGAGGGAGGAGTTGGCTAGTGTAGACTGGAAACACAGGCTATATGGTGGGACGGTTGAGGAACCGTGGAAGACTTTCAAAGAGATTTTTCACAGTGCTCAACAAAAGTATATTCCAGTTAAAGGCAAGGACAGTAAGGGTGGGGAGAGCCAGCCCTGGATAACTAAGGAAATAAAAGAAGGCATCAAGCTAAAAGCTCATGCATACAATGTCGCCAAGAGCAGTGGGAAACTGGAAGATTGGGAAAACTTTAAAAAGCAACAAAGAACCACTAAGCAAGCAACAAGGAAAGGGAAGATGGATTATGAAAGTAAACTAGCACAAAATATAAAAACAGATAGTAAAAGTTTTTATCATTATATATAGCAGAAAAGGGTGGCTAAAGTGAACATAGATCCCTTGAAAGATGAGAAGAAGGAATTAATATTGGGTAATGTGGAAATGGCCGAGGCCTTGAACGACTATTTTGTGTCAGACTTCATGGTGGAGGACACGTCTAACATGCCAAATGGAGATGTTATGGATGCAATGGGTGGTGAGGACCTCGATACAATCACTGTCATTAAAGAGGTAGTGATGAACAAAATATGGGGCTAAATGTAGACAAGTGCCATCAGGCTCGATGGGCCAGATGGCCTACTCCTGCTCCTATTTCTTATGTTCTTATACCAATTTTCACATCCCGGTAGTGTAGTGGTTAGCGTAACGCTTTACAGTGCCAGCGACCCAGGTTCAATTCCCACCGCTCTCTGTAAGGAGTTTGTACGTTCTCCCTGTGTCTGCGAGGGTTTCCTCCAGGTGCTCCGGTTTCCTCCCACATTCCAAAGACATACGGGTCAGGAAGTTGTGGGCACGCTATGTTGGCACCAGAAGCGTGGCGACACTTGCGGGCTGCCCCCAGAACACTCTACACAAAAGACGCATTTCACTGTGTGTGACTAATAAAGGTATCTTATTTGTAGAAAACAAATTCCAAGCATAACCAATAAGAGGAAAATATATTGACCAAAATGTGCAGGTGAGAGTAATTAAGCCATCAGGAACTGTTAGGGTCAGCTTCCTTTACAACTCCTCACTGTGTGTCATTTAAATGGAATCTGTTTTTATTCCTGCTTGCACAGTGTGAAGGAGCTCAGTCGCACTCCAATCCAGCTCTCCACAGCAACCAGAGTAACAGAATGCAAAGCACTGTGTGTCCATTATTGATAATTAAATGATTGAGACATGGGTTTGTAAGCTGGACATGTCATTGCATCCTCAGAAGGAAGGAGGGGGCTGATTGCCAATAATGACATGTTGGCAGGTGTATAGCCTTGTGCCAGTACCAGGAGGAACAGGGGAGACCACAGGTGGAGCATCTTAATCTATCCTGGCCAACTGCTTTCTCTTTTGTCAACCAGGTTCCCGTGTGAGGAGAAGTCCAAGCTGTACAGTGAAAAGAAAGGGAGTTAGTGAAATCAGCCCATTGAATCTGTGCTGGCTCCTGGTGAAGCAATCTCATGTGAACATTTCTCTGCTCTTTTCCCACAAATTATTCCCTCTCAAGTGCTTACCCAATTCCCCTTTGAAGGCACTGAGTGAATCTGTTCCCACCATTCCTACACTCAGCAAAATTCCTGACCCTAACCTCTTCATGAGTAAAGAAGACTTTCCTTGGACCTTCACACAAACTGCTGGAGGAACTCAGTTTATGCGTTGCTCCAGATTCCAGCATCTGCAGTCTCTTGTGTTTCCTTGGACCTTCCTCATATCTTTTGGCCAAAATTATAATGCCATGTCCCAAGTCCTTGAACTCTCTGCTAACAGGAACAGCTTCCCTCCAGTTACCCTACTTATTGTAGTAATGACTGTGTACTGCTTTACTACATCTCCACTCACCCTGTCCAGATGAAGGGTCTCGACCCAAAAAGTCAGCTGTCCATTTCCCTCCACAAGTGCTGCCTGACCCACTGAGTTCCTCCAGTAGTTTGTTTTCAACTTTCTTTGATCCAAGTAGAACAACTCTAGCTACTCCATTTTAAGAGAAACAGAGTCACTGAAGAGTCTTGGACCCAAAACATTAACTGTTTCCCTTTCCATGTATGTTGTCCGGCCTTCTGAGTGTTCCTGGGGTTTTCTGTTTTTATTTCAGATTTTTAGCATCTGCAGCATTTTTTTTTGTATCTTCATCCTCCATTCTAACCTTGCAGCTGAAAGTCCTTCATCCCTGGAACCATGCTAGTAGATCTTTTCTGCTCCTTCTCCAGGACATCTTCACACCCTGTACCAAAAGGCATTGGCAAGAACTCCAGTTGTGGTGTAACTGGTACTTTATAAAGTCTACCAGCTTCAGTGAAATAAGCAGAGGAAGATGGTCCCATGTTTGGACACTGGGACCTTTCCCACAGAGATCAGTCCCAAATCGTAATGCAAGGTTAGATATCATGATGGAGTTCTGCTGAAACAGGCTGCTGGGGTCTGTTGGAGTGGAAACATTGTGTGTGTTCCAGTTATACAGTCATGGACGGATACAGCATGGAAACAGGCCCTTCAGCCCACTAAGTCTGTGCCGACCGTCAACAACCCATTTACACTAATCCTGCATTAATCCCATTTTTTATTCTCCCCACCTTCTCGTCAACTCCCTTCAAATGCTACCACTCACCACACACTACGGGCACTTCCAGGGGCCAAATAACTTACCAACCTACACACTTTGAGATGTGGGAGGAAACCAGAGCATCCGGGGGAAAGCCACACAGTTACAGGGAGAACGTGCAAACTCCACAGACAGCGCCTGAGGTCAGGATTGAGCCTGGGCCTCTGGTGCTGTGAAACAGCAGATCTACTTGCTTTGCCACTGTGCCGCCCCAGTGGTGCTTTGGGGCAGATGTTGCTTGCAAGGCATCTGGCTTCTCTGAGCCAGCTCCTGATGCTCACAATAACAAATACAGCTTTCTCACCTCGGAGAGTTGGTTCTTGTGGATCGATGATTAGAGTCATGGAGCCATAGAGTAATACAGCACAGAAACAGGCCCTTCGGCCCATCTGCTCCATGCTGGCAAGATTGTGCTGTTTGCGTAAAGGAAGATGTTCACATTTTTCAATTCCACGGGATTCAGTTGAGAACAGCAGAAATTTCAAAGTGGCTTCAAAAATATCCTCTTGTAAATGTTTGAGAGTAAATGCTGTTGGCCAGGAGGCACCAGCTGTATTGGTGCACCATTTTACCAAGTCCCCAACTGCCCTGCTTGGGGGTAGTTGCAAACTATTGGAAGAGCAGTAGGAGTTGGTGGGTGGTAGACGATGTTTGTTTCTGACAGACCTCCTGAAATAAGAGATGGACAAGTCCAGGAAGGTGAGGGAAGAGTCGGGGTTGGGACATGTTAAGTGAACCAGCCTCCCCTCCATTGACTCTGCCTCAGGAAAGCAACCAACATTATCAAGGACCCCTCCCACCCCAGTCATCCTCTTGTCTCCCCTCTCCCATCAGGCAGCAGATACAAAAGCTTGAGTGCATGTACCACCAGGCTCGAGGACAGCTTCGATCCTGCTGTTATCAGACTCTTGAATGGACCTCTCACACAGTAAAAGATGGACTCTTGACCTCCCAATCTACCTCATCGTGGCCCTTGCACTTTACTTGTCTGCCTGCACTGCACTTTCTCTGTAACACCATATTCTGCATTCTCTTTTCTTTTGACTACCTCAATGTAAATGCATACGTCATGATCTGTGTGGATGGCACACAGAACAAAAGCTTTTCACTGTATCTCAGTACCTGTGACAAAAATAAACCAATTCCAATTCCAGAAAAGTGGAAATCAGCAGCAAAGCTGATGCATGATCCCAGCTGGAGAGAGAGCAGGAAGTCACACTGTTAATGTGGTGAGAGCCTGCGAACTGAAGTGGAGAACATGCTACATATCTTGTAATGTGACAGACAAAGCTTGGTTAAAATTTGGTTTCCATAGCAACATCTTTATTGGCCTTTATTGCAGGGTTGGAGCATAGAAATAGAGAAGTAATGTTACAATTATACATGGCAGTGGTGAGGCCACATCTGGAGTACGCTGCGCAGTTTTGGTTCCCTAATTTAAGAAAGGATATGCAGTCTTTGGAGGCAGTCCAAAAGAGATTTACCGGGCTAATTTCTGGAATGAGAGGGTTGTCCTGTCACGAGTAGCTAAGAAATTAGATCTATATTCATTGAAATTTAGAAGTGAGGAGTGATCTTACTGAAACGTGTAAGATCCTTAGAGGGCATGACAGGGGGCAATGTCAAAATGTTTCTACGAATGGAAGAGTCTCACATGAGAGAACAAAGTGACAAGATTGGGTGCAGTCATTCAAAACTAAAATGTGTAAGAACTTCTCACAGCAAGTAGTAAATCTTGAGAATTCTCTACCCCTGAGAGATGTTGAGGCTAGGCCAAGGGAGTACTTATAGAGGAATAGATACATCTTTAAAAGGTCAGGGAACCTTTCATGGGGAACTGGCAGAGGAGATGAGATGAGATCAGGGGCAGAGTGGCTATGATCATATTAAATGGTGGGGCAGGCTTGTGGGTTTACTCATGCTCCTAATGTTCTCATATTTGAAGTAATTGAAGAGGATAGAGCAGAATTGGTTCAATGTGGGAACAAGTTGGGACACTGGACTCTACACCTACCATTATTGCTCTCTCTCCCACCCTGCTCTTCCTAACATCTCCTTTCTTCTAATTTCTCTTGTGCTGTTGCATCAGTTCTGACAAGACCACCTACCTTGACAGTGCATCATCCACTGACCTGTCCATTGTCGACAGGATTCTGGATTGTGCCCCCCTTCAACAACTGCAGGCTGGCGAGAGTTGCCAATATCAATGGAAACCCGTCTTTCAGTGAAAAGCAGAAAAGTTTTTATAATGTTTCTTTCAGGTGTACATTTTGAAGACAAAAGGCCCAATGATTAATTTCTTCCTTGCATAAATTCTGGCCATAATAGGTCATCACCTCATTATAGGAAGAATGTGGAAGCTTTAGAGAGGGTGCAGAGGAGATTTACCAGGATGCTGCCTGGATTGGAGAACATGTCTTATGAGGAAAATTTGAGCGAGCTAGGGCTTTTCTCTTTGGAGCAACACAGGATGAGAGGCGAGGTGTATAAGATTATGAGGGGCATAGACAGAGTGGACAGCCAGCACCTCTTCCCCAGGGCGGCAATGGCCAGTACCAGAGGACACCAGTTTAAGGTCAGAGGCGGAAAATTTAGGGGAGGTATCAGAAGTAGATTTTTTACACAGTGATGGGTGCCTGGAACGTACTGCCGAGGGTGGTGGTAGAGGCTGATACAATCGGGACATTTTAAAAGACACTTAGATTGGCACATGAATGTAAGAAAGATGGAGGGTTATGGGCTGTGTAGGAGGGAAGGGTTAGATTGATCAAGAAGTGGGTGTTTATATAGGTCGGAACGACATTGTGGGCCGAAGGGCCCATACTGTGCTCGACTGTTCTATGTTCTGTATGTTGAGTGACTCATTACCACAGCTCACCAGCAAATCCAAAACAACTGGTAGTTTTTAAGAAGAGTCTTCGAATAAATTCCCACATGTGGAGGAAAACAGTCTGCTACTTCATCAGAAAAGATGTATCAAACTACACCCTATTAGTCGGTGAACCTGTTACTCCTCAAACATCCTGGGGTATTGTAACCACTTTGGGGGAGAAAAAAAGAATGTAGAAGGTTAGCTTGTCCAGCAGATGGCAATAGTGACCTCCACAATGCAGCAACCAGGAAGCTCTGATCAGTTTTGAATCTGTATCGCAGCCACGAACACTCAAGGATCACACAATTCATGGGTGATCAGTCCTTGGAGAGGAGAGCAGGTGGCGCTCTTTAGTGCCATCTCAGGTACTGAGAATCGAGAGTAACATGCACTGGATTTAAGGAAAGCAGAAAAACAGATTATCAAATTACTGGCTCAATATCAATCTGCTTTTTCTGGGATCTTGTTGTGCAGACATTGGCTGGCTTGTGTACTACATTGCAACCATGATTACACTTCAAGTATACATACAAAGAATATAAATGTAATGACTTTTCCTATCAGGGCTGGTGCTGACCGAGATCAGCTTCAAAACCAGAGCTGGTAAAAATTAAGAGAGGCATAGATAGGGTAGGTGGTCAAAGTCTTTTTCCCAGGCTGGGAATGTCAAATACTAGAGAGCATAGGTTTAAGGTGAGAGGGGGGAAAGTTTAAAGGAAATTTATGAGGCAAGTCTTTTTACACGGAGATATCTTTATTAGTCACATGTACATCGAAACACACAGTGAAATGCACCTTTTGCGTAGAGTGCTCCGGGGGCAGCCCGCAAGTGTCGCCATGCTTCCGGCGCCAACATAGCACGCCCACAACTTCCTAACCCGTACGTCTTTGGAATGTGGGAGGAAACCGGAGCACCCAGAGGAAACCCACGCAGACACGGGGAAAACGCACAAACTCCTTACAGATGGCGGTAAGGAGTGCTAGGTGCCTTGAACGCACTGCCATGGTAGGTAGTAGAAGCAGATACGATAACAGTGTCCAAGAGGCATCAGGATAAACACATGAATGGGCAGGGAATAGAGGGATATGGTCCATCCACAGGCAGGTGGGATCAGGTTAGACTGACATCATGGTAGTTGCGAATATCCTGGGCCAAAGGACCTGTTCCTGTGCTGTGCTGTTCTATGTTCTGACAAGCCAGACTGTGGCTGCACTGTCAAGCATCACAGATGCACTGCAGTGACTCACCAAGGCTTCTTTGACAGAACCTCCCAGTTCCACAAGCTACATTCTGGAAGGCCAGGAGCAGCAGGGTGCATGGAACCAGCATCTTCTCCATATTCCCCTCCAAAACAAACATCATCCTGATTTGTATGTGTAATCACAATTCTATCATTGCTTCTGGGTTCCAAATTTAGGACTTCCCTACCAACCAGCAGTGAGAGAGTACTTTCACCTAAAGATATTAATTTGATTATTCTGTTCTTGCTTTATTTGCATATGTTGACATTAGTAATATTGCAGGTGATGTGATCTCTCAGTTGTGGGAGAGAGGTGCTTTAACAGGCAGTATAGAGTCTTCCTCTGTTTCACAAGAGTCTCGATCCTGTTTAGGGAGAGCGCAGTGATGCTTGGTCATGTTTCTAACAGCTGAGAGAGCTGTAGATCTCTAACTGCGCCAGCATGCTCCCATGGCAACAGGCATGCAAGATGCTTTTCATCTTCTGGTCTGTAGCTACCTTTCAATATTAGAAACAAGGTCAGAGAATAGAGTTAGAGGGGGGAAGATGGTGAGCAGGAAAAATCTGGCAAGGCTAGTTGTTTCCCGAGATCTGAAACTCGTCTCCTGCATTTCTTCCCCAAGAAAGCCAGGCTCTCTCCCCTGCCATCTCCTCTGTTCTGCTCATCTGGGGTTTGAACTGCTGTCGGTAACAGCACTCTGCTTGCTTCACCTGATGAACCAACTCCAGCAGCGACCTTTAACCCTTCCAGCCTCCCCCTACCCTTTATACAGGCTGTGTTTCACTTACCCACTGCACGCTTTCTGCGCCGTCAAGTGGGCATTATCTCATGTGACAAGGGAACCCTTAACACTTCCCTGGCCAAGGTTAGATGATTTGGTATGGACTATGAATCAGACACACATCCAACTGATTCATAGAACATAGAACAGTACAGCACAATACAGACCCTTTGGCCCACAATGTTGTACCGACCTTTAAACCTCGCCTAAAACTATCTAACCCCTTCCTCCCACATATCCCTCTATTTTAAATTCCTCCATATGCTTATTTAGTAATCTCTTGAATTTGACCAATGTACCTGCCTCCACCACCGCCCTGGCAGCGCCTGGAAGAGAGTCTTTGTTTCAGCAAGTTATCCCAAGGCAATTCATTAGTCAATGAGGTAGATTTAGGCAGTGGGTTAAAGGAGAGGAATTTGGCTGTAGGGTTTAGGAACAGAATTCCAGATCTCCAGGCCTAGATGGCTGAAGGCACAGGACGTAGAACACAGAACTGTACAGCGTAGGAATGGGCCCTCCAGCCCATGAAGTCCGTGCTGAACACAATGCCAAATTAAAATAAATCTCCTCTGCCTGCAAGTGATCCATATCCCTCCATTCCCTGCATCCTTATGTGCCTGTCTAAAAGCCTCTTAAATGCCACTGTCGTGTCTGCTTGCACCACTATCCCTGCGACCTTTTCCAGGCACCTACCACCCTCTGTGTAAAACACTTGCCCCACACCTCTCCCTTAAATTTTCCCCCTTTCACCTTGTCCTCCTAGTAATTGACATAACGCATGGCTTCTAGTATTTGGCATGTCCTCCAATGCTGAGGAAGGAAGATGCGGGAAATCGATACCAGGCATGATACTCTTTAAGGCTGGAAGGTGGCATGGAAATTGGAATAGATAGTTATGGATGGAGTTCAACCCAAGGAAAAGAATTTAAAATCTGAGGAACCTTTGGACTCTGAGGCATGAATGTAAGTCGGCAAAGACAAGTGGCTGGATTGTGTGCAGATATCACAAGATACAACACATAAACAGTAGCATCACGACTGGTCGATCCTTGAACCAGCCAAATTTTTCTTTCGATATATGAGTCATGCAAATACCAGACTAGTTATAACTCACCAGTAGTTTTATCAATAACTTATCTCATTCAGAAAGAGAAAATTGAATCCATGTGTCCATGAGTAAATAAAAGGTGTGGAGAATTAGACCGCAGCTTACAGTGATAATGCTCAGTAGGTCAAGCAGCATCTGTGAAGAAAGAAAAAGATTTGCTGCTTTATGTTGAACACCTGGGATTTATTTATACAGCACGGTAACTGGCCCTTCTGGCCCAACCAGTCCGCGCCGCTCAATTACACCCATGTTAACCTACTAACCTGTCCATCTTTGGAACGTGGGAGGAAACCGGAGCACCCAGAGGAAACCCATGCAGTCACGGGGAGAACGTACAAACTCCTTACAGACAGTGGCCGGAATTGAACCCAGGTCGCTGGCGCTGTAATAGCGTTATGCTAACCGCTAAGTTACTATGCCAACTCTATTTCTCTCTCCATGGATGCTGCCTGACCTGCTGAGTACTCCAAGCATTTTCTATTTTCTTTCAGATTTCCAGTGTTTGCAAATGTCTTGTTTTTTCAATACCTTGCTGCGCTTGGTTTGATCTGATAGCTGTTTCCAATAAGGGTGAGCAATGACATCTCCTGGGTAATTTGACTCACAAGCCTAAAAATACCAGTGAAATTACAATGCAGAAAGGACAACAACCACTTCAAACAGCTACTACTTTCTGTACCTCAAATTAACCAGAAAAGGAAGCCCCAGATTAACCCAATCCACTCTCACTTCCCCCACCCATCCAGACTATTTAACTGTGGGTAGAATTATTTGAGCTGTTGATTGTAAAAGGGTGTGCAAATCTGGGAACACATGCAACATGCTTGTACCTCAGTCTTTTCCTTGTCCTTCATGACTGAATCTAGATAGACAGATTGAGTTGTGAGCACAGTTAACTTGACAGAAGGCCAAACAGTCATGCTGGATAGCATATGCACACTTTTCAAGAGATATACATTTGTGAAATTGATTCTGGGAGATCAGGAGAGTGATAGGTGGATTACATCTTCCATCCAGTCAATCAGTTTGAGACTGCCTGCACCTGGTATGACCCAACTAATGTTAGCATGGATATATAATGGAGTTGAATTTAATTGGTTTAGTATTGTCATGTGTACCAAGGCACATTGAAAAACTTGTTTTGCATGCCATCCATACAGTTCATTTCATTACAACAGTGCATTGAGGTAGTACAAGGGAAAAGTAATAACAGAATGCAGAATAAAGTGTTACAGTTACAGAGGAAGTACAGTGCAGGCAGACAATAAGGTGCAAGCTCATAAGAAGGTAGATTGTGAGGGCAAGAGTCCATCTTATCGTACTAGATGACTGTTCAATAGTCTTATAACAGTGGGATAGGAGCTGTCCTAGAGCCTGGTGGTTCGTGCTTTCAGGCTTTTGTATCTTCTGCCTGATGGGAGGGGGAGAAGAGGGAATGTCTGGGGTGGGTGCAGGGGTATGGAGTACATTTTTACTGTTTGGATGGCTTTCACAATTTAATTAAAGCATTTTTTAATTTTAAAAGAACTGTCTTTAAAGATAACGAACACTGGTTATCATCTTCCAAAATTCTAAAGACTCTAATTGTTCCTGAGTATTGGAGGGTAGCAAAATGTGACCCCACTCTTTAAGAAAATAGAAAATTACCAACCTGTTAGCCTCATGTTAGTAATAAGGAACATGCTGGAATCCATGACAAAGGATGTTATGACAGAATATCTTAAAAATAGTAGATTTCAGTAGCAAATGAAAATCAAAAGACTATAGATGCTGCAAATCTGTAATAAACACAGAAAATGCTGGAGACACTCATGAGGTCAGGCAGCATGGTGGGATGCAATGGGAGGTGAGGACCTCGATACAATCGATGTCACTAAGGAGGTAATGCAGAGCAGACTAGTGGGCCTAAGGTAGACAAGTCCCCTGGTTCTGATGGGATGCATCCCAAGGTACTGAAAGAAATAGCGGAAATTATAGTAGAGGCATTTGTGACAATTTACCAAAATTCTCTGGACTTTGGGCGGGTCCCAGCAGACTGGAAGACAGTGAAAATCATGCCACTGTTTAAACAAGGATGTAGGCAAAAGGCAGGTAACTATAGGCCAGTTAGCTTAACGTCTGTAGTCAGGAAAATGCTTGAAGCTATCATTAAGGAACAAATAGCGAGACATCTGGATAGAAGTGGTTCCATCAGGCAGACACAGCATGGATTCAGGAAGGGCAGGTCCTGTTTGACAAACTTACTGGAGTTCTTTGAGGATATAATGAGTGCAGTGAATAGAGGGGAACAGGTGGATGTTGTATACTTGGATTTCCAGAAGGCGTTTGATAAAGTGCTACATAAAAGACTTATCCATAAAGACGGATGGAGTTGGGGGTAATGTATTAGCATGGATAGAGGATTGGTTAACCAATAGAAGGCAGAGAGTTGGGATAAATGGGTGTTTCTCTGATTGGCAATCAGTGGTGAGCGGGATGCTGCAGGGGTCGGTGCTGGGCCCACAACTGTTCACGATATACATTAACGATTTGGAAGAGGGGACTGGGTGTAACATATCTAAGTTTGCTGATGACATTAAATTGAATGGAAAAGCAAATTGTGCAGAGAATGCAGAGAGTCTGCAGAAAGATATAGATAGGTTAAGTGAGTGGGCAAGGGTCTGGCAGATGGAGTACAATGTTGCTAAATGTGAGGTCATCCACTTTGGAAGGAAAAATAGAAGATCAGATTAGTATTTAAATGGTGAGAGATTGCAGCATGCTGTTGGGCAGAGGGACTTGGGAGTGGTTGTGCATGAATTGCTAAAAGTTGGTTTGCAGGTGCAACAGGCTGTCAAGAAGGCAAATGGAACGTTGGCCTTCATTGCTGGAGGGATTGAATTTAAGAGCAGGGAGGTTATGCTGCAACTGTACAGGGTACTGGTGAGGCCGCACCTGGAGTACTGCGTGCAGTTCTGGTCTCCTTACTTGAGGAAAGGTATACTGGCTTTGGAGGCAGTGCAGAGGAGGTTCACCAGGTTGATCCCGGAGATGAGGGGATGAGCCTATGAGGAGAGATCGAGTCACCTGGGTCTGCACTTGCTGGAATTCAGAAGAATGAGAGGGGATCTTATAGAAACATAGAAAATTATCAAAGGGATAGATAAGAGGTAGGGAAATTTTTCCCACTGGTTGGTGAGACTAGAACATAACCTCAAGATTCGGGGGAGTAGATTTAGGACAGAGATGAGGAGGAACTGCTTTTCCCAGAGAGTAGTTAATCTGTGGAATTCTCTGCCCAGGGAATCAGTAGAGGCTACCTCATTAAATATATTTAAGGCACTGTTAGATAGATTTTTGCATAGTAGGGGAATTAAGGGTTATGGGAAAAAGGCAGGTAGGTAGAGCTGAATCCACGGCCAGATCAGCCATGACCTTATTGAATGGTGGAGCAGGCTCGACGGGTCAGATGGACTACTCCTGTTCTTAGTTCTTATGTTCTAGCATCTATGGAAAGTGAAATAAATTTAGTATTTCAATTGACATATGCAGACCTTTAGTAACACACAAAACGCTGGAGGAACTAGGTAGGTCAGGCAGCATCTACGGATGGAAATGGACAGTCGATGTTTCCGGTTGAGACCCTTTATCTGAACTAAAGAGGAGAGACAGTCAGTATAAAGAGGTGGAAGGAATAGGTGGAGCAAAAGCTGGCAGGTGATAGGTGGAAGTGACAAAGGGCTGAAGATGATGCAACCTGATAGGAGGCAACACACAACGAGCTGGAGAAACTTAGCAGGCCAGGCAGCATCTAGGGAGGGAAAGATTCCAGATTCCAGCATCTGCAGTCTCTTGTGTCTCCATATGTAGATCTTTCTCAGGTTGGCAGGCTGTGACCAGTGGGGATAGGGATCAGTGCTAGACCCACATGTATTCACAATCTATATCAACAAGTTAGTGCCGGGGAACAAATGTCATTCTTCCGAGTTTGCTGCTGATACAAAATTAGGATGGATCAGGAATAGAGAAGAAGATGTAAAGAGGCTTCAAGGACAAATTGAATGAAGGTGCAATATCGCATGGAAAAATGCTTCAGCGCACAAGAACAGAACACAGAATTTTTTTACTTAGCGAGAGATTGAGTCATGTTAATGTTTGAATAGATCTAAGTGTCCTTATGCACGTGTCAGTGCAGTAAGTGATTAGGAAGGCAAGTGATACGTTTGCCTTTATTATAACAGGACTTGAGTCTGGATTAAAGATGTATTAATGCAATTACATCTTCTTAGGCAGTCCCTCAGGATCGAGGACGACTTGCTTCCACTCCAGGTTTGTGGGCTCTGAGGTGGTCGATGGGGCAATTTTGGGAACTGCAGGCAATTGTGGGAAATGCAGACTCTTCCATTGGTGAGGTAGGAGGTGGCTAATGGGGCAGATGGGTGGTTCGTTTGTGAGGTGGTGGGCTCCTCTGCCACATAAACAAGGTTATTGTGTGCCCTCGATGTGTGGCCTTGAGGGTCTCAAGGCCACCCTGAGTGTTTCTTCTCCACTTTGGGTGCTCATGGGCAGGACATTCCCAGAAGTCAGTGGAGATGTTACATTTCTTGGAGCACATCACTGAATCTTCTTCTCTATTCCTCTGGTAATCTCCTCGCATGACTGAGCTTGGAACAGACCATCTGTTTTGGGAGTTTAATGCTGGGCATGCGTAGGATGTGCCCATCCTGATGTAACCAGCTGGGAGTAACCAGGGCCTCAGCGCTGGACATCAATGATGCGCTCAAAGCTACCTTGGAGAAATGCAACATCTCCATTCTATAATGAAGAGCTGAGGGGTTCTCCCAGAGCCCTGGCCAATATTCATTCCTCTAATAAGATAAACAAAGATCTTGGTCATTGGCTCCTTTCTTTTTCTGGGAGCTTACTATGCACAAAGCGGTCTGCCATGGCTCCTAACCTACAAACAGTGGCCGCACTTGAAAACGACTTCATTGGCTGTAAAGGTGGATGATACTGTGAAAGTTGCTGTCTAAGTTCTGATCTTTCTTTTTAGTGGAACACAAAGCTGAAATTAGAGCTCTAGAATTCTAGAGCGTTTATAACTCTATCAGCCCATCACGTCTATCCCATCAGTCCCATTCCCCCAAACTTTTGTCTACAGGAAGAAAAGGGCAACAATTTCAAAATATGCTTCTGGCAAAATATGGCTTCCTTTACATGTAAATAGATCTCTGCTGTTATAGGAAAGAGAAGAAAATTCAATCAGTAGATAACCTCAGGATTCTCAGGGGAGAAGGCGATAAGTAGGTGATAAGCTGACAGAAATTAGGTAGCTGGATAGAGATTGATCAAATACATAAACTCTTGCTGCAAATCGCAACACTGGAGGTCATAAAAGATTGATTCAAATCTGTGGCCTGCAATGGAACCACAGATAGCAAATTGCCATTGCCTAGGCTTATGTGTACTACAGTTAAATGAAAATAAAATGTGAAGGAAACCAGCTCAGGAAGACTCTGTACTTATTTAGCTCTCCCTTGAGCACAAAGCCACCGTGCCCTCAAATCACCCCACCAACTACTGATCTGCCAACCTGAATCTCACCACTTCCCCCAATTTAACGTATTACAACACAGGTCATTCAGCCTGTTGGGTCCACGCCTAATTGGCAAAAGGCATGCTTCCTGCCAAAGGATGTCAAGGCACTCTGGGCTAGCTGAGGTCTCTAAAACCCTGCCTTGCCATGTATCTCCCAAGGGTGCCCTGCCACCTGTTTCCCAAGTGTGGGGAGCCAGTCCCACAGGCTTTTTGCATTGGGCAGGTGATGCAATTATGCAGTGGGCCAAATGCAACTCAATTCGCTCAGTCTCGAAAGGCCGATTGGTTATGGAGGTAGATTGGCCTTGTGGTTCTCAGATGTCCTGTTATCAATTCACAATTCCAGCTGTTTGTGACACAGGATGAACTGGCATTGACCAACTTGCCATCAGCCTCATTCCCCCGCCCCCCTCTCCCCACCCCTCCTCATTTTTCTGTAGCTCTGTAATTTATTCTCTCTCACATGTCCATCAAGTCCCCTTACTAGGGGCAATCTACAGTAATTAACTCACCTACCAGTGTGGCTTTGGGGTGTGGGAGGAAGCTGGATCACCTAGGGCATACCCATGCAGTCACAGGGAGAGTTTGCAAACTCCACATAGATAGCACCAGAAGTTAGGATTGGATCCTGTGGTAACCACCCCTTGCTTGTAACCAGCCCTTGTTCTGATCCCCCTGCTAACTTCTCCCAGAACAGCCCCTCTTCTGATTTCATTCCAACAACATCCTTCAGGTTTCTGGCCCATGACCACCTTTCCAAATCGTTGACTGTTGCCCTCTGGCCTCTCTCCCCACAACCAGAATTAAGCCGATTTCTTGCATGCTGCACAGTGGTAAAATGCACAGTGGTAAAGCCTTGGAGTCTGTAAGGCCTGTTTGGCAGCAAACACCACTTCTGTCACTGCACTTCCCAGCTTCCATTGGCCGGCTGTGCACCAACGGGTTAATGCACCCAAACTGGTGCCAAGTTCCAGGCAAATGAGATTGCATTAACCACTGGTGAGATAGCTTCATAAGTGATCGAGTACTGCACACATCTCTAACTTCAGATCCCTCTTCAAAATAATTCATATTTGTGAATATGATCAGAGAGAATGGATTCAAAGAAGTCATTCCGAAATCATAGGAATATCTTTATTGATTGTTGCACAGAAAACAAGAGGAGGATTGTGCTTGAATTATGGTAAACACTGGTCAGGCCATAGCTAGAGGACTGTGACACACACCTGGTCACCACACTACAGAATGGAAGGATACTGAAAGGTGCAGAAAGTGTTGACAAAGGTCCTGCCGGGACTGGAGCATTTTAGTTGTGAGGAAAAATTGAACAGGTTGGGGTGTTTAACAAAGAGGGAGCTGAGGGAGATTTAATTGAGGTGTTCAACGAAGAGGGAGCTGGGGGAGATTTAATTGAGGTGTTCAACGAAGAGGGAGCTGAGGGAGATTTAATTGAGGTGTTTAATGCTGGGATGGCAAGGCAGATTGAAAGTCTCTCCTAAGCAGAGATGGTGGTGGGGAATTAACTTAAGGTAGAATGATTGGAAATTTCTTTTTCCAGCCAGAGGAGGTGGAGGTCTGGAACTCACTGCCTGGGGCGGTGGAGGTAGAAACCCTGGTCACACTCAGTGGGTGGTGGGAGAGGAGTAACCTACAAAGTCACAGACAGAGAGCTAGGAAGTGGGATATGCATGTATGGCTTTTTCTCAGCCAGCGTGAGTGTGATGGGCCAAATGGCTTGTGCTACAATCATATATGATGCAAACTGGCACATCTTGACGTTCACTCCCATTTTACTCCCTCTTGATCTGATGGACATAGAACTCCATAGCCAAGTCATGGTTAAGCTTGCCTTTTGGTTCACCTGAAATAGCGTTCCAGGATTTGACTGGTGCAAGACATCCACAGTGAGCACTAAGAGGCAAATATTTTTCAGCCCTCTCCAGTGACAATTCATTTTGTAGGTAGAATTGTGAATTGTTACCAGGATGTCTGAGAAACGTAAGGCCAATCGACCTTTCAAGACTGGGCAAACTGAGTTGCATTTGGCCCATTAATTGCTTCACCTGCCCAGTGCAGTGGGCTTATTGGACTGGCTCTCCACCCTTGGGAGACAGGTGACGGGGCACCCCTGGGAGATACATGGCAGGGCAGTGTGAGCCCTGGGCCGTGACGAGTCCTCAGCCAGCCCAGAATGCACTGACATCCTTTGGCAGGAAGCAAGTCTTCCCTGTGGAGCCGTCCCTTCTGTCAAAGCTGGAAGGCAATTTATTAAAAAAGTTTTTAAATATACCTGACATTCAGAGACATTCAAAAACTAAAAATGATACTGTAAATAATTAATTAAAATGATTAAAATTACCAGGAAGAACTAACATTAAAAGCATGTTAAAGCATTACATTAATTAATTGAAAGTAACAAATAAATTAACAGCTTAAAAAACCAACTGCTGGAGCAACTCAGCAGGTCAGGCAGCATCTGTGGAGGCAAAGTGATAGTGAACATTTCAGGTCGACACCCTACATCAGTCCTGTTTGTATTGTGCTCCAGATCATAGGAAATGCAGTCTCTCGCGTCTCCAATAACCTAATCTCCAGTCCTATGGAAACCACATTCAAATGACTGGGGATCCTGATCTTTGGCAGGGAACGGAGTGGCAGATATGTCAGCATATCTTGACCCAGAGTTATCGCCATTAAATGTCCTCATAAGGGCACTGAGGCAGGGTCCTTAACAAATCCAAAAAGGCAGTGGTTTATTTGTGAGGCAGCACACTTAACAATTAATTGCCTGTTGAGGCTTCAAGCTAAGTGACAATGTGGCATTGCTGCAAAGCAGGCACATCACATGATTTCCCTGTCCTATCAGGTTCACAATATGGGTACAGAGAGAACAATGCTTCAAGATGCACAGTGGTGGATCTGCCTTAGCCCAGTACTTAAATATCTTGGAGTGTCTTCGTGCCAGTAATTCCCTTCAGAATTGCCAACCACAGCTAACACACTTTCTGCACTTTGCTAACTTTTGAAGTTTCCCATCTAGATCCATGTGGAAACATGCTTTGTTTGAAACCGGTTTTGATCATGCAACCGGACATAGAGATAGAGGTTAGACAGTCTCCTGCCCAGGGTTTATATTACTATTATTTTAAGAGTTACTTGTGAATTAGGGATAGTTTATTTATAAATCTACAGATCCAAACATATTGAGGGGCAGGAGAGCCACTCTACATGCAGTTAACCTGGAGCCCTGACTTTCTGCAGTGAGTTTAATTCATATTTGTACTGGCATACTAGTACTCCCAATGGCTTGTGGGATCTGAGGGGGAGACGCCTAGGCGACCCTGTTCGTGGATGAGGATTCCTGTCTCTGTGGGGATAATGAAAAGATGGTACACTGATTACTGCTGAGTCACTATTTGCTCCATGTTCCTTCTTTGCTATAGATTGCTGCATTTATCTGAGCTTCAAATTATTTGCCCTAATGTTCCTTACATGGTCTGGTGCATAGTTCAGTTTGGTACTACTGAAAGTGCCAAGGATGTTATACCATGTTAAACATGCCACATACATGCATTTAAAAAAACCACTGGCATGCATTATGCATCATGCAGCCTGCAATCTCCCCCTGGAGTCTGTAACCATTGTGATCTTAGAAGGATTTACAGCCCTGCAGAGGCTTTGCACAGTTAAGAAACACCAATATGATTGGTGCCAACACTTCTCATGCATGCCATTAGACATCAAGTCAGTTAGCAGCTTACCATTGAGTTGAAATGTCATTGCAATGCCACAGATTATATCATGTCTCATTGAGGTAATAAAATGGATGCAACTAAATTCAGACTGGACTTCATATAAAAAAAACCTCTGCATCAGGAATAGTGGCAATGAGGAGAAGTACAGGAGTGAGATAGATCAGCTGGTTGAGCGGTGTTGCAACAACCACCTCACACTCAACACCAGCAAGACCAAGAAATTGATTGCGGACTTCAGGAAGGGGAAGTTGGGTGAACACACACCAGTCTTCATTGAGGGGTCAGCGGTGGAAAGGGCGAGCAGCTTCAAGTTCCTGGATGTCAACATCTTAGAGGATCTATGTTGGGGCCAACACATTGATGCAATCATGGAGAAGGCATGCTAACAGCTCTACTTCGTTCGGAGTTTGAGGAGATTTGGTGTGTCACCGAAGACTCTTGCAAATTTCTATAGATGTACGGTGGAGAACATTCTGACTGGTTGCGTTACCGCCTGGTATGGAGGCTCCAATGTGCAGGATCCAAAGAGGCTGCAGAGGGTTGTAGACTCAGCCAGCTCCATCACGGGCACAACCCTCCCTGCCATTGTGGACATCTTCAAGAGGCGGTGCCTCAAGAAGACGGCATCCATCATTAAGGACTCTCACCACTTGGGATATGCCCTCTTCACATTACTACCATCAGGGAGGAGGTACAGGAGACTCACATGCAACGTTTCAGGAACAGCTTCTTCCCCTCCACCATCAGATTTCTGAACTGTCCATGAACACTACCTCGTTATTTCTCTTTTGCACAACTTATTTATTTTTGTAACATAGTAATTTTTATGTCTATGTCTTGCACTGTACAAAACAACAAATTTCGTGACGTATGTCGGTGATCTGATTCTGCTTCCCCTTTCTGAAGAAAACTCAGTGGCCACTAGGTGGAGTGTTGCACTTTGTCGATCACCGTTCTCTCCTGTCACCTTCACCCACTACCAACTGTGTTCCTTTTCCTGGAACCAGAGGAAGGATGAGATAACTAAATAGCAGTGAGAAACTGAGGATACACTGGCACTCTTGAAAAGCATTTTGTAATTACCAGTCTCTCCACCCCCAAACCGTTCAGCTCAGAGAAAGCAGTCCCAGTGTGTCTCTGGCCTCTGTTGTACATTCAAGTCAGGTGCTGAACTTGCTGGGCTGCCCGGTGTGACTGGAAATACTGTAGTGTCAGTCAACATACAAGCAAGTAAACAGCTCAGCTTGTTTACCAAAGCAGCACAAAGGCAGACTTGCAACCTTGTGGGATGGGAGGACTCGTGAGGGGCAATAATCACTCACCTCCACAACATGCAAAGCAAAACAGCAATATCTCCAACATTTTAGAACTGAAGTTAATATATCTTCAAAAGCACTTGTAAAAAAGGACAGAAACACAGCAAGTGGGATTGTGCATTTCATTTACAACCTTTAATAATATCAATTATGATAGACATACTTATGTCTTCTCTTCTATGGGAGATCCTGGGGTTGAGGATACCTTATTTTCTCTCCATTTCTGAGGAGTGGAGATGCCTGCTGTGAGAATTCTTGGGTGGCCATTCCACACCAGCTACCCCATGGTCTTGACAGAATGAGACCTCAGTCCAATGCGAAGGGATCCAAGAAGACAGGAGACCGGGCTGTGAAGCTTAGACTTAGCACACACACGCGTCTACACCCAAAAGCAGACACATGCACTCTAACTGGCACACACATACCTGTACACACAAACGCACTGTGACCAGACACACGCATGGATACACAGATCTGCACTTGTCCACCCCCTTATCTTCAGGCCCCTCCCCTAATGTCCATCCCTCCCAGCTCCCCCTTCACTCACCCTTCCTCTCCTCTCTACTTCATCCGTACGCTTCACCTCCCCACAGTAGCCTACCTGAACTTTCCCCGGCCCAAGCACAGGAAAACTACTAGGCACAGGGATTTACGAACATTGCAGGCTTCACTATTCACAGTCCTCCTGTAGCCATTAAACCCCAAATTCTCCGAGTGGCTGGATATTACCAGTTGGACCAAACAGCCCAAAATTTGCTCGACTGCCAAGTGCTGCCCTGTAATTCTCTTACTGAGCTATCCTTGGTTTACCTTAAGGAGTTTAATTTGCAACCAAGTGAACTAAGTTGGACTATCCCTCAGTTTAGTGAATGTTTGTGACTAAGAGCAATAAATTGGTGGCTGGGCTGTTGGTTACTGGCTATGTTGGCCACCTGCACACAGATGACAGAGTGTCTTACCGCTTGAAGAAACCTGCAAAGCCCAGCTTGAGCTTCAGTGGAATCCAATCAGCCTGTGGCTTCTGACCTGAAGGCTGGATCATTACTGGAGGATGGAGAATTAGAGGGCCACCAGCTCACCAGAACTGAACGGGCTGTGACCTGTGCTGGTGTTCATTCCAACTTCAAGGATTACCAGAAAAGTGTTACTGGATCAACTTGCATTTACCCAGCATCTTTAATGCAGCATAAGGTCCCAGGGCACTTCACAGCGCGTCATCAGACAATCGTAGGACATGCAAGCCACTATTTAAGAGTGCATTAAGGTGACTGAGAGCTTGGTCAAAGGAATGGCTTTATGAAGCTTGAAAAAGGTGGGAAAGAGTAAAGGTGGGAGGGTAGCACCTTCGGCAAGTTACCAGCACAGTAATTATGCTGCTTTCTACCATACCTGACCATCAGAATCAGAAGGCTACATTGGATTATTTATCTCTAACTTGCATGGGATTTAGTGGAAGAATAGGAGCAGAATTAGACCATTTGGCCCATTGAGTCTGTTCTGCCATTCAATCATGGCTGATTTATTTTTCCCTCTCAACCTCATTCCCCTGCCTTCTCCTCATAGGTTCTTGATTAGTAAGGGCATCAAAGGCTATCAACGTCGGCTTTAAATATACCCAATGACTTGGCCTCCACAGTCATTTGTGGCAATGAGTTCCAAAGATTCACCACCCTCTGGCTGAAGAAAGTCCTCCTCATCCATATTCTAAAGGGATGCCCTTCTATTCTGAGGCTGTGCCCTCTGGTCTGGACTCTCCCACTACTGGAGAAATCCTCTCCATGTCCACCCTATCCAGGCCTTTCAATATTTGGTAGGTTTCAATGAGATCCTCCCAAACTCCAGCGAGTACAGGCCCAGAGCCATCAAACACAAATAATAGATTGCAACCTCTGCTGGAAAGCATGTGTGGTACTGGGCTAAGGTTGGACAGGGCTGAGATGCATTTACACAATCCAATCCCGTGTTGCATCTTGGCATCACAACTTAAGATCAAGGGCCTACCAGGAGGTGACAGATATGAAAAACAGAAAGCTGAAAATCCTCAGTATTTCAGACAGCATCCGTGGAGGTAGAAACAGCTGCTGTTTCAGGAGTAGCAGGCAGTGGAGGACGGACAGCTGGGGATTATCCGAGCACAAGCTCATCACTTCAGAACAGGAAGGTACCTGGAAAGAGGAGCTCCACAATACTTGCATCAATGGATAGGGTAAATAAATACATTGAGATGGAGTGCTTCCAAGTGTAACAGCTGGACTTTGCCTCGAGAATTGAAAGGTCACAATTTCAGGTATAATGCCAGAATTTGCACTATTTGTTTTTGTATTGCATTGTACTGCGGCTACAAAACAACAAATTTCATGACCTACATTGGTGATAATAAACCTGATTCTGAATTAAACTCCACAACCCACTCTGACACATCCTGTACCACAGTGAGGGAGTGCACTATTGAGCAGTGTCATCAGATGGCCCCATTATGCTATTGTGGTAGCAATCAAATGTAAAAGGAAAGTAGACAGTTAATGACAGGATTCTTAATAGCACTGATGTACAGAGGGAACTTGGGGTCCAAGTCCATTAGCTCCCTGAAAGTAGCCACACAAGTTGATATGGTGGCAAAGGCAGCTTATGACATGCTTGTTTTTATTAGTTGAGCCATTGAGTTCAAGAGTCAGGAAGTTATGTTGTAGCTTTATAAAACTCTGGTTAGGCCGCATCTGGAGTATTGCATTCAGTTCTGGTCGCCCCACTATAGGAAGGATGTGGAGGCTTTGAAGAGGGTGCAGAAGAGGTTTACCAGGATGCTGCCTGGATTAGAGGGCATATGTGATAAGGAGAGGTCGAACAAACTAGGGTTGTTTTCTCTGGAGCGGCAGATCTTGAGAAGTTTATAAAATTATGAGAGGCATAGATAGACAGCAGGTACCTTTTTCCCAGGGTTGAAATGTCTAATACTAGAGGGCATGTATTTAAGGTGAGAGGGGGGAAGTTCAAAGGAGATGTTTGGGGAAGGTTTTTTTAAAATATATACACAATGGTGGAATGCACTACTAGGGGTGATGGTGGATGAAAATATGATAGAGACAGCTAAGAGTCTCTTACATAGGCAGAGAAATATGCAGAGAATGGAGGAAGATGGACAATGTGAAGACGGAAGGGATTAGGTGTTAATTAGTTTGGCACAACCTTGTGGGCCAAAGGGCCTGTCCCTGTGCTGTACTGTAGTATATGCTGCACGAGTTAAGAGGAGGAAGTCTCTTGATCTCCTGTTCATCATTCTGGCCTCAACTGGTCACCAAGAACAGATTAACAGCTTCTATTCACTTATTGCTGTCAGAGAGACATGCCTCTGCTGTAGATGCCTTCAAAATAAATGAAGAGAATGCTGTACAAAGAATTTATTCAGCCTGAGGTTATTTATATAATTACACCACATCACTGCCATTTGGTGAAGTACAAATAATCAGTAAACTGGATTGTTAACACTGAACATCTGCACATAACGTTTACTAAGCATGTTTGGTTTAATAAACGTAGTTATTACTGGAACTCCACTGCACCCAGAAAAACACAGATCAAAGCATGTGAGAAGTTTCCATGAAGGTGATAACAGTGCACATGTTCCTCTGGGGCAGCTGCCACAGTGCTATCCCTCGCACAATTTAACTGTTGCAGCAATTTGGAAGATTAGGCAGCTGCAGGAGCCACCTCACTGATGTCAGAAATCAGTTCAGTTGTGATGCGTTTCAGAAAGCCAACGCACCTCACCCTACTCCACATCAAAACCTTTGTCGGTGAACGCCCACAGGAATGAGTGGCAAAATGCCATCTGGTGCAACACTGTGGATCAGTTGTTCAAAGACTCAGCTCAAGCAATATCAACTCAGCCAGAGCAGCACCTGGAGCTCCACAGACTACATGCCCAATGGCAGGGAGAGTCTGCCCAGCTCATAGCTGATGGTTTGCCCCCTAAACCAGGTTGTCTTCAATAACCAGTTCTCATGTAAATGCACTTAATAGTCACTTGACAGACCACACTTTGAGGAGAAGGTTAGGCCCAGGACATCAGGTGGAGAGTGGAAGATGCAGGATTAATAATTGTCACACACAATATTATTTTGCACCCAGCTGTTAAACATGCCTCCTGTTTCAGGGTGAATAACATGGCCTTTTAAACAGGGTGGGGACCAATAGAGGGGAATGCAATACAGGGGACAGTCAATATTGCATTGTTTCTGATAACATGATACTCAAAGCAGTGAATCATTCACAGTCAGAATACAGTTTTAGTAATCAAGTACAAATTTTACAGGTAACAGTCAGATCACTTGGACACTTGATGAGTATCCTTGATGGAATCCCATGACTGGGGTGTTGGTTGCTGTATTGTGGAGGTTCGTGGCTGTCACGTGACAACACTGCCCCTACCTGGTCGGAAGACACACCACCGCCAATCAAGGTTTGGCCCCGCCCCACCCATCAGCACACACCTAGCCAATGGCCTTTTTGAATTACCTGGGCTGGGACCACACCGCGCCCCCCCCACCAACCCCCGGGCCTCCAGCACTATAAAGAGTGCCACATGTGCTCGGCTCAGTCTCTGTCTCTGAGGGATTCACCCTGCTTCATCCCAGGCCGAGGAACCGTGAAACAGCGCTGGAGAAATCATTGGTGAGGTGTGCATTGTTTAAGGGTTGGGGGGCATCTTAGTTAGTATCCCTGGTAGCATAGAGCTGTGCCTGCACTGAGTCAAGAGGTGACAGGCATTGTATTGTTTTTCCTTGATTGTCTGTACCCCATTCGTTTTGTGTGTGTGTGTGTGTGTGTGTGTGTGTGTGTGTGTGTGTGTGTGTGTGTGTGTGTGTGTGTGTGAGTGTGTGTGTTTCCCCCCATTGCGATTTTCCCACACCCGCTATCAACTGTGTGTGTGTGTGGTTATTCCTGTTACCATTTCCCCATGTTTATCTTTTGTAAATAAATCATTTATCTCTAAGACTGTGTTTAGAGTCCTTGCCTCAGACCTCGAAACTGTTTCACAACATTTGGCGCAGCGAGCAGGGTCTCAAAAGTCTTGGCTGAACACAGACACGGGGAGGGATGTTCTGGAACAGGGGCAAGGATTCCCGGGTGGACCGACGAGAGGGAGGGATTTGGGAGCTTGGCCAGCATACTGGCGGACCACAGTAAACCGGTGGACTGGGCCAAGCAGTTAGACCCCTGTGGTGAAAAAAATGGGGCACCACATGGTCTTCCTCCTCCAGAAGTCAGGATTCCCCAAGGCTAAGGGGAGTCAGAGGCGTGCCTTCTGGATGTTTTAGTCCCTCGAGACGCCAGGTCAGGATTACTGGCCAGATACAAGATGTGTGTCACCAAAAAAATAAAGAGATAGAGGTGTTCCAGCAGCGCTGCTCTGTGCTGCAGGAGGCAGTCCAGGCTGCCCAGACCCCAGCCAAAGACAGAGGCCAGAGGTACTGAGGTCATCTGCAGGCTGATCCAATTGCAGCAGGCGCAGGCAACCCACTGGTCTGGCTGGCAGCCGGACCCCCTCAAAATTCAAGCCCTGGTCCGGCACGGCGACAAGCTGTACGCATGGCTGGGGGATGAGGATATATGGATGGATACTGATGAGGAGGGGGTGCCCAAAGAGCTTGGGTCCCATCACACCTGCCCTCCCCACTACCCACCCAAACCCCTGCGGGCTCGACCCGTCACCACGTGGTCCCAGGTCCGCCACAGAGGGAAGGGGAGTCAGGATGAGGCCCCCACAAGGGAAAGTGCCCACAGTCCCCCCGAGACTACGGAGACCCGGGATTTCTCAGCCAAGGAACTGACCCAGCTGGTGGATCGGTACCGCAAGCGGCCTGGCGAGCACCTGGCTGACGTGGCTGCTCCGACTGTGGGATGAGGGGTTCCCCAATGCGAGCCTCTCTCATCAGGAAGTGAATGCCCTGGGGAGCCTCCGACCAGCAGAGTGTTAACAATGCCCTACGGGCACCAAAGGAAGGGATCGGGGACAGTACTACCCTGTGGGATCGGGTAGTGACCACCGTGAGAGTCAGGTACCCTACCCTCCTTGAGTGGGATTTATACAGGCGACCGCAATGGAGCACGGTCAGTGAAGGCACCAGGGTCATTAGGGAGTGGACGCTGGTGACCGGTGTTTACGAGGGAGCCCGCGATCGCAACTTTTTAGAAAGTACCATGGTGACCAGCACGCTAGCAGGATACCTGGTCACCACCGCGTGCCCCGATTTGAGACCAGTGGTCCTGCCCCTCATGGGACTGGCTAATGGGAAGACTGTACGAGACGCCGTCACCCTCCTGGAAGGGCTAGAGTACTTGCAGCAGGGGTGCCCACCCAGGTCCGTAGGGCGAAGACGAGGGCTGGAGACACAACCCCTTGTTTTACACGCAAACGGCTATTCTTGGACCTGCTACGTGCAGAGCTGGACCATGTCATCATAGATGGGATCCCGACCTCTGCCATTTACACGCTCTGGAAAGAGCTTTGCGGGGAGACATCTGGCCAGGGGAAAACGCACAACCACCCTGGGATCAAGCCCGACACGGGGCGCCCCCAACCTCTGGACCATGTGGGCTGCCCCCGCCGACACTGCCTCTGCTCCTCTCCCACTCGAAACAGTCTCTCCTGCTCTCAAGGCTGAGCTCTGGGTCCTGCTGAGGCAGGAAATGGCCCATCTCCGCCAGCAGGAACCTTCATCCACGGGGTGGCAGACCTCCACCCCTCTCCAACAGGATAAAGGCCAGGGGTCCCAGTACATTTGTTCCATCGCCCTCTCCTGCCCAGGAGACCTGAGGCCACATATACCTACTGTACATTGGGGAAGGGGGAACATATAGAGGTGGATGGCAATCATTGACATGGGTTCCCAACACACCATCATCCTGGGCGAGCCTGCCGGGTGGAAATAGAGTGCAAATAGAGTGATTAGGGGGTTTCCTTTTACCTGCGAGGGAAGGTACGATCCACATGGCCATCGGGAACCAACCTCCTTGACCCCTAACGATTTTGATAGCAGCCTCGCTTGAGTGCATCCTAGAAATTGATGTTTTAAAGGGACAGTCCCTTCATACTAACCGGGGCAAGTTTACATTTGGGGTCGCACGGGCTACGGTCGTAGTTTGGGCAGCCAAACGGGAACCAGTTGTCGTTCCCCCTCCCTCCAAGGTCGTTTGTAGCCGACGGTACAGAGTGCCAGGGCGACACAGAGATATCACTGAGGCTGTCCAAGCCCTACTGCGGGAGGGCGTCATTAGACCCGCAGCCTCTCCCTTCGACAGTCCCGTCTGGCCCATCCGCAAAAAGAATGGGACATGACGCATGACAGTGGACTACAGACACCTCAACAAGTCTGCCCCCCCTCTCGCTGCCACCGTGCCCGACAAAGTCACCCTAGTGGAGGACATTGCAGGGCACCTGGACAAGCCTTGGCATGCAGTGGTGGATTTAGATATTCATAGCCCCACTATCTGCCACAGTTTAATCTCCTGTAAGAAAGCCACATTCTTAATGAGGACCCAAACAACAGGCTGCATTTGAAGCTATTGAACAAGCACTGCCCCTTGCTCCCCGCCAGGCAGGTGTCCCTCTTGAATTGCAGGTCTCGGCCAGTGAGATGGTTGCCGAATGGAGCCTCTAGCAGAAGATCCAAGGGCGCAGAGTCACTTATGAATTGCCAGCACCAGTAATAGATCTGACTGCTGGATTTGTGTGCCAACCCCAGCACACACCAATGAAGCTCTACCACTTACGCTGATCCCGTTCAAATGAATTGTTTACATAGACTTTTCACTCCTGTGGGTTTTGGCATATCTGTTGGGGGGGTGGGGGGGGGCGAATGGCTGTCCCTCACCACTACATAACATCTCTTCCAGCGATCCCCGATGAGGTGGGTGTTTCAGGAACTGGTATTTCCCTTCCTACAATTTGAACTCCACCCAAATCCCAACTCTCAGGGTCGTTCCACAGCCGATGAGCAAGCCTAAGGAATGCTGGTGCATGCTCCCGAATGAGCACGATTCCACCCTTTCAGTGGGTCACAGCGACTGCGAGCGAAACTGGTGTCTGGGTGCCCCAGTGACCACTGCCAATGGTGCCACTAAGCTGGGGGCTCCCTGGACTTAGAATGGAATCCACTGGATTTGCAGCCACCGTGCCTACCCATGGCTCCCCATGAGCTGGTAAGGTTGCTGCTTTCCAGCATCTGTCGTGCCCTGTATCAACACACTAGATAACCTTGGGGAGCACCCGGCATACAGCGGGCACCAGGACAAGAGGGCCATCACGGAGGCAGAAAGGTTTTGGATGATAGCCTTTCCCACATACGGCACAGCCCAGTCGTCCTGCGAGGTCATCCAGATGACCAGCGTGCTCGAGGCGATGGCCAAGCACTGCAACATACCCTGTCGCAGACAGCGGCAGAGCTAACGGCTGTCAGGATGGTTACCCTGCAGAATCGAATGGCCCTGGATTACCTACTTGCTGATGATGGTGGTACCTGTACAGTGACTGGTAAGGAGTGCTGCTCATTTATCCCTGATGAGTCAAGGAACATCACCCACTTGGCTGCTGACATTCGGGACTTGGTGGCTAAAATTCAAAAAACAAAGGACCAGCTCCTCCAGCACCACCTCATGGGGAAACTGGAGGGTGTTTGGGTCTTTTGGTGTGGGTGGGGGGGGGGGGGGGGTGTGGAAGAGAGATGGTGGGCCACTATCATCCACTGGGCAACTGCTCTCGTTATTATTGTGGTCTGTATATTATGCTGTGCTTGCCAGGTTATCAGGAACCCATCTGCCTTCCACTAGTACTGTATACTGACATAGTTTTAGGCTTAGAAGTGCGTGTGCGTGTGTTTTACCCCATTGCGATTTTCCCACACTATCAACTGCGCGCACGTTATCCCCATTACCCTTTCCCTGCGTTTGTCTTTTGTAAATAAGTCATTTATCTCTAAGACTCTATTCAGTCCTTGCCTCAGACCTTGAATCTGTTTTGCCAACCTTTATGCCCTGTTCAAATGGTTCACATTGCCATTCACTCCAAACTACGAATGTCAGGGTCAAGACTGGTCTATTATTTTTAGTAAATTCATGAATGACTGTTTTGCAATTTTGCAAAGTGATATTGGTTCTTTATACACATTCATGAAGCAAAATATTTCCAACAGCCATGGGCATTCCTGATGTGCACTTTGCCAATTCCTTTATGAAATAGGTACGACAATTAATGTGCAAGTTCCCCAGTAATATACCAGTCCCACACTGCTCATCAACTGCTATCAGGATCTTGCTAAACAAAGCAAGATGCTAGAGTCTGACATGCAAAATAACATTTCTCTTTTGTTTATATATGGGGGCTGCTTTGCTTCACTTATACTGCAAAATAGAACTTGGTAGTAAACACTACTGCACAGCTTCCTACCAGAATATTAGCAGCATTTTACTGCCACAATTGCACACCTTTCAATATGCCACTTGATCGCACCCAATGCAAATAAATGCTTGTGCCTTTGTCAATAATGCAAGGCAAGTGCAAGTTGCCACAAAGCACCACCAATTATTCCTGTAGCTGTGTTTTGGTTTATGTTTTGGTTACAGAGGCAGAGTAGCGAGGAAATAAATAACCCACAAACTCTGCACCTAATTTCCTTCCAAGTCAACGTGCTACATTTTCCAATAGACTCTTCGTCACAATCCTATCAGGATCCACTTCCTGCAGGAACTTACTTCACATAGACCACAGTGAAGCTTACAAGATCCTGTCCACTTGAAAGAAAAAGCAATACTCTGCAGCTAGACAGAGCCATTTTGATCTTGGTTAAGTTATTAGACTAGCAGCCAGAAACAACAACACTGACCCAGAGAGACAGATTCAAAATCCTGCACGACAGTTGGGGAATTTAAATTTAGAAACTGGTATTTAAACATAATATTCATGAAGCTATCAGATTGTTGGAAGACCTATTTTGATTCATCGCTACCTTTCAGGAAATAAAATCATTCAACCTTGCCCATTATGGCCTGATGGGACTCCTACCCCACCAATGTTGCCGTCTCTTCATGGCTTCAGTGAGGGAACAATTGGAGCTGGAAAATAAATGCTGGCACTGCCCATGGCATCCACATCCTGTCAAGGAATAGATAAGTCCTAGGCTGGCATCACCGTGCTAGGATTAAGATTTGGTCTGTTCTTGCTGACTAATGAAAGGTATACTTGAAGGGACTTCAATGAAGTTCACCAAATTGATTCATAATATGGCAGGTCTGGTGTGCAAGGAGTGATGAAGGAGACTAAAGACCATCTCCAACCAGGGGACACAAGCCTCCAATTAAGTTGGACATTCAGGACTGATAAAGAAAAATTTTTTCCACTCAGGTGGTGAATCTTTGAAATTCTGCACTTAAGGCCAGTGGAGGCTCTTTGAAACAGGAATTTGGTTACAATGCAATCATTGTGTAAACAATGCAGTCATGATTTGTAAACAGCCCAGTCTGCTAAAGCAACAACATTACTGTCATATTAAATGGCACCAATTGACAAACCAATGTTGATCTGGGCACCAGATGTGCAACTCTTCATACAAGATCCTTTCACCTCCAACAATGCAGCATCCCCTTCGCACTGTGGCATCGGTTGTGTCTCTAATAGAGCACGACAGCACAGTACAGGCCCTTTGGCCCAATGTTTATCCTGCTTTAAGATCTATCTAACCCCTCCCTCCCACAGAGCCCCCTATTTTTCTATCATTCATGTGTCTAACAGTCTCTTATTAAATGGCACCAATTGACAAACCAATGTTGATCTGGGCACCAGATGTGCAACTCTTCATACAAGATCCTTTCACCTCCAACAATGCAGCATCCCCTTCGCACTGTGGCATCGGTTGTGTCTCTAATAGAGCACGACAGCACAGTACAGGCCCTTTGGCCCAATGTTTATCCTGCTTTAAGATCTATCTAACCCCTCCCTCCCACAGAGCCCCCTATTTTTCTATCATTCATGTGTCTAACAGTCTCTTAAATGTCCCTAATGTATCTGCTCCCACAACCTCTGCAGGAAGTGCATTCCACACACCCACCACTCTGTGTAAAAAACTTACCTGACATCCCCCTTATACCTTCCTCCAATCACCTTAAAATTATCCTCATGTTAGCCATTTTTACCCTGGGAAAAAGTCTGACTGTCCACTCGATCTATGCCTCTTATCATCTTGTACACCTCTACCAAGTCACCTCTCATCCTCCTTCTCTCCAAAGAGAAAAGCCCTAGCTCACTCAACCTTTCCTCGTAAGACACGCTCTCCAATGCAGGCAACATCCTGGTAAATCTCCTCTGCACCCTCTCTAAAGCTTCCACATCCTTCCTGTAATGAGGCGACCAGAACTGAACACAATGCCCGTGGTAAGGTTTGAACCCACAATCCTGAGGGAAGAAAGAATGCCCCCAATGAGCCAAGAACTGCAGACAACAATGTGCACGCTTGTACAAAATTGTTTAATAGTATTAAACATCTTACATTTGTTAGTTCTGTTGAATTCCATTGGTACATGTAATGATCAGTCTAATTCCCAGAAGTAATGGGAAGGGAAAAACAATGCGGCTATTCTGGGAGGCATTCTTCTTCAAGATATGTATCACTGCTTTCAGACTGAAGACGCTGTGTTTCCCCAATCATTATAACCGATTTCAAATGGTGCTAGATAAATATATAGACTCTGAACACCAAGAGAAATCGGTCATCTTCTAAAAGGGGAGATGGAAGTCGGATGGGGGCAGCACATCCAGGTGGGAGATGGGGCCTTGGCCCAAAAACAAACAGATTTCAAGCAACAATAAGCATACACGTCAAAGTCCGAGTATAAGCAACATTTAATGTCACCGAGTACACTGGCCACCAGATACTCCATTCACCTGAGAGCAGATACACCTCAATAATTACCAACACACCACAACAGGGGAAAAGAAGTCTGGAAGCTGCTCCAATTAAACTTCCCGTTTTACGTACCTGAATTTACTTTCATCCTTTGGCCAATGGATTGATGCCTCACCCAGGACACAACCAACACTGATGAGAATCAGTGCAAGTTCCCCCACATATCCCCGCCCTTTTTAGATGGAGTCTAGAGGCTCCTAGCAACACAGCCAGCCAGTAAGGTTGCCACTACAGTGCTCCCAGCTTGTTGAAGTAGATTCATGAAATACAACTCCCTGACAGCATGTGTCCCTTAAACATCCAGGAATGTATGTGGGAATTTGTCAAAGTATTCCAAGCAGAAACAGGAGTAAAGATGAAAGATGAAGCAGGTTTTATGAGTGAATAAAAAGCAGGCAGATTCCCCAAAGAGCTGCTCAGTCCATCTGCCAAGTAAAAGTAGGTCAAATTCTTTACTGCACAAAACATGCTTTCCCTTCACCACAATGTAGTTAAAAATTAATAAAACACAGAAGCGTAAAAAAATAAGCTGTTCCCAATGTTCAAGTGAAATTAGCTGTTGAAGTGCACAGAGAATGGAAATCTATGGCAAGATCAACAGGAAAATATGCAGCTCCATCTATAGGACAGTACATCACAAATCTCTGTATTTGCAGCCCTGCAAATGCCTCAAATCAGCGGCCAAAAACATAACTAATTCAACCTGTCGGTACTGCAGTTCTGCTCCACAGACTTCAGCTCTGCACCGCAGCAGGAAGCCGCTCAACCGTCCCTTCAACGCACTGAGTGTGGCACTCTTGGGACCTGTGCCTTAGCCTATGAATGCATGCAAGGATGTGGGCCACAAACATGCAGACATACGACTCCCAGACGTCCACAACACAGGCTTTGTATGAACCTGCCACTTCCACCCTATCAGTTTTTGATTCTTGTTCATCTATCTTCTTAACTGGGCACCTCAGCTGCCTCCATTTGGACTGCCTCAGATCAGACAAGAGTAAGGATGTGACAGTGAAAATGGGAGGGAAAGGGGGCAAGAGTATGCAAAGGCAGTTCAAGCTTGGAAGGAAAGAATTACTGGCACAGTTCATTCATGCAAGCTTGTCCAACACTTTGTTTGGGTTACAATGAGTGCAGCAGGACATGCAGCAGTGAAGCTTTCCTACTGCTACAGGAATCCTTTCATTGTGAATCCAATGCCATGCAGAAGGTGGAGTGTCATAGAGTCAAATAGCACTGAAACAGGCCCTATCGGTCCATGCTAACCAAGATGCCCATCTAAACTAGTCCCATTTCCTTGTGCTTTGCATATCCCTTTAAACCTTTCCTATAAATGTACCTGTCCAAGTGCCTTTTAAATGTTGTTACTGCACTTGCCTTAACCACTTTCTCTGGCAGCTTGTTCCATATATGACCACCCTCTGGGTGAAAACGTTGCCCCTTAGGTTCCTATGAAATCACTCTCCTCTTCCTTAAACTTATGCCCTCTAGTTCTCAATTCCCCTTGCTGGGTGATTGTCCCCATGCTTGGGTGTGGGCAGGGGTTGAGTAAAGGTGAAAATAAGCCTATTGCCTGAATTCTGCAGCAGTAACAACTGCAGAACTGCAAGTGTTTACCACCACAACATGGTAAAACTGACATCACCTATGAGACTTGTGCATTAAGGCGTAGAAATATATGGTCCTAATGTGAGCAAATGGGATTAGCAAAGGTTGGCATGAACATGTTGGGCCAAAGGGCCCCACTTCTGTGCTACGACTCCATGATGTGTAGCTTAACATGAACACCAACACCATGTCAGCAACACAAACAGGTACAATTATTCAACCTCTCTTCTACAGACTGCATGATCTTGAAGCCTTATCCAGCGCAATCGAGAAATATTTTTCAAGGTGTTTAGTACTTCAGTCTACTTCAATTTTGTTTGGAAAAAAATTGTGTTCTGTAAAATACTTAAAACATTAGCTGAAAGTTGTGTTCTTGCCATCCAGTTTAATGCCTGTGAGAATTCTTCAATGTGATTGGCTGCTCAGCCAGCTTCATGACGTCACAGTCACTGGGTGCCAAGAATCATTATGAACTGCCCACCGACACCAGGCTTTGGAGAGAAGTTTAAGCCAGAGATCACGGAGGCAGTTTTCTTTGAGGTCAGCGATGACTTGCTCCATCGCAAAATCTAAGCCAGGCTCTCAAAAATCACCCCACTTTATTCCCTCCATTTTGACAGTTCTGAGAGTTTCAGCACAGACGAGTTTAAACAGCAGCAAAAGTGCAGAGTTAGTTAATAACCCCTCCATTGACGACCATACGTTTCTCCGGTGCATTATTTCATTTTGGCCTTCAGGTAGAGCTCTCACAAGAGTGATGAACATCTTTCTCCAAGAACACTGATTTCAAATGGTGCTAGACACTGATCAGTTAAATCTAAACCACCATATGGAACCAGTTTCCTGGAGAAATTTTGCTGTTGTTGAGCACCTTCCAAGATAAAAAAAACACTTCGTTACATAACACTAATGGTCATCCCTAGAAAAGCAAAGCACCAAAAAAGATCCAACATTAGTGAAAAAAAAACTAAGAAATGGCACACAGCAGAAAGCAGCAACTGGCTTCAATGAGGAATAAACATGCGAACTTGGAACAGAGCTGGAGGGCGGGACAAATTATTCACTCCCCCCTCTATATACTCAGCACATTTCTTCAAGTGGGTGAGGACAACAGGCCCCAAACTGCTTCTGTGCTACATTCAAATCCACAATGCCGACTTAAAGTAGGGTTTCCTGATCAGCTGCTGACAACCCTGGATCAGTGCACTGTTTCAACACATCATGGGAGTCTGTGGAGCTTCTTTAAAAAAAATAGAAGTTAGTTGTGATTTCTTTTTACAAACTGCACTGTTCTGCTTTGTGTAGTTGCTCACCTGTCAGGTAGTCATAGGGCTTCAAGCTTCAGACAGCTGTAGAAAGGATCCTGTCATGGAGAAAGGTGTGCTGCAAAAGGTGTCTTCATATGACAGAGTGGAGAGAGATGGGGTCATATTGAAGAGCCACCCAGGAAGGAAGGCTTGCCTACAAGTGGACCCATGTGGCTGCTTGAAGTTCGTACAGAATGAACTACAAAATAGCTGTCAGCACACAATTAAACACAGTTACTTCAAATGGAGGAAAGATATTCCTTTATAAATTATACACATTCTAATAATCAGTTGAATTATTAAGTCTCAAGAACAGCATTAATAAATTCAGTCATTTAAAACAAATTATTTAATACAAGATATAAAGGATTGAAACTAGATTCCACTTTAATGGCATTTAACAATTACATCCAATGTTAACTTTCCGTTTACCTTCAGAGTTAACTGGACCAGGAAGGGTCCCCAAACCCAGGAAAGGTGAGGAGTGGGTTGGCTTTAATCCACTCTGGGTCAGGTCTGGCACAGTAAAGCACTCAGACCAGAGTTGTGTCAGTGAACAATGGAACTTGTCACTGCGCCCAGGGAATAGCCAGCGGCCACTGACAATCGGCACTAGAGCTCAGCAGAGACCAAGGGAACACAAAACCAACTGGCAGAATTGCCCATGTGACTTTATAACAAGGAAGAATATTGGGAATTCATGCCAGATAAGAATGGATTGAAGGCTCCCTTGCTTCCAAGGCATGATATGTAGGCGATATGTTGTGACCAGTGCCAGATATTGGCAATAGTGGGAGTACTACCATATTAGATACAAACTTAAAAGTGGAGGACAAAAACACCATCTTTTCTGCTTGTACTTTTCTGATGCTATTCATTCACATCGACTCTTGAGCAAAAAACTGCTGGAGAAACTCAGTGGGTCAAGTTTCTGTGGAGGCAAAGGGATAGTCAATGTTTCGGGTTGAGACCCTGCATGACAGAGTGGAGAGAGGAGACAGCCAGGAAGAGGTGAGAGGGAGGGATGAATGAGACAGGGGCTGGCAGGTGATAGGTGGAACCGGTGAGGAGGGAGATGTTGGGCAGATGGGGAGGGGTAGAGTCGGGCTGGTGGATGATAGGTAGAGGCATAAGGAGAGAGAAAAAACAGTAGATGGAGCCAGGAGGGGGAGGTACATGGAAAGAGGAGGATAGAGGTAGATACAGAGGCTAGAAGGTGATTAATAGCAATACAAGAGGCTGCAGATGCTGGAATCTGATAAGTGATGTGCAACCAGGTAAGGGAGTGATAATGGGAGGATTGAATCAGTTGGGGGAATGGATGGGAGATGCTGGTGTAACGGGTGGGTGAGAGGCAGATGAAACCAGGTAGGGGAGGGAAATAAAACTGGGTGATGATGAGGGGAGGAGGGAGTGCCTGAAATTGGAAAATTTACCGTTCGCACCATTTGAAGACAACCCAAGCAGAACATGAGGTGCTTCTAGTTTGCATTTTGCCTCCCCATGGCAGTGGAGGAGACCAAGGACTGACAAGGTCAGTGTGGGAGTGGGAAGGGGAGTTGAAACGACATGCAACCAGGTCAGGATGGCCACTGGACATGGCATAGGTGTTCTGCAAAACAGTCGACACTTGGTCTTGATGTGGAGGAGGGTCTACATAGTAGTAGAATTGGGACTTCCTCCTGATTTCTAGAAAGACTGATCTGTTTTGTCCTCTTGGAGGCCAACTGGTTTGCAATGGATTTGCAGAATATCCTTCAATATGGTATAAACCTTCATCTTCAGAAGTGACACAGCGGCAGGGCTAACAGAACTGCCGCCTCAACTCCAGTCAACTGGGTTCAGTCCTGACCTCTAGAGTTGCCTGTGGGGACATTCTCCTGGTGAGTCCATGGGCTTCCTTTGGATGCTCCACTTCCCAAAAAATACATAGGTTGGCAGGTTAATTGGTCACTGTAAATGGTCTGTAATGTGCAGATGAATGGTGGAATCTGGGTAGTAGCTGACAGGAATGGGGGAAGGGAGGGAGAGAATAAATTGTTAGGTAGGACTAGTGTAAAAATGAATACTTGATGCTTAGTGTGGACTTTATGGGCCAAAAGGCATGTTTCTGTGCTGCACCTCTATGTGACTATGAGAAGGAACCTTGGTCCCGATTAACAATGGATGTTTGTGGATCTTCAAGATTCCAACGTTAACCGCAAAAGAAAATAAAAGAATGTTAGGACTTTGAACCTGTGTGGGAGTATTGGCATAAGAATGTTTAACTTGCATTCAGGCACTCCCTTTGTCCGCAAATTTTAATGGCGTCATTAAACCATTCAGTAAAAACATGTTGATACCTGCTAGGATGGCCTACAGACCAACCACATGCAACTGCTCATACGCTCATACTCAAATAAAGCAGCAATGAGTACGTAAACTACGCTCTACAAACAGATGAAAGAAATAAAATAACGAAGGATGTGCAACGGTCTTACATTAGACTTCATCTTATAAAGAACATTTGAGAGTTATTGCAGCTTCATTTGTTCCCCTCTTCCCTCCCAATGTCCAACACTCGGACTTTTAAACAACATTTTATTAATTTGTGAACTGCATTCAAGAGTTTTATTTTTGGCTAGAGCTGGGGGAGAAAAACAAGAGCAACAGTTTCAATTAAAAGGGAAGCATAGATTAAAAGAATGGGGTACAAGAAAAAACCTGGAGCAGGAGTAGACCATGGACTCTCAAGGCTGCTCCAACTTTCCATCTCATGGCTGCTCTACCTCAAGACACCTCTTTGGTGCCAGTTCCCCACTGCCCTCAATTCCCTGATCTTTCAAAAATTTATTTACTTCCTCTTCAAATACCCCCAGTGATATAACTGATAGGGTGAGATAAAATAAGTTAGAATTATGGAGAAGTAAAGCACAGGTAGAGACTATTCAGGCCATTGCACCTATGCTGGGGATAATAAAAACAATTTAAAATAATCCCTCTTTGCAGCACATTGCTCAAGTGCTCATCCAGCAGCTTCTTAAAAGAAATTCAGTTCAAGATTTCTACCTCTGCTATCTTTTTGGGAATTGAACTAAATTTGGACACAACCTGCCTACTTCTCCATGGAAGAGTCTGCCAAATGGAGCTTCCCTATGGAGAAGAGGAGATCCGTGTAGGAAAACAGAATGGAGGGATATGGGTCACGTGCAGGCAGAAGGGATTAGTTTCATTTGGCATCATGGTCAGCACAGACAGTGGGCTGAAGGGCCTGTTCTTGTGCTATTCTATGTAACAAAACAGTCTTCGGATGGATTAGCCCACCTCTGAACCGTCAACTAGGGGAGAGATAGAGAGTGTCTGCGAACAAGCTGTCTCCGGATGTTTTGTTTGCATTGTACAGTAGTTAATTCCAGCATATTATTGAAGCCAGGTAGTACTGCTGATTTGTCTCCCCTCAATTTGATCTTGGAATTTGGGACAAGTTGTAACAGCCCTGTGCATAACATACAAATCCTGTCTTAAATGAAATCATTTTTCTGAAAATGTGTGAACAGTGACAGTTGAGGGCAGAAGCACAGTGAAAGCAGTTCACAGCAAACACTTTCACTGATAGTACCCGATCCATGCAATTACCATGGGCAAGTGATTTTAGTTCTGGGAAAATGCACAATTGGAAAATGCAAGGAATGTCTTGAGATTGTTTTGTATTTCCAAATTCCATTTTGCTTCCTAAAAAAAGCAGATGGAAAATATTTTTGTTAATAAAATTAAAGAGATACCTACATTCAATGTTTTTATTGTTCGTATCCCAAGAGACAGAAAAAGTTCTTTGCGGTTGTATTTCTAAAGCCAATCCTTGTAGCCAAGCCTCAGACCCACAAACTTAAAAATGAGGGCTCACTCACGACACAGCTGACAGACAATTTCCACACAACACACAAAGTGACCCTTTCAACATGAATAGCAAGCATCATTTCCTCGCATGATATAACTTCTGATGTTCCCCCACCATTCTCTTGATACTATTTGCAAACTGTCTCATCATGCCAAATGGCAGCACCTGTTATCAAAGCAAGGTGAAGCCTTCACACTCCTAAAGTCAGGACGTCTGATGAGACAATGCAAGCTGTCTATGAAATGCACCCATGCTCGCTCTCTTGCTTATAGATCTAACTGACAGATCAAACAATCCTCACTAATGTTTTTGAAGAATTTTCAAAGGAATTTCAAGTATGAAGTGACAGTCCATTTGACTTTCACTCCACAGAAAAATAAAATTCACCTCAGGAAGGAAAGATCTGATGCATGACCTCTGTATGGAGAAGGTTACTTCAAACTGCCTTCTTCGTGGAAACCTAAGATATAAAACAGGAAAAAAAAGTCAACACAATATTCCAGAGCAGTTGATTTGCCAATTACCATGAAGCACCTGAAGATCTCTTGAGATTTGCATGTAAATAAATCCAAAAATATTGCAGGGGAAAAAAATTACTTTGAAGGAGGAGGTTGATTTATGCTATTCATTCTGTCCCCAGAGGCTTAATCGAGTGTGTGCTTAACAGGGTGAATACACGTGTAAAGATATGCAGAAAAACATCATTCTGTGCCATGGTTGGCAGAGGGAGGTACTGATACAAGCCTTGGCAACAGAAGCTTCACTCTGCCAACAGGTAATGAACTCCTGCTAACATAACAACGGTGCACTAAATATTAAACGGGGGAGGGGAGGGGGAGCCTTCTACATTGACCTTTATAAATTAAGCTTCTAGGATTAGGAACAGAGCAACTCTAGTTACAACTCTGCCTGAGGAGGCAGACTCACTTTGAAAAGCAACGGCCAAAAATGGAAAAGTGTTGGAAAATAATGAAGTCAGGTAGAGTGCACTCTCTCTAGAGAAAGACCAAGCTTATTTTTCAGGTGGGTGACTTGCCAGAATCTGAAAAGATGGCGTTGTGACCACGCAAGCACAGGTTGAAAGACAACATGTTAAGCATTCTATCATCATGACTAAAGTCTGTCATAACTTTCATTTTCCTCTGCTATTTTGGGTAGGAGTGTGGAATTTTCTCCCCCTGAAAAGGGGTTTTAATACAATCTCAGAGTTTTAGGGTCACCGCTACTAATATACATTTAAGCTTCATTTAACTCACTTGAATTTCAATTGCCTAGCTGCCAGAGAGAATTCAAATAGTCCAAACTTCTGAATACCAGCCCATAATTTAACCTCAGTGCCATACAGATGTTGCTTGACCCACTGAACATTCACAATATCACATTTCCAGCACCCACAGTATTTACAACACAACTAGGAACAGGATTAGCCTATTGGGTCCATCATATCTACTCTGCTATTCAGTAAGATCATGGATGACCTTTTACCTCAGCAGCATTTTCCTGCACTTTTAACTTCATTTATTAAACTTCACATCCCTCAATTCCCTTAATATCCAAAAGTCTCAGTTTTAAAATATAAATCAGCAACAAAACCCTCCTGGGTCAGGAATTTTGACCGTTCACCGCCCTTTGGGTGATGAAGTCTCTTCTCATCTCTGTCCTGACTTGCCGACTCATTGAAACTGTGACCCCTAGTTCTGGACACCCCACCCTGAATCAAACTTCAGGTACTGTAAGAAATACCAGCTTCACAGCAGCATGTATTAGAGATCTTGCATTTATCCAAATCTCTGACCTCAACGCATTCAAACTGGTTGTGTAACAGAGTACGATTTATTTTTAAGCAAACAGAGCAACTGGCCTGAACCAACAATAACAGTGGCTGATTAATCAGCTCACTTATTCTTTGGTGACATTACCTGAGGAAACAGCTTTGGTTGGAACACCTGTTCTTCCTCAATAGCACCTTGGAATCAGAGACCCATCACATGGAAAAGGATGAAATGGCAGTGTCAGGCCAATACAATGTTTCTTCAGCACTGTTCTCGGCTTGCATTTCGTTCTGAAAGTCAATTTGAAACTTGACCCAGAAGTCAGAATGGGACCAACCAAACTTAGCTAGCAGATGGTTACTTGCCTCGAGAGTTGGGGACAAAGAAACAAAGCACTAGTTGACCATTTAGACCATCAAGCCCTTTTTTTAAATAAAAGGATGTTGTTCATGGGAATGCTCGTGTCACCGGCAAGGCCAGCTTAGAATGGCCACTCTTAATTGCCCCTGAATTAAGCAATGATGGGAGAGTGGATACAAGAAAATGCAGATGCTGGAATCAAACTACAAAGAACAGTACAGCACAGGAACAAGCCTTTCTGCCAATGTCTGTGCCAACCATGCCAAGTAAAACTAAATCTCATCTGCCTGCATTTCTTTCACGTCCCTGTGTCTCGATGCATCTTAAACACCACTAACATATCTGCTTCCACCACCATCTCTTTCAGTGTGTTCCAGGCATCTACCACTGTGTTTAAAAAAAAAACTTGCTTCACACATCACCCTTAAATTTTCCCCTTCTCACCTTAAAGCTAAGCCCTCTCGTATTTGCCATTGGTACCCTGGAAAGACACCGACTATCTGCAAAAATAGCAGCATCTGTGGGAAAGGAACGGTCAACATTTTGGGTCTAAAGTCTGCATTGACTTCTTCCAATGAAGGGAGATTTACTCCTCTGAAAGTCATTAGTGAACCAAATAGGCTTTTACGGCAATCCAGTGTCCCTAATCCAAGCCTTTTCTTCCAGTTTTTATATTCTGTTAACAGCTTAGGTTTAGTCCACAGTGGGAATTGAATCTGTCTTCAGGACATTTATACAGCCTTAGGGATGAGGTGTCCAATTAGATAACCAGTATGCCACCCACTCAGAGAGACCTTGGCTGATCTGTGACCCAATTTCATGCTACTTTACCATGTTTTACAAAACATCTTTCCAAAAAATGTTTGAGGGGGGATAAAAAAAAGTTACGGGTGGGGAAGGCTATGAAATGCAAATGAAAGCAGGGTTTTGGAGTGAGCATTTAGAAGGATTTTGCAGAAAGGAGTGTAACCATTGGAGTATGGAGCTGAAAGCTCAGCATCTCAATATGGTGCAAAGGAGGGTTCAAGATGACACATTAGCCTGCAGGACAAGATTTCAGAGGGATGTAGAATTCAGAGTCAGATGCCTTGGAGGACAGCTAATGGACATCGGCAGGCTAGGGTTTCACAAGGAATATTAACTGGAAAGCAGAGGTCTGGATGCATTCATAAGAGGTGGAATTGTAGTGGGCAAGGAAAGGGGCTTTGGAGTAAATGGACTGGAGTGAGGGGAGGGAGGAAGTGGGTTTCAATGGCAGGGCTGACACTGGAATGGAAGAGAGTGAGGTGGACACAGCATAGAGCATGGGTCTTGAAACTCTGATATCCATGGATAACATCCGCTGCTGAGTCAGGCCCAAGCCAGCAGCTAGAATGGGAGAGGAAAAGACACTGGATGCAGAGCTTTGGATGGGAGTCAGCATTGCCACTATTTTGTTTGAGAATATTCTTGATAAGACGTGAATGGCAGATAAGCTGTCAGTGTGGGCACACTAACCACAGAGGTGCCTCCTAGGTATGCACACACCAAGTCCCAACTGGCCAAGAACAACAATGATTGATTAATCAGATTATTTAACTCTGTGATATGGGCAGAGGCAAGAACTCTGTTTGCAATGTCAACTTCTTATATGATAGCACAAGCAGTTGCCACATGTAAAAGAGTGAAAACGCCATCGAAAACCCCATGCAATAGGCTGCAAAACTAGCTGAGCAAGAGTAGCTCTCCCAATGCTGGGAAGATTCAATGGAGTACAAATCCAGCAGCAGGCCAAATAGTTAAGCAATAAATAGTTTGCACCACCCCTATGTCAACGCAATTGGTCCATTCATTCAAGCCACTGATTGTCTGAAGGTTTGCTCCATTTGAAAGCACCTCCTTTTGTTCACAGGCTGCAATGCGGGCTGCCTGCCGACATGGTGTGGCACCTTTCATTCCTCACTGACGCAAGGATGTATTGATTCCAGTGTCCTTGTGAGATGACATGTCACAGCACTGCCTGCAGACACATAAAACCTCCCTTCTGCGAACTTACATTTCCCTTCAGTATTCAAAACCGCCTTCAAAAGAAAGACGATGAACCAACAATCCATTGAAAACATTTCTAAACACCTACTCTCCACCCCCAGGCTAACAGCTATCAGACTGCCTGATCCATTCGCTGTGATCCACAAGATGCCAAAAAGGAATGTGCAACGTCTCAGCACTCAACTACACCCAGAACAACATTTCGCCTTGAGATACAGCTTTCGTATAACATTTGCGTGCAATACAAATACAAAGCCAACATTAATCATCGACAATTTTCTTTGAATTGCAATGCCATCAGATAATACATGGAACTGTCCTTCCAATGGAATGGAACTAGAATGCAAAGCAAGATCCCACATTGTCAACTTTGTCCCTTCCAACCAAAATGGATTAAGGTAAAAGGAGCAACACACACAAAATGCTGGAGGAACTTAGGTCAGGCAGCATCTGTGGAGGGAAATAATGAGTCAGCATTTTGGGTCGAGACCCTTTCCCCACCTGAAACACAGACTGTTTATTTCCCTCCACCGATGCTACCTGACCGGCCAAGTTCCTCCAGCATTTTGTGCATTTTGCTCCAGGTTCCAGAATCTCTTGCGTCTGAAGGTAAAATGAGCCAATTTCAATACAAAACAATTAGTCCTAGACTCATACAGCACAGAAATGGGCTTTTTTAGTTCACTGGGTCCACGCTAATCAATCAACCCTTTACACTAATCCCATTTTATTCTGCCCATCTTCCCATCAACTCCACCCAAATTCTACCGCACACCTACACACCAGGGGCAACTTAGTGGCCAATTAACTTACCAACCTGCGCACTTTTGGGATGTGGGAGGAAGCCAGAGCACCTGGGGAGACATCTGTGGTCACAGAGACAATGTGAAAACTCCACACAGACAGTGGCAGAGGTCAGGATTGAACCCAGGTCACAGGAGCTGAGGTATCAGCACTACCAGCTGCACCACTGCCCCAAATTTTTCTCTAAACCATGTGTTAATTCCACAAAACATTAAGGTGACAAAGGAGCAAGATTTTCAAACTTTGTGCTAGTGATCTCATCATATGATCATGATCTCATTTTTAAACTCATTAGAACAGGCCAGATTAAAAGTGACAGAACAAAAGGGAGAGAGAGAGAACAAGAGGGAGAGAGAGAACAGGGGAGAGGGAGGGCACGGAGGGGGGGGGTGGTAAGAAAGGGGAAGGGGAGAAGAGCACGAGATCATGGATGCTGGGGTATTTCAGGTAACTTGCATCCCCCTCTGTTCCTTGCTCTCTGATCTACCCAAATCCTCTCACACACGCTCTTCTTTCCAACACTCCACCAAACACAGCCCCGTTTCTTTCTCCACCCGGTTCCATCGACCAACTCTCCCCTATCCCCTCTCCGCACTGTTCCCTTCCACCCAGCATCCCTCTCTCATCTGGTTCCACTCGCCACCTTTCTCGTCAGATCCCACAGTCTACAACCCTTGCTCATCTCCACCCCTCCCTCCCCCAACCCGCCCATCAACCCTTCCTCACCTGGACCCACCTATTGCTTGCCAGCTCCCGCCTCACCCCTTTATACTGGCCATCTCCCCTCTTCACCGAGCCCTGATGCACGGTCTCCACCCAAAACGTTGACTATCCCCTCTGCCCCCACAGATGCTGCCTGACCCGCTGGAATTTCTCCAACAGCTTGTTCTTATTTTTGGATCAAGGAACCTTCATTCGCCCAGCCTGGCGTTGCACCAAATGTATTCATTAATGGTGCTTTCACTTCACTCAGTGTCAGATCAGAGATGAAATCTCATTCAGAACTGACCACTGCATTCACAACTCCAAATGACCTTGAGATCAACTGCTGGACGGACAACTGGACAAACCACCTACCTGCTCCTTGTTTACTCTCTGTACATCTTCAAATGGATGGCACTGCGGCAGTTGTTTTTTTTTGGGGGGGGGGGGGGGGAGGAGGGTGGTGGTGGAAGAGTGGGAGAAAGATTCATTTCCAACACCCTTTACGTGGCATCCAAGTCACTTCACAGGAAATGAAGTACTTCTTTAGTGGAGTTACCATTTTGATGTAGAAAATGTTGCCTTTATACACAGCACGCTCCCATAAAGTTACAAAGACCAGATACTCCACTTGTTGAGGGGCAGGACCTGAAGAGTAGCTTCTTGTGTTTCCCTCACAAGTAGTGCTGTAGGGTCTTCACATCCACCTGACCATGTCTTGGTTTAACACATCTACTTATGTTAGCACCCTCGCAGTGCCACACTGCAGTTCAAGTCTCCAGAACTGGACTTGAAGTTGGAACCTCCCAGCTCAGAAGAAAACAGCGTTACCTTCTGAGCCAAAGTTGAACCCCAGTACTGACATACAAGGAACAATAAAGCCAAAATATTGAAAGGTAAGCAGTGGAACTGCCAAATCTATTAAACAATCAGGACATTCCTACCTTAAAGGCCACATTTCCCATGGTTTTCCTGTTACTATTCAGGCTCAGAAGGGGCTGCATGTTACAATAAACAAATGAGTTCACTACCTTGGAACAACAGATCGAGGGGAGAGAGATCTTTCTCATCCCCATTTCCATTTGTGTGACAAACACAATCCGGTTTTGTTTTCAACAAGTTCATCTGACAGTGAGTCCGGAGTTAGTCATATCCCCAAGGAGTTGGGACATGTTGCTGAGGATATTGCTCATCTTTCCATTACCTCAAAAATTCTTTGTAATTTATCCAAGCCGTTAGTTATTTGTTTTAACAGCCGAACATTTAACTCAAAGTCAAAGGAAGGTTAGCTATGCTCTTTGTCGAAGGGTGGGTACACATTGCCACTGGGACAGTGCATCACCACAACACCGTCAACAAATCAGAAATTTTGGTTTCAAATGAATTGTAATCCATTGTTCTGGGCATTGCTCCAACCCCATCAGGGACTGGTATTTTGAAAGAAAACATGAAACTTGCTAAGAAAAGAATCCCACCCTAGCTGCCTCTTTCTCTTCACATACCAGTTGGGATCTGGTGTTTCCACCAGTGCTTCTGCAGATCTGTATCAATGGCTTGAATTTGGTAACACATTGCAAAGGGAATCAGATGTGCAGTGAAGCCGAGGGGCAACTGGATTGAAGGAGGCAGCTTATTCACAAAAATAAAGTTTGACAAAGTACGCTGGTAGGCAGAAAATTAGTAAATGAAATTTAATGCATTCAAGAGTTAAGTATAGGAAAAAGTAGCAGCAACATGCACACACCATTAAGGTGAAGTAGAAAAGGATAAATGACCAAGGGGTCTGAGCCCAATTTATAATGTAATATACCCAATATAAATCAGCAACCGAGGCACCCGACAGAAAAGTCAAGTGAGAAGCAGCATTAAGTGCTGGTCATGTGATCACAAGGGAGGGAAGACAAGAGCCACACGATGAGTCAGTGCCATAGCATTCTGGAACAAAAGGCACAAGGAACAAGATTTTCAGCCTGTAAACACAATATGTTAAGGCAAGGATGTGGCAAATTATTATTCCACAGTAATGTGTATGACTAGGACTGGGAATGAGAGTTCAAAATAAAACAGGAAGTTTAGGAATACTATCTCAGAAGTTCTCTCAGCATGGTGTTCAACATGTAGATTGAGATATGGGAAGTGGAATAGGACAGAATAGAAACACTTCAAAAGCAGGCTGCTTTCCATCGCGGCTACTCTGACATTCTGCACGATCATAGCTGATTCCTCCAGCTCACCCCTCCCTGCCTTTTGTGTTTTGAAATCTCCTTCAATATATCCAGCCATTTGGTTTTCACTGCCTTAGAACACACAATATCACAGCACAGTGCAGACTCTTTGGCCCATGATGTTCCTACCTTGTGCTAGAAACTTCCACAGGTTCACTACCTCGGAATGAAGCCCTCTCTCACCTTAGTCCTAAATGCACCAGCTTCTACCTCAAGTGTGAGCCCTGGTTCAAGAACCCATAGCGAGGGGAAATGTTCTTCCTGCACCCAGCCTGTCAAGCCTGGTCAGAATTTTGTGCATTTCAATGAGGATCCTACTTTTCCTTCTAACCTCTTGTGAACACAAGCCACATCAACCCAGTCCTTGCTCATACAACACTCCCACAGTCCCAGGAATCAGTCAGGTGAACATTCTCTGCATTCCCTCAATGGCATGTGTACCTTTTCCTTGGTAAGCAGATTAAAATTGCACACAATATTCAGGTATGGCCTCACTGAGGTCCTGTATAATAAGATTTCCCTGTTCCTCTGATTAAAAACCTCGGTGTGAAAGCCAACATACAATTTGTCTTAACCATTAAAGCAGTTCCATTGACTTAACTTTGGAAGGGTCTGCAGAGTCACTCTGAGAAGCTGAATTGGGACAACCTGAACAAAGGTCCCAATCTATAATTAACTTGTGAACACAAACCTGCTGCACCTTTCTGAGAAATATTTCCTTTCGATAAGTGATGAAGTTATTACAATACAGATATGCAGGCACTATCTGATGGTAAAACTCTGGAATGCAGGTTGCCAGTGCCAAGACAGTCCCGGCTTTTAAAATAGATTTCATATTTTCTGAATCTCTGGAAGATCTTGGAAATTTATGTGGATGAGGACATGGTGACAGATGCTGGTTTGGAATGCACATTGTGAAAGTGGTTCCCCCCCCCCACCCCCATAGGATCTGATAATAACCAGCAAGACACCTCTTTGGAATTCCTTCTGCCCTGCATGGAGTCTGTGTGGCCTGCCCACACTGAGCTGTTCCTCAAGAAAAGCAGCTGGGAGAACATCCCCAGAGGTTGTAGGATTTCGAATTTTATCCTTGAATTAGCAGATGACGATGAGTATTTACGCCTTAATTTAAGCCCCTTCACTAAACTCCAATATTACATCACTGACAAAACCATTCTGAAAGAAAACTTCAGTACAAATGCAGCAATATAGCAGTTTGTATCATGTGCACAATTCACATCTCTGCCTGAACTTGCCATCCTAAGCCTTATCCACACCTGCACCAAACTGGAACAGAAGCTGCCTAACCCTGCTGGATATCTCTAACATGTTTGGTTGAGGTTTCCAGCATCTGCAGCTTTTGACTTTTCAAACACTGGGCCTTCTTTTGTGAAACTTAAGCCTTCCAATAATGCCTAATACTTTGAAATTTCCATCAGATGGATTATTAAAAATATTAAAATACATCTTGATAGGTCAGGTTTAGAACATAGAACACTACAGCACAGTACAGGCCCTTCGGCCCACAATGTTGAGCCAACATTTTATCCTGCTCTAAGATCTACCTAACCCTTCCCTCCCACATAGCCCTCCATTTCTCTATCATTCATGTGTCTAAGTCTCTTCAATGTCCCTAATGTATCTGCCTCCACCACCTCTGCCGGCAGTGTGTTCCACGCACCCACCACTCAAACAAAAACTTACCTCTGACATCCCCTTTATACCTTCCTCCAATCACCTTAAAATTATTTCTCCTTGTGTTAGCCACTTTCGCACTGGGAAAAAGTCTCTGACTGCCCACTTGATCTATGCCTCTTAATTTGTATGGCTCTATCAAGTCACCTCTTATCCTCCTCCTCTCCAAAGAGGAAAGCCCTAGCTCACTCAACCTATCCTCATAAGATATGCTCTCCAATTCAAGCAGCATCCTGGTAAATCTCCTCTGCACCCTCTCTAAAGCTTCCACATCCTTCCTATAATGAGGCGACCAGAACTGAACACAATACTCCAAGTGTGGTCTAAACAGAGTTTTATAGAACTGCAACATTACCTCACTACTCTTGAACTTAATACCCCGACTAATGAAGGCCAACACACCATATACCTTCTTAACAACCCTATCAACCTGTGTGGCAAACTTGAGGGATCTATGGACTTGGACCCCAAGATCCCCCTGTTCCTCCACACTAAGAGTCTTGCCATTAACCTTGTATTCTGCCTTCAAATTCAAATCTTCCAAAATGTATCACCTCACACTTTACCGGGCTGAACTCCATCTGCCACTTCTCTGCCCAGCTCTACATCCTATCAATGTCCTGTTGTAACCTACAGCAACCTTCTACACTATCCACAATACCACCAACCTTCGTGTCACCTGCAAACTTATTGACCCACCCTTCCACATCCTCATCCAAGTCATTTATAAAAATCACAAAGAGCAGGGGTCCCAGAACAGATCCCTGCGGAACACTACGGGTCACCGACCTCCAGGCAGAATACGCTCCATCTGCAACCACCCTCTGCCTTCTACGGGCGAACCAATTCTGAATCCACACAGCCAAGTTTTCCTGGTTCCCATGCCGCCTGACTTTCTGAATGAGCCATGAGGAGCCTGATCAAATGCCTTACTAAAATCCATGTTCACCACATCCACTGCTCTGCCTTCAATATGCCTCGGCACATGCTCAAAGAATTCAATCAGGCTCGTGAGGCACGACCTGCCCCTCACAAAGCCGTGCTGACTGTCCCTAATCAGCCTATGCTTCTCCAAGTACCCATAAATCCTGTCTCTAAGAATCTTCTCCACTAATTTGCCCACCACTGAAGAAAGACTCACGTCTGTAATTCCCAGCATTATCCCTACTCCCTTTCTTGAACAAAGGAAGGACACTTACCACCCTCCAATCATCTGGCACTACTCCTGTGGCCAGTGAAGACACAAAGATTATCGTCAAAGGCTCAGCAATCTCTTCCCTCATTTCCTGTAGTAACCTTGGATATATTCTGTCCTGCCCCGGTGACTTATTTATCCTGTTTTTCAAAAGTACCAGCACATCCTCTTTCTTCACGTCAACATGCTCTAATGTATCAGCCTGTTGTACACCATCCTCAAAAATGTCAAGGTCTTTCTCACTGGTGAATACTGAAGCAAAGTATTCATTAAGGACCTCCCCTACCTCTTCCAACTCCAGGCACATTTCCTCTTATCCCTGATCGGTCCTACCCTCACTCAAGTCATCCTCCTATTCTTCACATACAGGTAGAATGCTTTGGGGTTTTCCTTAATCCTACTCGCCAACCCCTTCTCACGCCCCCTTCTAGCTCTCCTACGTTTACTTTGGTCAGAGCTAGTATTTGAGCAAGGATTAATGCTACTAATTTACAGTCTTTTGTAGATAAAGTCACATTACTTCATGAACAGTTATTGCAAAAGCTTCACCTTTTTCTTGGATCTCTCACCTCCACTTGCTAAGTTCATAACACTGTACTACACCTACCAGACATAATGGAAGAGGAAGAGAAAGTCCTGCATGCCTCATTCAATATAAAAAAAGACATATGATAGCGAGTCACTTACATGATTTGAATCCAAGTTAACCATATTAGTAATTCCTTCCTGTGGAAAATTAAGCAAAACCACACCAATTGCAAATATCCAAGTCAGTGAATATTTTTATGATGAATCGCTTCCTAAAGATACAACTTTCCAGGAAACAAATTTCCATCCCTCTTTTGCCAAAAATAAATCCAACCTGAATCAAACTTGAGCAACACTGCGCTGCAACAGTTAGTGTTGTTGCCTCATAGCTCCAGGGACCCATGTTCTACTGTGAGGCTTCAAGACAAGTGAGATATAGAGTGGGCAAAACTTGGCAGGTGCAGCGTTACGAGGATAAATGTGAAGTTCAGACTGATACATTATATGGACGAGCAGATCAGCTGGGCAGACAAGTGGAAAATGGAATCTAATCCAGAAACAAGTGAGGCAATCCCTTTGGGAGATACAGCAAAGCAATGGGATAAATGAGAGGATATTAATGACATGGTGTTTGTCCATAGAAATAGCACAATAGATCAATAAGGTGGTTTAAAAAACTCATATGGGATGCTTTCCTTTATATGACCAAGGCACAGAACACAAGAGCAGGGAGGTTATGCGAGAACTGTAGTTACACCACAGCTTGAGTACCAGAAGGATGTGACAGCACTGGAGATCAGAGTCAGTTGTACAGCATGGAAACAGGCCCTTCAGCCCACCACATCTATGCTGACCTGTTTGCCCAACTGCATTAATCCCACTTACTCGCAACAGGTCTGTATCCTCCTGCGCTTTGCCTATTCAAATTCCTGTCTAAATAGGTCTTTAATTTAGTGCTTGTAGCTGATTCCATCACTGACTCTGGGAGCATGTTCCAGATACCAGCCACTTAAAAAAAAAATCCCCCTCAAATCCCCTGTAAAACTTCTCACCTTAAACGTATGTCCTCATTTTTGATATTGGAAAAACTAAATCTTGTAGACTTCTATCCAGTCACTCCTGCAGCCTACTTTACTCCAGGATAAATAAGCACAGCCTATCCAATCTCTCCCCACAATTACAGTCCCCCAATCCAGGCAACATCCTGGTAAAACTCCTCTGCCCTCTCTCCAAAGCAACCACATCCTTCCCATAGTGTGGTGGGCAGAACTATATGATCCAACTAGGGTTTTGTAAAGTTGCAACATAAATTTCCAACTTTTATATTCAATGCCCTGATCTACGGAGACAAGCATGCCATACACCTTCAACACCACTAAACCCACTTACAGGGAACAATGGACTTGAACCCAAAGGTGTCTCCGTTCATCAACATTCCTTAGCGCTCTAATTACCATAGATGTTCTATCCCTATTTGACTTGCTAAAATGCATCACCTTGCACTAGTCAAGATTAACTTCCATCTACCAATACTGAACCCAAATTTCCAACTGATTTATACCCTCAGAAAACCTTTCTCCAATACTCTCTCTACCCTGATACAAGGCTCATTAGCTTGTAGTTACATGGCTTATCCCTGCTGCCCTTAAATAATGGAACTACATTAACTATCCTCCACTCTTCTGGTAGAGCTGAGAAAAGATTGTTGAAGCTGTTTTATTTTTCTTTGAAGTGGCCAAGGGGAGACTGAGTATAATCAAAGTTGCATGGGATAGAAACTGGCCCTTCAGCCCACCATGTCTGTTCTAACCTTTTTGCCCATGTACACTAATCACACTTGCCCACGTTAGGACAACGTTCTTTAATGCCCTGCCTATTTAAGTACCTGTCTGAATGCCTCCGAGGTGATTGCATCTAATTCCACCACAATGAGGACACTGAGGAGTGATCTTATAGAGGTGTATCGTGAGGGGCATAGATTCACCCTTGTCTTTTTCCCCCAGGGTTGGGGAATCAAGAGGGTAGAAGGTGAGAGGGGAGAGATTTAACAGGATCCTGAGAGGCAACTTTTTCCACCCAGAGTGGTCAGTATACGGAATGAGCTGCCAGAGGAAGTGGTTGAAGCAGGTACATTAACAACATTTAAAGAAGGTACTTGGACAGGTACATCATCAGGAAAGTTTAGCGAGGGCTATGGGCCAAATAGGACCAGCTTAGTAGGGAATCTTAGTCGGCATGGACCAGTTGGGCCGAAGGGCCTGTTTCTGTGCTGCACGACTCTATGACTTCTGGCAGATAATTGACCACAAATTAAGGTGTATAAAATTATGAAGGACTGAGAAACAGTAAACAGGAAGTATCTACTTCCCTTGGTAGAAGAATAAAAAACTGTTGTGACACAGATTTAAAACAAATGATAGGATTAGAAGGGAGCATTCATGTTATTTCATATTTCATAACATAAAGGGCCACTTAGCTCACGAAATCTATGCCAGTGCTCAGTAATCAAAGCAAATCTGTTCCCATCATTTATTCTCTCTCACATGCCCACCAACTTAACCCCGATTCTCAGTCACTCACCCACAGAGCCCACTCCATTTCCCTTTGCAAACTGTGCCCTCGGATCTGCATCTTAACTCCATCACCTTGCTGTGATATCTCAAAGCTTTAATGCGATGGCTGAACAAGTTTATCTGCACTGTACTTTCAGATGACCTAAGCAATGCCATGGTCTGCGTCCTACTGCTCATCAACCTCATCCTGATTTTAGTGTCACCCGCTGACACTAAGGGACAATTCGCAGTAGCCAATCAGTACATCTTTGGGATATGCAAAAACATAGAAAACTCCACACAGACAGCACCCAATGTCACGATCGAACCTGGGTCCCTGGAGCTGAGGCAGCAGCACTACTGCTCAGACTTGCACCACCTCAGCCTCATCATTTGTACAAAACTGACTAGGTGGTTCAATTGCCCTCCAGAGGCAGTCTGTAGCTGGTCTCTTTACAGAAATGTCTCTCTCCATTGGAACTAACCTGAGTAGGCCAGTGCTGTCCTTGTGCCGATCACCCAGGTTGCAGAGCTTCAGCTTCTTGGCAAGACACACACAAATTGCAACAATGAGGTTCCAAACAAAAATTTCTGACTTCTGTCACCTTCCATTCAACCTGACAAACAGCAGGCACAGCCTCTGTTGGCTTAACACTCCTTCCTTTCCAAGAACCTGATGGGCCTTGGTGCTCCACTTCCCTTGGCACATTAGTTCATCTCACGTATGAGTAGTCTGACAAATCTGATATAAATTTTTACCACCCCACCCACCACTTCAAAATGCAGTGATCAACATATCTAAACAATACCTTGAAGACCTGCAGGACCATGGACCCAGTGCTGGAAGACAGGATGAGAGCGGGCTCCTTTTTTGGACAGGAATGGACACGATAGGCTGAATGGTCTCCTATTGCAACATAATATTTCTGTGACTAAAGCGCATTTTGTGCTAACAGGTTCCACACTTGGTCAGCCTCTTATTAAAGAACTTGTTTGGTAAAGCAGCTATTTGTACTAGAGCACAGCACACACTCTGATCCCAAAATTATCTTCCCCATTCCTAGCTGTTTGGACTACAGTTCAACTGGGAGCAGAAGTGACCAGTTAGCACCAGAGGGGCATTTCAATTTCAGACTAGAACATTTACGATGCAGAAAGGAGGTTGTTCACTGAGAGTGCAGGTTGAGAAAGAACTGCCCAGCCCAATTCAGCCTTCCAGTCCAAAACCCTGCGAGTTGTGCCTCAAGTACACATCCAAGCATTATTTGAATATGATCTGAGATAGAAAGGAAAATAGAACTAGTGGACAAGGCAAAAGCCCACCTCCATTTAAGCATAAGAGAGACTGGCAATAAATTTCGCCTTTCCCAAAAACTCCCATAATTTGAAGCAGATAGATGTCCATCTCAGGATGACACTTAGAGATGAGACTCACTGATGGAGAAAGACGAGTCTGCTGTGTTTCTGAAGAACCAAGTTAATACCTCCCACAAAAGGCAGCAGTGCACTGCTCAACAGCAGTTTATTGTCAAGCTGGCAAGTGTTAAATACAACACATAAATTGCACATCTAATTGTGCACAAAATGATTCACTGAAGAAATCTAATCTTCCAGCCACCCACACTATGAGCTTGGTCAAACATAACACAAGTTTCTTGCTCGAATAAACATCGGTGAGGGGTATTGTTTGAAGCCAAGATGACTTAGTAGCAGCTAAATTTCCAATCAAACAGGCAAAACCTTAATCCAGAAAAGATTTACAGGCACTTTCCACAACAGTAACCATTGTAAAATAGTATGCCTATTTGGAAATGGGACACCAGTGTGTTTATAATTTGGAATTGTATCGATTTCACCATCAACAAATGAGGCATGCCATCACTTGACATTCTCAGAAGATCCACACTGCCATTCCGGTACCTCAAATCAGAAGAGAAAATTCTGTGGTTTCACTGGAGAGGTTTCAGCATCAGGCCCTAACCCAATTTCATTCATTCAGAACAAATCTGCTTTCCAACACAGCACTGCCTCTAATAAGAGCAACACATCTAACATGCATGGGACTTAGAAGAAAGACAAACTAATTTCTGCAATGCTGAGAGATCAAAGTACCCCAAGGAGCTTTCAAAGACAAGTTAAATTATGGTGGATTCAGAAAAATGCTGTCTCTTCCTGGCATACCTCCTAATCCTTCTTCCTGTGATGATAGCACATTCCAGCATCCACGATAATTAAGGACAGTGCGCATTTTAGACCCAGACTGAGGGATGCCTATTGCCAAGATCCAGCTGTGTCACCTTGTGGTTCAGTACCAGAGATCTGTTGAGAGAACCAGCAAGAGTAATTATATTTCTTTTTGAACACAGCACCCTCCTATATTGCCTTTCGTCTCTTATTCTTAAGCTCAGAACAGAGGGAGTGCTGCTTTCATCAACAAGAAAGCACACACCCAAGTGGGAAAAACAAAATTCTAGCCATGCATGCGTAGCAGTGGGGTTTCTCCATTTAAGGCAGTGCCATACATCCACTTAGAGCAAGGAAATTTTTCTTCTGCATTAGATTTCTTCCCCTTTCCCACCCAAGGACTGTGGTTCATTCTTGGATTCAGCCTCCCAAAAGCTAGCAGTCATTCAATAACTTCCCAAAATTCACACACCGATCTCCAAGTGCTGACCAAACACTGGTTCATGCAGGTGGTGAGGGGCTTTGGTTGGGATGAAGAGGATGCTTGGTGAAAAGATGCTAAAAGCTGGCTTAAATGCTGCCATTTTCTGCCACCCAGAAGCACATTTCCAAGGAGGAACTAGGAAGTATTCACAGGCTAGAAATGCAACCTTCGTGTTTAATCTTTTCTATAGTCTACAGAACAACAACTTGAACTCGAATGTCGAGGCCACAAGAATCACACAGCACAGAAATGGGACCTTCAACCCAATTGGTCTACGCTGGCCAAGATCCCCATCTAAGCTAGTCCCATTTGCCCACAGCCCTCCAAATCTCTCCTATCCATGTACCTTTTAAATGTTGTTAATGTACCTGCCTCAACCACTTCCTCTGGCAGTTCATTCCATATACACACACCCCCTGCGTGAAGTAGCCCCTCAAGTTCTTATTAAATCTCTCCACTTTCACCATAAAGCTATGCTCTCTAGTTCTGGATTCCCTTTCCCTGGGATAAAGACTTGTGCATTGACCCTAATCTACTCCCCTCAATTTTTATACACTTGCACAAGATCACCCCTCATTCTCCAATGCTCCCATGAGAAAAGTCCCAACCTGCTCAACCTCTCTCCACAACTCAGCCTGACAACATCCTCAGATTGGCTCTGCACTCTTTCCAGCTTAATGACATCTTTACAATAGGTAAAACTGAACAATATTCCAAAAGCAGCCTCACTAATGCCTTGTACAACTGCAATGTAATTCTTGAACCGGCTATGTGGCCACGATTAAACAGTTTGCAGATGACATGAAAATTGCTGAAGAATATTTTCAGGTTACATAAAGATAGCAGTGGATAAGACAGGCAAGCAGAAAAGAGGAAAATGTAATTCAATCCACAGAGGGTGTAGGGAGAGAAAGTCTGAAGATATCACCAGGATTCGAGATACTTTTTTGGGGAAGGGAGAAAGAAATAGGTTTGTTGAGGTAGGGGACATTTTCCTTGGAAGGATAAAGAGAGAGGAGATTTAAACAAGGTTTAAGTTAAGGAGGCTTAGACATGGTCAACAGGAAAGACAATTCCCTTGGCAGGAGAGGTCAATGACAAGGTGGCACAGGTTTAATTATCTGGTAGGAACACTGGAGGGAAGTTGGAGTGTTTGCTCCCTGCTCCCACAAAGAGGGGGGCTTTCCAACTCTCTCCCTGCAAGGATGGTGCAAATATAAACAAATCACATTCATAAAGTATTTGAAGATCCATACTCAAGAAGGCCATGGACCAAGATCCAGGAAGTGGTAATAACCCATATAGCTCCATCTTTGGCCAGCAGGACACTAATGGGCTAAATGAAGTCCACAGCCCAGACAGGAACAAGTGTGAGGTAATGTATTAGGACACAGGTATATATAAGTGGTAAGATATTGAAGCATAGAGGAACAGAGACCCTTTGGATTGCATGCCCACAGTCCTTGAAGGTGCTAGGTCAAGTCACTAAGATGACTTCAGCGGCAGAGGGGATATTTAACTTTGTTGGCCACAGCACAGAAATAAATAGATGAAAAAGTCACACCAGGATGCGTACAAAACAAGTTGGGCTACAGTTGCAGTACTCTAAGCTCTATTCATCACATTTCAGGAAGTACATTAACACCAGAGCGGGTACAAGGGAGATTTATGAGGCCATTGTCAGGGTTGAAGGAGGTTTATGAGGAGAAATTGTCTTTGTTGCAGCAGCCGTCTTTAGAACAAAAGAAGTCTGAGCAAAAATTTAATCAAGGCATTTTAAATTGAGAGAGACTAACACAGGGCAAATAGGAATTACCTGCATCCCTTAGCAGAGGTCAGTAATCATGAGAGAGAGAGAGAGATTTACAACAGTTGGAAAGATTAAAAGGAGAAATCTTCTCGCCCGAAGAGAGATGGGGAACTGGAGATCCCTGCCTGAAGGGGTGGTGGCAAATGGAATGTCAACATATTTTTAAGGCAGCAAACCCAACGGTTGCTTTGCATAGAAAGCACCCAGAAGAAAAATCCTTTCATTGGATTATTTCTCTTATGAATGAACTAACTCCTCACTGGAGTTTGGTGTACAGGTCCAATATTACCCACAATGACAGCTGCATTCCCTACATTGCAACACTAACTCAACACTACTACAGCGACTGTTAAATGCTTTGCGATATCCTGGGGTCATTAAAAACAATGTGGAAACTTAAAATACAGCAGCTCAGTTAAAAGCTTCCTTACAAGAACGAGATGCCATCCCTAATTGGGCACAACATGGAAGTTCAAATCAGAAATGTAGTCCGCAGGTAAACAGTTCAGAGGAAAAATGAAGTCCAACGTAACAAGGATCTAAAACATATTATTGATCACAATGAATAAATCGACGAGACTGATGACATAAGAGTGCTTTAGCACAGCTACTGCATAGAAAAGCTTCATTGTTCAGAGACGTGCACGAGGAGGTTTCAACACCAGAGCACTACAGATGAATTTGTTGCAGTTTTTTCCATCCTCCTTCAGTTGATGCAAGAGATTGGGTGACTATGTCTGGGGGTAGGGAGGGAGACGGAGAGGGAGATTAATCAAGTGTCCATGAGTAGCTCTCACAATGTAGTCTAAATAACTGCTTGGGATGAAATTGCTGCTTTCAAAGAGAAACAGTTAACATTTCAGTTCTGATCAAAGACTTGACCCAAGATGTTAACTCTGCTTTTGTTCCCACAGATGCAGCCTCACCTGCTGAGTTATTTCATCCATAACAATGCCAGCTCGCTCTCCAAACAGCTCTGCTACTTTTTGAACCAACTTAGCAACAATACTAAAGCTGTCTTCACTGCGTAACATTAAATTGAGAGCAATTCTTTTGAACATTATTGAAAGTCCAGTTTCCAAGTGAAGTCTGGCAGTTATACCACTAATCTTGGCGAGATGCTTCAACTGACTTCAATACTTTGTACAAGGCTGAATTAGATTGCTTGAGGAAGACAGATGGGTAACACTGTGTTCTGCTCTCCCCACTGAAGCTTTAGAAGCAACATTCCATCTTACAAACTAAATACGTGTTTAAAACCTCCAAAAGAACTTGCAGTTGGTTCCATGCCTTAAGTGGCTCACACAACCATCACCTACCCAATTAAAGCCAGTGGAGTAAAGAAAGGGGCAATGGCAGTGCAGGTGAGAAAATGCCTTAGGGAGAGGAGTTCTGGTGTACAGTTACCTTATATGATAGAAGAGCACACAGCGAAGCACCCATGGATTGGTTCCAGTATCTTTGCTTTCCTTGAGATATATTAATGATTGGAATGTGGATGTGCAGGCCAACAGTGCAAAACTTTACTTAATTGTTGCCATCCCTTGGACAGCTGTTACTGAAATAATTCTTAGTAGAAAACTCCTTTTCCTTTACTGGGACTACGGAGGGTTGCTGAACTACATAATAAATTGCAGATGAAGTATTTTTGTGTGTGCAATACTTCTCAACATTAGAGGACATGCTAAGCACGTTAATTATATTCTCAGACAACAATGATTTGATATAGATTTAGTTGAGAGAGAGACCTTCCCTTAAGGATGGAAAACATTATTCAAGTGTCGTATATTTCACACTGAAGAGGTTCCATAACTATTTTTGTCATGAGGTCTCAGTTTTTTGTAGTAATAATAAACCTTCAAAATTTGACATAAAATGGCCCAAAAATACCATCCAATGCCAAGCGCCATCTTCCATAGGCCTTCAACACACGCATTCATAGGCTCTGCCAAGCTAAAAATTCCATGCAAGGCTTCATCATATAATTCTTTAGAGGCTTTCTATACAACCTGCATGCGATTTCAGTATCTTGCCAGAGCTGAGATTGCCCAATTCACCCCCAAACACAAAACTGAGCAGCAAACCAACCTGCCTTCCATATCTTCTCCTGGGTCATCTGTTCATAATATTTTGTAAATTCATTTTTCAGAGTGCACACACTGCTAACAAAGCCAATATTAACTGCCCACATCTCAATGTATTTTATACCTAGGTCAATAAAGGGCAGCAATGACTGATCCCTACATCAAGGCTGCATTTGACAGGTGTGACATCAAGGAGCCCTGGTGAAAGTGAAGTCAATGGGTACCAAGGGGATAACGTCCCCAATGTTTGTAACCGTACCTCACATAATGGAAGATGGTTGTTGGAGGCTAAGACTCTCAGCCCCAAGGCATTACCGCAGGAGTTCCTCAGGGCTGTGTCCTTGGCCCAACCATCTTTAGCTGCTTCATTACGATTTTCATTCCAACACAAGAACACAAGTGAGGATGTTTCATTCCATTCGCAAATCCTCAGCAAATGAAGCTGTCCATGACTGCATGTAGAGACAACAGACAACATTCAGGCAGAGGCTGATAAGTGGCAAGCAACAGTTCCACCTTAAAAGGTCCAAGCAATGACAATCTCCATCAAGAGTCTAATCATATATCCTTAATATTCAATTGCTTTACCACCAACAGTCCCCCATGCTCAACATACTGGCGGGGGGGGGGTAGTCACCACTGACCAGAAACTCAAATGATTCTAACATAAATACAGTGGCTACAATAGCAGGTCAGAGCATGGGCATCCTTCTGCCGACATCTGAAAGCTTTTCCACCATCTACATAAAGGGCACTAGTTAGAAGTGTGATGGAACACTTGCCATTTGCTTGCAGCTCCACCAATTCTAAGCTTGACATTACCCAGACAAAAAGCAGCTTACTTGCCTGACACCTCATCCACCCCAAATATTCATTACCCTTCCTGTCCCTCACCACTACTGCAGAGGCTACCATGAGTACACTCTATAAAGTGCAGGACAGTTACTCATCTAGACTATTCCAACACCACCTCCCAAATTCTCACCTCCACCATCGAGGGCGGCAGCAGGTACTCTGGACCACCACCACGTACAGCTTCCCTTCCAAGTAGGGACACAATCCTGACTTAGAAATGCATCACCACCTCACCAAAACCAAGTGTGCACCATCACCAGAACTGCTGCAATGGTTTTAGGATGTGGGTTATCACCAATCACCTTGGGGACAATTAGGGACATGCAACAAATTTGAGCCTCGCCAGCAATGCCCAGATCCCAAAAGTGAATTGAGTGTTTAAAAAAAAAATAAGCCTACTGCTGGAGTTCTGGTCAATCATACTACAGGAGAGATATAAATGCACTGGAGAGGCTGCAAAGAGCAATGAGGATATTGACAGGCCTGGAGAAAGTCAAGTCAAAAGGTAGGGCCCTGGGTGTTGTAGAACAGAGGGACCCAAGAGTACATGGTTCCCTGAAAGAGGCATCACAGGTAGATAGTGTGGCGAAGGCAGCTTTTGGCACTCTGACCTTCATCAGTCAAAACACTCAGTATAGAAGCGGGGAGGTTATGTTGCAGATGTACAAGACATTGGCGAGGCTGCATTTGGAGTATTATGTTCAGTTTCCGTCATCCTGCTGTAGGAAAGATGCCAGTCAGCAGAGAGTGCAGAAGAGATTTATGAGGAGGTTACCAGGACTTGAGGAACTGAGTTAGAGAGAGAGGTTGAGCAGGCTAGGACTTCAGTCATTGAAGTGTAGGAACTGAGGGGTGAATGCGGGTGTATAAAATCATGAGGGGCATAGTTAGGGTTGGGGAATCAAGAACAAGAGAGCATTGGTTTAAGGCAAGAGGAGAGGTTTAATAGGAACCTAAGGGGCAACTTTTTCAGCCAGAGGGTGATCCATCTATGGAATCAGCTGCCATGGGAAGTGGTTGAGGCAGGTACAATGACAACATTCTAAAGACATTTGAACAGGTACATGGATAGCGAAGGTTGAGAGGGATATGGGCATCTTGGTCAGTCTGGATTGGTTGGGCTGAAGGGTGTTTCTGTGCAGTATGACTATGAGAAACCTTATCCTTGTAAGAAATTGAGGGGTGTGCTTCTTGGAGGATTTAACAGGTGTATGGAATTATGAGGAGCCTCGACAGGGAGAACATAAGGGAGCTATTTTTCTGAGCGGAGAGTCAATAATTAGATTTGGTCATCTGAAAAATGATTGGATGGCATTGAGAAAAATATTTCACTCAGTGTCTGGTCCAAAGGGGTAGAAGTAAAAACCCTGAGCACTTGAAGAGCCACAGCCTCAAGGACTGTGGGGCAAGAGCTGGAAAGTAGGATTAACCTAATGCCCACTTCTAGCCAGCTTGGACATAGTGGGTTGTGACTGAACTTCTCCAATTCAACAGCGTTCCCACAATGCTGATGTGACGGGAGCTCCAGGATTGAGACCCGGTGATAAATGAACCACAATGCAATTCTGAATGAGGTCGATGAGCAACTTGGAAGAGAACCCGCAAGTGGTGGTATTCCAATACAGCTGCTGCCCTTTCCCCAGACGGTAGAGTTCACAGGTTTGGGACGAGCTGTTGGAGTAGCCTGGGCGAGCAACCTTTGTGATATGACTCATTTAACAAACATCGCAGTCACCTGATATGGGGCCTAGTGGCCCACATCAGAAATTCAGGTAAGTCTCAGACTTACCCGATGACTCGGGGAGACTGTTTGGCACTTTAAATATCTGTTTCACACCTACATTAAATAACCCTGAAATTATTGAGTCATTCATGAATTTAAGGAACAGACATAAAAGGTGGGTAAAACCCTGCTTTAAGGAGGTAGTTCTTGACATCTCAGTGTAGATGATGCAAATAATTTCTGGACAGACCTTGGGGGAAAGAAGGACTCAAGTCCTTTCAAGCACCTATGAAGGAATGTGACAGAAGTAGTGAATGCAATTGGACAAGATATTTTCTATGGTCCAACACAACATCCTCCATGATCTCCAGTTAAATTTCTAGGAAGTGTTAAAACATGCAGTAACTTCTGAGGCTGAATTGTACTGTTAACATTGAACCTCCCAAGATCTGATAAAATGGTACCAGGGAGCTAAGAGCAGATTATAGAGCATGTCACTTGAGAGAAATGGAACTTATGAAGCAAGCTTCAGTTTAAGTCACAGAGGTGTTGGTAACAAATGCTTATAAATAACAGCCAATAAACCAGCCAATGACTACGAATCAAGCTAATACAATGGCATGGATTTAAACTAGAGTCATACAGCATTGAAATGAACCCTTCAACCCAAAGTCCATTTACACAGATGCCATTTTATTCTCGTCACATTTCCAGCCATTGACCCTATAATCTACCGTGGATTATAGGGTCCAGTGACTTGGGTTGAATCCTGACCTCCATTTACATTGGCCAATTAACCGATCACAGGGAGAACCTGGCAAACTCCACTGAGATGGAACCGGAGGTCAGGAGTCAACCCGAGTCACTGGACCAGCTGCACCGCTCTGTTGCCCGAAGGAACAAATGTGGTTCAGGGTTCAATACTCTGCTCAAATTTAAAGATGGATTAAGTTCAAGTGTCACCTTGGTTAAAGACATATATGCAATTTATAAATAATGTAACGTAATCTCCTTGTTCCAAAAGGCCTCAGCAATACAAGTCAGACAGGAGTTGATGTCCTCAGCCAAAAGCTCCCATTCCCTCAAAAATGTTCACTGGCTGGAAAGGAATTCAGTAAAACTGTCCGATGTATGCTCAAACAGCTATGATCTATTCCCTTGGTCAGCATATGCGGCGTCAAACCGTGAGTGGAGTCAATGAAAATTTGACTTGGATCACTACTGGCTCAGGAAAGTAATTGCAGCAACCAATCCTTTGGTTCAAAGACAGACCATTTCAATTACAGCATCACCCAAATTTTTAATGATCCCACTGCAATCTTGCCCCTCCTCATTGCCAACACCCTCTATTCCTGCAAAAAATCTGCAGTTCCTAATTGAGTTACTCCATTGCTTCCTTCACTCCACCTTCAACTACGGGGCCACAAACTATAGAATTCCTCCCCCTCCCTTTGGATGGATTTAAAAGGGATTTCTGTGGCCTTGCCTTTTTCTGCAATTTTATCAAGTGTTGTTCAATAAAGCTCCTGCATTAGGAGTACCAGCAACTTCCATGTATTATACTCTGTCTATGCTCAACTGGGATCCCACAAATGTACAGATCCCACTAATCATGAATTGGTATTTTGCTGGGACATGCAACGATAAGCATTGGTGTGAGGGCCCAGAGAGAGTGGAATTCAAGAGCTTCTGTGCATTCATTGGGATAAACCACATTTATCAATGTGCTGTGTCCTTGGCGCACAATTGCACTAGCTATTTTTAATGCAATTACTGCATTGTTTATGACAATCTGCAGCTGAATCCCATGAATCTTTGCCATCAGTGTTTACATGCCGCGTCAAATTAACAGATGGTGGTGTGTAGCACTAAGCAATTGCTCAGAAGTCAGTGAGAACTCTGCCTATTACAGACTTCTCATGCCTATTACATTCAGATTATCAGGTTGTCTGTGTCTCTCATGACGCTTGTCCCTCAAACCAGAGGATTCAGAAACTGAGGAGGAGGAAATGCTCTTGGAGTAACCTTTCCCCCAATTCCATCCATGTGTTGATGATTAACTAGATTCAGTCCCACCAAAACCATGAACCACAGTACGGCTGATCCTGAATTCCTAACAATCGAGTCAATAAGCACACAGGCATACCACTGAGGCAGTGGCTCCTTTCAAACCTGCCTGCGTTCCTCAAGGCTACTGTGAACAATGTGGCTTTGCAGATGACCCATTTACTGTCATCTAACTCGCTATGATATTGTGTTTAAAAAATGTTGCCAAACACCAGCACCACCTGCTACTCTCAGTAAACGATAGGCAGAAGTCTGGCAGTTCCTTAGGAATCTCTCTCATGTCTGTGGCAATTTTGTGCCATTCATTCTTTCACTGAGGTTTTTAAAAATCCTTGTCTTCATCTCAAAAGACCAAGCTCATTTGGAAAATATTAGCATTTTAATATACAAATTATATAATAATTCTTTAAAAGTGTGCACATAATTGGGGGTGGGGGGGTGGGGGGGGGGAAATCGAGATTTACTTAAACTGGTTGTCAATAGGTCTTACATCCATTTCAGAGGTTGTATGCAATTCATCTTCCATGAACAGATATGGTAATGGAGGTTAGTGTAGATGATGTTAAGGACATGGTGAGACAAAATGTCGTACAGCACAGGAAAAGGCCTTACGACTCTTGGTGTATTGCGTGGAAATTGTCTCAAACGTCCTCAAAATAATCACGGGACTAAGGACAGCACTAGAACCGGTATAGTCCGAGACCCTATGAAACAAAGCATCCCGCAGGGCACTAGTAAAATCAATCTTTACACAATGCTGCAAAAGCATGACCATCATAACAAAGATTAGGAGAAGGGGATAAGAGAGTTACGCTGATAGATCTAAATGAGGAGAGGTGAGAGAAGGCTTGGGTGGAGAACAAACTGATTGGGCCAAATAGACTTTGTGGCATATGTTCTCTGGAGTCCCACAATACCCATTAAAACAGAGCATTCATCAACAGGCTGGGTTTCCTTCCTTAAACACTTGCCTTGAAATTCATCCCTAATCAATCTCCAAGCATTTCCATAAATGGGAACAAATTTCAGAAACAAACATAAAGCTACTACCATGTAGTCCATTCATTGCTGTATTTCTATTTACAATTATACTCCAACATTGAAACTGTTCATGGAATCTGAAGCCATATTTTCTGGATCATGAGGCCAGTCCCACTGACTACCACTTCAGTAATGACGACCACAACACACCCACACAAATAATTCAGTAACCATTTCACTGCTAATTAACTCAAGTCAAATAAGTGTACAGGCAATTCAGCACCTTGGAAGGTTAGGCATTCCGTTGAAGTGCATGTAGCAGCACATGCTCAAGAAATTCTTGGCCATTTCCACAATCTGTCATTATAATTGGTGATATAGAACTATGAGATAAATAAGCTTTCACTGCTCTAAGTTATTAAACAGAATAAAATTACAAAATGTTGCAATACAAAAGGTTCTGGGAGCCCTCGTACATAAAACACAGGAGATCCAACAAGTAATTAGGAATGATAGGGAATGTTGGCCTTTATTGCAAGAGGTGTGGTGTATCAACATAGGGAAGTTTGATGCCTTTTTAACCAGCCACCAGTGGACCATATCTGAACTACTGAATATAGTTTTGATCACCACATTTAAGGATGTGCTTGCATTATAAACAGTGGAGAGGTAATTCATTAGGTTGATTCCTGGAATGAAAGGGATGACATATGAAACAAAGTTGAGCAGGTTAGACCTATAACTCACTAGAGTTTAGAAGAACAAGAGGTAGTCTTGTTGAAACAGAAGATTTTGAGGATTGACAGGGAGCATGATGAAAGCACGTTTTCCCTGACTTGATCAAGAACCAGGGTGCATAGTTCCGAAATAAGGGATTGCCCGTTTTAATACAGAGAATGAAGAACTTCAAGTTTGTGAATCTTTGGAATTCCCAGAGAGCAGTGGAAGAGGATTCAATGAATATATTCAAGGTGGAGATCAACAAAGATTTGAACTATAAAAGGGAGTCAAGTGGTATGGGAAGAGTGGTTAAGTGGAATTGAGGTCAAGACTGGACCTTACTCCATGCAGAGCAGCCATGAGGGGCCAACTCACCTATTCTTGTTGCTTATATTCTAAACCGATAAATGCTGCTGAAGCTGTAAACAAGTTATGTTTTCCAAGGAGTTATATACTTCATGCAAAATAGCACAAACTCCCACGAGATGCTTTTGCCCAAAACCACAGTGTTTTACCTACAAGTCCATTAGCCTCATTATTTGAGATGTTTGGCATATTGTTCCTGCAACTGGAGGTGCAAGGTGAGCCGCAGATTTTACACTTAAGTGTTTACAAGCACGATAGTTCCGAGCCAGTGCACAGATGCAAACAAACCTGTAATCACACAGCACTGATAATTCATGGCACTGGTAGAGGAAAAGCAGATCTGGGTCTGAGGGACAGGTGACTGGAGTAAGTAACCACAGGATCATCCAGCACAGTTGAGTGAACGTTCATCATCAAGAGGAACAAAATGAAAACCGATTTGGAACATCCAGGGTAGCAATTAAAGATAACGTTTATGGAATAATTAATGGTTCCTGTCGCAAACCCATTTGCCACCACTCTGTGGAGCTATGCTCCCAGGGCTGTGGGAATACAAATACTTGTATTTGTATACAATTTGTCAATGACATCATTGCTAAAATATAACAGCCTCTGCATCAGATGTTCTGCTGGGGATCAAGAGACAACAGAAAGGCCAATTATGACAGAAATGAAGTGTTCTTGGAAAATGAGTCTGATATCTCCTGGCCAAGTGCCCCAATCCTTCCTAATTCCCCACTCTCTTCCCATACCACTTGACTCCCTTTTATAGTTCAAATCTTTGTTAATCTCCACCTTGAATATATTCAGTGAATCATCTTTCATTGCTCTCTGGGAATTCCAAAGATTCACAAACTTGAAGTTCTTCATTCAACCTGGAACATAAACACTTCCTCACTCCACAAAGCTGCAGAGGATTTCTAACATTCATGGATTTAATTTCCAAGACCTCCTTTGTCTGATTAACGTTGCAGTGAAGTTCCCTGGGAGGTTCTTGCTACATTAGAGGTGCTACATTAATGGAGGCCGTTGCTGTAATTATTTTTTTTATATTAAACAGAGAGGAAAGCTGTAGGCACAGCGTGAGAGCACAAGGTGAGTCGCAGCTTCTGCACCAAGTATTCGGCAAACTTCCCATCTCCAAGCCTCTGCTCTTTTCTGCTGCTCAGGAGGTTACAGAAATACATTGGCACTCCGAGTGATCTGTATGTAGCAGTGCACGATCACTACATTAACACCACCAACTTAAATCTCTCAGAGGTGAATACGGTCAGGGGAGGGGTGGTTTGGTGCAAGAAAGGGGTGGCAGGGAAAGAGGTAAAAGTCACCCACTTCACAAGGCAATGTGCAGAGGTAGCTCCACTTATTTCAGTGGCTGCTTCCAGTCTGCAACAACACCTGCCTAGCAACGCTCTGCTCATCAGGCAAACTGTTCTGCTCCCATGCAGTGATTACATCTTCTCTTCAGCCAAATTACCCGACAGAAGTGAGAGAATATTTCCCTGCATGATATCACACCTATGCTTCACACCTCTCCCAGGGCTTGCTGTTACTGAGCATACTCAAGGACTTGTACCAAACAAAAAAAAACAGGTACTTCATAAATTAGGTAGTTGGAAAACTGGTTCAAACTTTACCAAGGCCAGCTAAGGAATGCGTATCAAAAAAAAAATCAGAAGTGAAGAGTTTGCATGTTAAAGAAAAAGCTACTTGTCATCAAAACAATTGGTTCAGCTCCAGTTCACAATTCCTCCAGCTCCTGTGCACGTTGCTCCAGATTTCCAGCATCTGCAGTCTCACATCTCCATCGGTTTAGTAACGTTCATTGTGGAAGAAATCCTGCCACTCTAACCAGTTCTGCTTGCACGTGATAGTCTCACACTGACTCCCTCAACGCCTTCAGTGAAATGGATGCACGAACAACTCAACTCCAAAGCAAGCTTCTCTGCACAATGAGGGAGGAGCAGGGAGGTTGGCTTTTCCAGCATATCCTGATAAAGAACAGTAATGACTTCACAGAAGAGAGAAATGAAGCTAAACATCACTGCCTTCGCTGTAAAATAACTACCACTGTAATATAGGCTTTCCCATGAAAAACATAATGGGATATTACTGCTCAGCCCCAGAGTTAGGAGAAGATGGGAGAAAATGAAAGAAAGGGTGAGCATTTACATATTTTATGATAAAAAAGCATTTATCAGCTTCACTAATGAGATACAGCAAGATACAGAGGTCAAAGCACTAATACAGTTACCACTATACCAACTTTCACTGGTTGATTAAGTTCTGCTCTCAGTCTGAGTCAAACCCTCAGAGCAGTTGTGTGGGATTAATCATGCAGTTTATAAATTGATCCTTTTCATTTAATTTTCTATTCCAGCAACTGAAGCTATTACAACGGGGAAATGATTCACTTCACAAAATCCATGATAAATTGTAACTCAATGCCACAAAGTCATGTGCTAAGCAAAGACCAATATCAGACCCTTGAATCATCAGCCCCAAAGATGACTCGAGGTCAAGGATTTCTTTTAGTCTATTCTAGTGGCAGACTTATTTCCTGTTAGAGGCTTTTCAAACTTTTCCTCAAATTGAATCATAACAAGAAGAACTTTGACCCACTTCATTCCCCTCTTCTTTAATACAGTACCTGTTCTCTCCATCACAAAGTCACACCTGTCAAACAGCATATTCAATGAAATGGCTCAAGATTTTACTCGCCTTAAAAGAAAATAATTTTGGAATTGTCAATGTCCTTTGACCACTGTTTATAAGAGACCCATTAATCAGGGTTGGATTTGGACAATTCACTGATGCTTGATAACCCATTGTCCTAATACACTGCAAATCATATGGCAACAATCAGCGGTCAATGATCCACTTAGGTTTTCTCAAGAGCACCTCAGTGTAGATCTAAATGGTTAGGATTCAACAGAACATTAATGCATTAACTCAACCAAAGAGAATCACACAAGCTAACTGCTGCAAGTTTCACAGGCTGCTGGACTTTTAAAAATGTGTTAAAGGGGAGTGTTGGAAACAGTGCAAAATAATCATCTCACTGGAATTTTGTTTGTTGTTTCTGTTGAAACATCAATTTCCACATCTGTGGGATAAAATTATGGGGGCACTTCTCCACCTGCTTGACCACATTACTTATGTCGTCACCATTTACAGAAAACCAGACATGACTTCAGAATGCCCTGGGAGCTGTCTGGGTCTGGGAAGTGGCCCATACGGTGAGATTTGCCAGGGTCTCCCCAGCTTCATGCCAGCTTACAGAGACATTCAAAGTCAAGGCCTCACATGCTATCACCACAGGAACTTAGATCTCAACTTGGGTCTTCTTCACTGATGGGACACCCAATAGGCTTGATAACATGAAAATACGAATCAGCAGTGGAAGGTCACTCAGCCCTCAAGGTGTGGCAGAGTGGCCCAGCTGTTAGAGTTGCTGTGTCACAGTTCCAGCAACCTGGGTTTGATCCTGACCTCGGATGTTGTGTGTGTGTGTGTGGAGTTGGCACATTCTCCCTGTGAGCACATGGATCTCCTCCAGGTTCTCTGGTTTCTTCCCACATCCTAAAGACAAGCGAGTTAATAGAGTAATCAGTCACTGTAAACTGCCGCCCAGTGTGTAAGCGAGTGGTAGAATATGGGGGGGGGGGGGGGAGTGAATGGGAACATAGGGCAAGTAAAATAAGGTTGGTGCAGGCAGATGCTGGTGGCCAGCATGGATTCAATGGGCCAAATGGCCTGCTTTTGTACTGTATGACCTGTATAATTCTATGACTCAAGCCTGCTCTGCTGTTCTAAAAGTTTTCAGTTCATTCGATTGTAACCTCAATCTTGCATTCTTATCTACCCTTAGGAATCTCGCACCCCATTGCTCATCAAGAACCTAATTCTGCCTTAAAAATATTCAAACACGTCAGATTCAGATAGCCGCATGAATGAGAGAAAAATGGAGGGCTATGTGGGAGGGAAGGTTTAGATTGATCTTAGAGCAGGATAAAATGTCGGCACAACATAGTGGGCTGAAGGGCCTGTACTGTGCTGTAATGTTCTATGTTCTCACTGCTTCAACCTCCATGAGGAAACAAGATCCAAAGACTCAAAGCTCGAGAGAGAAAAACAAAATCCCCTCATCTCTGCCTTAAATGAGTGACTTTTTTTTTTAAAAAGTGATTCCTTATTCTAGATGGTACCACAAGGGAAAACATCATCTCCACATCCACTGTGTCAAGAAACCTCAAGTTACAAGCAGTATGCTCAAACGTCTCCACAGGAAGTGTGTTGTTCCATTTTACCCAGCCATACCTGGTTGGCCACACAAACAGCACAAGGCTCAATTTCTGAAGCCTCGGCAGCTGAACGACGACAAAGCAAGAAACAAACTGCGGGAGGAACTCAGCAGGTCAGGTAGCATCCATTGTCTCTCATTGTCTTGGTGAAGCAGCCAGCATAATCAAAGACCCCACCCACCCGGGACATTCTCTCTTCTCTCCTCTTCCATCATGTAGAAGCTACAGGAGCCCGAGGGCACGTACCACCAGACTTAAGGACAGCTTCTACCCCACTGTGATAAGACTATTGAACAATTGTCTTATCCCTTATACAATGAGATGGACTATGACCTCACGATCTACCTTGTTGTGACCTTGCACCTTATTGCACTGCACTTTCTCTGCAGCTGTGACACTTTACTCTGTACTGTTATTGTTTTTACCTGTACTACATCAATGCACTTTGTACTAACTCAACTTAACTGCACTGTGTAATGAATTGACCTGTACAATCGGTTTGTAAGACAAGCTTTTCACTATACCTCAGTACAAGTGACAATAATAAACCAAAACCAATATTCACAGTGTTGCTATTTAGAGATGCACTGGACTATTGTTAGTGGTGCTGCTGAATGGACTAGTAATTTCAGGGTGTGGACCAAGACAAATGAAATGGTGACTTTACAAACTGGACAAAATTATGGCAATGTCATGCACTAAATAGAATAGAGAAGTATTTCTTTTAAAAAAAATTACCCTCACCCCTTCAGTTACCCATTGAAGGGAGTCACTAGTTGAGCAAAGTCTCGTTATTTTGGCAAGGAGGCTAGTTTAGGATTCAGTTTCTTCAAAATTGTGTCTTCCATCTGTCTTTTGAAAGGTACTTAATCAAGCCTCAAATCCTTGTGGTGTAGAGACACACGCCTCAGCTTCCGTCAGCCAAGACCTTGTGGCATCTTGATCCAGTTACCACAAATCCCTGTTGGAGGGCTGCAGGATGTTGATTTGAATGGCTCTTCTCCAAAGCAGTGCATACTCTAACACTGAGCTGATGCAGGAAACATCAACCAGACCAGTGGGTGTTGGAGAAGACGTTAATGAAATCAGACTGAGTTTTGCAACTAGTCCCAAATCTTTCAATCCCTCCAGCACTAGTGTTAGCCTGATCAGCATTCCTTTCCTTTCCAGACCATTAAATAACCAAACCCTTTAGGAGGACTCCAAAACCTCTCATACTACCCGAGTTCAAAGGCAGAAGTGATCTGTTTTACTCCTGTTCACCTCCTGCAGAAGCAAGCAGGAAAATGGGACTAATTAACTATCCCTTATTTCAAAATAAAACATTCTACTACAAAATAAGTGATAGAAACACCCCAAGTTAACTTTTCATTGCAAAGCATGCCAGCAAATTCCATATACAAATTAAATCCCTTAACCTGGAATTTGCAATGGATTGAATGGAGGTAGCTTTCCTTATTTCCCGAGGATCAATACAGCTTTGTGGTTAGGAGAACAACTATACATGGAGGACCACCAGGGACAGGACCACAATAGGGATCATCCCACATACCATTTTGAAACCAAGGACTTACTAAAGCATAGCTTATACTGGAGTTCAAACAATGCCTTTGCTTCTCCCACATACACTCTACTGAGATTCAAACAGCAGTGTACTTCAGCCTACCAGGTCTGCAGTCTGATAGGAATTCTCTCAGACCTGGCATTTGGAAGCCAAATGCAACCTACTTCAGGGTCACTGTGATTAAAAACCGCAATTCATCCTCCCTGTGCTAACTTGGATTAATTTTCAACCAGCGTTCAATCCACAAAGTCTGCAGGCAACTGCCGATTAAAAGTCAAGACAGGGGCATATTAATGGATGGCCATTTTCTACCATTACATGTGGGTCTCCAGCATGTTACAATTAATCTTTAGGACAGAAAATCAGAGCCACTCACCTGCCATGCATCACATTCCAGCCCAGTCATTTATCACATCTTCCCTTCCATTTCAGCACCGTGAATGGGACGGCCTAGAGTGAGAAAAGGATTCAGAGAATTCACTGACAAGTCCCCCAACATGTTTACGTTACAACTTCTGCAGATTGTTGGCAGCTCCAGATGAACAGCAAGCTGTGGAAACCTACAAACTTGCATTAACATTACTTCTGTTAAAACCTTTGCAGACTAGAGAATTATCCCAGACAGCATAAACTACAGTATGCTCAGCTTATGACATGCCCATTGATTGAACTAACATGGCATAATGCCCAAAATAATTAGGGGACGCCGATAGACTTCAGCAAACAAAACTGTTCAAATATGCAATAGTGAAATATTTTCCAAATTTGGCATAAAAATGTGCCAGAAATAAACGATGTACTGTCGTACAGAATTATGCAAATGGTAAATGCACTTCTGCCAAACATGTCAACACTTGGGCACCCAAGAAATCTTGACTCTAAACTTCTTAAGTGCAGCAACCATGACCCTGAAGCAAACAGAAACCAAGTTCTGTTAACTTGTAATAGAATAAAAATACACATGAATTATATAACCACTAGGTTCCCTGAAGGTTTCCAATGGCCAGCATTCAGAGTGCAAGGAAACATGTGACAGTGAGATTTATGTACAGCCATAAAGTGCAAGGGAAGGTTGGGTGGCAAATTTTATTTGAAGTACTCGAAGTCTACTCACTCAAACTAGCCCACACTAATGAAATGAGGCTCTGTGTAGCCCAATCTCTGATTGGGGATCAATGGATGGGCTCCCAAGCCAATGCAAGGACACAGGTGTGCAACATCCAATGGCAAGGGTGCTTCACCTCAGTTACTTTTGATCAAATAGCTCAGGAGATAGAGAGACAGCACTGAGGAGTCTCAATCACTTTCCAGTTGAACTTTGTCCAATTTCTTTGTCCTTAAGCTTTCGTTCAGCTTTGTCCATGCCTATCTAATGGCAATAAACTGGATTCTTGCAGCCTAGAGCATGCACAATTCTTTCACCAACAGACACCATCTACATTGTGTGATAGTATACTTGTTCCAGCAGTGAACTTCAGGTTCTGGAACTAAAATTCTCATTTCTAATGTTAAACAAGCACAATTGAACTCCCAGATTGAACGTTCTTTAAACAGTTTTGCTGTCCATCACAAAGTTTGCAGGATACACTAAACATTGTGTGTGCAATTATGTATTGAATTATGTGTGCAAATATGCTCATGATCTGATGATTATTGTTAAGAAACAAACAAACTTTGGAATGATGACGACGACATGCACATTGATAAGTAATATTCAATGGCTGACAAAGAAGCTACTGGTCACATTTGGTGCTCTCAATCTTACTTCTCAGTCAACTGAGTAGAAATTGCTCAGCACAGGTACAGGGAGAGCCAAGGTGGTTCTTACCAATGGCAAGACTTGTTGGAAGTTTCCTTTCTCACACCAGCTAAGCTACAAATACAACAACCTGCATGATTTTAACTCACACCATGTTAAAACCAAGATCAAACTACTTATGCCAACACATTCTTCACCGGAAGGCGGACAAAAAGTTGCTTGAGAGCTGAAGGAATCCAAATTGGTGAAGGTGCACCCAGCACAGCAGCAGCAGAGCCCGCTACCAGCCTCTTAGGGTAACTGTCATTCATAAAGGAGGTCCCATTGCCCAAGGTTTGCTGGAGAAACCAGCCCGATTTTAGTTTTACAGGAGGCATTGCTTGGTTTGGTTACATGTTCCACCCACTGTACTTCACCTGGAACAGATCGGAACCACTGGAAAGTGACACTAGGGAGCAAAATGCAGCTCATTTCACAGCTCTCAGGAAATGCAACAGAAGAACTCCAGCCTTGCTTATGAGACTTCTACAACAGGTGCACATCAAATTATACTATTTCATTGCCACAAGGCTTTTTGCGTTCACCTGAGAGTGGTGACGGGGCATTGCTTTAATGTCTCAAAGCCATATACTGGAATTGAGTCATAGGTCCAGAATGGATTAACTGAATCTAATATTCCAATGTTTGAAAATAGCTCTTATAGCTTTACAAATTTGCTCTCTTCACTGGAGAGATTAACCACCACAAGTTGACTGCCTGATACACTCTGAAGCTTTGGAGTACGAGGGTAATATAGTGCTGCATTTGTCTGACGCAATCTGGAAGCCTGATTCATCCCTCCGTCACTATAATGGCAACCAATTTGGAGCTAAAGACGCACATCCTGTACTGAAAAGATTGTGCATCTCAGTTCTAGGAAACATGCGTTACAACACCGATTAGTGTTATTTTTACAATAAGTGATGTCAAACTGAATACACAAATTAATCATAATCCACAAAGCAACATTCTCTTTTAGAACAACTGGAGCTTTGAGATGTGCAGGGGATTTCCCATTTGTGTGTTTTCCAATCTATAAGAAGACCTTTTCTGCATGTTCTTGGAATGAGATGAAATTGAAAGTTTAAGACCTGGGGGAAGAATAAACAGCTGCCACTCGCTCAACCTAGCCTCTGAAAACCAGACTCCACTCCTGACCCATAAACAATGAAAAATCAACATCAAGTAGAAAAGTCCCTCAGAGGAAGGAAAATGTAGTGGGAGTATTTTCTGATCAAAGTACTCCTCCAGCTCTAGAGTATCATATCGACTTCATTCTGAGAAATTGATGATCTGCTGCTAATTAGTTTCTGCTTGGCCATTTCAGAGGATGATCGCTCGTATCTCAGAGGAAATACCATTCACTATAAATCCCAAAATAACCCCAAGTTAGCAAGTACATGGCTAGCTCATCAGTGAAGGAAAATTGTATACATTTATATGGCACCTCCCGCCATCTTTCACTCGTCCCAAAGCATTTGGCAGCCAATGAATTACTTCCAACGGTAGGTGACTTGGTGTTATGCAGTAAATGCAGCAGGCAATTTCAGCAAGGTTCCATGAAGAGCAAAGCAAGATAATTTTTTTTTAAAATATGGACGCTGGTTGAACGATGAACAGTAATCAGGGGATTGGAGACCTCAAAACAACAATCTTCCACATCTTCCTGAGAATCCAACCAGGACCCAGAGATTTGCAATATTTTTAAAGAACGATGACACGTGAATCCTAGCTTGACGATAGCTTAAGCTACGACTGTTTCATTTGGAACAGGTGGTTATGATCATGTATCCAATTCTGAGGGGGCTGGAGGGAGAAAATAGCAAGGATTGATTTCCCAGTGGTCAAAGACCTGGGGGGCAGAGATTTGAAGTAACTGGCACAAGAAATAGAGGGAGCTGAGGAATTATCTTCTAAGATAGTGGGGATCTGGAACTCATTGCTTCTAAGAGTGTGGAGGCAGAAACCCTCGTCACATTTAGCAAGTAATTGGATGGGTGCATGAAGAGCTGTGACCCGCAGGACTATGAATCAACTGGTTTAAAATTGGCATTATGCTAGGTCATTCTTTTAACTAGCGTGGACAGAATGAGCCAAATGGCCTCCTGTGTCAAGGTTTCTTTCTCTGATAATCCAGCACTCCCTCAGCGCCAAGGATTCATCTGGATTCCTGTGCTCAAGTTGCCAGAAGAGCACTTGGATCCATATGTTCCAATTCAGGAGGCACAAAGGAAAACTGGAGGGAAGACTGCTGGAGAGGAATGGTTACAACTTCCCCACAACACCCAGGTGAGCAAAACCAGATTGAGGTTAAAAATAAAACTCTTCTGGGATGCAAGCAGCTCAGCCCACAACAGGCTGCAGAACAGGAAGGAAGAGACAATCCAATGGAGCAAATATTCAAACACTCACAAAATATTTCCTTAATACCCAATTTTAATCAAGGCTGCCTCAACAGCACAGAGATTTGCAAGGACCATTTCCTTGTGTGTTTGAGAACTAATGAGGGGCCCAGAACAAGACTCACCCAGTTAAGTACTTGCTTGCAATTAGCAGTGCGTCAGCAGCAAGGATCAGTTCCTATGTCAAAGCAAATATTCTAAAAGGTTTATACTGACAACCTTCACCTGAAGCTGCTGGCACACAGTTTGTGACCCAGATTAGATTCCAACCTCCAACGCCATCTGTGTGAAGTTTGCTTGTTGTCCCTATAATGGCATGGGTTTCCCATCAGACGCTCACCATTCCTCCCACATCCTAAGGTGCCGGCTAGTAGGTTAATTGGCCACTATCAGTTACCTCAAACGCTGGTGGGAGAATTAGGCGAATTGATGGGCATGCAAGGTAGAATGGATAACTGAAAGATAAGTGGAAAAATGTGGTTGGTCTGAGAGCCAGCATAGACTTGAATGGGCTGAATACCTCCTGAGTCGTAAGAAAATACAAAACACGAGGTATTACCAGGCAAACATACGTTTAGATGCACAGCCTCAATAAAGGGACATCCCTTTAAAACTGACACGAGGAATTTCTTCAGCCAGAGGTTGGTGGATTATCGCCACAGAGGGCTGTGTACTTAAGGCAGAAGTTGATAGGTTCTTGATCGGTAAGGGGGTTAAGGGTTACAGGGAGAAGGCAGGAGAATGGGGTTGGGGGGACAAAGAAAAATCAGCCATGACCAAATAGTGGGGCAGACTCGATGGGCCAAATGGTCTACTTCTGCTCCTCTATCTTGTGGTCTTATGGTCTCATTTCAAGCAATGATGTATATCAAATTAGGAGTACAATTTAACAGTGATCCCAGCACAATGCAGGTAGCTGTCTTTGAATTCCTGTTCAGTGAGCATAATATTCCAAGTTCCAGGTCTCAGTCTGTGATGTCAATTGAAGAATATAGGTGGAAAGTCAACTGCATCCCAAAGATACAAAAGGCCAAACAAATTTTATATTTTCAAAAAGAGTACAGCTCCGTTTCCCTGGTCAGATAATATGATGTGGAAGGAAATATAGACGTATTAATAAAATGTAACTCTAACAATACCAATTATAGTTACCATTACATCAGTTACCTCACTTGTTCCTTCTCATTCTATATGCAGACTGCCAAGTGCACACTTCTCATTAGATTACGATTGGACTATTCAAGACTGAGAACAACGTTTGCAAATGAGAGAGAGAGATGATACGGAATAGTTATATTTAATGAAGAACTGACCGTGCATTTAATCTGTCACATGCCACCATAATGTACCTGTTGGAGTGGAACTCTATTCAGAAAGGACAAGAGGTTCCAACTTGCAGGAACACCCAGCCCATGTTGTTAAATAGACATATTCATTTCACCATCTCATTGAGCATGTTAATCCCACACACCACGGTAACCGAATGGAGTAGGGCTTCTGTAGAAGTTTGAGATAATTCCATTCAAATATTGACAATACAACCTAAAAAAGGCATCTATTTGTTAGATAACAAGTGAACAAATCCCATTTGAAGATGGGAACATGAAGCAATCTTAGCTCAAGTAGTCATTGTTGACAATGATTTGCAATGAACGGAGTGTAGAAATGATAAGCCAGAGTACTGTTACACTTCACGTACACCAAACAACCACCAGACCTTTGATCTGTTGGCAAACAGTTGTGTACCAATAGCCACATTTCAAACTGACGTCTTTTTAACTCAACGCAACTTTTTAATCAGTTCAGCTAACCAGATCTCATTTACACCAAGACTGCCAAAAATTGGTGATAAATGTTGGGAAATTGAGAAAGACTTGCCAAGATAGGCCAAGGGAGACTGTTGAATTTGCAGCATTCTATACCCTTTGAGATGGGACTGTGCTTCGGAGCCATGGAGTGAAATTATTAAAGACAAGAATCAGAAAGTCCCTTCCTCATCAGAAAAGCTGTCCATTAGCAGAGGACTCAAAAAAAAATAGCCTCAGTAGCATTCAAACTCACTACAAAACTGCGCCCATGATATCCTGACCCCAGCGTGCATGCAAGAGTGATCTTGGACTGCAATTGGGGCCCTTGTGCCGGGAGTATCAGATGTGCATCAGACCAAGGGATTCCGCATACTCCACGGCTGCCAGAATCATAAAAATCAATCAAAATTTCCATGACATTTGCTTAGCAAATACTTTGCATTTCACCTTGATCAAACAAGCTAAATTAAGGCAGCTCAAGACAAAGGAGCCCTTGTACCCAGCTATAAATAACTAAACATACTGACATTAGTGCTGGCATCACTTTTCTATTAAGTCAATAGTTAGTCTTGCTCACATTCACACTGCCAGGGCAGATCAGCAAGTCCTATAGACACCACCTCCTGCATTGTTTCTTGCTGCGTCAAGATTAGATTACTTTGCTGAGTCACCTTCACTTTCAGCACAAAGCAACTTGCAACTGGACGACACCCCCTTCAAAAAAGGTCTGAAAGCAGAGGGTCTGTGTACAACTCCAAATGACAAGCCTACTTCCTGTTTGGCACCTGACTACAAAGTTCAAAGGGGAAAAAAAACAATCGTATTTGCAGAAACCTGCAGTCATCAATAAAGGCAGCTCAATCCAACTGGACACTGTCGAAGTACGAAGTGTTCCTATGGCACCCGCCCTCTATTCAAAGTCAGCCGAATGGATCATTATTTTTTTTGTACCTTTGCATGCAGTTCACAATTTACAGTGTTTAAAATGGATTAATGCACTACGTGTCATTTTTGGGCAGTCCAAAATAGACTCTGGATTAACAATGTGCATTCCTGTCCCTTTGTTAAACACATTACAGCATTTCAAGCTAATTCACAGCACCACAAACTGACACAGAGATACACGAGGGGGCTATCAGGACCAGTGGTGGTTTAAGCAAGAATCCAAAAATAAACGCAGATGCTGGGAATCTGAAATAAAAATGCTGGAAACACTCTGGTCAGGCAGCACCTGCAGAAGGAGCAAAAATTAAAGGTTTCAAGTCTGTGACCCACCTGCCTCAATCTGCCTCTAACCCCCCGAGGCAGATTTGGTCTCACTTCAGATTTCCCTTTGTACTATCCATCCCACCCATACACCACCTCCGCAACTTAAAATTTGCTTCCCAGTTCTGACGAAGGACCTTGGACCCGATACGTCAACTTTCCTTTCCACAGATCTGCCTGACCTGCTGAGAGTTTGTGTTTTTTTTACTTTGATAGCTCAAGATGTCAGTTTCACAAAAAGTCTTGTTGGAGGAGAGGGTAGAGAACGACAAAAGACTTGTATCCGTAGATCCTGAAGAGCAAACCACCTGCTAGTCTAGTTAAAATAGAAACAAAACCTCCCACACCACATTAGGTTTCCAACAAGGCCCACTTATGCAGAAATTAAGTGGGCAAGAAAAATGGTTGTTTCTCTAAAATAAAAAAATCAATCCCAGCAACAACCTCAAATTAGGAACTGCAGCATCAGCATGTGAAACCTAATGTGCATGCTGAAAATTGTGTTACCTACTTTAGCAGAAGCATTAACCTTTTAAAATGGTTTAGATGGTAACTCAGCGCTATGGAGTTTGAATGACAAAACTGCGCAGGTTCACATATTTTTGACAACGGCATGCAAGGTCGCACTCAACTCCAAGTAAAGCTTCAAGACAAAGTGCAGTGTTGACTCTGACAAACTTTTAAGAAGTTTCACTAGCCTGGGGAGGGCAGCACAGGGTAAAAATGCTCCTGTAATCAACACAATGTTAATTTATGGACTGACCACATCAGTGCAGTTCCCTTTTAATGAGATCTTGCTCTATGAGTAAACTGAAACTACAAATGTTCCATCTCTTGTCTTTTTTGATCACTGCTGCTTTTCCTGGAGCTTGCGGTCTCAAGAATCATGTTTCATTGAGTCAGTTGGCAAACTCCATCTGTTCCTGCCTGTAATGAGGGCGCCACTTCTAACTGCCCACACAGGCGTCAAACAAGGGGAAGCAGAGTCTGTGACTTCCCCAGTGTGGCTACGCTAACTACCAGTTACCAACACATCTGGTGACTTCCCTTCCTCTCGTATGGTGGGGGCCACAAACTATCCACCCCCCATCTCACCCCCCCCCCCCCCCAACTACCTGACTGACTGCATTCTCACAAGTTTCACTGTGGGACGTTACCACATGTGCAAGAGACTTTGCAAAACACCTACCATTAGCCACACAAGTGGCAAATGTTCACATGACCAGGCAGGGGCTGGACAAGCAGCAACATCCTATATAATCCTGTATGTCGTGTGAATTTTATGTCAGTTACTGGATCTGCCAAGGACCAATATTTACCATCCATATTCCCAATGATCTACAGAACTTAGTGACCACTTCACAGGGCAGTTACAAGTCAACTGCATTGCAGTGGGTTTGACCAGGGGAAAGGAAGGCAGATTTCTTTCTGAGTGGTCTCATTTCCATGGGTATCATCATTGTAACCAGCCATTTCTATTCCAAGTCATATTTAATTACTTAAATTTAAATTCCCCCACCAAGTTAAACCCATGCCTCCAGCTCACCAGTTCAATCACACTACATGGTGTGTGTGTGTGTGTGTATATAAAAACAAAAACAGAAAAATAAGAGGGTTCTTCAGCCTGCACGTCACCCCGTCAGAAAAATTAAACTGGATTCATTCAGTGACACAGCAGTTAGAGCTAGTGCCTAGGGTTCCACCTGATTATATGGAGTTTGCATGTTTTCCGTGATCCTGAGGGTTTCCCTTGGGTGTTCCAGCTTCCTCCCGTATCCCAAATGTGTTCATCAAATGGATAGTCTAGATTGTCTGCAGCGTAGGCATGCGGCAAAAAGACTGTTGAGTGGGTAGGGGATGCAAGAGAACAGATTGTAGGGAAATAAGTGGGGGAATGGAACAGATAAGGATTACTGAGAACCAGCAGAGACTCCACAGGCCAAATGACCTTCTCCTTCATGAGAATAATCTGAAAGTATGAAACATGGAAACTTAGTTGAAAATATTATGGACACTTAGCATCACAAGTTGCCTAATCCACTCAAAATTGTGAATGGACTCAAGTCCAAAGACATTCCTCATACAACATTGCACCAATTCTGGCTTTAACAAAGGTGAAAGCAAACTAGTATAATGCATAAGAGTTGCTGATGCAACCAGCGCAATTGATTAAAAACTGGCAACGTTAACTACGTTAACCAATCGATAGAGATTTACTTTCGCCCTTGGGTTTGAATGATTAAAAATTCCCAGCTCTCAGAGACTGTTCCACAAATGGGCTCACACAGAACTTGGTCCACAGCAAAAGAACATTGGAAACATACTTCCTTTATAATCACCTGTTAACACATAGGGTCAACTGAAGATGATACAGGCAGATAACGCAACCGACAATACATCAGCATCAATGCAAGTGTTTCGTGACAAACTTGCAGCACATTAATGTTATGCGGCACACGGTGAAAATATAACAGCCCTCTTCATTTATGTTGAGTTTCACTCTGATTGTCTAGCATGTCAAATGTGCTCAAGAAGTGACTTTGCTATTCCTTAATTCTTATTACCAAGTAATTCAATCATTCCCAAAAATCAGCATTTTCGCACTTAGACCTCGGTTCCCAGAACTAGTGCAGTGAAATAGCAATCAACGGCTAACGTACGACAACCCTTGGACAGCAGCAACATGAGCAATACTCCTATCATTCTTTACAACACTGGCACCAACAGTACACACAAAATAAAGAGGACAATTTCTGTTGAATGTGCATTGAGAAGATGCAAAGTTACCTTTAATAGGAAGTTTGTCATTTCAACCCTGAGCATGTTCTGCCATTCAGAAAGGTTGGGGCTGATCAAGAGGAAATTGAATTAGTGCTGGGTTGCAGATCCTGTTCCAGATTTACAAGCTCTCATTATTTCATCAAATTCTTCAATTCCGTCAGGTGCCCAGCAAACAGTGTAGATTTGGTGCAGGCTATTCCCCAGTTATGCACTTAGTATCCATAAGGGCACGCATCCTGGATTCCACCTCGAATAATCGAAGGAGAAACCACCTCTTGATCCTGTTGCAGCCACTTGTAGTCCTAGTATGCAATGTTTAAACTCTGAGATGGAACAGCTGCCCATCTCCCAGGTCATCCTTCCCCAACCAAACTTTGTCCCAGTGGCTTTGGCAAACGGTTTCCAAGCCAAACTATACGAGAACGTTTGGCACGGAACAGGATTCAAGTCTCGAATCAGTCTCCCAAGTCTTGGCTGTCACGATGCAACTACAATTCAAAATTTTAAACAGTGCGGCTGATCTTCTTTCAGAATGAATTAACAAGAGACAATACAGCAAGCGAAACCCAGGCTCTCAAATGTTCACCGCCAAATTGTGTATTAAAGGCGTAGCCTCCATTACTAACCCTCGATAACTTCTCAGACACCTAGAGGTGCGACTCAGGTTCAGCACTCTTCTATTCTGCCTGGTGAGTAAGTGCCAGCTTATCACTTGCGGCTTCCCACTTTGAAACAGCTACAATCGTAATATCAACAGGCGGGAGACACTGGGACCTTTGCTCTATCTCCAGTTTTGATCTTCTCAACCTCAACAAATGGGAACTGTTGCTTTTATTGTATCTTGGATTTTTATGCAACAGCAAGCAACTTTTAAGTTTGAAGTTTAACTCCCATCAAATCATGAGGGGACTCCTTTACTTTAAGGAAGATACGTCAAGCCCTTGCATAAATGCCCAAGATACCTGGGCATAGAAATGAACTGATTAAATCTATGCAAATACACAACTTTCTTCATCATATGCAGTTTAAAAAACCTTGCTGTTGCACATTGACCTTCATTTTCAACATTTTAAAACAACGAGCTTGAAAGTATCTTGCGACTAGTAGGAAACACTTTACTCGATGCCTCTCCACTACGGTAATTTTGATATTTAAAAGTTGAGAGAAGAAATGAGTTCTACATCTGGTCAATGCATGGTAATGTTGGACTTCAGTCCACTACTATGAGTCCTTTTTCATGAATGGAGCTAGATCAGAAGGAAGTCGTTCGCTCGTCAGTTCACCATCACATTTCATCCAGCCCTGCCGCTTCTCACCCAGCTTCCTGCACACTCGTGAGGGGTCCCGCAATTAAACTCCAGCAACTCTCTCCCAATCTGATGTTTCCAAATATTTGGCTTTTGGCTGAAACACTGCCTTATGCTGCAGACCCACTGATGCGGTTAGTCAAACACTTAGCACTGCATTCCTGAGCATTCGATTGAGGTTCAAGTCCAAGCTAAACATACACACATGCGACACTTTTTAAACTTTATTTTGATAGCCATTAGGAACAAAATCCCATCAATTGTAAAAATCATATTCAAAGTACACAAGGACTCTTTGCCACTCCTCCTCCCACTTGGCAGATCATTTTATTGAAATTAAAGTTTATAATCTTTTCCTCCTTCTGGAGAGCCTGTATTCTGAAACAGGAGACTATTTAATTTGACAGGAAATAAGAATCTGATTTCCTAAATTTGCATAACTCCCTTGTAACTGCATCTTGTGTAATGTTTCCACCACAGAGTTAGCCTCCTAGTTCAAGCAGATTGCAACAGCTTACAGCAAACTAAGTAACACAAGCAACATTTGAGTATTGTACCAAGTTCAAACAAACAGGCTCATACAGCGAACAGCCACGCCAGGAGTTCTGCTCTGCCTGCAAGCTCACTTTGATTTAAGTAAACCTGACCGTAATGCAATGGTGCTGAGAGAGAGCTTGTGTGGCAGTCCTTTTAAGAAAACCTTTAAAAGTGAAACTGTGGTGTGAAGTAGCACGACAAAACAGGGAGAGGAAAAACAATTCCAGAACGCTGGCGTGCTTACCTTATTGTTTGGATCGTTCCAGCAAGCAGTTTAATTCACACGGAACACTTGATTTTGGCTGTTTTGATGCTTCAGGAGGTCCTGCACTTCTTAAGACTGAAACCAGACTGTGACTCATCCTCCCTCTAAATGGCTGCAAGATAAACCCTACTGCTTTCGCTGTTGCTTCCAAACTCTATTCACCAAACAAGAAAACTGAAGCTGACTTGATGCACATAATAAATATATTAGCCTCAACCCTCTGACAGAACATCCTGAAAAAGGAGCTGACAACGTGGTGAGTAACTGTAGTCCCAATGTGAAACTAAAATGAAATTATTGTATTACAGGCAATGATTCATCACCACACTGTACATTGTGCAATCTCAAGACCTCGTGGTTGAGTCAAGCTTTGCCAAGGTGCTGGAAAGAGAAACAACCAGTTTGCTGAATTCATCTGAAGGGCAAGTGCGCACAGCTTCTGACAGAAAGGATTTCCCATGCGCACTGGGAGCAGGCAAGGGTGGGAGGGGAGCTATGGCTTACGAAACACCACTTCATCTATTACGAGGCACTAGATTCCCCGCCAAAACCCAGGAAGCCAAATTGGGAGGGCGCTAGAACATCGCCACCCAATATACTGTATAACAAGGGTTGGTAGCTCATTCAATGACTGCTGATTGCTTATCACTCCCGACCTGACAAAAGGTATCTTTATTAGTCACATGTACATCGAAACACAGTGAAATGCATCTTTTTTGTTGGGTGTTCTGGGGGCAGCTCGCAAGTGTCACCATGCTTCTGGCGCCAACATAGCATGCCCACAACTTCCTAACCCGTACGTCTTTAGAATATGGCAGGAAACCCACGCAGACACGGGGAGAATGTACAAACTCCTCGCAGACAGCGACCGGAATTGAACCTGGATTGCTGGCGCTGTAATAGCGTTACGCTTAACTGCTGCACTACCGTGCCTGCCCTTACACTACCGTGCCAAACCTCTGCACCTTGGAAATTTATTTACAGCCTATACACACGGTTTGCTAAGTCAGACCCCAAGTGCCTTCTCACACCACTGTGATCCTTCTGGTGTCGGTACTCCCAAGGTGCTGCTGGGTGCAGACTAGAAGGATTTGGACAAGTTAGCGTAGAAGGAACATCAAGTTCTGGGATGGAATCTGTATGCATGCCAAAACTTCATTTAACTGTTTGTTCACCATCTCATTAATGTGCCATTCCTCTTAATATGTGGAGTTAATAACCATTACAGCTAAACTCCAATAATTTACAATCCTGTTTGAAAATCCTCTGGTTAGAATCTGGCTCACCAGGTGCTGATTCCTATGCTCCTTCGAACACAATGGGCCCTGGTTCCCACACTCACTTTAAACTCACCAGGGCTCCAGCTCCTACACTCCTTTTAAGCTCACTGTTCACTGGACATTTTATTATATTGTTGCCTGCGTAAAAATGAGAAAGCTTGATTTAAATGTGCATTGGATTATGAATCCGAATAGCATCAAATAGAGAGAGAAATCTGGAGACAAGAGACGAGAGATGCTGGAATCTGGAGCAAGCTGCTGGAGGAACTCAGCAGGACAAGCAACATCTATGGAGGGTCAGTCCAGATGAAGGGTTGCGACCCATAACGTCGACTGCCCATTTCCCTCCGAAGATGCTGCCTGACCCACCAAGTTCCTCCAGTGCTTGGCGTGTTGCTTAGTGAGAAAAATCTGTCAGTCCAGCACCAGTCCAGAGTATACAATTTAATACTTTTACTCTATCAAATATTGTCTTTTCCCCCCACATTTGTTGTAAACAAAGCCGCACGACCATAACCACAATTCGCCTGTAATGGATTGTGGGTTTTATTTCAAGGAATTAATAAGCTTCTTGGGACAGGGCAGCAGTGGGCTGGCACACTCCTTTCACCCAGGATCAAAAGCAGCTTAGATTGAAGCACTGAAAGACTCCTTTCTCTGCTTCTATAGGGGACTTTTGTGGAGTGGCATTGAACAGTTACAAACCAACTCCTCGTGAGAATAGAGCCACAACCCAAAATAGTCAACACTTGGCACCAACTAGGACCCTGGCCATAAGTAATGGCTGGCATTGGAAGGAAAATTTCACACTGATACACGAAAGACTCAATCCTAAAGCTTGAAATCCATTGATCTTCTAATCCCAAAAATGGTTCACCTCTCGGCTTCGAAATAGTCAGAGTTAAAGTGGGTGAAACATTTGCTAGTTTGGGAATGAACACCGTTCACATTTTTTAAAAAATCAGAACTAACATGAGTAAGCAAGGAATGCCACACGACTTCTCTCTTTAACACCAAGATTTGCTATCCAATCTCAGATGCACAAGCAAATCCTGTCAGTCCCTTTCTCACTAATTTCCAGCAGAAATCCTTGTGATGCTCTTCCACGCTAACTACTGTTGAACAATAACCTTTAGAACCACAGCACAGAAACTGACCCTTTGATTCACAATGACCATCACATTCATCCCACACTACTCACATTCACTCTCTCCACAGTCCCATAAACCTAACTTGGACAAGATTCTACCTCTCACATACATGCAGTTTACAGCAGCCAATTAACCTACCAATCCACACGTCTTTGGGATGCAGGAGGTAACTGAAGCACTCAGAGGAAACCCACTCAGTCAATGGGAGAAGATGGAAACTCCACGGATACAGCAGCGGAGGTCAGGATTGAACCTTGGGGCACTGCAACTTTGAGACAGCAGCTCAACTAGCTGCACTGCTGGCACTGTTAAACATATTTTAAATTTCCATTTGAAATGACCTCATTGCTCTTTAATTCATCCTATAACTAAACTGATTTTTGCACTGTTCTATTTATCCATGAAACTCCCCTATTTGGCACAATCCCCTTTACTCCCAGTCACAGCCAAGTAATTGCTGTTTGCTCAAAGTGGATTCAAGTAACTCCCACTGCTTGTCTGTCGTTTGAGCTAACATTTCTTCCCCAATCAAGCAGGTTGGGTTCCTCCTCACTCCATTTCACCAGATCATTTTCAACACAGTTCCAGTATTTTGGAAATTTGGTTTGGGTAAATAGCTCGAAGGCTGCCGATAAACCCCTCCAAATTTTAATCACTTTCCAATCAATCGTCAAATCAAATCCCCCAAAAGATTTACTAGGTTACAGTGGGAAAAGTCCAACCTGCTTATAAAAATTGTTCATTTCACACAAAAGGTGCACATTCAGAATAAAGGTTACAATTTTAAAAGTGCCTTCTCTTCCCTGACTTGTGTCTAATGCTTTGTACATAGGATAAAGCACGAGGGATTTCCCCAAGAATTACCGATTTGAACTATGTATTTATGTCGTGCCTTTCAAAACCTATGGTCATCTCAAAAGTACTATACAAACTATTCCCTCACAATCCCCAGGAAGTGGAGGATGTCAGGCCTGGGATCTTGCAACAAATTGCAAAACAACTTCCAAAATTTGCATAAACTTTCTATTGACTCAAGGTGCCAACCACCATGAACAATTCTCACCTATGCAAATCTGAACCTGCATTCACAGTGAGTCAGAACACTGGAATTTATTGGAACATCACAGAATTTGGGAGTCCTGGCATGATTGATGTGCAGAGCAGTTTTTCTACCCGAATAGTAATAAAAAAATCAGCTCAGTCTACAAGAGTTTGTAGGCACATACAGTGAGACTTCAGGAGAACAGCAAGAAAGGTACTTTAGAGAAACCAGCCCAAATTCACCTCTGCCATCCAAGATCTCCTGCTTATGGCGGGGAAGGATTTCATAGCAAGGGAAATACATTAACAGAAAGCAAACACTGGCCTGAGAAAATAAGTTTAAAACAGTACTTTTAAATTGCAACATGAGAGACGACATAGAAATTTCAAATGTTCAGAGAATAATAGGCAGACAGATTGAAGTGCCAAATTTGCACCCTAAAGTTCGGTCAAGAATTCATTCACCCATATCTACATTCTACAGGAGTGGGAGCACGTTTACACTTTAGTGCCCGATTGGTCCAGTGCGTTTGACATGCGCCCTTCCAGTGCTGTACCATTCTAAATTGAGAAGATGTTAGTCTCAAAACCAAATATCGAATGTTTGGACTAGTCACTTCATACGCTGAAATGTGCAGAAGTAATGAAGGAAAAATAGATTTACATAATGTCTTTCGCAACCTTGTTACCTGAAAGAACTTCACAGCAAAAGTACTTCTGAAGTTATAATAGAAGAGATTCCGCAGTTCACAACATGTCCACTTAATACTTGTTTACAACATCGAATTAAGTAGCTCTGCCTCAAATTTATACCAATGCAACCTCAGGAACATGGATGTTTTTGCCTGTACCAAGTGTCTAAAGGTACTATTCCTCCCTGGAAAAAGGTATGAAATTGGTTCTCAAAAGGGAAGAATTTCCACACAGTTCTTGATCTCTACAAATTAACTTAAATGCATAGAAAACGGTATTGAAAACTCAGATTGACATGCAGGACAAAACACTGGGGAAACAACTTCCTGTAGCATAAGTCACACCGACAGCAATAGAATCCCTGAGCTTCATAGGGCTCCATTTTGAGAGAGCTGGACAGAAGTTGGGAAAGTGGCTTCCAAATGTGTTAGTCACACAGAAAAACGCCATGTCATTAAAGCCGCTTGTGAGTCAGCTAATGATGTATCGGGGGTTATGTCAGATTGGAGCTCATACAAGAATATCTTTACTGATGATCTAGAACATCCAGAGATGAGGGGTCAGGATGACCAAGGCTTCATATCACTTCAAGCTCATGGAACCAAGCGTGGGTTAGAAAGGAATACCTCCACTGATTCATTTTTAAAATTAACTAGGCATTTGAAGATTCCTGCAGGAGAGGCAGGAGGAAGGAGAGAAAAGAATGGCAACAGGGACGACGCAAGGAAGAAACACAGGGAGAGGGAGCCAAAGGGGGAGTGTTGCAGAGGAAGGGTGAACACAGCAACGTCTGCGCAGTGTGCAGAACTGGCTCAACACCACGCACCTGAAGTACTCCAGAGCAGTCTTCCAATCCAGCAGCTCCCGAAATCTTGAGCCAATGTACCGGGTGCAGCGGATACTTCAAGCAAACACCACAAATCCTCACCACACCTTCCACAGGCGGTTCTCCTTCCTACTGGTTTCTGCACTCAATGGAGATGTGAGGACTCCCACTTCATTCGGATAATTTCCCCAGTTATTTTCCAAATACAGGTATTCGAGTTAATATGATGCCTTTCAGAGCTTAGGGTCTTTGCAAGTCTTTCTGCAAAGTCTGTTCTCCGTCACAATAACAAAAAGATTACACCTGATTAGGCAGAGAACAACTTTATCATTGAATGACAAGTGGATAAACCAATTCGCACGGTTCAAGGATGTGAAGACAAGAAACCATTTTGTGCACATCTATCCTAATATCTAATACAGCATCTGTAGCCAGAACACCAAATTAAATTGTGCTTCTTAGATTTGAAAGTTGAACATAGCTTGCAAGCAGTCCACATCAAGCCCTTACTTTCTGGTGTTCCCTGAAGCAACTGCAGCCCATCTTTCTTTTGCACTTCACAACCACTTTGACTCCTTTCACATGTGACAGCAAATTGGCAAGACCAATCCTTCAATGGTAGCACTGACAGACAAACACTGATAAAAATAAAATCGGTTGAAAGAACTCAGCAAGTTGAGCAGGATCTGTTGGGGCAAAAAGGACTTGTCCACGTTGAGTCAAAACCTGATGTTGCGACCCAAAACGTCAACAAATCCTTCACCCCCCTCATCACCACAGATGCTGCCTGACCCACTGAGTTCCTCCAGCAGACTGCTGCTGGAGATACCAGCACTTGAAGTCTAGTCTCCCCAAATGCTGCGATAACACAGTTAACACACTTCCCCGAAATCTGCTCTTACTTTTGAATAGTCTTTTGGATTGTCGTTCATGAAAAGAACACTGCTTTCAAAAACCATTGCAATGCAAATACCAAGAGCTGTCTGCTGCTAGAGACCAAGAGGCTCCAGTTCACTGGTGCACAATATTCTGTATTAATCTGGGAAGCACGGAATAAGTTGTTTGTATTTCTTGGTCATTTCCCAGACTAAATCTGAATAGTGCAGAAACACTACAAATGGATCACAACCAAACACTGACAGACAAGCAGGGCATAAATGCAGGTCATACAAACCAAGCGGTCCATGCTGATGCTTGTACTCCTCCTTCTGCCAGTCTCAAGTCCCAGTAAACTAAGCTTTCAATATATTCCCCCTCATGGCTACAACTTCTCTATAAATATCTCAGCCATTGCCAATGTGATCAAGAAAAGTCACTTTTTGGGAAGAGTGTGAAGGCCCACGTTCTTCCCTTCTTCATTAATGGACCATAGAGTCACTGGAGCTTGAATCTGAAATACCCGATGGCCGAGAATGAGATCGATGCTGTAGACTCACCTCAGTAGGAAAGGTGTCAAGAGGTGGAGGTGTCAAGAGATGGGAGGGGAAATGCACACCACTTCAGGTAGATCACCCCCAAATTCAATATAGTGCCATCAAATAAGGCAACAAGATTTTTCATCGAGGCCTTGCGGTCAGAGTCGTACAGCACTGAAACAGGCCCTTCAGCCCATCACATCCATGCTGACCCTTTTTTGCCCATCTACACTAATCCCATTTACCTGCACTAGGTTTGTATCCTATTTAAGTGGCTGTCTGAATGCTTCTTAAAATGTACTAATTGTGTCTGATTACACCACCTTCTCTGGCAACAAGTTCCAGATATCACTAAAATAAGTTGTCCTTTAAAATACCTCTCTCTCACTTTAAACCTCGTTTTTGATACTTCTATCATAGGGGCAAGATTTTGACCATCTCCTCCATCCTGCCTCTCAATCATACACACTTGTTTAATGTCACCCCTTAGCCTCCTTCACTAGGAAAGTCAGCCCAGCCTACCTAACCCCTCCCCAAAACCCAAGTCCTCCAATCCAGGTAACACCCTGGTGAATCTCTTATGCACCCTCTCCAGTGCAACCACATTCTTCCCATAGCCTGACAACCAGAATGCACACAATACTCCAAGTTCTGCCTCACCAGTGTTCGGTTAAAATGCAACAGTGTCTCAACCTATATATTCTACACCCTGATCTACTAACGCAAGCATGCCACATGCCTTCTTCACCATCCCATCTACCAGTATTGCCACTTTTAGGGAACTATGGACTCTGGCCCCTAGATCTGTCAGTTCACCAACATTCCTCAGCATCCTATCATTTCCTGTATACGTCCTAGCTCTAACTTGAGATAAAATTTTATCTGCAATGCTCCGCTAAACTTTCCACCTGATCCATATCCTACTGTAGGCTTACATAACCTTCCTCTGTAAACCACATCACTGCCAACTTTCGTGTCATCCACAAATATACTCACCGTATCTCCTACATACACAACCAAGTTGTTGATAATGCATCAGAAACAAGAATCCCAGCACTGATTCTTGCAATACACCAGTCACAGACTTCCAATCGGACTATCCTCGCACCACTATCCTTGGCTTCCTGTCCCCAAACCAATTTTGGATCCAGTCTTATTGCCTTGAATCCCACATGCCTGGACCTTCTGGATTAGGCAATCTTGTAGGGCCTTGCAAATTAAAATGCGACACTGAACCACGAGGAAATATTATTGACAAATGACCAAAAGCTCGAGAAGTTTTAAGGAACATCTTCCAAGAGGAAAGAGTTGGGGAGTCAGATGGGAATTCTAGAGTTTGGGTCCGAGGTAAATGAAGACAATGGGGATGAAAGAAATTGGAAGTATTTGCAACTGGAATGGGAGGAGAGATATTTAGAGTCAGCATCACACAGCATGGAAACAGGCCCTCGGCCCAACTGGTCCATGCCGACCAAGATGCCCATTGAAGTGAGCCTCGTTTGCCCACGTTTAGTTTCTATCCTTCAAAAACTTTCCTATCAGTGTCTCTTTAATGTTGTTAATATACCTGCCTCTCCCACTAAAGGTTGAAGAGTTAGAGAAGATTTAATGGTTAGAGCAGGATGCGAAAAAGACATTGTGGGTTTTATTAACAAGGTACCACTCAACTGACATGCTGTGCCAACCAGTGAACACAGCAGTGATTGGTGGATGAGAGTGTGAATAAAAGTTCGACAAAAAAAACCTACTCTTTTTAAAAAAAGTTACTTCCACTTCTCTCCAGTATTTTTGCGATGAAATAGGCCACTCCATTTTCAGGCTCTATTGCTGATGAACTTGGGGTGATTGGATAATGAAGTCTAATTGGAGAGAAAGAACTGAAGGGAAGAATAGTCTGAATATACTTGAATCAAAAAAGCAGTTTCACAACTCACTTAGATGTCAAGTGAAAGGCCACCTTCAGCTCATGGTTTCTAAATGAACAATTATCTAAACTGCAACTCACTGTTTCAATCCGATACTTCTCATGTCTGCTTTTTTACACTCTGGATATGACACAAATAAAGAATTACTGTATCATTTCATATCAACTAAACGGTCGAAAGCCACAAAGCCGATGGAAGGATTTTTTTTTTAAGGTGATTGAAGAGCTTCCATCAATCCCAGGCTCAGACTCAAGACAACATCAGGCTATTTTTAATAGAAGTTAATTTATAAAATAGGGCACCAGGGTTCTCTCGATAGCTGATTGAGCAGTCAAGTCTTGGAGACAGGAGTCTCAACTGTGATCTCTAGTGTGTCCTGAGTTGCCCGGTGTCTGTTACATTGGTAGAAGTGCTGGAGGTCATTTTAAGTTAGAAACGAATGTGCAAGCTCCTGTCTCACTATCCTTCAAAAGTTTTCCTCAGAAAAAGACATTCAGGTCTCAGAACCTAGCAAATCAAGTTAATATACAGAGATTAGGCATTGAAATAGCTATTAGAACCATAGAACAATACAGGCCCTTTGGCCCACCATGTTGTGCCGACCTTCAAACCACTCCTAACCCCTTCTTCTCACATAACCCTCCATCTTAAATTCCTCCATATTGGTAAGATTGAGGGGCTGAATGGTCCCCTCCTGTCCCCATGTTCCTTGCTAGAAGCTAGCACCTACACTAATTGCACAAGAAACAGGATGGCTCAAACAGCTTCTCCTGTACTCAGTCTAATCTGTTGACACCCAGCATCAACCAGTGCACACCAGTAACTTGTGCCATATACTGTTGTTATGCATCTTTAGAACTGTACAGTATTTGTGAAAAAACTGATTTTTGGTTGGGGGGGTGCGGGCGGGGGGGGGGGGGGGGGGGGGGGGAGAGGAGGATGGCAGAGAAAGATTTTTGAAACCCTCATCTACTTATGACTCAATCCTGCACTGATGTTCATGAAATTCTTAATGCACATTGATAATTAAAATCACCTTTTTTGGTACAACCCCTCAACACTTCGGCTGAATTATAGAGCTGGGGTAGATTGTGACAGCAACAACCTCAGATGGGGTAAACTGCCACCTCGTAAGAGTGAGACACAGTGTAATATGCTGATGGATCAGGCAAGAAATTCAAATGACATGAGTTTTCACCTTTGATTGCACCATCTCCACCCAAGTTGAAATAGATCTCAGAAATGGACAGTAATCCCAAAATGCCTGTGGTTGCTTAGAATCCAAAGAACACGTGGCCCCGGGAGTTCTGTAAGGGATTGAAATTTTTATTTGGTGAATAGAAAAACTAAAAAGAAACTCCAAACTAACTACCATTCAATAAAGATAGACAGGTCTCAACAACCACAAGGAATGAAAATTCAGATACCCTCAAAACAAACAGCAGGTATATCTGGAACTTGCAGTACCTGGGCACTTGCCCAACAAGTTTAGAAAGATACAAGTACTTGGATACCAACTTACAGAATAAAGTGATAATGGTCTCGTGCACTGATGAAATGCTTAAGTTTATCAAAGAGTGGGATAGATTTATGCAGCAGGAGACCAAGTTTGATCAGTGAACTCCTTCTCTGTACAACATATTCTAAAGGTCTCTTCCCTGGGACTAATCATGAGTGCAAGCTCTTCAGTTACATTTCCTGTCCAATCTCTTCTACAGAGTGACTCAAGTCCCAGGTTCCTCAGCAACTCTTCCTTACCCGCCTTTATGAAACCCCTTTTCAATGTGTCTCCCATCCTAGATGTTCCCTCCTCAGCCATATGATGTAGGCAGATATACAATGTTTCATCCATCCAATCAATCCACACAATTCAAAACTCCCTGTTACGGGCTCAGGCTCTCGGCTTCGCACACTAAAAAGGGGAACAGAAATGAATCCATACTGTGATGCAGCACCAGAATGGATGAAGATCTGAACGGTATTCAGATTTAGGCTGCTCAAATGAAGCAAGATTCACATCACGCATGTGCTCAATGCCTTGACAGGTAATGGAATTACTACCATCAACTCGATCATCAACATCCTGTGGATCACCGCAGACTAGAATTGGACCAGCCCCATACATAATGAAGCAAATGGAGAGAAGTGAATCAGATCCCAATACTCAAACCTTTCCACCTTCTACAAGAGTCAAGCGATGCTCTCTGCTTCACTGGATGAGTGGTGCTCCAACGAGCACCTCAACCCCAAGGAGGACAAGAAAGTGGCTTTATTGGATTCTGGTCTATCACCTTCAATATTCATCCCCTCCATCATCAATGCTATGGCTGTAGAGTGCACCATCTGATGGCACGTCCCAACCACGAAACATTAAGCATGCAAATGGACAAGGAGAAAAAGGCCAAGGAACATTCCCACCTGCAAGTTCAAGTCACACACCACCTTATAGTGAAGATGTCTTTCATTGGCACTAGCTGCCCCTTTAACAGCTGGAGTGCTTCACTAGAAACTGTAGCAGCTCACCTTAAAGGCCATTTATGGATGAGTAATAGATTCTACCCTTGCCAGTGATGCCTACAGCTATAATAGAAAGAATCAAAAAAGGTGGAGGAGAAACCAAGTCATACCTTGATGCAACACAGGATCTCGTCTGAGAAATTTCTAACTGTGAAATTACTCGTGAGATGAAGGTGTTTCTCCATCCTCTTAACATTTTAGAGAGCTCAGGTTTCTAAAAATATTTCACAATTGCTCATTTGCTGCTTTTATATCTCAGCACCAACTCTTTTCCAAGACACGCAGAACTGGGTTTTACAACAAGCAGAACCAAATCTCCACTTCTTATAACATCTACAGTTCCAAAGGAACAGTCTTTGTCCTGATAAGTCAATATCTTCCTGTGCACATCAAGAATCAATGCTGTTGCATCAGCACAAGGCAAACTGTTTAACAATCAGGAGGCTGCCTACTTACTCCACAAGTGCACAGAAATTGAAACAAGTAGATTACACTTCAGGAGTGTTATAATGTAGAAGAAACATTTAACTGCTGTGGGCAAAGAACCTGCAAAACTTAACTGCATTGATGCTTGTGAACCATGGTCTCTCTTACACAGAAAGAGCAAGCACAGGTCAACCAGCCAAGTCTGCTCCATCTGGAGCCCAACTCTACTGTTCCCTCTCCACACATGATGTTCCCCCACTTGATTTCATGGCCTTGCTTTAACTTACCCAGATAGGCAATGGGGGTGGATGGGGGGGGGGGGGGGGTGGGGAAGAAGACAGGGAGGACCAAGTTAATTCAATCCTTTGCCTAACCCAATTGTAAACTGGTTCTTTTTATAGTAGAACGAAAATCTCATGTCCTCAATGTTATCTGACACGTTTACTTGTCTCATCTTGAATACTGACTGACGCATGCAGAGTGGTTTGTTTGCTCCCCAGTCCATTGTTCTTTGCTCCACTTGACACCCTACATTAACAGCCATTTCTGCTACATTTAAGCACTGATTAGAATAATTCATTAATGAGAAAAGAGTCAACCCCATTGGCTTGGAGGAGGCTATCCTCAATTTATTTTGCAGTAATTTGTGACCAACAGCTGTGCAGAGGTGTGAATATTGTCAAGTGTTGATAAAATATATAACTAGTGACAGTGGCTATTCTAGGTCTTAAATTTCACAAACACTACAAATAGCAGAAGTAAACACAACCTTCAACGAGACATCCTTTCTAGTCAAATGGAATGGTTAACTGCCTACAGAATGAGTGGTGCTGATAGAACAGCTCCTGCTCAGGTTTACCACTGTTGGCTCTCGAGAGCCCCATTTCACTTGCCCCACCATCAAACAGGGAATGAGCAATGTGTTTGCATAGTGAAAGGCTTCACTTTGATGGCTAAAACTTGCACTTGGCACCATAAAAACTCACATTTTATGAACCTGCAGTAGTAATGTCAGAAGAGATATCCATACTACTGAAAAATATCCTTCGGGACAATACATGGAGCAAAACTGCAGCATGAGTTTAAAAAGTGACATTTTAAAACTGAACATGTAAACAAGCATCGACTAGACCATTGCACTGTAGTTCTGAAAATCCATGTAATACCTTAAAGGATCCTTGGTCCTTTTAATTCATTTAGTTGATTCCTTATACAGAAAACTGTGACAATCTACAATTGACTTGGAAAAATTACACAAGTGTGGAGTACTTTGAGCAATGTTGCTCGATGTATCTACTTGTATAAAAATCCTCCAGGAGTTTCCAACCTTAGCTTGCTACCAACCCCGTCCAAACTAATAGGAAAAGGATGAAATTCAAAATAGGGGTTGTGTCGCGTATGTAGGCTGATTGGATCAATGAGGATTGTTGGGAATTTCAGTGCAACTCCCTTATCCACCACATCAAAAATATTTCTAGTGAAACATCAGGAAAAGTAGTTTTAATTATTTAAACAAATTCAAAGTACATAGAACAAACCATAATGGCTTAATCTAGAGGATTTGACTGCAATGAGGGAAGCATTTTCAAATAGGCTGACTTACTGCACAGATAAAATTCATACCACACTTCCAGTTTCAGTTTCACTCAGCGACAAGCATATTGGTCATCTCGTTACAGTACTTTGGAGAGAATTTTGGGGATTTGTATTTCAGTCGCTATAAACTTAGCTCCACTTTCTAAATGTGGTCACCAGGCTTTTTGAAATCTTAAATGACTGGCCTTCCTGAACCAAAGTCATAGAAGAGAGGTCATTGCTTATAACATTTTTCTCGTTTAACTCAACATACACAACATGATGCATTAAAAAAAAATACACTTTTAACATTTGAGTAATGGACTCTAAAGATTTTAGACGAGTGAAAACATAACAAAAAATTAGATTTTAATCATGGAGACAAGAGACTGTAGATGCTGAAATCTGAAGCAACAACCTGTTGGAGGAACTCAGCGGATCAAGCAGCAACTGGAGGAGGAAAGGAATCGGTGTTTCAGGTCGAAACCCTGCATCAGAACTATACACAGCACGTTAAGTGGATGCCATGCATAATACTAAACACCAAATCCAAAAATCAGGACAGTTGCATTTAGAAATCGTTATTGTGGTTTTTGGGTGTTAAAAACCAACCTGCATGATTAACAAAATGGGAGCTGCTTTCTAAAGAGAAGGGTTGGGGGAGTGACTGTCATGTCATTTGCACAGTTCTGAGATCTTCCTGTGGCAGTCCTGCAGATGTGGGAGAGCTCAATGGGGAACAAAGAGGACAGGGAGAGCAATGGGCTGCGCTTGGGGGAGAGAAACAAGTTAGGAGACAGGGAAGCTTGTATTGTTCTCTCAGGGAAAAGCTACTCCCGATTATGGAGATCTCATCCTCCCCTGTGGCCATAGGTGACTACAAACCCCTACCAGCGAGATCCATTAGCTGACAGGTTGGTAGGGTCTATGACTGATGCTGATTTCATACATGTCCAGAGCAGTCAATTTAAAAGCGAGATGTCATTATTTTTGCCATGATGTACGAACAGAAGGGTAACTAGGGAGAGAATAGGAGCCAGAAGAATCAATGTGGTTGTTTGTGTGTGGAGCCATGGGAGACAGGTGATCTCTGAAATAAATACTTCAATTATATTTACTGTGGAGCATACCATGGAAGCCAAGGAATTCAGGAAAGAATAGTGAAGTCCTGAAACATAACCACATGACAAAATAGATGGTGAATCAGGATCTGAATTACCTCAGAATCAGATCACTGACATAAGATGTGAAATTTTTTGTTTCACAGCAGCAGTACAGTGCAAAGGCAAAAATCCATAAATTACAGAAATAAGAAAAAAGTGGAAAAAAGGGATAACAAGGTGTTCAAGGATCATTCAGAAATCTGGAGGGGAAAAAGCTGTCCCTAAATTGTTGAGTTTGCATCTTCAGGCTCCTATATCTCCTCCCTGATGGTAGTTATGAGAAGGCATGTCCCAGATAGTGAGGGTCCTTAGTGATAGATGCCACCTTCTTGAGGCACCGCCTCTTGAAGATGTCCTCAATGGTGAAGAGGGTCATGTCAATGATGGAGCTGACTGAGTTTATAACCCTCTGCAGCTTCTTGTGATCTTATGCATTGGAGGCTCTGTACCAGGCTGCTGCTGGCACTCCAAAAAGTGCATGAAGTTAGATAAATCCCTGGAGTATCCAAGTGTATCCAAGGACATGGTGTGAAGCCAAGGAAGAAATTGCTCGGGCCCTGGCAGAGATATTCTTTTCATTATCAGGGCTAGATCAACTGGGAAAGTGGGCCAGGGAACAACAGATGAAATTTAGCTCGATAAGCGCAAAGTGTTGCACTTTGTTAAGTTAAATCAGGGCGGGGCATACAGTGAATAGCAGGGCCCTGGGGAGTGCTGTAGAACACTTTCCCTTGAAAATGGCGACGAAGGTAGACAGGGTGGTGAAGGCAGCATACGGCATGCTTGCCTTCATTGGTCAAGAAATTGAGTACAAGGGTCAGGAGGTCATGTTACAGCTGTACAAGGTAAGCACACCACACAAAGTAAAGTATTGTGTGCAGTTCTGGTTGCCTCGATACTAGGATATCATTAAGTTGGAAAGGGTGCAGCAAAGATTTACCAGGGTACAAACTTAAAGCAACAGCAAGCAATAGACACTGTCCCTTCATAGGATGCTTCAATAAATTTCTTGCCAACCTCTTTGTGACCTCTCTCAAACAATGTTCTTTGGCTAGTGAAGCTCAGTGATCAATTTTTTTTTTGCTATTCATTACACTAAACCAGCTTCAAGTTGGTCAAATACAGCTTTGGGTAAACTACAACTACACCCCATGATCAATGGATCATCCTCCAATTTCCAACACCATCAACGTGATGTCCCCACCAGACAAGTCTCCCTCTTGCCTCCCCCTTCAGAAGTTTTTTTTTTAAGGGGCTGGTTCCCTCAGCAGCACACTCTTCCACTCTACCAACAGCAACTCCCGATGCAACTGCAGGAGATAGAACATCTGCACTTTGACCTTCCCAATATTCAGGGGCCCACAACTCCCTCCAGATGAAATAGCAACTCATCTGTACTTCTTCCAATCTATTGCATTGCATTCAGTACTCACCGTATCATCTCCTCCGCATGTGCGAAACTGAACAGGTCGAATGACCTCCTCAGTTCGTGCTTCCAGTCCCCTGTCACTTAAATTCACTATCCCACCTCTGGTCTGACCTTATGGTCTTTGGCCTTTAAACTCTTCCAATAAATCTTTTTGTAGGTGTGTGGAATACATCCCATCTTCTACCTGAGCATGTTACAATCTTAAGTCAAATATTGAACACAATTTCAGGTAACTAGTCTTACTAATTTTATCAGAATTGGCCAATTCTGCATCAAAATTGACTGCAATTTGCATCAGAATTGGCCAATTCTGATGCAAAGATCAAACTGTAACATCAGGTCCATTTTTCACCCCCCACCCCCCCGACAGATGCTGCCCAAGGTACAAGCCTAGCTTATATGCTCTAGTTTCTCAAGAGGGCTTCAATCCTCAAGCTTTTCACCTGGATAACAATATTAAAGGATCCCAGCCAAAAACAAAACAGTTTACAAACCTAGGATTAGACCTCTGCAGTACTTAAAAAAAAGTGCCACACTGCCAGAAGTCCCATCTTTCAGATGCATTGTCAAACCAAGACCACATCAATTTTCTCCAGTGGCTACCAAGAGTCTGCGGTACTCTGGAGAGAAGTGCGCTCATTGCATCTTGAGCAACATTACACCCCACAGCAAGCATCCATAAATAGTGATATCTGATCAAACCTTTGCTGTTGGGGAGATCTAGCTTTGTGGAAATTCATTGCCACATTTATCTCACTTTAGATTTCAAAATGCCTCTGATTTTTAAAGAGATATACAGGAGGCTCTTACATAGGCACCTGAATATGCAAAGAATGGAAGAATATGGATCATGTATAGACAGAAGGGATTAGGTGTCAGTTTAGTTATACTTCAGCACATCATGGGCCAGAGGGCCTGTTCCTATGCTGTACTGTCAAGCTCTTTCAACATCTTGACAGTGTGGAAACAATAAATCTTAAACATACATTGTTTCCGAGGACTAAACCAATGCTATTATCTGCCCATTATGTCAAGTCAGACTAATGAGCGAAGGACATCATTTCTTTTTATTTTTCCCAAACTACCTTTTCCTTTCATTAAAGCTACTGTCTTTTGTAAAAGAAAATTATTTCTTGCCAAGTGAGCAGATTTTCAAATGTCTTTATTAAAATGACATTATTTGCAGGTTAACATGCACTGATAATTTTCCCACCTAGTTTTCTCAGTTGGTAGATATAATTAACTTTGAGTGCAAAATTCACAACCAGAAGACAATTTTTAAATCCACCGCTGCTTGCAGCATTAGCCTTGAGTTTTGACCCTTCCAATTTTCACTGCTCCCAACCCCTCTTATCAACCTTAATGATAACATGACCAATGCAGAAAACACCACTGTGGCAGCCTTCAAATAGTCTGATAGGCTGGAACACAGCCCAGATAGTTTGATAAGATTTCCTTGCTACAAAACTAGTGATAGCCCATTGATCATAAGGTGCAATCAAGTAATAAATGGAGTTCCAAGTCAAATCAATTGTACTTAAGCTGTGAATCTGAAGCCAACACTGTTGCAGTTAGTGCTAAATTCAAAAGATGTTATCAAGCAGAAACTGTACATTTACCAAGTCCCAGAGGCCTTCTACATCATGGACTTATTGAGTTTTGTTTAAACTAGTTCTTTGTGTTGAGCACTCCTGCATTCAAGTTTGATACACTCATTTAGTGCGTGCTTTTCAAAGTATTCTCATTTTCCACTTGACTTGGACATCTGCGGACATTGAACTCTGAAGCCTGTGCCCAGCAACTTAATCGAGGCTGCCATGAATTTGATTCTTGGATTGTAAATAAAAACCAACTGCAGATGCTGGAAATCTGAAATAAAAACAGAAAATGCTGCAAACACTTAACAGATGTGGAAAGAGAAAGAGTCAATGCTTCAGGTTTGTTAGTCCTAGTCTGAATCCTATTCATCAAGTCTCAGAACATTCCCTCCTTCTGTTGCCAAGACCTTACATCGCATGGACTGATTCGAGGTGGTGCATCCAATTGACCAAAATCAGTTTACATCCAAATACCCTGCCGACTGCACTGACAGGGGTAAAAAAAAAAATCCACATAATCAAATTGAAATTAATGCATTCGGGGAGACTGGAAGGAATTTAATCTACTTCAGTAATGCACATCTGGTATCCATTAGCAGGACTTTACATATTTTAATACAATTCATGCTGAAGCAACAAATCTCCATTCAAAAGAACACAAGGGAGAAAAGCTTATTTACGAGAAAAATTTGGACATCGTGCGGTTAAGCACACAACCTCAAGATGCTCAGCAACATTCATCAGTCTAATTCTGAATCCAATTCATGATCACAAGCTCAACTAAATTGGGTTGCTCATAATATTCCCCAGATATTTCCTTTTGACCCTAAAACCTTAAGAATTCATCTCCTTCTGCATTGCATGGGCATTGAACCGTCTGGATGAACCGCATGGAGAGTGCGGCAAATGCGCATGCCGGTCAGTCGATCGTCCAGTGGATCAATGGCACAAATATGGCATGCGCACGCCTATATGCACGTGAGCACTGGCTGGCCAATCTTTCGGTGGAGCAATGACGTCCTCTGATGCGCGACTTCACTTTTGGTCCAGGACTTGGGAAACTTGCGTGCTTTTAGGTCTCCACAGACCTCGTGGATCTATGATTGCAAGTTGCTCAGTTTCTGTATTTTGATTAATATGAATCAGTTAAAGACATTTATTCTACTGCAACATTGTCATACTTGCTCCGTGCATATGTAACAGGCATCTAAGAGAAAACAGCAAGTTCAGGTACTTCCCCATCCTTAACAATGGGGGTGTACTGCATACAAGTGCTGAAGACATTCAGAAGCATGCTCAGCCACAACTTCCAAGCAAAATCAGATGCCAGTCTTCAGCTAATTCATTCACAACCTCAAGAGACAATCAAGAGCAGTGGATACAGAAAAGCTACAGGTCCAGAGAGCATTCTAACAGTTAGTATTGAAGACTTCTATTCCAGGTCTCAGGCCAAGATGCTCCAGTACAGTTGCAACACTGCCATCTGCCCTATAAATGAACAAAACTGTCCATATACATCCTGTTCACAAAAAAAATAGAAATACGTTTTTATCCAGTTCAGCCTGCTCTTAAATAAGTAAGAGTGAGGGAAGTTATGGACACTGCTATCAAGCAGCATGTACTCATCACCCACATGTTTGGGTTTCACCAGGACCACTCAGCTCCAGACCTCTTCACAGCCTTGGTCCAAGCAGTAACCCAACAGCTGAATTCCTGAAAGCGAGAGCAACCATCATTGACAAAGAACATTGATTAAACCAAAAGGTCACTGGGGATCAAGAGTAAAGCACTCCATGATTAGGGTCATACCTCACACAAAGGAAAACAAATATAGATGTTGTATGACCGATCATCTTGCTCAAAGGACATTACTGCATATTTCACACCGATAAACCCGATCCCGCTGGATTTCCTCAGAGCAATGTCCTATGCACAACTACATTCAACTGCTTCCTTCCATCACATGTTTAACACTGTTGATATTCACTGGCGAGTGCACCATGTTCAATTCCATTTGTATCTCCTCTGCAAATAAAGCAGTCCACATCTGCACAGAGCAAGACCCAGACAACATTTGGTTATGTACTCAGGAGCAACAATCATGCCACAAAATGCCAGGCAATGACTGTTCCAGCAAACCACTGTAGAGAATACATAACATCCCGGAGGTCACTAATGATCAGAAACACAATTATTACGGTAACAAAAGCAGGTCCAAGGTTGGGTCTGCTCCAGTGAGTGACTCACCTCCTCACACTCCAAACCTTTCAATCATCGACAAGGGCACAAGCGAGGAACATTGAATACTGTCCATTTGCTTGGAGGAATGAAGTGCAAACAGTTCAAGCAGCTTTAGGACCACACTAAACATTCATTTACTCAGTGTCAGATGTGGGAGTTCCCAGAGTTTCCTTGCCTCCGGGAGGGCTACGTCTGCGCCCGGTGTGTCGAGCTGCAGCTCCTGAGGGGCCGTGTTAGGGAACTGGAGATGCAGCTCGATAACCTACATCTGGTCAGGGAGAATGAGGAGGTGATAGAGAGAAGTTATAGGCAGATGGTCACACCGGGAACATTGGAATCAGGCAATTGGGTCACAGTCAAGAGGGGGAAGGGAAAGGGGAAGAGTCAGGTACTAGAAAGTACCTCTGTGGCTGTACCCCTTGACAATAAGTACTCCTGCTTGAGTACTGTTGGGGGAGACAGCCTACCTGGGGGAAGCAACGGTGGCAGTGTCTCTGGCACAGAGTCTGGCCCTGTGGCTCAGATGGTTGGGGAAGGAGTGAGGAGGGCACTAGTGATAGGGGACTCTATAGTTAGGTGGGCAGACAAGCGATTCTGTGGACGCAGGAAAGAAACTCGGAAGGTAGTTTGCCTCCCAGGTGCCAGGGTCTGGGATGTTTTGGAGCGCGTCCAAGATATCCTGAAGGGGGAGGGAGAACAGCCAGAGGTCGTGGTACATATTGGTACCAACGACATAGGTAGGGAAAGGAATGAGGTCCTGAAAAGAGACTATAGAGAATTAGGAATTTGAGAAGTAGGACCTCAAAGGTAGTAATTTCCAGATTACTGCCTGTGTTAAGCGACAGTGGGTATAGGAACAGAATGAGGAGGTGGTTAAATGCGTGGTTGAGGGATTGGAGTAATGAGCAGGGATTCAGTTTTCTGGATCATGGGGGCCTCTTTTGGGGCAGGTATGAACTGTTCAAAGAGGACGGGTTGCACTTGAATCCCAGGAGCACCAACATACCGGGGGGGAGGTTTGCTAAGGCTACTGGGGAGAGTTTAAACTAGAATTGTTGGGGGGTGGGATCTGCACTGGAGAGACTGGGGAAGAGCTGTTTGGCTCTCAAATAGAGGAGGCTAGGAGTAAGTACCACAGGCAGGTGATAGAGAAGGGATGTGTTCAGACAGGCTTGAGATGTGTCTATTTTAACGCAAGGGGTGTTGTGAACAAGGCAGGTGAGCTTAGAGCTTGGATTGATACTTGGAGCTATGATATGGTGGCCATTATGGAGATTTGGATGGCTCCGGGGCTGGAATGATTGATTCAAGTGCCGGGTTTTAGACGTTTCAGGAAGGACAGGGAGGCAGGCAAGAGAGGTGGGGAGTGGCACTGTTGATCAGAGATAGTGTCACAGCTGCAGAAAAGGTGGACGTTATGGAGGGATCGTCTACGGAGTCTCTGTGGGTGGAGGTTAGGAACAGGAAAGGGTCGATAACTGCGCTGGGTGTTTTTTTTAATATATATATAGGCCGCCCAATAGTGACAGGGTTATTGAGGAGCAGATAGGGAAGCAGATCCTAGAAAGGTGTGAGAATAACAGTTGTTATGATGGGGGAGTTTAATTTCCCAAACATCGATTGGCATCTCCAGACAGTGAGGAGTTTAGATGGGGTGGAGTTTGTTAGGTGTGTTCAGGAAGGGTTCTTGACACAGTATGTAGATAGACCTACAAGAGGAGAGGCTGCGCTTGATTTGGTATTGGGAAATGAACCCGGTCAGGTGTCAGATCTCTCAGTGGGTGAACATTTTGGTGATAGCGATCATAATTCTAATCTCTTTTATGTTAGCACTGGAGAGGGATAGGAACAGACAGGCTAGAAAGGTGTTTACTTGGAGTAAAGGGAATTATGAAGCTCTCAGGCAGGAAATTGGAAGATTAATTGGGAACAGATGTTCTCTAGGAAAAGTACAGAAGAAATGTGGCAAATATTCAGGGGGTATTTGTGTGGAGCTCTGCATAGACATGTTCTGATGAGACAGGGGAGTCATGACAGGATACAGGAACCGTGGTGTACGAATGCTATAATAAATTTAGTCAAAAGGAATAGAAAAACATACAAAAGGTACAGAGAGATAGGTAATGTTAGACATTTGGAGGAGGACAAGGCTAAAAGGAAGGAACTTAAGAAAGAGATTAGGAGAGCAACCCCAGGTTGCTGTGGGAGGCGAGGGAGGAGATTGCGGAGCCTCTGACGATGATCTCCGCGTCGCCCACGGAGACAAGAGAGGTTCTGGAAGATTGGAGGGTTGCGGATGTCGTTCTCTTATTCAAGGAGGGGAGTAGCCCAGGAAATTATAGACCAGTGAGTCTTACCTCAGTGGTCGATAAGCTGATGGAAAAGATCCTGAGAGGCAGGATTTATGAACATTTGGAGAGGTATAATATGATTAGGAATAGTCAGCATGGTTTTGTCAAGGGCAGGTCCTGCCTTACGAGCTTGACTGAAATTTTTGAGGATGTGACTAAGCACATCGATGAAGGGAGAGCAGTAGATGTAGTGTATATGGATTTCAGCAAGGCATTTGATAAGGTACCCCATGCGAGGCTTATGGAGAAGGTGAGGAGACATGGGATCCAAGGGGACATTGCAGTGTGGATCCAGAACTGGCTGGCCCACAGAAGGCAAAGAGTGGTTGTTGAAGGGTCGTATCCTGAGTGGAGGTCGGTGACCAGTGGTGTACCTCAGGGATCTGTACTGGGACCCTTACTCTCTGTGATTTTTATAAATGACCTGGATGAGGAAGTGGAGGAGTGGGTTAGTAAGTTTGCGGATGACACGAAGGTTGGGGGTGTTGGGGATAATTTGGAGGACTGTCAGAGGTTACAGAGGAATATAGATAGGATGCGGAGTTGGGCTGAGAAGTGGCAGATGCGGTTCAACCCAGATAAGTGTGAAGTGGTTCATTTTGGTAGGTCAAATACGTTGGCAGAATATAGTATTAATGGTAGGACTCTTGGCAGCGTGGAGGATCAGAGGGATCTTGGGGTCCGAGTCCATAGGAGGCTCAAAGCGGCTGCGCAAGTTGACTCTGTGGTTAAGGCGGCATATGGTGTATTGTCCTTCATCAATCGGGGAATTGAATTTAGGAGCCGCGAGGTATTGTTGCAGCTATATAGGTCCCTGGTCAGACCCCACCTGGAGTACTGTGCTCAGTTCTGGTCACCTCACTACAGGAAAGATGTGGAAGCCATAGAGAGGGTGCAGAGAAGATTTACAAGGATGCTACCTGGAATGCGGAGCATGCCTCATGAAAGCAGGTTGAGGGAACTCGGCCTTTTCTCCTTGGAGAGACGGAGGTGTGTAAGATGATGAGAGGTATTGATAGGGTAGATAGTCAGAGGCTTTTCCCCAGGGCTGAAATGGTGGCCACAAGAGGACATAGGTTTAAGGTGCTGGGGAATAGATATAGAGGAGATGTCAGGGGTAAGTTTTTTTTACTCAGAGAGTGGTGAGTGCGTGGAATGGGCTGCCGGAAACGGTGGAGGAGGCGGATACAATGTCTTTCAAGAGACTGTCAGATAGGTACATGGAGCTGAGTAAAATAGAGGGTTATGGGTAAGCCTAGTAATTTCTAGGGTAGGGACATGTTCGGCACAGCTTTGTGGGCCACAGGGCCTGAATTGTACTGTAGGTTTTCTATGCAGTCCACCACCAGTGCGTACAGTCTACAAATTGTACTGCAGTTATTCACCCAGGCTACATCAACAGCATCTTCCACCTGCAAATGCTACCATGAATGGGGACGTGCACTGACACTGCAGAACAACCCCACCTGCGTAGGCCCCTCCAAGTCACACATCACAACTGAGGAATACATCGCTGGCCCTTCATTGTCCGAGTTCAAATCCTGGAATTCCCTCTCCAACACAACTACCTTCTCCAGGGAGGTCTGCCGTTGGCTCGAGGAGACTCTCTGCCGCTTTCTACATCAACCTGGGATGGACAGGAATTGCCAGCAATGTGCACATCCCAAGAATGGACTGAAAGAACTGGCTTCCACCACTTAAACAAGATCTCACGTCAGAGGAAGCCTGGACTTAGTTTTACAGCCACTAAACCACCTGCTGCAGTTGAGGTGGGAGGTGCAGTCCAGAAGTCACCAAAGCACTGCTTCACTAATTCAACTCCCTTGTACTTACCCAGATTTGAACTGCTCCACTAATGCTGCTCGTGCCATTGGCTGCGAATTCTCTAAATTCTGGAATTTCCACTGTCGATATTACTCCTCAAACTTACCCTTGAACAAACTGTTCCTCATCTCTTCCAACATCTTTGTGGGTGTCAATTTTCCATGATGATAGAGAGCTGCTGCTAACCTTGCAACTTGCATGAAGTTGTTGCTGTCTTGCTCAATGAGAATTCATTTGCCTCTCATGTCCAGGAAGAACAGACTTGGTGTTCAGAGACCTGAAGGTTGGTCAAATTCAAACAAAAAAAAATTACCACCAATATTGTGGAATTAGCCATCTCAAATCAATGTTCATGTGTGTTTCACATGAGACAGACAAGTAAAACATACCACTTCATGAGTTAGTATTCATCAAGCCCAGAAAGCAGCGTCACAAGTAATGTGATTAAATAATCATAGGAGCCCATCTCTAAACATCTGACTCGGGTGATAGATACAGGGAAAACAGGGCTAAGCCATTTGAATATGCTTCCCCATTCAGTATGATCATGGCTGATGATCCAAACACTATCCCCACATCCCTTCATCACAGAAACTATATTTAACTCCTTCAATATATTGAATGCTTGACCTTGAGATTACCAGAGCAACTGAGTAAAGCAAACTCATTCAACCGATGGAGTGCCTTCGAACCTTCGTCTTTCAGCCCAATGAGTTGTGTGCCCAAAATATTCAGCAGGAAAAATCAAACCAACATAAATTTCAGCCATTATAACAATTTCATTTGCTTTCCCATTTGAAATAGAGTGCATGGGGGGTAAAATGCACAACTCCCAGATACTTGGAGGATAATCCAGAATCCATCTGGCTCTGAAATGGGCAGTCCCACCTTAAAAAGTTCAAAGATCTGGCAATGTGAGCAACTGTCACATGTAGAGAGTGTCACAAACTCCACGTCACTGATTCACCTCCCTTGTCATAAAGGGATTAAAAGTCACCCCACCCCAAAGCAGCTCAAATAATTTTATGCACAGGCAAAAATACCATGGATGCTGGGAACCTGAACTAAAACCAGTAACACTGGAAATATTCAGATCAGGGACCATCTGTGGAAACAGACAGATCTAATGTTTCTGGTTAACGACCCCTCATCAGAACTCCAGTTCTGAAGATCATCACCGAGACATTGGTGCCAATTCTCCACAGCCACCCTCCTCACCATGGATGGGGCCTGCAGGGTACTTCTAGCATTATGTTTATTTCAAATAATTGTACATTTCATTTCACTTTTTTCGGGAATTACATGTTACATTTTGAATAGTTTAGGTGTCTGTTGTGGCGAGACTGGACAATGCAGTGAAAGGATGCACATTATCTCTGCAAATGCAATGTTATCCTCAAGATTAACGTACAGCGTGACCAGCTGACCAAATCCCTTTCATAATCCCATCGCCATATAATCCTTTTTTAAAAATAAAACTGCAGTGTCTCATTGCCTTTGTGAACAAACTCATCTGCTTTAAATGTTTATGTGGCAGAAGAAAGGAATCTTTTATTTCAGAAGGCCTGCAATTTATTTCCAAGTTCTTAGAGGATTTTGATCAAGGCACCCACCTAACCCATCACAAGACTGCAACAATTTGTTCAGACTTGACTGGAGAGAAAGCACATGCCTCACATCCCACAAGCCTCAAATAAATTACCTCAGTCAGGACAAATATATCACCAGAACACTCAAACTTCATTTATAAATTCACCAATGACACCACTGTTGTTGGTACAATCTCAGATGGTGACAAGGCAGCGTACAGGAGTGAGACAGATCAGCTGGTTGAGTGGCGTCACAACAACAACCTCACACTCGACGTCAGCAGGAAATTGACTGCGGACTTCAGGAAGGGGAAGCTGGGAGAACACACACCAGTCCTCATTGTGGGGTCAGTGGTGGAAAGGGTGAGCAGCTTCAAGTTCCTGGGCATCAACATCTGAGCATCTATCCTGGGCCCAACACATTGAAGCAATCACGAAGGCAGCATGCCAGTGGCTTGACTTCATTAGGGGTTTGAGGAGATTTGGTATGTCAAAGACTATTACAAATTTGTACAGATGTACGGTGGAGCGCATTCTGACTGGCTGCATCACAGCCTGGTACAGAGCCTCCAATGCACAGGATCAGAAGAGGTTGCAGATGGTCATAGAGTCAGCCAGGTCCATCACGAGCACAACCCTCCCCACCAGAGGACATCAAGAGACAGTGCCTCAAGGAGGCAGCATCTATCATGAAGGACCTTCACTATCTGCAACATGCCCTCTTCTCATTACTACCAACAGGGAAATGGTACAGGAGCCTGAAGACCCATACTAAAATCATTCAAGAACAGCTTCTTCCCCTCCACCGTCAGATTTCTGAATGATCCCTGAACACTACCCCATTATTCTTTTTTTTTGCACTTATTTATAGATGTCTTCTGATTAACTGTCTAAATACTGCATGCAGAGAGGAAAGAGACTGCACAACACTGAGCAGTGCAAGATGTGAAAGAAAAATGAAATTATGCAGAGGTGGTAAGAAAATGGATTTAAAGCAAAGATATCCAACATTAAAAGCAAAAATGACAGAAGTGAATGTGATGAGTGACACTGCAGACCAAGGGAATCAGCAAAAAGGGGTTAAGCACGGCAGCACATCCAGCTGCCTCCAAACAAACAGGCATACTCGGGAGGTATCCGAGTTGTCAGGAGATGAATGACAGTGCTTTCCACCAAGTGTTGACCAAGATGCCCAAAACAAACACTATTCTGAGCTTGTCATGGAAAGATTTCTAGACAGAGGAAAAGATTTCCATACATGCTCAAATCATTCTTGAAGAAATGCAACCTCCTCCCCAACTCCTGGGAATGTGTGACCTATGATCATTGAAAATGGAGGAGTATTTAGGATGGCTTTAAGAACCTCAAGGCCAAGCATTGGGAGCACACAAAAACCTTGCAGAGTAGCAGACAACCTCACACTACCCATTCACCCACCACACCTGTGGAGGAGTTCACATCCTGGCCTCGTCAGCTACTCTGGAACCCATAAAACCAGAGAATAAGTTCTCTTCAATTTTGAAGGACTGCCTAAGTTATGAGATGAAGTTGTCGCCATCAAGGTCACAAAGCCACATTCCACAAATGTCTGCAAAGCTTTCATTAGATGCAATAAGCTAGAACAAAAACACCAATGCCTGAGACCCTTAGTCACCATAACAGCTGGTGATCCTACTACTCATGCCAATCATGTTGGAGAAGTGGTGTCACTCCCAGTTTGCTCCTGAGTAATAACTGAAGTATTTCTACAGGCTGTTCCCAAGGATACATGTGGAGACAAAGTGCTGCTGGAAGATCATCAGCTCAGTGCAAGACTCTTTGGCCTCCCTGAAACTTGGCTGCCCAGCACAGCAAGATGCCCATAAGGGAATGCTGCTGACTGCCCTATTCCAGGAGTACGTGCCGAGGGAGGCACTGAAGCTTGGTGCAGCCAATGCCCTGTGGGGAATGACCACAGTCAATACGCTTCTTGACATGGAAGGGCCAAGTCAGGTAGGGAAATCCCTCAGACAATGAAAGGGTGCATCACCCCATGGGTGGCAATGGCACTATGGGTTTCAAAAAGGATTAACACTACTGAATGTATTGACCAAATGACACCAAGAATGTGAAGTGTTTTGCACTTATAAATCTTTTGGTATATCCAAGATATCTTTATTAGTCACATGTACATCAAAACACAGTGAAATGCATCTTTTGTGTAGTGTTCTGGGAACAGCCCACAAGTGTCACCACGCTTCCAGCGCCAACATAGCATGCCCACAACTTCCTAACCCATACGTCTTTGGAATGTGGGAGCAAACCGGAGCACCGAGGAAACCCACACAGACACGGGGAGAACATCTAAACTGCTTACAGATAGCAGCCGGATTTGAACCTGGGTCACTGGCACAATAATAGCTTTACGCTAACTGCAGCACTACCGTGAAGTTTATTTTTGAAATAAAATATTGCACAGGTCAAATTGTATTAGTCTTACTTCTTAGCACATAATGCCGAGTTCTGTACCATTCACAAAAACATGTGGACCACACGATGTTAGTAGGCCCTCTCCCTCTTAAAGGTGAAAAATGACCAAATATACATTGGTTTTATCCAAGAATGAATATGTGCAAGTAATTCTTTGCTGCAAAATAAATGGGAGACGATGTTTAAAGAAAGGGGAAAAAAAAGTAAAAACAAGCCAAATGAAAGTAACAGGAAAGAGGGTCGCAGAAATATTACCAGAGGGAGTGAAACATTTATGGAAGGATTTCCATACAGGGCTGAATCAAGTGCTTCAGCTCCGCCTACTCTGGCTACAAGCAACCCTTGGGTGTGGCTTTCAAATGAACCTTATCCTGCCAAACAGGAACTCCATATTAACACGACACATGGTGAATAACACTTTGCCCACAAAACTGGGAAACCACCCAAAAGGGGTTAACATTAGTTTAACTGGGTACATAACAGGTTTAGGCTGCAAATCAGCACTGATTGGACAAAGCAGGCTGGAAGCATTTCAGTGTGGTTTCATCATCCTTTAATAGAAGGTGAAAGAGTTTGACTTCATTCACGTGTTTACGTAAAGCAATTAGGATCCTTTTAAAGGTAATAGTGAGGATTGATGCAGTCCTGATCTCTATCATTGCAAGGCAATGGGTTAATGATTGACTGGCGATGAACCAGGCTTGTTAGTTATCACAGGGACCTGGGGAGAGGGTTGACTTTGACTGATAAAACCATTCCAGTTCCCCATGACCTAAGAGTCACAATTGGCCCTTCAGCCCACGTCCATTCTGACCTGTCCATCGACAGTAATCCCATTTGCCCGCATTAGGACTCTATCCTTCTATACCTTGCCTATTTCAGTGCCTCAAACATATTCTGTTCCCATGAAGTATCCAGGATCAATGGACATTAGCTAAAGCAGTAACAGGAAAAGAAAATACACTCCCATCAGCAAGATCCCCTCACTAAAAGCTAACCCTGCAGCAACCTCAGGAGACATCTTGATCTCCCATTACCATGTAATGGCAGTGGTAATTAGTGAGCCCAACTCGTATAGGATGGAGGACACATTGGAAGGATTGTGTCCTGCATTCAAGGTACCTGTCCAAGGATGGACTTGTCTATTTCCAGATCTACCCTTTGTTAGGTAGCTGGGACATTTTCCACAGTTACCAAGAGTTAGCACCAGCAGTCATGTGAACTGTGGCAGTTTATCCATTCCACCACAGGAATATACAGGCAGCATCAATTCAGCTGCAGTGGTGATGCCAAATTGCTGACCTCCTCAATTAGAGCCAGGCAGCAACACTCTCCTTCCATCTCTCTCAAAGTCAATAGCTTGTCTGTAGCAGGGATTTTCCTCCCCATCAAAGTGCACGGAAACCAGAGTTACCACACCACAACATGGCAACACTGGTTTACAAAGCTAAGACCATAAACACCTAAATGAAATGGATCAATTTCAAAAGTCAATTCAACCAAAGTAAATAATTTTTTTTAAATCACCAAGGAAAAGCGAATAATGCTCAAGGGTTGGTTGAGTACTTAGGAATGCATTTCTATTATTTGTTAAAAGATAGCAGCCAATTTGCCCATCCCTCCACATACCATGTACAACCTGCCCAAGTCACATTTAATCAAATAAGTCATGAAATGAAAATTACAATGTAAATATTCCTTGATTTGCAAAGTAACAAAGCAGACCTCAGCATCCACTCACATGGCTAAACACTAATTGGTTATGGTAATTTCTCTGGAAAGCAACACACCATCAAGTCCCAACATTTCTTCAGTTCAGTGCACACACATCCATAACCTCTAACGCCATTATGATGCTCAAACATCCCTAACCAGTGCTATGAAATACTGCATCCATAACTAGTAGACCATTCAAGGCCCTCCATTCTTAGTAAGCTGCCTACATCTCTACAAGACCACTGTGTATAATTACTTCAAAAAGCATGTAGTTTTAATTTATTAAAATTAAAACTGAAATACAAATCCTGGAAATACACGAGGAGAAATAGCATTGAAATCAATATTGGACCAGTACCAAATACCAGGATTTAAAGGCGATTGGCTAATGTTCATAAATCAGTGCAAAATAAGTAATTAATGGTGGTTAGAGGGGAAGAGGGGAAAGGAGAGGAACAAACACTCAGAAGGACCAACTAGCATGGTAGAGTGATGAGAATCTGAAGTAGTAACTCTGCTCATAATTAAAAGAATCAAAAAAAGGAAACAGTATTGCAGTGGTCCAAAAATATTCCCATTCTGATTTGGCATGGAAGGACAAAACCCAAGGATGTCAGACTAGACCACACGAGTGCATCCAAGCGGATAGCTATCCAGCACCATGATATAAGCCTAGAAAACAGGTTGCTTTTCAACGTCCCACGATCCACAGCAAGTAGCTGACAAGGGGGTAACCCCAATGAATAATTATAACCAATACCAGGAAAAGAGCAAAGATTACTATCCGGGCAGTCCAGGAGCTCAATTAAAATGCAGCATTACACATTAGTGGGAAATAAATTTGTACATCATTGCTTTCAACTCAGGTATCACAATGAGGCAGTGTTGAGATTACACTTCCATTCCATAAGGAACAGTAAACTGGAGCTGGCTTACAAAAGGGAGAGGCAGGAAATCCGCCACCTTGTCCTATCCGGGCAGCACAGTGGCAATAAGTAGCAGAGCTGCTACCTCACAGCTCCAGTAGCCTAGGTTCAATCCCAACCTCTGGTGCCGTGCATGTGGAGTTTGCATGTTCTTCCTGGGATCACATGGTTTTCCTCTGGGTGCTCCAGTTTCCTCCTCCTTCAAGACATGCAAGTAAGTGGGTGAAACGGCCACAATAAATTGCACCTCGTGTCAGTGAGGGGTAGAACCTGGGAGGAGTTGATGGGAATGTGGGTAGAATTGGAGTGATTCAGTTTAAATGGGTGCTTGGTGGTCATCATGGAAAGGGCCATTTCTGTGCTCTAAGACTAAACTCTAGACTACATGTGCCTGCAGAGAACTGCCCTCTGAAGTAATCTGGCAAGCCATCAGAAATGGGCAACCAATGCTGGCCTAATCAGTACCAGACTTTTTTTCTACGAACAAAAGTCTCCACGTTACACATCTGCCACCCACTTGCCCACTCACTCAGCTGGGCTAAAAGCACTTGCACGCTCATTGCATCCCCCTCAGTTTACTTTTGCAGTAAGGTTTGCATGGTAGATCAACCATTCTGTGGAGAGAGAAAGAAACAGCCCACCACTTTCTGTTTCAGCTGAAGTAACAAGCTGCAAGTATTCAAGAGCCACTCGAGCACACCAGTTCGTGAGCAGCGGGTTGGGATGAATACCGCATGCTATTGTAACGACATGCAGCCGCCACCTGCCTCAGCGATAAAGCTTTGGCTTTCTGGATTTTACAAACATAGGAATAACTAAAACGTTCTGAATTTATCCCAACACCAGTCCAAATCCCAACAATCCACGGGGAAATACAAGTTCCCACCCAGTCCAAGTCAATAAACTGGCTTATGCACGGACCCTGGTGCTTTATCCCACTGGAAAACTGCATTCTGTGCCAATCGACTATGCTTGCACTGTAAACAGGATTTCCATAAATGCTATTATACCCATGGAAATAACTGCATGACCCACTTCAGAAAGAAGGTACACCTTTAACTAAATCTATTCGTCATCTGCAGTTATTTTAGATGACAGAAACAAATCTATGAATTGGTTTCCAAGGGAATGGGACCAGTTTGATTGCTTTAATCACTACCATTTGTACTGACAAGACACTCAAAATGATTTGGAGTGCTTTGTTAGTTTCAACATTAGTCCTATTCACTCTCAACTCTCCATGGAAATACAGACAAATCACTCGAAAGACAAATTAAGCTCTCTTTTTGAAGAATATTTCTTCTCAGATTCATCCCATGGATTGATGGGATCCAATAGTGACTTTTTTCTTCTTCATCTTATTAAAACAGCAAGAATGAGAAGACTGATGTACTCCATTTCATCATAAGATTTTCAGCAAACAGAACCAAACCAAAATGCGGACTTTTGCCTCCACAGATACAGCATAACCCGCTGAGCATTTTCAACATTTGTGTTTTCATTTCTGACTCCCAGATTCTGGAGTGTTTTACTTTATTGTCCTGATGTGGCTCACTGTCAACTATTTAAATAAGCTCCTGTAAAGTGCTTTGGACATGACAACATTAAAGGCATCTTTATTATATTGTCATTTCTTTTTATTTAAAAAAGAAACAAAGAAGACACCAATTAGGTCATTTGGAAGACTCATCTTTTCCAGAAAGCACAGATCCATCTTGCCTGATAACAATCACATTGTTCTTCTAGCTGCTGACACCCAAGTCTAATCAGGTGCTTTCCTCAACTCTCAACATGAGGTTAATGTTGAACCAAAGTCATTGTTTCATCTTCCTAATTCCACAAAGTCAAGATTTTCCTTCGTGACAGGGCGGTAGAGACAAAGTCAAACTACAATTTATCGTTACTGCTGCTTTCTTTGCATCATTTGACTCAAAAATGTTGTTTCGGATTCATCAAGATGTTCTCTATTATCCACATATTGAGATGAAGTATTCTTGTATACATGTAATTCTTCAATCAGTAAATCCCAATAATTGACTATATTCAAACACTCCGCTTTTAATTCAAGCATAGAGCTGTTGGTAAATTTCTTTAAACATATTTTACTTTAGTAATGTTCATTTTCTTCAACCATCTGTCTTAAGGTAGGAACTTGCCCAAGATCTCTGATGGTTCCTTCTTAAAAGTGTATGCTTCACTTCAACCAATCTGTAAAAGCAACCTACTTGGCTACGTTAATCTTGACAGGCTTCTCTTAATAAGTCTTTCAAACCAAATACCTGGACTGCACCGGAAAGTTGCAATGTACAACATACCATGAGAATACAGAAAGGCTTCAATGTGGTGGTTAGCCAAGGACAATAAAAATACTTAAATTTCTAAAGTACCTTGCATTAGAAAATTAACTTGCTGTTGATGGGAATTTGCTCTGCGTATTACATCCAACTACAAATAAAATAAACTATTAGCTGTGAAGGTCTTTGGAATGCTCCAAGGTTTTGACAAGGTGTTGTATGAAGTTCTCTCTTTAATTAGGGCTCTCTCACACACATCTCCAACTCTGCTGTTTTACGATGGCACAGTGACCCAGGTTCGATGCCGAATTCGTGTGGTGTACGGAGTTTGCACGTTCTCCATGACAGTAGGTTAATTTCATACTCTAAATTGTAGGTGGGCGGCAGGTGAATAAAGGGGCAATTGACATACATGCAAGAGCAGAGGTTACAGGGAAATAATGGAGGAATGGGACTGATGAGATGGCTGAGAGCTAGCATGGCCTCGTTAGGCTAAATAGTCTCCCTCTATATTGCAAGGGAACAAAGTATGTAAAATTTAGTTCCCACAAACACTACTGTCGACTTGAGGTTTAGTTTTTAATTACTGTAATTTTAAACACAAATATCCTGCAAGATTCTTCCGCCGGGCTATTGTCATCCAGTTATTAGGTATCCATGTTTACAAAATTCAGCCCAATACTAAAGTATCTTGGAAAAATTAAAACAAGGCAGTTAGGAGAGCCAAGGGGAGACGAGGAGAGAAAAGTGTTCACCTGACAAAGTGGCAAGATGTCAAAAGCTTTACATCTATACAGGACTTGTATGTGGACTTGAAGAGGTGTTGGAGGGTGTGATGAGGTGAGGTAGTTGCTTTTTTAAAAAATTGATAAAGTCATTATGAGCCAAATAGCCTCCATCTACAGAACCAATTTTTACCTTTTAAAGAGTGAGTTTTAAGGGTTCCCCAGCCGCAAGATAAACTGTAATTCAATGGAACCACAATGTTAAAAAAAATTCAGGCCCAACGCATTTCTGAAATCTTGTCAAAGTGGCTTTGAATGATACCAAATTGCAAGATATGTATTAAATTTCTGGGAATCAGGTTTCCCTACTAATAGTTAACATCATTCATTTAACACAGGGGATTTCCACCAGTGCCTTGCCAGTTCACATTCTATGGGCTCTACTTTTTCTAATGCTAGAACTACAAATCTGTTGCCTTAGCAATGTCTAAAGAATTAATTCAGTAGGATTTGATCAAAAAGACTTCAAAAAGGAAAAGAGGGGGAAAAGAGAGAAAGATGTGGGCAAGCAAAAACCATGCTTTTTGTTTTAAACACTGAGAATGGTCTCTCTTCAATGGTTATTGTCACATCTAAAAGTACAGTAATAAAGCTACTCCAGATATCTCTTACAGGGGATTTCTAAGCATCAAGAATGTTTGAGCAGAATGTTTGAGCAGAAAACCTGCACAGAGGTCAGGCAGAAAAGCAAATGCAGTCACAAATTCACTGTACCCTGGTAATCCAATGGCAGTTCAGGCAGATCATGGAGCTGTGAAGCATTGCAATCAGGCAACACTCGAAATGGTAACCATATCACACTGAGGGACAATGAGAGGCAAGGTACAGCACTGAATTCGGTTTAGCATCTGGATCACAAGACAATGCGAAGAGAAAACCGAAGACAAGAAGCTACAGGAAAAAAAGACCTGGCATCAGAAAGGGTGGACATTTTGGAACTGCTCAGAGGACATTAATCCAAGAGTCTTTAAGTGTCTTCAAATGTCCACAACATGCCAAATATATGCTGACCTTGATTTGCTAATATATTTAGACTTCATTTGCACAATTTTTTTCCAGTGCTTCCAATTTTGGTATCTTACAGGAACAAGTGGTCCAGTTCCTCGATGCCACCCAGTTGACAGATGAGTAGCTTCACCCTGTTTGAATTCCTTAACTCTGTTTGATTGAGTGGTGACAACTATGCAAATAGTCTCTTTATTAACCCATCATTTGACCCGCTAATCAAATTCCAGTGAATCCACATAACCCATTCCAAAAACACTTTCCTGGAGATGTTGCAATCACAAAAGAATTCAGTTAAAGTCCAACTCAAGTTGTATTTAATAACTTGTCTTCCACCGTTTTGTATCTCAATGAGGTGGCCAACATTCCATCAGCCCATTTAATTCCTTGTAAACTCATTAAGTGAATGCAAGAGTATTCATGGCTCATCAGAACAGGGAAACATATCAACTTCAATCTGTGGTGCAACACACCACAGAATAAAAAGGGAATTTCCACAGCTCCAACGTGGATACAGATCAACAATTTGGTTAGTAGAACAGCCACTATACAAATGTCAAAATTAATTTTCTGCCACTAGCACGAGCTGAGAGAGATGGAAGAAACCCCCAACCATTTTCCTGGATACTGAAGAAACCAGCATGTGGGTTCTGCAGCTTGCAAGTCACAAGACATTGATGCATTATTTAATGACTCAGGGAATACATCAAGTTATTTTTAAATCATTAGGAGAAATTTGAAAGCCTTTCAAAAGGTGGCAAGATGGTGCAGCAGTTAGTGTTGCTGCCTCAGCTCAAGGTACTCTAGTTCGATCCCAACCCTGGGTGCTGTCTGCTTGGAGTTTGCACATTCTCAGTGACTGTACAGTTTTCCTCTAGGTGTGCCACTCCCTCCCACATCCCAGAGACAAGCTAGTAGGATAACTTGTTATCCAAGTGGGAAAAGAATTAAGGGGAAGTTGAGGGCACACGAGACAGAATAAGTTGCAAAGCCGCTGGAGAATAAGTCCAGGAAGAATGGAACTAAAAGGGTGTGCTTTGACACACGAACTGGCAGATAGTCGAAGCAGGGAACTGCTATTGTTGGCACTTCAATAGGAGGAGAATCAATAGTTGCCCCTGAAACAAGGAGATCTGTTAACCAGCAGCATGGTCGAAGCAAGGCACTCATTTTCAGTGACGGTATGCAAGTGCCGTCATTTGCTCCGGCAAGACTTGCCACTCTTAACCCAACAAAATTTCAAAATACTCGTCGCAAGGACATCAGGTTGCAATAAAAATGCAAAACATTCGATCTCAATGGTTACCACGGCGACCATTCTGCCAAGAGGAGCGTGACGCAGAAGGACTTCTGACTGCCTTGCTCTTCTTTGGGAGTACACAATCTGTCAAGTAGCTTTTGATAAGCTGGACTCTTGTAGAGTCCTCAGAATTTTATGTAGTTAAATGGCAAGAACCATTCACAGAATGAATGTTGGTAATAAGCAAATAGGTTGAGAATCACAAAGGACAAAACAAACACCAAATTTCCTTTGATTTTCCCCACAACTGAAATAATGAGTTGTCCCACGATACTTAAAACAGATAAATATTGGGAGGTTATTGACTGGTCACTGGCTTTGCATTTGAACCTCGTCACCACTGGCTTGACTCCATTCTGTTCCTTCTGACCCATGAGTGATTTGAAGACACTTGCCTTCTTCCTGAAACTATGCTTCTTGCAGAGTGATCAGCAGATCTCTTCATTTCAGGGGAATCCATTGATCCTGCTCCTACTGAAATGCAAACAACAGCAGTTCACTGCACTTGCCTTCTTCCTGAAACTGTCCAAACCTTCTCCCCCCCAGCTGTCAGAATTCTACAAGACTCTGGAAATTTGCCAGCCATGGTTAAACCTGGACAAACAGGTTAATGAAGCTGGCAAACACATTTATATGAAGTTAAAGCATATAAAATGCCAGCTCACTTCCTAGGTGCTCTCAGTATCCTGCCTCTATCAAATGCTGATGTGGGGGGATTCAACATTTTCACTTTTAAACTCTGATCCAACCCCAGCCCTTATTTCAAACTCAGACCGATGGAATGAACAGGTCTCTTGAAGAGCCACATGCTACACGAGGTTCAGCGCATCCCCAAGTCACACAGCCAAACCCACCAACTGGTTGACGACCAATCAAGAAAGCCACGTGATAGCTCACAGGTGCCCACTGACATCCTGTCTCAATTAAAAAGCCTTCAAAATTTCAAATGGGGAGGAGAAGGCAACTTTTTTTTTTGTTATTTCACTGCGAGTGAAACAGCAGGGGCCACGTGCAGAGAGGTCATGAATTGCAAACCACCCACACACATGACGCAAGTACAGAGGTTCTAAGAAAAACCACTCAAATCTGCTTGAGTGACAGCCTCTTCCCGCCAAAGCCAGCGGTACCAATTCACAGCGACTCGACTCAGAAAACAGGAAGCTCGCGCGCGCACACACAGCAGCCATTCCACTGGCACTTCGACATTGCCATGGGAACCTCCAGCTCTAAACTTGGACAGGCTACAAAAGGAGCAGTGTTTGGCAGCGTGAAGCTCACATCATTGCTTTCCATATGCCCATTTAAAAATAAAACTCAAAACCACTGTCAACTCTACAAGAGTGGAAAAGTTATTTTTCTTATTAAAACCAAATAATGTTCACAGAACCAAAAGCTTTTTGTCTTGAAGGCACAAATTTACTTGCCATTGGTTTCTCACATACATAATCAAGAGACAGATATGCTACAAATAGATGTCAAGTTTAGCTGTTCTGAAACAAAGCCAAATTATGCAAGAGACCAGCAAGTAGAGTACTCTCTGAATGGTCAGGATTTAAATATATTCCACAGCTTCAAGTGGGAGCATCACTGATGTGAATCACCTACTAGAATACTGAAGCAATTCAATCAAATATTACTAATGAGACAGGGTAATGAGATACAACAATAGAGACCCTCCTTGATAACCATATAGCTTATGCGTTATACTTGAACTCGTGGCACTTGGATAGTATTTATCTATTAAGTCAACAATAGAGAAACCATTCCACTATTATTTGGTGACATCTGTAAAATGTGAAGGCTAAAAGGATAATAGAATCAGAGTCATTCATAGGGTCACGTAGCACAAAAACAGGTGCATCAACCCACCAAGTCCGCACCGACCATCCAGAACCCATTGACACGAACCCTCTTATTCTCCCCCATATTCCCATCAATTTCCCTCCATTCTGCCACTCACCCACACATTAATCAAGCACTGTAAACACGCACGTCTTTGCCACGTGTAGAAACTAGAGCACTCGGAAAACCTTGAGTAGAATGCGCTAAACTCCACACAGAGGACCAGAGTTCAGGAGCTGTGGGGCCACAGCTTGACCAGCTGTGACACCCTGCTGCCCGTAACTGCAGGTTGGAAACTTGAAACAAATACAGAAGAGATGCTCCCCAGTCAAGAAATTTCGACACAAGACTCCAATTAGCTGAGCGCAGTCGCGGCTATTTTATTTCTGTATTTCCCTTCACCTGATTCTCTTTTCTCAAAATAGGAATGTGTAATGGAAAAATCAAAACAAAACTGGGTTGCAATGCACAGAGAGTTGGTAGTTTTTGCAGATCTTGTTTGGCAACACCCTAAGGCAAGAATACATTAAACTATTTTCACTAAGTAGTGAAAGGTAACAATATCAGCTCAGCCTCAAGATGTCCCAAAATGCTTTCCAGCCAATGATATAACTTCTGACCGAAAAGCACAATGTACAACTACATCCTAGAAAACAGGATCAGGCCCACGAGATTAGGTTAGAAATTTAGCTGGCCATTTTGGTCAACTTTGTTTTTATTAAAACTTTAAAGAAAATCAGGCTGATTTGAAGGCTAAGCTTCTTGACAAAATGCATACCAATTCAGTTAAGTGAATGGAAGAATCTTAAGTATTGACACCCAGCCACTGCACAATAGGACTGCTGTCCAATGAGGTGATAGGAATCCTCCTTTGTAATTTACAAATAATTTTTGACAAGTACCAAAAATACAAGCCACAATTCTTAAGCCACACATTACCCACATCTCACCTTGAACGTGCCAAAATGAAGCAAATCTCCTTTCATTATGGTGGAGTAGGTATGGAGTGGCAAAACACAAGATGGACCACTTGTCTAGCTCTCAGACATGTCAGTAGAACTGTAGATCTTCTGTGCCTTTGCCCTGTCCCATATATACACACATATATAAAAATGATGGATCAATACAGATTAGAGATTTAGAATACAAGATCAAGAGATGTACAAAATTCCAAGGAGGAATGACAGGATACATACCAAGGTTGCTGCTCCAGCTGTTCAAATCAGCATTGGAGGCATTAGGGGGTCACTCACGGAAAATAGAGGGGAAACTACTTTACCAGAAGCAATCTGCAAATCTCAACCCGAGAGTGCTGTTGTTATTCAGTCAAACAAGTTAAAAGGTAGAGTTCCAGAGAATTGGGGACATGAAACACAACTGGAGGATGGTAGGGAGGTGAGTGGGAGGAACCAGATGAGCCAGGGTCTTCTCAAATGGTGGAGACATCGAGGGGCTGTGGTTAATTGCCACTTTTTTCTTGCACCGTATTTCCTTCCAAAGTCTTTGGCCGTGATCCATCACAACACACTGATTTGTTTCAGCCACACATTCCCAACCAACTCTGAACACTGGGCTGGTCTACCTTTCATCCACCACCAGTAAGCACTCCTCCCCTGCAAATGCCTCCCTAATTGTCCAGTTCGATAGCACGCTTCCCCTACTTGCTCAACCTTCCTTAAAATCCCGTTCACCTTTGGATCCCCAAATAGTTCCCCATGCCAAAAACATTCCTACAGAGCGCAACAGCAAAACAAATATTTTGTTTCACTGCCAAAGCAACAGGAAACGATCGACTGCTCCTCCTGTGCACAAAACCACCTGCAGCTTGCATCCAAAGAGTCTGATCCACACTCAAATAGTACTGGGAAGCGTACTTGAGAACTCCAAGGTATAGGACTGTGGACCCAGTGCTGGAAGGTGCAAGAAACAGCAAAATAATTCCATAGCTCTCAACCATCTTTCTATAAATACGCTGCCTATTACACAAACAAGAGCACACAATTAATACATGTGAAAATACTGAAAAGAGTAGCACTACCAATTGTGCCGGTTTGAGCCAGGTCTTTCAAAAGAACTATAGATGACCGGTGTTTTTATTGCATCCTATGTTGTTGACAAGATGGTGCTCAAACACACGTCAGCAGTCAGCGAAGGTTACTCACAGGATTTCCATATCAAGTGCAAGCTCGTCTGAGTGCGAAACCCATCCAGCCATGAACTCCCTTTCTGCCACCGTATGACTATTCTAATGCCTCGTGCCCATCGTTCCTGTGGACTTTCCGAGCAACATGACCACTTTTGCACCAACGGGTAGCGGGATGTGGAAGAAGTTGGATGAAAGTCTGCCAAATTTGAAAATGTTGCCCTGGGAGTGGTGGACAATGGGTTCACCCAACCAGCTTTATTGGACTTCAACCTCAATTACAGAAATGAAACACCACACTACCCTTTTCCAGTGTCCCGCTTTTCAAACTTGGTTTTATACCTATGTAATGGACACATGCTGGTATCAGCAAAGGAAATGTTTCTTTGAATACATACTCACATATGAATAGTTCTTGGGTTACAAGTTAACAATTTGAAATTGAAGTCTTTTTCTCAGAGCCCCCTTCACCTACCCACCACAGGTGACCACTTAAAAGTTTTCACTATTTTCTGCACACCACCAAACCACAAATCGCTCTATTTTATTCAAAACCACATTGCTGCACTGCTTTAAAACTATCAGCATCTGTCAACTACATCAGTTGACCTATATCTGTCAATTCATTGAAATTAAATTAAGAAAAAAAGTTACACAACAACAACATTCCAATAGATATAGGTGAAGGGGATGAGTTTTGAGAAATATACCACAGATCCAATAGAAATGTTAAGAAATCCCATAGTTATGGTCAGGTGCATTGCCAACACTAAAAACTAGAGAGAATGGTACCAGAATCAATTTACTACCAGCTCATTAGCCCACTCCTACCATGTTACAATTGCCCATTTCCTCAATATATCAACATCATTCACAAGTCACTCAAATGTGCACTGCACATTGCTTGTGATCTTCCAATCACTTGCCTGTCTTGCATCGTTTTTTGGGAACCAATCATTCCCATTCTAAAAACAGGCTCCGTGCACATTCCACTGGGCTCAAGTACCTTTGCTGCTTTTACCAGAGAGAAAGTAAAATTTCCTGACTACAGGATGTGGGCAAGCGCAGCGCACAGGCACAAAATACTTCAGCATACCCAGAACAGTTCATCACTGGGACCATATCACGAACAAGCCCTTGAGGGAAAGAACAGTAAAAAGTCTTGCCCAAACTGGATTGCAGGGAGGAAAGATATTCTTGCTCCACCCTTCAACATAAAAGGCAAAATACCATTACCACATTGTAGCGCGAGGATGTTTATTTTGGCAACTGTTACCTAGTTGTTATAGTAACCTTATACATTCTTGAAACAGAAATATGTGGCACACAATTTCTGTCTTATCTACAGCAGCTTACTGCTTGCTAAAATACAAGTGATCCCACAGTTGTGGAGCATGCTGATGGCTACCATTGGCACAATAATGGATCGCAAAGGAATACCCTATTTCCTCCCCAGTACTGAGCTTAGGCATTTAGTGCAGTCAAGTTGACTGTTCCATCCTGCTCACAGTGTGATTTGCTAAGTCCCTGCATATTGGAGTAGGCCTGGTAACCAATACTATGAAGTGGATAACATCAGTGTAATTACTTCACAGGCCATGCAAGGTGAAGATGGACCTTTCCCCTCACATTAACTACCACCAAATACTGCACTCAGCTTTCACTGACAAGCTGCCAATCCAAACCCATCGACATGCAGCTGCAGTCTCGTGGTCACCAGAACCTTAACGTGAAATGCAACTCAGAATCGCTGTGCAGTTGAACATTGTGCCTCTTCACATCTATGACCCAGCGATTGTACTGTCAGTAATTCATACCAACAAATACTTAGACTCCTCCTCACCAGGCATGGTTTCAAGGAACTCCTGCTGGTCTCAATACCCTACCACGTCAAATCTAAAAGTGATAAGAAATGGAATAAAGCCTGGTCTGGAGATACTATCTGACACAAGGGACTGTTAAAACCCAACAAGGCCCAAAGTCAAGTTTATTGTCAAATGCACAAGTACATGTATATGCATGTGCAGTGAAAAACTTAATTGAAGCAGCATCACAAGCACATCACATCAGATATGCAATGTTCACAGGAAAAACAAATTAAACATACATTTACAAAATTATACAAGGACTCAGTTACAACAAAAAAAAGTTCATTGTAGTGCAAAGTGGTCATAGTGTTGCTATACTGACATAGTGATTAGGGTTGTGCAGGTTGGTTCAAGAACTGAATGGTTCAAGGGAAGTAGCTGTAAATAAACCTGGTGGTGAGAGACTTCAGGATTCTGTACCTCCTGCCCAATGGTAGCTGCGAAAGGTGGCATGGCCTAAATGGTGAGGATCTTTGGGATTAATCAGTCTCAAACAGGAAATGGGTGCTGTGGCCACTAATGCATCAATATCAAATCAGACCTCACCCTCTCAACGTCACCATCCAGATCAAAGGGGACTACATCATCACATCCTGCCCTCAATACAAATTCACCACCTATATCTGAGATTATTTCCCTCTTCAATGTTCCAGTCAGCTGTGCATAGAACTGTTGCTCACAGAAATTGTATTTCAGACATAAAATTTGTATAAAATCAGAGACAAATTATTCCCAATCATTCATTAGTTTACATTCTGATGATGAAAGCTGCGTCTCTAAAAGAAAAACGACACAAACAGCTACTGACTGAATCTAGTTACTCACCTGACAATAGAATCTCGCTGCTACAGTGAAGCCTTCCTCCGTTAGGCTTTTGCTGCCTTCACTTTCCATCATCTCCCAGTTAAGTAATGAGAGAAAACGTGCCATGATCTATAATGAAGCAAAAAATGGAAAAGATGCCATGAAGTGCATATAATATGTGCTCTACATACCGACAAGGACACCCTAATCGAGGAACTTTGCCAACATGTACTCCACTCAGGAACAAATTACATCAGGCAATGTTGATATCAAGAGGCGAAATGTTTTAAACAAACGGGTGAAATCAGAAGTCTCGCAGGGTTTGCAAACACAAAAATCATTGACTATTTTAAGTCTGTGCCAATATCTATGCAAAGTAGCTTACCGCAGTTGTATAATTCTCCCATTTAAAAAAAGATGCAATTTTCATAAAATAAGAGCTGTCAATCTTGCTGAACTTCGCAGAACAGGAGTAGTTTGGCTATTTTGTCTGTCCGGAGAGTGACTACTTCTGAGCCAAATGCAGCTCAGAGGCCTACAGCTAAATAGGCTGCAGCCTCCACAGAGTGGGTGGCTGATGAATTTGCATATGAATTATTTTTCCCACCCACTCAGATTAAAGTACATATTCCGACCTTTTCTTCGCAAAGGAAGTCGAATTACAGTAATAAAACCAGCACATCAATCCAAGCTACTGTAATTCCAATAAAAGTATCTATGTACATTTGCTTTCTACAACACCTTGCTGTAATTAATAGCTTGCAAAAACAAGACTGCAACACTTTACTGAAGGTTGGCTTCTGATGCATACAATCTTATTCACAAATTCTAAGCACTTGTTTGGGCTCAAGACAATTTCACAGAATCATTCCATGTTTAAAATGTAGGGGAAGGCCATTTGCCCTTCAGCCTGTGTCTTCAGAGCATCATTCCCATTCCATTACAGACGAATGTCTATCCAACTTCATTAAGACATTGACCAATTTAAGTCTCCAGCTCCCACCATCTCCAGAACCTACGTGCATCATGCAAACAAGAATTGCCTCTCATTCCTTTTGGATCTCAGGTCGAAAATGTTAAACTTGAGTTCTTGGTCTTTTAAGCACCTGCTAATAGAAACAGCTTCCCTCTATTTATCCTAGCTAAACGTTTCATCATTTTGTAGACCTATGTGCCTGCTGAGGTACGCACCAAAGCTTAGGGCAGGCACCAGTCTAAGGTGTTACTGCCACTGGACACGAAGGGTTGGATCAGGCACAACAGCCTCTCAAAAACACTTCGAGGGTGTATTGTTTAAACAGGAGACAAGTGATATGGATGCATTGTGAACAGAACGTATTGATTTAGACAACAGACAATAGGAGCAGAAGTAGACCATTCGGCCCTTCGAGTCTGCGCCACCATTTTGAGATCATGGCTGATCCTCAACAATCAATATCCTGTTCCTGCCTTGTCCCCATATCCCTTGATTCCCCTATCTATAAGAAACCTATCAAGCTCCTTCTCGAAAGTGCCCAGAGAATTGGCCTCCACTGCCCTCTGAGGCAGTGCATTCACAAATTCACAACCCTCTGGGAGAAGAAGTTTTTCCTCCACCTCTGTCCTATATGGCCTAGCCCTTATTTCTTAAATCATGCCCCCTGGTCCTGGACTTCCCCAACATCTGGAACATATTTCCTGTCTCTATCTTGTCCAATCCCTTAATAATCCTGTATGTTTCAATCAGATCCCCTCTCAATCTTCTCAATTCCAGCCTCTCCAATCTCTCAGCATAAGACAGTCCCGACATCCACGGAATTAACCTCGTAAACCTACGCTGCACGCCCTCTATAGCCAGGATATCCTTCCTTAACCCTGGAGACCAAAACTGTACACAATACTCCAGGAGTGGTCTCACCAGGGCCCTGTACAAATGCAAAAGAATCTCTTTGCTTTTGTACTCAATTCCCCTTGAAATACAGGCCAACATTCCATTAGCCTTCATCACTGCCTGCTGCACTGCTCATTCACCTTTCAGTGACTTGATGAACAAGGACTCCTAGATCCCTTTGTATTTCCCCCCTTACCTAACTCCACACCATTCAGATAATAATCCGCCTTCCTGTTCCTGCTCCCAAAGTGGATAACCTCACACTTATCCACATTAAACTTCATCTGCCAAGTATCTGCCCACTTACCCAACCTATCCAAATCACCTTGAATTCTCCTAACTCCTCTACACGTCACGCTGCCACCCAACTTTGTATCATCAGCAAACTTGCTAATGTTATTCACAATGCCTTCACCTAAATCATCGACATAGATCGTAAACAGCTGCGGTCCCAGCACCGAGCCCTGTGGCACCCCACTAGTCACGGCCTGCCATTCTGAGAAACATCCATTCACCCCTACCCTTTGTTTCCTATCCGCCAACCAGTTTTCTATCCATGTTAATACCTGCCCCCAATTCATGAGCCCTAATTTTACCCACCGATCTCCTGTGCAGCACTTCATCAAATGCCTTCTGAAAGTCGAGGTATACAACATCCACTGAATCTCCCTCGTCTATTTTCCTGGTTACATCCTCAAAAAACTCCAGTAGATTAGTCAAGCATGATTTGCCCTCGGTAAATCCATGTTGACTCGACCCAATCCTATCATTGCTATCCAAATATGCTGCTATTTCATCCTTAATAATGGACTCTAGCATCTTCCCCACCACAGATGTTAGGCTAACTGGACGATAGTTCCGTTTTCTCCCTCCCTCCTTTCTTAAAAAGTGGGATAACATTAGCCATTCTCCAATCCTCAGGAACTGACCCTGAATCTAAGGAACATCGGAAAATGATCACCAATGCATCCACAATTTCTAGAGCCACCTTCTTTAGTACCCTGGGATGCAGACCATCTGGACCTGGGGATTTGTCAGTCTTCAGCCCCATTTAGTCTACCCATCACCATTTCTTTCCTAATGTCAATCCACTTCAGTTCCTGTGTCACCCTCTGCCCTTTGTCCATCCTTACCTCTGGGAGATTTCTTACATCTTCCCCTGTGAAGACAGATCCAAAGTACTTATTCAATTCGACTGCCATCTCCCTGTTTCCCGTAATAATTTCACCCGATTCGGTCTTCAAGGGCCCAACATTGTTCCTAACTAACTTCTTCCCCTTCACATAGCTAAAAAAGCTTTTGCTATCCTCCTTAATATTCCTGGCTAGCTTGCCTTCGTACCTCATTTCTTCTTCCCGAATTACCTTTTTAGTTAAATTCTGCTGCACCTTAAAAATCTCCCCAATCTTCTATCTTCCCACTCAGCTTGGCTCTGCCATACTTTTTCCTTTTTAACACAATGCTATCTCTGACTTCCTTTGTCAGCCACGGTGGCCCCTTTCCCCTCTTTGAGTCTTTCCTTCTCTGGGGAATAAACTGATCCTGCACCTTGTGCATTATTCCCAAGAATACCTGCCATTGCTGTTCCACTGACAATTCCGCTAGGATGCCCGCCCAGTCAACTTTAGCCAGCTCCTCCCTCATGGCTGCATAGTCTCCTTTGTTCAACTGCAAAATTGACCCTTCTGATTTGCCCTTTTCCCTCTCCAATTGCAGATAAAAACTTATCATGTTATGGTCACTACCTCCCAATGGCTCCTTTACTTCGAGTTCTCTTATCAAATCCTGCTCATTACACAGCACTAAATCCAGAATAGCCTTCTCCCTGGTCGGCTCTCGTACCAGCTGCTCCAAGAATGCATCCCGGAGGCACTCTATAAACTCCCCTTCCTGGGGTCCAGTACCAGCCTGACTTTCCCAGTCCACTTGCATATTGAAATCCCCCATAACTACTGTGACATTACCCTTGCCACATGCCAACATTAACTCACTATTCAGCTTGCACCCAATATCCATGCCACTGTTCGGAGGCCTGTAGATAACACCCATTAGGGTCTTTTTTGCCCTTACAGTTCCTCAGTTCTATCCACACTGACTCTACTTCTCCTGATTCAACCTTGCAAGGGACTGAATCTCATCCTCACCAACAGGGCCACCCCACCCCCTCTGCCCACCTTCCTGTCCTTACGATAGCATGTATACCCTTGAAAATTCATTTCCCAGGTCTGATCTCCCTGCAGCCATGTCTCCGTTATCCCAACAACATCATACTTACCCATTCGTATCTGAGCTTCAAGCTCGCCTACCTTATTCCTGACACTCCGTGCATTCAGATATAGGATTTTTAACCCAGTTCTCTTCTCTCCGTTCGTATTAATGTTCTGAAATTGTGTAGTTCCTATCTGTCCTCTACCCTCCATCTCGCTATCCTCTCTCTCATTCTGGATCCCCTCCCCCTGCAAATTTAGTTTAACCCCCCCCCACCCGCAGCATTAGCAAACCTTCCTGCAAGAATGTCAGTACCCCTCCAGTTCAGGTGTAAACCGTCCCGTTGGAACAGATCCCATCTTCCCTGGAACAAATCCCAATTATCCATAAACCTGAAGCCCTCCCTCTCGCACCATCCCCTCAGCCACGTATTAATCTGCCTAATCTTCCTATTCCTCTCCTCACTCGCATGTGGCACAGGTAGCAATCCTGAGATTGTTACCCTGGATGTCCTGCCCCTCAACTTAGCACCTAACTCCCTGAAACTCCTTACGCAGGACCTCCTCTCTTTTCCTGCCCACGTCGTTAGTCCCTACATGGATCACAACATCTGGGTTCACGCCCTCCCTCCTGAGAATAACCTGAACCCGATCTGAGATATCCCGGACCCTGGCACCAGGGAGGCAACAGACCATCAGGAATTCCCGATCATCCCCACAGAATATCCCATCTATCCCCGACTATAGAATCCCCTATCACTACCGCTCTCCTCTCTTCCTTCTTGCCCTGAGTTGAGGGTCCACTCTCGGTGCCAGAGACCAGACCTCCGCAACTAGTTCCTGGTTGGTCATCCCCACCAACAGTATCCAAAGCGGTATACCTATTATTGATGGAGACAGCCACAGGGGTGCTCTGCTCTCTCTGCCTGCTCCCCTTCCCTCTCCTGACAGTCACCCAGTTAACTCTCCTCCTGTCTTATCGGTGTGTCTATCTCCCGATAACTCTTATCTATCTCTGCCTCCGCCTCTCGAATGATCCGTAGTTCGTCCAGCTGCTGCTCCAATTCCCTAACTCGGTCTGCTAGGAGCCGCAGCTGGATGCATCTTTTGCAGGTGTGGTCATCAGGGACAACCGTGCTGACCCTGACATCCCACGTACCGCATACTGAGCACGTCACTGCTCTGTCTCCCCCATATCCTGCTCCCAGATTAGTTACAACAAATCAAGATAAAAAGTACCCACCAGACCTTACCTTATATCTCAGCAGCACGTACTCAGGCTTACCGATTTGATGGCGCAATGAATGTGTTCTATTGTTTCTTACATTAATGATTAAAGTTATTTTATATCAAGAATCTTGTACTCCTCTCCTCATACACTTCTGCTTTACCGCTTCTGAAAGGACATTCATGGCCAGCAGGATACACAGTGACCAGGGTTTGAATATGCAGGGTACGGAAGGACACGGATCATGTGCAGGCAGAAGGGATTAGTTTAATTGGGCATCATCCATGGCACAGGCATGGTGGGCTGAAGGGCCTGTTACTGTGCTGTTCTATGTTTGCAAATCAAGCAAAAGAGAAGGCAGTTGCTTTTAAATGCATCTTCTGCAACTTCAGGTTGTCTCAATGTTCTTCACAGCCAAAGTACTTATTGAAGTGCAATCACCATTGCATGTATAAATGCCAGATAATCTGTTTTGAGTAATGCCAATTAAGGGATAAATACTGGCCAGGACAGGAGGCAGCACCATCCATTCTTCAAAATAGTGCCATGGGACTTTTTAAAATCTCCAGAGACTTCAATTTAATAGCTCATCCAAAATGCACATCAACACAGTTGTTTACCAAGTAATTTAACATGGAGACATGCAAGCACAAACTAAGTGAGCGCTGTCAAACAAAGCCATCCAACTTCACAAACCAACTTCAAGTCCAAACAATAGTGAAGGAATCTTTAGATTGAATGGTTAAACCATAAACTGACTCGATAGAATACAAGTTGCCAAAAGTTGCCCAAATAAACTATCGCACCAAGGCTACAAAGGAGACTGGTAGAAGAAAAATGAAAATTGATCACACTACAGCACTCGTGGATAACAAGCTAACAACGGATGAGTGAAACAAGGAACGAGTCTTCATAACCTTTGCCTTGAGATACACGAAGAACCAAAATCAGATGCCCTTTTGAAATAAGAGGCCATTCAGCCCCATCAAATCCATACCAACTGTTACCATTCCTCCACTAATTCCCACTATAAACTACTCTCCCACGAATTCTACCACACATCCAATTGGCCAATTAACCTACTATCCCACTTCTTGGTAATGTTGAAACAAACCAGAGGAGCTGGAGGAAACCCACCTAGTTATGAAGAGAGCAGGCAAACTCCACGCAGAGCGCCCTAAGTTAGGTTTGAACTGGGTCACTGGAGCTGTCAGGCAGCATCTCTACTGGCAGTGTCACTGTGCTGCAATGACCTTGCTACATTGTAGAGTCCTAATGGTCCTATTTCCACACAACCATGAACTCTGTTCATGCGCTATTGTGCAACTGATTGGCAATTATATGCACTTCTACCAGGTCAAATAATTTTGATGCATTTAATCTCGCAAACAAATCAAGGTACTTTGGAGATGCAGAGAAAATGGTCAGTGTGTCTGTTGATAAGAAGGCTGCTTCTCCAATCCTTCCCACTTACTGCAGATTCGTCAATATAAAGGCCATTTTTTGTCAAATCCAAAAGCAGAGGAGTGAAGGGTGCCAACTTCACTACAAATTGGTTCAGATACCCTGTTAAATCTATTCAGTACATATCATGTCAGTAGGACCATTCAGTACCAAGTGACAAATTTTGAAAATGTGTAATGAAGCATTTTGAACAGAATTTCAGAGAAAAGAAATCAGCCAATTTCACTTCTATTGCAACCTTCACCCTCAGAAGTCACTTAGAGTCCTGGAAGGGAAATAGTGAACGGGGATCCATATTTTCCCCCGATTCTTTGCCCTGGCACTCGGCATGTGAACACATTCAGAATGCCAGTACCTTCATGAGAAAGTGAAAGTCACGCAACGAACTGCACAAGAAATGAAACCCAAGAGAATAGTTCCTTTTCAGACAAGTAGAACAGTCAATTAACCACCATAATGCCAAATACAGCTGCCTGAAACAACTATCCATATCTAGGGTCATTCGTGTAGAATTAGTCCTGGGGTGGGAAATGCCCCTCATTGCATACTGACAACTTAATCCCTGCAACCCCAAACCAGAAGGGTGCATGTGGTACAAGGAGTACCTTCAACAGGACTCTACTGGCTTGAGCAACTCAACTTTGCCTTCAAGGATGATTAAGGATGGGCAATAAATGTTAACCTTGCCAGTAAAGCCAGAATAAATAGAGGCAATGAAGTGCACTGTAACTTCAAAGGTTGAAGTATCTCAGTGTTGTCAACACAAGAGCAAATCCTCGTGGAAGAAGGGTACCATCACTCAGGGACAGGACTGACACTATCTAGCTTATAAAAAACATGCTGCAAAAGGAGATCGTGGCTCCATCTAGACAAGTGATTTGAGCTTGAACACTGCAGGATTTTGGCTAGTTGATCAACAGTCCCCTCGGGCACCCATCCGAATCCCTCAACCTCAGCTGTGCCAAGCTCCGCTAAATGTTACAACTTGATTAAACTGGCATGCGTTATCAAATGTGGACTACCAACAGGCAAACAAAAATAGAGAGACTTAAGCCTGTTTGAGTGTACAAAGTCGACCATGGATGTCAAGCTACTCCACTGACTGAAATAAATCTCAGTCATTCCTCAGCTGACAGCACAGCGAAAGATTTTTGAAAAATGACTAAACACAAGATCTTCGAATCTCAAAGCTCACAAACACAGCAGCACTGCCAATACTGCATCCAAGACAACACCACTACTACATTGTTCAGCTTTCAATTCCTTAACTAGGCATCTTATCATAGTGAATAAAATTCCAGAGTAATGATTACAAACATTTGAAGCTTCAGTCATCTTGCAAAGATCTAGGTTATTACAATTTCATTCACGCAAGGAAATGGCTTCGTCATTTGTCACTTCCTGTGCAGATCCATTTCATTCCCAGCAACGGGACAAAATTCCAATCAGTTGATAAGTTGAATAGCCCAATGAATCAGTAATTAGTGCTGGTTCTTCTGACAACTCCAAGTAAATTGGGTGGCAGATAGCAGAACAACTGCCTCAACACCAAAGCTCCAAGATCAATCCTGACCTTGGGTGCTGTTTGTGTGGAGTTTGCACCTTCTCCCCACGATCACGTGGGTTTCTTCCAGGTGCTCCAGTTTCCTCCAACATCCACAAGACACATGGGCTGGTAGGTGAACTGGCCACTGTAAATTGCCTCTAGTGTGTTGGTGAGTGCTGGAATCTGGGAAGGTGGGGGGGGTGAAAAAAGGAGGGAGGAATTGAGGATGTGGTGAGAATAATTGAGATTAGTTTAGGATTAGTGTTTTAAAACACCAAGGGTGATTGATGTACAGATTTGGTGGGCTGTTTCTAAACAGTACATCCATGACTAAATGGGGTAAGAATGTGTGCAAAAGTGTACAACTAGAACATAACATGCAGCCTTGAGTGTTTGAACAAGTCAGTTGTGGCTTATTCGAGAAACCATAAAATGTGACACAGGAAGAGGCCATTCAGCCCATCATGCTTGTGTCAGCAGACAGCATCCGCTTCATAACCCAGCAGGTCACAGCTCCAAGTTCACATCCAAATCCTGTTTAAACATGCTGGGGGTTTCAGACTCCTATCACTTTCTGGGTGAAAAATTCCTTCAACTCCTACCAAATACTTGAAATCCCTGCCTTTTTGGATGGATAGTGTAGATGATTGCCAAAGGATACAGTACTCTAGGTCAGTTGCAGTTATGGGTGGAGAAATGGCAGATGGAGTTCAATCCAGCCAAGTGTGAGGCGTTGCACTTTGGGAGATCAAATGTAAAGGGACCAAAACACAGTTGATGGCAGGACCCTTAACAGTGTTGCTATGCCGAGGGATCTTTGTGTCCAAGTCCACAGCTCCCTGAAAGTGGCTGCCACAGCTTGATAGGGTGGTAAAGGCAATGTATGGCATGCTTGCATTATTAGTCGACGCTGAGTTCAGGCGTCAAGAAGTTACGTTGCAGCTTTCTAAAACCCTGGTTAGGCCCCATCTAGACTATCACATTCAATTCTGGTCACCCGTTATGGGATAGATGTGGAGGCTTTGGAGGGGGTGCAGAAGAGGTTCACTTGGATGCTGCCTGGATTAGAGAGCATGTGCTTTAAGCAGAAAGTTGGACACACTTGGGTTGTTTTCTCTAAAGCAGCAGAAGCTGACAGAAGTTTATACAATGAGGGGAATAGAGCAGATAGCTGCCATCATTTCCCCCTCACCCCACAGTCAATATTTCTAATACTGGAGGGCGTGCATTTAAGGTGAGGGGAGAAAAGTTCAAAAGGAGATGTGTGAGGCAAGTGTTTTTTTTTGAAATAGGAATGGTGGGTGCCTCGAATGCTCTGCCAGGAGTGGTGGTGGGGGCAAATACGATAAAGGCATTTAAGAGACTTAGATAGGCACATGAATGTGCAGAAAACGGAGGGATATGGATATTGTCTAGGCAGAAGCGATTCATTTAGTTAGGTGTTTAATTACAAGGTTAATTAGTTCAGCACAACATCATGGGCTGAAGGGCTGTTGCTGTACTGTTCGATGTTCTAACCCATCGTTGTCTTTCCACAGACAAATGAACAATTCGTTACAAGATTCCTCGTGTTGCTCTTTGGAGCTTCTGAAAAATCTTTCTAACCCATCCTGCTGTTGAATGTTGTCCAACTCATTGACTGATGGCTTAACTTTATGCAATCATCAGCTCCTTAAAAAAGGTAATGATGGACATACAGCTCACTGTTTTAACTTGCTGACAGCCTAGGCATTACATTCTTTATAGGGTGATGAAAAGAAAATCCCTTCGATCCCCAAAACACTGTCATGGAGTCATAGCCTTTGGCCCAACTTGTCCATGCCAACCAAGTTACCTACTCAAGCTCATCCCATTTGTCTGAATTTGGCCCATAACCCTCTACACGTTTCCAAAATATGCACCTTTCTAAATATCTTTTAAATATCGTAATTGTACATGCCTCTACAACTTCCTCTGGCCACCAACTTGTGTGGGAAAAACTTGCCTCAGGTGCCCTTCAAGTCTTTCCCTTCTCACTTTAAACTGATGCAGTCTAGTTTAACACTTCCCTATCCTGGGAAAAGCAATGATCATTCACCATATCTATTCCCCCCCAAATGATTTTTATACCCCTCTAAAGGTCACCCTTAAGCCTCCTGTGTGCCAGGGAAACAGCCCCAGCCTATCCAGTCTCTCCTTATAACTAAAGCCCTCCAGTGCAAGTAATATCCTTGTCAATCTTCTCTGCACTGTTTCCAGTTTAATGACATCCTTCCTATATCTCAGTGACTGTAACTGCACACGAAACTGCAAGTCTGGTCTCACCAACATCTTGTACAGTTATAAGATGTCCAAACGCTTGCCCCTGGATTATTCCAAACCTCAGCTGCAAGATAACTGGTCAAGCATTGAGATCGGCCCATGGAGTTTGACAGAGCTTAGCATCTTACAGATTCCAGAGTGAGCATCAGATAAAATAAGCTCTCTTTAGTCATATGTACACTGAAACTGACAGTGAAATGCACCTTTTGCGTAGAGTGCTCTGGGGGCAGCCCACAAGTGTCGCCACGCTTCTGGTGCCAACACAGCATGCCCACAACTTCATAACCCATACTTCTTTGGAATGTGGGAGGAAACCGGAGCACCCGGAGGAAACCCACTCAGACACACTGAGAACGTACAAATGTCATCAGGAAAGATTTTAATCTCAAAATTTCAAAAAACATGGCCTGACTACAAATTTTCAGAATTCCATGGGGTTGAGACAAATGACTCAAATACCAAAACATCAACTCTACTCAAAAGATGTCAGAAGAACTCACATCAGGCAGCATCTGTGAAGGGACATGGATAGTCAACGTTTTGGGTCAAGACCCTTCATCTGGACTGAGGCTCAGCGGGTCAGACAGCATCTGTGAAGGGAAATGAACAGTCGATGAAAGTTCTCCAACCAGAGTTCCTCCAGCATCATTTGTTGCTCCAGATTCCAACTACACTTGTTTTAAAGTGATTTTCCAGAGGGGTGGGGTGGGAAGGGAGGAGTGGTACTATTGGTATGAAGTGGAAAATTGGGATTCCTTAATTGGGTAACTCCTCTGTAGCACTGGTGGGTTTCTTTGGTGTACTTGCAGCTGTCATTCAGCTTAGGATGGAAGAAGTGAACATCCTTTACCACAGGGAGCCATTCTCAACCTGAACAGCAGTATCAAAGACGTAGATGGTATCTGGTTCTAGAAGGCACATCTACGATCATTACCACACTTTAAACAGAAATAAATCCATGCAAATTCATTTTCTCTGTATAAAAATAAAGTGATATAGAGAGATTCAAAATTTTTTTTAGTCCTCTTCTCTATGAAACTCCTAACTATGAATTCTTTCATCTCAAGTATTAACCTCTAACGATAAGCTATATAATCCTGTCTCAACAGGAAGCCAAAATTATAATGCAGGATCATTATCAAACAAAACTCTGCACATCTCTTTGCAGCTGGGTGTGGTCGAGTTTGAAGGAATGTTTTAACTAAGTAGTGAAGGTCAGAGGCTGAGAGATCAAGGAAAAGAATATCAAATCCAAATGCCTATGTGGTTGACAATGCGATTGTGGGACCAAGAGTGAAACAGATCTCCCTGCTTCAGGGATGATGGGTAAACATGACGACAGTCACCTTGGTTCACACTGACACACAGGGAATGGAAACATTTCAACTGTGGCGGATGATGAATTTTGAGGGTGTGATGGAAAAGATTTAGAATGATTAAAACCTGGTGGCGAATATTAAATGGCAAAGTATGCTGCTGTAGCCAAATAAATACACATAATGGACATCTTTGATGAACATATAATGGTTCCATTGTAAGCTAACTGAAGAACAGAACATTACAGCATAGTACAGGCCCTTTGGCCCACAATGTTGTGCCAACATTTTACCCTGCTCTAATATCTATCTAACCCTTCCCTCCCACATAGACACATGAATGATAGAAAAATAGGGAGCTAAGTGTCTCTTAAACGTCCCTAATGTATCTGCCCCCACAACCTCTGCCGGCAGTGCGTTCCACACACCCACCACTGTCAAAAACTTACCCCTGACATCCCCCTTATACCTTCCACCAATCACCTTAAAATTATGTCTCTGACTGTCCACTTGATCTATGCCTCTTATTATGTACACCTCTATCAAGTCACCTCTCATCCTCCTTCTCCACAAAGAGAAAAGCCCTAGCTCACTAATCGTATCCTCATAAGACATGCTCTCCAATGCAGGCAGCATCCTGGTAAATCTCCTCTGCACCGTCTCTAAAGCTTCCACATCCTTCCTATAACGAGGCGACCAGAACTGAACACAATACTCCAAGTGTGGTCTAAACAGAGTTCTATAGAGCTGCAACATCACCTCGCAGCTCCTGAACTCAACCCCATGACTAATGAAGGCCAACCATACGCTTTCTTAACAACCCTATCGACCTGCATGGCAACCTTGAGGGATCTATGGACCACAGAATTATTTTGGCAGATTTCTGAAGAATACAAGGGGGAGGATCTCTAATTTTCACTTTGTGTCAAGAGACACCATATGAAATTACATAAAGGACAAATAAATGGATAACTGAGAGAACACGGATACACATCTACTGGAAAAGTTAATATTGAGATTACCAGTAACTTGAGTAGGTTTATTTGTATCTCCCAAATACACAAGAGCCATCAGCAGATACTACTGGAGAAACATCAGACAAAGTGTTGAACAGGTAAGATTTACTATCAAACCAACATAATGTTATACTGCATAAAGATTGAGGGCTTCAGTAAGATACTAAAGGCTGGCTCCTGAATTATTAGTAACCTTCAAGTGCCATTTCTCTATTGAAATATTTCTTTTGCAAAATCGTTATGCCGAGGACACTATCATTACAGTTACCAGGTGACAGTTAACAGACACTTGAACCAACTTCGCTTGAAGAAACTCACCACATCTGCCTTGAATACTTCCAAACTGCTTAGAAGCTGCTGTTTGAGTGCCCTATTTGGATGGGGAAGAGGTGAAGGAACAGTTCTCTGAACAGCTCTTCAAATACATTTTTAAAATAGTCCAGAATCTGGAGAGTGTGTTTATAGAATGGAGACATTGTAGTACAAGTACATAGTTCCTTCAAAGTGGTGACAGGTAGAGGGAGATGAAAGTGGCCTTGGGCACGCTTGCCTTCATCAGTCAAGACAGAGTATGTCATGTTAGAGCTGTACAAGACCACACCTAGAATATTGTGTGCAGTACTGGTCACCATACTATAGGAAAGGTATGAAGAAGCTCAAGAGGGTGCAGAAAAGCTTCACTAAGATGTTACTGAGACTGAAAGGCTTGACTTGAGACTGGATACACCTGGACCATTTTCCCCAGAGCAAAGGAATCCGAAGGGTGACCTTAAGTTTAGAAAAAAAAATCACAAGGGACAGAGCCAATGTGGATGTTCTTTTACCAAGGGTAGGAGAGTCTAAAATTAGAGGGCACAGGTTGAAAGTGAGAGGGGAAAGATTTAAAGAGGACCGTGAGGGGCAAGTTTTACCGCAGAGGGTGGTGGGTATGTGGAACAAGCTGCCAGAGGAAGTGGTGGATGTGGGCACAATTACAAGGTTTACAAGACATTTAAACAGATACATGGTTAGGAAAGGCTGAGGGGGATATGGGCTGAATGGGACCAGCTCAGGGAGGCACCCTAGTTGGCATGGATGGGTTGGGCCAAAGGGCCTATTTCCAAGCTGTACAACTATATTACATTAAACACAGTGAGACAATGTAATAGATTCCGATAAAGCTCGAGAAAGAGAAAATGCCTTATGAATCTCTGTCTCTCAGCTGAATTATCTGGAACTAGGGATCACTATTTCAGGATAAAGGGATGTGTTCAACAGAAGATGTGGCATTGGAATATTGTTGGAGTGCATGACTGCAGTAATGAGGGAGGATGTCTTAAAAGGCTCTTCGAATGGGGCCAAATGGATAGAGCTTTGGAACAAGGAGACAAATCACTTCACTGGAGTACACTACAGGCCTCCTAATGGACAGTTAAATAGATAAATCACAGAAGGACACAATCAGAAAGGTATTACGGTAATAAGGGATTTGAATGTCCCCATTAACTAGGATTGCATTTGTTTGGAAGGCCTGGGGGTGGTGGAACTTTTAAAGGGCATCAGGGGAGCCGTGTAACTGGATTGACCTACTGCACATGGGGCAGTACTTGACCTAATCTTGGGGAATTAAAACAGGAGGTGCTGGAAAGACTCGGGTCAGGCAGCATCTGTGAAAAGATAAACCGTGAACATTCCAGATCGAGGACACTTAAATCAAATGGGGGGGGGGGGGGGGGGGGGGGAGAGAGAGAGAGAGAGAGAGAGAGAGAGAGAGAGAGAGAGAGAGAGAGAGAGAGGTGGGGGGGGAGAGAGAGAGAGAGAGGTGGGGGGGAGAGAGAGAGAGAGAGAGAGAGAGAGGTGGGGGGGGAGAGAGAGAGAGAGAGAGAGAGAGAGGTGGGGGGGGAGAGAGAGAGAGAGAGAGGTGGGGGGGAGAGAGAGAGAGAGGTGGGGGGGGAGAGAGAGAGAGGTGGGGGGGGAGAGAGAGAGAGGTGGGGGGGGAGAGAGAGAGAGGTGGGGGGGGAGAGAGAGAGAGGTGGGGGGGGAGAGAGAGAGAGGTGGGGGGGAGAGAGAGAGAGGTGGGGGGGAGAGAGAGAGAGGTGGGGGGGAGAGAGAGAGGTGGGGGGGAGAGAGAGAGAGGTGGGGGGAGAGAGAGAGAGGTGGGGGGAGAGAGAGAGAGAGGTGGGGGGAGAGAGAGAGAGAGGTGGGGGGAGAGAGAGAGAGGTGGGGGGAGAGAGAGAGAGGTGGGGGGAGAGAGAGAGAGAGGTGGGGGGGAGAGAGAGAGGTGGGGGGGAGAGAGAGAGAGGTGGGGGGGAGAGAGAGAGAGGTGGGGGGGAGAGAGAGAGAGAGAGAGGTGGGGGGGGAGAGAGAGAGAGAGAGAGGTGGGGGGGGAGAGAGAGAGAGAGAGGTGGGCGGGAGAGAGAGAGAGAGGTGGGCGGGAGAGAGAGAGAGAGGTGGGGGGGAGAGAGAGAGAGGTGGGGGGGAGAGAGAGAGAGGTGGGGGGGAGAGAGAGAGAGGTGGGGGGGAGAGAGAGAGAGGTGGGGGGGAGAGAGAGAGAGAGGTGGGGGAGAGAGAGAGAGAGGTGGGGGGGAGAGAGAGAGAGAGGTGGGGGGGAGAGAGAGAGAGAGGTGGGGGGGAGAGAGAGAGAGAGGTGGGGGGGAGAGAGAGAGAGGTGGGGGGGAGAGAGAGAGAGGTGGGGGGGAGAGAGAGAGAGAGGTGGGGGGGGAGAGAGAGAGAGAGGTGGGGGGGGAGAGAGAGAGAGAGGTGGGGGGGAGAGAGAGAGAGAGAGAGGTGGGGGGGAGAGAGAGAGAGAGAGAGGTGGGGGGGGAGAGAGAGAGAGAGAGAGAGAGGTGGGGGGGGAGAGAGAGAGAGAGAGGTGGGGGGGAGAGAGAGAGAGAGGTGGGGGGGGAGAGAGAGGTGGGGGGGAGAGAGAGAGAGAGAGGTGGGGGGGGAGAGAGAGAGAGGTGGGGGGGAGAGAGAGAGAGGTGGGGGGGAGAGAGAGAGAGGTGGGGGGGAGAGAGAGAGAGGTGGGGGGGAGAGAGAGAGAGGTGGGGGGGAGAGAGAGAGAGAGAGGGGGGGGGGAGAGAGAGAGAGAGGTGGGGGGGAGAGAGAGAGAGAGGTGGGGGGGAGAGAGAGAGAGAGGGGGGGGGGAGAGAGAGAGAGAGGTGGGGGGGAGAGAGAGAGAGAGGTGGGGGGGAGAGAGAGAGAGAGGTGGGGGGGAGAGAGAGAGAGAGGTGGGGGGGAGAGAGAGAGAGAGGTGGGGGGAGAGAGAGAGAGAGGTGGGGGGGAGAGAGAGAGAGAGAGGTGGGGGGGAGAGAGAGAGAGAGAGGGGGGGGGGAGAGAGAGAGAGAGGTGGGGGGGAGAGAGAGAGAGAGGTGGGGGGGAGAGAGAGAGAGAGGTGGGGGGAGAGAGAGAGAGAGGTGGGGGGGAGAGAGAGAGAGAGGTGGGGGGGAGAGAGAGAGAGGTGGGGGGGAGAGAGAGAGAGAGGGGGGGGGGAGAGAGAGAGAGAGGTGGGGGGGAGAGAGAGAGAGAGGTGGGGGGGAGAGAGAGAGAGAGGTGGGGGGAGAGAGAGAGAGAGGTGGGGGGGAGAGAGAGAGAGAGGTGGGGGGGAGAGAGAGAGAGAGAGGTGGGGGGGAGAGAGAGAGAGAGAGGTGGGGGGAGAGAGAGAGAGGTGGGGGGAGAGAGAGAGAGGTGGGGGGAGAGAGAGAGAGGTGGGGGGAGAGAGAGAGAGGTGGGGGGAGAGAGAGAGAGGTGGGGGGAGAGAGAGAGAGGTGGGGGGAGAGAGAGAGAGAGGTGGGGGGAGAGAGAGAGAGAGAGGTGGGGGGAGAGAGAGAGAGGTGGGGGGGAGAGAGAGAGAGAGGTGGGGGGGGAGAGAGAGAGAGAGAGAGGTGGGGGGGGAGAGAGAGAGAGAGAGAGGTGGGGGGGGAGAGAGAGAGAGAGAGGTGGGGGGGAGAGAGAGAGAGAGGTGGGGGGGAGAGAGAGAGAGAGGTGGGGGGGGAGAGAGAGAGAGAGAGGTGGGGGGGGAGAGAGAGAGAGAGAGGTGGGGGGGGGGAGAGAGAGAGAGAGGTGGGGGGGGAGAGAGAGAGAGAGAGAGAGGTGGGGGGGGAGAGAGAGAGAGAGAGAGAGGTGGGGGGGGAGAGAGAGAGAGGTGGGGGGGGAGAGAGAAACTAGTTAGACACACAGGAGACTACAAAGGTTGGAATCTGGAGCAACAAAACGATCTGAATGAACTCAGGTTGAGCAGCATCTGCGGGACAAAAGGAATTGATGTTGTTTCAAATCAAAACCCTGCATCTAATTAATCCAGAAACTAGTTAGTCTAGGTAGCAGATTGGGTGTGTGTGGGTATGTGTGGGGGGGGGGGGGGTGAGGAGAGGATGAGTGAAACAAAGGGTATTTTTCTGATTGGCTGAACTAGGATGATTTAACGTGCCACTTAAAATCCAGATTAAGCTTCTTTGTGTGTGTAAAGTGTTGATAATGGCAAGGCCGTGGAACATGCTTGGCAGACCAGACTATACAAGAAAAACAAAGCCAAAAAAAGGAAGAAGTGGAACAAAATGTTGGCAGGCAAAAACGGCTCATAAAAAGAGAGAAAAAGTTACACAAAGTTGAGGAATTCAGTATAGAGTCCCGAAGGCTGGAATGTACCCAGATAGAAGCAGCAATTGCAAACATAGAAACTGCTGGAGGAACTCAGCAGATCTGTCAACATCTGTGGTGGCAGAGGGCTAGTGGACAGTTTGGGTCAAGATCCTGCATCAGGACTCAAAGACTAGTTGTTCCTCAAATACAAGCAGGATACAGAAAAAACAAGTCAGATTGGGATGGATTGGCCTCCTCTAGTCTAGAGATTGGGTGACTGCTTCGCAGAGCACTATCATTCAGTCTGCAGGACTGACCTTGAACCTCCAGCTGCCTGCCACATGAATTTGTCATCTTAGTGACAGTACATGTCATTACTGTAAATAGATAGAACAAGATGCCAGAGGAACTCAGGTCAGGCAGCATCAGTGGAGGGAAATGCACAGTTGATGCTTCTGGTTGAGACTCTTCATCTGGACTGGTCGATGTTTTGAGTTAAGCTGCAGACTCCTGCATCTGCAGTCTTGTCTCTCTCTCTTAGTATCAATAGGTACTTGACAATCAGCATGTGCACTGAAGGGCCCGTTTCTATTTTGTTTGACACTGACTCAAAACGGGGAGAAAGAAGAATTTCCTCTCCAAGAGAAATGAACATCTGGAGTTCTCCACTCTGGAGGGTGGTGAAGGTGGAGTCATGAAGTATATTTGAGACAGGTTTTTGGACTATGGGGAATTCAAGGTTAGGGATGATGCAGCATATTGGAGGTTGGGGGCAAACAGCAGATCAGTAATCACCTTACTCTAAGGTGAAGCTCAAGGAGCCGTGCATCCTATTCCTGCTCCTATTTCTTAGGTTTTTGTGCACAGTAAACAGCTCAAACAACAGGCATCAAATTGCAACTCCACATCGCTCCATTAGTTCCTGTCAATACAAGATAACAATGCAACTGAGCAACTTTCACAATTCTCTCCGAAGTAACTACAAAGCAGCCACCTAAACCTTGGGTTCCTGGCCACAAACATAACTGATAGCAGAGAAGAAACAAAAAAAAAATCATACACCTTCAGGGAAGGTAAACTAAGCAGTAATGTCACTAGCAAATAAAAGCCTGTAGTTTCTGGCCAGGAAGTCATGAAATTTGGTTAGAATCAAATCCAGAGGAAATATTCACAACATTTGGGAGACAATACTTTACATTCACATAGTCACAATATTTGACAGCAATTCTACAATACTTGCCCCTGAAGCAATACCAGCTCATGAAGCCAGCCTGTTATGATCGCTGGAAGGACAAAACATCTCTGATGACTGCATTTCTTTAGTTGAAGTGGGGACTGAAATCAACAAGTTTAGATTCTCGAGGACATGGGCACCCCTGGTCACATGACTAACTTTCATCACCTAACCACTGACCAATAGTCCCAATGCTACAATAACGCTTCCCGCAAATGAGCGGCAACTTCACCGGGACGCCACAGGACAACCCCAAAAGTCACTTACTAAGAGATGCAGCAATAGGATTTTCTTCCTTAAAGTCTGCAAGCAGTTGAGCTGATGCCGTGGCACGTCCTTTTCTGCCGCTAGTCTACTTGAGCCTCGAAAACCAGCCCTTCATCTGATCTCACATCAGAACTTATCACGTCATGATACAAAGTTCTGTTGAGGGGAAGAAATTGGGTCACAAGATTAAAGTCTCCCAATTAATTTTAAAAAAAACAAGAGCAAAGCTGGCAATTTCCTAAACCCCATTTCTCCTCTCACCTAAAAACCTCAGCTAAAAGCCATCTGACGGAAGACTGCTAGGTTTCAATCCTTGAGCTGCAGTTCATCTGGGATCTGTGACCAGCTCCACATTATTAAAAGATGGCATCTACCCACTCAGACTGATAGTAGAAATAGCTGCGAGGAGGAAAAAGCATAAGTCGTACATATTTTTCCATATAAAATTAGGCTTGACAGAATGTATAAAGTGAAGTAGTGTTCATCATCATGTGCACAAGTACAGTGAGGTAAAGGTACAATGGAAACACTTGCAGCAGCATCAATGAGGACATCGATATCCACAACACACTAAACCTAAATTATGAAGAGGAAGGAACAACAGACTGTAAGAGAGACACTGGTGCAAAAACAGATGAGAAAGATGAATGCAATATTCCTTAAAGAAATCTGTATTTTCACATTTGTTAATATTTCATTAAACCTTACTTGAGGCAATGAAAATGTACATTATTATTACGCAGTGCCTTAGCAAATATAGACATGGAATAAGTTTCTTTTTCTTATTGACCCAAAGATAGGGGGTAAAACAAGTATTTTAAATACAATGAACATACACTTCCTAAACTGAACCCCAAAAATGAGAAGCAACCAACACACTGTTGTAATTGATACAATGATGTACCTTTTCCCCATACTCCTTAATATCCACGATGAAGTCAAATCAAATCTCCTCTTTCCATACCGGAAACTATAAAGCCATAAGAGATTGTCTCTTCTCTTGGCATCTCCTGAAACCACCAGTTTTTGGTGGATTACACTGTTACTGGAATGGACCAACAGCTCCCGACTGAAGTGGTAGATGAAGAATTTTCTTCAGACTAACTCAGTGAAACCAAAAATCAGTCTTCGCCATACTTCCCTTTCAGCTGGCATCAATAGATAGTACAAAGTATTTCACTATTTGTTGTTAATTCTTAAATCTATTAATTATGGGGGTGGGGGAAGAATTGTTCGTCAAACCAAATGGAGATAAGGGGAGTACAAAATATCAATTCAAAACGCTGGAAGCATCCAGCAAGTCAGGCAATAGGAGAAACAAAAAGTTACCATTTTATTTGTCAGAACTCTTAGTTCCACTTTGTTGAACGTTTCCAGAATCTGCACTACAGTATTTTTGGATGGACATCGGGGATGTAATGGACAATGTGTTATTTTGGTTTTTGAAAAGAACTTCAATGAAATATGCAGTGCCAAGGATGGAAAGTTGGGTAATGGAAAACAAACAAGGAGGTATGGTTAATGGTTACCATTCAGATTGGCGCAAGATCAAAAGGGGTGTGCACAACTTGTCAGTGCTGGGTCCACTACTTGGAACAGTGCAGCATTATTTTGAAATGCGCTGATGACACAGAAGGTAGGGGTGCTGGCAAGCTGTAAAAGACTTCAGGAAGACAGACAGCTTCGTAGAACAAGCAGAAACATTCCAAGGGAGAAGTGAACTTTGGGAACAAATAGGAGCCTGGAAACTTATTCCAAGCAATAGTATGAAGTGCAAGATACAACAGCAATAGCATGCTCAACTCTTCTAAACACAGGAGATGAATTTCTAGGCAATTACATGCAAAATATGAAAAACTGCATACGCTTAGGTTAAGAGGTGAGAGATTCAGAATAGCTCAAGGACTTTTTATATTTACCCCAAGGGCAGTAGGAATCTGAAATACAGTGCCTGAATGGGCGGCGGAGGCAAGGATCGCACACTTGGAGAAGCACTTGAATCTCCAAGGAATGGAGGACGATGCTGATAGCAGTATTGCAGTCCTTATTGAGGGCAATGTTAAATAAGGCAGCACTGTGGCACAGATAGCAGAGCTCCTGCCTCACAGCTCCAGTGACCCGAGCTCAATCCTGACCATCAGTCGTTTGCTATACTTTACACACACTGTGATCATTAGTTTCCTGTTAGCTCCCCCATCCCAAAGGCACGTGGATTGGGAGGTTAATTAGGCACTGCAAGTTGCCTAGTGTTTAGCTAAGTGTTAGAATTGATGGAATCATGCAAAGAATGAGATCAAGGTAGATCACTGCTTGATGCTTGGGCAGAGCTTCCATGCTATGACTACAATAAAAATTTACGTCACAGGTTATAAACAGATTCACCAGCACTGGAAAAACTATAGCTACAAGGAGAGAATCACTACTGGCCCCATTTTGAAAAGAGAATATCAAAAAGCTCGAGAAGGTTACTGCAGTTGAAAATGAAGCCGGCAGTTGGGAGTCAACAACGAGGTCAACAGTTGAAAATCACCACAGAGGGAGGAGGGATTTGCATTGATCTACTTAGACTCGACAGATGAAACTTTGCCACAAAAGTGGTTAGAAGACAACTGGAGGAAAATAAATGGTAGAGCAAGATGCACCAAATGAAGGATTAGTTTTGATTTGATCTGGCAAATCAAATGACAATGCCAAGAGCTGTCACCGACAATGGCTTCACTCCCTGCCATAAGCTGATTGGGTTCTGTGGGAAACATTTTATTTGGCTTTAAAAATACTCCAGAATGTGTCATCAATGGCAGAATGTATCTTAACATCTAAAATTCAAATCCATTATTTCCTCCCAAGGGCACCATGTTAAACTGCTCATCATTCTCCTTGTTCAGACAAGATATTGGCACAGAAATAAACAGAGACAGCTTTCAGGAGGTTAACTATCGTTTTGTTCTACAGAAAAGCAGCTTGGATCGCAACCTAACAGCACATTTCTAAGTAGTCAAACTGGCAAAAGAATAACAAAAAGCATTACATAAGCCTGAATACATGCTGCAACACATTGTGTGGTGCCTATAAATACAACCAGAGCGGAGTATCCACGTGCACACCGATGTCCAAGTCCACTCAATTAAGCTTCATTACCACGGGACCCACCACACTAATACTGACCCATCTCGAATCAAACGTTTCAAAGTGGCTACTTAACATTTCCACGTTTTGATTTACCGATTTCAAGTCCCCTATTTTCTTCAGCCAACTCCACCTCTTTTCCAGAAAATTGCTGGAGTAAAGCACTTACTCCAGGCCTCTGTTTGCACACCATAATGGCCATTACAGAGCAAATCAGGCTAATGGCCAACACAACTACACCCTTCTTCCATCTACAATCTTCCTTTGCCTTCTCCCGAGAGTCATGTTGCACACAGCCTGCCCCCAACCTCCAATTCCCCCTCGCACCAAGGCCAGCTTCCCATCCCTGTTCAATGCATTATGCTGTGATACCAAATTGCATGAATTCCTTCACTGTTTCTCAAGTATGGACTATTTCAGATTTTTAAACAACAATATGGTCATAAGTTAAAAAGACAGAAGCACGAAGTGTTAAATCGCAATGGACAACAATTACTCAGTTCCTCTGCATTCTTTATGCATCAAAAGTCCATGAAATGAAAAAAAAAATCATGACAGGGATTCTTCCACTACTATTTCCCCGAGTCAGTGCTATCTTCAAAAACTGGCAACTTGCAAGCTCATCTCCAGTTTGGATGAAGTTTTCATTGGAAATCAATTTACTCCTGCAAAGTTTGGTCTTCCAAGCCCTCCTGAATCTCCCCTTTTGGGGCAATTCAGAGCATCACTGCATAATGACTCAATGTTCAGTTCTTTCCTCACACTTGGAGCACTGAAAGTGACCATTCATCTCTCAGTTCATAGTCTACACATTTAGACGATTTCCAAGTTGCCCCCACATCAAGACTTCCTTTCTGGGATTGCATTGCATGCAGTACATCTTGACATGAACAATCCACCAACACTTTTTTTCAAAAACAGACCAACTTGTACTATGGAACATTCATTAGTTTTGTTTTCCCAACAATTAAAGGATTCTTCTCTTCCATTTTACACCCCCACCCACAACTTTTCCCCAAAAGCAACACCGTTGACAAAGATGCTTTCAATGTGACATACTTACCTTTTATAAAGGTGGCAAGAGATTGACAGTAGCAATATATAATGAAGGATTTGGAATTGCATTTGCAACCATCAACCCTGGTCTGGCTTCCACGTGAAGAATGACACATAATAAAATGGATCACAAACCAGAGGTGGACAAAATCTCGCACATCCCTTCAAGAGCTGAGGCGGCACAAATACTTATTCTGATCATTACAAGACCCATGCTTATTCTCAAACATCTGACCCAAAAGACAAAAACAATTATTTTCTGCTTTGATTAACTGCACTGTGAATGTATCCCAGTTAATCACAAGCCATATTTTAGCTTTCACCCTGCTCTTTCAAAGTTGAAACAGCACTACAAGTTCAAGAGACAAGAGCAAGAAAAGAATAGATGCCAAAACTATACCACTCTCTGATCCCGATGCCCATCCAGTGTAGTTCCACATCAGTCAGCAACTATCCTCCTCCCCTCAATTCCACCACCAAATAAAATCCCTCAAGTTGGTGTTACACCCTAACTACAAATATTTTCAATGGAAATCAGTTTGTAACCCTTAAAAGTGAAGAGGCTGCTGTGCCAAAGATCAACAGCCCAGTGCAGTATTCAGAATCAGGTTTATTATCACTGACATTGTCATGAAATTTGTTATGCAGCAGCAGTACAGTGCAAGATATAAAAATTATTTTGTTACCAAAAAGTAAAATAGTGCAAGAGGAATAATGAGGTAGTGTTCATGGACCATTCAGAAATCTGATGGTGGAGGGGAAGAAGCTGTTCCTGAAGTGTTGGATGTGGGTCTTCAGGCTCCTGTACCTCCTCCCTGACAGTTGTAATGAGAGAGAACACGTCCCAGATGGCGATGATCCTTGATGGATGTCACCTTCTTGAGGCACCGCCTCTTGACGTCCTCAGTGGCGGGGAGGGTTGTGCCTGTGATGGAGCTGGCCGAGTCTACAACCCTTTTGATCCTGCACATTGGAGTCTCCATATCAGGCAGTAAAGCAGCTAGAATGCTCCCATTGTACACAAGTAGAAATTTGGTAGAGTCTTTGGTGACATAGCAAATCTCCTCAAACTCCTGATGAAGTAGAGTCACTGCTGTGCCTTCTTTGCGATTGCATCTGTGTGTTGGGCCCACGATATATGTTGACACCCTGGAACTTGAAGCTGCTCACTCTTTCCACTGCTGACCCCTTAATAAGGACTGATGTGTGTTCTCCCCACCTCCCCTATTCCCACAATCAATTCCTTGGTCTTGCTGACCAAGCTCTGGATGATAGAATTATGTTGACCAAAAATTGTTTAGGGCAGAAGCTGGAGTTTCCTAGCAAACCGGCAGACTGAGAATAGAGTAATGAAGAAATACATTAAGTTTTTGAAATGGGGTGATAAAATGGGAGCAGATTTACTATTTGAACCGATCCACCTTCCATTAAGAGGGAATAAAAAAACCCTTTTCCAACGCACATCAAAACAGAAGATTTCAAAGACACCTAATATCTTCCAGAAAATGCCGGGATTAATGGTTGACAGGCAGATTGCTTGCGGTCCCTTACTACACCAAGTCGAACCAGTGAAGCGCTGCATGCCATTCTATCACAAGCCTTCAAACACTTCGGTCCTCAGATTCACGGAATGGGGAAATGCAAATAAAAACTCCAAAAAACACATACCTTTATGGACCAAGGACAAAATACTTGCGTCACAGACTGCTTCCAGAAAATAACGCAGGATGAACACTGCCGAAAACGGTACAATTTTCAAAGCGCCTGTCATCAAGTGATATAGAATGGGAACAGGCCCTTCGACCTAATGTGTCTACTCCAGCACCTAACTAAACCAAACCAGTTTTGCAGTATTAGGTTGATCTGGGGTTTTGAATGGCGAGTACGACTTGTAGGTCATTCACACTTTACCTGAATAGAGTGGATGTGGTGAGGTTGTTTCCTTTAGTGGTAGACTCTAGATCCAAGTGCACAGCCTCAGAATAAAGGGACATCATTTTAGACCTGAGAATGAGGAGGACTTTCTTCTGCCCGAGGGTGGTGAATCTGCGAAAATCGTTGCCACAGAGGGCTGTGGAGGTCAAGTCATTAGCTGTATTTAAGGCAGAGATTGATAGGTTCTTGATTAGTAAGAGGGTTATGGAGAGAAATGCAAGAATAGAGTTGAGAGAGAAAAAGTCAGCCATGGTTGAATGGTGGAGCAGACTCAATGGGCTGAATGGCCTAATTCAACTCCTATAATCTTATGGTCTTTACCAAGCAACACATTAGTGTGGAAATACAGGTTGAAATATAGTTCTCTATTCTGTGATTTTTTTTGTTTGCTGTACAGGCCCTTGCTCTTTTTTTTAAAACCATAGTTGCAACCTCCTGTCACTTGCCCCCACGATGTACCTGCCAAGTTCTTAAAACTGGCCAATTGGTTCACGTTCAACTCCCCCAGTGAAACACTGATTTGCACACTGGCCAACTATCAGAGGATTCGCGGAGTATTCGCAAGGTCATTTGAGGAACACTTTCCCTGACAAGACCCTTAGCTGATGCTCTTCCAAGCTACAATAAGGTGAACACTTTGTGATGAAACCAACTTCAGTCTCATCCAACAGGGTTCTGGCTTCCTGGGATGAAATACATTAATTTACAAAGCATTTCTGCCCCATAGCTTTACTTCACATGCCAAGCTTGCCTTACTAGTCATTTTTACCAGCAGGATATGCTGCATTTCCTGGAGCAGTCAGAAAGTTGTTTGATTAAAGGCATATTGTTGACCATTAAGAATGGAGAGTGGGGTGCGCATAGGTGGCAAATGGGAAGTATGAAGCAATGGCACATATTTAATGATGAAATATCACTTACACTGTCAGTTATACAGCACAGAAACAGGCCCTTCAGCCCAACTGGTCCATGCCAACGAAAACTCCCATCCAAGCTAGTCCCACTGGCCCATGTCCCTCCAAACCTTTCCTCCCCAGGGCCTGACTGCTCACTGTGGAAGTCCTATCCCGAAGTTCAACACCTCGCACTTATCTGAACTCCATTGCCATTCCTTGGCCCACTTACTAAACGGATCAATATCCCACTGTAATTCTTGATAACCATCTTTACTATCAATGATACCACCTATTTTAATGTCATCTGCAAACCTACTAATCATTCCTTGTAGGATCTCATCCAAATCATCGATATAGATGATAAACAGCAGCGGGCCTAGCACTGACCCCTGGGGAACACTAGTCACAGGCCTCAAGTCTGGGGAAATAAAACCTTCCACCATTACCCTCTGCTTCTCACCGTCAAGCCAATTGTGCATCCAATTGGCCAGCTCTCCCTGGATCCCATGCGATCTAAATTTCAGCCTACCGCGTTGAACTTCATTGAAGGCCTAACTGAAGTCCACATCTACTGAACTCCCCTCAGCAACCTTCTTAGTTATTTCACAAGTATTCAAATTTGAGAGACATGATCTCCACGCACAAAGCTGTGCTGACTATCCCTAATCAACCAGTCTGGTTTATAGTTCCCAGGGTTTTCTTTGCAGTCCTTCTTAAATCAAGGCACAACATTAGCCACCCTCCAGTCTTCCAACACTTCACCTATCACTAACAACGATGCATACGTCTCAGCCAGGGCTCCGCAATTTCTTCTCCAGCTTCCCATAGTGTTCTTGGATGTACCTGATCAGACCCCAGAGATTTATCTACCTTCACACATTTTAAGACATGCATCATCTCCTCTTCTATCACCTCACTTTTGAGAGCCTCCCACTTGACAGACATCCCTTTGACGACAAACAACCGATCAATTTTTGCAAGTTCCTGTCTAATATCAGCAGCATTTGCCTTGCCCCAGTTTAGAATCAACTTGTGGACCAGATCTGTCCCCTTCCTTAACTCATTTAAAATAGAAGTATTGCCTCTGGTCCCAATGTGCTCCCCCACCCACTGATGCCTTAGTCACTTGTCGAACCCCATTTCCCCAAGAGTAGGCCAAGCTTTTCCCTCCCCTTAGTTATACAAGAAATTGGATTAACTGAACATGGCTGGACATTGGGAAGTTGGGTAGGAACCAATCAAACCTCTGGATGAGAACAGCAAGCTCACCATTCTTAAAGCTTGCGGAAACTCTTCCTAGATTGCACCAATCCTCCCTGGGGACTGGGAGCCGTTGGGACTTTCCAACATTAAATCATAAGCAAACATCAATCTGCATTTTGGAAAAAGGCAATTCTTAAATCTATTACCTCAAACTTCCCCACAGTTAAATTTTAACAAGGATATTGTCAAATATCATTTGTTAAATTTTAACACATGATATTTAATCATTTATCAAGAAATACAAAGCACAATGCTGCAATCCTCCAGAGTATCTGGGAATTAAGCAACATTCTGGTAATGTTCATGCATCTAACATTTCCATGCCAGGACACGAAACAATTAAATGGATGAACATCTAACAAAAATATTAGCACCATCTCTCCCTCCTCCTCCCCCCGAGATGCTGACCGATTTGCCAGCATTTCACATTTTTACTTCACATTACCAGTATTAGTAGATTTTGTGCTGGTGAGCCAGAAACCTACATCTTGGAACAGTAAATTTTAACTACTGCACAGTAAGAAAAACCATGCCAAAGCAACGTGTCCCTTTCTCCATTTCAAACCCGTAACTGTTCTCAGCTCCACCCAGTACGTCAACCACCTGAAACATTAACACTCTCTCCGTGGATGCTGTCTGATCTTTGGGCATTTCCAGGACGTCTAGTTAAAAATCATTCTTACTTGGACATCAGTCAACTGGAAATGACATTGAACAAGCAGTAGAATCCAACTGTAATATTGTTAATTGAGACCCAAAATTAATTGCCTCCAAATTTCTGATAGTTTCAACCATTCTGTTCCACCAAACCATCCCAAAGTCAATGAAGAAATCAGCATCCCAAATAAGATCCTTTGAAACATGGCAAACAATGGAATGGGAGAAATCTGATGGTCGTGTCTGGTGTCATATCTCCGACTCAAAGTTACTTTACTCTCAACAACCCTGCAATGCTGGTGTAGGATAACAATCTACCCAAGCTGTTCTACTTCTACAGATCCTGAAGCCAAGCTTAAGGACTGCTGTTAAACCACAGCAAATTGCATAACATTAGTTGAAGGCATTTGTGACACAAGTCCTTCAAAAGGAAAAGACGAAGCACCGAGCAGAGACCCGAAACGACCAACGGCAAACAGTGTGCAACTGTACCCAATGCATAGCAACTCAACGAAAACGACTCGATTCAAAGACTCAATTTTCAAAGTCCAATGAACATTTTTAAGCCCAATCAACTGAAGACCATAAGGGAGGCTGTGAAGGGAATATGCAAATCAATTCAATTTGCCTCACTTGCTCCACAACAGCACCATTCTCTCATCCTTCAACTCTTACTCGGTCATTACACAGGCCATTCATCCCATGCCAGCTCTCAGCCTGTGCAATCCTCTCCAATTCCCTATAAACTTGCAACTTGATGAGTCTTAAATTCCGTTTTGAAACCAGTTGACTGCTTTGAAGAAAATCACAATGTCAACCAATCTGCTGATTTCAAATTACAAGATTTCTGATCCAGATGGAACAATTTGAAATCTTACATGATCAGCTTTAAGTTCAATTAAACTGCATTCCAAATGATTTGCACAAATGTTTTTATGTATTAACATTTTAAACTACAAAATGGTAAAAGATTTAAATCAGGACTTCAGGATGACACAGAGGCACAGCAGAGAGTGCTACTGCTACATAGCTCCAGCTCAGTTCAATGCTACCCCAGTGTGCTGTCCACATGGAGGTCGCACATGATGACCATGTGGGATCCCTCCATATCCCTAACACATGCTGGGTTGTAGGTCAATTGGCTACTGTGAACTATCCTGGAGTGGGTGGGTTGCAGGACAATTAGGGGGAAGTCGATTGGCACGTCAGAGAAAACAGTTTGTAGGAAATCAAGTGGGGGGATGGGATTGATGGGATTCTCCAAGAGCCAACATGGACTTGATGGGCTGGATGACCACCTTCCAGGTCATGAGAGAACCTAGAAATACGAGGGTTATTACAAGCAAATCTACAACACAGCTGTATATTAGTTGGGGACCTAATATGCCACATACCATGGTCCTCTCCAGCTTCAAACTGTGAGAGACGAGTGCCTTGGCTATAGGTAGTATTAAGCAGCATCATAATTGCTTTCAGCCTGGAACTGGTGAAGAGGTGGAGGTGGGGGTGGTGGCGGGGGGGGGGGGGGGTGGTAGGGTGGAATTGAATAAAAATCTCATCTCTCTCTCCATGGTTGAGCAAATCAACTTCTTTCAAAATGAGCACACACAGATAACTGGTGAATGTGTACAATCCTCCAAAGCCAACAAACTCACAACGAAAGGTTTACTGATGAACATTTACCACTTGGCATAAAAAAAACAGGGCACTGGATGCCTGTGGATGGGAGACATGTGGCAAGGGGTCAAATGAAAGAGGCAAACAAATTGGAGCAGGAGTAAGCCACCTGGCCCCTTAAGCCTGCCCTCCAATATGATCGTGGCTTAACTGACCCAAGACTCCAATTCTCTTCTGTGCATGTTCCACATCCACAATTTCCCCATTCTTCAATACTGTGTACTTCCTCCTTAAGTACCTCCAGTGATCATGCATCAACCACCTTCTGGCTTAGAGAATTCCAGAGATTCACCACTCTCTACGAGAAGAAATTTCTCTGCACTTCAGTTATCAATGACCACTCCCTTATTTTATAACTACATCCGCTCATTTTAGATTCTCGCATAGGTGGAAACAGCTCAGCATCTGCCCTTTATGATCTTACACATTTCAATAAGATCACTCTTCATTCTTCAAATAGCATTTCCTCCTCACTGACAATCAACACAGGCACACCTCACAGATGTGCTTAGCCCACTCTCTCTACACTCATGACTATGGCCAAGCACATCAAATGCCATCAATAAATGTGCCAAAAGACACCACTATTGTTGGTAGAATCTCCGATGGTGACGAAGTGGTGTACAGGAGTGAGGCAGATCAGCTAGTTGAATGATGTCACAACAACAACAACCTTGTGTAGGGAACAACCTATGTAGGGAAGACTGTGGAATTGTATGTGTACTTCCAGAAGGGGAAAATTGGGAGAACACACTGGTCCTTACTGAGGGGTCAGTGGTGGAAAGGTCAAGCAGCTTCAAGTCCCTTGGCGTCAATGTTGGAGGATCTGAGGCCCAACACATTGATGCAAATCACAATAGGCATGCCAGTGGCACTACTTCATTAGGAGTTTGAAGAGATTCTGTATGTCAAAGACCCTCACAAATTTCCATAAATGTATGGTGGAGAGCATTCTGACTGGTTACATCACAGCCTAGTACGGAGGCTCCAATGCACAGGATTGCTTGAGGCTGCACAAGATTGTTGACTCAGCCAGCTCCATCAGGGGCACCAACCTCCCCACCAGAAGACATTTTCAAGAGGCGGTACCTCAAGGCAGCAGCATCCATCATGGACCCTCACCATTCAGGACATGCCCCATTCTCGTTACTACCATCTGGGATGTGGTACAGGAGCCTGAAGACTCATTTAATTCAGGAACACCTTCTTCCCCTCCACATTTCTGAATGGTCCATGAGCACTACCTCGTTATTCCTTTAAGGCACTATTTTATAACATAGTGTAATTTTATGCCTTTGCACTGTACTGCTGCCATGAAACAACAAATTTCACATCATACATATCAGTGATAATAAATTATATTCTGATTCTAAACTCCAACACACTACAATTCCAAGACATGAACATTTGACTAGCAGCCCAGAACATTGCTGTTGGAAAAGCTTTCGGTCAAAGAGCCTTTCTGAAGGGAAACGATTTTTTTTAAATAAGGTGTTAAAAGAGAAAAACAACCAATATTACTTTTTAATCCAGACCAACACAGTTCAGGAAATCTTGCATCTCAATTGGGATTTAAATCCAAACCTAAAAAGGCAATGGACTCCATTGTGATTTTGTCTTTGGCAGCAGTGCTGAATAAAATGGAATGATATTGTATTAAGCTCTTACCAGGGTTGAAGGATTTAAATATGCAAAGAGTTAAAGCTTTCTCGCTGCTGCAGAGCCAGGGAAGACTGCTAAATGGTTGAGATTTAAACAAATCTACAGAAAACAACACGTTACAAGGGCTTTTCTCTTCAGAGAGGAGGAGGATGAGAGGTGACTTAATAAAGGTGTACAAGAGGCATAGATCGAGTGGACAGAGACTTTTTCCTCAGGGCAACAATGGCTAACACGAGCAGACATAAATTTTAAAGGTGATTGGAGGAAGGTATAAGAGGGACGTCGGGGTAAGGTTTTTTTTAAAAAAGAGGTGGGTGCGCGGAACACCGCCAGCAGAGGTTGTAGGGGCAGATACATTAGCAACATTTAAGAGACTCTTAAGCAGACATGAATGATAGAAAAATAGGGGGCTCAGAGAGGGAAGGGTTAGATAGATCTTAGAGCAGGATAAGATGTCAGCACAACATTGTGGGCTGAAGGGCCTTACTGTGCTGTAGTATTCTATCGAACTAGAGAAGATATTGCATCAGGAAAGATTAGAGTTTAGAAAAAGGTATTTAACACTCAATTCTTTCCCCAAACCGCTGAGAAACCAGAATCCAAATTTTCAAAAGTGAGCGAGTTGTTTTGACAAAAACACAGACTGGTAAGTGGAATTAGCATAGGTAGCTAATTAATGCAAAGGTAACCAATCACCCAGACTTTATGGACTAAATCTGTCCCTTCCCAATTCCTCATATTAAGAGAACGTCCAAAGGAGTGGACAAAGAGGTGGCATAATTTTAGGATAAGAACTGAGCCTTTAGCACGGAGTTAAGGAAGATTCTCTCAAGCAGCCAAATGCCAGTAAGGAATTCCATTCTGGTGTATGAGACAATAAACAAATACGAATCATTCAAGTTTTCTACCCGGAAGCTTTGGATATTGAAGGCTGACAAATAGATTTTGGGACCATGAAGAAATTTAAAGAAAATATTGTAAAAGTAAAAGTGGAAATGAGATATGGGATTGGCCAAGATATTCTGCGGCCTCTCCTCCTCTCTCACGTGCTTGTAACAAACAGAACACGGACCGTGTGATATCCTCCCTCGAAAATTCAAGAATGCTGTTGCAAACCACATGAAGTCCTTTTAAGTATTTCACTCTTGATCCAACTCTAACTCCTTTGCATTCATTACAGAGCAGGGAGGCTTGAACTTGGAAACGGACCTTCCCTACTCTCCTCTTCCAGCTCAAATGCAAATTTGCAGGCCTAAAGAATCCAGGGCAACAATTTTCATAGCCCAGGGGTTGGGGTCGAGAAGATGTGATGGCTGGCAGCAAAGTGCTCGATAACTGTCCCACTCCAACGTTATAACTTAAATTGCCCGAGTATCAACCAGTCACTGGAGAAACTACTTGGTCTAAATCTCCCCCCTCGAAAGCAGCATTGCAGAGGGAAGGACGGCCCATTAGGAGTGAAAAGACTTTAGGAGTGAAAAGGATGACTTACGCAAAAATCAGCCAGGTCAAAAGTAGTGCAAAACAAGCTGGAAATGCTCATGTTTCAATGTGGGTAAAAAATAAGATCTTCAAATGCACTCAATTTCTAAGTAATTGTCAGCATTCTTCCTGTTGCAAAATCTAAAATATTTGAATTAAAATTCTGAGAAGCTGCTTCGTTTTGACTAGAAAATACTCAAAGAAGTTGCATTTAAAACTTTGCATTTAGCACACAACTTTGGACTGGGAAAGCTAACTTTCTTCAGTCACAGGTGGAGCCGGACCTGTTGAGCATTTTCAGAATGCTGATTTTAGTATGAGCTACAAATACACAATAGTGGTGATTAAACAAGTGTTCAGAAGCAACTCATAACTAGGTTCAGATGCAGGAGCAGGTTCCAGAAGTAATCCCCATCAGTCCATCCCCATTTAAGGGAAGACAATTGAAATATGCATGTAAGACATTGAAGATTTATTTATGTGGTTGGATGAAAAGGGCTGATGTGCTGGCTTTAGTGCAGTATAAACACAAGCCTATATTCTGCAGCCTATATTCTATATAAAAACTTCAGGTGAAAATAGCTAATCATTTCTGCATCAGCAAAGGCTACAGAAAAAACAGACCACAAACTCAAGGTCTCCCCTAAAAAGCGGGTTTATTCTTCAGATCTCCCATGACGCAACTTGGTAAACAGAATGTACAACCCAATTATGCCAAGCCAAGTGTACGACTTCATCAGAAGAAATGGTCACACGTCAACAGCTAAACAGTATGTACAGAACAGCTGGCACACTTGTGTTACAACCACTAAAAGAGTAAACAACCCAAAGATAATTATTTCGTCGCCAATGCATCTGTTTGCTCTAAGTATTGATTTCCATCTCAGGGTGTGGCGACACTGCATTATCCTGCATTAACTGCACCCCCAGCACAGAAATTGGGGTGAATTCTCTTTTCTGGACTCATCCGTTGAGAATTCAGAGTTCAAAGCCAAGACAGCTGAGCAGGTCACACAAGAGCTGGCTGTCTTTCTGCAACACCACTGAAGATGACCTCAAAGCATCAGGTGCTGCTACATTCACATGCAATTTCTGATTAGTCAGTCTTAATTTAACCAAGGCTCAGACACTGACATGCAATGTTACATTTCCGCTCTGCACTTCAAAATAGTCAGAACTTGATCCTCTAAATTATTTGCCTTCAAGTCTGTGATTTGGCCCAATTTGCTTGGCTCCAATGCTAAAGGTTAGTCAGCCAGCCACATGCGAGGCTGTGCATTCCGTCTAGAGCTGGGTTAGGGCTGGGGAGAGAGCAGGTATGAAAATAGGGCTCTTCCACACAATGCAACCTCACAGCTGCATCTCTACCAGGTCAAGGAGAAGCCCTGTGGGTAAACTGCACGACTCCTTAGAATGCAACGCCCAAGTGATAGTCAGGTATCCCACGAAGATCCACATTCCCAAGGCAGAGCATAAAACACATTAAAAAGGAGAACTAATTGTTCAGAGCCTGTTCTGCTCATGTAGCACAACTGAAATAAACAAACATGGGCCTAAATGCATAGCTCCAAAAGAAAAGCTGTGCAGCTCAAAACCCTGAAGAGAGCAGTTTAGTGCACTCTTCCAAATGTCAGAGCGTAAGTCAGGGAATTGTCTCCTCAACATTTTGCGTTCTCTTACACTTTTCCACCTGTATTAAACTCCACAAATCAATAGTCATTTATAGTTAGGTTTTCACTGATAAGTTAATAACTTGGTTTCTCTGAAACCATACTACTTCAGAAGGGCTAATGTTCAAACTGCATTTTCTGTCCTTAGTCCAACAACCTCAAATACAATCGTGTGCCTTGACTGATCTACTTAGTACATCCTCAACGTCCCAGACTGAAGATCATGACATCTTCTAATTGGCTGTTCACAACTGCAGAGTCAGCCCATCTCCAGAATGCCAGCACAAACCCCCACTTGCCACTCATCTTTCCCCTTCAGCCCACAAGAACAGGCTGTGCTACTTGTGAAGACTGGGGGGTTATGTCTTACCAACAAAATCCCTGGCAAACTACTGCCAGGGTGTCCACCTCTAATCATATAGAGGTCTCCATGGACCCCATACACTAATGCCACCTCTGGGAAGGCGTCACCAACTTGCCTAGCAATGCCCCAGCTAATACTCCCATTCCCTCCCCATGAATGCTGCATCCATTCATCAGCAACACCCTCCTTCCAGCCAAGAGTGGTACTGGCATTGTGCCATTATGCCCTTATGCCCCTTCAAACATCCACACCAAAAGGGAAGGCTGTATTGAAATAGCAATGTCAAGTTTTGTTACACAGGAAAACATTGTTCTGTGAACTTTTTATTGATGTGCATGCTCGCTGCAACTTTAAGCTGTTAGGGTGACTGGCAATGCTGCGTTACTGCCAAAAACAATATGGAGCAGTTTCTAGGCCATGTAGATGAATAAAAGACATTGGCATCATCCACTGTTCCAATACACGCAGAACCATGAAGCAGTGTGGCATTCAGTGAACTTGCCCCAAACTGACAAACTTGTCAAAAACATCCTCCTTCCATAATATAACAGTCTGACTGGTTATAACCCAAAACCACAGTAACGTAAACCACTGAACAATTTACATTTAACTCCCAATCTTCTATGAAATTACCTTCCTAAAACAAGTTGCCAATTAATACCAAGTCTGCTCGCATGCAAGTGGGTGACACTTTCTAATCCCCACTTGCTTCATCATAAATTACGCTTTGCTAACATCAGTTCAGTCTTGTCCCTTTTGAAATATCCTTTTCCCAGAGTTCATACTGCATCTCAATCAAGATGCCAGAGTAATGTTTTCTAGTCCTTCAAATGCAACCCATGGATGTTAAAAAAAAAATGCTCAGTGAAGGAATCAATTTAAGAATTTTTGCATTAAATGCACGTTTCATATCTTCCAATCTCACAGCGGTGTATCTATTTGCAAGCGTCAAACTAGAGTTAACTATCATTTGCGAGTGAATCTCAATCAACTGGTGAGATGTGTTAGACTGACAATTGGATCCACCACAATTCACATCAGATGAGAAACTTCCATTTATAAGTAAAAGCACTCCACACACATGCTCATATTGAAAAGCTATTTCTTCGGTTGCTTTGTTGGCCACGAAGACTTGCACTTATAATAACAACTCTCAGTCAACAACTTTTCCCCACGTTTTCCAGCCAATGGGATCCTTTTCAAATGTCCGAATGCCCTCAACTTTTTACACTGAAGGAAATGCAAAACTTTGACATAACACTTGTTTCAACAGTATTTAATAGACATAAAACAATGATACAAGGATAACAGCAGGAAAACTGAATCTAAAAAACAACTTTTTTTCTAAAGCAAGAGTGAATCAGAGAGTCACAATCACAGCGTCACCCAGCACAGAGAGAGGCCCATATGATAGAAGTTTACCTGTGCTACTCAATATTCTTTTCCAGTGTCAAAATGTCTAAAACTAGAAGGCACACATTTAAGGTGAAGGGTGTGGGGGGGGGGGGGGGGGGGGTGGAGTTCAAGGTGCTGTGTGAGGCAATTCTTTAAACTCAGTGGTGGGTGCCTGGAATGTGCTACCATGGACAGCAGTGGAGGCAAATAGGATAGAGGCATTTAAAAAGGCTCATAGGTTGGCACACGGATGTGCAGAGAATGAAGGGATATGACCATTCAGTAGGCAGAAGGGATTAGTTTAGGTAGTCATTTAATTACTAGTTTAATGACTCCACCTACACTGATTCTCTATTATTCTCCCCACATTCCCATGAATCGCCTTTACTGTTCACCTACATACTTGGGGCAATTTACAGGGGCCAATTAACCTACCAACCCACACATCTTTGGGATGAAGAGGAAACACCATACAGAGCACCAACGGTCAGGATTGAACCCACGTTGCTGGAGCTCAGAAGCAGCAGCTCTGCTAGCTGCAGGAAACGCAGCAGCTGATTTGCACACAGCAAGGTCCAACAGCAATAGGACATTGACAGATCACTTGCTTTGTAGCAACTTCAGTTAAGGTATGATTATAGACCAGAATACCGGAGATAACCAAGTTTCTTCTTTAAATAGTACCAAAGCTTCTTTAACTTGCATCTGAAACAAACATTTCAGCTACAAGCCACTCCCTCGTAACTGCACAGTCAGCCTTTAACTCAAGCTGTATTGAACACAGCCCCTCCAAGGATCATTACTCGCCTGATGAACTTTGTTCAAATAAAGAAGGACCACCGCTTTGGAAGAGGTGGAGAAGTTGTGCAATAATCAGTTACAACACTAATCCTACATAAAATTTCATTCAACTTTTTCCAACCAGAGCACATTCTGCAAGCAAAACAAACTCACCAGGTCAAGCAATATCTGTGGAAGCAAACTCCAGCCATTCCACCTGGCTCCACAGACGCTGCTTGACCTGCCAAGTTCCTGCAGCGCTTTGCTTTTGGCTCCAGATTCCAGCATCTGCAGTCTCTTGTATCAGCATACTCTGCAAACGTGGCAGTTCCACTCTTAACCAAGGGGCAACTCCTGGATAGTTCAGGTACTTGGCAACAGCAAGTTTAAACAAAGTTATGCAAAGGTAAAACAAAGGTCATCATTGTGGGGAGATTTGGTCATCTTCCCTCCAACCTTAACACTCACTCATGGACTGGGTCAGTGACTGTGGGGAAGCCAAATGACTGAATCTGCACTTAAAAAAATCTTGCACAAGCTTAACCACCAAAAGCATTTCTCAACCATAAACAGCAGGTAGATGCTGAAAACGTGCATCACCAAGTGCTGAACACAAATCTACTTGGGCAACCACCAACTCTCAGCTACAGACCATCTCAGTAAACAACATAACTGAAATTAGTTAAACAAGTTCAAGCAAGTTAACACCCGAAATAAACACACTGCTTCTCCATTATGAAGGCCGATCAGCCTTGCCCAGGAAACAGGTAGGACAGTAATTACAGGGCGGCAACCTACAAAATTCAAAAGTCTAGCTTTAAGAGGAATACTGAAGTGCATGCCCAGACAGGCATGAAGAGCCCCATTTTAAATTCTACCATGTGGAGTCTTCATTCATCAATTTACAAAAAAGAAAGTGAAGCTAAAGTTGACGGGGTGTGAAGAATTAAGTTGAGAAGGCAATTGTCTCTCATCCTGAATTACTTCTTGAATGATGAAATAAGCTTCTATTAAAGTTGGTCTTTGTTCAACCCGAAATTGGCTTTTAACCAAACTGGTACAGTCACAGTGAGCTTTCAAGGGCAATTAGGGATTGGGCAATCAAAGCACCAGCCATGCTCACATCCTAAAAATGAACTCACACTGGAAAAGTGGTTATCTGGATATGTAACATACTGCACTCTCCGTAACTAACACTTCATCCTGCATTCTTGTTTTACCTTGTACTAGCTCAATGCGTTGTTGTAATGAATTGAAGTGTATGGACAGTACAGAAGTTTTCCCCACTGTACCTCAGTACATGTGGCAATAAGCCAATTTACATTCAGTCTGTTTGTACAATGAGTGATTTTCACTTAGTGTTTCCACTGTATCATCGTATTCAGTTTAGTAATATGCCAAACCACTAATGTTCTACTTAGAATTTTGCACAGGTACAGGCCGGTGTCAGCTCAATCTACCTGTACAGTTCTTCTGCATCAATTTAATTATTCCCCAGCGACTACGGCAGGCTTAATTTATTGTGTTAAAAGCACAAGCTTGTCACAGTCAGCGTGTTAGCCCATCACCAACGGACAAAGAAGGCAGAGAAGAAAATGTCACAAAGCCATGAATACATTTATCTGGTAAAACTCATTTTAAAGTAAAGCATGGTGATGATTGCATTCTTGTACCTCACTAACACTGTGAAGTTAACTCGCGAGTTGGCAACTTCAATGTTTCATTGAGGAAACATAGCAGCCATCTAATCTGATCTTGATCAATAGTGGCCAGGATGCTGGAACAACTTTCCTAGTCCTCAAAATAGAATCCGGTGGTCTTTCACCTGTATGTCACATGGTAAGTGGGATAGTCATTTTGTTTCTCATTCCAAAGAGACCTCTCACAGTACTGCACTGCTCAATACCGTGCTAGAGTCTAAGCTTAGGAATAGGTGCAGAATTCTCTGGAGCAGAGCTAGAAAGCGAAGGACAATGCTTTTGCTTGCGAAATTGCCCAACCCTGGAGTCACACTTCATACAGAAGTTGAAGACATCAACTCCAAGTTCACGTCACCTAATATTGCAAAGCAGCAACGTAATATTGTACAGCAACGTAATATTGTACTCATCTCCACGTACTCTGTTCAATGGAGTGTTATTTCTATTTCTGTCCCCTTCGATCAGGCCTGGCTTTCTGTACATAGACAGCTATGTATCCAAGGATGACGGATCAATCAGCAGCATTTACAACTGTGTTTTACAGTCACCCAGGTGTGGACGAGTAGTGATCAAGCTACTGCTCTGCATTCCGAGGCCTGGAATACTGATCCAGAAACGAGAGTTTAAATCCAACCTGAGCAGCTGAGGAATTTAAATTCAATTCATTAAATCTAGCTGGATGGAGAAAATGACAGAGTCATTAAAATCCCATATGGTTCTAAGTCTGAGGGAAGGAAATGTGCAGTCCTCACCCAGTCTAGACAAAATGCAACTCTGCACCCATAGTAATGTGGTGGATTCTTAAATGGGCCAGTTAGTCACTCCGATCGTGGACCAATTCAGGATGGAAAACAGTAGCTAGCACACAGTCATGCCCACACCCCCATAACGAACTCATTAAAATTCACAATACGTGAGAGATGGTTCGAAGTACTACGTCAGCAACACATCCTTTTCCACTTTAAGTATGCAGTGGTCAATATTTCCAAAGCAAGGCAGCAATTTGGATATTATTAACCTGTACAAAAAGTAACAAGTCCAATGTGGAATCTTAGTTACAAAATACAACTTCCATATTAAAAAGCAGTCCAATCCCAAACTTCAAACTACTTCAGGAATTTATAACAACATCAGTTCCCAAAAAGGGAAAATTTTCCACGGTTTAAGAAATATAAAAGTTAAAAATATTCTAAACACATTGCTCAAGAAAGCAGCCAGCTCATTCCCCTGTCAAACCTCAAACACAATATTAATGCAACTACAAAAGTTTACATTGAATTCTTTCAGTAACTAATTTCTTGGCATTTCATCCTCTCCTTTCTCCCAAATTTAGCAACTCTGACAAGGTGACGAAGGGTGGGGTGCTGGGGGGGGAATCCAACATTGTCGGCTACGAAATTAAGAATCCAGAGGAAATTTGCAATGCTTTAATTATATAGGCTATTCAAAGTGGAATTCATGGACTTGAGTGGGACACAGCTCAACATCTTTGTCTGCACTTGTCACAAATCAACTTCGGATGGAGAGTATAAAAAGTGCACATAAAACAGTGCATTCTTCAGACCCACTCTGTTCCAGTGCCAGGCAGTCTGTCAAGGTCAATTTCCTGAGCAAAGTTGAGTGAAGAGGTGGCATTTTAATGGATCAATGAATCATCTTGCATTTAAATTCTCTCACCCTTGTGAAGCTGGATATTTACAGAAGGAAGGAAACAGGATTTCAAGAGCACACTCCACCAAGCTGTGACACACTCACTCTTATTTCAAACTTAGATTGTTGCACAATTAATCATCTGAAGGCAGATGCTAAATACAGCTCTGCTTCAAGTATAATGGACAAAATACAAGTTGCTTTTCGATAGCTGGCTCATACCCAACTGAAGGAATAAATTCTGACCCTCACAGAATACTCTTAGGAAAATTGATAATGTCACATACCTGAATGTCACTAGAACACCCAGAAGGACCGGCATAACTTTGTTTCGTGGGATGTGGCAGCACAGCTTCCCTCCAGATTCAAAAAGATCTAGACATGCATTGAATCACCAAGGTATGAAGGCTGCAGAGCAAAGAGGTAAATGGGATTACCAAAGTACAATGGCCTGTTTCTGTGTTGCTCTAAGTTCACGATAGCAGACCAATAGATTGAAAACCTCACACTGGTACGTTCAGACAATGCAAGGATTAGTTATCATCAACAGGAATGTTAGGGTTTAAAAAAAAGTAATTGCATATCGAATGCTTTGGAAACAGGTGATATGTCTGTCCACGTAATAAAAGATGCAGAAACAAGGCTCATATTTTCTTTAACATGGAAGACCGAAGAAGTGAAATTCAATCCACGATAAGATGGTGTGTGCAGAGTGAGGATAGTAGGAAAATAGTGCTGAGGGGAGCAATGAGGAGGCAGAGATCATTGTTACTTCCTACTGGACTGGGAATTCCTTCAAGGAAATTTGTGTTTGGTTTGGGGATTCTAATCTTTGATCGTGCCTATGGCAGCTCAGTTGTCATGCTTATTTAGGAGAGGACTATTCACTCCACTGACAACCCAATGATTATTTGGATACTTAACCTGCTGCGATAATAGTACAGCAGCCGCTGTACTCTGTCACCGAACTAGTGACAAAAACAATCAAATTGCTTAATATCGGGGCACCTTGTTGGAACTTCAACTTTTGTATTTGCCTCTTGTCCAACTGTACCAAGCAGTGCAGCAGAGTCAGCCAAATGTGGGGACTCCAATGATACCACATCTACAGCCATTCCTATACTGACGTCACTACACTGCACAAACAGAATTAGTCGTCTCCTTTATTGCCATATCATTACCACCCGAAATTACATACAAGAAAGCAATGTTTTACGAGCATAACCTTTGAAGTGCCATCCAGTATGTAATATGAACCCTTCAAATAACCATCCAGTCCACTGGAAAATGTCAGTTTTCCCAACCCTTCAATGTTTTCCACAACCACACCAGTTCCATGTATAGATTTATCACCCATACACCAAGTTGCTTTAGCTGGCAGGTTTCACAGACAATGACTAACATTTTTTTTTCCTTAAAATCCTTTGTTAAGACAAGTAACATGAAATCTTTCCCTAACCAATAATTTGAAAACGTCATTAATTTTAAAGTTAGTCTTACAGAAATCAAATGCCCGAACTTGCTCATCGTAACAGTCTCTCACCACCCACTGCTTGATAAATAATATTTACATTATGGGCAATAAATGCTGGACTTGCCAACAACACCCACATCCATTCTGTAAACGAGTAAAAAAAAAATTCCACAAAATACCCTGCAGCAATCTAAATTCCATTAACACACCCTTCACAGCTTACTTTCTCTCAAACATTCTATATTAGAACATGAAATTATTTCAGTCATGTGCTAGAGTAGAACAGGTGCGCCGCACTGCAGCGTAAGCTGCCTTTCACACTGCACGAGCAGTGTTATTTTCATATTCTCCTCTCAGCAGCTGAACAGATTTGCACATGTATGCTGCAATGCAGCACCCTCCAACACGTGCCAAATGGGATTATTCCCTCCCTATTTCCCCCAACTTCTCTTAAATGATTGAAGAATACATCATGACACCCTGAAATAGTCCAAATTAAAAAGTACAAGAAAAACAATGAAGCTATCTCAATGATTATTCAACTTGAAAGTGTCTGAATATGAACGTACAAATCAATTGCTCAATTTTTATTTGAAAGCTACTGTAAAACGATATTCCCTACAAGGACACATACCATTGGTAGGCCTCTGGGTTAAAGATTGCCTTCACATTAACAGGATCAGAACAAGCAATTGACCCGACAGACTGACGAATTTCTCCCAAAGTGCAGTTAAGTAGCCCAGGTGCAAGTGACACCAGGATAAATTGCTTAAGTGGTTCACAGAGCCCTAAAATAAACCAGACTCTGGTTTGCTTTCAGGTTGGCTTCACCTGCTGTGCATTTCCTTTCAGATTTCCAACATTAGTACAGCATAAGTAATGGGAGTGGAGATTATTTGAACCTGCACTGCGATCAACATGATTGCTTTCATTCTAGACCTCACCTGCAACCCCATAATCTTGATGTCTACCAATCTATTGATACATCTTGGAAACACTCAAATTATTACCACAACCTAATGGTGTAGAGAAATGCAAACATTTGCCACCCTCATAGTAAAGAACTTACTCCTTATTGCAGTACTAAAAGGCAGATCCTTCACCCAGATACCAAACCCCTAGGTTTATGCACCCCAGCTAAAGGAAGAAGCTTCTCAACAACCATCCCAAACTCTGGGCATGAACACCACTTATTTTAAGATCTGTTGCAAATAGGCCAAGTTTAACTCAATCACACAGGACACTCACCCAGTGCAAGAACCAACCTAATGCATCCACACTGCACCAACTCCAAGGCCAAACTGCCCTTTAAGATGGGCATCTTAAGTGCCACAGATACAGTCCCACCAACTCTTGTAAATTTGCAATAAAGACTTTACTGCAAGTTAGCATGCAGGAGCAACAACATCCAATGCGACTTGGCCTTCCTAATCACTATCCTTCAATGTTACTTTTCTGCACCTTGTAAAACACCACCACCATTTCTCCTCAGACCAATAATCAACTCTTCTCTCCCATTTATAAACAAAATATTCTGCTTTGTTTCCAACTAGAAAAAAATGCCCTCATTTGTTCACACAATGCTCCCACCTTCTTGCTCACTCAACTGGTCTATATCCCCATGTAGTCACCTAGCATTCTCACAGCTCACTTTTCCACTAAGCTTTGTACTGTCAACTGCCTGCAGTGCATCCTGCCCTCTCATCCAAGTTCATTCCCCTCAGCTGGAAAGAATAGAGCCATCAGCACTCACACAAGGGACAACCCACCAGTCACGATCTGTTAATCGTCAAATGATAAATACTCCTGCTGTTTACTTCCATCAACCAATCCTCCCTCCATTTCAACTTTGTAAGCCTGCATTTTGTTTTAATGAATCTTTTAAATGGCAACACAAGAAAATCCTTTGGAAACTCAGATATGCCACATCTAATAGTTTCTCCTTGTTCCCACTGCTGGTAACATCCTACGATAGAAAATGATTTCAGCCAAAAAAATCCCCTTCATCGAATTCTGGAATCTACCTAATCAACCCTTGATTTTTTTTGTGCTCTGATACCATGCCCTTGGCATTTTTTTTTTGAAAGTGTTGACAGGCCAAATCATTACTGGTTACCCACTTTTCCCCCCTATTATCTCAATTAGCAATAACATTTGCAACCTTCCAATAGCTATTCCACTATCCAGGGAACGCTGGAGCCAAAGACACCATCTCAATTCACAACATCCTTTCCATATCACCAGTAATCTAAACTGAAACCCCCTGGCCATTACATGTAGAGTTTGTCATTAAGAATGCAAGTAAACCCAACTTTCAGGAGTGTGGTGTTATAGTGGTCAAGTTGAAAGGTCTAACCAGGGTTCAGGACCACTGATCCGAGAAACTAGTTCAAAACCCACCATAGCTGCTGACCAATTAAATACAGGTTTTTTAAAATAAAAACCGGCCTCATTAACGAGTGGATCATAAAGCACCTTTTGGTTCACTTATGTTCTTCAGGGAATAAAGTCAATATCCCTTAACTGTTCCTGTGCAAGTCCAAATATTGGATCACTAATACTGGCAGTACCAGTGACATGTACATCCCAGAAAATGAACAATTTCTTCATCAATCCTGCTTTTTGATCCAAAAGAAAAACAAATATTTTATCCCGCAAACTAATCCTTCACCCAGTGAGAGCTTGCCCAAATCGCATGGAAAATGACTCAAGAACTCTGATGGATTATCAGGACTTTCTGCTGAATGGAGACAGGCAGATCAGAAGGTCCAATGCTTTGACTGCCAGTTTACTCAGGTGATTTTTGGGTAGAGATTCCATACAAATCTAAACATCAGGCATCAGTTTCCTGATATTCAATGTGCGATGGGTTTGTCGGCATGAATACGAGGCTACAACAGAACTAAGTAGATCAGGGGTGCCCTCCTATTGAGCAGTATACTAATAGTCACCACCCAGTTACATACAAAGCCATCTGCACAACAAAATTTCATACGCAAGTCTGTGGTCAGGATAGGACAGGAGAAACCTTCACATCAAAATATCAGTTTACAGAAATAGGGCAATCAAAAGGCTTAGCAGATAGATGTTGAACCCAACTCTTGATCAGATCATACTAAGCAGCATCGATAATTAATTACCACACTGATGGGGGCTGCTATGCTGCTTTTTTATTCCTATAATCTAACGCAGCCAAATCCTCAAATGGCTGAGCATTTCCTGAAGGAAGTGGAAATATGGACAAGAGTTCCAGAACAGTATCCTTACAAAGGCATCCACTAGGATTACATGCAAAATTTATCAAGTCTCATACCCCTTAACTAGATTGGCTACCATTCAAAGATCATTCAAAGATTAAGTTGATACATCCACTTAACTCGTATCTGAACATTAAAAACAAATTTTGCAGAAACAACTTATTTTCAGCTGCCTGCCAAACTATTCTATATTCATACCACATGTATCCCCGGTCATTCTTTCCATTAATTTGGTGCAGCTCCTAAATGATTGGAAGCCCTCGATTTCATTAAGTCTTAAGTTTCTTTCCACTTCCCCCCACCCAAACAATGCTGCTCCTCCTCATTTATCAACACTGCCATTCAGAGACATGCCCCCCCCCAACTAGGTCACAAGTTGTCTCACACACAGACCACTCACATGGGTTAAGTCATTCTCGGCAATAAAATGGTTCAATAATCTCACAAAACAACAGCTGTATATTTTAAAAAAGATTTTTTTATTTAAATCGCCTTTAAGAGTAACTCTAGCTACAGAATTAACTTGCTGTCAATAAGTTTAGTAACACGCTGTATTTAATTGTTTTTCTCTACAACTGTTTTAAAACTTGAAGGGGGGGGAAAAAATGAATCGCTGCTGTGGTAGGGACCTTCCCTTGGTAGTATATCACGAATCTACCCGTTTCCCCAAAAGTCTGCAGTATTGTCATAGTCTGTTTTAAGTTGATAGTGGTTAACCATTTTGGAGATCAGAGTTGTCCAATGTTAATCACAAGTCTCGCATGACAAATCGGCAGCCCTGAGGTGACTCATTAGTGAAAGAATTGAGTGTCCCTGTTAAAGGAAAAGAGCCACAAAGTACATGATCTCTAAACTTCCACGTGATCACTAGCTAGTTATGGTTAAGATTGTCTGAAGATGGTTATGCCAAAATTAATGCCAACAGTTCATACGGTGCCACTGTAACTAAGCACATTAATGATCCCTAAGTGCTATTGGACATCATATACATATATTAAGGAATATTACAGTGAAGTAAAATTAGGTGAAAATTAACTCCAATTACCAGTCTTCGGGGAGATTTAACATGACCAAATGACAAAGAACAAATACAAGTGCACTTGATTTCTGGAAATACCACAAGCATGAACACTAGAAAATATTAATGAATTGCATCTGTACTGCAGCATTCATATCGAGGACTTCTCAAATGTAATACAGTGATGCCGTGTAGTGAAGTGGTATGGAACGGAAGCCATTTTTGAATAGGCAAATACAGCAGTCAAGTTGAACAAGATCCCGCAAGCAGTCAGCATATAAATGGACTAACCGCCGGCATCAGTGAATGGGATAAAAGTGTGAACTGGGAGAAGCCCACTACTTGTCAAATAGTGCTGCAGAGTTCCTCAGGTCCATCAATTCAGAACTGGACAAGTGGCAGCCCAGAGAGCTTCTCATACACTAAGTACATCACTCAGTGTACTTCTTCACTGAGTGATGAAGTACATCGACCTCTGAAAAATCAGCCATACTAATCTTTTATCAAGAAATATCAAGTTTCTATTTCTTGACGAGAATGATCTTTCCCTTGATGTGAAAAGAAATTTGGCAACTTTCCATAAGTTATGACAACAGTAGGACAAGAATAAAAGATACCACATTGCACCTGTAAAGAGCATCTACAGCCAGCCATGATAATTTGGGTTTGAGTCCAAACAGTGGACAACAGAACTGTGCAGCTAATAGAACTGCTGCCTCACAGCTTCTGTGACCCAGGTTCAATCCTAAACTGAGTGCATTTTATTTTCCCTCAACTTCTCTTTTGGCTCCTCCCACTTTCTCCAAACCAAAAGGTGTAAACACAGGCACTCGCATGGGCCCCAGCTATGCCTTCCTTTTTGTCGGCTACGTGGAGCAGTCCGTGTTCCAAGCCTACACCGGTAATGCCGCCCAAATCTTCCTCCGCTACATTGACGACTGCATTGGGACCACTTCCTGCACCCATGCTGAGCTCCATTGCCTCGACTTTGCCTCCAACTTCCACCCTGCCCTCAAATTTATGCGGTCCATCTCTGACACCTCTCCCCCCTTTCTGGATCTGTCGCCACCTCCGGGGACAGATTAACCAGACATCTTTTACAAAACCACCAACTCCCATAATTACCTTGACTACGCCTCTTGCACCCTATCACATGCAAGGATACCATCCCCTTCTCTCAGTTGCTCCACCTCCGTCATATCTGTTCCATGAGGCTTTCCACCACAGGACATCGCGATGTCCTCTCTTTCTCAGTAAATGGGGTTTCCCTTCCACGACCAATGTTGACCTCAGCCACATCTCTATTCCCCACCCCCCTTCCAATATAACAGGGACAGGGCTCCCCTTGTCCTCACCTACCACCCCACGAGCCTCCACATCCAACACCATTCTCAACTTCCACCACCTCCAACGGGATCCCACCACCAAGCACATCTTCCCCTCTCCCCACTTTCCACAAGGATCACTCCCTCTGCGACGCCCTTGTCCACTCGTCCCTCCCCACAGATGACCCTCCTGGCACTTATCCCTGCAACTGTGCAAAGTGCTACACCTGTCCCTACACATCCTGCTTCACCACCATTCAGGGCGCGAAATGGTCCTTTTAGGTGAGGTAGCGCTTCACCTGCGAACCCGAGGGTGTCACTTATTGCATCCGCTGCAGCCTCCTCTACATCAGTGAGACCTGATGCAGATTGGGGAACAGCTTCATCGACCACCTTCGTTCTGTCCGCCACAAAAGAGGATCTCCCTCTCCGTGTCCATCCACTTCAATTCTACATCCCACTCCCACGTCAATCCACTGCCTCCTCTACTGCCACGATGAAGGACAGAAGCAGGTTGGAGGACCACCACTTCATATTCCACCTTGGTAGTCTCCAACCTGATGGCCTTAACGTAGATTCCTCTAACTTCCAGTTAACCCCTTCCCTTCTTGTCTCTACCCCACCCCACCTTTTTTTGCCCCTTATTCCTGGTGGCCCCCACCCCATGACTTGCCCATCTATTCCCCAGCTCCTTCCCCCCCCCCGCCCCCCATAGTCTACTGCTCTCTCCTACCACATTCCTCCAGCTCTCTGCCTCTTCTACCCATCGCCTCTCAGCTTGACATCACTCCCTTCCATCCCCCCCCCCCCCTTACCTAGACTATCACTTGCCACCCTGTGCCCCTCCCCCTACCTTCTTATTCTGGCTTCTACCCTCTTCCTTTCCAGTCCTGATGAAGGGTCTTCAACAGAAAAATCAACTGCTTATTTCCCTCCACAGATGCTGCCTGACCTGCTGAGCTCCTCCAGCATTTTGTGTGTTGCTCCAGATTTCCAGCATCTGCAGAACTTCCTGCGTTGCAGTGTACATTCTTCCTCTGACTACGTGGGCTTCCTCTGGGTGCTCCGGTTTCCTTCCACATTCCAAAGGCATGCAGGTTGGTAGGTTAACTGGCCACTTTAAATGGCCTCTGGTACGTAGGGGAGTGGCAGAATCTGGAGGAAGTTGATGGGAATGTGGGGAGAATAGGATAGCTCTGAGCCAGCACAGGCTCGATGGGTCAAAGTGACGTCTATGTTGTGAGAAAATATTAAAATACAAGTTGTCAATGAAGACATGCAGATTGCAATTTGCCCTCAATTACTCACACCAAAAGGTGACACTGGTCCAAAATCCAGTTCCTTTGGTCTGGAGATGTAGAGAGTGATCCTGAGGCTTCAGAGTTAACCCAATTGACACAGAGCCATTCTCCTTGGGAGACTGAGGGGAGTTTTGGTTTAGTCGTGAAGGGCATTGTGAGAATAAATGGGAGACACTGCTCCAATGGAAGAATTGTCACTGGGTGGAGTGCATTCATTTAAAAAAAAGTCTTGATGCAGGGATTCAACCTGAAACATCAACAATTCCTCCCCCCATCCATCAGGTGCTGCTCAACCTGCCGAGTTCATCCAGCAGATAGTTTCTCCAGATTCCACAATCTGCAGTCTGCCTTGTCTGCATTTAAAGGACATGCACCATTAAACACGACAAAACATCACAAAATTCTTACGTTGACTGTGGAGGATAGGCATGCAGTTCATTTAAAACAGGACCACGGTCATTCCTGCTATCTCAACTTCTCCAGAGGAAACAAGCACTAGAAACATGGAGGGACTCATTGCAATTGTCTGAAACCTGTATTAATGCTGGGTGCTATACAAAACCATGGGAAAGCACAGCAAGAAAATTATCTTGAACAAAAAAGGAACTCACCTGGGGGATACTAAAAATAAAGAGATCAGTTTTGATGCAAACTACTCTCTTACTATAAATTCAGTCCTTGCAAGGACAGCAACCATCTCTATTTATGTGGTACCCTCAACATGACAAATATCCCTGGGAAATTTGCATGGCTCCAGCAAATAGATTTCCTCATTTCTTTTCTGAAATCAACCGCCAGCAGTTTAAACAAACTCCTTCCAACTTCTCTGATCTGAGGACCACCACTTCATCCAACTTCAGTAAATCTGACAATCCAGCTATTTGGAAATCCCATCGTTTCAGTGTCTGGCTCCCTGCACGTTAGCCGTGTTCCCTTCCCACTCATTGGGTCGCTGCACTGCCTTACAACATGCTGAGTTCACTCAAACATAACATTCCACCGTGTAAAATACTAAAGTAAATTAGAAACGTTGAAGTATTAAAATGAAACACATCCAATTGTCCGAAAAATCTGCCACTCTGGCAAAGTCTCAAACATGCAGTATTAATAGTTTTACTATAATTTCAGTCTGGCTACTCAGAGGAGGAAAGGGATAAGGGCATTTAGAGGAAATTCTGCAACCTACAGTCTTGGCAGCTGAACAGGCAATGATCAAGTCCTGATGAATGCCATTTACTTAAATGTTGCTCAGGGAAATTAACATACTTGAAAATTAACACGATAGGTGTTGCTAAGAACGAGCAACAGTCACTCTAGCATTCTTAAGCATTCCCTCAGGATGACTTGCTTCTATTCAAGTCCTGTTGGATCTCAGGTAGCTGAGGAGTGCTTGGTGGGATCAACAGACCGTCACAGATGGGCCAGTTGGTGCTTGATAGGGGAAGGGGTAGTTTGAGAGCTGGCACAGTCCTCCCACCATTTACACTTGGCTCCTGCATGCTCCGACAGCTACTGGTCTCAGAGCCACCCTGAATGGCACTTCTCCATGTCGAGTAGACACAGATCAGGGAAGCCACGTGAAGAAGATGAAAACATCTTTGAAAACATAGCTGGATAATGTCCTCTTTCCACCTCGTAATCTTGTGCTATTAAAAGGACTTGAACCACACAGACATCAGGGATAATTACATCAGGGATAATTACATCATGAGCTACATGCAAATGTAGCCAAGCCACTACAGCTTGGAGTGTACTTAGGGCCTCAATGCTGGGGACATGACCTGGGAAAGGATGCTGAAGTGCTGACAACATCCACGACAAAGTACATTGCGTGACAGGCACCTTCCCCCGCCCACCAACATCCAAGACATCTACTGCTTCCGAAGTGCCACGACCCCAGACTGCTCCAACAGGAGCACAAAGCCATGACACTACCAAGCAACACATCAGCCCGATTTATGTACCAGTCACAGGATGCCAACCCTGCCGCTACCCAGGCACACTGTGGGAGGACCTCCGCCAAGAGAGTCATTACTCACCAACATTTCCTTCTGAGAGCAATTAAAAGGCAGCCAATAATTGGCCTTGTCAGCAATGCTGAGCTCTCCAAAATTTAAATGATAGACACTTAAGGAACTGTGCCCCAAGTCACTGTTAATGCAATGGAATGTCATTAAAACAATGAAGTATTATAATAAGATTAGAAAGCTCTTAATGTTTATGGTACCATCTTTCAGATCATCACTTGGCTCACTATCCCCAGTAACCTTCATTTCATACACTACACGTCACTTGTCATCAACTTCCCCATAGCTTTTAAACAACTTCCTCTGTAATTTTCATTGGTATTAACTTTCTCTCCAATTTATCAAGCTCCTAGATATTTGGCTGATGCAAGGGGAATTCAAAATATTCAAGATGTTACTCTAATGTTCAGTTTTAGAAAATGGACCCATTGTCCAGAGGTGGTAGAGGCCCAGGTCCAGCACCACAGTATAATAACAGTGGATTGAAGCAGACTTTGTCAAAGACCACATCATAAACTATCCCAAAAATACTTAAACCATCTCTGAGCAAAACACTGGAATTTGAAGTTTAAAAAAATTAGTTGTTGCTCGACCTCAAAAAGAAGTCAAGTAACCAAAGCAATATTTGTACTCCTGAAATCTGTTATGCAGATTCAGACTGCCCACTGAACAGGACTGAGAATGATTGATTCTCAAGTGTTAACACAAATCCATTTTGATAAAAACCATTCGTGACATTTCACTATCCAGCAATTTTTGGAAAATGTACACTTCCCAACTGCTTCACTTTAGTGAATTTCAAATGATCAGAGAGTCAAGAATTAACAGTTTTGATTAAAGATGAGGAAATTTAGTTGTTTAGGGCAACCGCAACACAAAATATTAATCCTTATGCTACCACACCAGCAAAATCTCTGCATACCTTAGTAGAAAGGATGAAAGGAGTTGTGCAAAGATTTAAATACTTCACTGTTTCTTGAAGTGGTTTGGAAGTAAGATCTGCCATCAAGCTCAGAGGGCCCAGACAACAGCTGCAGTACCATCCAGTTACCAGCACCCCCTACTTGCCATTCTCCAGGTATCAAAAAAACATCTGACGAGTCCAACCATCAAACACTTAGACTGAACAGGTTTGTTGCAGAACGAATGTAGTCAGAGTGAATACAGTGTATTTAAAACAACATGCTAATATCTTGGGACCGGTGCCTTTAATACGACTACCACATAGGTAGCAGCTGTGCCAGTTTCACAGTTCAGTTAGTCGTATCTGAGAAACCAGCACTGACAGATGGACACACACACACTTTGCAAGTAATGCTGCATTTAAATGATAGCTATTTTTTCAGTCAGGTAATTCTACACAAAGCAAAAAAAAATAATTGCCGATACTGGAAGTGTGAAGTGAAATCACTGAATGCCAAAGACACCAAGCAGGGCGGGCAGTGCCCAAGGTTCACGTTTCAGGTCAATGGCCCTTCATCCTGACTGGATAAGATGAGTAAGTTTTAAGTTGCAGAGAAGGGGGTAGGGAGAACAAAGAGCATTCTGTGATACGATGAGGACCGAGATTCATTTTTCTGCCTCAACCAGCTACGGCTCTTCTCACATTGCATTCCTCAGGACAACCTTGGATAATTTTGGAGTCAGAACCAGCAAGACTGTCCACCTCTAACATTAATGCAGTTTTTCCCTCTTTTCCTAGACGCTACCCAATCTGATGGGCATTTCTAGCTTTGTATCTCTCACTGGATTCCTAGCAGTTGCTGTGTTCTGCACCTCACATATCCTCCCCACTAACCTCCATGTCTCTTAAGTGATCTTCCTCTTTACACCTTCTACAGACAGGTTAACTGGACTTAACAAGCATTCAACACCCTCTCCTACATAGGACCAACAGCATGCCTATCACCCAGACAACCTTTGCCTTCATGCCGCAAGCATACCCTTCACCCCTCCCCCTCTTCTCATTAAAGATGCTGTTTGCCATCTTTTCCAGTTCAGATCAAAGCCCATCGACCTGAAACTTGGGCACTCTCCACATTTGTTGCCTGACCCGCCGAGGTAATTGTACAACAGACTAACACGGCATTCTAAATAAACAAGGTGGTGGCATGTATAGTTCAAAATGATGTAAACAGCAGCATTTGATTGTGAAGTTAAACGAATGGAAGTCATGAAAAGGCAACAAATTTGAGGGAAATGTAAAAAGGGTGACAGTGCTTGAAATGGACGAATAATGTCATAGGTAGGCCACATCTTACAAGGCTTATCCAGCATCATGACTTTTGGAAATCAAGACAGCATGTAAACAGAGCCACCACATCTGCGCCAACCATTAAGCACTCATCGAGTACGACTTTTTCTTCCCCTCTACCCTCCCCAACACTTGCTTCTCCTGCCACCCAAACCAAGGGTAATTTACAGTGGCCAATTAATCCATCAACAACACGACTTTGGGATAGGGGAGAAAACCCAAGCAGTTACAGGGTGAATGCACAAATGCCAGAGAGTGGCCAACGTCAGGATCAACAATGGCTCACTGGAGCTGCAGGGCCACAGCACTCACCATTACGTCACTGCATCAGTCATCGACAAGTTTATAAAAGATCAGAAAACTGTTAATGCTACAAATTAGAACTCTTTCCTTGTTCACAGATGCTGTCTAACCTGATGAATGTTTCCAGCATTTGTTGTTCCTAACATCATGCACACATTTAGGAAGGGACGATTTTTGGGTTGATGGTGGGGGGGGGGGGGGGGGGGGGGGGGGGGGGGGGGGGGGGGGGGGGGTGGTGAGGAAGTCATTTCCCAATATTCTGGGGAACTTCATTGACATTAAGGATGTCCCAGAGAGCTGGTGAAAGACACGAGGAATGGAATCCTCCACAGTGGAGCTGCTGAGATCCCTCACATAGCAGGATTACATCTCTCCTCAAATCTCAGAATTACAAGAGGTATTTCTTTTGCATTTATGGTACGATGGAACTATGGACCTGCATCTCAGGAGTGTGTGGATGCTGAGGCAGTTGTTTTTTGTTGGCCCTCAAGGAGGTGTGCAACAAAGCAAAATAAGACCAGGTTAAAAAGGTTAATCATGATTTAATGGGACTCACTCTAGGGTTGGATGGCTCCAAGAACACAAAACAAGGGGGAAAAGAAGTGATCTGCTCTCTCAAGCCCACCCTGACATTTATTAAGAACATGGCTAATCTGCCCCAGGCCTCAACTCCTTTTCTGCAGTAATTCCCTATTGCGTTCAGTTCCCCAGTCTTTCACACTTTTTTTTTAAAAACTCAAGTGCCTTCAGTGATCCAGCATCACAACACTCCAGGGCAGAATTCCACACAATCACCAACTCTGCAGGGGAAAAAAAAATTCTACACACCCATCCCCATGCTATTCCTATTGTGTATTCCTTTCATTGTGCTGCCTATTTGTCTTACTATTAACTTCCTGATCTTGGCCTGAAATTAACTGGTCCAGCAGCTTCAGTACCTGGCCTGATTTCACCAAATGCACAGGGATTTTGATATTTGCAGAAACAGCACTTTATAACATCAACAGACCTTAAATTCTGCACAATTGGTTTGGGGATTGCTGATGTGCAAAATAACAAATCTGTTATTTTTAGCCAAAGGATGAAAGAAAAACAGGAGTAACCAATTCACTCCTCACACCTGCTCTGCCATTCAGAGGGATGGCTGATTTGTCCTCTCAGAACCACTCCCCTGCAAACACCCCTATAATGGCTAAATTCCATTAATATCCAAGAATGTGCTGATTGTGGTCTTGAATACACTCAGTGACAGCCTCCATTGCCCTCTTGGGTAGAGGACTCCAACGATTTACCAGATTCATCTTCACGCTGAGCTACTTACCCCCTAATTCTGTGACTGTGAATCTGGTTCCAGATAGAGCCAGGGGAAACATCAACTTTGTATCTACCCTGTCAACTGCATTAGAACTTAACATGTTACAATAAATCACCTCTCATTGTTCTAAACTTGATACAGCAAATTGGTTTTCTTGCAGATAGATTAAGTGTTCATTCCTTCAAGCATCGGAAGGAGTGCAATGATGTTCCAGCCTCATTAGCTAAAATTCCAAGTAATTAAGCATGTATTTATATGTGACTTGTGTCACTATTTTATAGCAGTACAATTTTACCAGTACAAGTGGGCAAGGTTCCAAATTGAGGTCAACAAAATGTTTGGCAAATGACTCCTGCATATTTCAATGCACCTATTTTTATGTTTTCAGTAAATGCTTTAATGACTGCAGTGATTAATCCTTCCCCTCCACTGACCAGGTTCAGTGAATTTCCAGGGTTAACCCAAGCTTCTTGCTTCTGAGTCAAACAGGAAACTTGTTGCACTACCACTCTGCAGTTATGAATATACGGGTCAGCACGCAACCCCGAGCGAATCTACACATCTGCACTGTTTCTCCTCCAGAAAGCTGTGAATGCCTAGTCATTGATTATATTCACCAATGTGATTGGTGAGCAATGAGGGGGACAAGCTTCCATGCGGACTTGAATAAAAGTTTAATTTGACTAGGGAAGCAGGGTTGAAATGGATATTGTTGATGCTACATGCTTTAGTGTGCTGGAAGTCCAAACCAATAATTCCAAAAGCTTCCATTTCCAATGAACATGATTAGCAAGTTTTTCCCCAGAGAAACAACCCAAGGTCATCTAGAATCCTTGACTCACTTAAGAGGTAGAGGCCATTTCACCCATCATGCTTGTTCCAGCTTTTGGAGCAATCCAATTAGGCCCATACCCAACCATATTGTACGGTTTTCATTTGCAAGGACTTGATTCCTATTTGATGATTAGGACAGGATCAGCTTTCATCACCTTTTTCAGATGCCACATTATAGATCATAACATTTATTGTGTAAAAATTCTCTCCATCTCTCTCCTGCCAATTAGCTCAATCCTTTTTCTGCTTGCCAGAATCAACACTGGATTTTCCATCTTTTCCCTCTGTCAATTCTTCAGGCACTTGGTTAGGATTTGGGGGATTTTAATCTTTGCCTGCAATCTAGCAGCTCCAGTTGTCTGGTAACTAGGCAGATTGGCTCGATTCCAATTGTGACAAATAACCTAAATGTTAACACAAAAAAAACTGTGTGGTCCTAACTAGAATAAATCCCCCTCATTGCTGATGCTGCTTAACATTTTGATCATCTGAAAGGGCTTAGCATTACAATACGGTTGTTCTTTTGAAGGTTGATAGGGGACTGAAATAGGTTTGCACAAGAGTATTTTGTCGGGAACTTATTATAGTTGCTGACACTGGCAATGCAATACCAGGACTACTCACTGCACAGAACATTTCCCACTTTAGCTACTACTTCCTGAATGCGAAATTTCTCAACACCTGTGACAGAAGGAAAAAGGTCAGATAGAGGCAGGAAAGAGTTGTCAAGGAGCCAAAAGCGCCTTGCTTTGAAACTCCAGTGAGTGGTGTCTTCCTTTGTAAAGCAGAGAAAGAGGAAATGGTACTTGGCTCACTCATTCCAATGCAGACGTACTTTCCCTAACAGGTCTCTGGGGGAAGGTGAATAACCCAATCTATAACTTCCATGAAACAAACTTAAATTTAGCTCATTGACTCCTGGAAATGCACATTTTCTCTATGTAAGGAAACTTTAAAAACAGGGCTGAGAAAGGTCAATGTGGGACTAACTGCATAAGCTCTTGCTGTGGGTGACGTGGTTTTGTGAGCTGGTGGAAGGGCACATTCAGGCAGGGAACCCCAGAACAATCCATACACAGGTAGATCTCAGAGTCAATTAGACCAAGTCTGACAGCACTCCATCACCATTTTCAGTGCCCCTCTAAGTGTGATTTTACCCCAATCTACTGCTCTCAAAGCTGCAACACTGCTCCTGCTCAAGGTGGCCACTCACAGCGGCTCATGAAAGTTCCGCCCAAGCTGACTGCCTGCCCCTTTTCCTAAGGGAAGTCCATTCTCTGATCTCCCTGGAGATGGAGTAGTGTCTGCTAGCTCTCCGGAGGCTTTCCAGGAATGGTGGGCACTTCAGGGGTAGGAGTGCATCCTGGATAAGGATGGCAATTTTAATTAGATACGTATTTACAAAGTTGTAAGTTTTGTCAATATTGTCAATACATTCATTAGACCTTTTTGGGAAGGCCAGGTTGATTTACACACTTGGCAAATGACAGCTTTTCATGAACCTTCCCAGATGTGCCTTTTCCCCCAATGACACAGCTGCTGCCTCAGCTCCAGTGACATGGGTTCAATCCTGACCTTGGATGCTGTTTATGTGGAGTTTGTACATTTTCACTGTCACACGGCCTTTCCCTCAGGTGTTTCCTCTCACATCCCAAAGACATACTGGTTGGTAGGCCAACTAGTAGTGTAGGCTAGGGGTAGAATCTGGGAGAGCGAGAGAATGTGGGGAAAATAAAGTGGGTTAGTTTAGGATTGGAGTAATGGGTGCTTGATGGCTGGTATGGACCCAGGAAGCTAAAGGGCCTGTTTCAGTGCTCTACGGTGATGAGTAAGACGCACCATTGAAGTCCTGGAGCACGAACTGAACCTGAGCAAATAATCTGCCCCAACGACTCCATCCACTCCCACTGCCGTAACACTTCACCTTCATGCTTCGGACTGCACGCATCAAGTCTCGCAAAAACAATAGGAAAAGATGAAACACTCAAAGTCACCAAGCAACATGAAGCTGCCATCTGCAACGTGCCCTTTCAAGGGATTGCACTGCATGTCACAACCGGTCATTATAAGTGCCTATAAATTGCCAGTGAAGCCATTAATTTGGAATACTGCTGTGAAATTTGTATTCATCCAGATAAGGACAGCAAGACACGAGCAGGGTTCAAGAAATAATTCCTGCACCCCATTTCTGTCATTTTGGAACATACAAAACGTGAAGCCGAAGTATCTATTTTCCACTTCAACTTTCAGATTCAGCCCTACCTCTGGGACTGTAAATTGGACCAGTTCACTTTGCAGCATACTAAAATTATTCACATGATCTCTCTCGACCCCCCCCCCAACAAAACGAACATGAAATTTTTGGTGACACAAAAATTCCTCCAAATTAAAGCAGATACCAAAACAAATTTCAAACGTGATGCAATTCCCATTAGCAGTTTACAAGCCAGTGTTCAATAAATAGAAAAATTAGCATGTTAACAACCACTTTGTACTACAGGATTAACTGAACTCAACCAGTGAAGTAACCTTGCATCATTTTGAAATGGATCTGAAGACCAGAACTAAAGGCACAAGCAACTTAACAAATTAGGACTTTATAGGACCAAAACCAATGGGTATAATGTTTTTGCTGAACTGCTCTCCAGGACAATACTTTCTTTCAAAGTAAAATCAAAGAACAAGACTACAACCAAATGCCAGGCGAGGACTTGCAAATTTCAAAAAATTGTCCAATTAATAGCATCAATGCCCCACCATGAACAGTCAGGGAGTTGCCATTGACCAGACACACATCAGGATCAGCCTCAAAAACAGCTATGAAACAGCGATGTATCCTATGCCAATGTGGTTTCCCCCCACCAACCAAGAATCTTGCCTCCATCTTCAAGGCCCTGGTTACAAGTACAATGGAATAGTCTCCACTTGCCCTCAACGCAGTGGCAATAAACTCAGAAGTATCTCAATATCATCTAGAACAATGCAACCACTTGGTTAACACTGAACTCAACACCCAAAACATTTGTTTGCACCAAAGCATTGTGGCTGCAAGGCTTAACAGTAAATTGTACTACAGCAACTTGCCCTTGGGTTCTTCAAAAAGGCATCTACAGCACACCCTCCCATCAGGTAGAAGATGCGTACATCAACAGCTGCAAGTCATAACAAGCTAGCTTGTATAAATGTTATAAATTATGTTGGCAATGCTTGATTGACATCATGTCCAGATCTTGTAACTTGCTATCCAAGAAACCAAGCAATAAAAACCAGAATAGGCCATTCAGCTTCACATCTGACAAACCTTTGAGTGAGACCATACCTCATCTCTTACCTGTGGGCCACATTTCCACAATAGCCTATACCCAATTCTTGAATACATTCAGTGACTGAGCCCTAACAGTCCTTTGGTATTAAACTCCAAAGACTCACTATGCTCTGATTCAGTAACATCTGAGTCCTGGTTGCCTGACCATTCTAAAATAGTGACCCCTGGTTCCAGGCACCCAGTCAAAGGAATAACAAGTAGTTAACCTCAAAAAAAAAAGTCCAATGTAGCAGCACTGTAGAAGGGTCTTTACCATAAAGATGGAACAGCAAGTTAACTCACCACCACATTCACGGGCAATTGAAGATGGGTCCAGCCACTGACACCATATCCCACGAGTGTAGAAATAATACTAAAGCAGAGGGTAACTAATCACCAGTTACAAGATGTAGCTCCAGAATTGCAAAGCGATTGATAATTGTTGTCAACCTCAAAGAAAACTCACTGATTCACAACTTCAGGAAAAATGTTGGAAATCTAAACTTCGAGTCCATGCTCAAATCACAGGTCCAGATAAGGCAAATTCCAAGATCAACTGTAGGTGGTGGTGGTGTCAGCAGGAAACCTCACATCTCATTCAACTGAGCTGTACTTAATGTAGCACACACAGAGAATCCAGATTCTGCCTCAGTGGCATCAATCCTGAACCCTCCACCCTAACCAAGACCCACTTTCCCCAGATAATAAATTTAAGGGTCATCTGATGCACACCGACTCTCATAACTGCAAATGCTGATAGCCTAGTATTAAAGATAACAAGTGTGGACAATCATAGGCAGCATCTATGGAGAAAAACATTCAAGCAGCTATCACATATTTGTTACATGTACATCAAAACAGTGAAATGTGTCTTTTTGCATTATTTCGGTGGTGCTGGGACAGCCAAGTGTCGCCACTCTCTGGCACCAACATAGCATGCCCACGGCTCCTAACCCGTACGTCTTTGGAATGTGGGAGGAAACTCATGCAGACACATGGGGAACATACAAACTCCCTACAGCTTGACAGCCGTGGAATTGAACCCAGGTTGCTGACGCTGTAATAGCATCACACTAACCACTACACTACCGTGCTGCCCTACCATTTCAAATACACCAATTGACCTCCATTTTCATCAGTGTGATACGTGAACTCTGCTTCTCTCAGCTGACTGACCCACTGAGCATCTCCCACATAACCAGTCTCTACACGAACTCTGGAGCTCTTTAATGAGGGGCCTTGCCATACTTGAACAGATGGTCTGGTTTAAGACAAGTTGAGACTTCTGATGGGTAACATCTTTCAGAGAATGAGCTGGATTAAACTTCATTCACTTAGTTTTTTGATTTAGCTCTCGTACAATCTCTCCTGTTTATGACGTGAACCAGAAGCTGTTAAGTAATGGTGAATGAAACATTCTCATCGATGTTACCACTGAGCACTTGATGCAAAATTAAATGCATTTTCCCTTCATTATCTGTTTGCAGCTTTTATCTATATTTCAGATTTTCAGCAGCTGTACCATTTTGCTTTTTGCTGCTGCTTCTCTTCTGAGAATGCCCACCTTAAAGCACTGCTCCTTTGACGGGATTGCAATTCTTCTACCACCTTGTTCCTGCCATTGGCTTTTGTTTCCCTTTGTTTTTGATGACGTGCTATCTTTGGTTTGCACAGCCTTGTATTGTTTACAGAACTGGAATAAAAAGTCATTGATGCAACATCTTAACTGCATTCTTCTCTCCACAAGTGCTGCCTGACCTGCTGAGAATTGCAAAGGTATTCCATGTTTTAAATTTTATATACAACTTGGTTTTATGTCAAAGAAACTTCAAAACTATTCTGACCCAACTTCAAGCTAAAACACAAGTTTTTATAAATGTTTTATTTTACAAGAATTATGATTTGAAGTTATCCAATTATCTTATGTACTAGTTAGGTGGGTGAGATTTCCATTCATTGGACAGACGGGGTACATCCTAAATGATGGCTTGTCTCAATTCCTTTGCAGCAACGTTACAATTAGCCGCAAACAAACAACGTCCATTGTGAACCGTCAGTAGAAAATTGTAGCAGCAGCAGCATGATTATGAATTATTCAGAACAGCTGAATTTCTGATCACAATACAAACAAATCAAGCCCCAATTAAAAACAAAATGAGCTGTTCGAAAACAAGGCAAAGAGCCAGTTTAATTCATTCACTGGCTTTAATGTTCATGCCCCTCATACAGTAGAGAATTCACGTCAAAGCTTTATGCTTTTCAAACCTTCAGACAAATTGTCTTTTTATACCTACATACTTTGCTGACTCATGGGAACTGATTAACATGCACCAATGCTCAATTCAACAGCCATCATGCACACTGACAGTATTAAACACTAATTAAAAAGTACCATGCTCAAGGCTAATTCATTGGAAAACTGAAAGAATTCAAAGTAGCAATGCTCCATATTAATGCAACAGTCTACCCCTACCCATTCACAGATGGGGTGAAGGGTGTGGGAATGGGGTGCAACAAACTGCTGCCCCAAAGCCATTATTTGAGGCCAATGGGTCACTGAGTCTTAATTAAACCATTCTTACATGGCTGTGCTGCACTCTGTGATACACATGCCTGGAAACCATTTGAGTTACACAGCAACTTCCAGCACATCCTTCAGTGGTATACTGCCAAGCAGGTACTTGTGCAGTAACATAGACAAACACACTAGCACTGAAACTGGAAAACTGTCAGACACGCAATTTGAATCCATTTGCCTTTGTCATTTGGTTTGAGACACCAAAGAGCCAAGACCACACTCTGGGAAGAAAGGTGTCGAATTAAACATGTTCCATTGTCCTGCACACGTGAATGCTGGGAAGATGAGATTCAACTTCTGAACATCACAGCTCAGGGTGACCAAGTCATATGTCATTTTAACAACCCCCCCCCCCCCCCCCCCCCCCAGCCCCCAGCACTTGTTTGCTAACATACAAAATCATACAGCCCAAAAAGTTTTGGCCAACTTTCAAAGCAATCCCATTCCCCTACATCTCCATATAACCCATCCTCTTATCAACCCCACCCCAATTCTCTTCCCACCTACCTACACTGGAGACAATTCACAGCAACCAATTAAGCCACCAACTAAATGTAGAAAGAACCCAGAGGTACCAACAGTCACAAGGAAAACCTGCAAATACCAGATCAGCTTCCAACCTGGATCACTGCTGCTGTTGGTCACAGAGTTGGAGTAATATAGCAAGGAAATAGGCCCTTCAGCCCAACATTCATGACAACCAAGAAGCCCATCTAAGCTTGTCCCATTTACCTGTTTGGTGCATATCCCTCTGAACTTTTCCTATCCATGTACCTGTCCCAGTTTTTTTTTACATTTTACTTGTTTTTGTACCTGCCTCAATGACTTCCTCTGGCAGCTCTTTCCATATACTGACCACTCTGGATGAAAGCGTTGCACCTCAGGTTCCCCTCCGATCTCTCCCCCTCACCGTAAGTCTATACGCTTGTCCTTTATTCTCCTTCCCTGAGAGAACGACTGCATTCATCCCATGTTCATGATTTTATACACCTCTATAATATGTATTATGAACATGGGATGATAATACATATTATCATGTATGTATTATCTCTATAATACATATACATCTCTATAATATGTATAAAATCAAGTGGGCATAGCTGGGGTGATTGCACCTGTCTCCTGCATTCTACACAATCAAGCCCTAGCCCGTCCACCCTCTCCCTGGAACTCAGGCCCAAGTCCTGGCAACATTCTCAAAAATCTTCCTTGCATTCTTTCTAGCTTAATGACTTCTTTCCTGTAAGGAGGTCAGCTGCCTTAGCTGCAGCACTATTGTGCTGCACATATTCCAGAGGGAGAAAGAAAAAAAAAGCAAAAATAAGCCAGGTCCTCCATGTTCCAACCTTCTCTGGACAGGCAATTCCACTTTGCCCTCATCCTCTGCAGAGAGAAATGGCTTCCCCGAGCTTTCTTATGACAAACTTCCAATTGTTAATGGATCTATTTTTGTTTCAGCAGCACGTTGAGGGACATATTTCATGTGGAGCAAGAAGTTTATTTAAATGAGAAAGTGACCCTTAATTGAACCGAGATTGAATGAACTGATCGGTTGGAATGGGTTGTTGCTCCCATATACCAGTGTTTTGCTGCAATGGATCCAAAAGTCTGACCACAGCAAAGGAATTATTTTTTCATTATTTCACCCTCATTGCTTTAATGTTCATCCAAGTTTTTAAAAAAAAACATACCCCTTGTACTAATCACTTTGCACAGGTGTGCTGGCTCGAGTCACCCTACAAGACTGAAAGGCCTCCTGGGGAAATATAATTAGGCTCATTAAGGAAAAGAACAGAAGACCTTTATTTAAAATAAAACAAGGATGAGTCAATGCACATTCATAAAGAGCCATTGTCCAAAGGAACGCAGTCTCCACCTTTACTTACTGATAACAAAGAATTGCTCGGTCATAGTTGGCGAGTTATTTGGGAAGAGAATTGGAGGGGAAATAAGAGGGCTTCTGAAGCACAAGATGCTACCATTATTACACTAGCCCAAATATAGCCCTACAAAGAACACTTTTCCCATGGTTTGTGATTTGAAGCAAACTGTCGGGTTCGTAATGACAATAGGTGGTTTCCCATGAGGGTGGAAAAACTCAAAAAAGGTAAAAACAATTTTTTTTTAAAACAAAAACTAATGTCTGTTTCATTATTTGGAGTTATCCATTGTCAGAGGACACAGAACCGTAGAATTATTTGAGTTCTCAATTTGTCCCTAGCACCGCTGTTGGAACCTAGCCAATTCTTTCATGTGGGCAAATAAAACAGGAAGAGGGGTAAAAATCAACATGAATTCAAACGTTCTAGCCAGAACATTACATCATTGCAGTACAGTTCAGTGGAAGATGGGGGCTCCACAGCAGAGGTCGCACACCAAGATAGTTTAATTAGCATTGTTCCCCATTTTTGCTTAGGAATGGGGTCAACAATCAAACAATGACAGGGTAGCGTCCTTTCCCCCAGCAGAGAACGATTCAAATTGACTTAATGGAAGTCTTCAAAATTGTAGAAGGCATTTGGAAGGCTAGAATGTTTCTACATGTAAGAGAGGTCACAGTTATAATTAATGAATCCTGCAATGTCAGCAATTCTGAAAAAAAAGACTAGTTACCCAGTGTGGTAAGAATGTAGAACTTGATAGCTCATAGCCTAATAAAGGTGAAGTAATCCATGCAATCCAAGGGCAAGCCAGACAAGTATGTGATGAAGAAACAAGATTGTTTTAATTGAGTTACGTCAAGGTGAGGAGGGGAGCAAGTCGATTGTGAAACAGATAGCAGGAATCACCAAATGGTTTGAATAACCTGCCCAGATGCTCTAAATTTCACCAAATGAAATTAACACATCAGCAATAAAGCCTTTTCCACCATGTGCAGAGTTAGTGACCAGCTTCCAGATCTGGCCCAATGTCTTAAGGGTTCTCAACTGTGTACATATCAAGAGGATGTTGCTTCTTGCAGGAGAATCCAGAACCAAGGGATTGTTTTTAAAACAATATATACACAATTCCCTTGGGAGCTGCACACAAAAGGTTGTGCCTCTCTGGTTCCCAATGTAAAGGTATTGAATTTGAAAAGAATTTAGTTCCTGGCATCAACATTTCAGGATCTATCTTGGACCCAACATATTTATGCAATCACTAAGAATGCACACCAGCAGCTTTACTTCATTAGGAGTTTGGAGATTTGGTGTGTCACCAAAGACTCTTGCAAATTTCTACAGATGTAGAGTGAAGAGCATTCTGACTGGTTGCATCACCTTCTGGTATGCAGGCTCCAATGTGCAGGGTTGAAAGAGGCTGCCAGGGGGTTGTGGAGTCAGCCAGCTCCATCACGGACACAGCCCTCACCATCTAGGACATCAAGAGGCGGTGCTTCAAGGTAGCACCCATCATTAAGGACCCTCACCACCCAGGACCTCCCCAGTGGTAGTTACAAGAAGAGGATGAGATGGTACAGGAACCCAAGGACCCACAATCAACACTTCAGGAACAGCTTTTTCCCCCTCCACCACCAAATTTCTGAACAGTCCATGAACACTACCTCATTATTACTCTTTTGCACTACTCATTTTGTTGACATAGTGATTTTTCACGTCTATGTCTTGCACTGTACTGCTGCCACAAAACAACAAATTTCACGACATGTCAGTGGTAATAAACCAAATTCTAAGGGTTAAGGCTTGAAGTATTTGCTCATTTAAAATGGGGATCAGGCGAAAATCTTTCCCGAGAGTTGCAAGTCTTTGAACGACTCTTCCACAAAGTGGTGGAATAGAGTCAATATGTTTAAGGTGGAAGTTGATGGGATTTTCTACAAGGGATGGACAGTAACCAAAAAGGCAAGAAGAGCTCTGTTTACAAATCAGCCATCACCTTATTGAATAGAGGAGCAAGTGATGAGGCAGGTGGCCTGCTTATTGGTTTGTATATATGAATGTCTGAATGGTGTAGGACCTCAGGAGGACAAAGGACAAAAGAAAAAGCCAATGGAAAATTGTGTTTCATTGCCAGAAGTGCAAGATGCAGAAGCCACAATGCAGTGGTGGATCACTGTGAAAGGCCAGAGTCAGGAGCAGAACTGGAGATGATTTCCCCCAGTAAGAGTTGGAGAAGTTGCAGTTCAGCACAGTAGCATAGCTGGTAGAGCTGCTACTTCTCAGCTCCAGTGACCTGGGATCAATCTACTTCATCCTATTCCCCCATTCTTCCTCTGCAGCCTGCATGTTATTTCACTCTCGTGCCAAACCATTCAAACCATTTGTCGACAACATTATAACCATCATCCACCTAAATAACCGATTCCTCACATCCCCTCTGCATCTTTTGCTCATCACTTTAAATCTGTTATCTAGCTCTTTGACCATCTGCTTATGGAAACAGCTTCTCACTGTCCTGATCTTACCTACCTTGACCAAACCTTCTCTCAACCATTTTTGCTCCAGGGAGAGAACAATCCCAGCTTCCCTGGTATAGAGCTTGCAATCAGGAGGTGGGGGGGAGATTGCTCCTCCAAAAACCAACCCAATGAATCTTTTCTGCACTAACTCTAGGACCAGACACCCTTCCTGGATGTGACCATAAATACAGACACTGCACACATCAGTGGCACAGCTGTCTCACAGCTCGTCGCAGGTTCCGTCCTGACCTCCAGTGACGTCCACGTAGAGTTTACATATTCTCCCTGTGACTGCATGGATTTGCAACAAATACCTCCGGCATCCCAGAAGATATGCAGGATGGTAGGTTAATTGGCAACTATAAATTGTTAGTTTAGATGGGACTGTGTAGAGAATAGATTACGAGCAGAGTTCAAAACATCTAACTTATGGACACCTGCAGATACGAACAAGCTCCCACAAATTTAGAAATCCAACAGATGTGCATAAATTCATTCCCACTAGCAGTAGAATGAGTTTCCTTGCTTCTTCCACTTTTAGCAACTATTTTAGTCGAGCTTTTGATACCATTTATTATAATACTTGAGGTACTTTGACAAAACTGACATGAACTTCTGTAAGAGGAAAATTCATGGGAGAACAGGACTGCTGAGTGAGCAAGCGAAGATTGAATGAGTCAAATAGTGTCGTATCATAAGAAAATATACCTTGCTTGTAGTCCATTTATTTGGCACATGTTCACATCAGATCTATCAGTGGTCAACTGTGAAGAGTGCTGTTGAAGATGTGCATAAATGATTAAAATTTAATAAAATGGAATGTCAGGGAAGAAGCGCTGCATTCTCCTGCCTTCATACAATGAGGGGAAAAGTAAATGAGTAGTTTAGGCTTGGTTTCAGCAAAACCACAGCTGCCGTTTCCAAAGAACACATCAGTTGGCCATTCTGGTGACAGGCTCACCAATTCCAAGCAACTATCATGATCTAGATAGCTCTGAAGGCAGTAGAACACAGCAAACATAATGGGCCACTAGATTCCTCTTAACACCACCCTTGGATGCCAGCTGCAACAACTTGTACAATTTTCACTGGGTACGGTTTTAACAGAAAAAAAATTAGGTGAACCCATTCGGTCTGTAGTTTTGAGGGGACATCAAAACAAACGAGCCACTGCACTGGGAAGTTACCCACCAGTAGCAGTTGGGTGAGGGGCAGGAGTGGGAGAAACATTTCTTATGTTCTATGTTGGAATGCAAAGTCGACAGCCATTGCCATCACTTCCAGCCCCTTACAGCTTTACTGCAGTCGTAATGCAGAGAACAGATGGCAAAGACAGATGCAGCTCAGTGCTGCTCTGACACTGAAGTGGGAGGGGGAAGATCAAGCAGCTTAACAGTGGCAGGAACTCGAGGTAAATTGCTGCCATTAGCAGACACTGCCATCTGGCTGCTCTGTTGCTGCCAGTCTCCTCGATCACATTAATGAACAAGGAAGCGATGCAGAAAAGATGACCCCAGAACTCATTTCATAGAGAACAGAGAAGGATTGAAGCTTCTACACAACGTTGTCATATTCAGATACCCTGCCTGAGGAGATTTAAAAGTTGTTTCTTCAGTTGCTTTTTAAAATTGGAACAAATAGTAAATGATAGCCAATATTCCTGTAAATCTGCTCCTGTCTTGCTGGGTTTGTACTGCACTCCTGGCAAAGTGGGAACACATCTGCGGAACACCACATTCACCATCTACTTTTAGCTCATGACCTCGGTGTTGTGGAAGTCAAAAAATTAGAACCAGGGGTTTCTGAGTTAAGTTCTGCAACATGAGACAAAAAAGGTAGTAGAAATCAAGAACACTTTTCCCACAGACACCCAAAACCAAATCAATTGTTAAACAGATTGACCCAATAAGCCAAGATAGAAGATAAAAAAGAAACTACAGGTGAGAGAAATGGATGCACAAGAGACTTCAGATCCTCTAATTTAAAAAAAACAAACCAAATTGGAGGAAGGACTCAGCAGGTCAGGCAGCATCTGTAGAAGCAAAGGCAACCGATGTTGTTTTGGGTCGAGACTGCATCCGGTCTCTGCTTAAAAGTACACACATCAGCCACATTCTGATTGCCAAACAGGGCCAGGAGCCCCGGTCTGGGGGAATGGATGCACCGCCTAGTTTGAGGATTGGTGTTGTACTCTTGAATTTGGCATTTGGCCATTTTTAATGAAAACATCTCCAGAGGGAGTATTGGTGAAGTTGTTTAGAGCCATCTAGCGGTAAGTAAAGGACTGATACATCAACATGCATCCTCAAATTCCACCTAAGCACAGATCTGATATCATGCTCGTTGCAGCCAAGATCACTTCCAGAGCAAGTGGAAAACTTCAATCTGCAGTGAATCAGCATGATCTGCAAGGTTAACTCAAGACATCTCCCCCTTAAATGGGAAACAAATGTACAAATACTATTACCATCTCAAAAATAAGCTTTCCTTTTTAAATGTGTCCAGGCCTGTAGACCAAATCAACAAAATTGCAAGATTATCCTCATCATTTACTGGATTCGTGCATGCATTAATCAGTTCCATTAAATCTTTTGATATGAAAATGAATAAATGCAGAGGAAGTACAATTTGAAGAGCTCCTCCCCATAGATGAATTCTTGTAATTTTGGTGGGGGCAGTGCTGTGGGCAGGTCCTGAACAAAGTAAACAACCATAAAACCAGTCTGGAGGCAGATAACACAAAATGGCTGTGGGCTTGAGTTTCAAATTCCCTTGGGTCTGGTTTGGGAAATTGTGCCTCCATGCTGCTGTGTCAACAAATCGATAAATTGAGCTGTAAGTGGTCAGAGAAAAGAGTTTAAGCACATTTTGAAGTAGTGTGTTAAGGCTACAAACTTGCACTGATCTCATGACACAATTTGTTATAGAAAATTGAAATGATGACAGTAAACAGAAAAGCACAGCAGTCACTGGGGCCAAGCTAAATTTCCTGTGAAGTGTCAGTTCTCCTGCATGCAGGAAGAGCAAAGATTCAGTCTGCACAAAGTTGGTAAGATTTGCATGCCTGCAATGAACGAGGGCTGCATGACACAGTCACTGAACTGCTGTGCACACCAATACCAGACAACATGTTGATCATGAAAAAAATTTAAAGATTCCACCCACAAAATAGACTTCATTCTGTCAGACACCAGCTGTACTCAGTGCACATGCAGCATCTGTTGCCTTAAACGTCTTTTTTTTTAAATTCACTGAGAGATTTGCTGTGTGTCATTAGAATGGTGTACCTTATCACAGCATATTCAAGATATAGAAGCTAACACTCCTGTGCAAGCACTGTCCTGCTGGATTCTAACAATGCCTAACTAGTTAGCAGAGGCCTTAGCAATTTTCCAAATGAGTTGCACTGCTTTCAATCCACTTGAGACTGTTCCAAATCTAAACAACCAGATTCTGGGTGGGCCACCAGAACCACGCTGAGCTGCGATTGCAAGAGCGTGATTCACTTTGAATTCTTTCCCAAATAACATCTGACACCCGCTCCTCTGGTTACTAAGTTCCTGGTTCTTGGCTGCCTCACTAGATGCAACTACAGAAGGGCCCATGTATGATGGACAGCCAGAGATAATCATAACAGACAAGCAGTCCATGCCAACCCGCATAAATGTGCCACCAGCTAGCTCACAACAATAATGAAAGCATTCCTGCAGTTCAACACACAAACCACCCTGCACCTTAGCAACCATGTGCAAAAAGCAAGAGGTTCATCCCACTTCATTCCATCTTGAGAATCACCTTGATTGGCACTGCCTCGTAATTAATTTTTGGTTGCGACTGTGATTCCTATGGGTGAGCCGCTGACAAGCATGTATTGTTGAGGAAGCAAAACGTACAGCCTATCTCAGCGCCACAAGCTGCCACGTGACACGCAGATCAAACCAGATGCTCAAAGACAGCTACTCAAAAACTGTTCAGGCCAGCGGTGACCGTGGACAACAGCTCTAAACAGGATTTACCAGTAATCAAGCGCCTTGGTAGACGCCAACTCTTAACAGTGGAAAGTATTCAAATGGGGAATGAAACTTATTTGCACATACTTTGTTCTGACTGCCACATCAGTTCCAAACTTAAATGCCACAGAGGAAACAGAAAAAAAAATCCAAGAGTCACGTTGGTAATATTTCCCGATTGGAAACTTTAAAGAAATAGGGTAATGACCGGAGCCAAATACTAGGAGAACAGACAGAATTAAAATTCATAGCTGCACCAAAATCCAGAAACAAAGCAGAAAACTGAAGCAATATTCATTTCCATTGACACTACCCCAAAAGCCCCCTACCATCTCTAGAGATCTACTTTACTGTGCAAACACCTCCAGCCACTGTGGTTTACACAAAGGCAGCACAAAGAACAGCTGTCTGGTTTGAGGTTAGAGTGGAGTTGCAGGCCTGAACTTCCTGCTTTACACTGCTCGATCTCAAAATGGTCAATTCTAATCCAGCGCAGGTACCTCAGAAGCCAGCTCATCCTCACTGGCTGTATACTTGCTGGGATTTTGATACCTTGCAACCCACTGGGAAAGTGAGCTCCATGTCTATGAACACAGACATCCAATGCAGGAATAAACCCAAATGGAATATGATGCCATCTGCTGGTGATTCAACAACACCTCAAACCTTTGTTTCCATGCTGAACTCACCACCCACTGGTTTCCAAGTGCTCAAGTGGATGTGGGACTACAACTAAAATCAGGAGCAACATAGTCAGGAAGAGAGTCAAAAAGAACAAAGAATGCACTTTCTGACATGACAAAAATTACAGGACTGTTTCTCTCCCCGATTCCACTCCTTGATGCACCCAGCACTTTAGACTTACAATCATGCAAGTTTACTCTGACCATTGAACCCTAAACCCCTTGCAAGGTTTCTAATAAACAACATTGTTACCTCCCCAAGTTCTGATGTGCCAGGTTCCACACTTTACTGCAAACCACTAACATAAAGGTATTTACCACCAAACTGTCCCTTCATTTGCCAAACAAGCTCCAACAACTAGGATCCGTGGACAAGCATCTTCCGACACTGCCATCCCATGCTGCACAGCATGTGGTTGTCCACCCAACCAAAATCTAAATCCACTTGGAAAGGTGGCAACAAACAAGTCCTAAGCAGGTCCCTGGTGATTCTCAATGTTTGAAGATGTCAAAGACACATGCACATTCATCCACAGCAGGAAAAAACCAGGAAAGTGGCCCAAAGAGATCCTGTGTGTATCTGGCCACACTGCCTGGGAGCAAACCCAAGCTGCCTTCAGCTGCTCTGAAATCTTAAAATATCACCAAGTAATCATGACAACTAGAGAATGCCAACAGGCTACATTTTGAAGCTTCCTCCTTGGGTCCCACCACCTGAACTCAATCACATCAATAATCTCTCCTTTCCAAGTCAGAGAGAGTGTGGAACAAAGATTTACGAGGGCCCGTTTGCTAAACAAGGAGAGTAGACCAGGCCTCTGTTCTCCAGACTTGAGGCACATGGCATTTTCTTATTGGAGGAAACAGGCTGGATGCAAGGAGATCCCCTATGGTTGAGAAGTATTGAACCAGGGATCACAGTCAGAATAAGGAGTAGGCCATTTAGGACTGGGGTACTGAGGAATTCTTTCGTGCAGTGGTTGGTGCATCTTTGGAATTCTTTACCCAGAGGGCTGTAGAGGCTCAGTTTTGAATGAATTTGACTGATCAATGATTTTCTTACATGGAGAAATTTGAAATACTAATGATACAGGAGGAAAATGATGGACATAGAAGATTGGACACAATCCCAACAAATAGCAGAGCTGGCTTTTGGGGTTCGGCTGGTCTGCTCCCAGTTCTTCAGCCAGTTTCCTTTCAGTTCAGCAGTGAACCACCTCAATAGCTGTTTCATATTAAAAGGCACAATACAAGTTCAGGTAACCTATCAAACTATGCATGGAACAACATTTGATTAAAGGACATGGAAGAATTCACTTAGTTGCAAATTAAAAATTGATTAAACAACAAGCATTCCAAATTCAAAGGCTCATTTATGGACTTCAACAAAGCTACAAACTGATCATGCAAACAAGTTCATTGTCACAATTCAAAGGCAAACTTCAGTGACAATTTGTACTATAGTTCAACACGGACAATGCTGGAGTTAATTAATCTGATGCAAGATTTATCACTTGCAAAACCATGTAATTAGATTTAGAAAAATCCTGATCACCTTGATATTCTGAAGCTAGTACAAGATAGCAATGTTCTAAAGATAAAGATGTAAAAATAGCAAACTAGTTGACATAATAGTAAACTTAACTGTAACACATCATGCATCCACAAGTAATGGTTCTTAAACAATATTCTATAGAGCAGAGACTAGACACATCTCAGGTATAGTCCATTCCAGTACCATCTCCTCCAATCACCTTAAGCTGTACTTCAGCAACCATCATTTACCAGATCCAAGTTGGTTAAGGTTTGAAATACCTGCATCAAATAGTCTATTTCTCTGTAGCAGTCTTCATGGCTCCAGAAAAATCATGGTAAATTAACTTTAGCAATACAAAAGTTAAAAAAAAAAGCAGCACTCCTGATGTTAGAAATCTAAAGTAAAAACATGCATCATCTGTGGAGAGGGAAGCAGCAAAGTTAGAGTTTCAGGTTAATGACTTTTCAGTAATGGGCTGGTGAAGTTATTGCCACCAAATGACAAAATGAAAATCGGCAACCAGAACATTGCTGAATAATTTGTCTCTAAGAGTTACCAAGTCCATCCCTGTAACATCAGGTTTTTTTTTTGTTAATCTTGCTATCTAACCACAGTTTGCACGATTCATGTCTCCACTATTTTATCTGGAAAACAATTCCAGGCACTGATCATGACCAAGACACCATAGTAGCACTCTCAATATCTACATTAAGTGATTAAGCTTCAGGATCCAGTACAATATTAGGGATTTGAAAACATGACGACCCATCCTGGAGGGAATGCTATCCCAGTTCTAATTTATCACCAGGTGGGGTTGATGCAACGATTTGTAGCACCACGAGACCTTCTACCTATCTGACGAGGCAGATCGAGTCATTTTAAATTCTAATAAATTCCGGCCTCTGCTTTTATTCTGCCCCAGAGAAAAAAAGCTGGCAATAGTCAGCAAGTCAAGCAGCATCTTTGGAGAAAGGAGAACAGGAGTTCACTGGTACTGAAAACATGGCCGATTTCTGGCTTTTAGTTCTGAACATAATCAAACATTAAATTGGCTTCTCCCTCCATAAATGCTGTGTGACCTATTAAGTATTTGCTAAATGTTGTTAGATTTGCAACACCAGCATCTTTTACATTAAGGTTATCACCCTCGTGTTGCCATCTGAACTCAAATAGCTGTCAATCGCGACCAAACTTGAAGAGCAGAGTTGGCTTTAAGGCACGTTGAAGCAAAAACCATGTCCTGGAAATACAAGCATGGGTCTATCAGACTGAGCTTGTGTTTTAGTTAATAGTACCATGTTCCTTCTTCCTTGGAGTGATATTCCAATAGATTTTGCAGTTCCTGTTCCTCTGCAAAGATCAACTCTATTTCCAAGAGAATTGAAAGTTCATAGAACTTACTAACAACTATTCTTTCGTAGTAGATAATTAAAGTCTTCCTTCAGTTCCAAGGTTTAGACAATTCCGAGAGACAGCAAATTGAGATAGAACCCATGGAGAACCTCAGCTTTAGACACAGTTCAGGCCAGCAATTAGACGTGATTAACTTCAAGCCTGCTGCTTTGCACATCTTTCAGCTTCTCATCCAACTACCTGATACTCTTCGCAAGGTGTGCGACACCCGATTTCAAATCAATGTCATTAAACTTCGACAATTCAGTCACCGGGAGTAGTGAAAAATCAATAGAATGGAATTGGGATACTTTCCTCCTTCAAAGGATTGAAGCATGCAACCAGAAACATACCTAATAGTTCAAGATGCATTTTACTCACTAATTCATGCCCCCCCTCAGGCAAAGCACACAAATCTTAAAAATTTTAAGTCAATCCACTTGCTTCAGCATGCTGCCAGACAACCTGAAAGAATCCTTTTGCTCCCAGAAGTTAGATACTAGCCACCTAAGATCAAGGATTGGAAGTGGATAATGGAGACGTGTCAAGATCCATGATAAAGATCACCTTTGATCTGAGAAATTACTAACGATAACCCAGAATCAGTTTTGCTACCCTTGCTTGTGTCCTTACCTCAAAGTGACCAAATCACGCACAGCACTTGAAATGCGACGACGCCAAGTCGTACAGCCACACTTCAGCCAAAAACACATCCCCATGCCACTGTACAGTCTTTGCAACAATATGCACACCACATGTCTGCATCGCATCATTTGATCACCCATTTGTGCCATTTCAAATGGTACTTTATTTTCCATCCTCCCCGACGCACAACTATTGTAACGTACCTGGCACCTTAAAATACCCAAGATCCTTCCGAAACAAAAAGTTTGGTCATGTAGTAATGGCCTAAAGCAGTGCGACAAGCTTCTGTGCTCCGTACTGTGCAGTCGCTCAAAAATAAAAGGAACCAATCTTTTAAGAGGCAAAGCAGGAAAGAGCAAAGACGCATTTGTGCGAGCAGAAACGTTACAATAAACTGGTAGATAAATTAAACATGGGTAGGATGATACATCAAGGCCTCCAGTAGAGGAAGGGATTTAAACCAAGGGAGAGGAGTGTTGGGATGGGAAAGAGCAAGATCTTAGGATATTAAATTCAGACAAAACAAAAATTCTTTATAGATAGCAGATTAAAAATTAACACCTCAGTCGAGCCATTTTGTCCATATAGGGCAAACAACCTTTCCAACCACATAATGACAGAACTACACAAAGCCAGTTTTCCAACCAATATCACACCTGAACGCCACTGTTCTCGGCTGATGTGGATGAGCTCAGTAAATCGTAGATAAATATCAGTCAAAATGAACTCAATGTTCTGGTAATCCTAGAGTCAGTAACTCAGCCTCATTTGGAGATTGTGGCCAAAAAGAAACAGCTCGGGTGGGAATGAGCACTCACACACACATAAATACTGAAGGAATCTGAAATCGAAACAAAGCTGAAAGTTATCAGCAGGACAGGCAGCATCCGTAGTGAAAGAAAGTTTATGGTTCAGATCAATGCAGCTATCATTGTGGATTAACGTTTGATAAAGAGGTTACACTCAAACAATGAGTGGGGGTTTTACTTGCCTTGGGAGCAAGAAAGTTGCACTCGGTTGCTTTGTTGTATTCCATTACAAAGAGGATGACCAAACAACCTGGACATGCAGCTGAGTTCCCCTCTTCCCAAAAAATAAAAGGCACAAGTAGCAGCCTGTTTATACAGAAGTCCCAAAGGATTTATTGATAGCCATCAAGAATCTGGCCTGGAAGCAATTCCCCTCCATGCTACTGACATTTGCTTGGTGTCATTTGGACAGCTAGCAAGATCATTACCAGGTGTTGGAACAACTTGGGCAATTAACAAACCAACTGACTGCATTAGGTGCAACCCATGACCATTCTTTATTAAGCACAAGGAAAACATGGAACAAACCCAGTAGTAGATAATTAGAGTCCCTGGGGCGATTTGCATGTTATTGCTCAGAATTAACACAGAAGCACTGTTCCCTTGATAATGTGCTCCCATGCTACACACCTCAATGCAAGGTGCCACAACACTGGGCGATCAGCCTGCACATCAGTGGCACGGTCCCAATCACCAATTAGTGCACAGAATGCCACGGTGCTGCTTTTAACGTATTATCGCTCAAACCTCAGGAGATTGAAGTCGACTATACCCAACTATTCCGGTGCACCAGAAGGATCAACTCAAGTTTCTAGGTAACTGTCACCAGTTCACCATACCTACCAATCATCTTGCATCAGATCCTGCACATTCCACACTCAGACACGAAGGTCAGATTTTAAATACAGTCTGATGGTATAATGTTTCCAGAATCCGTTAGGGTATCCAAGGATTAAAAAGGTACACCCATAAGCAAATCTCAACACCCCCTCAGAAATGTTGTTTACTCTACAGAACTGCAACGGAAGACTGATCGTGCTGTTTGGATACGACAGCATCACATAACAGCTGCACAAAGAGCAACTGGAGGAAGGGAAGAAGTTAAGCTTTCAAGGAACAAGGTTACCAAGTCACACTTGGTTCAAATTTTGTACAGGTCTGCATTTCTTTCATTTCTGGTACCCATCCAATATATGGAACATAACTGGTATTCAGTGTTTTATTTAGTAGCCCTGCCCTCAAAAGACAGGACATACATTACTCATTTCAATCCCCTTTCATTCCTAGGTTCTGCATGCTAATAGACTTGGCTGGAGGTTTCCACATCCAACAACCTCACAGTGAAGATTATTAAAGCATCACACGGTGATCAAACAGTTCCTCTGCAGATCAGATTGGCACGAAGCAGCATTTAACAAGAGACTAAGTCACGCAAGGCTGATAGAAGTCAAAAACAAGGCAGAAAACTTGCAGCTCACACCTCCAGTCAATATGCCTGCTTCGGAGACTGTGGCACACTTGAGATTCCTGTGCTTGAAACAGCACAGAGGTTCCAGGAATCTGGCAGAATTCTCCCAAAAGGTTAGTCAAGCCCCATACTACAGTGGTGACAGAACTAACACATTAAGTGCAGGCTACATCGCCCTGAGATTTAACCTTGTTAAAGTTAAAAGTTAAATGGGCTGATTTGATGTAGCTTTAAGATTTAAATTAACTATTTATATAGTTGAGTGAAAGGAAGCAGCATGGCAGACAGAATGGAGGCAGTTTTGTTTCAAAAACAGCTGCAGTGATCAGATAGTTCAGGTTCACAGAGACCAGAACAACTCATTGGGCATCTGACAATCCAATGGACACTGCTTGGGCATCACATTTGGTGTAAAGTCTCTGGGGTAAAGGGAGGCAAAAAAACAGACAGCAGTTTTATACCAAGGCTTACTTACACAGGGATCTTTTCATGTCCCATAGTACTTTATTATTGCTAGATTTCTTATGAAGGGTGGCAGCCAATTTGTGCACAGCAAGCTCCTACTCTGCTAACTACCAGGCAATCTTAGGTTACGCCAATTAGAGAAATCATGCTAATAGCAACTCCACTGCTCTACTTTTGCTCCATGCATAGATTACCAATGCAGTGAGCAATAACTCATTTGCTATAAATCAGTCGCAAAGAAGGGACAAACCAGTCAAGTGAATTCCTGCATTAAGAACCATTAACTGGAAGGTGTCATTTATAGAGCCATTTACACCCATTGCTGATGGAAATTGTGTACAAAACAGAATAAAGCTGCCTTATTTTACCTGAATGTTTATGCCCTGTACCCCGGTGTGGACTGGGAGTAACAAACGTCAAGTGTCAAAGAGATCTTCAATCTAACAGGATGCAGAGCACAATAATGCATCAACTGGTGCCAAAGGTGGTCTGGTATTCACTGCCCAAGCCACAGAATGAGCTTTTTTCCTCTCCACCTCCTTCCAACTTAAAGCTGGTTTCATTGCACACAAAAGGGGCATCAACCCAAAACTCTTCCCCTCCCCCCCAGATGCTGACCAACTTTCTGACCATTTCCAGTGGCCTCAGTTGTTACCAGAAACCGACGGTGCCTACAAGAGTGAAGTTAAAGGTCTGGCAGTCTTTAGATATTTCAACACAGCAGTTATTTCCTTTGACACTGGATCTCCCTCGGCCTTGCATCGTTTGCCAGCATTAGCTGCAAGAATGGTGCAATCAACTCAACCTTTGTACGGTGGGCACTTCCCCATCTTGCAGGTTGAATTTCTTTGCCCCATGTTCTCAAAATTAAAATACAGGAGGGAGGAACTACATCTTAACCAGAGTTTTACTGATCCTTTCCATTTCTCAATGGAGATCAATGCAAGTTCTCAGGCCTTGGTTTGGGGGGGGGGGGGGGGGGGGGGGGGTGGTAAGGAAAGTAAGGGGCATCATTAGGTTTTCCTCCAGCACGTTAGGCTAGGAGCTCCCATGCTGGCTGATCTGAAGCAGCTCTAATGGCCAAAATACCATTAAAACCCGCATTTCACCTCCAGTGGAACTCTGCACTAGATACTCACTGGGACAAGTCAACATAGTGCATCCTGCAGAACACAAAACCACATCCAGAACATCCCTGTCACTACATTGCCACACCTGGTACCAGGGAAATAATGAGACCAACCACGTACCCTTCTCATTCGGTGGCATTAACATCACCAAGTCTCCCACCATCAATATCCTTAGAGTCAGTGACCACAAATGCAGCTGCACCAACTACAAAAACAGCTGTGGCTACTAGATTTGGTCAGTCTGGGTACCCTCCCATTTCTGCATCATGCAGTTGGCCATTCAGCCCAAGTATCCACATAGGCTTTGAGTATTCCATTGATCTCATTCTCCCACTTAATTCCCCTATGATCTGTTCTCTCATGCATGCCATCAACTCCAGTTTTCCTGTGACCCACCTACACTATGGGCATTTACAGTGGCCAATTAACCCAACTAGCACTTTTAAAGGGTAACCCATGCAGTTGCAGAGACATGCAAATTCCATCAAAAACAAAGTTGGGATTGAACCCTGAAGCTTTGTGGTAATAGCACTACCTCATGCCACAATGACACCCTGGAATAAATCTCCTCTTGATACTGAAGCCTTACCACCATCTGTCCAATGCAAACAAGGAATCTCCTCCACTTGCTGGGATGTGTGCAGCTCAACACTCCCCCAAACAGTCTGCTTGGCACCCCATTAACTACCCAGAACATCCACTCCCTCCACCACCAGTGCACAGATTACTCTGACAGTACCTCCCAAACTTGTGATCTCTTACCAAAGAGAGACAGTGGACAGCAGACACATGGGAACACCAATATCTGCATGTTCCCTTTCAAGCTGTGTACTCATCTGCAAATATAAATCACTGGTCCTAATCCCTGGAACACCTGCCAATAGCACTGCGGGAGGATCTTTACCAGGAGGACTGCAGCAGTTTAACACATTAACTCACCACCACCTCTCGAGGGCAATGCTCATCTTCCCAGGGACACCTAGATCCCGGAGGAAGATTGAATAGGCCAACTGCTAATTCCATCAGCGTTCATCAACCAATCCCGTTGTTAGCTAATAAAAGGATCCATGATATTGTGGGTGGATGCAAGATCGAGGGAGATTACTCACTCGTGGGAAATACCAACTTGAATCACACCAAAGACATCTTCAAGCAGCAACGTTTCTCCTCTCTTCTTTCCCTCCCCCCCCCCCCCCCCCCAACACCTGTGGAGCTGAAGAGTTTTTATATGGACACAAAGAGGACTTCCAGAATGCCAATAAAGATCAGAACTTGAAATGCACAGGTCGTTCAATACCAATGCAAAGGAAAGTCAGATCATGGCTCTGATACTTAAGTCCTGTGGATAAACCCACTGTATTTAGAGCAAGCACATAGGGTTTATTTTCTTGTATCTCAAAATGCTACAAAAACAGATTGTTCATCTCGTGCTCAAGTTACAGATGCAATGTCAAATCAGTGCAGTGTTATCTTTGGCTTTGACCCAACTCAGTCAGTACAAGGACAAAAATAAACCACTTCTATCACTTGTTACGGTAAAGGACCTCAGTGATCGCAAATTAGTCTTGTGCTGTCACCAGTGAAACAAATGAAATATAAATGGTGAGAAATGCAAGTGTTACATTGTGGCAAGAACAAACTCTCTCACTCAACAAGCAATGTTTGGAATAATCTTCCAGGGCACTGGAAAATAAATTTCTCACGTGCAAGTGAACATAATCATGGAAAGTTAGAGCTTCAATGTTTCTGACCTATGGTCAAGTTCAAAAAGGAGCAAAATTATGGACAAATCCATGTACAAAGTGACCATGTTCAGCTGCTGCCTCAACAAACTGCAAGCTTCTGACTGCAAATCTCCATTTGGGTTATTGAAGTGCAGTATTTGGTTTAATGGCAACTTGCATTATTATTCTGTGCTGATCCATCTTCCCAGCAAAGTAGCCTCCGTGGCAGCTGCCAGCACAGAAACCCGGAGAATTATTAACTGCAAACACTCACCAGATCAGGCAGCATCTGTGGAAAGCAGCACCATTCATGTCAAATGTTAGTTCAGTTTCCCTTTCCACAGCTGCTACATGACCTGCTGAGACTACAGAATCGATGCAGTCGCTCAAAGTGCCAACTAAGTGTGTGCAGAAAGTTCTTGAAGGGAAGAGTACAGTAGAAGTTGTGGCCCGTCTTGGTACCAGTGACATGAGTGGAAAATGGACGTGGTGGTACTGCAGGCAGATTTCAAAGTAGGAGGCAGGAGATTAAGCAGGACTTCAAATGGCTGTGATCTCCAAATTACTCAAGTCACTGTTTCTCTTTATATGAGAAGTGATTTGGACTTGGGCACATTTTTGAGGGGTAGTAAACAGGATAGTAGTAGACTTGGAGACAAGCATGCTGAAGACAGACAGATAGGTGGCAGATGAAATTTAAAATTGTGAGAAATGCAAATGTTACATTGTCATAAGAGGAATGAGTGCAAGCAATGCAAACAAGACAATTCTACAAAGGGAAATAACAGGTCTCACGATACGTGCGCACTTAGTTCATTGAAAATAGCAGGGTAGACAGGAAGTCATCAAGAACTTGTATTTAATTACACAAGACCCTAATGCAAGCAAATGGGATTTGTGTCGAAGGGCAAAAAGATTGGTATGCGTCTGGTGGGCATACTCAAACAATGAATTGGCCAGAAATGGAATATTGTGTCATGAACATTTCTGGGTACTACATAACCAAAAAGATTTCTAAAAAACCCAAAAAAAATGAAGGTGCTACACAAGAGATTTGTCACGATTCCAGGGATGAGTGATATCAGTCATACCACTAGACTGAAGCCAAGGTCGAGTTCCCCATGCAAGGAGATGAGATAATTGAAGTATTTAAAACTAGTTTAAAAAAAAGGTATGACGACTAGACCGTGCCCATTGGCAGTTGAATCAAAAACTGGGGCGATACAGATGGAAGGTGATTGACCACAGAAAGCAAACTGACACAAGACAGTTTTCTTTTAAGCAGAAGAGTGGTCTGTATCTGGAAGCACCATCAGGGACAATAGTGGAGACAGATTCTAATGTTTTGTTCACAAGGGGCCTGGACAGAACTTGAAAGGAAATCATTTGCATGATTATGGGGCAAATTGGGACTAGCAGGATTCCTATTACACGGAGGACTCCTTGAATGCAGTAACCGTTCTGTAATCCTGTGAAATGAGCTCAAGTGCTATTGCAGGAGCAAGTAAAACAAAATCAGGAGCAAGAGTGGAGAGCTTGCAGAGTTTGGCAGAGAGATCAATAGTCGACGAGGAAAGAGCTCCAGTAGAACGTTTGGAAAAACCATGAGCGTGTCAAAGCCTTTCATTACTCCATATGTAAAAATTATTTACATTAAACTACAGCAAAATATTGTCTTCAAGTCACTATTTAATATGGCCATCTGGAGTCAAAGTGTACGAAGAGCAAAATATAATAAAGATCTTGTTCAGTCTCCAGCTTTAATTAGAGCTCCCCAAGTACATCGCGACACCATACACAAACCAAAGCACTAATTACATGTGTCCATAGCAACCCACAGAAACAAACATGGAAAACCTCACATAAAATGGTCATTAAAATGTTGGCTCTGAGCACTGTACATGGTGTGCTAGATTAGAAGAGGCTGTAAGTTTAAGGAGGAAATTCACCAAACAAGCAGAGTTGACATTTACCATCCTTCCACAATGTTTAGGTGGTTTTCCACAACTTTCTGTAAACCTCGTTTGCTCAAAACTGGTGAGGCAGGTCTTTGCTGTTTACACCCCTTTGCACACAGGTAGGCCAGAGAAGCTGAGGGCATCCTCCCTCAGCAGTGTTTGTGGAGATGGGACTACAGAGTGCTATTTAAAATCGAGGATATAGGAAGAGTAGGTAATATGTCGTAGATTTGGCAAAACTGCTCACGGTGCCTCTTGCAATTTCAGGCCAACATTCCTCTCGCCTTTTTAATTACTGCCCCCACTGCTCTAATCTGGTGTCAGCACAAATGGACAAACTGTCACCTCCCACAGCGTAATTCTCCTCCCTTCTCTGCTTATGCAAGAGGATTTTTCTCCAAGAATAAATTTCATGGGCCACAACAGCAATAGTTTCTTCTTCCCCCCCCCCCCCCTTGTTACATACTGTTACAAGTTGCCACCGGTTTAATTCCAGTTTAAATTCAGTTCAGTGATGGCACGTGACTCAGATTTGGATTAAAAGATATCTCTGGAAGATGGCCAACTTTAAACTGAAAGGGCTACATTTCAGGTAGACCGTTAACCGCAAAAGGTTAACGACCCAAAAGATTAACTCTGTTACTCTCTCCACAGGTACTGCCTGACCTGCTTATTTCTAGCACTTTGTTTTGTGCAAGAACATCATTGCTCAGGGCTGCTCAACTCCCTTCTGCAGTCACAGTACAACAGAGAAGCTTGGCTGTAGACCAGCAGGCACTCACCTACCACAGTGGACCAGAGTCCTCAACTGTACAACAGCAATTTAGAGCAGCGCAGACACACACAACTCTAAACAATACTCCTGTATTTGAGTCCATTGAGTTTTAATTAATTTAAAGTTACTGATCTCTACTCTTAAGAACTTTGACTAGTTAAGATAGAAGACTAATCCTGGAAAAGGATTTACCAACTGGAATTAAGGTCATTCCATCCTCTAATAATGAGGATTTCTTTTTTAAAAAAAAGTACAACCGCAATCCTGAAGCTGCAATGACTAAGTCCGGCAGTTTTGTCTTCCAGGGCTGTTGGTTCTCCATGCTGAACTGAGGCAGAAGTGTAGGCTGCTTGAAATCCATGTTTCATGTAAAGCAAACATGCAGCCATGAACCATGTCAGGAGGTAACAAACAACCTTGTTTTCTTATTGTCACGCTAATCCCAATTCCCCAATATGGACAAGATTGCTATGCAACCTTAGTTCAATTCTAACTATATCATTAATGTTTACACTGCTATGTGAATTGGTGCTGCAAAAGAAAGTGCTCCAATTTAATATAAAAGTGGGAAAACAATACAGATGTAAATTGGAATAAAAATTCTCCAACTTGCATAACTAACTAGTATTGCTAAATAGATTTGAGATTTTATCCCAAAAATAAATTTACCCTCTCTCATTAATGCCCAATAATTAAAAATTCATCTTTAGATGAGTGGTCTTCCTTGTAATTTGTTCAAGGTGGGAACTGAATTGGCAGTGCAGGACAAGTTGCTGCTTCTATGGAAGCAATTCACTTCCACCCATTGAGGGGTCTCAAGCTCCAAGCCATCAGCTAAGTGATGGCTCATTGCCAGAGGGGCTTTAACCCCTCCTGAAACATCTCATCTGTCCTCACAACGGCAAGCCACGAGAGTAAAAGGATGCGAGACCTCTGCAGTTAATACACCTGCTTCCCACCTCTGAACTTCGTATGCCTTCATTAAGTTTCCTCTTGGCCATCTTTGCACCTGGTGCTAGACGGAAGGCTGACACGCTTGAATTGCCCAAGAATCTTCCATTAAGTTTTAGCACCATACTTCAGTCCGTCTGTGACTGGCCAACTAATGGGTTGCTTTATATATTCGAGGAGGGCTGTTGTACACGAATCTCGTCTGAAACTAAAGCAAGCATTTTTGCTTCTTGAATAATGCATGTGAACTCACTTTAGTACAAATCCACATGTTTAACACAGAGGCAATCTGATAATATACAATATATAGAGAAGTAGTGAAAAGATAAGGAACAGTTAGTGCAAAGACTGCAGGTCAATAACCAAAAAAGGTCAGCCAACCAATTAGTTTAGACTACCAGTTCATAAATCAAGATTCTCTCCAGGGTACAAAAAATAAACAGTTTCTGCAACTATACACTAGAACCGATGCCAATTAGTACAGATTACTGGAAATGGAGCAATCAGGAAACAGCTGAAACAGAAAGGAAATACTAATGCTTCACTTAAGGTCTTCAGGATGTTGATACGAAGGCCAGACATGTATTTTTAAACATTTGTTTTTATTTCAGATTTCCAACACTCCCTGTGCCCCTGCTGCCATCTTGGATGTCAGTTTAATAGAGCAGGTGTAAATATAATGACATCACCCAGTTTAAAAAAATCCAGCGTCAAAATACTTCCCCCAAAAAATTGGCTCCATTTTCTTAAGCTCAAGCCTAGCAACTCAATGTAGAAATAAATCATCTGCTCCACATCTGACTTAGGGCTGCAAACTTAAGTTTAAAGAATGCCCAATTTATTTCAAAACATTGGCAACTCAGACTTTATGGGCTAAAATTAGAAAATATATTTTTTAAAAAAACTTAGGTCGATTGATTTGTGAAAGTTGCAACAGATCTGAAGTATTTGTTAATAGCTCCAGAAGCTGTTGCAAGAAACAGAGCCCACTGTGCACAGTAATTTATGGGACGTTTGATAAAAGTGTAGGGCAGAAGGTTTGTTGATCAAATTAACTGTTCGTGGAATGCAGCCATATAAATGAGTGGAAGAGAGATTTTTGACTAGAGACACAATAAGCTACATCTTCAAGGTCAACAATTCAATCTAGTATTCAACCTGTAAACTTGTGTTACGAGTGAAACAGCAACCTTTTTAACATGACAAACAGCATGGTTACTGCAAAAAGTAGGCAACTCGAGGGAAAGAAAACTCGGACAAATTGCACAGACCCTTTGAAAGGTCAACTAGAATTCTTCCTCCCAAATAGAGCGCTACAGCACAGAAACAGGCCCTTCAGCCCATCTGGTCCATGCCGACCCGATCTTCTGCCTAGTCTCATCTACCTGCACCTTGACCATAGCCCTCCATACCCTTCTCATTCATTTACCTACCCAAACTCCTTAAATGTTACAATTGAACCCACATCCACCACTTCCACTGGCAGCTCGTTCCACACTCGCACCACCATCTGAGTGAAGTTCCCCCTCAGATTCCCCTTAAATATTTCACCTTACACCCTAAACCTACGACCTCTAGTTCTAGTCGCACCCAACCTGACGGGAAGAAGCCTGCATGCATTCACCCACCTTGTCTATATCCCTCATAATCTTGTATACTTCCACAAGATCTCCCCTCATTCTCCTGCGCTCCAGGGAATAATGTCCGAACCTATTCAACCTTTCCCTGTAACTCAGGTCCTCAAGTCCCGGCAACATCTGTGTAAATTTTCTCTGCATTCTTTCAAGCTTATCGATATCTTTCCTAGCTAGGTAGAACTGCACGTAATACTCTAAATTTGGTCTCACCGATGTCTTATACAACTTCAACATAACATCCCAACACCTGTACTCAATGCCCTGATTTATGAAGGCCAATGTGCCAAAAGCTCTCTTTATGACCCCATCTACCTGCAATGTCACTTTCAAGGAACTATGGATCTGTATTCCCAGGTCCCTTTGTTCTACCGCACACCTCGGAGCCCTACCGTTCACCGTGCAAGCCGTACCCTGGTTTGTCCTCCCAAAGTGCATCACCTCACACTTGTCTGCATTAAATTCCATCTGCCATTTTTCAGCCCATTTTCTCAGCTGGTCAAGATCACCCTTCAAGTTTTGATAGCTTTCCTCGCCGTCCGCTACACCCCCAGTCTTGGTGTCATCCGCAAATTTGCCGATCCAGTTCACCACATCATCATCTAAATCATTAATATAGATGATAACAATGGACCCAGCACTGATCTCTGCTGCACACCACTGGTCACAGGCCTCCAGTCAGAGAGACAACCATCTACTACAACTCTCTGGCTTCTCCCACTAAGTCAACGTTGGGATTCTCTTTCAGCTTGTCTGCCAGAGCAACCTCATGTCCTCTTTCAGCCCTCCTGATTTCTCTCTCAAGTGTTCTCCTGCGTTTCTTATACTCCTCAAGTGCCTCATTTGATCCTAACTGCCGATACAGGATATGCACCTCCTTTTTCTTTACCAGGGCCTCAATATCCCTCCATAACCAAGGTTCCCTAAACCTGTTAGCCTTGCCTTTTATTCTAACAGGAACATACACATTCTGTACTTTCAATATTTCACTTTTGAAGGCCTCCTATTTACCAAGTATCTCTCTGCTGGAAAACAACCAGCCCAGTGCGCACCTGCCAGATCCCTTCTGATGCCCTCAAAATTGGCCTTACTCCAGTTTAGAATCTTAACCCTAGGACCAGTCCTATCTTTTTCCATAATTATCTTGAAACTAATGGAATTATGATCACTAGATCCAAAGTGTTCCCCTACACTCACTTCTGTCACTTGCCCCGTCTCATTCCTCAAAAGGAGATCCAGTATTGCGCTCTCTCTAGTTGGGATCTCTACATATTGATGAGGAAACTTTCCTGAACACATTTGACAAACTCTATCCTATCCAATCCTTTTACAGTATGGGAGTCCCAGTCAGTATGTGGAAAGTTAAAATCACCTACTATCACAACTTCATATTTCCTACAACTGTCTGCTATCTGTCTACAAATTTGCTCCTCTACATCCCGCTGACTATTGGGAGGTCTATAATATAGTCCCATTAATGTGATCATCCCTTTTTTTAATTCCTCAGTTCCACCCAAATTGCCTCGGTAGTTGAGCCCTCCGGTATGTCCTCCCTGAGCACTGCCGTGACATTTTCCCTGATGAGTAATACCAACCCCCACCCATCATGCCTAAAACATCGGAACCCCGGAACATTGAGCTGCCAGTCCTGCCCCTCCTCAACCAAGTCTCACTAATGGCTACAACATCAGAATTCCACGTACAGATCCATGATCTAAGTCCATCTGCCTTACCTACAATACTCCTTGCATTGAAATAAATGCAAAGTGAGAAATATTTATAGAATAGACCCAAGCTATGGAGAACAGAAATTAAGTTTCACAAATGTCAGTAAAACATTTTTAGAAACACAGCACTCGATTTTTAAACACAGGGCCACAATGCAAAAGCAAATTGCAAACTCTGAAACACTAATCATGTGACCGGCAGGTCAAAACCAAAAGAAAATGCATCTGCTGAAAAACCAAAATAAAACATGCCGCAAATCCTTGACAGGTCAGGCATCATCTGTGGATGACAGATTATCAAGCTCAAACATTAACCTTCATTTCTCCCCCTCAGCTGCTGCCATGCCTGCTAACCAATCCCAGCTTCAGCTGTTCTGAAGGAGCACTATTTGCTGCATCCAGTTCTGGGCACAAAGGATTGCAAGGTCATGGCTGATACATAGGTGTTTGCCAAGGAAGAGGAGAACCTGAAGCTTTTCCTGATCTAATGGTGAACTTTAAGGCTTGCAAAATGTACATTTCGTTCAAGGTTCTGAAGGACAGAGCATTTCCCATGGCTGGAGAATCAGTCTTCCAGGAGTTTCAGGGACTTAATCCTGCTTCTTTTTTAAAAAAAAAGTGGACTTGCCAACCAGAGGGGAAAAAAAAATTTCAACAATTGCTTTTCAAAAATCAGCTGTTACTCAAGGTTGGTGTTGCTGGTTGGGAAAATTAGCTTTCAGGAAGCTGCTGCAGATAAGTCAGTCTGGGTTGAAAGCACCTTCCTTTCTCTGAGCAGTAACCAAATTACACCCCGTCAACCTCCTTTCACAAGGTTCCTTCAACCTTCGTCAGACATGACTATCGACCTGCCAAACTCAAAACTGAATCATTGAAAGGAGCTTCAAAACCAAGCATGGAATTGAACAGCAATGTTAATTAGTTCTCACACCAGATCATATTTTAAAGACAAAGCAAATAGATCTCAGCCCAAAATGGAAACAAACCCAGTTTTCATTTCCACACCATTCTGGTAAATACAAATCTGCCTTTGTTTCCTACCATCCCTCCTACCTTTTTTTAAAAAAAATATAAATACCGTTTTCCATCTCCTTTACTCTATATCCTGCAGCCTCTCTAAAAGCAGCATTGGGTACATTATCCAAGGTAGTAGCAGACAACATTCACCATTACCCAACATGGCCATGTTTCTCAAAGAAATTACACCTTGGATATTTACTTATTTCTGACTATCCTGTGCCTTTTGGGTAACCATTACACACCCATCAAATCAGTCATGCTCACTCTGGCTTTTAATTTCAAAAATGTCTCACTAAGTAGACCCTTCTCCAGACCCCTGCACATAAACACTTACATGAAAGACTCAAAGTTAAATTTCAATGCCAGGACAATTTCTCACTCAGTTTTCATGTTGTATTTGTACAATATCCTGTTATTTCATATGTTAAATCTTTTACTTTTAATTACTCTTTTAACATGGTTTCAGTCAACTCTGCCTCAAACTTCAGGATTCAACTCTTATTCAGTAACACACCTTCACTTAAACTTCATGCTGTGAAGAATCCATGATCTCCCTATTTTATTGATCACTGATCAAGATCAAACATTCCTCAACCTTCTAAAATAATCTCAGTTAACCAAACAGCAATTATGCAGAGATTCAACCTCATACATTTTAGCGCAAATTGAAACATTTGACGCATGGAAATAAACAATCCCAAACACATTCTAAATTCAATTAAAAACTATACTTTTCACCCATTAATAAAGAACTACACCCACCTCAATGCTTCAGGGTATTCTTTCCTCCACATCTGTCCAGAGCCACATTTGGAGCTACAAGAAAGAAAAACACATTTCACTAAAAGCAAAAAAGCTGTGCGTTTCTGGAGAATGCAACTGCACTTGTAGCAAGTTCCCCAAGATGGACTGGACTACATCCTGGAAGTAGTCTCAAGGACGCCCAAAGAATTTGGTTTCAAATACCAATGCTTAACAATTGAGTAAAGGAAACAGCAGAACTAACTATCTTTTCTAGTTTAGACCCATAACCTTTTGGATTTTGGCGTGGACCTGGGATTATCGCATTTTGACGATTCAGCGGAACTCCCCTCCATTTCCCCAGTAAAGGTACTCTGCGATGAAGGATGCTACATTTTGTCAGATCGATGGAACACTAGAATTTTTGTCGTCTTAATTCCTGCAAAGTGTCATCATCTCTCAATGGTAAACTCTCATCACTTGTAAATCAGTAGAGCTCATGAATACAATGTCAACCTGAAACAGAGGGTGAATATACTCCTATAGTGTCTAAAAAACTTATATTCACGCACAAGAAAGCAACCAGTCAACCTCAAAATATGCAACTGACTAAAGGGCAAAATAGGTTTGTCAGAGAAAGTCATTCACAAATCAAGTGATAATTCGCTCATTTAAAAAAGGTATTAAAATGGAAGCACTAGACCTGCTACTACTCACTTTTAACTAATACCAGAGTACCAGTATGCAAGATAATTCCTTTAAGGTTAACAGCCTTTATGACAACAAACCAAGTTTTGCCATGTTTAAAGAGGTGTCTGCAATTGTAGCAAAACGAGTCCATTCCTCCTATTAAGTCCATGCCCTGGACAGTCTCTGCAGGACTGGTATATGGTAAATTCAACAATTTCTCTATGTACTTATGTTTTAAAATGGTCTGTATGGAAGGCATGCAAAACAAAGTTCTCCCCCACTGTATCTCAGTGTACCCGACAGTAACAAGCCAAGTACAGTTCGCATGCATCAGCAAGCGTCAATAGTAAAGCAGACAAAAAAGTTAGATCAAGGGTCAAGAGTGCAAATGGAATTGAAGCCAACAAATCAGATTAGTCACAAACCTTATAAGATGTTGAGACAGGCTTGAAAGACTTGTTGGCCTACTTCTCCGCCTAGTTCTTGGGTCAAAAAGGGCAAAATCATTTACAAGTCAAAAGGCTGTTCTGAAGTTATGATGAAAGAGGCACCTAGTGATAACACTAGTTTAATTGAACGATCAGTTTGACTAATAGTGTACTTAGACCATCATGGAAAACCTGTAGCCAAAAGATTGAGTATACTTCTGAACAATTGGCATTCATACACAGAGGATGGCATCTCAATTATACCTCATCCAATTCTGTTAGAGAAAAGTCTAACTGATCATTTGAAGTACAAACACATGGGCAGCACAGCTGGAAGAGTTGCTTCCTCCCAGCTCTCAAGACCGGGTTCAATCCTTGACCTCAGGTGCTGACTGTGTGGAGTTTGCATGTTCTCCCCGTGAGCAAGTGGGTTTCCTTGAGCTACTCTTTCCTCCCACATCTCAAAGATGTACAGGTTGGTAGGTTAATCAGCCACTGTAAATTATCCCTGGTGTGTAGGCAAGTGGTAGAGTCTGGGAATTGGAGAGAAAATGGGATTAATTTAGGATTTGCGTAGATGGTTGATGTAAACTGGGCTAAAGAGCCTGTTTCCTTGCTGCATCCATGATTTGGGAGAGCACAAAACAAAAGACATTTACTCAAACCAATCACAATTAGGATCTGGTGTCTGTCAAATACAACATCGATGCCACTGAGACCAAATTTTTATATTATGCATTCTGAACAAGTGCTCAATCCCTGGGAAACACCAACAACAAACCAGGCTGCTATAAACACAGTTATCCTGTTTTGTACTGCTTGACACAAGGGCATACCAGGCTCTCCACTTCCTTCGCTCAGAGGCAGAATTCTCTGTATACTTCGATTTGGCCAAGACAGATAGAAATTACACTACAATTTATTTGACGTTTTCCATTTCACGACAAGAGCAAGAATTATTGACGATCCACGATTGCCGTCCAGGTGGATAGGATGGCAAGATTAGCTTTCTGAACTATAGCAGTCCTCACATTACAACTTCTCCCATGGTGCTGCTACCTGGGCCACAGTCACTGTAGCCAGAACTTGCCATTCAGTAAGATCATGGCTGGCTTATGTCAACATCTCCCAAACAGCAAATTATCTTTGGATATGCTTGATGAATATCTTGGAATATACAACTTCACAGGGTAGGAAGCACCAAAGGTTCACAATTTAATCTCAAGATTTTAAACCTAAATAGTTGACACCTTTTCCTGAGACAGTGGCACAGTTGTCAGTATCTCCCAGGAAGTTTTCATGCCTCAAGAGGATGACAAAAGTTTCCTTAGTGATTGATGGGCTACATGTGGGGAAAAAAAGGAAAGGTAAAAACGAGATCGTTCACAAGGCAAACTAAGTGGGACTAAATGCTGGCCTATAACATAAAATTGAGATTGGCGCAGAGGTAGTGAACACATTAGTTGTTAAGCCCCAAAACTCCCTGGATTCTGAAGAGGTCCCACAGGATTGTGCATTTACCTAGCTGTAGCCCAATAGGCCAGTTAACAAATCAGTCAGAAGAAAAGAATCTTTTTTTTTTAAACAAAGCAATAGCAAGATAGTGACTTATTTTCTCAATATTGTTTCATGGGAGGTAAATCACATTTGACATATTTTCTGTAACTGAGGAAGTAACAGATAGGGTAGCTAAATGGGGAAAACAGTGGAGTAATATATTTGCATTTTCCAGAGGGAATTTAAATGAAATGCAACACAAGGTTGTTGCACAGGGTTGCAAGTAATTTATTGGTAATGAAAGGGGAGTGGCTGAGGGTTGGCACAAGTGGGTCATTTTGGCGGGGAGGCACACAGATCAGCGCAGGGGCCTAAATCATTTATAATCTATACCCATGACTTCCAGGGGATAGAGAATACAGTTGTCAACTTTGCTGTTGATACAAAAGATACAAGTTAGGAAGTCGTGAGGACACCAAAGACTACAAAAGGAATACCGATAGGTTATTGAACAAAGACAGCAGCAGATCCTAAATTAGGAGGGAACAAATGTTAAAAAAAATGAAGACTACAAAATGCTTTTGCATAGAAAGGATCCGGAGTCCAAGTGCAAAGTAAAAATATTAGCATGGAGATTGAAGTAATTAGGACTGATGTAATATTGACCTTTATTACAAGGGGTCAAGGATGTAAAGAATTTGAGCTCATCCAGTTAAGTTTCTGGTCTATCACGCTAAGATAGAAGGGACTCAATGTAGACAGTGCCTCCGAGGAGGAAGAGATGCACAATTCTCTTTTGAAGGCAGTCACTGCCTGCCAATTTTGTGCCTCAAAATGTTTCTGGTCACTTATCAGCTCATGCACTGCATCACCCGGGACCTCTGCATGAAAGCACAGACTACTTCAATATTAGAGCAGTGGAAAATGGAACTCAACTCTCTGCAGTCAGAAACAAACCGACGATTTTCTCATTTTGAGGTAGTCATTCAACGAAATGGTTGGGTCCAAGACACTGCCATGAAGGCGGTGTATCGCACAAGATTGGGGAAACAGAAAAGAGGGAAATTATGTAAATTTCAACCTTTTTTGACAACTTCAAAATAGGCTGAAGTCAAAAACATTACATTTTCCTGCCAAGTATTTCTAAAAAATGCAAATATTTCCTTTCAGAACACACAATCCCAAAGCAATGAGATGCAAATAATCTTTACTTTTCTGGGGTATTTTAGCAACTGATACAAGAGCGACTTCTATTCCTTCCTGGTGGACAACCTCTAGTGCTCCACCTTCTGTGTATCTCCAGAATAACTTTGCACCAAATATCAGCAAGATGACCATGCCATGTGTAGGTAGGTACAAGCATAAGAATCAGAGCCACTGCACTGATTTCTAAACAGCCCAAATTTGTGATACAAGACACTGGTATCCAAATAAAATGACATTGTTGGCAAAATCCAAAAGATAAATGCATGAAATTAGCAATAAGTTACAGGTTACAAAGCATGTCCTTACTTCAATTAAAATACAAAGTAGTAATAGCAGTACAACTGAAAATCTTCAAATACCAAAACTCAAACTCCAATTGTCAAACACCGTAAGTTCAGCAAGGTTCTGGGTTGAAAATCTGATTTAGAGGCTTGCGCACAAACATCTGGGTTTATACCAAGGGAGTGCTACACTGTGTTTAACATGGAAAACAGAGCCCTTGTCTACCATCTCAGGTAGACAAGATCCTACGGTACAAATGTGAAGCTGGGAAGGAGAACTATTCCACGATCTGAGTTGTCCCTCCACCAGCAGCACTCAAACATGTCATCAGGTGATCACATTGCTGTGTGCAAAATGGATGCCTGGTTTCCTGCATTACAACAGGGACGACAATTCAAATAATCTGGTCACAAAGTGCTTTTAAATCTTTTTAAAGGGGCGTGAGAAGATGCCACAAGTGCAGATGGATCTTTTCAGTAAGACACTGTAGATGCTGGAAAACCAAAAATATTAAATGGAAATACTCAGAAGGTTGGGCAGCATCTGTGGAAAGAGTTAATGTTTCAGTGAAAGCTGGCTGACCTGTAACTGGGAAAAACAGAATTCAGTATGCCGACTCTAAATGAAGTACATCCCTTGTACTGCAGTGCTGGATAATGAATTAGCAAACAGGAGACTACATAATAAGATTCATAAAATGAATTCGTGTACCCTACTGAAGGTTGCAGTCTCCTGGTGGGGGACAAGGCCAAAACTAATTTGAAATAAAAGCCAGCCAGTCTTCCGAAGAAATAATTTCACTGGGACTGACGAGAAGATGCATCTCATCACCGCTGACGTGAACAGCCAGGATGGGAAGCTACACTTGCAGAGTTAGAAAAGCCCACTAACCTGCTTCTGCACCGTTTTACTTTTGCAACTCAAGTCTGTTATTTAGTGATGAACGCTCCAGCGTGCACAACAAAGCCACCAGTCCGCAAATGAGGAGCCGCATTTAACTGAGTGGCTAACTATTCACAAGGACCCCTGCAAATTCATCCTTGAACAGTTCACACAAACCAAATCACAAATTCATAGGCAGGACCATGAACTAAACATGGAGACAGGATTGGAATATTACCGAATATGAGCACATGCTACTCTCAGACATCATAGTCCCCACCGAGGTTGGAAAGAAATACTACCATCATGAAGTTCAACTAACATCAGGGGAGAAAATCCAGATTCAAAAGGCTAAACCGAAGTCCATCTTTAGTACATTAGGGAGCACTGCAAGCAGTGCTGAAGCCCCCATGATTGTACAGAGTGGGCTGATCAAATGTGAACCCACTTACCACCAAGATCAAGTCAACAAGTGGGTCAACCCCACTGAACTCTGGGTAGTACAACTTCATGATAAATAAGCCTTTAAAACTGAAATTGAAGCATCGAAAGATCTAAACCAGAGATTCAGTGTTGACTTCAACTAATCCTCGAGATCAAATGGGAAGATAGCGAGCAAAGCTGCTGCCTCACAGCTCCAGTGATCTGGGTTCAGTCCTGACCTCCAGCCCCAAGTGTGGACTTTGCGCATTCTCATGACCACATGGGATTCCTTCTGGGTGCTCGTTTCCTCCCACATCCTAAAGATGTGCAGGTTGGTAGATCAACTGGTCAATGTAGATTGCCCATAGAGTGTTAAGAGTAGTGGTATCTGGGGGTGGAGGTGCGATTTGATGGGAATGTTGGGCGATAAAGTGGGATTAGAAGAAATGTATGCTTGGCTGAAAGGGCAGTTTCCATGCTGTTGGACTATACCACTAATACCATTGCACAAAGTGCCAGTGTCCTGCCCAAAGACAACTCCAAAGGTATTGCTTATTAAACACCAGTGCGGTTGGGTGGTAACTGCACACGTCAGTCAAGTGCCTTCCATCAAGTCCATCAGTCCCAGCTCAGTCAAGAGTTGAAGATAATGTTACAGTTTCGCCGTCATAGCATCCTTGGATAAACTTGGACTGACACAAGGAGAAAAGTTTAACCAAGGAAGAAGCCACTCTTGCAACAACGTCCAAGGGATTTTCCCGACTTCCAAGAGCAGTGCTTTTTCCTGCTGAGAGGCAAAAGGGAAACTGGATGACAAACAGGGACAAGCTTCTCCGGACCGATGTGTGCTACATCCGTGTACGAGTTTGTCCCTTAAATATTGGGCTCATCATCCACCATGTGGTCCACAACTCTTGGAGTAATGATGACTTATTATTATGTATGGGGCATGATTAAGTAGTGGGTAAAAACAAGAACTGGTTATGTGGTTGACAAAGTAAATCTCCAGACTTCAGGAGGATACAGTTGACTCAATGATTGGACAGAAGCGGTAAATTGAATTTAATCCAGCCATGTGTGAGCTGATCTATTCAGAAGAGGCAGAAGAAAGCAACACACTAGAGATGATGGACAAATGTGGGGGAACAAGACCTCTCAAATAGATGCTCAAGTGCTGCAGAATAGGTACAGAACGCAAGAGCATATGGGATGCTTTCATCTATTAGCTATACGAGTGTTACAAGAGCAGGGAGGTTATGTTACAGCTGTGTACAATGCTCGTTGGACGTCAGAGTTCTGGTCACATTACAGAAACAGTATGGAAGGATTAGAGGTCTGGGGAATTTGGAGCTACGAGGAGAAATTGGATAAGCTGGGGTTGGTTCTCTTTGGAATAGGCATCGAGGGAAGCTTTGACAGCTGTGGAATAGGAGTCCCCAGATGGAGTGAACAAGAATGAGCAATTTCTCTTAGAGGGGTCAAAAAGTAGAGGGCTTAGACAAAAACAAATGGTAGAAAGATTACAAAGGAGCCAAGGAAAAGTCAACTCCCACAGAGGGAGGTAGGTGTCTCAAACTCACTGCCTGCAAAAGGATAGAAGAGGCAGAAACCCTCATCACCTTTTAAACAGTCCTGGGATGTGCATTTAAAGAGCTGTGATCAGCAGGGCTACAGACATACTGTTGCAAGGTGGGATTAGACTGGGCAGCTCTTTTACTCCCCCACCCCTCCCATCAGCATAGACATGGGTTGAATATCCTCCATTACAATTGCTCACTTAGGTTCTTCCCTTAACCCCCCCACCACGACCCCCCCCCCCCCCCCAAAAGGCTGCTATGAGTGATCAGTGCCATCCCTAAAGTGGTTAGTGCTCATTTTAGTAAGCTGCTGGGAGCTTACTGCTACAACCAGCTCCAAGCTGTGCTACCCATAGCAAACTCCCAGCCATCACCTTGATCCTGCTGATACCTCTTTAAAGCCGAGGCATCACACAAATGGAGGGATGCAGGCTGAAAGGGTACATGAAATTCAAAGGCAAATCAGGTTTCTAACTAAGCAGTCTGCACTCACCCTATCCTTTTGTTTACATATAACTAAATGATGCAGGAGACAATTCATGACCCTACTAACTCTTCTCCAATGCCAATCATCTTGATCCGAGGTGACCAATAATTCTGGAAGAGCACAGGAGGAAAAAAGGTTAAGGGTTTGACCATCATCTTGGTACTTATGGAGAGCCACTCCGAACCTGTAGTCATTTTACCTTCCTACACTACATGTAGGAGGTTATTAGAAAATCATTTCTCCCATGCAACTTTACGATTCCTTCACTCAACCACAATCATACAAGAATATTAATGATTGAATGGAAGCCTGCCACAAATCAATTTATTGTTGAGTTTATGATGCACTATTTTCAACCCCTCCCCCAAAAAGAAAATGGGGGAAAAAAAACACTAACTGGCTCAGGTTAACAGTTTGGCAATAAATTATTCGTTTTTCAAAGGACTTAATTTTTCACTTTGACATGCAAATGCCCTTCCACTGACGCTGGTAAAGTTTTTGTGAAGCACTTAAATTTGATGCTTGCCTTGTTCTTCACATTTATTATTCTGCATCAGGAATCTTTTTCACTACTGCTTTTCTTCCCCCTCCCCAAAGCGCAAGCCATTTATCTTCCTTATTTCAACACATTCCCACCTTATCCTTCAGGTTATGTTAATGAAAGCCTGCGAGCAGCTGCTGGGTTACCCTATTCCACTTTTGGGAGTCTTTCAGCAAAAGTCCCAAGTGCAAGATTAAACAGCTCTATATATTTAAGCTTGCCGATAAATGTAGCCGGTGACTTACTCTCAGCAGATCGCACTCAGTGTAGAGGCAACAGGAAAGGATGCGTGTTATCTTGGCTAGAAAAATTAATTCTGGCTCGATGTCAACTGCTTATATGCTGGGCCTTCGCACACCCCCTCAAAGCAAACAGACTAACCGTTTCTGGAATCACTGGAGTTAAAATACTTCACAGTTAAACAAACAAAAATAAAACTAACTCTTTCATGGGTTTCACTTGCAGACGGTCACACCAAGAACTTAGAGGCTCACTTCGAGTATTGATATATTCCCACACATCCCAAACCGAGAGACCTCATCAATTGGAAGCTATTAACATTTGCCCAAAACACAGTCTTCTCTTCTGACATGCATGGTTTGTACTTCACCACTTAGCTTTCCTATCACATTTATAACCTTTCCCCATCATTTTACATTGCAACAAAACATTCACCAACAGTTGAATTCCCACAATCAGCAGTTCGTTACCACTTCTCTGCAGGCATCCAAATTAGTGGTATCTGTTGGATATTAGTTTAAGGAATATCAAAGGATGGCAATATTTTAATCTGGAAAAACTAAATTCCAAATCAACAAAAACTTCAAAACAAAAAGCCTGCTCTCAAATCTTATTAACATAGAAACTCAAGATTTAATAGCTGATATTTTGACAACAGGTATCTGACTCATCAGAATCAAATTTATCACCACTGACTTGTTTTGCATGAAATTTGTTTTGTGGCAGCAATACAGTGCAAAGACAAAAATTACTACAAATTACAAAGATATAATGCAGAAATAACGAGGTAGTGTTCATAGACTGTCCAGTAATCTGATGGTGGAGGGGCTAAAGCCATTCCGAATCGTTGAGTGCATCTTCAGGCTCCTATACCTCCTCTCTGATGATACCAATGAGAAGAGGGCATGTAACAGATAGCAAAGGTCCTTCGTGATGGATGCCACCTTCTCGAGGCACTGCCTCTTGAAAATGTCCTCGATGGTGGGGAGGGTTGTGTCCACGGAATCAGCCGAGTCTATAACCCCATGCAGCCTCGTGATCTTGTGCACTGGAGCCTCCATGCCAGGCTTTGCGACCAGTCAGAAAGCTCTCCACTGTACATCTGTAGAAATTTGCAAGAGTCTTCGGTGACACACCAAATCTCGTCAAACTTTTAATGAAGTAGAGCTGCTGACATGCCTTTGATTGCATCAATGTGTTGGGACAGGATAGTTCCTCCCAGACATTGCTCAGGAACCTGAAGCTGCTCACCCTTTCCACCATTGATTCCTCAATGAGGACTGGTGTGTGTTCTCCCAAATTCCCTTTCCTGAAGTTCACAATCAATTCCTTGGTCTTGGTGTCGAGTGCAAGGTTGTTGTTGTGACACCACTCAACCAGCTGATCTCATTCCTGTACACCTCCTTGTTGCCATCTGAGATTCTGCCAACAGTTGTTTTGGTCTATGGAACCAACTGAACTGTGCTGTCTTGGACATTCAGATACGTAAAGTATAAGCAATGTACTGCTGAAAGAGGTAATCTAATGGAAAGTCACTTACCATTTAAACACATGCAGACTTGGTCATCAGTTGAGGACCAAGTGCAGATCAAAGTATCAAGGAGAACCTCTTGATACATTTTGTCATGAGGGTTGTTATTGTTTTTATTATCATGATGCAAAGTGACCAGGCAGGAAGATATGGGAAACTGTATTTAAGCACCTTTCACTCAAAAAGTCAGGAGCCAAGGGCTCTGAGAATTTCCACATTAACCACTGAAGGGGATGCTCTTAAATCTTAGAGAGTCTACTCTTCGTTCCAATGTTAATACTGGAGTATCAGTCATCAGCCTGAAGTTGCACATTTAAGTGGGAGGAAACTTTGTTCAGTACCAGAAATACAAGAGTTTCATTTCTGCAATGATTTCCCAAATGCTCACTCTGGTAAACAAGGCAGAGGGTCTCTGCATATTAAGGACCTCAGAATTAGATATTATTAACTGCATGAAAACCTTTGACCTCAGTGACACTAATATGGCTTCTTCCATTTGGCTGATAAAGCATCAACTTAACAGAAAGATAATGCCTTGCTTTGCACTGCGGCATTAATGCTCTGAGGCCAAATGGGATGGTGGGCAAGTTGTTCAAAGACCATGGCTTTTGTCTACACAAACTCTTCCCAGGATTTCTGTAACACTTTCACCAGCCCGAAGTGCTTTCTGCACTCAAGACACCTACACTGACCCTCTATGCTTTTGCAATCCTTGTCCACATTCTGACACAACTTCATCTTACGTCCATTCTGAGAAATCTCACGTTCTCTCTGGTCATCCAGCGCACCTCCTGCGTGCCTACTGCCGCCCTCACTCCAGCATGCGACACCATCACAGCAGCTCCCCAATTCCAAGAATCATCCACCTGCAAATGCAGCCAACTTGATCTCGCTCCACCTTCCGATCCTCGCGCTAGATCCTTCTGTAACACCGTCCCATTGCCTTCAATCGTTCTTCAGAACACTCAGTACATTCAGTCTGAACTGGAACACACTTCAACAATTTCAACATCTTTTGCTTTGTACATGAATGAGAAAAGCCACTGGGTTGTGTCAAGCCATTAAATCCATGTTATTTTCTGAGTAAACATTCTACACCTACTTGATTTATTTCCATGTGACAGGGCTATATACAGTGTGGCAAGATGTTGGCAATAATTTATAGACAAGGACTGTACTAAAGTGAATTAGGAATCAAAGCATTTACTTCAATGTTCCTTGATTTCCAGCCCTTTCTTTTGGCTTCACGTTCCATCTCTCAATGAAGACTCTATTTTAATCTAGTTCTACAAGAAAGAAGGAAAACCTTGTTACTGCCATCCACCTTCACAACATAAAAATAAAATCAACTACAATTGGAATTTAATCCTGGTTTGATCAGGGTGAACCTGTACCATATCTTCTCCAAGATAACCCCTTAAATCTACCACAAGTCACAGTGACCAGGGAGTTTAAGTGGTAGTCTGGCCAAGGAGTGATTTAAAATTGTCATCCTATGTTTAAATGGGGAGGCAGTGGAGTGCAAATTATGTGGAAAACCTGAAACTACATGTCACTGTTTAGAAGTGAGGTGGTTCTATTGAAGATAGAGATATTTTTCTCCAGTGATGGAGTCTTTGGAATTCTTCCTCAAATCAGATATTGATATATTTTAAACAAACTTAGGAATGAAAGGTTAAGGAATGGGTAGGAAAGAGGACCTGAATTTACAAACAGATCAGTTGTGAAGTTATTAAATGGTCAAGCATGCTGAAGGGAATAAATGGCATATTAATTTGTATTACAGGTGTAATGGTCAAGCATGGTTTGACCTTGGACAGTCATGTCAGATTTGGCAGCAAGGAACAAACAACAATGCCAAGGCAACTGGCCTTCAAAAGCAATGGGGTTGGCAGCTCAACACAAAGTCACAGAGCAATTCAGAATGTTACTTGGCCTTCATGGGATGTGGCCATCACTGGAGAGACTTACTACCCATCCCAGTTCAGGTCTGTGAGAAAACAAATTTCATGATATCAGTGATAATAAACTGATTCTGAAACCTAGCTCTCATATTTGCTGTTGGGTTGTGTCTGGAGCAGGGTAATGGAATATGAAAGAACTTGAGCTCAACAAAATCATTGTTCTAAAGGCTTGCTGGTAGACAACGGTCAGGGAGCACCATGGGAGAGCAAAGCCTTGAAAAAGCAATGAGCAAAATGCCCCATGACCAGGATCTATAACAAAAAGTTAACCACAAGACAAAGAATACTGTAGAGGCCAACTCAGCTGTCACTATTACCCACACATTAACTCTACATTCGGGAAAAGCTTAGCATAAAGAATAAACATTAGAAGTGCTAAGCACCATTGCCAAGTTCGGTGCAGATTCCATTGAAGGATTTCTGTCAATACAGGTGAAATACTTAAATCCGAGAGGGTTAGCAGCAAGTTGAGTGTTTAAGACGAGCTTATTTTCTCCTCTTCCTCACCAACCATCGCACCCCCAGCTCCACATTTAACCACTTGCCCGTCACTCTAGCGTCACATCCTACTGGGATACAGTGCATTGACATCAGCCGTCTTTGGTACTTAAATTCCAGCTTCACACAGTCCTAAATATTGACAAGTTCTTCTATCATAGCAGCCATTAACATTAATCCAATTGTCTACGTTGATATCTGGGATTTACGGCAAGATTACAAGGGGTTAATATTCAGTTGAACCAGCTGATCTCAGAATTTGTAGTTAAGACTGGCCATTTCATTTGGCACACATCTGTCCTATGCACACACTTAACTACCATTGTATTCCAATACCTTAGAAGGCAAAATACAAGGCTAGCCTCAGAGAAAATCAACTGGAACTTCCAGCAGAATGCAACTCTAACTCTGGTCAACAAATATCAGGCATTGGACAAGATGGCTCCAGCACTACCTTTGGTCTAGAAATATTGATTACTTTTTAAACCTAAGTCAATAACCCATACATTCTGCCCCTCCACCACCCCAATATCTTATTTCACAACATTGAGAGCCATCCTTGGTAAATACCAGAGTCAAGTTGGTCTTAAGTTTACAAAAGCAGAAATTGACAGTCAACAAGATACTCTGCCCTGCAAAACGTCTTTATCATACTTGCCAAGTTCTCCGCAGTCAAACACAAGGATTTCCAATTGGACCCTGGTCTTATAGCAGTGCCACAGCACATCTGACATGTTCACAGTTGTCCATTTGGAAAGGCAGCACTGCCCTGCACCTCCAAGTGGGCACCCTTGGATCAGTTAACTGTGTTTTGCTTCAACACTGGGCAAAAACATCACATCAGATTGGAATCACTCATGTCTGCAGATAGTGTTTCTAACAATCTTGCTCCAATAAACGGTCATAGATAAGATTCACATGTATACATCCTGCTGACCAGGGTCACCATTAAGCTGGTCTTTGTTAGAGAAAAAAATGAACCAGGGACTTGCACAAAAGGAACAGGGGAAAAGGATCAACAGAAAACAGGGTGGAACCTGAACACTGAAACAGGCAAGGAATATGGACAAGTCAACAGACAAATGAGAAACAGAATGGGTCGCAAACCAGGCCAGGGTATTAGATGGCAGGACCCTATCCAAGTTAGGAAAAAGTGACAACCTGCCAGAGGGCCAAAATTGCACATTAAAAGATAACAGCTGAGTTGTATTTTAAAAAAAAAAATCACACCAAAAGTCAGCATTAAACTCAAGATCTTGGATCTGACATGCAGCATCTGTGAGGAGAGTGTACCTGATCTCTGGAGTATTCCCAGCATTTTTAAATATCAAAACTTTGCAGTCTTTCTTGCCGAATGCATGTTCCGGTAACATCAAGTGACCCAAAAAGAACACTTAGGTGTAAGAACTGAATGGAATTTTTTTTTTTTGTTTAGTGACTCTTGACCAGTCCTGACCTGCTCTCCATCCCGATCCTCAGCAGATGGATGTCCAAGTCAGGGCAGGTGTTTCTGGAGCTGTTCATTGATGACTAGGTTTGCTTTCTTCAACTGCTCAGGTTAATGACAATACAACTCCTACCAATTCCCTCATGAGACATCAATATTTTTTTTAAACACTTCAGTAAGACAGTCAAAAAATCTTAAGGGTAAAACATTATAAAAGTTATTCCCCTGCTCCTAATGTAATTGGTTGCACAAGGTGAGTGGGGGTTGAGTTGAAGGATATTCCCATCTTAGCACAGGTTGATCCCTGGGATAAGGCAGCTGCCTTAGAATGAAATTAAGAGCCAATGCTTTGTGGAGTTTAGGAGAGATTCTCATACAAGAGGTTGTGATTTACAGGGCAGAGAACAAGAAGCTACCTCCAAAGGCTAGGGGGTCAAAAAAAAAAGGAGACAACGTCTCAGGATAAAAGAGCCATTTAGGACCAGAGTGAAGGCAAACAGTCTCTACTCAAAGCTATAGATCTCTCAAGTTGAATACCACAGTGAGCCATGTAATCTGTTAGTTGCATTAATGTTTTACTGTTATATTAAAGATTAGTGATCTGACAGCAGAATGACCTTGATTGAGGAAAGGTCATTATCTACTGGATGGCAAAACCAACTTCAGGGTTCACAGGGACTGTTTAGTTTTAATGCCTAACACTCCCAACTAGCCAAATGTCACCAGAGAGTATCAACAGCAATTGCTCATTCTTCCCACACCTACACTGAGACCACAATTTTTTCATTCAGTTCTGATGTGAAACTCAAGCATGTCCATTCTGTGGCATAACAGAGGGGGTGGTTCCACCAATAATAAATTCAATCTCTGCTCCAATTCAATGTTGACAGAATCCATCAGTGGCAACCAAGATGGCATCCATTTGAACATGAACAAAATATGCTTTGATCCTTGTGACACACCTTTACAGCAACAGTAAATGCAGACAGGGCAAACATGAACAAATGCAGATCAATAGAATTAAATTATGCTGAAGCAAATTCTACTTAGACAACAAAGGAAAGAAAACTGTGAACTTCCAGTATTCCATATGTCTGCAAACCATTCAGTTGGGGTTATTTTGCAAGAGGCAAAAATCATCATCAGGTAGAGACCTGGGCAGAAACATTTTATCACTAGCCTGTTCCACATGCAGCTGAGAAACTCTGCAAATGATCCTAGCCGGCTTTTACCTTTCTTGAATTGCTAGACTTCACTGTGCATTGTTCAAAGTATTATTCCAACTCTCTATTTGGCCCTGCTTATTCCAAGGCAAGTCCAACAATGCTACTGGGAAGGACTCTCTTCAGATACAATACCCATGTTGCATTTATCACAATCAGCACAAAGCAGCTTTCTAGTGAACGCAACATTGTGGTTAAGTTTAGCCCTGGTTGGAGATACAAATCATTGCGATACCAGATGATATTTAACCCTTTGCTTATGCTACCCTATTCAACATCATAGCTCATTCCTGCACTAACCTTGCTTCCTTCAATTCACTTAATATCCAAAACCTTTGATCTGTTGGCATTCAAGCTTCTACCGTTCAAGTAGATCCAAAGATTCACCACTTGCTTGGTAAACAAACTGCTTCTTACCTCTATTCTTGAATGACTGACTGCTTATTGACACTGTGACCCCTGGTTTGACACACCCAGGTCAGAGCCAAAATAATCACTGCATATATCCAGTAACAATGTTTCACCTCATCCTTTTCAACTCAATGCCCAATTTACTTCATCTTTCCTGAAAATGCAACAACCCTTTGTAACCATAAGTTGTCTAAGCGCCCTCCTCCAACACCAGAAAATACAAGGACCAAGGCGATTGCAGTAAGACGCAAGGTCAGGTTTAAAAAAAAGTTTTTTTTTAAAAAAACAAGCAGTGATTGGGCAACAACAAACTCTAGAGAGGTTTCTGTTATTGGAAAGACAAATTAAGTTCTAGTCTTGAGTAGAAATTAGAATGGAACAAGAGGAAAACAATCGTGAAGGATAATGGAAGATGCAGTGGATAAAGCACGAATTAAAGAACAATGCAAAAACTCAGGTCAGGTGGCATCTGCACAGAGAGAAACAACTTTTGGTTCAGTTGATGCTTTTTCCAGAATTAAAAGTTGATCGTTTCTCTCTACAGAAATTGCATGACCCAAGCACCCCAATTTTCTTGCTTTACTCATATCTAGCATCTGCAGGTTTTGCTTTTCAAATGGAAAAGTTTAGTTGCTTTGCCCTACCTCCAAGACTTCACACTCTTGTCCTGTTGTAGCCAACACAGGAAACAGAAAGGACCCAGTTTCATAAGGGGGAAGTACGTTTTACCAAAAAAGGCACAAAACAATCACCAAAATATGTAGATTTCCTTGAAGTGCAGAGCTATTTAAAGCTTGTATTTTGGAACAATGCCTTGGTCTTGAACGCCTCTGAAGGAAAACCTGGGATAGAGGTTAATTGTTTTTGAGTGTGGTGTCTACAAGTGCTTCATGTCTGGCACAGAGCAAACTAGTTTAATACGACTGTCAAAAATAGCCTGACAAAAACAAAGTGGCCTGCCCATTTCCCACAATTGAAAAGGGAAAGTAGTTCAAAAGTTAAAAATAACCTTGTAATATTACAGCAGTAACCCAAAGGAAGAAATCACGGTAACCTGCTTGGTACAAACTGGGATACAGCTGTTAAATACACAGTAAAGCATGATAACAATGGTTATGTTTCTAAACTATGGACAAGCAAAAAGGGGAGGGGGTAAAAAATAAAGAGAGAACACCCAGACCACACAATACTCCCAGCCAGTATCCCACCATAGAACAATTACCAAGCATTACAGAGAGACAGAAAAGGATGGGAATTTTGCCTGATTTGGTTGACAGGCATTTACAAATGTCTTAGTGGAGACAGTCAGAAACTAATGTCATGGTTACTTTAGAGTTTGGCTAAACAAGATTTAAAATATGCAAAACACATCATTTTAAATTGCTATTTTGATTTCAAAGAAGAAGCCATTCAAAAAGTTCCATTACAAAACCTGACGAGTATTAGTTCAATTTGTTACCCCCCTTTCAACATCAGGACAAACTAACCTTAAGGGCCAAACAGGTTCATTAACACGTGCAATTTGGGATATCCAGAAGTTGCTGGATTTTTCTCCAGTTACCATCTCCCCAGAAACTCATTTCCATATTATATTACAGAAATACAACACCTTACCTATGCCAGTGGCCACTGGATTTTTACAGATTTATTGGAAGTACCTGTAGGAAGCAGGGTCAAGTCAGACAGCCTTGCCACAATCAAAGGGTAGGAACAAAGACAGTGGGTTATTGGGGCAGCAAAGTGGTGCATTAAGGAGAGCTGGACCAGAGTTCAACCTTGAACCCGATGTGGAGTTGGCATGTCCTGTGGCAGCAAGCTCTGATTTTCTCCCACACCCCGAAGACACACATTGGTTGGTTGATTGGCCTCTACATTGCCCCTAGTGCGTAGAGGAGTGGCAGCAGTTGGAGGGAGATGGGAATGCAGAGTCGAATAAAATGCAATGAGTGCATTGATGCTCGAGAATTAACATGGATGGATATGGGTGGGGAAAAACAGCCTGTCCCCATGCTGCATGAATATTTCATCATAAGCAAAATCCTAAGTAGGCCAAGTATACTTTAATGATTTCTTGCAATTGCTCAGAACTGAAGTGACAAAGTAGCAAGGAAAGGACCTGTCTCCCTTCAAGCAAGCAAATAACAAAAAAAGGCACAGGCTTCAGGTAATGGATGAAGCTGAAGGGGAGCCTTACACCCCCCCCCCCCCCCCACACCAAAAAGAGTGCTGGCCCAAACTTGTTGCCTGAAGAGAATGGTCTCTGAAACCCTCACCACATTCGAGTGTCTGGATGAGAAGCTGATGGCTGGAACTTTAGAGCTGCAAGGAGGTGGAAAGTAGGACAAATCTGGGCAGGTTTTCCTCCTAGGCATGGGCTGAATGAGTGCACGTTTATAGAAGCAGCCATTCTATGATCATAAAAGTAACACCATTCCAAGATACAGCTGTGTTTCCACCTGTGTCACATCTCACTGTGTCCTGGAGATTAAACACCCTTGTGGCAAGGATTGGCACTTAACACAAGCTAGGCTGCATGGCAAGAATCTCGGCTCTGCACACTCTTTGCTCCAAGTTTTCCTGTCCCCCCCACCCAAGGACTTTGCAAGTTAAAAAACCAATGAAGCACAAGTATTAAACAAGTACAAGCTGGTGGTCCTGTTAACAAACTTAGAAACTAAAGGAGCCTGCTTCACTGGCAAACAGCATGAACAATTCTTCACAACGTGGATGTGTAGAAACTGCCAGTTCAGCAAAACCACAATAAAAGCTTCATTGAGGTTTAGAAAAAGAGCAGTAACAATGGTTACCATGAAAAATGGTTTGCTTGAATTTTTACTCCTTAAATTCTTCTTTAGTTCCAATGGTTATCTTTGGTTTTCAAATGGAAAACAATCAATAGTCACATGGTTTCACAATACACCCAGCAAAAACCAACCTACAGCACTTCTTGTTCCTCCAGAAGACCGAGATCCAATCTGTGCACAACCATCAAATACTTCAAACTCAGGAAACCAGCAATCTTTGATCATGCAGATCTGGCTACAGAGCATGAATGGCATTTCACGCAAGGGACATAGACAAAGTTGGCAAGGCCACACATGTTTCTCTCCTCCACTGTGCCATAAACAGAGAGGCTTGACAAACCATTCAGCTAAATGTCAACTACACATTGGTGAGAATGAAGTCTTGCATTCGGAGGTCATGCAAGGAAGGCAGGTTCCCTTTCCTGAGATAGGGCATGAGACAACCCTGCAGTTTCAATTTTATATTTAATACACATTACAGTAGTACAGGCCCTTCAGCCCACAATGTTGCGCCAACATTTTATCCTGCTTTAAGATATATCTAACCCTTCCCTCCCACATAGCCCCCTATTTCTCTATCATTCATGTGTCTATCTAAGAGTCTCTTCAATGTCCCTAATGTATCTGCCTCCACAACCTCTGCCAGCAGTGCGTTCCACGTACCCACCACTCTAAAAAAAAACGTACCCGACATCCCCCTTACACCTTCCTCCAATCACCTTAAAATTATGTCCCCTCATGTTAGCCATTGTTGCCCTGGGGAAAAAAATCTCTGACTGTCCACTTGATCTATGGCTCTTATCATCTTGTACACCTCTATCAAGTCACCTCTCATCCTCCTCCTCTCCAAAGAGAAAAGCCCTAGCTTGCTCAACCTATCCTCATAAGACATGCTCTCCAATCCAGGCAACATCCCGGTAAGTCTCCTCTGCACCCTCTCTGAAGCTTCCACATCCTTCCTATAATGAGGCGACCAAAACTGAACACAATATTCCAAGTGTGGTCTAACCAGAGTTCTATAGACCTGTAACATTACCTCACAGCTTGAACTCAATACCCCAATTAATGAAGGCCAACACACCATACACCTTAACAACCCTGTTAAAGTTAACCTGCACAGCAACATTGAGGGATCTATGGACGTGGACCCCAAGATCCCCCTGTTCCTCCACAGTGCTAGAAGTCCTGCCATTAACCTTGTATTCTGCCTTCAAATTCGATCTTCCAAAGTATGTCACTTCACTTTTCTAGGTTGAACTCCATCTGCCACTTCTCAGCCCAGCACCGTATCCCATCAATGTCCTGTTGTGACCTTCAACACATCCACGACACCAACCTTCATGTCATCTGCAAACTTACTAACTCACCCTTCTACATCCTCATCCAAGTTACTTATAAAAATCAGAGCAAGCATCCCAGAACAGATCCCTGTGGAACACCACTGGTCACTGATCTCCAGGCAGAATACACTCCATCTACAACCACCCTCTGCCTTCTACGGGCAAGCCAATTCTGAATCCACACAGCCAAGTTTCTGGATCCCATGCCACCTGACTTTCTGAATGAGCCATCAGGAGCCTTATCAAGCACCTTACTAAAATCCATGTTCACCACATCCACTGCTCTGCCTTCAATGTGCTTTGTCACATGCTCAAAGAATTCAATCAGGCTCGTGAGGCACGACCTGCCCCTCACAACGCCATGCTGGTTGTCCCTAAATCAGCCTATGCTTCTCCAAGTGACCATAAATCCTGTCTCTAAGAATCTTCTCCAGTAATTTGCCCACCACTAAAGCAAGACTCACTGGTCTTTAATTCCCAGGGTTATCCCTACTCCCTTTCTTGAAAGAAGGAACAACATTTGCCACCCTCCAATCACCTGGCACTACTCCTGTGGCCAGTAAGGATGCAAAGATCATCGTCAAAGGCGCAGCGATCCCTTCCCTCGCTTCCCGTAATAATCTTGGATATATCCTGTCCAGCCCCAGTGACTTATCTTAATGGTTTTCTAAAGTTGCAGCGCATCCTCTCCCCACATTGACATGCCCTAGTGTATCAGCCTGTCATATGCCACCCTCAAATGTCAAGGTCTCTCTCACTGGCGAATATTCATTAAGGACCTCCCCTACCTCTTCCAACTCCAGGCACATTTCCTTTTATCCCTGATCGGTCCTACCCTCACTCAAGTCATCCTCCTATTCTTCATGTGTTGAACACTTTGGGACTTTCCTTACTCCTACTCACCAAGGCCTTTTCATGCCACCTTCTAGCTCTCCCAAGTCTATTCTTAAGCTCCCTGCTTGCTACTTTACAACTCCAGAGTCCTGTCTGCTACTTGCCTCAAACCTTAGGTAAGCTTCTTTCTTCCTCTTGACAAGATATTCTACAGTTCCTTCACTCTACCATCCTTACCCTGCCTCAATGGGACAAACCCATCTAGAACCCATGCAAGTATTCCTTAAACAACCTCCACATTTCCACTGTGCACTTCCAAGAACATCTGTTCCCAATTTATGTTCCCAAGTTTCAGCCTAATAGCATCATTTCCCCTCTCCCAATTAAACACTTCCCCATATTATCTGCTCCTCTCCCTCTCCAAGGCAACAGTAAAGGAGGAGGAGTTATGGTCACTATCTCCAAAATGCACTCCACCAAAAGATCTGAAACCTGATCAGGCTCATTGCCTAGTACCACGTCCAGTAGGACCTCTCCTCCAGTCGGCCTGTCCACGTACCATGTCAGGAATCCTTCCCGGACACACCTAACAAACTTTGCACCATCTATCCCCTTTACACAAAGGGAGTGTAAATCAATATTAGGGAAGTTGAAGTCACCCATGACAACAACCCTTTTACCTCTCTAAAATTTGCTCCTCAGTGTCTCTACTGTTAATGGGGGGGGGGGGGGGGGGGGGGGGGCAGCATCCTGTAGAATATCCCCAGAGTGATTGCTCCCTTCCCATTTTTGACTTCCACCCACACTGACTCTGTAGATGATCTCGCCAGGACATCCTCCCTTTCTACAACTGTGACACTGTCCCTGATCAGCAAAGCCACTCCCCCCTTACCTCCACCCGTCCCTTCTGAAACAGCTGAACCCCAGAATATCCAACAGCCATTCGTGCCCTTGTGACAGCCACGTCGCTGTAATGGCCACAACGTCGTAGTTGCACGTACTTACCCATGCTCCATGTTTATCACCCTTGCTCCTGATACTTCTCATATTAAAGTAGACACACTTCAGCCCATCCGACTGACTGCAACTTTGCCCTTTCAAATGCTTATCCTTCCTCAGTCTTTCTATACTCTGCATTTACTTGTACACTGAATGCACCAACCTCTGACCTATCACTCTGGTTGGGAGTAATTTATCTAATTAAAGGCCACCTCCGCCTCTTCTTCCACCAACAGACATCCGCAAGTGATCACTGTACCTCCACTATTCTAGTGATGGACATGAAAAGCACTCAATACTGACGGGAACAATGATCAAAATTAGAGAGGAAACCATTTCAGCCATTTGTAGGAATGAATGCACGTCTGTACATCAGACTAGTGAATTTATATTATGGATGTTCATATCCCTGGGAGTCCTTCAGTCACGTATCCATTACCTGAGGACAGCCTGTACTCCAAAGATGCTGAGGGATGATTTGAACCCACATCTCCAGCAACAGTATGCTCCAGTGTGTTGCTCCAGATTTCCAGCATCTGCAGTCTCATGCAACTCCCAAATTCTTGCCAGGGTTTATAGCTACCAGCTGAGAAGCTTGTCCAGGAGGATATAGTATGATGGATATTCAGCAGCAAACTCCTGAGGTGACTTCAGAAAACAAAGCTGAAGGGAGCTCAACCCAACGGCAGAGTTCCAGAGACAGCTCCAGGGTTTGAGTGAACACATGACTATCATCAATACCAGCAAAAGTAGTTTAACAACAAGTCAGATATTTAATTCTCTGATTCCGAACAGTGCAGCATGTGTTCAAACAGCAAGGGTTCCTGCTGGTTTTTGAGAATTTGTTTTGCAATGCACAACAGTCCACATAATTGTTATTCTGTGCTGAAACATGGGAGTTATCAAGTAGCAGAACACAAATGCAAGTGTTTTATGTGGTACAAATCAACAGATGAAGAATCTAGTCAACCTTGGCAGATTTAGTGGGTATGTTCCTGCAGCTTTTCTCCCCCTCCAATGAAAGGGGTTAAGTCAACAAAATGGAACTCTTAACAAATACAATACATCTGTAATGGAGAACTTTTAAGCATAACTGCTTCCTTGTCACACAGCACATTTTTAACTAACCTTGCCTGATGTTACAAATGCTTGGTTTTTTTCCCCCTCCCACAGGAATGTGTGTTCATGATTTCTTTGGCACAACACTGAAGGCTTCCTTCCCTTTCCGAATGTGGCAACACTGGATATACGAAACATTCAAACATCAAAGCCTGGAGAAACCCTGTGCCTAAGTGGTCAATTCCAAGACCCCTGCATAGTTGGGCAAGGGATGCATTTCTGTGAAGTCAGCATTGCTCCCACAAGAACTGATCCTCACTGAAGGGGCTCCAGTTTCCTGGCCATCTGGTCATCAGTGCAACACGAAAATGGTCGGGGCAGTCAGAAAGTACAACTTTGCTACTGGATCTCCATTTGAATTCCTTTTCAAGAGCAGGTCATGCTGCAACCACTACAAAATCATTGCTTCAATACATTTTGCTCAAGTTCCCTTCCCAAATATACAATACACTTCCGTTGAAGAGCCAAGCTACGACAGACCAAATGGTAGATACCATTCACGAAGAAACAAACATAAATGCTGTTAGAATCAGAGTCATACAGCACAGAAACAGACCCTTCAGCCCACCATGTCAATACTGACCAAGAATCCATCTGTACTAATCCCATTTTCAAGCACTTGGTGCATGGCCTACAAAGCCTTGGCAATAGTCAAGGATCTTTGTTCATTTCGTAGTTATTGCAGACAAGGTTGGCCAACCCAGCAGGAAAAAAGTCAGGATCCCAAGTTTTGGAGTGCTCATTCCATTAAGGGCTTGCTGTACCCAATATTAAAGCTTAGGGACTTAAACTAGTTGAATGTTACAAAGATGACAACCTTCAAACAGTTCATCAACACTGGTCATTTTGATTGCTTTTGCCATAGCTTGAGGACTAATGTTCAGGAAATGCAAAGGTCAGAAAGAAAAAAAAGAGTACGATGAAAACCAATCCTTGAAATCTACCCCAATTAAGATTTCATGAGATAAGGAATTAAAAATATCACAAATGGAGAGGTGAGCACATTCAACTTACTCCTGGTGTTTCAGCACATCCCCAAGTAAAATGGGAATCCCTGAACATAATCATGGAAATTTACAGGATGAAAAGCAAGTGATTGGACCAATTGAGTCCAAGTCACTGAAAACAGGCTTCATGATGATCCCATTTCCCAGCTCCAGTGCCAATAGTATCACTTTCAATAATGCAGGGAAGGTGACCAAATCAGTGGAGGAACTCGCCAGCTGAGGCAGTGTCTGTGGAGGCAGAGGATTAGTCAATGTTTCAGGTCAAGGCCCTGCATCAGGACTGAATGTGTGGAGGAGAGATGGGCAGTATAGCCAGGAGAGAGGGAGGGGCTAGGTAAGGAATGAAATGGGTAGACGGAGCCAGGTGAGGGAGGGGTGGAATCAGGAGATAAGAGGCTGGTGGGTGAAAGGTGGAGACAAGGAAATGGAGCCAGATTTAGGAGTGGAGGAGGGGCAGGTAAAGACAGAGGCTGGATGGTGATCAGTGGAAACAAGAGGCTCAAGATACTGGAATCTGATAAGGGAGGAATGATTAGCAGATGGAACAAGGTGGGGAGGGTGAATGTGGGAACCAAGAGTAAAGGCAGTACAGGTTAAAGTAGGAAAATTCAACATTCATACCATCGAGCTGTAGAGTACTCAGGTAGGATACAAGCAACAGCACCCTACCTCTCTTGTGGCCATCTCCCCTCTACATTCTCATCCAGATCTAGAGTCTCAACCCAAAACGTCAACTATCCCTTGGCCTCTACAGCAGGTCAAGCAGCATTGGAGTTCTGCCAGGAGTTTGTTGCTCCAGATTCCAGCATCTGCAGTCTCGTCTCCAATGTAATGGGGAGTTCTGCCTCAACCACCTTGGGGGTTCTGAAACCCCACCACTTGACAAAGTTATTTCTCAAGTCATCCCAAATCATCCTACTAATTAACAAATCCATTTCCCCAGCTATTGACCTGTCTACTATGAGAAAATTCCTCACAAGCTCATATAATCTAATACACCTCAATTATATTTTCCCCTTACTTTCACTTGTTCCAAGCAAAACAATCCCAGCTGAACAGTCTCCCCTTGTAACTGCCCAGCCCTAGCAGCATCCACATCAAGCTGAGAGTATCACTCCACCGAAGCAAAATGACTCAGTTCAAAATGAATCCCTGCTCAGTTTTCAGGCTGCAGCTCAAAGTGCAAAGGGAATTCTCGACTGCAGAAGAAACTGAAGTCAAGTCATCAAATATTGGAGATGGCAAGTGCAATTCCTGATGCTAAGAGATTAAGGAGTATGGGGAGAAGGCATGTGGGGGGAGGGATACAGTGGATGAGACGCCAACATACTTAGTGGTGGCACAAATCTGTAGGGCTGAATGGCCTGGCCTACTACTAATATTCAATGTTTCTCTCCCCTACAACCCCCCCCCCCCCCCATCTCATGCAGGGATCTAACAAGTCAGAGATTGGATGCAGTTGCCATTCATGCCTCAACATACAACCCACTCCAGGCATGCTCTCCTTCCTACAGGCCCTTGTGACAAGAGACTGCAGATGCAGTCAAGGAACAAAAACTGGAAGAACTCAGCAGGTCAGGCAGCATCAGTGGAGGGAAATGGACTGATATCGTTTTGGATCCAGACCATTCTCCTGGGCATAATATGCCAGAACTTGGGCAGCTGCACTAATGACAAACAGAGCAGGAATGGATTTCTACACTGGGTTGGTCTGTTAATTGGCCACAGTTGCTGCTTTGTCCGAATGATAGAATCTGCTGAGGGTGGGGAGAAGTGTTGGAGAATAAAAACGGGATTAATGTGGGGTAGGTTTAAATGGTCACATGGAGGTCAGTGTGGAGGTGAAGGGTTTGTTTCTGTGCTCCACGACTACAAAACAGCTTTACCTTGAAGGGCCTGCCATTTCCATTCAACTATCACCACCCAGAAGGTGGTGCAAATTAACACTCCCATGTCAAGGTGCAGCCAAACATTTGCCAGTTGAGTTTCAAGGCCATTAGAAAATGGCCATGTTTATGTACAAGAGACTCAGGTCCCAAATTGAGTAGCTCTCTTTAAGCAGTTTAGCTCCAGCAGAAGGTATTAGGAGAGTAATTCTGGGTGATGTTTAATCAAGCTCTCAACCATATTTATGCCTGCTTCTGGACAAACAAGCATCTGAAGAACTTGTTCTTCATTTACTTTATGGCACACAAGGGGTCAATGCTACCACTTTTAATTTGTTACACTTCCAAACAAAATCTTAAGATACAGTTTGAAGATTTAAAATTCTTGTTTGGATCTAACAATATGCCAGTGAATGTCTATTTGCATATACCTACTGCCAACATGAGCAGAAAGTTGCCCAACACACACGACCCCCACGTCAGTGCCATTTGGGTCATGTAAAGTTGCCCTTACAGAATTTGCAAATCACTACCCAAGAGCAAATAAAATCCAAATCTTACAGGTTTTGGTGAAAAAGAAGCAATTTTCAGCTTGTATTTCTTGGCACATGTGCAGATTACATAGCTTTGTGTTATGGGGGGGTGAGGAATAAAAATGGTACAGCCAGTTTCCTAGGAACACAACCCCCTGTAATAGAGCAGTTGCCCGTACCTTTTTCAAAGCACACAGACACCCACACAAATTCTCACAATAATCAGTGCACTTTATGATTACATTTCTATTGCAGTAAGAGCCTCCAGAAAGGGCCAAAGTACACATCATAGATAACCATTAATCCATTTTTAATTCTGTTAGAAATCAAACACACTCACTATAGAATCGTAAATCCATCTGGATCTCTTTCATGGCCCAACCCATACTCCAAAGGCTGATGGAGCCAAAAATCTCAGCTCATTTTGAGTGCGAGAACTGGAACTGAAGTGTAAAGATCTCCTTAGTCCATATTGAGCTAAGGGTTTTTTGTTTCTGCTTCATTAAGTAGAAAAACATAACCTCAACACATCTTGACAACTGGGTCAATCTGGTTGTGTACCATACAAGAAATCACCAACAGAAAATTCTCAGGTGCTCAGTGACTTGAAACAGTCATGAGAAGATAGCAACCAAAACCAGACTTTGCCACTCAAGGCCCCATTTATTAATTTAGCCACAACTGGCTCAGATTCCCATTAACACAAAACAAAGCTCTGCAATTTACATGCATCAAAAGGGAAGAAGATGGAACATGAAAAAAAATTAAAACAAGGATGACTTGGCCTTGTATAGCTTTATTCTCATTCCTTTATTCACTGAATAATTGTGTCCTATTGGAATTCAAGACATTTCTTACAGGAAACTGTCCTTTAATTCTTTGAAATCCCATGCTCAAGAAAGCTGCTAATTATTTCACAAGGTTAAGCCCAGTTTCTCTTCTGCCCACAGCCTTCAGCTTGAGACCTTTCTTGCTGTTTTTATATTAGAAACAACTTTTGGGAATTGCTGGAATACAAGTCTTCATATGTCAATGCAAACTGTAGCATCATCAAGACCAGACAGCATCAAAACAGCTCCATGATCACAGGAGCTAACCGGCCAGTGGTTGCTACCTAAACCACTCCAGTTCGTGGTTCGTGCTTTGAGTGTCAAAGGAAATAGTCTGCATTGGAAAAATCAACACATTAAAATCATTTTGTGCAGAAAACAATAAGATGTAATATTTTAAACATTTGGCAATTAACCTTGTCGTCAATGGGTTCAAGAATCATTTGTGCGCATTAATCCATACACGTGACACTTCTGACGAGTGAAGGTTTAAGATGGCTGTTGCAGGAGAAGCCAATGACAGAACAAAACTCAGTGATTTTATTATACAACTTAAATTTACTGCTCAAAACTCCAAGTAGCTCCCTTTCCAAATCTAGGCTCCAGCTGCTGCCTGTCTGGGCCAGATTTACAAGGCAAGCAAGTCCAGAAAATAATACCCTGCTCTTAATTTGCCCCAGCCCCCATTCTCCCACTGCCCCCCTCCCCCCATGGTGCTTCATTCCCCACATGAAGCAGAGAAACAGATTCAATCCCACCAGTTCCATCCCAACCCTGGCATTTAGTAATCCGGCCCATTCTCCATACCGTGGGCAGCAGAAATTAAGACCTCAATGCAAAGTTCAATGTACAACTCTGCATCAACCTCTTCGAGAAGTGCAGGACATTTTCAGGGGTTTGGTAGCCAACAATTTGCTCCTGCAACATGACCAAAACAATGGAGCCTAGATCCATGTCCAATTTGCAAGCAACCTCCCAAATCTTTAGTAGCCGCCACAAGCTGGTTCTCCTCGCTTCTTGGTGTGGCTTCCAACTACCCAACCAAGATCTAAGCTTGTGAAACTGTCTCAAAAATTATGCCACAAAATGACCAGCTACTTGTATTCCATCGCCGGGGGGAGCAGATTTTAATCCAATAAATAATGGCAATGTCTTTCTAGACCATACTTTAATAAGACAATTCCAATAAAATAAAGTTATTAAAAACATCAATCCTGGCTCATTGTGGATGTGGAATGGCCACTAGAAGACAAAGCAATTTTGTGGATTTCCAAACTTAATGCTGCATTACGCAAGAGCAGTCTGTCCGACAGACGTGACTTTGCCTGTCCAAACTGCAGCAGCAGTATTGTACCACTGGAGGTCGTCAGTGAGCCAGCCTACAAGGACACCCTCTCGCGACAAGAAATAAATATTGCAGCATCTCACTTTTCTCAAGTTCAATACTGAAAGCAACTCCAATGAGTTTTCTCAACCACTTGAAGCCAGCAGTCACCGATGAGCAGAGGAAGACTTCCAACATACTTACCCAAAGCACTGACACCAAGCATCAGCATCGTTTCTCTACCCAAGACATGAAGCAGCTCAAATTCACCCCAAAGTGTATCTCAATTCCAAGCTGCTCCACCATGGCATCCAAAGTAAAATGTCCCATCCACAAAAACCCTAAAGCAACTCAGCCAATTACAAATCAGACGTGACCATAAGATAAAGCAGCAGCATTAGATTACTGAGCCCATCAAGTCTGTTCTGTCATTCAATTATGGTAGATATTTTATTCCTTTCAACCCCATTCTCCCACTTTCTCTCCTTAACCCATCAATCTGCTTTAAATACACCAACTAACTTGGCCTCCACAACCTTCAGTGGTGACAAGATAAAAGGCAGAAGGTACGTAAACTGACAATTTAAATGAAGCTTCCCACTGTCTCGTCCTGGGGCAGAGATCGATCACCAACCAACTTCCTTCATTCTGCATCCCTGGAGAGATTCCTCCTGATGCAGTGTACCTCGTTCACAATGGTAGTCTAACGGCCAGGCCAATCACTTGCTCTGGCAGAAGATCAGCTATTCTCAAAGCTCGAGAAGAAATTGTCAACGATACTTTCAAGTGACACCAATCACCAGCAAGCTGTTAGCCAATGCTTCAGTGGTACCTTCACCTTCTCATCCAGACCGCCACGCAACTTTTGCCCACCTCAGTGGTGTAAGTGCTTCAGTATGCGAGGATCCTACAGGGCCACAGGCTATGTTGAAGGGTGGGATTAGGCTAGGTAGCCGTTGACTGACTAAACAGCTGCCTCCTACATCAAAAAAATTCTGTCATTACTAGGCCCAGGCAAAAAGCCAGATTCTGCTGATGAAGACCAAGTGATTGGCTTAGCTGTTAGACCACCACTGTGAAAGTATACTGCATCGGGAGGAAACTCTCCAGGGATGCAGAATGAAAAGGTGATTGGTGATCGATCTCTGCCCCAGGACACCACAGTGGGCAGTTTCATTTAACTAGTCAGTTAAATATGTACCTTCTGCAGTTTCTTTTACTCTTATTTTCCCACCACCAATATGCCCAGTTAACTTCCACCAAATCTTTTCATTGCACTGAATATAGCCTTTGTCTTAATTCAAGCAGCCCACTTACCTTAAACTAATTTATACTTTCACTTGAAACCAGCTTAGGTTCTACTTATTTCCTCATTTTTTTTTCTTCAAGTCACCTCCTGCGACTGAGAAACTTCAAATTCCTTCCTTGTGTTAAGTAGCAATTCAAATATTTCTAAGGCGATTCCTCAGTTAGACTAAAGAAATCAAGGAAAGACTCAGCAGATCGGGCAGCATCTGTGAAGACAGAAACAGTTAAAATGTTTCAAATGATCAGCATTTCATCAGAATCCCTTACCTCACCTCTCATTTTGGATTTCTGAGGTCTACTGTATTTTGCTCCTGGAATGCATCAACCCACAATTTCAATCCGGGATTAGTAAAAAGCCTCCCAACATCACAGATCCAATATCTCTGAACTCCTTGTACATTTACACCAGACAGATGATTTTTGCTGAATAATGTCTGTTTTGCTATTTAACACCCATGCAAATATTTCTACCTGGACAGCTGCCTCTGGGTTATCTCCACGCTGTGAAATAGATCATCCTTCACGATTCTATCCCTACCACCTGCATAGTCCACACCCCTCTGCTTTCAGCATCTCTTCCCCACTTCTGGCAAGTGGGTGTGTAGAATAAGCAGTGCACTATTCCTAGCCCTGAAAACCATCACTAATTGTTCCATCACAACCCCACTGGGAATTCTTGGTTAATAGTGATTAATGGAATCCTCCAAGCACACTGAACCCATATTTACCCTGATAAAGTTGTAATCAGGAGCATTAAGTATCCCACCCTATGTTAAAAGTCAGTTGGCTATGGCAACTGCTATGTTATCACTTCACAGCACATATTTATAATATTCCAGTAATTCTCTTGAACAATCACACATATACTCCCATGTTGTAATGAGTCTTCAGAACCGAGAGTTATCTTTACAACCCTTCCCAATGTTTTGAACCTTCCTTTCCTGTAATTCTTCTCCATTCATTTCAACCAAGTTTCTCATGTTGAATGGAACGGTGCTCATAGAAACCAAGGCAGCTGAAGATCTTGCCAGAAGTGGGGAAGAGATTTCCATTTTGAGTTGCAGGAGTTGGGGGGGGGGGGGGGGGGGGGAGAGAAGAAGGAAGGTGGGGAGGAGGATACACACTCTCTCTAAGGGGAAAAACTGTTGATGAGGACAAGTTGCACAGATCATCAAGTCAATGGGGACAGTTAAAACGAGAACATTACAGCACAGTACCGGCCCTTCAGCCCACAATGTTGTGCTGACATTTTATTCTTCTGAGATTTATCTAACCCTCCCCTCCCACATACCCCTCCATTTTTCTATCATTCACGTGGCTAAGTCTCTTAAATGTCCCTCATATCTGCCTCCACAACCTCAGCCGGCAGTGCGTTCCAGACACCCACCACTCTGTGGTAAGAAAAAACTTGCCCCTTACATCCCCCCTTTACCTTCTTCCAATCACCTTAAAATTATGCCCCCAGGTGAGCCATTTTCACCCTGGGAAAAAGTCTCTGTCTACTCGATCTATGCCTCTTATCATCTTGTACACCTCTACCAAGTCACCTCTCATCCTCCTCCTCTCCAAAGAGAAAAGCCCTAACTCACTCAACCTATCCTCACGAGACATGCTCTCCAATCCAGACAGCATCCTGGTAAATCCCCTCTGCACCCTCTCTAAAGCTTCCACATCCTTTCTATAATGAGGTGACCAGAACTGAACACAATACTCCAAGTGTGGTCTAACCAGAGTTTTATAAAGCTGCAACATCACCTGGCAGCTCTTGAACTCAATACCCCAACTAATGAAGGCCAACACACCACATGCCTTCTTAACAACCATATCAACCTGCAGGGCAACCTTGAGGGATCTATGGACATGGACCCTAAGATCCCTCTGTTCCTCCACACAGATCCCTGTGGAACACCACTGATCAACGACATCCAGTCAACAAAATGCTCCGTCTTCAGCCACCCTGTCTTCTATGGGTGAGCAGATTCTGAATCCACTCAGCCAGGTTTCCCTAGATCCCATGCCTCCTGACTTTCTGAATGAGCCTTCCATGAGGAACCTTATCACATGCCTTATTGAAATCCATGTACACCACATCCACTGCTCAACCTTCAATGTGCTTTGTCACATCCTCAAAGAATTCTATCAGGCTTGTGAGGCACAACCTGCCCCTCACAAAGCCATGCTGACTGTCCCTAATCAGCCTATGCTTCTCCAAATGCCCATAAATCCTGTCTCTAAGAATCTTCTCCAGTAATTTGAAGATTCTTCAAATTAACAGAGAAGACTCACTGGGCTGTAGGAATAAAGAACAAACAAAACTATGAATTGAGGCCAGTTGGAGAGTGAGAATACAAGGAATATTAAGTTGTTAAAAAAAAAATGCAGGGCTGTCAGACACCTTCCACGGAGGTGCTACTGATGTGTCTTCTTCCCAAACCAGCTTTCCCTCTACTCGAGCACAGAGAATGTGGCTGCATTTCCCCACACTTCTCTTATCCCTTGTCCTCTTGTACAAACCAAGGATAGAGTTGCCAAAGTCCCAACCTTTCACTGCACCAGCCTCTGCATTCAATGGATCATCCTTCCCCATTCAACCAGCACCTGCATAGTCCACCATCTTCTGCTTCCAGCATTCTCTTCCCCAATTCTTGGGGGGGGGGGGGGGGGGGGGAGAAAAGAGAGAGAGAGAAAAAGAACTTCATCTCTCTGGGTTTCTTTTGCAACTCCCTTGGTTTGCTCTTATGTCCATACCAATAACCACCCTTCCAACAATGTAGGGGAGGTGTAATACCCATTTTTCCACCTCTTCCCTCCTCACCATCCAGAGATGGAGTCTTTCCAAGTGAAGCAGCAATTCACTTTACTTCTTCCAATCTAATGTACTGCATTCAGTGTTCACAATGAAGTCTCCCTTACACTGGAGAAACTAAGACACTGACTGGGCAATTGCTTCAAGGAGCACCAGTGTTCATTCTGCAGGGGCCACTTGGAGCCCCTCAATACTGATCGCAAAGTCTCCAGCCCACTGCAACTTTGTGATGGAGAGCCAACACAAGTTTGAGGTCCAGCACCTCATCTTGTACCTGGTTATGTTGGACCTTCCAGCTTAGTATGGAATTCCACCATTTCCAGTAACTCCATTCCTCCTGCAACTTTGACAGTGTTTCTATTGGCACCTAATGTTTCTGGAAATTCTGGGGTTCAAATGGCAGACATCCCATGCACATGACAAGGCTTTCCAGCATCTCCACTCCTTTCTGACTGCAGAAAATGGGGGCCCTGAACTCCTTGCAATATTCCAAGTCCACACTCACATCAATTTGAAGGTAGAATGATGTTCTCCTCCAACTCTGCTTCAAGGCTAAAACCCCTACACTTCTCAGGAGAAGCACAAACACCCCTCTGTCATTAGGCTGAATCTCAGTCTCTTCCATTCCACAGGCTCCTTCAGCAACTGACATAGGAAGACAAATTGTTCATTATGCAATTAAATTTTACTTTATTACAATAGGTATGGCATGAAACTTTAAGCAGTTTAATATTATGCAAATGAACAATCTAGCTGTGAATTTGAGACAAAGGGACACGTATACAGGGGGGAGAAATAATAATCAGAACCACCAGCCTGAGTATCTGGTCCATGACTATAGTCAAATGTGTACTATTTATAAAGTGAAGGATGAGTAAAGGCATTTCTTCTCCCCCCCCCCCCCCCCAATGTCTGCAGTTGCTGAACAGCCAAGACCATACCAAAAAAAAGTGCATGTGGCAACATAAGCAGCTGTTATCTTAATCTCAGGATTAAGTGTCTGCTTTCAGTCAAAATAAAGATTTTTTTTTGAAGGAAATACACATAATGTCCTTGAGTTTTTCTAGGAAAACCTGGCAGCTCCAGAGGTCATTTTTAGAATCCAAAAATTACAATGTCAGAGCCTTTATCGCGGCAGCAGCTAAATTCAACTCGTGTGCATCTCTCTATGAAGCAGCTGCAGATGTTGCTTCCAAACCCAAGGAAAGCTTGCTTCTAGTTTCTCATTCATCATGGGCTGTTTACCAGAACACTTCTATAACAGTCAGGATTGCTGTGAAGTACACCAACTCTGAGGGTCAACATGTGACTACAGCTTGACTACACTAAAACTGCCCGTCAAAGATTCGACACCATGCACCTTAAGTCCATGTCAAGATAATTTCCAACACAAGTACCATTTAGGATCCCCAGTCTGTGCAGCACAAACTCAAGGCAACGCTAGACCAAAATTGAATGTTTCTCATCCGGCACGATTCAGAAACCCTATTTAATATTCAGAAGTCACAGTAGAAAATATTCAAGTGGATACACATACAGAAAATGATCAGTGGGTAAGGCAGTATCTATGAAGAGAGAAATAGTTGATGCTTCAGGTCAAACTCTCATTGGATGTGGGAGAAGTTTAAAGAAAAACAAGAGCTTTTACATTGCAGAGTTGAAGAGAAAAAGGGAATCCGTGGTAGGGTGCAGTAAATACAAGGAACTGAAATGGTACAGATGGGTGCTGCTGGCTGAGAGGGGGCAAAGGCTCACTGATCGCAACTGCTCCTTCTTGAGGAAGTGCAAAAGGAGGAGGACACTTGCTGGACTTGTAGGGCACAACAATGGAAATCTGAAATTAATAACACTACAGTCTGTGCAAGAGACACAGAGAACTGCGATGGCCCATTGTTGCAGAAAGATTGCCCATTCTCTATCCCAGAGAACTGTTGATGTGCACTCAATACCAAATGGAGGTCAATAGACTTATGTACATTAAGAAAATGAAAAGATATGGTGACAAGGCAGGAATATGGACAAGGTGCAAGACTATCTACCATCCTGAATGGGAAAGCACATACAAGGGACTGTCAGATCTATTCTGCTTCCAGTTCCTAAGTTTGAAGCCGACACAATCTGATGTCTTAAAACATGCACTATAATATTTTCATTTGGAATTCACTTCTTTCCTATCCCAATCTCATTTAGGAAAGGGTTAAGAGTCAAGTCAAAGCAAGCCAAGTACAAATTTGACAGGTTCTTCCGCAAATGAAGGTCAACTGCTGAACTATGATTATAAATACATCAGTGCAGAGAGGAAACCCTTTCGCTTTACACTGAAGAATGCAAATTGAGCCAATACATGCGCCACATTGTAGAGCATTATATGGAGGAAGCAGATAAAGCGATAGCAGACCTGCTTCTAAGAATGTGTCCGAGTAAAGCAAACAGAAGCAAGGGTTGTGATGTGAAAGTAACCAACTAGTCCAGCCTCTTCTTCCCACTCCCCCTTAACATCAAGGACTAGGATGTCAAAGCGAAGGACGTCATGCTTGCAAAAGAAAATTAACCCTTGCAGTTCTGGACAAGTATCAATAATACAAGAACACGAGGGGAGATCGGTCTGGTTCCACATGAACCGATGACAGGGAAACACGACTGGTAGCTTCCAGGATCAGTAAGGCACACAAGCTGGAGATGAACCGCGACGAGTATGTGTGCAGTAATGCAAGCTCCTCCGGACCTGGAGTTGAGGAGAACCTAAATAACAAAGCACAAAAAGTAAAGATGGTTTCTGCCGCAGCAATAATGTACTTAATTTCAATTAAAGGAAAATATTAAAGATGGGAAGTTTAAGCCCAATATCAAATAGAAAGAATAAAAATATGATGAAAGGTGATTGAAGAGTGTCAGTGTGGCCCTCTTACGAACAGCTCAACAAAAACAACTTTTGCATGAACATTTATCTCATTTCTCCATTGGATTTAATCCCCAAGCTCGTGCTTTGATCAGCAAGGATTGACTAGATTTCAGAAGCCAAGCTGGAAACAGACATCGGAAACATTCAGTTCCAGAGGGCTGATTTAGGCACAGTGTGCCAGAGAGGTTCACCATACACTTCAAAATATAAACACCAGCTGCTACAGATGTGGTTCCTTGCATTTTGCTCATGAAGTATATTCATGATAGTACAAAGACATTAATTGCTCTCGTTCTCAGAAGTTCCATTGGTTCTATCCACAATGGGACACAGACAATGCCACAGCAGGTAGTCTTGCTGCCTCAGTCCAGTGAACTGGGGTGAGTACCAACCTCTGGTGCTGTCTGTGCAGAGTTCACATGTTCTAGCTGTATCTGCGTGGGTTTCCTTCTGGTGCACCAGTTGCCTCCCATGCCGTAAGGGGGGAGGGGGATACACCCCTCCCATGCCATAAAAACATGCTGAATTATTACTCTTCACATTGTTTCCTACCAGTCCACCCTCATCAATTCCAGCTCTTACATGCTGAATCAACAGGCATGTGTGGGATACTCACAAAGCCAAGCCATCAAGGTCATCGATCTGCCTTCAGGACAGAACAAAATTAACAGGCCTAGCTTGTGGGGCATCAAAAAAAAATCAAACACACACTTTGACAGGAGTCAGCAAGTTTCAATCTGGAGCAAGAGCTGCTAATGACATAACAGCTCCCTCCAATCATACCCAGCACCTTGGCTGTGGTCAATTCATTTCACAGTTCCCAACTTGCTTCATTCAGTGTCCATACTCCCACAGGTCCCTTTGCTCTCTCTCCACCCCACTGCCTTCTCTGCTCTATCATCGAGGGTAAAAAGAGAGAGGAAGGATATTTTTGAAGTCGCATCGACCCAACACGTTAACCATTCTCCTCCCCGGTGACATGATCCAACCTGCTGAGCATTCCCAGCATTTCCTGTTTTTATTTTGTTCAGGGTGAAACAGGGATCCAATCTGGTACATAATTGGATTCAGAAGTGTTTATGGAGCAGAACATTTACCAGCTAAGTCACCAACCAAGGCACACTGCCAGCATTGAAAATGATTAAGTAATTCAAGTCTAGCCTGTGGAATAATCCAATGATTCTTCCAATTTCTCTAGAATTATCCACTGAAAGAAGCAGGAACTAAGTGTTAATAGGTACACCGATTAGGGAGATTTGGGGAATGGATATTCAAGGAAGTGCACAAGTTTCCCCACCCACCTTCCCTGCAAAACATGATGCATGGACTGAATAGCAGATCAGCTAGGTCACTGCTTCCCCAACTGATGATACCTGCTGACTTCATTTACTACACTAGAAAGCAAGCATTACTCACCACTGCTCATTAACTCAACACTAAAAATGAACGCTGCTCACGTCATCCCCTTCCTCCTTCAGCAGGGCCAAGCTCCAAAGTAGATTCAGCCAATCTAATGTCGTCAACATCAGACACCACAGGAACAGGCACTTCAGAGTCTATGCTGACCACCAAACATTTATTTACATCATTTTATTCTCCCCCATCCCATCAACTCCACCCCCCAGTTTCTTCCCCTTATCTACAAAACCAGGGACAATTTGCAGTTGGTAACCTACCAACTTGTCTTTCTGAAGCTGGACACAAAATGCAGAGTCACAGAGAGAACATGCAAACCCCACACAAACAGTACCGGAGGTCAGGATTGAACCTGGGTCACAAGAGCTGAGGCAGCAGCTCTCTGAGCTGCGTCACTGCCGCGTTCAGTACAGGTCTCGCAGTTCAGGAAGGGGAGGAGAGGGCAGGCAGCAGCTTGATTCAAAAAAGGAAGGAAGCATTCAAGAACTGAGAAAACATTGTCAACTAACCTCAGTGTACTGGTTTGCGCAGGGTCAAGTAATGAAAGACAACCAGACAGAACTCATGACTTCGGAAAAGCAATCTTAGAATGTTGGCTGTTTCTTAACAACCCACTGAACCTTCAGAGGTGTTTTTTTTGAAGTCATCCCCTGATGGGCAGATAATGACAAGGTTAGTAATGGTAATCTTGGTCATTTTTGGTGCCTGCCAACACCATTAAGAAACTGACGAGTGCAGAATAAACCTCCCCCAGCCCTGAACAAACAGCTTAACTGCATTTCCTGCACTGTCATCTCTTTTTGTACCTTGGCAGAGTGTGGGCATTTCTTCAACATGAGCATGCAAAACAGGTCTACTTGCAACAGGGATAAACCTCTCAGCTCATCCATACCATGAAATAAGAAGTTTTCCACCCATCAATCTGATCTGCAATTAACTCCGATGCCAAATATGGACCAGTACGCCTCTCAATCCAATGCACCTTCTGGTCGAGGTTACTCCAATATCAAGTGATGCAAAACCATCCCACCAGCACATCCATAGAAACAAAATGTAGGATTACCGTAACCCTTCTGCTTCAAGATACGCAATCCTCAACATTCTGTTAAACTGAAGTAGGCATTATAAAAGAACAGAACTCACCAACCAGCTAGACCGAATCAAAAGAGACATACGCCTTCAGTATGTACTCGGCAGTGCCGAATGCTTCACAATACAATTTAAGACCCTCACTTCTTGGCTCCTTTCCCTCCTCTAAACACACCCCTCCGATCATCTGCCCCTCAAAAGGAAAAGCTTCCTCAGTGACCTCACCAAACGCCTTGATAGTTGAAGTCCCTCTCTCATCTCCACCTTTCTCTCCCACTCACCTCAAGACCACCCAAGCCAAAGTCAGCAATCGTCTGTTCACCGGAATTACATCACTTTCCTTCCACTTGCATTCAGCCTCTCCCTCGCATGTACCACCACCATCCTCAGCTCCACTCACTTCCACTGGATGACACACCTCATCCCCATCTCATATGGTCCAATGGGTCAGATCAATACAACTGCTTTAGAACTCAAGAGGAATTTCAGTGTTTTGCCCTGCTCACTTGGAGATCCCACCCACCATTCACATACTCCAGCACCATCAGCCCTATCCTCATTCAACATCTCCCGCACAAAACATGGAGATAGTCACACCCCCACCTCTGTAACCACCTTCTATATGTTCCAGCACAGGATCCTCTTGCAACCCACCCCCATGTCACCATCCCCAGCTCCTTTGCCACCTCACTTCACCATCTTCCGTGGAAATCCATATGCCCTTCTGCTTGTGGTACATCTCGACTCCCAGGTCATCAACCACTCACCCCACCCACTTAATCTTTGAAGTGCGATAGAGCGCACATCTACCAGATGACAACGTCTTGAGGTTCTAACCCCTACAAGTCATACATAGCAACAAAAGCCTGGGTCGGAAACATCCAGGAACTCAAATCAGCATTGGAAGCACGGGGCAATACCAGGGCTGTGTCCTTTAATTACAATGAAGTTTGATGCAGTCTGCTGGCTGACTCCTCTCTGCCTGTCTGCTCAAGCTCGGCAGATGACACCCAATATTTCCTGTTCGATTTCAGACTCCCAGGCGCAGAAGAAAATCAGCCCATTTCTGCATGAGATTATACAAACAAAAATGGTCGGTGGATGATGTGACGCAGCACAAGGCTGAACTGAGCATCACCAAGTCAGCTCTGGGGGGGGGGGGGGGGGGGAAAGCAGAGGCCAAAATGAAGGAATGGTCCCTGTTCTCTTCCAGAGAAGATACTTTACAAAGTAAAATTGATCCACTGCTTCTCCACATTATACAGGGAGAAAATTCATCTTGTTTGCATTTTTAATCTGCAAGTAGAAATACAGTTACTGTTTTTGGAGAAGGATTTAGAGGCATTCTAACCATTCTGGGATTCAGGTTGTATGCAAGGATCCACAGAACCTCGGGTGGTCAAAGGAGCCACCAATTTTGAAAAGGGACAAGAGAATATTTTGACTGTCGTTTTAGATGCACACCCATTTGCATCACAACATGCCGCCACTCACACCGTCTCCAAACACCTAGCTACGCAGTTGAGAATTGGGATGTTATCTGCATAACACGCAGATCCCGGCACAACGCAGCTGAATGCCTCTGGTCTCGCCTGCTGCGCACCCGGCTCTAAAGTGTTGCGATAACATAAATCAGATCACTCAAAGTACTTGGAATAAAAGCGCACATCAAGTAAAATATACATGGTCGTACACATTCAAAAATGCCTCCATCACACACTTTTACAAATAAAGCTCTTGTGCACGTAGGTGCATTTTAAAAAAATCAAGTAGCCAACATTAAATCTCAGACCCAATTTCAAGCCGCACCTCAACGTGAATAAACCCAAATCTACATCTAAAAGGGAATCAGATTAAAACCAGACTACAAGGTCCAGTTGACATCAACAACTAATCCCCGAAACTGAACTCATCTTCGCCCCGAATATAATTTCCCCGCCTCCCTTCAAACAGTTTACTGGTTTGAAGAGCTAAAAGGTTGGGGAGAGAAGTCCGGGAGTTGAATGCCAGGCTGTCAGCAGGGTAGTCACTCGGCAACCACCGTTTTTGTTTGATTTTGCAAACCGGGAGAAGTTGGGTGACTTCACTGGAAATTCCAGTTACTGGTATCACTTCCCCGAGTCCTGATACAGTCGGAGGCACTGACGCGAAATGCATCAGGATCGTGACGGGAAATAAACCGGGATGAGTCAAACAGTTTTAATCCCCGTGCCTCTACCACCCTCTCAGATCCCCACAGAGGGCAAATATCTAGAAGGCGCTTCCCAAGGGCAAAGGGGCTTCCGAATGGCAAACTTTATCACCAGCTGATAACAGCTAGCGCACCGCCCCAGGACATTTATTACGCACACAACGGGCCTCCATTCTGCTCCCTAAGTTCCTCTGTTTCCAATGTAAATAGTTGCGTGCACGCGCGCAGCCCGGCGCGCACCCGTCTCCCTTTTCCTCGGGAACGGGTCTGGATGTAAACAAACCTCATTTACCACCCCCCCCCAATCAAGAGAATTATTATTCACCTGCAAAAGACATAAACAACCCTCCTTTAAAAAATCATTGCTTTTATACCATTAAGTCACAACGACTCTCAAAACTCCAACACCTACAAGTAAAAATAGAATGATTCAGCAGCTAACAAATTAAGTTACAAAGCAAGCTTTAACGCAACTCTAAATAATATCCAAATAATTTTGCAACTTTAAGATTGCTATTTTAATATCACTGCCGTGGTGCATTTCTATTTACCTGCGTGCTCTGGGGGTTGTCTGTCAGAGAATTTTCAGGATGGAGGGAAAGAAGCAGTGATGTTATCAGAAAAGTTAAAAGGTTGCTGCGTCACAGAGACATGGAAACAAGTCACATCCGTCAGAGGGTTGAGACAGCTCTGGAAGTACTTGGTTACTTTGCAGAAGACATTGTAGCCAATGCAATGTAACCCAGAAACTAACAAATTGTAACACTGACGATTTTTAAAAGGTCTTCTTTCCGCTCCTTCGCACGCAAAGAAATCTTCTTCAAACCTCACGCGAACGCAGCATCCTCTTCCCCAGCCGTGCGCGTTCACGGGGGCGAGCACGGGTCGCGCAGCTGCAGTTGCGCATCATCCGCAAGCGCGCCCCCGCGACTGTTTATTTCCCTCTTCCCAGTCTTAAGACTTGGATATAATGTTGCATTAAAACCCCCAAGGCGAGAGGTGGCAATGCTCTTTGCAAAAGGGGCAAGAAAATCAAACTTTGCAAGAGGCTTGGGCTGCAAAACTAAACATCGTCATGGGCGCGCTCCCCGCCCCGCGCGTTCACGCTGGCCTCCAACGCGCGTCAGGTGCTGCTCACTGTACCTAGCCGGACCATGGTGACGTCTTTATTATTTCTGTTTACATCGTGTTCTTTGGGGAGGGAGAGGAATATCGGCACATCTAAAGCCAGTAAGTTAATACAAACACAGGTTACCAGACTAGTGAACAGATTTTAACAACAAAAAGCACGCACAACTGGAAGGGGAAGGGGCGGGCACTGTGGTGCTGCTTGTGTTTTGGATTTGGACCATGTCAACAGAGCGTCAGCACCCATGTTTACCTCCAGTCTGAATTTTATCTGCGCAACATTAGCTGGAATGCGGACATGAAGTGAAACACTCTGTAACATCAGCCATGTGGCAATCAACCACGGTCGGCAGCTAAAACATGACGCAATGTGCAGCTAATAAACACTTTCCCCATGAATAATAACCCTAGTCGCTTGCAGGGAGGTATCGAAAGAAAGTTGCCATAGATTAACACCACTTTGTCCTTGATTTGCTATCTGCGTCAGGAGGCACCGAGCCGGCTTAGCAAAAATTGCAACATTCCCTCATCTCAGACCCCACAAGGTTACATATTATTATAAATGTTGGGTTCACAGGGTAGATTTAAACCGGTTGTTGCATTTCTGTTTAAAAGCGGTTACTTACGTTTCCGAGCCGTCTAGTTCTGCGACTTTTCGCAACAAGATGCGGATTTAAATTTATTGAAGAGACTCTTCGACAGCTCACACGAGGTGGAAATTGATATTGACAGCAGGTGAAGCAACGCTAAATCGGACCGCGGTGAACATCCATCCCATACACAGTGTCTGTAGAGGAATATAACCGGCAGAGAAGGGGTAAAGGACTGGTTGGAGGCACGAACGGAGAGTCACTCTGCAAGTGACGAGACTTCAAGCGCTTGATCTGGCCAGATGGAGCGAATTGCACCGCTTCAACGTGTTTCTGCCCCACGAGTATGTGTTTTGCGTTGTTTCGTAACTTGATTATATCATGTCCATTATCATGTGACATTGAGTCCTCGATGGAAACTTGTCGGGAGGGAGGGGGGGTTGATTGGTGGAAAGGGTAGAACCACGTGATAAAGCTTGCAATTCTCTCATATTAACACCGCAAGGTTAGAAAAGCAAAATTCAGCCTGCGGTACACTAAGATCGCCTTTTTGATTTTGTTCCAGGTTTATTTTTTGCTATCTCCACGATGCAACGAGATGCAGGCCTGACACACTTCATTCTAATCCAACACCCGACTTGCACTTACAGCATGTCACCGCGGAGGAAGTTTATGCATTTTTTTTAAGAGAGCGTTATTTTTAAGTGTTGCAGTTTAAAGTGAGCGGCATTCAGCTTAAAGGGAGACGAGCTTGCACTGAATGATACACAAGTGTATATAATTATGCTTGCAGCGGCTGGACGATGTCGTGTTATTTGCATTGCTTGCTGTGCCTCGTACTTCGCTGGTTATCGCTGCTAACTTACTCCTCTGCCGAGGCATGTCAAACAAAACTCGTTCGGACCTCGCTACAACCAGGAGAAAAAAATAATTACCCAACGCAACAGCATCGACGACCAGGTCTGTTTGCTGCCAGTTATATATAACATTGAAAATAATTTAATTTTCTGAGAAGTCTTCCCCGGGGATGCAAAAAAACCGGATGTTATTTAAATGCCACATGGTATCAGATGTAACAATAATAAACAACAGCCATTAAATACCAATGAGTCATAAAAGAAAAATACGCCAATGATACGTCAACCAACTTGCTGTCCAGGGGAGACTTGCACATGTGATTCAATGTGCCTTTCTGGTAAGAGCTGGAACAACAAAATACATCATCACTTTCCAGTAATTTCCGAGACGTGTTCTAGAACGCTTTAAGTGAAAGAGAAATCTTAACGCGGGGCAGGGAGATGTATATGCGTGGGAGTGTTGCAATGGATAAGTAGCAAATTGAAAGTCTGTATCCACCTACGATATTGGCTAAGTTGGCGTGTTGCTATATGCAGGGTGTGAGCTCACAGTCGTTCTATGCTCGGTTTTATGTAACACTTCGATTTTGGATTCTCATTATTTATGGTTAAATAACACATCTTAGCAGTAGTTTGGCAAGCAGGACTGTGGATTTGGTTTGTGTGGAGGTCACCTGCAGTGCATGCTGAGGGACTGGGGGCTGTCAAATTGACGCGCAACAGGGCCGCCATTGGCAGGAGGGTGTAATTGCAGCGTAACAGGTTGCAATAGGCAACTCCCGTCAGAAATACGGACACTGGAATGCAAAGCGGAAAAGTTAATTGTATGACAAAAGAATGTCAATGGGAAGCAAGGTTTTGTGATAGGAAGTATATCTGTAGGTAAGAGCTTTTATCCTTGTTAACTCTTTTATTCTAAATGTAGAGAGGGTCGAGAGCTTCAAGTTTCTGGGAGTGAACATCACCAACAGCCTCTTCTAGTCCAACCGCACATAATTCATGGCCCAGCACCTCTGTTTCCTCAGGAGGCTAAAGAAATTAGGCATGTTCCCATTGACCCTCACCAATTTTTTTAAAGATGCACCATAGAAAACATCCTATCCAGATGTATCATGGCTTGGTACGGCGACTGCTCTGCCTGAGACGGCAAGAAACTGCAGTGAGCTGTGGACACAGCTCAGCGCATCATGGAAACTAGCCTCCCCTCTGTGGACTCTGTCCACACTTCTCACTGTCTCAGTAAAGCAGCCAGCATAATCAAAGACCTCCCCCCCCCCCCCCCGAACATTCTCCCCTCTCCCATCGGGCAGAAGATACAAAAGCCTGAAAGCACGTACCACCAGGCTCAAGGACAGCTTCTATCCTATTGTCATAAGACGATTAAACGGTCTGCTTGTAGGAATAAAATTGACCCTTGACCTCACAATCTACCTTGCACCTCACTGTCTACCTGCACTGTACTCTCTAACTGTAACAGTTTATTCTGCATCCTGTTATTCAGTTTCCCTTGCACTACCTCAATGCACTGATGTGATGAAATGATTTGTATGGATGGCATGCAAAACAAAGTTTTCCACTGTACTGTGTTACATGTGACAATAATAAACCAATTTACTAATTTACCTATAACAATGCAGGAGGCTCTTCGGCCCATTGGATCCACGCCAGCTCCCCAGGGAACAACCCTATTAATCTCATCCACCCTTTCCTTATTTCCCTACAACTCTGCAAGTTTTTCTCTCGCAAATGCCCGTCAACTCCGCTTTGAGACTTTTTGCCATTAACCTACACAAAGAAGTAATTTACAGTAGCACGACATTGCACTGTGGGAGGAAAGAGCACCCCCCAGAGGAAACCCACACAGTCAGGGAGAGAACTCGCAAACTCTGCACAGACAGGACCCACGATCAGCATCAGCACTGAACTCGGGTTGCTGGAGCTTTGGACTAGCCGTACTATCTGCCGCATACAGTGTTTCAGTTATTTGGTTTGGAACTTTTTTCCCTGTTAGACCTTCTGCTATCACACTTCGAGCCATAGAGTCTTACAGCATGGAAACGGGTCCTTTGGCTCAACTGGTCCACGTTGACCAAGATTCCCATCTGAGCTCATCTCATTTGCCCACAATTGGCCCATCTCTCTCTAAACCTCTCCTATACATGTACCTGTCCAAGTGCCTTTTCAATGTTATTAGTAAAACTTCAGAGCAAAGGAAGTAGGATCATGAGTAGGCTATCTGGCCACTTGTATCTGGCTTGCCATCCTAATTCCCAATCAGTTCTTCATAACTTATGACTTCCTTTTAGATAAAAAAACCTGCAGTGTTTCTATCTCAGCCTTAAATATATCCACTGATTCAACCGACACATTTCTCTGGGGTAGAACATTCCTAAGGTAAACATCCTTCAGAGAGAATAAATTCCTTCTCGTCTCTGTCCTAAGTAAGTGACCCCTTATTCTGAAACTATGCTGCTGAGTTTGAGACTTGCACACAAGGGAAATTATCCTCTTAACATAATCCTGCCCAGCCTTCTCTGAGTCTTATGTTGCAGTCAATTCACTGCTCAGTCTTCTGAACTCCAATGAGTATGGGCCTAAACTGCTCAATCTTTCCTTATCATGCAATCCCCTTATTCCATGAATCAAACTAGAGAACCTTCTCCGAACTGCCTCTAACGCAAGTATGCCCCTATTGCGTGAAAAGGTTCTTACGGTCTTAACGATGGAGGACTCTGGACACAATCTTTGGATCTTAAAAATAGTTTAATCACAAAGGCAAACGCAGGGACAAAATGAATGGGAACGAATGCACACTCGCACACACACAGAGGAGACCGCGAACGTGAGGGGGAAATCACGAGGATGCACGGACACACACACTAACACGCAATAAACCAGGTACAGCTTATCAAGGGATAAACACTTCAATGCCTGAACACCTTGACCCAAACAAGCATTGGCCCTAACACTCCCTGGAGTCTGACTGAGACACTCCCAAACCACATGGTGGTGCACACTCCTACCAGTGGTCTCTACAGCGTTGTCTCACTATTCCTGGGGCAGTCAAAAGAGAAAGAACCAGGCCCGTGCATCATTCTTTATAGTGCTGGGTGCAGCCCGGCCAGGTAATTTAGACAGGCCAATAGATTGGAGATCAAGGACAAAGCTGTTTACTGAGGCCAATGATCAGGCAGGTTCAGGAACAAAGGTGCTCTCCAAGGCCAATCCCGATGCCCACACCTGATGGGTGGGGTGGAGCCAAACCTTGATTGACAGTGGTGTCACTTCCGATACGATAAGCAATGCTGTCCTCCGACCAGAGGGGTCAGTGTTGTTACTGTCATGTGACAGCCATGTGGTCTCATACTACAGCCCCTCCTTCCATCGGGAGACTAAACTCTTGTGCAGTAATCCAGGCCATCTCACAAAGACCCTTTATAGTTGTAACAAGCCTTCTCTACTTTTATATACCATTTCTTTTGCAATAACTTCTAACATTTCATTTGTCTTTCTAATTACTCATTGCACCTGCCTGAGAATGTACATGGTGCTATATAAATGTAAGCTTTTGTTTTGTTCTTTGAAAAAGGAGAACTTTTATGCCATCGATATTATGATTAAATAAAAAAACATACCATTTCATTTCCTAAATTAATGAATGCATCCATGCATTAATTGCCAGAAGAAACTCATAATAAAAAGACAAATTACTTGAAAAGAGAGGTGATAATTACTTATGGTTGAGGATTTAAAAAAAAGACAAATATAGACGAATCAAAAGTATTCAGTACTTCATTCCGATGGAAACATCATCAGGTTGAATATGGTGCAACGTAGAAGTTTCGGAGAATACCAAGGCACCAGTGAGATATCTTCCATCTCCCGATCAAGACACTGCATGGCCAATTGAATAAAATTAAAGTTTGGTGCTTTGGACCCAGCCAATAAGAATTGAGCTAAGACTGCTCAGCTTCATTTAATATGTGGATGCTGGACAAAGAGGATTTTTATTCTATTGGAGATGTAAAAACTGCTCCAACTCTAAAATAAAACAGTGAATACTGATAATGCAAAGCATGCCTGCAGTACCTGAAAAGGAATAGGTTTTCTGTTTTCTTCTCACCCACTTCTAAAACAGTAAATTCTTTTTGTGTTAACGGACCTGTTGAACTTAAGCTGCAATCCGATTCCTAGCTAAATAATAGCCTGAAATACTGGGGGAGTATCCGTATACCCAGGGTTATTTCAGTCCTTCAGATGAGACAGCTCCTGACTCTGAAGTTTTTGCTTATCAGTGTTGTTTCACTCAGTGTGAACTTTTCCCCAATGGCCACTATACTGCTGCTTCAAAGATTATCGACACTTCATTAAAATTTCAGAAACTTCCTACTAAACCAGAAAAGAGCTTTTAATACTTGCTCTTTACCAATCATCCTTGTTTACCTCCAACATATTCCTTTTCACACCCACCTGCACTCCCCCCTCCTCTTCCACCAGCAGCACACTTTCTGAAATTCCAGACCTTAATTTCAAACTTGATTAATCATCTACGTGCTGTCTGTCAAAAAATAGGCCATGATTCTTTCAGCTCTTATAAATTGCCCTGAGACCCATTTGGTGCCGTTGAAGGGATGATAAAAGCAGCTGGAGGTCAGGCGCTACTGCTTACATCTTACACAGAATGTGCAAGACTGGTTTGCAAAATCTCACTCATTCAAGGGTATCAATGAGCCACTCGTAAAGCATTGCTCAGCCAATGAAGCATCGCCCCTTAAAAGATGTAGGGCAGGTTTCATCTTTTACAAACGTACCTCACAGACACATTAAGTGGCAGAAACCAACACAAGATTTGTTTCTTGGAGGTTATTTAGGACAGTTGGTTTTGCCACTGGCAACCCATTTTAGATTTAGCACAAACTGACAGGATTAACACCATTCCCTGTTGGATTTACTGGACGGGCAATGTAAATGTTGAAGCGTTCAATCAATTCAGAGTCAATATAATAGACTTTCTATTTGACAGTGGGGAATACTTCTCTGTAAATGATAAATGCAAAAAACACTGGGGATTTATTGCCTCATTTTATGGACGACTGAAGTTGCAGATACTCACGGCATAACTAACCTGGAGTCAAGAGTTGGCAAAGGAAATTGTTTGACACTGGGTAGCCAGATTTCTGTGTGTGGATCAAAAGTTTGATAATACAAGTTGACTTGGGTCAAACCAGGGTCGTGGTAGGTATTTCAAATTCCCCTGATTGATTACAGTTGCAACGTGAAAGAAAACGGGTTAGGCCGCATTTAGGCGTGCAATTCTGGTCACCTCACTATAAGAAGGATGTCGAGGCTTTAGAAAGTGTGCAGAGGAGGTTTACTAGGATACTGCCTGGATTAGAGGGCATATGCTATCAGAAGAGGCTGGACAAACTTGGGCTCTTTTCTCTGGAGCAGCGTAGGCTGAGGGGTGATCTATTGGAGGGGCATATGTTTATGACATTATGAGGGGCATAGATAGGGTGGACAGCCAATATCTTTTTCCCTTTATTGAGCGATCCAATACCAGAGGGCATGCATTTAAGTTGAGAGGGGGTAGGTTCAGAACAAACGTGAGGGATACATTTTTTACTGAGAGTGGTGGATGCCTGGAATGCATTGCCTGATAGGGTGGTGGAGGCAGACTCATTGGGGGCTTTCAAGAAGGGCTTGGAAGGGCACATGAAATGAGAGGAAAATAGAGGGATATGGGCATTCTATAGGCAGGAGGGAATAGCTATGTCGGCACAACGTTGTGGGCCGAAGGGCCTGTTCTGTGCTGTACTGTTCTATGTTCTATGAAAGGTTCAAGACAGTTCAGAACAAAGGTTCAGAACAAAATTAAATTATTTGTAACATGGACAGAATATATCCACTTAGCTTTGGCATTAATTACGGTACAAAAACTCGAATAATTGTTGGGAGTAGGGGAGAAAGTTGACTAAGTCCCTGGTAGAATGTTTTCTACTAGTTTACTCACCCGTGCACATTTGGTTTAGTAGACTTCAATGGAACCGTATATGTGGGAGCGAGGTACAATAGGTAACTTGCATTCTTGCCTGCTTTTGGTGCCAGTGGACCAAGGCTGTCCCAGGAAGTGAAGCAACAACTGACTGGATTAACCAGAGAAGAAATCATTCAGAGTGGAGAGTGACTCAAAGTACAGAGAATGGGAAACAACAGATAAAGATAATTTGTGCCAGTGGGGGAGAGCAAAAGACATGGATAGGTCACATGAATGTGTAGTTAGGTTCCATTGGTTAGCTCTTAGTGATACAATCCCCAAAATGCTAGATGTTACACTAGAAGGGATCTGAATCTGAAGAGTGTATCACAAGTAGATTTTGTGCTGCTTGTGTATTTGTTTTCATGCTGAGATAAATAGGAGTGAAACAAGAAATCATTGGTGTGTAAGACTGCACTTAATTCAGCTTTGTAATGAATGAAATACTTCAAACTCTGCACTGGCATTGTTAGAATCCTGACATCCACAATTTTAATCTGCTTTCTTCAGTAAGAGGCAGGAACATCAGTCCAAAGGGGCCAGAGTTCATCTTTACACATGCACGTCAGTTCTCGGTCATGCCCACTGCAATTTTAAGTGGTGATGCCTTTGCAGTGTTCCCTCCTGCCAGGGCGAAGGAGGGACATCCCCAGAAAGGCTGCAGAGGCTGTTAATTTATCATCATTGTGTCTCACTCCTAGAATTCATGACTCAACAACACTCGTCTTGTCCAGTGGCATAAAAAGGCCAAATGCGTGTTGTACACCACCCAGAACAATTGCAATTCCTTTTCTCAGTTTTTGCTTTATGTGCGCAATTGCCTTTGTTTATTTTGTTTCAGGAGAGGTGTTTCACTCCTCTGAGGGAACACCTCTCCGCTCTAGGGATCTGCGAGAGGGAGAGGAACGGTTTTGTAAACTTCACCTGAAGTGCAGCAGGGGGAAGCTGGTAATTCCCAACAGGCATAGAATCCACAAGGAACAATGAAGATAATAAGAAAAAAGCAGATACTGTAACTCTAAATAAGAACAGATAATATTGAAAATCCTCAGCAGGTCGGGCGGCATCTGTGGGAGAGAGAAAAGGGGACTTAATGTAACGGGTTGATGACTTTTTATCAGAACTGGACAGTCTAATGCAAACTCGTAAAGTTGTTTGTTTAAACTTGTTGAATTAAATGTTTTGGGGAAAATAATAAATCAGGTATTGTGAACAGTGTGTGGGAAAGCGATGAATCCCACACACTTCATTCAGGCATTCACACACCCTCTATGTATGTGTCACATTCCCTTCCGTAGATCAGAGGAATGCTGACTGTTGATTGACCAGCTGCTGGCTTAATTTTGTAGATTGACTGCTCACTCGTAATATCGCATATCAAAGCAGGCAGAGCACGTGGTATTTCACTCACCATGATATTGACTGAACTACAAGATATCCTGATGAAAATCACTGGGTGTACCCCTATATGGAATCACACAGCACAGAAAGAGGCTTGGTCAGCATACGGCAGCTCTGTAAGAATTATATTCACTTCCTTGTTCCTTCCCAGTGTGTTCAAAACATGATTATGCTGGTAGGGATTAAGCTGCTACTAAATTTCTAAGAATTATCTGCTGCAAATGTCTGCTAAGAGCTATTAATAAAATTCAAACACTATCCTTGCCTCAGTAACGTATTCACCAACTGGTTTAAAAGTACTCTGTTAATCAGGCTTAATTTGACAACTGACTCTATCTTCTCCAAATTAAGCAATATAGTATTGACTCTGGTACAAAGGGTGTCCAGTCTAATTGATATTAATAGCCCTTTGAGATGGTGTGATAATGCAAATCTATTTTTAAATCAAGAGAGAATAGACAGACTAATTGTTCACCCAGGACATGCCAGGAAGCAGTATGACTGGCAAGGCATGAGATTACTAGCCCATGCCATCTGCTTTAGCATCGGGTACCATCAGTGCATCTGGCAAGAACTCAAAGTATTGCAGTCCAATCTTGAGAAAATTGTCTTGTCTGGAACTGGGAATAAACACAACTTTAAGTTCTGAAACCACATTTCAGACAAAGGGTTCTTAATGTAAAGATAAGCTCAATATAATTTTAAAAACTTTGAAATGAAATCCAATTAGAGTTCTTCTGTAAGCACATAATTTTTTTGGTCTCATTCTGTATAGCTTTGGACCATACCTCTGAGGAAGGACATATTGGTCTTGGTTGAAGTGCACAGTAGATCTACAGGACTGATATCTGGAGATGTAGTCACAAGAGAGGTTATAAGATAAGATATCTTTATTAGTCACATGTACATTGAAACACACAGTGAAATGCATCTTTTGCGTAGTGTTCTGGAGGCAGCCCGCGAGTGTCGCCACACTTCTGGCGCCAACATAGCATGCCCGCGACTTCCTAACCTGTACCTCTTTGGAATGTGGGAGGAAACCGGAGCACCCGGAGGAAACGCACGCAGACACGGGGAGAACGTACAAATTCCTTACAGACAGCGGCCAGAATTGAACCACCGCTACACTACCGTACCTGCTAGGATTGTTTTTCCTGCAATTTATAAAGTTACGGAGCGTGGGTTATGATTGCAATATACAATTGGAGTTATTTCTGCTGGAGCAGATATTGAGACGGGTGGAGTGGGGAGGTCTTAGCCTAGACTGGCATGGTTTAAAAATTAGAGTCAAGTGTCAAGTTAGGAAAGAGCTCTGCATTCTGACAGCGGCCAAAATTTGGAACTCTCCTACAAGCAGCAATTGATTCTGGATCAATAGTTAATTTTAAAGTCAAGATTGACAAGTTTCTGTTTGGCAAACATTTTCAGGGATACTGGGAAAAGCCCGTGATGTGGAATTAGGTTCCAGATTTGCCATAATCTTGTTGAATGGCAGAAGAGGGGAAAAAGACAGAAAAGCTAATTCGTGTTCCCATCTTTTCCTTTTCCTCATTGTAATTCTGCAAGTTCAAGCCGAGGTTATTGTCATGTGCACAAGTACGGTGAGGTACAGGTACAATGTAAAACTTGCTCGCAGTGGCATCACAGGCACGTAGATTCACACAACACACAGAACATGAATTGTACAAAAATTATGCAAGACAGTGCAGAAAAACTGTGCAAAACAAGACCTTAGTGCAAAAACACAATTAGAGACAAGAGTACAAGAGGTGGTCCGTAGTGTTCCATTGCTGAGGTAGGGTTAGGGTTGTGCAGGTAGGTTCAAGAACCTGATGGTTGAAGGAACATAGCTATTCCTGAACCTGGTGGTGTGGGACTTCAGGCTTCTATACCTCCTGCCTGATGGCAGCAGCGAGATTTGGTTCTATAATTGTGACTGCCTATGTTGTGATATAATGTCTACAGCACAGGAGGATATAATTTCAATAGACATGGTTTCACCTTTGCCAAACGATGAAGAAACATCCAGCTGAACTGTGCATTAGTGTTAAGCAGTGATAGCGAGTCAACTGCCTGTTTTGCATCTCTGCTGATTTTTATTTCCATTGATTTCAATTGCAACTGAGACTTGAAATGCATAAATGTGGTGAAAATCTCTCCAGATCGTTCTGGGAAATAAACATACAGTCCAAGTGCAGGCACTTCAAGCAACCTTAGGCCTTTGAAGTAATACAAAAACTTAAAGGAAGGAGTTAACAAACAGATGAGACAGCAAGAAATATAAAAAGATTGTCATGCTTTTATGACTATGTAGAATGTAAGAAAAATAAATGTAAACCCTGCAGACAAAATGATAGGAGAAATTATTATGGAGAATAAAGAAATTGCTGAGATGTATATAAAAGAAAGTATATCTGTCTTCACTGCATAGGAGCAGAAGATAAAGAAATAGGAGCAGGAGAAGGCCATCTGTTCCTTGGAGCCTGTTCTGCCATTCATCAAGATCATGACTGATCGACTTTACCACTATCTTCATGCATTATCCTTTTCTACCCTGATTCCCTTCATATCTAGAAATCTCTATCTTGTATAAACTCAATGATTGGGCAGTTTTATAGGGTAGACAATTCCAAAGTTTCACCTCCATCCGAATGAAGAAACTTCTCACCATCGTCCTGAAGGCCTCCCTCATATTCTGAGTCTGTGGCACCTTGTTCCAAAATGTTTGGGCAGGAAAGGCATGATAAATGAAAAAGAATTGGAGGGGAAGTCAAGGCCTAATAGCAGTTAATAATATCACTGAAGAAGAAACACTGGAAAAACTGGAAGGACTAGAAGCAGACACATCCATTGAAAATGATGGCCTGTATCCAAGAATTCGAAGAGGTAGCTGCAGAGATAAAAGATGCGTTAGTGATGATCTTCCAAAATTCCTGAAATTCTGGAATAGTCCCAACAAACTGGAAGGAAGGTAGGATATGTAACATTACTGTTTAAGAGAGAAAAAAAACCAAGAGTTATAGACCTAGCCCGACATCTGTTATTGAAAAAAAAATTGCTGGAATTTATCATTAAAATATGGCATTGGCACAGAAAGGTAGAATATGATTTCTCGGTCAATGTGATTTTTATCAGTGAAAATTATGCTTAACAAATTAATAGGGTTTTTTGAGGATGTAGTAGGATGGATAAGGGAGGAGTAGTGGATGTGGTATATCTGGATTTCATTTGATATGATGTCAAATAATAGATTGCAACATAATATAATGCCTTGTGGAGTTTGTCTTAACGTTAGCACAGAGATTGATTCAAGGAGAGGAAACCGAGAAGGAATGGTTAATTTTCAAATTGGCAAAATGACACTAATGAGGTGCAAGGGGATCATGACATTGGCAGAGATGAAAAGATGGAATGCAATGTATCTCGGCTTGGTGAGAAAGTGATTCAGAGAATGCAAGGAATCTTCAAACGATATGAACAGCTGAAGTTAGGGAGCAACAACGTGATACGTGAAGCATAATATGGAAAAACACAAGGTTACGTGCACCAGTCAGAAAAGTAGAATATTTTTCAAATGGTGAAGATGTTGTATTTTTGATGTGCAGAGAGATTTTAATGGAGAGACAAGAGTCTGTAGATACTGGAATCTGGAGCAACAAACAATCTGCTGAAGGAACTCAGCGGGTCGAGCAGCATCTGTGGGTAGAAAGCAGTTGTTGACGTTTCAGGTCGAAACCCTGCATCAGGACAGGATTTTAGTGTGCTGATTCCTGAGGCACAAAATACAGGTGCAGCAAATAAGGCAGTGAAATGGTATGTTAATCATTATTCTCATGAGGAAGGGCTAGTGGAGTACAAAAGTACGAAAGCTTTGCTGAGATTGAACGGGCCTTTGCGGAGACCTCATTCGGACCACTATGTACAATTTTGGTCTCCATATCTCGAATGTAGATTCATCGGATTGATTCCCAGAATAAGGAGATATTCCTTTGAGGGGGAGACTGAGCACATTTAGCCTTTACTTAATGAGAGTTTAGAAGACTGACGTCATTGAGACGTACCAGATTCTAATAGGGTTTGATAAAGTAGATCCAGTGAGACCGTTGCCTGTCGCTGGAGAGTTTAGAACCACGATTTGATTTATTTATTTTTCGGGACGTGGTCGCTACTGACGAGACCAGCAATTATTGCCCATCTCTTCTTGTCCTTCAGATGGTCAAGGTGAGCCACCATTTTGAACTCTGCAGTCCTTCTGGTAAAGCATTTCCACAATGCCGTTAGATCAGGCTGCTGGATTTTGACCCAGTGATAATGAAGGAATGGCAATATAATTCCAACTCCGGATGGTGTGTGACATGGAGGGGAATCTGCAGTGGTGAAATCCCCATGAGGCTGCTCCCCTTCTCCCTTTTTGTCGTGGGTTTGGGAGGTGCTGTCAGAGTAGCCTAAGCAAGTAACCGCAGTGTATTTTGTAGATAGCACTCACTGCAGCCGATCTATGTCAATGGTGGGGAGAATGCCCCCCCAGAATGACAATTATTGAAGAATTGTTGCACTAATGGTATTGCCATTTATTATCAAGGGTAGGTAGTTAGACTATATTTTGACGGAGCCAGTCATTGCCTGGTATTTTTATATTATAAATGTTATTTGCTGCACAACAGTCTATGCCTAAATATTATCTAGTTCTGGTTGTAAATGCAATTGAACATTGTTGAATCGTCAAGCAAACATCCCCATTTCTGACTTATGATGGAAGAAAGTTCATTACTGAAGCAGCTGAATATGGTTGGGCCCAAGACACTGAGGAATTCTAAGGGTGATGTTCTGGGGCTGGGATGATTGACGTTCGAGAGCCACTACCATCTTTCCAGTCAATGGAGTATTTTACATTTGATGCACATTGACTTCAATTTTACGAGGGAACACTTGGTCAAATGCTACTTTAATGTCAAGGGCAGTCTCTCTCACCTCATCTCTGGAATTTAGCTCTTTGGTCCATGTTTGAATTAAAGCTCTGATGAGGTTTGAAAACGAGTGGGCCTGGCGAAACTTAAAATGGGCATCAATGAGCAGGTTACTGGTGAGTGTGACTTGGTAGCACCGCTGATGCCATCATATTGCTGCTGTTTGACTCACTGAGACTCACTGGGGGTGACTTTGTGGGATTGGATTGGTCCTGCCTGTGAACAAGACTCACCCGGGCAATTTTCCACTTTGCCACCTACATGCTAGTGTTGCAACTGTATTGGAGCAGCTTGGTTAGAAGCATGTCTAATCCTGGAGCACAGGTCTACAGTACTACAGCCGGGATGTTGTCTGATCCCATAAGCTTTGCTGTATCCAATGCAGTAATATCTTTATGGGCTGCGTCACATTGGCTGGCTGCTGCCTTCTGTGACGCTGGGAAGCTCAGGAGGAAGCCAAGATGGATCTTCTATACCGCACCTCTGGCTGAACATGGTTGTGAATGATTCAACCTTGTCCTTAGCATTTACATGCTATTATTGAGAATGGGGATATTCTTGGAGCCTCCACCTCCCTTTAATTGTTTAATTGTCCGCCATCATTCACGGCAAGGTGTGAAAAGACTGCAGAGCTTTGGTCGTGGAATTGCTTAGTTCCGTCTGTTAAAAGCTGGCTTTGTTTAGTACTCAGTTACTCCTGTGTTGCAACTTCACCCGACTTCATTTTTAGGTTAGTGCTGCTCGTGGCATGCCCTTCTGCCCACCTCATTAAAATAGGGTTGTTCCCCTGACTTGGTACTGATGGTAGAATGAGGTACAAACTGGGCCAAGAGTTTACAGACTGTAATGATGTATATTTTCTGCTGCTGCTTATGGTCCACAGTGCCCCATGAATGCCCGATTGCCAGTTCTATTCTCAGTCTGTACTGTTTGCATATTGTAGTGCCATGCTGCGATGCATGGCATCCTCAATGTGAAGACAGGTCTTTGACTTGACCTGAGCGGTCACTTCAACCAGTGCTATCATGGACAGACGTCTCTGCCTCAGGTGGATTAGTGAGGAAGAGATCAAGTGGGGTTATCTTTCGTATTGGTTCACTCATTGCCTGCCACAGGCCAGTCTTGCAACTCTGTCCTTCAGGATACGGCCAATAGTGTCGCCAACAAACCGCATCGAGTGAGCCCTGATGTGGTGTGGTGAACATTGTGTTGCTTCAGTGCAGTGAATTCCTTTGATATCTCTAAAAAGAAAGATAAAGTGTTAATCTACCACATCAATTCAGTGAAACTTTTAGTAGTTACTCAGTAATGAATAAACTATTTGGACCACAGGCAGAGACGATTTAATGAACATCTGCTGCCTGGTATATTCATTACTAGCTAGCTTCACTGTTCCTTCAAAGTTCAAGTAAGAGCTTCAAAGCATAATGCAGAGATTTTGTTTTTGCCATTTTGGTTCCCAGTTATCTCATCTTCTGCCTGTACGCACTTGACCTTCTTTGGTTCTGACAGAGATACTGTTGTACAAGCTGGCACAGTGGTACAGTGAGTAGCGCTGTTGCCTCACAGTGCCAAAGACCCGGGTCCAATCCTGATCTTTGTGGAGTGGTGTCAAAAAGTACTCGCCTCTGCTGTCTCTGTGATATTTGCATGTTCTCCCTGTGACTGTTTGGGTTTTCGGCAGGTGCTTCGGTTTCCTCCCACGTCCCAAAGGCATGCAAATCGGTTGGTTAAATGGTCATTGTAAATTGCTTTTAATGTGTAGGCGGGGAGCAGAATCTGGGGGGAAATATAACAAGCATGGGATAATGTAGTATTAGTGCACATAGGTGTAATGGTCATCACAGACTCAGTGGCCTGAAGGGTCTGTTCCTGTGCTGTATCTCTAAGTTTTTCACAGTATCTCGGTACATGTGACAATAATAAACCAATTACCAATTCTATTTTCTGAAGGTGAAGGAAAAGCTCTGGTGAAGGATCATTGCCCTGAAACATTAGTTCCGTTTGTTGCACCATTGATGCTCAATATTTCCAGATTTGGTATTGATATTGGTTTATTATTGTCACTTGTACCGAGGTACAGTGAAAAACTTGTCTTGCATACCGATCGTACAGGTCAATTCATTACGCAGTGCAGTTACATTGGGTTAGTACAGAGTGCATTGAGGTAGTACAGGTAAAAACAATAACAGTACAAAGTGTCACAGCTACAGAGAAAGTGCAGTGCAATAAGGTGCTGTTTCTCATTCAGAATTCTGGCATTGCCTTATTTTGCTTTTGTGTGCATCATGGATAACTGGTCACTGAGCAGCACTGAAGAAGTACAAGTGATGGTGGCTGCAGGCAGGGTCACATGATGATTTCTGAAGCAGGACAGAGAGATAAAATGCAAGGAATTTGCAGAGTTATTTGGTGGGATGCTGTGTTGTTGAAGCTGAAAGAGGGGGGTGAGGGTAAAGTAGCCACGATCGGCAATGTATTAGAGCCAAGTAGTCAAAGGTGGAGATGGCTGAGATCGTGAAGAGAGCACAAGAGATTCTGCAGATGCTGGAATCTGGAGCAATACACACAAAATGCTGGAGGATCTCAGCAGGTCAGGCAGCATCTGTGGAGGGAAATAAACGTCGACTGTTTATTTCCCTCCTTAGATGCTGCCTGACCTGCTGAGTTCCTCCAGCATTTTGTGTGTGTTGCTCATGAAGAGAGCAGATGTGGAAAAGAACAAGGATTCTGAATTTAATGCGTAGAACAAAATTAATATTCATGAGGAAAGCGCTGATAACCATTTGGATGTTACATCAGGCCACCTGTGGCAGGGTTAGGTGGTGTTAATTACCTTATATAAAAAGAAAAACTTGGATTTATGTGGCACATATACATCCCATTTTGAAAATACCCAAGTGCTTTATAGTCCATGAAATGCTTTAGAGATATTGTAACATGGGAAACACAGCAGTCAGTTCGAGCACAGCAACAATGTGATAATGACCAGTTATCTCTGTTAGAAATGTTTGTGAACTTAGTTACAAATAAGAGGCATAGTGTAGGATTTCAAATGATCTGCAGTCCACCACGAAAACCAGCCTCCCCTCCACTGACTCTGTCTGCACTTCCCGCTGCCTCGGGAAAGCAGCCAACATAATCAAGGCCCCCTCCCACCCTGGACATTCCCTCTTTTCCCTCCTTCCATCGGGCAGAAGATACAGAAGCTTGAAAACATGCACCGCCAGGCTCAAGGACAGCTTCTATCCTGCTGTTAAGAGACTCTTGAACAGACTTATTGTATGATGAAGATAAACTCTTGACCTCTTAATCTACCTCGTCATGGCCCTTGTCTATCTGCACTGCACTTTCTCTGTAACTATAAAACTTTATTCTGCATTCTGTTATTGCTTTTCCCTTTGAACTACCTCAATGTACTTATATTTTGAAATGATCTGTACGGACGGCATGTAAAGCAAAGTTTTTCACTGTATCTCAGTACATGTGACAACAATAAACTAATTACCGTCTAGGAAAGTGCTCAGGAACTTAACACCAACTTCCACACATTTAACATAGGCATTTCATGCAAAGGCATTTCACAGAGATATTATTAAAAATATTAAAAATAGTTAAATAAATATTGAGACACTTGAGCAATAGTTTGTTTTAAGAGATATGTTTACAGCAGGGCCTGGAAGGAGAGACAAGAGGTGGAGAGGTTTTGGGGAAGGTTGTAACAAAGGAGGGCCCAGCCACTAATGATTACACTTGTGAGCAAGGTCAGCTGGTAGAACATTGAAGACGGTAAATCTGCAGGTAAGAACAGGGGCAGAAGGGATACTGAGATGAGACTGAAGTGGAAATAGGTGGTCTTGGCAGTACCTTGAAGGTAGGTGGGGTTATACACTCCCCAGCTCAGGCCCAGGAGTTGTCATCCAGGGTTAATGACCAGCATCCACCTTCCTGAACTTGCCAATAGGAATTACAAGGTACCACCCAGGAGATGGGACTCATCTTAAGATAACACCATAAGATACAAGAGCAAAATTTGGCCATTAGACCCATTGAGTCTGCTCTGCCATTTAGTCATGACTGATTTTTTTTTCTCAACCCATTCTCCCCATAACCCTTAACCCTCTTACCAATCAAGAACATATCAGTCTCTGCCTTAAATGCACACAATGACTTGGCCTCCACAGCCCTCTGTGGCAACAAATTCCACAGATTCACCACCCTCTGGCTGAAGAAATGCCTCCTCATCTCAGTTCTAAAGGGACGTCCCTTCATTCTGAGGCTGTGCCCTCGGATCCTAGAGTCTCCTACTAATGGAAACATCCTCTCCACGTCCACTCTATCAAAGCCTTTCAGTATTCGATAGGTTTCAATGAGATCATTGTGAACTTCTGAGCTCCATCAAGTGCAGGCCCAGAGCAATCAAATACATTAAGCCTTTCATTCACAGGATCATTTCTATGAACCTCCTCTGGACCCTCTCCAAGGCCAGCACATCTTTCCTTCGATACAGGGCCCAAAATTGCTCACAGTATTCCAAACGCTGTCTGACCAACATCTTATAAAACCTCAGCAGTACATCCTTGCTTTTATATTCTAGTCCTCTCAAAATGAATGCTGACATTGCATTTGTCTCCCTTACTACCAACTCAACCTCAAGGGAATCCTGAACTGAGACTCCCACCTCCAATTTCTGAATTCTCTCCCCATTTAGAAAATAGTCGACACCTTTACTCTTCCTACCAAAGTGCATGACTGTACACTTCCCTATGCTGTATTCTATCTGCCACTTCTTCGCCTGCTCTCCCAACCTGTCCAAGTCCTTCTGTAGACTCGCTGCTTCTGTGACACTACTGGTCCCTCCACCAATCTTTGAACAATATTTTGTCAAGATTCCCTATCCCAGGAACATACGGGTTAAATGTAACTGTTCTTTTGTTATCCCAGCTTTGATTAAAGTTACAGCCATCTGGTTCATATGGTTTAATATTGCAACAGAGCAAAGAAGCTGGGTTAGGTACAAAGCATTTGTGGCTTTTATTAATGATTTTGGACAAGTTTTGAAGTATTTATGCCCATTTCCCATTGAAGTCCTGCCCACTGGGCACTAAAATGTCATGATTCAATCTAATGCCCATGTAAGTTTGCAGTCATATTGGAGATGAAGTCACCATTGTGCACTAAACCTGTAAATTACTTCCCGGCAGAAACTGGATCATAAGGTCACAACTTACAACTGTTGCAATCAACTCACAGTTCAAAATGGAGTACATCACACTAACAGCAGTTGATTATGTGTCACTTAAAGTGTCCCTCTGGGATATCCCTTCCATGTTAAAAACCATCCCATAATGTGGCTACTATGAACTGATTACCGCAGCTCACCTCTCCTTCCTCCTGTTACCCCAGTGCTTCCTCTTGATTGCGGGGGCTCAAGTTTCCCTTGCAATCATTGTCACCTTGCTCCATTTTTGGGGAAGGTCTGCCCTGGGAGACCCAGTGCCATTACCCCACTCTCTCTATTCACCCTCCTCCCACCCAAACTCCCATGGGTACCACAGAGATATTGCTTTAAAAAAAGCAGAATCACAGCAACGCCACCAAAAGCCAGATTCTGCTCTTACTCCATCTGCAAGTTTGCAGATGATACCACCGCTGTAGGCAGTATCTCAAATAACAATGAGTTGGAGTACAGGAAGTCGATAGAGAGCTGAGTGACTTGGTGTCATGACAACAACCTTTCCCTCAATGTCAGAAAAATAAAAGAACTGGTCATTGATTTCAGGAAGGGTGGTGCACATGCTCCTGTCTACACCAACTGTGCTGAGGTCGAGAGGGTTGAGGGTTTCAAGTTCTGAAGAGAGAACATCACCAGTGGCCTGACCTGATCCAACCACGTAGACGCCACAGCCAATAAAGCTCACCAGCGCCTCTACTTCCTCAGGAGGCTAAAGAAATTTCGCATGTCCCCTTTAACCCTCACCAGTTTTTATCGATGCACCATAGAAAGCATCCTATCTGGATACGTCACGGCTTGGTACGGCAAGTGCTCTGCCCAGGACTGCAAGAAACTGCAGAGAGTTGTGGACACAGCCCAGCACGTCACGGAAACCCCAGCCTCCCCTCCATGGACTCTGTCCATACTTCTCGCTGCATCGGTAAAGCAGCCAGCATAATCACAGACCGCACCCACCCCGGACATTCTCTCTTCTCCCCTCTCCCATCGGGTAGAAGATACAAAAGCCTGAAAGCACGTACCACCAGGCACAAGGGCAGCTTCTATCCCGCTGCAATAAGACTACTGAATGGTTCCGTAGTACTTAAAGATGGACTCTTAACCTCACAATCTACCTCCTTATGATCTTGCACCTTATTGTCTACCTGCACTTTCTCTGTAACTGTAGCACTTCATTCTGCACTCTGATATTTTTTTTACCCTGTACTACCTCAATGCACTGTTGTAATGAATTGATCTGTATGGATGGTGTGCAAGACACGTTTTCCACTTTTTTCACCAAGTTTTGTGGAAATTTTCACAATTTTTTCACAATAATAAACCAACTTACCACTCTCCATGGGTCAGAATGCAAATGTCATTGCCTGTTATCTGCCTAGCCAATGCAGTGTGTGTGATATGCATAGACTGGGATTTAATACTTCTTTATGGGACTAAACCATAATGATGACTTCTTAAAGTAAGGATGTCCCATTTTAAGATCTTTTGAGGACTTCTAATTGGGCATCAGGAAGAGCAGCAGAGATGTGTAGTGTTGCCACACAGTTCCAGTGACCTAGATTTGATCCTGACCCCTGGTCCTGCCCGTGTGGAGTATGCATGTTCACTCTGTGGCTGCGTGGGTTGGCCCCCCCCCCCCAAGTGCTCCCGTTTCCTCCCACATCCTAAAGATGTGATGGTTGGTTAATGGATGACTGGAGGTCTTCCCTAGTGTAGGTGAGTGGCAGGAGAATTGGGAGGAGTTAACGGGCATGTCAATGAGAATAGGTGATAAGAATATAAGGACAATAGAAAAGTGGGGGGGGGGTAGGAGTAGGCCACTCGGCCCCTCAAGCCTGATCATTCAATATGATCATGGCTGATATCCCCCAGGCTTTATCTCCTCTCCGTGCCACTTCCCTATTGCCTTCAATTTCCTGATCTTCAACAAGTTATTTACTTCTTTAAATACCATGATCTTCCAGCCTCTACAACCCTCCAGAGCAGAGAATTCCAGAGATTCACCACTCTCTCTCTGTGAGAAAAGGTTCCTTATCACCTCAGTTTTAAATGACCGTTCCCTAATCTTATAACTATGTGTCTTGTTTGAGACTCTCCCACTCGTGGAAACACCTTAACATCTACCCTGACATACGCCTCAGGATCTTAAATAATTCAATACGATCATCCCTCATTTTCTAAACTGCAAAGAACATAGATCTAATTTATTTGGCTGCTTGTGACAGGACAATCCTCTCTTCCCGGGAATTAACCTCATGAAAGTGTTTTGGACTGCCTCCAATGCTATCTTATCAATGTTATAAGGGGTCCAAAACTGTGCAGGTGTAGGGAAATCAGTGAGGGAATGGGAAAATGGGAATGCTCTGAGAGCCAGCATAGACTAGATGGGATGAATGGCCTCCTTGTATGTCATTAAAAAATAGAGTCATGTTGTATTCTGTCAGGTACTGGAGGGCATACATTTAAGGTGCGGGGGGAAGTTTAAGAGAGATGTGTGGGACAAGTATTTTTACACAGAGAGCGGTAGGTGCCTGGAACGGGCTGCCAGAGGTAGTGGTAGAACCAGATACAATAGTGGCATTTAAGAGGCTATTAGATAGACAAATGAATATGCAGGGAATGGAGGGATACGGATCATGTGCAGGCAGATGCGATTTAGTTTAATTTGGCATTGTGTTCGGCACAGACATTGTGGGCCAAAGGGCCTGTTCCTTTGCTGTACTGTTCCACGTTCACTTAGTTAGCAGACCAAATATAGGGAAAATCCAATTTCTAGCCACTATTCCACACTATCCTTGATGTAACAACTTTTCGTGCGATCAGTGTGAGATATTATCTCTCTTAAAGTGCATACATTTCACTTGAGAAAACTGGAACTCATTTCATCTCTCAGGGCTTGATCATCAAAAGACAGTCAGGAAGATGTGTGCAGGAAGCATTGACGTAATCCTTATATCAACATGGTTCTTTAGTTGTAGTAAACACATCAGAGAAATCCATTTACGCAACCCCAGAAGATCACGATGCCAAACATTCACAGCAACATCTGTACCAACCATGTAACCACATTGCAGATGTTCCTTGTCTACATGTGGGCCAATCAGCACAGAATGCCTGTTATTGTTAGCTGATTAAATCTTGCCATCAAATGGCCTATTGTAAATAGTTTTTTTTTGTGCAGCTAGCCATTTTCAGTTTCAAAAGTTCATCTTCAATGCTGATAAAATCTTTTTGATTTTTGTCATTGTGGTTGAAATATAGCAAGCAGAAATACGGTGATATAGTTACTTAGCATTTATTCTCTGAGAAGAGATTTAGCAGTGCAAATCCAGCAACACTCCTGGTTTAACACGTAATCACACAAGCTGTTGTGATCCTTGGCTGTAGAGAGAAGGAAGATCCTCGTTGTTTGCTCTGCATTGGCCAACTTGAACAAACTCGGTGTGGAATTGGCCTCTATGCTAAGAAAGGTGAAGAACAAGAGCGGTGTCTGAACCCCGTGAGCAGTGTGTGAAGCTGTTCTGCCTTTCAGTAAAATCTATTATTTCAATCCCACTTTGCTGCCCTGTCAAGAACAGCATCTATCCCTCTTGTTAGCAGACTCTCGAACTGACCTCTTATACAATAAAGATGAACTCTTGATTTCTCAGTCTACTCATCATGGCCCGTCCACCTTATTTATCTACCTGTACTGCAGTTTCTCTGTAACTGTAACACTATAATCTGCATTCTGTTTATTTTCCTTTTTGACCACCTCAGTGTCCTCACGTTTGGAATGATCTGCCTGAATGCCATGTAAACAAAAGCTTTTCACTGTATTCCAATTTTTTTTTTACAATTTTACAATCCTTTTGTCCTCTTAGAGACCAGAAACCTAATCCTCTCTTTCTTAGTTATAGTGACTGGGCAGCAACAGCATGCAGAGATCACGCATTCCTTGGATACGGAACTCGCAGATGGAAAGGAAACCACGAAAGGAAATCTTGCATCTTTTTAGAACTTTCCCATCTTCAGATTGTCTCATAATCCCTCATAGCTGATGAAACAGTTATGAACCGTAGTCACAATTGTAATACAGGGAACGATGATGGATTTCCACTACATTTCAGCCTGAAATGGTTGATTCTTGACTGGAAGGTAGAAAATAGGAGCAAGAGAAGCCTTTAGACTTGCTGATCACCAACTTCAGAATCTTAGGAGCCGAGAGGTAATGTTGCAGCTATGTAGGACCCTGGTCAGACCCCACTTGGAGTACTGTGCTCAGTTCTGGTCACCTCACTACAGGAAGGATGTGGAAGCCATAGAAAGGGTGCAGGGGAGATTTACAAGGATGCTGCCTGGATTGCGGAGCATGCCTTACGAAAGCAGGTTGAGGGAACTCGGCCTTTTCTCTTTGGAGCGACGGAGGATGAAGGGGGACCTGATCGAGGTATATAAGATGATGAGAGGCATTGATTGGGTAGATAGTCAGAGGCTTTTTCCCAGAGCTGAAATGGTTGCCACAAGTGAACATAGGTTTAAGCTGCTGGGGAGTAGATATAGAAGAGATGTCAGGGGTAAGTTTTTTACTCAGAGAGTGGTGAGTGCGTGGAATGGGCTACCGGCAATGGTGGTGGAGGCGGATACGATAGGGTCTTTTAAGAGACTTTTGGATAGGTACATGGAGCTGAGAAAAATAGAGGGCTATGGGTAAACCTAGTAATTTCTAAGGTAGGGGCAGCTTTGTGGGCCGAAGGGCCCGAATTGTTCTATGTTCTCTGTTCTCTGTCTGCCCCTTGATTCCCTCAGTATTAAGAAATATATCCAGCCCTCCTTGAATATATTTAATGATTTGGCCACACAGACATCTGTGGCAGATTGAAGAAATTTCTCCTGCTCTCAGTTCTAAATGACATATTCCTGTATCCTGAATCCTGACCCCATGATCCCTGGTTCTGGGTTCTCCAGCCATCAGATACATCCTATCTCATCTGTCCAGTCCTGTTAGAATTTGAGAGGTTTCTAATAGATCACTTTTCATTCCAATGAATATGGGTATAAACAACCCTATCTATCCTCAGACATGCTGTCGTAGGAATCAATCTCGTAAGCCTCCATTACAAAGCAAGAACATCCTTCCTCAGATAGAGAGACCAAAACTCAAAGTGGAGTCTCAGCAAAGCTCTGCAGGACTGCAGCAAGAAATCCTTGCTCCTGCATTCACACTGTAATTATGACCACCCCCCCCCACCCCAGTTTTATAGTCCCCAGCCAAGGGAAAAATAGTTCTTAACGTCTACCTTGTTAGTCTCCGTCAGAATTTAGATGTTTCAATGAAAATACTTCTCATTTTCCTGCGTTCTAGAGACCTTAGGCCAACTGTACTCAATCTCTTCAAACTGTCCAAATTGTCTTTCCATTTTGGAATCAATCAGGTAAATTTTCATTGCACCCTCTCCTAGTGTGGTCATGCACAGTACTTCATATGTGATTTCATCAATGCCCTGTTTAGTTGCAGAACATGATTTTTATTCTGACACTCCAGCCCTTGAAGGCCAACTTACCAGTTAAGGTCCCATTATGGAGAAGGTAACAGTCATAACCCAGGATTACCACTGCTGATGCTGTTCAATCTTTGGAGGAACTCGCAGGTGTGGGGTGGTGGTCAGCAGTGGTCTGATCCATCCACTTGCTTCTTTGAATTGGGCAAGTGTGAGAGTCAAGTCAAACTCCAATGAATTGAAACCTAAATCTTGGCTGCTCAGGGAGTGTCCAATTGGAGTTACAGTTTTTCAGATGAGATGTTAAGCCAATGCCCTATCCATCAGCATAGATGGATACATGAGATCCCATTCACCTCCTATAGGTTTATTGCAAGATGGAATATATCACTCACAATTGATGTGTAGAATTGGAGCACCTCATTTTTATTTGTATGCTCTAACCTCCTCCCAAGAAGGTTAACATTCTAGCTAAAGCACCGTTATGGAGAGGGCAAAACATAATAGTGAGCATACATGGGCAGACATGGGGTTGCAGTCAGCCACAAATGCGCAGGACTTTGCTGAGGTCATACATAGGTGGGCTGCACAGTTTAGTCTTGTTATTTAAAGAAAGACATCCTTGCCTTGGTGGCAGTGCAGGAAATGTTCACTGCATTGACTCCTGGAATAAGGGTTTGTCTTGAAAAGAATAATAGTCGTTTGTTCCAATACACTCCGGTATTGAGAAGAATGAAAGGAGACCCAAAATATTAGATTCTTGACAGAGTAGATTCTATGAAGTAGTTTCCTCTGTTGGAGGAATCTGGAGCCAGGATACATGAGTAAAACATTGCTGATGTAAGACTAAAATGAAGAGAAATTTCTTCTTGCAATGGGTTGTGAACCATTACAGTCCTGTACATCAGAGAAGGCCGAGATGGAGGTAAGGTGAATAGGATTGTGCTGAGCAGGCAGGAAACTGGAGGTGGGGCCAAAGGTCAGATCGGTCATGATCTTATTCAAACCTCAGCAGGGTGAATGGCCTACTCCTGCTCGTATATTTTATGTTTTTATGTTTATAGCAGTGGCTACACTTCAGGTATGCTGGTTGGGTCATAAAGTGTTTTGGGACATCCGGAGGTCATTAGAAGTGCAAAAGGAACTCAAGTCTTTTTACACCCACGGTCTCACAGTCTCCTGGCATTTATTGTCAATGCAAATCGATGCATACACATGAGTCAGCACCTTCAAAAGCATAGGAATGAAGGTCAGCAGAAAATTAAAATAGTTTTGTTTTTAGAAACGCAGCAGTTATTAATTCAGTTGCCAGAAAGGAATGGAGAAGGTATGTCGAGTGGGTCAGGAGTGTCGACACAGTAGAGCCACTGTCTCAGTGCCAGAGACCCAGGTTCAAATATGACCTCAGGTGCTGTCCGAGTGGAGTTTGCACGTTCTCCCCGTGACTGTGTGGGTTTCCTCCAGGTGCTCTGGTTTCCTCCCACATTCCAAAGACATGCAAGACGGTGAGTTAATTAGGCACTGTTAATTGCCCCGAGTATGCAGGTGAGTGGTAGATTCTGGGGGGAGTTGATGAGAATGTGAAAAGAACGAGATTAGTGTAAATGGGTGGTTGATGGTCAGTGTGGACTCAGTGGGTCAAAGGGCCTGTTCTGTGCTGTATCCCTCTGCAACTCTACAACTGAGGAGTCAATCAGCCACTTCTCAAAGAGTACATCAAACATACATATCATAGACATACATGCAGGTCCTTAATGTGCTTAATGGGGGCGGGTGCTTGCCCCTGCTGGTGTCCCCCTCTGTTCATTCTTTGAGTGAGGTAGAAATTCATCTGTTTGCTAAATCAGTGCTCGAGTTTAGAAACTGTGTTCTCCTCCCACTGAGCTCAATCAACCCAAATATTGGGAGGAAAGTACAAAGGGTAACCAATCCCCAACTTCTTTAGGCACATTGGTGTTTTTTTTTTGTGTGAAGCGATTGGAATTTAGGAAGAGGTTGATGGTGAGGCCACACCTGGAACACTGGGGTTGTGGTCCCCTTACCTGAAAGAGGAAATAGTAGCATTGGAGGCAGTCCAAAGGAGATTCACCAGGCTAATTCCTGGGATGAGAGGGTTGTCCTGTCAACAGTTTAGGCCTGTGTTTCTTGGAGTTTAGAAGAATGAGGGGTCATCATATTCAAACATATAACAGGGCTTGACAGAGTGGACGTTGAGATGTTTTCACCAGTGGCAGAGTCTCAAACAGGGGATAGAGCCACAAAATAAGAGAACAGTCATTGAAAAGTGAGGGGCATAGAAATTTCTTCTCTCAATTCTCTGCCTCCAAGGATGATTGAGGCTAGGTCATTTGATATATTGTCGAGCAGAAATGGGGCATGCTAATTTGCTGGGACATCTTGAGATTAAGGAGGATGTAGTGCTGGGTCTTCTGCAAAGCATTAAGGGGGATAAGTCCCCAGAGCCGAGTGGCATTTATCCCAGAATATTGAAAGAAGCAAGTGAGGAGACTGCTGGGGCTTTGGCAAGGATCTTTGTGTCCTCACTAGCAACCGGCAAGGCCCCAGAGGACTAGAGAGTAGCGAATCTTGTTCCTTTGTTCAAGAAGGGAAATAGGGATAATTCAGCTAATTATAGGCCAGTGAGCCTATAGTAGGGAACTTACTGGAGAGAATACCGAGGGATAGGATTTATGCACATTTGGAAAGGCATGGCCAGATTAGGGACAATTACCAGGGCTTTGTGCGGGGCAGGTCATGTCTTACAAACTTGAGTTTTTTGCGGAGGTGACAATGGTGCTTGATGAGGGTAAGGCAGTGGACGTTATCTACATGGACTTTAGTAAGGCATTTGATAAGGTCCTTCATGGTAGGTTGATTCAGAAGATAAAAATGCATGGGATCCAGGGTGAATTGCAAGTTTGGATTCGAAACTGGCTTGCCAACACAAGACAGAGAGTAGGGTGGAAGGCTGTTATTCTGGCTGGAGGTCTGCAACCAGTGGTGTTCCGCAAGGATCAGTGCTGGGACCTCTGTTGTTTGTGATATATGTCAATGATTTGGATCAAAATGTAAATGGGTGGATAAGCAAGTTTGCAGATGACACCAAGATTGGTGAGCTGTGGACAGTGTAAAGGGCATGAAAGAATACAGCAGGATATAGATCAGTTACAGATATGGGCAGAGAAGTAGCAGATGGAGATTAATCTGGGGAAGTGTGAGGTGTTGCACTTTGGGAGGTCAAATAAAAGGAGAAAATATAGTTAATGATAGGCCGCTTAACAGCACTGAAGTAAAGAGGGATCTTGGTGTCCAGGTCATATTTCACTGAAAGTGACTACGCAAGTTGCTAAGGTGGTAAAGAAGGTGTATGGAATGCTTGCCTTCATTGGTAGGGATGTTGAGTATAAGAGTAAGAAAGTCATGCTGCAGCTGTATAAAACTTTAGTTAGACCGCACTTGGAGTATTGTGTGTAGTTCTGGTTGCCCCATTATAGGAAGGATGTGGAGACTGTGGAGAGGGTGCAGAAGAGGTTTACCAGGATGCTGCCTGGATTAGAGGGTATGAGCTATAAGGAGAGGTTGGACAAACTTGTATTGTTCTCCCTAGAGTATCGGAGGCTGAGGGGAGACCTGAAAGAGATTTTTTAAATTATGAGAGGCATAGATAGAGTAGACAGTCAGAAGCTTTTCCCCAGGGTAGAAATGTAAAACACCAGAGAACATGTTTCTAAGGTTAGAGGTGATGTGAGAGGCGAGTTTTTTTTTTACGCAGAGTGGTAGGTGCCTGGAATGGGTTACCAGGGGTAGTAGTGGAAGCAGGCAGTTTGGTGGAGTTCATAAGTCTTTGAGACAGACACATGAATATGAAGAGAATGGAGGGATATGGATGATACACAGGAGAAAATTTAGTATAAATTGGCATCAAGCTTGGCACTACATCACGGGCCAAATGGCCTTTCCAGTACTGTTCTGTTCTATGTTCTATATTTAAGATGGAGACAGATAAATATTTGAACGATCAAGGAATTGAGGGATACAGCGAACTGACACAGAGGAAGAGTTGAGGCCTGCATTGATCATCCATGAACATATTCAATAGTGCAGTACACTTGAGAGACCTGGTGGCCTACTCCTGCTCCTAACTTCTTGTGTTCTTGTGAACAATGAGCGACTTCTATCCCAATAGAAATCCGTGGCCTGAGAGGGTTGTTCTGTCAGAGGATGCTACGTATTTTGGGTCTGTATTCTTTGGAGTTTAGAAGAATTTAGAAGACTTTATTGAGACGTACTAGATCCTGAAGAGACACGACAGGCTGGATCTTGAGACGCCTTCATTAGTGGGAGAATCTTAAATAAGGGTATATAGTTACATGATAAGGGGCTGATCATTGAAAATGAAGGTGCACAGAAATTTCTTTTTGCAGATGGTGGTGAATCTCTGGAATTGTCTACCCCAGAGGGTTGAGGATCATTGGAATTAGTTAAGGTTGAGGTACAGGATTTTTTGAAAGATTGAAGGCATGGGGAACTGGTAGTGACAGGAGATGAGGCCAGTGTAGATCAGCCATGATCATAATGAATGGCAGCACGGGCTTGATGGACTGAGTGGCCGACTCCTGCCCCTATTTTCTTGTGTTCAGTTCATTCATGTTAGACTAATGCTTCTTCAACTGAAAGTCACTTTGTTGCACTGCTTTACCAGCTGGGATTTACTGTTGTCACAGCAGGCAGGCTTCACTGGTTTCCCAGTATCTGATGAGAGCATTTCATGCTGGTCCGTAATGAGCAGGCAGGACAGGATCAGCCCATGCACAGAGGCCAATGACTGAACAAGATGCAAGGGCTGTGAGTCAGAGGAAAGCTAACGCAACGGGTGACACAACAGCCAAAGCCAAAAACTGTAGGAGCTGGAAATCTTAGATGAAATCAGAAAATGCTGGGAAGCGCTCAGCAGCTAGGGCGTTTGTGGAGACTCCACCTCTGCCTCAGCTCATCTGCCATGGCTCATCATCTCCATTTTCCCCAATGTCTCCTGATTCCATTAAATTCTTAAATGCTGCACTACTTTTCACAAGGATCATTCCCTTAATCTATCAACGCCAATAATTGTTTAGAAATGAGATCCCATAAATGCTGTTTATTTCAATATTACACAACGGAAAATATCCTCTTAGGGTGAAACAAGACAACAACCATGTTGTGCTCTCTCCCAGGACAACAGCAACAAACAATCGGAGGAACTCAGCAGGTCGAGCAGCATCTGTGGTAGGAAAGGAATTGACGACAATTTATTTCTTCCTACAGATGCTGCTCGACCTGTTGAGTTACTCCAACAGATTGTTTGTTGCTCTAGATTTCAGCATCTGCTGTCTCGTCTCCCAGCTCAACTAGTTATGCAGTGCTGGATATGGATCCTTCTGAAATATGTCCCTGTTGTCCTGAGGTACCTCAGTGATCTTCACCCAAATCCATGATTGGCTCAGCCACTGACATCCTGCATTGTCCAATCTCCTCCTGATCTTTGGTTCCTCCTGGTGTTATGAAGTGGCCCTAATCTCCTTTCCTACCCCCTTACCTTTACTCTGAACTTGGTACCATCCAGTTCAAAGCAACCCACTGGATTATTACCCCATCAACTATCCATTCCTTCCACCACCAGTGCAAAGTGACTATTGTATGTACCATTCACAAAATGCAGTATAGTAACCTGCTGAGACTACTTCAACAATACCTCCCAAACCCTGGACCAAACCCAACCCAAGAGCTCTGTGGGAGTACCTTCACCAGGAGGACTGCAGTGTTTCTGGAAGGCAGCTCACCAGCCACTTCTCAAGACCAATTAGGGATAGGAAATAAATGCTGGCCTAGTTCACCAAGTTCATATGCTTCACCTTATTTGCAGTATTCAAGTCTACAGCTGACCAAGGTAGCTCAGCCCATTTGTTTGCTCACAGTCTAGTGGCTACACAATACAGTTGCTCAACAGCATTCAGAGCCATTTTAATGAGTAGAGCAAGGAGGAAATGAGAGCTGAATTCGCCAGTGTGTTAAGGACATTGGGTGGTAAGAGAAACGAGAAGGCCGTTAAGCACTTGGTCTTTAATTTTCTCCTGAATGCCTAATTCTGCATTGCGTGTGTGTGTGAATGGATGTGTGTAATAGAATGCAGGAATTGAATGAATGCAAAAGTGTGCATCTGAGATTGAAAGACTGTGTGTGGGTGAGTTACAGTGAGTATGAGTTGTGTAGGTGTGTGTGGGTGAGTTACAGTGAGTATGAGTTGTGTAGGTGTGTGTGGGTGAGTTACAGTGAGTATGAGTTGTGTAGGTGTGTTTGGGTGAGTTACAGTGAGTATGAGTTGTGTAGGTGTGTGTGAATGTGTGTAAAAATGAGCTTCAGATGCTTTGAATGTTCATGAGATAATGGACACAAATGGGAAGAGAGGAGGTCCGTGTGAGGGACGCAGAAAAGCAACAAGCAAGCAGTACCAGGCATACATCAAAATGATGAGATACCAGACAAAAGGAGCTGTATTTGAAACAGCAAAAACAATTGCTGTTTCAAATCAAAGCTCTGTGGAGCTTTCAGATCAAAGCAGATCGAAGCTCTGTGGTCCTACCATGTCGAGCTGTGAATGGGATCTGGAATTAATGCTGGCAAGTGTGTTTAGTACAGATCGGCATGATGGTTGGCATGCATGTGGTGGGCTGAAGGACTGTTTCTCTACTGTACAACTCGATGACGGCACCACTGAAACCTGCACCAATCAGGACAAAGAAACTGGCACAGAGGAACACCATTGCCTGCAGGTTCCCCTCCAAGTTGCACACTATCCTGGCTTGGAAATGAATTGCCAGTCCTTCATTGTTGTGTGTAATTGCTGGAACTTCCCACCTAACAGTCCTGTAGGGTTACTTTCACCAGATGGACTGCAGTTCAAGGTGTAGCTCACCATCACCTTGGCAAAGTAAAGCAGGGATGGGCAATGAATGCAAAGCCTTGCCGGTGATGTCCAGATCCCAAAAATGAATAATTAAAAAAACTTTTTGATTTGTTACACAGGCTCCCGGAATTTGAATATTTTCCCACTTTGAACTGTATGGTTGGATTAAGATAAACAACCTCATGACAAGTTGGCAGTTGTTGTTTGCTATTACTGGGCAGTCTGAAGCAACAGGCTTGACTCAGTAACAGCTTTGGGATGAAGTTGGTTGTTTTGGAGAAAGCTCATCCAATGGACACCAATATGATGGAACCTGATTGTTAACATGGTGTTTTTCGGAGCTATTATCACCTCAAATGAGGCAACACAGAAAAGTCAGTGCATTCATTACAGGAAATGTTGGATGCATCTTGGGGAGTAATGTAATCTCTTGACAACCAGACATAAACAAAAAAAATTTGTTGTGTTGATGGTATATATGGTCACTGGAGATTGAACCTGTCACGTAAAACTTCTGCATTTAAACGATATGAGGAGTGGGTTATGGGTTGTTGCTGTTGAATCTAACTGTGGATGTGGAGGATGTGGTATTGTGTGTTTGTGCATGTTCTAGATGTTCTTGTGTGGGGGCAGGATTGTATGATGTTTTGTGATTCATTGGCCAACAGCAGTGCATTTCCTGAAGAGAAAACAGATAGCAGAGGTTAACCTGCATCGCAGTTGTAACTTGAGGCAAAAAAATTGGGTTTCTCCAGATACCAGATCAAATACTGCAGCAAAGGCAAAACCTCTACTGGTTCCAGAAACAAACATTAAAAGGTAATAAGTTGGCATTGCATGAGCAGCATATTCAACAGTTACCCGCCAGCTCAGCTTTCACATCTCCACAAGTTACCAAGGCTTGATGCAGTATAAGATTACCTGAAGCACGCCCCAATAATATAACCAGACCAAATCTCAGGAGAATGCCATTGAATGTATTGGCTCAGTCTAAGAATTTTTTTATCAACCCTCCTGCGAAATATGCTGTGATACTTTATTAGGCAATATATTGATCAACAAATAGATTAAAAGAAAAGACTACAGGTTAGCAGTGATAAATGTTTGAGCAGCTATTTCATAAACCTCAGCAAAGCATGTAAAAAAGGCTTTTCGAGAAGGGTACACCGTCCACGGTTAACTAAGGATGGCAGCAAATTGAAAGAAAAAAACTTACAATTTTGCAAAGATTAATGGAAGGCCAGAGGATTGGGACATTGTTAGAAACCAGAAAGGGATGACTAAGAAAATTATAAAGAGTAATTGCTAGTGCTTGAGGGTAAGCTAGCAAATAATCTAAAAATGACAGGAAAGAATTTCTCCAGGTCCAGTATACAAAATGGAAGAAAACACCTTTAGTAGATGAGCTGGGGAATTAATAATGGGAAATTGAGTGAAGGCAGAGTTTCTAAATAATTATTTTGCATTGATTGTCATGTTACAAGACACAAACATCCCAATAACAATAGAAAGTCAAGGGGCTATAGGGAGGAGGAACATAAATCAATCTCTAACACTTTGGTGTAAAGCAACAAGGCAGATTTATGGAGCAAATCGTCAGTCCCCTGGACCTGGTGATCTGCATCCTCGGGTCTTGAAGTGACTGCAGAAATAGTGATATTTTGTTGTAATCCACCACAATTCCCGAGATTCTGGAGAATCCACAGGTATAAAGGAGAGAAACAGAAGTCAGGGAGCTAAAGACAAGTTAGTCTAACATCTGTCATTGGGAAAATGCTGGAATCCATTGTTAAGGAAGTAATAGCAGTACTTTTCGAAAGTTACAAGACAATTCGGCAGAGTCAACATAGTTTTGTGAAAGGAAAATCATGAATGACAAATTTGAAGGAGTTCTTTGAGGATGTAGCAAACTGGGTGGATCAAGGGGAACCAGTGGATGTAATGTATTTGGAATGAAATCAATAAATTTGCTGAAGATACAAAGATGGGTCAGCAAGCTACAAGGAGAATACAAGAAGCCTGCAGAAGGATATTGATAGATTAAGTGAGTGGGCAAGAAACTGGCAGATCGAGCATAATGTGAGGTGATCCAATTTGGAAGGAAGAATGGTAAAGCAAATAATTATTTAAACAAAATGAAACAATACAAAGGAACCTGGGGCTCCTCATGCATGAAACACAAAGTTGTCATGCAGGTACAGAAATGACCAAGGAAAACTAATGGAATGTTGGCCTTTATTCCAATTTAAGGAAGAATATACTTACATTTGAGATGGTGCAGAGATATTTCACTCATTTGATTCATGGGATGAAGGGATAGACTTTTGAACAAAGGTTGAGGCTATACTCATTGGACTAAAGAAGAATGAAATCAGACCTTATTGATACACATAAGATTCTGCTGGCATGACGGGGTGGATGCTGAGATAATGTTTCTCCTACTGGAGGAATCTAAAACTCAAGGGCATAGTTTTAGAATTAGGGCTTGCCGATTTACATGAAGATAAGGAGGAATTTCTGTGGAGATTGACAGACATTGGAACTGCAAGGGAGTAAAGGAGTACGTGAAGAGAGCAGGAAAGTGGTGTTGGGGCCAAGATTGAATCAGCCATGATTGTACTGAATGGGAAGCAGGCTTGAGAGGCTGACTGGCCCACTCCTGCTCCTGGTTATTGTGTTCTTCACTAGATTAGTGAAGCTATCTAAATTCAGGGTGTTGGAGTGCATTTTCACCAATTGTTTCCTGGCCGATTGGAATGAACTTCCAATCTCATACCTGTCCGTGTTAAGAAGTTGTTTTAAGTCCACAGGTGATCATGTCCTATCGGTGTCCCTTTCACAGGTGATATTTAAATTTGTCATCCTTGTGCTGAAATCCCTCGCTGTGATTCTAACCATGATTCTAAACACTCTCAAACATTCTGTTCCTCCGAACTTCCCCTTTTATTCACTCAGTTCCTCTCCCCTTAACACTGGTGGCCATGGGTTTGGCCGGCTGGGCCCTCAGCTTCTGAACGTTTTTACCATAATTTCTGCACTTTCGCCTTGCTGTACCCCTTTAAAATTTTCCCTGAAACCTAACTCTTTGACCAAGCTTTGCATCATCCTTTTCAATAATTCTGTCATAATTATGGGAACCTATTTCAGTCCAATTGTGCCTCTGTGAAACACCCTGGGGTGATTTTCTCCATTAAAGGTGCTATGTAAATGCAAATTATTGTTATTGATGTAATGGGATGAAAGACAGGAGAAACAAAGGACTGCAGATGCTGGAATCTGGATGAAAAACACGATGATGCTGGAGGAACTCAGCAGGCCAGGCAGCATCCGTGGAGAAAAGCAGGCGGTCAACGTTTTGGATCGGGACCATTCTTCAGGACCGTTCCATCTTGATTTCCTGATAAAAGTGTACATTGACCAGGAAAATGGGATTTGGGAAAATTTAGATTAATTTGATGATATAATGTTGTTAAATGATACACAGTTTTCAGGGGGTCATGGAGTCAGAGCCTCAGCCATTTAGGATTGATAGGAGGAGAAATTTCTTTACAAAGAGGGAATCCAATCCTCCAACCCTGGGGCTGTGGATGCTCAGCCATTGCTTATATTTCTTTGGACAGTGAGAGAATAAAGGATATAGAGACAGGGAAGACGAGAGGTAGAGAATCAACCATGATGTTACTGGTCGAGAATTTCTTGGGTACGCTGAACTACTTGCACACATTGTACCACTGCCCATTAGGTCCAAACTTATCTGCAGCTTTTTTTCCATTCAAAACTTGACCCCAAAGCTGCCCCCTGTCCCGTGATCCTCAGTCTCACAGAAGAAGTGCTTTGCCAGTCTGTTATGACATTGACAACCTAAAACCATTATAGGTAACTATACTGTTGAAAAAATAAATACATTGAAATATTTAGGAGCCCCATGGAAAACTTAAAAAAACAAATAATATATAGTAAATAAATTCATACAAAAATAATGAACTTTACTGAAGTACACCTTTCTCCCTTGCAGCTATTCCTCTCCATCAAAATGAATGGAGTCCTTGAACTTGGTGTGTGTTCAGTGGGCAGATGTCTCAGGATAACTTCCAAGCATATACAGGATGTTAGCACTATACTGCCAACATCAGAGTCCAGTGAAGTGACACAGCATTGTGGTGCAGTTAATAAAGCTGCTGCCTCACAGTTCCAGCATCCTGGGTTCAATCCTGACCTCTAGTGCTGTCTGTGTGGAGTTTGTACATTCTACTTGTGGCTGGATGGGCTTCCTCTGGATGCTCCAGTTTCCTTCCTCATCCCAAAGGCTTGCAGGATAGTTGATTAATTACCACCTTAAATTCCCCTGGTGTGTAGGTGAATCTTGGGGAAGTGATGGGAATGTAGGCAGAATAAAATAAAGGAATAAATGTGGGATCAATGTGGTTGGTGCTGGATGTTTGGTGCAGGCTCACTGGGTGAAGGTTCTGTTTTTTATGCTCAATGACTTCATGGCTTATGAGAAACCTTGGGACTTAAATGCTCATGCAGGAGTCCTGAACTTCATGACAGTTACACATGGATTTCCTGGAATTCCTTAGGACAATCTGGGCTTGAATGGCCCAGCGAGAGTAAGTGATCTCAGGAGAACAAGGAAAAATCTGCACATGCAAAACAAATTAGTGGTCTAATTAATAACTGGGAGTTAAAGATCTAAACAAAATGTACTGCTTATAACAGTGATGGTTTCAAATGGAATGCAGTTCAATGCAGCAGCCCACATGCTTAATTAATCTATAATGAAATACAATTAAGAACGAATGAATAATTCCTTTATAATGTACAAAACAGGCGATGATTTCAATGGTGTTGCTAAAGCCTACACTGATTCTAATTAACATTAATTACAGACCTGTTTGGAGTAGTTTATACCTATTCAGTTTTTTGACACCACTTTATGTTTTAAAGCAATTACTAAATAACAATTGGAGTAACTTTTCTTGTTCTGCTCATCAAAAATCTTAATCATGTTAGTCAACCATGATTTGCCCTTAACAAGTTTGTTCTGGCTCTACTTTATTTGATGACATTTGTCCAAGTGGCTGTTAATTTCTTCGCTAATTCATGTTTCTGAAAGATCACCGCTGTTCATCTGCCTGGTTTGCTTGCGACTGTCAATTTTATCCTTCTCCCTCTTCTCCCCTTGTTCAAATATTTGCAGTCCTCCAGTAAGCTGACATCACCCAAAGTCCAAGAAGGGATGGAAGTTTATGACCAACAGGTAGGTCAATTTGCTCTTTTGAATTCCAACTTGCATAGGAGGATGGTAAGAGATTGGAAGGGGAGTTAAGGAGCATCTGAGAGTGAATAGATTACAGGGAAATAGGTTGGAATTGTTGGGATTGTTCTGAGAGCTATTGTAGACTCGATGGGCTGAATGGTCTCCTATATCATTAAGGAAAATAAAACTCTGCCACTAAGGTGCATCCCATCTGCACTGAGTATCTTACCAGTCTTTGTATTTGAGTGAATGTTGCTACATAGTAAAAAATCAGCAGCCATATACAGAGAGAAAAATGTCACAACGTGTTCTGAAGAATGATGATCTGAGGGGGACTGACAGGTTAGCTGCAGAGAGGACACTTCCCTTGCTATTAGCATTTAGAGCTCCATAGTCTCAGGATAAGGGATTGTTCTCTCCTGTGTGCTTATCCCCACTATTCACCTCAACCACTGCCTGTAGTCGTAAGTTGCACATTCTCACCAATCTATAGTTCTTCATTGTTTGCAGCAAGCAACAATTTGTGGCCTGCGGTTCAGGACTCATTGAAAAGAAAAGCAAATTCTCTACATCTGTCCTCCAAAATCCATTGATAAGCTTAAAGACCTTAACCAGTGACGATCTATATTCCACTAGCCTGCTGTTGGCGAGCTCAAATCTGGTAAGCGGTGCAAGACACTGAGGTATATGATTAACCAGTGATCAGAGGAGGCAACCCTGCCTCAGACAAGTGATACCCTTATATTAATTTATATCATGGATTACAGAACTTTATGGCACAGAGGAAGGCCATTCAAGTCATTTCCCTCCAAACTGGCCAATTTACAATACTTCCACTTTCCAACTCTTGGATCATTGCCCTATAGGTTATGGAACATCAGAAGCTCATTTAAGTACCTTCTTAATGAGTTGAGGGATTCTGCTTCCACCACACTGTCGGCAAGTGAATTCCAGACCCCCACCGTTGGTCGGTCAAGTGAATGCACTTTCCTCGATGCCAATGTAGTCCTTCTTCCAATTAAGTTAAGTGAATGGAGGAGGGAGGATAAGTAAGTTTGCAGATGATACAAAAGTTAGTGGTGTTGTGGATAGTGAGGAAGGTTATCTAAAGCTACACAACACAACATAGATCAGATGGAAAGTTGGGTGGATGGTTGGCAAATGGAAGTTGATCCTGATAAGTGTGAGGTGATATATTTTGGGAAGTCAAATAGGGGTTGGACATATGCAGTAAATGGTAGGATGCCTGGACGTGCTGTTGTACGGAGGGACCTTGGGATTCAAATCCATAGTCCCCTGGAAGTGGCAACACAGGTAGATAGGGTGGTGAAGAAGGCATACGGCATGATTGCCTTCATAGGTCAGGGCACATAATATAAAAGTTGGGACATTATGTAGCAACTTTACAAAACGTTGGTTAGACCAGACTCGGAGTATTACGTGTAGTTCTGGTCACTTGGAAGGATGTGATTGTGCTATGCAGAGTACAGAGGAGATTTACCAGGACATTCCCTGGATTGGAAGACCTTAGTTATGGGGAGACAATGAACAGGCTGAGTTTGTTTTCCTTGGAGCTCAGGAGACTGAGGGGTGACCTGAACGATGAATACATGATTAAAAGAGGAATAGATGGGTTAGATTGTCAGAATCTTTTTGCTATGTTATGAGTGTCAAAAACAAGACAGCATAGGTATAAGGTAAGAGGATGGAGTTTAAAGGTGATTTGAGGAGAAAGTTATTTTACACAGAGTGGTTCATATCTGGAACTTGCTGCCAGTGGAAGTAGTGGATACAATCGCTAAGTTTAAGAGAAGTTTCAACAGGCACTGAAACAATCAGGGCACAGAAAGTTATGAACCTAGTGCAGGAAAATGGGATTAGTGTAGATGGGCAAAAAGGTCCGTGTAGACATTTTGGGCCGAAGGGCCTGTTTCTGTGCTGTACAACTCTATGACTCTATGAAATCTGAGCCCCCTAGTTGTTGCCTTATTCTGTTTCAGGACATTCATCCTTCCATTTCACCATGTCAAGCCTTCCCATGATTTTTCTATACACTTCAATTAACTCTCTCCTTTGTTCCATGTGCACCAATCTGATAATTAAACTACACAATTCTTAAATCTCCTCTGCTCCCTCTTTTGTCCTATCATGCTTCACAAACAATTCTGAAATACTTGTGTGGACGATGTTTTTCCATTTTTGTCCAGTAATTTCTCTCCTCTGATATGTTTTAAACTAATCGTGTGCAGCCCTGAACCCCATACCAATTATTTAATCTCATAATTAGTGATGCAGGAAATGTACGCATTCAAGAATAATTCATTCACATTTCTCACGCAGCAATAACTGTGTGCCAGCGAGGGGACGCACAGTGGTTCAATTCTGACTTCCGGTCCTGTCTGTGTGGAGCTTAAATGTTCAAATTGCGACCATATCAGTTTCCCTGGGTGCTCCAGTTTCCTCCCACATCCCCAAGGTATGTGGATTGTCAGAGACCAAGGGTCTCTGAAGTGAACTGTTGCTATTCCCACAGCTACAGCCTGACCTGCTGAGTATTTCCAGCATTTTCTGTTTTTGTTGTAGATTATCAACATCTGCAGTTTTTTTGATTTTCATGACAAAATACTTTATTCTGTACAAAGTGTTTTCTGGCCTGCAGAGGTCATGAAAGATGCCATTTGAAGGCAAGTCTTTATTTTTCCAGTGACAATGGGTTATTTGATCTGTTTCAGAAATGACGTGATTTTGCACTGCACAAACTGCTTGTGTAAAGTGACCACGGAAGCAAAGCAGAACTTGTATTTTTATTCACAAGTTCATCAGTGTTTTACAACCAATGATGTAGTTGTTGAAAAGGGTTTAGCTTTCATTACTCTTCCTCCCCACTGCCTATTAAAATGCTATTTATAAGTGAGTCTCTCTCTGTAACTTTTCTTTTTCAAAAAGGCATTTCGATATTTTAGCTTACTGGCTCTCCTCCAGTATCTAAGAGAGCGATACTGTTTACACTGTTTGCAGACATCGTTGTTGCCTTACTTTCACCATATCCATGTCCAAGTCTTTACAGTGAATGCCAGTGAATGAATGCTAAGCTTGGTCCTCTAACCAGTGCCTTCACCTACCACCAAAGGCTAATGCATCAGGATTGAGACTTTACCCTTATGCTAGTCTCCATACATTCCACTATCACCTCCCATCTCACCTTTAGGCTTCCTACGTTGAGCATTATTCAAAACAAAGAAGAAAGGCAAACACCTTTCAAAAAACCAAAGGGAGAAATTAGATGCAATCCAGAGCAGAGAGGAAAGTTAAGCACTCAGCATTATCATAGGAACGGTAGCCACTAACCAAGGACAACTACCAGCTACAAGTTTGCAGATGATACCACCGAAGTAGGCCGTATCTCAAATAACGATGAGTCGGAGTACAGGAAGAAGATGGAGAGCTTAGTGACATGGTGTGATGACAACAACCTTTCCCTCAGCAAAACAAAAGGGGGGCTGTGCACATGCACCTGTCTACATCGACAGTGCCGGGATTGAGAGCTTGGAGTTCCCAGGAGTGAACATTACCAATAGCCTGTCCTGGTCCAACCACGTAGACGCCACGGCCAGGAAAGCTCACCAGCACCTCTATTTCCTCAGGAGGCTAAAGAAATTTGGCATGTCCCCTTTGACACTCACCGGCTTTTATAGATGCATAGAAAGCATCATGGCTTGGTATGGCAATTGCTCTGCTCGAGACCGCAAGAAGTTGCAAAGGGCTGTGGACACAGCACATCTCAGAAACCAGCCTCCCCTCCATGGAATGTCTATGCTTCTCACTGCCTCGGTAAAGCAGCCAGCGTAATCAAAGACCCCACCCACCCGGGTCATTCTCTCTTCTCCCATCGGGCAGAAGATACAAAAGCCTGAAAGCACGTACCACCAGGCTCAAGGACAGCTTTTATCCCACTGTTATAAGACTATTGAACTGTTCCCGATAAGATGGACTCTTGACCTCACAATCTATCTTGTTATGACTTGTACCTTATTGTCTGCCCGCACTGCACTTTCTCTGTAGCTGTTACATTTCACTCTGCATTCTGTATTGTTTTACCTTGTACTACCTCGATGCACTGTGTAATGAATTGATCTGTATGAATGGTATGCAAGACAAGTTTTTCACTGTACCTCAGTAGATGTGAAAATAATAAACAGATTCACGGGAATATATGAATGTTAGTGGGAGTATATGGAAGAGATGGGAGTACGTGGACATTGGGAGGATTTTGTGCCATTTTTTTGTGCCAAGAGGAACAGGGCTATTGCTGCAATTGCAAACTAACGAAGATGCCCTCTTCTCATTATTACCATTGGGGAGGAGGTACAGGAGCCTGAAGACCCACACTCAACATCTTAGGAACAGCTTCTTCCCTTCCACCATCAGATTTCTGAACGGTCCATGAACCCATGAACACTACCTCGTTATTCCTCTTTTGCACTATTTATTTATTTTTGTAACTTATAGTAATTTTCATGTCTTGCACTGTACTGCTGCCGCAAAACAACAAATTTCACGACATATGTCAGTGATAATAAACCAGATTCTGATGTCGACTGCAAGAAAAAGAAATTAGGTTTTCCAGCCAATTGGCACTCTCCCCTTCTATTTCAGTGCTACATCTGCTCATTTCTCATCCCTTGAGCAACTGGAGAGGCTTGCAGCAGGAGGTTTGAAACATGACAATTGCATATAGCAACCAGTATCCTGACGGCTTCTGTGTGAAATGCTGATATACTAAACACAATTGCTTTACCTTCTTCGAACACGTGCCCTTATTTAGAGGGCTTTTAGTTTTAGAACATGGCTGCTTCTTGGAATTCTGTGGCCTTTTGGACTGCTGTTACCTGGCATTGGTTGCATTGTCAATTTACAATCAGTTTTTATTCCTTCTCAGCTCGAGGGTCATTCATCAAATTAACACCAGTATTTTATTTCGGGGGGGGGGGGGGTCAGAATTTGCAAGTAAATTCATAATACTTCTACTTTTTCCAATGACAATTCCTCTGTCAACCAACTGAAGTTTTAAAGATATTAAGGGGAAGGTGGAGAGAACTTTCTAAACAGGGCAATCTCAAGATTCATTTTCTGAATTGCCAAAGATGCATGCACGGAAATGTTTATCTGATTACTTTTAAACACAGTGCAGATGCAGAATATTTCATGCTTAAAGTACATCCTGAATTGTGATTTGATAGAAGTTGCAGATACCGCAACATTTGGCCAAGTTTTGACCCGGGCACCAGTGCTTTCCGCCCTCTCCCTCACACACTGACTCCCTCACACACGGACTCCCTCACACGTCCTCTGCTCAATCCGGGAAGAAGGGAGGGAGGTGGTGAACACACAAGTGACTGCCTGCAGAGGTTGTGGGGTATCAGACTGCCCCGCCTGGACTTGTTCCCCGGACCGGGTCAGGTCGTGTGCTGGGGATGCGTTCCCCCCGAGGTTCGCAGCCAACTCCAGCCCACCAGTGAGGTGTCGCTGACGCGTGAAGGACAGGAGTGGCGAGTCTCCAGTGAACCCACGCTCAAACAAGGTATAACGTGTGGTTAAATGTATAATAACTGATTTAAACTGCGTTTCTCCACTTGAAATGAGTCCCCGCTGACTTGCAAATTACTATGATTAACAGAAATCAATATTATTTTCCCACAATTTTGTCTATAAATGAGCTGCAGGTGGTTGAAGTGATTTTGTGGTTTTATTTGTCTGGTGTATGTAGTATTGGTTGCTTTAAGACTGTGACCACTTTAAGTACTGCATGGAGCTGAAGGTAGGCTGGTACCAGTAAGAGAATGGCTGACACAGTCAGGTCCCATGGGTAATGTCAGCAGTACCACAGTACTACTGAGAACCTTGATACTGTGTCAAGGTACCCCTTTGTCAGTACCCCTGATACTGTGTCAAAAGATACTGTTCTCTCGGTTGAAATATTGTCTGTAGTCAGTCTAAAGTTGATACTGGAATAAATAGAAATCTTTAGAGAAGCTCCTGACTCTCAGTCAGTTTGTTCAACACTTCACACTTTTGTCAGACGGAGAATTCAAGTGTCAGCTTTTACAACATACAGTTTCTTGTTGTGTGGTCACAGGAGACAGAAACACAACTTCCAAAAAGGAAGGTGGATGAGTCCTTGGAAGGCTTGCTCTGCAAGGTTGGGATAGGGATGTGGACCAAAGTGGATAGCTCTTGCATAGAGATAGACTCTGTCTGCGCTGCAAGATTCTCTGGGGAAGATATGTCTTGTGTTTGATTCCTGGTGTGCAATCTGGATTACAGATCATGATCTCAACATCATAAGATCCCTGTCTTTTTTGTTGAACCGAATCATGCAGATATTTCTATGTAATGCATGCACACTGAAAGTGTGCTGAGTATGCAATTGCACCGTCAAACCTTGTGCAATGCTAATATGACCCCTATCTGGCCAAGTTGGATCACCTACTTCTACACCAAGCAGACATCCAGATCCTTGCAGAGGAAACAAACTTTTAACATCAGAAAGAGCACTGTCCCAGTTCCCAAACCTGACACCAGCCTCTAACCTGTGCCATTTAAAGAGATCCCTAATTGCATGCAAGTTTAATACAAAAATTAAAAATGCTGGTAATACTTAGCAGATCAGGCAGTACATGTGGAGCCAGGAAGAAGTAATGTTTCAGGTTGATGATCTTCAGAACTGGGAACCTACCTGTATTATCTACCTGCAATGCACTTCCCTGTAGCTGTGACACTTTACTCTGTATTCTGTTATTGTTTTTACCCTGCACTACCTCAGTGCTTTCTGTACTACCTCAATACACTGTGTAATGAATTGATATGTACGAATGCTATGCAAGACAAGTTTTTCACTGTACCTCGGTACAAGTGACAATAATAAACCAATACCAATTGCAAGGGGTGTAAGAGGTTTTAATATACAAAGGAAGTCAGGAAAAGAGAGGAGAAAGGGGAAGAAATGTGGTTGGGTAGAAGGCAGGAGAGAGAAAATGCTATGAGACTTTAAATGAACTAAGATGAAACAAGAGAGTAATGAAAACCAAAAGGTTGTATTGGAGGTTTACGCAGTGGAAGCAGAATAATTTGTTTGAAATTATTGGAGATAACAAACTGACTTCTGGAAATGTGAACTGCAAATACTGGATTAATTGTTTATTGAAATTGCTGAAATCAATGTTAAGCAAAAACCTGTCAGGTACTAAGTCGGAAGATGCGTCCTTTCCTGGAGCTGGTCTAGAGCTTCGTTTGAACAGGTTAGCCAGCTGAGAACACAGAGGCTGGAGTACGAATTGGATGGGAAGAAATGTGACGTGACTAGAAGCTCAAATTCACCTTCACAGACTGAACAGCAGTCCTCAAAGTGGTTATTGTTCTCAATAAAAACAGAAAATGCTGGAAGTATTCAGCAGATCATGCTGCATCTTTGGAAGGAGCAGTTAATGTTTCAGGTCAAAGACCTTTCCTCAGAACCGGGAAAGAGAGGAAACAAGTTAGTTTTATGTTGCAGAGAGAATGGGGGGAATGAATGGATCGGACAAAGGAAATATTTCTGATAGATTGGGCCATGGTGATAAGATGGTCGTTAAGACATCTGGTTGATAGACTAACGAGGGAAGTTAGAGAGAAAAAGAAAGCAAACAAAGCAACTCGTAAGAGCTTTCGGAAATGCCCAGCAGATCAGTCTGTGTCAGTGGAGAGAGAAAAACTGGGTAACTAATACAACAAAATAGGCTCGTTCTGATACAAAAAAAAGAGTAATCTGAAACTGTAGAATTCTAGATAGAGTTCCAAAATGTTTTCCCAGTGTAGAGAAGATCACATCATCATCACCAAATTCACCATACTAAATAGGACAAATACAAACAAATGGCTGCTTTGTCTGGAAAGTTGCCAGGGGTCTGGATGGTGAGAAGGATGGAGGTTAAATAGGAGGTGTTGCAACCTCTGGCTGCATAGCAAGGTGTATGAGAAGGAGCTTGGACAGGGGTGGAGAAGGAAGAGGAAGGCAGGAGTCAGAGGGAATGCTGAAGGGGTGGTCAGGAGAAGATGTGTATTGATGTGGAATCGTGTTGGACGTGTCAGAAATTAGAGAATTAGAGAAAATTAGAGAATGAAATGGACCATTTATGGATGAGGACCTGTCAGCTACCATGGAGAGGAAAGCATAGTTGAAGGAAATGGGAGACATATCACAAGCATGGGTGCAGAAGGTATTGCAAATATTGTGGGATCTGTAATTAACTTGACCACGTATAATTACCTTGACCACATGTGTCAGATCATGAGACCTTTCCCAGCACTGTACTCAGGTCTGTGGGGCTTTGCTTATGCCATTGAACTCTCGCGCTAACATTTCACACTGCTTTTTTAAGGGCGCCTGGGCCCAATGTGTGGGTGACCTCTGCAAGGTTTGGCACTGTGTTGGGGATCAGGGTGCCCATTGTGATGATATTGAGAGTACCGTCCGAGAGCTCTCAACTTAAGTCAAGACTTTAAATTCTATAGAGCATAAGTATCTACGAGTGCCCTCACTATAGGGAGATTATACTGTATCAACCTACACTTCAAGGACTAGTTTACTTCACTGCTTTAGTCTCTACAGAAAGGTCTAGCTGTCTATTTCAAGTGGAGGGTCCCTCCTCCTAACCAAGGAGAAGGTACTTCCAGCTAATGAAGCAGTTTAAACACAGTTTAAGTGAAACACGTTTAATTCTAATAAGTAATTCTTAGTGACGACTTGTAACTTACAAAAGATTTACAAACACAAGTACAATTCTTACAAGCTAAAAAGTCATACCAACAAGTTGCAGACGAACAAGTCATCCATCACAAAAATGAAAGGCTGAGGAATGAATTCTAGGTAACCCCTTCTCTCTGTCATTCTGCTGCGCACCCCCCCCCCCCCCCCCCCCCCACTTTCTAACATTTATACTGTTTTTTCACTGAGTTGACATCATTGACATGTGATGTTTTTTCAACCACATTTTCAGGCCAGGTGACTGGAGTGTTTAATTAAGTAAACATGGATCCCATTGTTCTCTTGTTTACGTTAAGAGACTGAGCAGGGAATATTGGTTAGAAGGTTAATTTAGCAACAACAAACATCTTGAGCCTTGGACAATTTCTGCTGTTTTTGCAGAAGGGATTTTAGCTTAATGAGCAACCACTTCTTGACCTTTGGACAGGTCATGCTGCTCTGCTAAAAAACTGAGATTAGCAGTAAGCCTTTTTGTGGCCTGGAAAGTGAATACCCATCACACCATTCCCTTTCCCAGTATACATTGTATTGTTAAATTGTCCAGAACCTTTGCAATGACCTCCAGCTGTGGTTGTTGGCAGTGAGCACCTCCCCTTTAAGAGAAGCAAGCATGACTTCAGTCAGGGCCAGTTGGATTCAGCAAATGCGAGGAACTCTTGAAATTATTCCTTGTTATTTTGTGCCGACAAAACAGCATAATCAGCACTGTTTAGATGAAGGAGGCATTTCATGATGTTCGTGCAGAAATTTCAGGTGGGAGGAAACCCAGGTCAAACTGGCTTGGGTCGCTTGTGTTTTCGAGCATGTCAAATCAAGTCGTTGAGTTCATTGTCATATCTACAAGTACGGTGAGGTACAGGTACAATGGAAAGCTCGCTTGGAGCATCGTCACCGGCAAATGCAGTTCTGTTGTGATTCCAGAATGTTCCCGAAAGGCAATCTCCAATGCCATTGTTGTGAGAAAGGTTCTTTTGGTATCTTAAAGATAAAGGTCTGGACACACAGTCTTTGTAATTTAAAAATGGTTTATTAACAAAGACAAACGTGGGACAGAATGAGTGGGAACAGATGCACACTCACACACTCTCAAGCAGGAGCATGAATGTGGAGGGAAATCATGACAGAGGGTGAGGTTCACACACACACACACACACACACACACACACACACACACACACACACACACACACACACACACACACACACACACACACACACACAGACGATCAAGGAATAAACTATACAATGTTTGGACACCCTGATTCTGGACAAACATTGGCTCTTTGGTCTCGGGAGTCCTTAACTAACCGCCCTGAAGTACTGCACAGCTTACCTCAACATCCTTGGACACAGAAAAAGAGGAAGAAAAACCAAACATGCAGCACTTTTATGCTGCTGGGGGTGCTGGGTGGCCCAGCAAGGACAAAGGTGTTTTAAACGGGCCAATAGTAGATGTGCCCAGGAACAAAGGTACTCGCACAGACCAGTCCGAGTGGTCCAGCAAGACAAAGGTGTTTACCTAATGGGGCGGAGCCGGACCCCTGATTAACAGTGGTATAGCTTCCGACCTGATAGGCAATGCTATCATCCGACCATGGGGGTCAGTAGTGTTGTCACTGTCATCTGACCCCTGGCCTTTCATACTACAGCCATCAATTATTTTCCCACTTGTTTCCAGGTTATGGATCCAGACTGCATCCTGAAGGATGAGTTCAAATTGTTTTAATTAATCTGTTGTCTGAGCAAACCACAGATCAGTGGCCATAGACTGATTGAGAGCAATGTATGCATTACTTCCTTTTTACACGGGAGGAAAATAGTTCCAGATATTGTCAAACAGTGGTTAAACTGCTTACATTTCCCACAAATATCCTCTCATCTGAACAAATCTGTCTTCCTGTCTGTCCAATATAATTGGTGCAGCATGAACTATTCCCATTGGTTGCTGGCATTTGCTTAAAGGTAAAAGTTCCTGTACTTCATGACATCTGAAAGCAGATAAAAGTACCTTTAGAGTTACTAAGATGCTGTACAAGTTCACGAGGACACAAGAGACTGCAGATGCTGGAATCTGGAGCAACACACAAAAAACTGGAGGAACTCAGCAGATCAGGCAGCATTTGTGGAGGGAAATGGGCAGTCGAAACAATTGATGTTTCGACTGTCTATTTCCCTCCACAAATGCTGCCTGACCCGTTGAGTTCCTCCAGTTTTTTGTGTGTTGCACTATATAAATTCACATTTGATTTCTTTTATCCTTCATCTATTTGGTTTGAGGAAATTATTTTTTATATATCTGGAGCCAAGTTAAATTGAAAAGGAAGATTTGGATTTGCACAGTATTTTAGCAACGTTTTCAATAAACATGAAGTCAATTATTTTAAATTGCAGCACATTGTGATACGGACAAATATAAATGCATAAGATAAAAGATCAGCCAAGAATAAAAAGCACAAAAAAAACTATTGAATGGAAGGTAAAATATCCAACAAGATTGATAGGAAATGTAAACATTGGTTATCCACGGCACAGGACCAGCTGATGAAGTCTAGCTTTATTATTTCAAGGACTTCTGTAAGGCTAGGCAAAAACAAAGTCTTCATTGTTTCTTCACTGCAATAAATCCTTGGAGATAAGTTCTCATACTCCCTTACTGGAAGGGTTTGTTCAATGTCGAAGGCACAGACATTGGAAAACAGGAAGATATTTGGTGCCTGCTCACTTGGGAGGGGTGTTCCCTGACCTCATGTTCAAATGAACAGCTTATAACATTCTGTTACGTGATGTCAAGTGGATCTAAATTAGTTCTCTTCTTAATGTTGAAGGGAGGAAAGTCAGTACAAATGATATGTATTGTAGATTCTTCACTTGATATCGATCCAGCAAAATCCTATATCTCTCAACAGACATGCTGAATGCAAAGCTCATGGGTTGACCTCAGAAAGATCCTGAACCATGCATTTGCCATCCTTAAGCAGTCGACAGACCAATAGGTTTGCATGGCCTACCTCTTGCTGCAGTCTCGCGTATTGTAGCGTAGTCTCACTCTGCAACATTGGCTCTTGACCAGCTGACTGGGGTAAGGATTCAGCTAAGGGTCATTCTGGTATCTATTTTTACTCTGCCCCTTTGGGAAGCTTGCCCACATGCCCACGCTGACCCCTGTACTATAAATAAAATGTGCAGGTGGTATCTGGAATTGGATAGTACTTCCGGGTGGACGGATGCTGAGCCAACACAATGCACTGGTCTGGATGGAGCTCAGCTTCTTGGATTTCCCTGCACTGGCCCTCATCCATACATATCTGGGTATTTTATGCTCGCTACGGTCTGAGACTTGACAATGGTGAGGGACTTTGAGGGTAAGGTAGTGAGCCATTCAGATGGTTCAGTGTATGTCCTGCTCCTGGAGACCTCTCAGTGGCTTGCTAGAGTGAATGCTGCTTGGATTTAGAGACGTTGCTTAATCGTGCAATTATGCTCCAATGTTCTGGAGTGCTTGCCAAACCATTTCATTTTACTCAATTCATTCCTGGTTTCTATCCCGCTATGTCATGCTTAACTCATTGCCTTCTTCAGGCAATCCACCACTGTTTAAGAATCAGTGTTAACCCATCCATTTTCTCCCCTTTCTATCTCATCTTCTATATTGTTGCATCAGCCCTGTTAAGCCCTCTCAAAAGCTTTTATCTTTCATTCAGATTAACTTTCATTCTTCTAACTTCAAACGGCATCACAAGTAGACAGGGAGGCGAAGAAGGTGGTTGGCACGCTGGCCTTCATCAGTCAGGGCACTGAGTATAGGAGTTGGCACATTATGTTGCAGTTATACAAGATGTTGGTGAGGCTGCACTTGGTGTATTGTGTACAGTGTTGGTTACCCTGTTAGACGAAAGGTGTCATTAAGTTGGAAAAAGTGCAGAGAAGATTTCTGAGAATGTTGCCAGGATTCGAGGACCTGAGTTGTAGGGAGAGGTTGGGCAGGCTAGGACTTTATTCTTTGGAGCATCGGAGACTGTGGGGTGATCTTATAGAGGTATACAAAATCATGAGGGGCATAGATAGGGTGATTGCATAGTCTTTTTCCCAGGGAAAGGGAATCAAAAACTAACGGGCATAGGTTTAAGGTGAAAAAGGAAAGATTTCAAAGGGACCTGAGGGGCAACTCATTCACGCAGAGAGTGGTGGGTATATGGAACGAGCTGCCAGATGAAGTGGTGGAGGCAGGTACAATGACGACAATTAAAAGACATTTGGACAGATACATGAATAGGAAAAACTTAGAGGGATATGGGTAAATGGGACTAGCTGAGGTGGGCATCTAGGTCAGTATGGACAAGTTGGGCCAAAGGACCTATTTCTATGCTGTATTAGTCTATGACTCCATGAGTGTGGGCTGAACATTTCCTCATGAGATAACCCCTTCATCCAGGAATGAATATAAAGAATCCCGAGTACTTTTCATACAAGTGTTTCTGTCCTTAAATAAGGAGACCAAATTGTATTCAGTACTCCTGGCGTGATGTCATCAACACCCTGTATGCTTGTAGCAAGACTTCCTTACTTTTAGAACCAAATTACTTCCGTACCTGCTTTCTAACTTTCCATGTTTCACATACAAGGACCCCCAGGTCTTGCTGAGCACCAGTATTAATTAGTTTTGCATCATTTAAATAATATTTTGCTTTTCTGTTCATTGTATTCATTCTGTTCATTGTTCAAAGTGGATTAACTTCACATTATTCATCTGACGAACTTTAGCCCACTCACCTAACCTATCTATCTACAGCCCCATGCAGATTCTGCATCCTCCTCACAACTTGGTTCAGCACCTACACTGAGTTCCTTCAGCTGTCATTAATATAAATAGTAAATAGTTGAGATGTTAGCAATTTAACTCATTGGCACTCCACTAGTTGCAACTAGCCAACCTGAAATAGTCCTATTTATTACAATAGCTTACTGTTAGTTAACCACTCTTCTACGCATGGTAATATACTACTCTCAACACCATGAACTCTCTTTTATCATTTATTCATTTTTGGTATCTGAGTTTTGCTCCCAAGGTCAGCATTTATTGCCCATCCCAAACAGCGCTCGAGAAGCTGATGGTGAACCAACCTGTTGAGCAGCTGTAGCCCTTCTGGTGAAAGTACTCCCACAGTGCTGTTGGGTGGGGAGTTTGAGGATTTAGATCAATAAAGTAACAGGAGTATTTTCCAAGGCAGGATAGTATTCCCTTGCACCTTCTGCCTTTTCCTTCTTGGTGGTAGAGACCCTGGGTTGCTGAGGTGTTGTTCAGTGTATTTTGTGGTTGTACGCACGGCAGCATCTGTGCGCCGATGGTGGAGGAAATGAATGATGGGTGAGGTGCCACTGAAGCAGGCTGCTTTGTTCTGGTGTCTTAGCTTGTGTAACAGCTGTTCATGTGGTACCTGACTGAAGATCTTTTGGAAATCCAAATATACTACATCTTCAGGTCTCCTTTATCTACACTGCATGTGACATCAAAGAGCTCTAATAATTTTTCTTCAGACACTGACGAACTTCCATTTGACTCTGTTGTTTCTGCTTGATTGTGTTATAATGTTCCATTTCCTTAATAATGGATTGCAGCTGAAGAAATGCTGAAGTCATTGGACAGAGGTCAGACCATGCAGCCTATAGTTTAGACCAACCCTGCTTTCAGACTCCCGTCTTTTATGAATCCATTGGGATGTTGCCAGAATCAAGGGAATTTAAGAATACCAGCAATGCATCCACTTCCTTTAAGATCCTTGGGTGCAGGCCACAGGCTGGGGACTTATCCTCCTTTGGTTGCAATAGTTTGCCTGGTACATTTTCTCTCGTGATATTGATTAAGCTCCTCCCTCCCCTGCAGTGTGTCTACTTTGTTCTGTCAGAAACACAACTCAAATTCAAAGGCAGTTACTGCCTCCTATTCCCTAATGTGCTGAGCTGTCACAAGTTCTTTCTGACAGCACCATTAAAAAGGTTCTTGGCTCAAGAAATGGCTAACCTGTCAAACAGCTTCTCAAATGGCTCAGTGAAGCACTCTTGTCTCTGTGTCAGAGGTCACGAAGTAAAACCCCATTCCTTGAGGTGATAACCCAGGCAGACATTTCAGTGCTGTGCTGGGAGAGTGCTGAACCATTACTAAATTAAGACCCAGTCTACCTGTTTGAAATCTTTGTCTGGCAAAGAGTATTCAACCGAAGATGTTAACTCTGTTTCCCTCTTCACAGATGCTTCCCGAGTTGCTGAGTTTTTCTGCAGTTTCTGCTTTTACTTTGGATTTCTAGCATCTGCATTTTTTTTTATTTTCAGTAGAGTTATGCACATGATCCAAATGCATCTTTCATTCTGTTAAAACAGAATATCTGGTCATCCACTTCATTGGTGTTACTGGGAATTTGCTGTATGTATTTTGATTAAACATCAATAATAAGGTTGGAAAATCCTAAGGAGCTGAATGGCTCCATGGAAGCTTTTTCCCATTGAGACTCTTCAATATTTACCTCTGATCAAGTCAAATATGAACAGATGCTTCTAATTTCAGCAGCTGTTACATTTTCTTTCTTTCAGAATTTGCAAGTATTTCATGACTCATGAAGGGAAACTCCATGGAATATCTACCACTGCTTTGAGTTAATCAATTAATTGTTGGTGTTTATGTATATGTTAGCCATATTCATCACATTGAATGATAGGAAGATGTCAAATTACTTTACAGAGCAAAAGAAACAAACAACTTGCATTCAAATAGCATGTTTTGCAACCAGTCGGGTTATCCCAGAGGTCTATAGCCAATGACTCAAAGTCAAAAGTCCAGTTTATTGTCAATGCACAAGTACATGTATGCACAGGTGCAGTGGAAAACAACTTCTTATACATGTCATACAGACTGAGAACCTGAAACAACTTTTAGAAGCTGAACCATCCAATCACAGAGGGCCTTTGGTAATAGGATTTTAAATTAAATTCACTTGTGTATGTGCACAATAGCATTGAAGCATGCAAAAGAATTTCTGGCCTCTGCAGGAATATATGACTCAAGTGCTTTCCTTTTACTGGAATCTGATAGCTAGCAAGAACCTGTATCACAGGTGTTAATAGTTGCTGTGATCTTCCCGGCCACTGGTAACACTAATTACAGACTATATTGAAACTCATTGTGAAGTTCCTTAGAGAGCCTCATCAGAAATCTTTGCTGAAGTAGATCTCCTCTGGTTTTACATTTCATAACAAGTCAGTCACCTGTAAGCTCCATTGTGTGAACAATGTCTTCTCGTTCTTTTGTGTTCTGGTTCACATGCATCTCCTGAACTCTTTTCTGCAAATAAATTAATTTGCTCCTTGTGGGAAAGGAAATTTATAGCCCTTTGCTACTACTGGGGATAATTTCAAGTTTCTTACTCGGTCCTCAATAAATACCTGTTAGTAGCCTGCGTGATGGACCTCTGGAGTGATTTATCCAGGAGTCTAAAGCAGGATGGTTTCTGTATTATTGAAGTTGCTTTGCGTGAATTAGTACCGTAATAAATTTGACTTTGACTTAAATGTTGGCATTGTTTTGAAGAATTGTCTTAGAAAATTACAACTGCGTTCTTCCCATTCTTCAATATATTAATGATTGAGTTCATTAGTTCTTTGTGCTATTATGGTGTCAGCATTTATTAATGTTATCTAATATTTGTGATCAAGGATCAATTTAATCAATTAAATCAAGGCCCGTTAGGTATGGACAATAAACGCTGGCCCCGTCGGTGATGCCCAGATCTGGAAAAAAGATAAGAAACTAGTATAGTCACAGCATGGGAAGGTATTTTATTGTTGCTTTTGGTTACTGCTTGAAATATTAAAGTACTGGTACCTTGTTCATTTTCCCAAGATACTGTATTAATCCTTCGAGTGAGATGAATCATTCCCATATACAGATCTATATGATCAATGCTGATGAAAGTAATTAAATTCTCTGAAATATGCATTACTACATTTGTGACATCTGTTTTTTTTTCTATTTCTGAATACTTTTGCACATGTCTCAAATCCTCTACACCAAGATAAGTGTTGCTTTTGACACCTGCACACTAAAAGCAGGAATTGAAATGGATTACCAATTCTTCTGAAATTAATTGATCAAATTAAAAGCCCCATTTTTGTTGAAGGAGCCTCCAGAATAAGTCCCACTGAAGAAAGTGAAAGGCTGAAATGTATTCAATACATTGGCACATCCCTCAGATACATCCAAAAGTACATCTCATGGATATATAGTTCATGGTTTAGAAGAGGGTACATTTGGCTCATTGTATCTCCAATGCTTTTCCAGAGTGGACTGAAGATTATGTATTCCCTCCTCATAGCTCTGTGTTTACCATTGCTTCGAATATTTATCATTTTATAAGCCCTTAAACAGCACAGTTGTTTCTGATATAACTATTCCTGGTGGCAAAACATTCCAGCTCTGCCTGAGAAAGAATTGCTTAACATTTGTCTGAGTGTCCCCTTGCTCTGATCTAACTTCTGCCAATATGCAAGCCGTGCGACATAGACTCATGCAAGTAATTATTGAGAACTGAGTGGGCTGCAAAAATACATGACCCATACAAGCCTTTATCAATGGGGAAATCCAATAGAGAAGTTACAGGCATTTTCATGCAGTACCTATCACAGCTATAGGTGGCAGTACAACAGACTCTGTCTGCTCTCAGTTTCTTTTTGAACTTGAAATACTTGACAGACTGCCTCTGCTATTTAATTATACGTAACCCTTTTACAGCTGGAGCTTTAGGCCACTAGTTATCTTTGTGACATGAGTGTTGTTGACATTTTATTTTGCTGCTACAAGAGTAAAAGACAGAAGGAACATGAAAACCAGCTTTTCAGCCACTGAATCTATGCCAACGATCAACTACACTTGTCCTATTTCCTGCTGTAATCCCATTTTTTTATTCTTCCCCCTTTCTTGTCATTTCCCAGATTTTACTGCTCACCTACACACTAGCAGCAATTTACAGTGGCCAATTAACCTACCAATCCGCATGTCTTTTGGATGTGGGAGGAAACCGGAGCACCTGGAGGAAATACATGTGGTCACAGGGAGAACAGATAAACTCCACACAGACAATGCCCAAGGTCAGGATTGAACCCAGTTCTCCAGTGCTGTGTGGCAGTGACTGTACTAGCTGTGTCACTGCACTGCCCCATCTCTTGGTGGGGATGACCTGCAAGGTAATTTCAAAGAACAGATAAGAGTTGACAATATTGGTAGGTCTGGAATCATATTTAAGTCAAACCAGGTAAAGGCAGGAGACATCCTGCTCTGAAGATTAGCAGTGGAACAGATGGGTTTTCACAACATTCAGGCATTGTTGACACCAGCTTTTTATTTCCAGAATCACTGAATTTTGTGAGTTAATTAACTGAATTCAACTGCCATTGAGGAGAGGAGATGGGGGATTGGAGTCTCTCGATCAACACTTCAGGCTTCTGGACATTAGTCCAGTAACTTAACCACTTAACCAACCTTGTGATATAGGATCAAGAGTCATAGAGTCACATAGCATGGATGCAGGCCCTCTAGTCCTCCATGTCTATGCTGACCACCAGGTATCTATCTATTCTAATCCCATATCACAGCACTTGGACTGAAGCCATCTATGCCAAGGCCTATCATTTGCCTGGGAATGCCTTGACATTGACGTCAGGCCGTTTAACATACATTATCCCCAGAGTTGGTAATAACATGAAACTAATAGTAGCAGAATAATACCCGCATGTACTCCAGAGGTTACTGACAGCAATTGTTTGCATTCCTACGTATTATCCTGACTTGGCTCGTCCTTCAGCACTGGATCTAGATCCTGGAACTCCCTCCCCAACAGCACTGTGGCAGTACCAGAAGGACTGCAGCTGTTCAAGAAGGTGTCCCACCAGCAACTTCTCAAGGGCAAATGGAGGTGGGTGATCAATGCTGGCCTTACCAGTGATACCCACATCCCCAAAATAAATAAGTACAAGTTTATTTTAGGTTAAGGCAGTGGAATGAAAATAGAACTTCTTGGTGGTGAGTGGATACAGATGAAATAATGTGGGGCAGATTGAGTTCACTGAATGTCTAAACGAAACGTTACCATTCCAAAAACATCTCTGCTGATAAAACCTAGTTGTATAAATGATGATATTAAACTGAAACTTAAAAGAATAATACAGGATGTTTGTATAACTTTTTTTAAGAATGACTGGTATGTAATTAAATTAAATCAATATTTTTTCTTCAAAGTACTTTTTCCACATTTGACATTTTCAATATAATTTTTGGAGAGCTTTTTGCTGAATGTGTTTAAGTGCTTGGCTTAGAGTGCAGAAGCATAGAGATGCATTGTATTACCTCCAAAGCCTTCTTGAACCCATGAGCAGTCACAAGGGAGGACAGAGGGGGGTGAAAAATAGAGAATGTTGGAAATACTCAGCAAGTCAGGCCACACCTGTGGGAAGACAAACAGCGCGGAGTGTTTTTATTTCAGATTTCCAGCATCTGCGGTTTTCTTTTATTTTCACTGATGGGTGGGAATGGTGGATAAGTTGATGGGTTATTCCAATCCATCTGGGCAATTCATCTCCCAGCTGAATCATTCATTCAGCTAAATTAAAGCTGCAGGAATTAAATATTAACATAAAACGTTCACAAGCAATCTTGTTTGGCTGTTTTTAAAATTGTAAAATTGTAAAACTTAAGGAAAGGAAAAGTGAAAGAGAGCAAAGATTTTGTGTAGAGTGTGCTTGTGCTCAGTGGGTGCCAGTGAATTTAAATAAAAGTAGAAAGATAATTTAAACTTTGTGCTCAATATTTACTGCTCGTTTCATCATTGGCAGTGGGCTTCAGTGGCAAGGCTGACTCAATGCCCATCTCATCTTGCTCTTGAAGGACTGGTGGTGAACTGCCTTCTTTAACCACTCCATATGGTACACAAATGATGCAATTTGGTGCAACTGAGTAACTAATTCAGCTATTGACCTGACAGCGGTCCTGGAACCACATACATTGCTGGAGAGCAGACTGCCTCAACTGAGGGATCATTAGTGAGCTAGATAGCTTTTTAACATCAATCTGGTATTTTTGTGGTTTCAAATTTCATGTTTATTTAATCAACAGAATTTTAATTCCCCAGCTTCTGTGGGGGGATTTAGCCACAGGGGTACAAGTCCAATAACACCACTATGCTATCATATACTCAAACGAGAAATGTCATAAATATCCCCTTAGTTAATAAACATCAATCTGCAGCAAATTTACAGTGGATTCAGGCAATGCATACTCAGTAGAGTTCTACAGAAAATTGCAGAGATTTCAAATTTATAATGAGCAAAGCATTTCAGACTTATAATGTACATTGCAAAATGATCAGTTCAGATCGGGGTAATTTATGCAAAATTAGTATTTTTATATGAAAAGAAAGGAATCTGCATGTATATAATTGCTTCTATATTTCTTTCTCTTTTTATATGATGACTGCAGATGCTTGAATCTGGTGCAAGAAGCAAACTGTTGGAGGAACTCAGTGGGTCAAGCAGCATCTGTGGAGGGGAATTGACAGTCGACTCTTCATCTGGACTGGTGGACCCTTCATCTGGTTTTCATATGGTCCTTTGCTGTGAGTAAAGACTTGCTGACTCCAAACTTTGCATTTTTATAGTCGGTCTCACAACCTCAAGATAGTCCGCAGTATGCAGCAACAAATAATCTGCTGGAGGAACTCAGAGGGTTGAGCAGCATCATGGGGGGGAAGGAGCTGTCATCATTTTGGGTCAAAACCCTGCATCAGGTGCCATGGCCATGTGTCTCCATGGTGCATAATATGTTACAGCCTCTGAGCTAACTCTGCTGTGCAGTGCCTGTTATGTGGAAAATGTGTTGCACAAAACAACCTCCCACTGAAATCCTGATGAGATTAAAAATAGAAAATTCCAGTTCTGCCGAAGGGCCTTTGACCTGAGAAGTTAAGTTTGTTTCTCTCTTCACAGATCAAAGTCAAGTTTATTGCTGTCATATGCGCAAGTACGTGTATGCACAGGTATCAAGAAAAACTTACTTGATGCTTACTTACTATGATGAAAACTTACTTACTATGTGCTTGCATCACAAGCACATAGTGTCAGATACACAAGAGAAAGCATAAATTAACAACATAAATTATACAAAATTATATGAGAAAGAACACAATTAGAACAAAAAAAAAGTCCATAGCAGTACAACGTGGCCAAAATGACCATCATGTTGCTATAATGAGGTAGTGATTTGGGTTGTGGAGTTTGGTTCAATGCAGGTTGTTGATATTGCCTGACCTAATGTGTGTTTCCAGCATTTTCTGTTTTAATTTCAGATTTCCAGAATCTGCAGGTTTTTTTTGATTTTCATTGAGAAAATGCTTGAAATGTTTAACAAGTCAGGCAGCATCAGTGAGGAGAAAGGCAGCATCAATATTGCTGGTTGACCTGGAAAAATCAGGTAGATCTTCAGCCAGTGCTTCTGTTAGACTTCAGAGAACCTCTGAAGACCAGAACTGGAGCAGTCTTAAGCTGCCAGCGGCATCTTCTGCCCTGTAGTCACAGCCACCCTACAATGTCAGTGGACGTCCCATGACTTCCAATGTGGCAGCACAAAGTTCTGCAGAATTCCGAGCTCCCATGCTGGGTGATCTGCCCTATGAGCTTGTGCCAAGATGAAGCTTGACAGAATGTAGAAATCCTGTGGCAGAAATTGGTCTCCACCTTACAGTTGCTTCATGATGATCTGAACCAACTAATCCCCACAGACCCAATCTCAGTGCAGACTGGTGTCAAGCAAGGCCGAGTCATTGCCCCAAGACTTATCTCGAGCTTCCTTGCTGCATTTCTGGACCTCACCTCCAACAAGCTTCCTGCTTGAGTGGAGCTAATCTACGGACAAATGGGAAACTGTTCAACCTAAGTATAGATGGTACTTGATGTTCAGCATGGACCTGGTGGGATGAAAGTCCTGTTTCCATGCTGTATGACTCTATGACCTCTACTCCAGAACCAAGATCACTCCGGCTCTGGTTGTTCTGCAGCAGTACGCAAGTGGCATTTGCAAATGTGCACATTTGACGGCTGGGTTTCAAGTGATTCCCTGACCAAATCATATGAAGTGAAGGGCATTACACTAAACATCCACAAAACAAGGTCCTCTAATAACGTGCCCCTACCGTCCAACAATGCCCTCTGAAAATAAAGGAGCCAGCAAGATGTGGACTGCTTCCCATATCTGGGGAATTACCCCTCAATGAAGGCAGAGCTTTGATGTAATCCACCACAGCTTTCCATGCATCAGCACAACCCTTGACCGTTTCAGGAGAAGAACCCTTGATGATCAACTCCTCAAACCTGGTGCAACGCTCGTGGTCTACCAGTGGCAGTGATCCTTGCCCTCCAATACACTTCTGAAACATGGACTACCGACAGCAGAGACATCAAAGCACTGAAGTGGTACTATCAATGCTGTCTTTACAAGATCCTCCATTTCCTTAGGCAGGATAAGCAAGCCGATGTCAGGAACCTCTCCCATGCTATCTCTGGCATTGAGGTCCTAATTAAAATTGGTTGGCTCCAATCGGTAGGCCATATTATTTAGAAACTCGACAGCAGCCTCCAGAACCAAATACTCGATTTTGAGCTCTGTCGCAGTAAGAATCATCAGGAAAAAAATTCAAGGATGTTCTCAAGTCATCTTTGGAAAAAGTACAATATCCTCACTGCCATGTGGGAATATGTTTCCCATGATGACTTAAAGTGAAGAAGGAGCATTTGGGATGCCACTGGGAACCTTGTCCATTCATTAGGAGCCCACAGAAGCTGAGTGGGAATAGCAGAAGGAGACCCCACCTCCCACACTACTTGGCTGTCTGTTCCGTCAAGCCTCTTCTGGCCACGGCTGTGGAAGACTCCATGGTTCCTGCATTGTCCTCATCAACCATGTCAGAACCCGCAGAACTGGAGTGCAAGAAAGTCATCCTTGATCCCAAGGGAGTGGCTCTGAGGGAGAAGAAACATGGCAATCACAGCAGCCACAATGGAATGAATCTGAAATGATTGTTGGGAGAACGGTGAGTAGATTTTTAAAATTGATTTCATTCAATTGGTTTAAATATATTTAACAGTTATCAAGTTAGTGAAAGTAATCTTTAGTTTTATTTTGTCTATCATAAAAATCAATATTTTAACAGTCATGGAGTCATAGAGCAATACAGCACGGATACAGGCCCTTTGGCCCAACCAGTCCAGCTAGTCCCAATTTCCTGCATTCGGCCCATGTCCCTCCAAGCCCCGCCCCTCCATGTAACTATCCAAGTGCTTCTTAAATGATACTATTGTACCTGCCTCACCCACTTCCTCTGGTAGCTCATTCCATATACTCACCACACTCTGTATGAAAAAGTTGCCCCTCAGGCCCCTTTTAAATCTTTCCCCTCTCACCCTAAACCTATGCCCCCTTGTTTTGGACTCCCCTGCCCTGGGGGAAAGACAGTTACTGTCCACCTTATCTACGCCTCTCATAATTTAAAACACTTCTATAAGGTCGCCTCTCATTCTCCTACATTCCAAGGTAAAAGACCTAGCCTGGCCAACCTCTCTTATTGTACCTTATACAAAGTAAATTCAGCACCAATAACAAACTTGCTACTCGACCTCACTATCACTGTAGCAAGCTGCCTACACTTTTTATCCTCAACCTAATTACCCGTCCCTGAACATTTCTCACAGTATTTCTGTGAAGATCAAACATTTTTAGACACATCCACAAATGTTCAGTTTCAGTGACAGCTTTGACTGTGAGTGAACTCAGGAGGTAGGACTTCACCAGTTGTCAACGCCCTGCTGTGAATGAAGCTGAAGACTGCATCAGGGACCAGAGAGGAAGGAACAGCACGGTCACATTGCAGACAGCTGGTGAGCTGAGGGTCAGCAGAATATCTGCCCTATTATCTCCACAGCTACTGTCTGTTCTGCTAAGTTTTCCCAGCAATATTATTTTGGATATCCAACTTCCAGAGTTCTTGCTTTTGTATTAATGACCAGGGAATTTACATTCATTTGAGGAATTAATCTTGTCCAGGAAACTGGGAATAAATCCCCCGCTGTTCTTCAGTATAATCAAAAGACCCCATATTCGTCATCATAATCAGAATCATAATCAGAGACCCCACCCACCCAGGTCATTCTCTCTTCTCTCCTCTTCCATCATGTAGAAGATACAGGAGCCTGAGGGCATGTACCACCAGACTTAAGGACAGCTTCTACCCCACTGTGATAAGACTATTGAACGATTCCCTTATGCGATGAGATGGACTATGACCTCACGATCTACCTTGTTGTGACCTTGCACTTTATTGCACAGCACTTTCTCTGCAGCTGTGACACTTTACTCTGTACTGTTGTTGTTCTTACCTGTACTACATCAATGCACTCTGTACTAACTCAATGTAACTGCATCGTGTAATGAATTGACTTGTACAATCAGTATGCAAGACAATTTTTTCACTGTACCTCGGTACGTGACAATAATAAACCAATACCAATATAGTGCCATGGGGTTATTTATGTCTACCTGAGAAGGCAGAAGGGGCTTTAGTTAATGCCCTATCAGATGGGTTCTGTTTGGGTTGAAGCAGTTGATTCTGAATGCCCAAATTTATCTGGTCCATATATTAAGGGCCTATCTCTCTGGGCCAAAGCATCAGGCAGTGTGGTCTGACCAGCAGCAGACCCTCCAGGAGCATGCTGATATCATCGTGTACCCCAAGCTCCCTGAAAGCTTCAATAAAAACTGAAAGTGGTAGAAATATTCAACATCTGTACAGAGAGAAGAACAGAGGTTAATACTCTGGGTCAATGACGTCTTCAGAACTGGAAGAGTGAGAGAACAAACGTTTTAAGCTGCAGAGGAGGAGGGGAGGGTGGAGGGAAAGGCAAGGGCGAAGAATTGGCTCAACAGGCTGGCGTATTAGCCTCTGTCATGTGACAGCATTAGTAACAAGTGCCATGACAGACTAATGATTTGATTTGACTTTAAGCTGAACTTCATTTGCTATTTGTGGCAAACTAGTGAACATGTATTAATGAATGTGCTTTAGATGTTGCTGTGAACAAGGTAGAGACCAATTCCCCCCTCCCTTGTGTTACTCCCATTACACTATTATCAATGTAGCTAGTTGGCATCTTTTAAAGATCTGATTCTTCAGCCGCCTAACCTACGGTTGCAGCCTGCTTTATTCAGTTGCCTTCAGTCAGTTTGGAACATTCCGCCATCTGGACAAGACCCAGCCTGGAATAACAACCAGAACTCCTTGCACATTAAGCTGGAGAAATTCCCAGTTTCTTGCAGTTTGAGGAAGCTGCTGCAATGCCTGACCACAAATGCTGAAAGGGCCTATCCTCTGTTCAAAGCCATTTCATGGTGTGGTATTTTGTGTTGTGTATTGGCTTCTCCATGTAAGGGCTAATTCCTCCCCATGGTCACCACAAATAGGTCTTCGTGTGGAAGTGACGGCCGATACCTTGTGCAAGCCTACAATGGCGGTTTATTTGATGACTTCCACATTTCCGGTATTAGGTAACTCCAGGCTGCCCGGTTACAGATCGGAATGGTTGGACACTTGTCAATCACAGTGACCTTTGGGGATGACTGCTACACTTTGGACTTTAATTATTGGCACCTCCATCAAGAAAGAGCAATGAATATGTATACACAATTAGTTGTACACAATAATATTTTGATTAAAGGCTCACAACAATTTATTCAATTGCAATTTTTACTTTACTCCGTGTTTGATTTCCACTTCAAATGCCCTCGGCTTTGCACTCTAACCAGTCCATACCCCTAAGTTTGTTTTCATTCATTCTCAGGATTTGGTCACTGCTGGCAAAGTCGCCATTGAATATTCATCCTTTGTTGTTATTGAGAAAGCGGTGAAAGGTGTTCGTTATTGCAGTCCATGCCGAGGTCCAGATTCCTACCCAGTAACAGGATGAAACACTGATGTGTCCATAGCCGGGTGACCTGGTGTGGAACTTTGGAAGTGATGCACCTCCTGCTTTTTTCCTTGAAGGTGAAAGTCATGAGATTGGGATGGACACCAGCCATCTGAGCTTCGTCTCATTGTCTCCTCAACTGGAGCCATGGATTGTGGCACATGGACTCCAGTCCATGTTGAGGGATTGCCCAATGAAAGTCAATTCATTATACAACCACTCAGCTGCATTCTGCTGCATCCCCTCATATCCCCTGCACATCATTTTGTTTTGGTAATTTTTTACAAAGCTTGTATTAACATATCACTTTTCACTTTATTCCAAACACTTTGGTGTCAATAAAGCTCTCCTTGAGTCTAATCGTTGTTGAAATTTAGCCACTAGTTTACACACAGCACACTCCATTAAACAGAGAGTAATGACCAGGCAATGTGTTTCAAGCAATCCTGAGTGAAGGATAGGTGTTACCTGGGAGACGAGAGATAACACCCTTGCTCTTCACTGAAATAGCATGATGCGATCTTTTGCATCTGGTAGAGACAGTAAGGCAGGCTACATTTTGACCCTTCATCTGTGATGAGGCCTGTGTCGAGTCTTTCCCCAACATTCTGTAAATATAACTGGGCATTTCCCAGTGTAAATGGTATTTGCATATCTGATGCCGTTTCCCTGTAAGATTAGAGTGAAGGGAAGTCATTGCCCATTCAACAATCCTTGACCGGTTAGAGTGCAAAGCCGAGGGCATTTGAAGTGGAAATCAAACACGGAGTAAAGTAAAAATTGCAATTGAATAAATTGTTGTAAGCCTTTAATTAAAATATTATTGTGTACACTTAATTGTGTATGCATATTCATTGCTCTTTCTTGATGGAGGTGCCAATAATTAAAGTCCAAAGTGCAGCATGGCCCCCAAATCTCATCTCAGGTGCAGACACAAGAGAATGAAGATGCTGGAATCTGGAGCAACAAACAATCTGCTGAAGGAACTTAGCGGGTCGAGCAGCATCTGTTGGGGGGCAAAGGAATTGTCGACGTTTCGGGTCCAAACCCTCCATCAGGACTGAGAGTGGAGAGGGGAGATGGCCGGTATAAGAAGGAGAAGGGCAGTGGCGAGAAAGGATTCTGAGGCGATTGGTGGACTGAGGAGGGTTGTAAGATGACAGGCAGGTTGTCCCAGGTAGAGGCTGGAGTTGGGAGACAGTGGCAGGTGAATGATTGATGGAGGCAGACAAAGAAGAGAGAAAAAAATTATTGAGAGGCAGATGGAGTGAGGTGAGGGAAAGGGAGTGTGGAGATTGGAGGTAGCTTCTGGAGGGAGATCAGCAGGAACACAGGTGTAACTGTTTTCATTGCCCAGCAATGGACTGAGACCCTGCCAAGGTAAATCCCATCTGTACCTCCCACCCTCAGGACCTCCTGCACGGCCCCAACACTCTGTCCCCCCACAATATCTTTGACTTATTGATTGAGCCAGGGCTAGATCCCCCAATTGGTCTTGACCCTCTCACACCCTGAAGACCTCAATACTCTGATCTCCACATCCACCCACATCCCAGATCACAAAGGGACCATACCAATATCTGCTATCGGGATTCTGATTGGAAGTTCTTTCTCCTTGGAGTCATGGAGTCATAGAAAGATGCAACACAGAAACAGGCCCATTGGCCCACTGGGTCCATGCTGACCATCAACCACCCTTTTACACTAATCCTACATTAATCCTTTTTTTATTCTGCCCACATTTGCGTCAGCTGCCCCCATTCAGCGACACACCAGGGGCAATTGCGGTGGCCAATTAACCTACCAACCTGCATGTCTTTGGGAAGTGGGAGAAAACCGGAGCACCCGGAGGAAACCCACACAGTCACAAGGAGAACATGCAAACTCCACACAGACAGCACCAGAGGCCAGGATTGAACCCAGGTCTCTGGGGCTGTGAGGCAGCGACTCTACCAGCTGCTCCGCTGTGCCGTCCTTCCTAACTCCCAGATCTGGCCTCGCTTGGCCCTGGACAATGCAGGAAGGAAATTCTACCAGGTCAGGTTATGGGTGAGCAGCACAACAGAAACATAACAGTGATAAACTGTCATATAACAATTTCTTGGTCAGTTTCTTGTCAAGTCAAGTCAAGTCGAGTTTATTGTCATGTGCAGAAGTACGGTGAGGTACAGGTACAATGAAAAATTTGTTTGCAGCAGCATCACAGGCATGTAGGTACAGACAACACACAGAACATAAATCATACATAAATTATACGTTAGATTATACCATAGAGTGGAAAAAAAGTGTGAAAATGCAGGACCTTGGTGCAAAAGAAACAAAGACGCAATCGAAGACAAGTCCATAGTATACAAGAGGTGGTCCGTAGTGTTCCATTGCTGAGAAGGGGTTAGGGTTGTGCAGGTAGGTTCAAGAATCTGAGCTATTCCTGAACCTGATGGTGTGGAATTTCAGGCTTCTGTACCTCCTGCCTGACAGTAGCAGCGAGAAGAGGGCAGGACCCAGATGGTGGGGATCCTTGATGACAGGTGCTGCCTTCTTGAGGCAACACGTCCTCTAGATGTTGTCAACGGTGTCAATGTCAATTATCTTAATGGGAATTTGCAATGTGCTAACCACAACCTTTTCCTCACTGTTATCAATGACTATCAAAGGACTTTAAAATACTTCATCGGCCTAAGGCTGTGAATAATAGGATATCAGTTCCAAGTTATTTCTCTTCCATGTGGTTGGTCCATCTAATCATAGCCAGGAATGCCACAGGGAAGTTCAGGCCAGTGTTGGAACTTATGTCTCCCAGCCCTGCCCCTTTGTCTTCCTGCTGTGATGCTGCCTGGTTCAGTGCAGGCAGAAGGTTAGAAAAGGCAGACCTCAGACTTGTCTTGATTAAGCTGCAGGAGTTGCTCACACCTGGACACCAGAGCCCAGCAGACGAGCAGAGAAAATAGGAACAGAGAAAGCTGCGCTTGTGGTGAGCGAGGCTAATGATTAAACTCCAGTGGCTTTCATAGGAAATGGGAGGTGGTTGTGGTTCGTCATGTCAGACTTGATTCCCGTTGCTGGTTTGTGTCCCATGAAATAATTAGAGAAGTGCAATTATTTTCTTCAGGATCAGTTGTCACTTGAATCGCTCCAAATCAAAACACACAATCCTTGCACTTTCAGCATGTTGTAAAACCATACTAAGACTTCCCCAAAAGTAAGTTTAGGCATGCTGCAAATTTCAGCTTCTTTTGTTAACATGAGAGAGAAAGTAAAAAGTGGATTTTAATCAATGCTACTTCAGATATGAATAGAAAATAGCTCTGTGCCTTTCTAGATCTGTGATTTTTAAAAAAGCACAATGATAAAGGAAAGGGAGTCTGCAGCAAATTGCAATGAAAAATCATCAATTCATTGTGTTAAACCAGTTTTATTATATAGTTCACAATCCCTTGAAATAGTTCCTGTCTGGTGAGGGTAGTCTGACAGTGTCCATACAATGCCAGTCCGTAGCAGTCATTTGGATGTGAGTTAGCCATGTGTAGTCTCTGTCTCAGGCTTCTCTGCATTGGAATCACCATCCCCTTCTCCTGCCGACCTTGATTCCTTGTCCCAGCCTTTGCAATTTCCTATCACAGGCATTCAGCACCTACTGCTCCCCACTCTTCTGATACTGCAGCTGGGCACTGTCTCATCTCTTCCGACAGATGAGATTCTCTCAACCCAGATAACATTCTCTATTTTTATTTTGGATTTCCAGCATCTGCAGTTTTTTTTTTGCTTTTTGTTTATCCTCTGAACCCGCCTTGTACTTGGAAGCTTGGAAATCTAGAAAGGACATTTTATTGGTATTGGTTTATTATCGTCACTTGTACCGAGGTACGGTGAAAAGCTTGTCTTACAAACCGATCGTACAGGTCAATTCATTACACAGTGCAGTTACACTGAGTTAGTACAAAGTGCATTGATGCAGTACAGGTAAAAACAGTAACAGTACAAACTAAAGTGTCACAGCTACAGAGAAAGTGCAGTGCAATAAGGTGCAAGGTCACAACAAGGTAGATCATGAGGTGATAGTCCATCTCATTGTATAAGGGAACCGTTCAATAGTCTTATCACAGTGGGGTAGAAGCTGTCCTTAAGTCTGGTGGTACGTGCCCTCAGGCTCCTGTATCTTCTTCCCGATGGAAGAAGAGAGAAAAGAGAATGTCCTGGGTGGGTGGGGTCTTTGATTATGCTGGCTGCTTCACCAAGACAATGAGAGGTAAAGACAGAGTCCAAAGAGGGGAGGCTGGTGTCCGTGATGTGCTGGGCTATGTCCACAACTCTCTGCAGCTTCTTGCGGTCCTGGGCAGAGCAGTTGCCGTACCTTTTTATGTTTTTCTCCCTAATACTAGCAAAAAAAATAGCTAATGACTGAAATTTGCAGCATGCCTTAACTTTCTCTGGTGAGATAGTTGGACATTTTGTTAGATGGTAGGACATGGGGAAGAAATCTGTTTGACTCAAAAGCAAAATACTGCAGATGCTGAAAATCTAAACTGAAGCCAGCAAAATGCACAATGGGTCCGACAGCATCAATGGAGACAGGAAGAGAGTTAAAATTTCAAGTCAATGACCTTTCATCAGACGTGAAAAGTCAGAAATGAAATAAGTTTTGGGGTCCAGGGAAAGTAGGGGAGAGGCAGAACGAATAAAACAGGAAGAATAGAGTCAAGCTAGGAAGAGGTATGTTCTGTGGGACAAGAACAGGCTAAAACAATAAGTCTTCGGGGACAGTCCAACTGGTCAATCCTGGGAGGAGGTAGAAGCAGGCTGCACATGGTTGGTGAACTGTTCATTGATCTCACTGAAAAGTACAAAATTCTAATGGGGCTTAACCAGATAAATGCAGCATTAATTCTCCCCAGCCGGGGTGCCCAGAACCTGGAGTCATTGTCTCAAACTCAGGTCTGAGGGTAAGAAGAAACTCCATCACCCAGAGGGATTGAATACCTGGATTTCTCTCCCTGAGAGAGCTGTGGAGGCTTAGTCATTGACTATATTAAGGGCAGAAATTGATAGATTTCTGGATATTCAGGGAATAAAGAAATATGTTTGTGCAGGGAAGTAGTGCAGAGGTGTGAAATCAGCCATGATCTTCTTGAATGGTGGAGCAGGCACTAAACACTGTAAGGCCATCTTTTGCTTCTACTTCTTTTATATTCTTTAATAGTCACTAATTTAGACTATCAGTAAAGGTTATTTATGAAACTTTACGGAGTTGGCCGGCATGCTTACTGTTGTTATTTTCTTTCCCCAGCAGTCTCCCTGGAATCTTCTGATCCCGAGCAAGATTGCAATGCTAGCCTGCAGGCAATCGGGAAGCCTAAATGAGAAGTTTAGCATTGGAGCGTAGCTGGATGAGAAAACAGTGTGGGTCAATGAGCACAGGTAAACACAACCTGGGGTACACCGGCACATGGGTATCAGACATTTGGCTGAGGTAAAGTTCATTTCGTTGGACGATGGGACGACGACGACTGAGAATATTGGGGCAATCAAGTCCAAAGCAGGGGTGTACTCAGGGGAGGGTCTGTAGATTATTATCTCAGATTATGGGTGCAACGTGAGCTTGTACACACTCATATAAGTTCTACAATAATGGAAACACTCAGTAGGTCAGGCAGCATCTGTGGAGAGAGAAAATGAGTTAATGTGGTCGACTGATGACAGAGAATTCTGTTCAAGAAAATATAAAACCATTGAAAGCCCTGTCTAATACCTTCTGTGCTGTATGTAATTAAGATAAAAACAGAAATTTTTGGAAATACTGAGCAGGTCAGTCAGCATCTGTGGAGGGAGATACTGAGTTAATGTGACAGGTTAATGATCTGACCTCCTTTGGGAAAATTGCTGAATCATTATCAATCATAGGTACCATTAGCTTGTCTTGAAGCTTCCCCTGTCTTAAGTCCGGTTGAAAACCAACAGTGATGGAAGGTACCTTCTGATGGATTGAGTCAGACAGGCTTGTGTTCTGGAGGCACGAGAGACTGCAGGTGCTGGAATCTGGAGCAAAAAACTAACCTGCTGGAGAAACTCAGCAGGTCGATGTAGCACTTGTGGAGGGAAATGGGCAGTCGACATTTTAGGTCAAAACCCTTCAGCTGGTCTGAAAGACAGAAAGGAGATAGCCAGTATAGAGGTGAGGGGAAGGGGTGGGTCAAGAGCTGGCAAGCGATAGGTGGATCCCAGTGAGGAGGGGTGGTAGGCAGATGGAGGAGGGAAAGTGGAAGAAGCGAGAGGCTGGGAGGTGGAGGCGACAAAGGGCTGCAATGATGGAACCTGATAGGAAGGAAGGTGGAGCATGGAGTCAAATAAGGGAGGTGGGGTGGGCAGAAGGGCTTCTGTCCTGCCCTTCAATGGTCAGATTAATTCTTTCAGCCTGAGATCCCAGTCTTTAACTGTTCCTCGTCATCCTGTAGATCCACGATGTGGTCGTCTAATAGGTGGGGTTGGACAACCTTCAGTTCCAAAGAAAAGCATAGGTATTTTCACTGGTAATGAGCAAGCAAGCATGTGCTTGAACTACTGATTGTCGGTGGAGGCAAGTGCTCTCATACATTTAAGAAGTATTTAGATGAACCCTGAAACATCATGCCAAAGAAGGCTATGTGCTGAATACTGGAAGATGGTTATTTGATGGCCAGTATGAACGTAATGGGCTGAAGGGCCTGTTTCCATCCTGTATGACTCTGTGACTCACTGACTGCTGTAAAATAAGATAAGATTTCTTTATTAGTCACATGTACGTCGGAACACACAGTGAAATGCATCTTTGCGTCAAGTGTTCTGGGGGCAGCCCACAGGTGTCGCCACGCTTCCGGCGCCAACATAGCATGCCCACAACTTCCTAACCCTTACGGCTTTGGAATGTAGGAGGAAACCAGAGCACCTGGAGGAAACCCACACAGACATGGGGAGAACATACAAACTCCTTACAGACAGTGGCCGGAATTGAACCCGAATTGCTGGCGCCGTAATAGCGTTATGCTAACTGCTACACTACCATGTATGCAAGGATTCAACACCTTTTATGCACGTCACACCTCTGCCTAATCCCTCCAGACCTGTGTTCAACACCTTCTTAACATAGCACTGTATTACCTGCACCTTCTACTTGTACCAGAGTCCCTTTCAAACAGGATTCTATTCAGCAAGTCCTACCACATCCTACTCATACATTCAACAACATTAGGAACTTGGCACAGAAAGATCAGTGGACGCAAGTCTACTCCCTCGTCTATGGTGTAACATGTTGACATGGAAGTGAACACACCACAAAAGTAATGCTTATTTTTACCAAGGTAACATTGTGTTGATGCTGTGCTCAGCTGTGAATTGTATGAAGTTTTGCCAAACCGATCTGAAGTGGTTTTTGACATGACAACAAACAGATGAGTGTAGTTGAAACATTATCGGCCTCACATGGATTTTTGTTTGAAATGCAGGCTTTTATACAATTGTTTTAGGTCTTGCTTCCTTACTTGCTGGGAGCCATGAAACTTCACTAATGTGACTTGGGTCTCATCAGTTTTTAGTTTTTAATTGGTACTCCCTCTTGTGGCCAGACCAAAGACAAGGGGCAAAAAGTATTTGAATGGGCAGGTTACCAATAAACACTGCACCAAATATCCATCTCTTTAAACAATCTGTCTGCCCCCCCATCCTCAAAAGCTTCCAACTAAATGGCTCCCAGCGTTTTTTTTCCTTTCCCTTACCAGAAGGAATTTGCGTCACGAAGATTGGCAAACCTTGGTTAATATCAAGGAAATGTAAAAAGAAATTGTCGCTTAAACTGCTGACAGCAAGTAAAATGATGCCAGTCTCTGCAATATATAGCAGCACAAGATGAAGGATGTTATAAAATGCAAACGTGAATTCTTCATTGATATATTAATTAAAACCAACGCTTCATTTTCTACTCACTGGAACATTACTTGCATTTGATTGTTTTCTATGAATCCAAATGAGAACAAACAGTCTTCACTTCAGCTATTGTAATAACTTCCCCTTTCCTTTCCTTTGTATATTCCATGAAGCTTGCACACTTAAATTGGAGCTGAAACCTGAGGTACAAGAGGGAGAGTGTTAGCATGTATTGAAAATGCTGTCACATAGAAAACAGTTAGAATAAATGGGTCCCTTCCAGGCCAGAGGGACGTAAGCAGTGGAATACCTCAAGGATCAGTTCTTGGCCCTCAATTGTTCACCATTTTCGTCGATAACCTGGAGGAGAAACAAAACGTAAGGTTTCCAAGAGTGATGATGACACAGAAATAGATGAAAGGACACGTTGTGATGAGAACATTGCGATTCAGAAACAGAATGTAGATAGATGGAGCGATTGGGTGAAAACCTGGAAAATTTTTTAAATTTTTAAATCTTATTTACAGCATGGTAACAGGCCCTTCCGGCCCAACGGGTTCACGCCGCCCATTTTAAGCCCAATTGACCTACCCGTACGTCTTTGCAATGTGGGAGGAAACCGGAGCACCCGGAGGAAACCCACGCAGACACAGGAGAACATACAAACTCCTTACAGACAGCGACGGGAGTCGAACCCCGATCACTGGCCCTGTAATAGCATCGCGCTAACCACTATGCTACCGTGCTGCCCTTTCTGTGGAAGAGGAAAGGGATATTAAATGTTAAATAGTGTTAATTATTAAATTAATTATTTTGACAATTAATTATTAAATGGTGTTTAATGTGGGGTTATGCACTTAGTAAGATGAGTCAAAAGGCAGATTATTATCTAATACTGAGATAGATTGCAAATGAGTGAAGTTCAGAGAGATCTAGGTGTTCTCTCCATGAACCACAAAAAGTTGGCAGGCAGGTCCGACAAGTAGCTTCGCAGGCAAATGGGACTTTGGCCACTTTTGCAAAGAGTTGAAGTTTACGAACAGGGAGAATCTTGTTACATTTGTACAAGGTGTTGGTGAGACCACACCTGGGATCCCGTGCACAGTTTTGGTCCCCTGACCTAAAATCAGATACATTAGCATTGGAGGCTGCTCAAAGGAGATTCACTAGGTCAATTCCTGGGATGTGAGGGTTGACCTATCAAGAGAGACTGGATAGTTTGAGTTTGTATTCAAACATTTATGATCCTAAAGGGGCTTGACAGGGTAGGTGTTGAGATGTTTTCACTGGTGGGAGAGGCACGAATAAGAAGACATAGCTACAAAATAAGGATATGCCATTTAATACTGAGGTGTGTAGAATCTCAGAGAGTAGTGATTCTCTAGAATTCTCTGCTCCCGAGGGTGGTGGAAGCCAGATCATCAGAGGTACTTAAGGTAGAAACAGATAAATATTTGAAAGAGCAAGGAATATGGGGAAATGGCACACAAGAGGAGTTGAGGCTAATATAATAATAAGATCAGCCATGAGCATATTGAATGGCAGGGCAGACTTCAGGGGCATGATGACCGACTCCTGCTCCTATTTTCTTGAATGGATGATAGGTTGCAGATGAGGTTGGTATCAAAGTTAGTCTTGGTGTATGAATATAGTCCAGCCACCTGATGAAGTTCATTGTTCAACCTCAGGTTTAGAGAATGGCTAGTCATGCAAGGTATCAGAGGAGACCCAATGATATTGAAGTCAGAAGTCAATGCCTTTTGAAGAGGAAGGAGCCCAAGAGAGGAGAGAGATCTGCATCATCATTGTGTTAATGACCATCTTGTGGGCATACATTCAGACACAAATGTTGTATTAAGGCTGCTCTTAACTTTCCATCCATTGAAGGCCAAATTAATGAACTGAAACACAGGATGCTTGTCTGTTGTTCCCTGGCATAAAGCACAGCTGCTGAATGAGAATCCTGATTCATCAGGTTTGTTCCTATCCCTCGCGACTAAGCTGTGTTCGCTCACTACTCTCCTTGTAGTTATTTTGTAATCTAAAACCATTAAGTTTCCCACATCATCTGTGCAGATCTATACTAAATTCATCATTGCAGTGAAATTGTTTTCAAGTAATAATGATCCTGTTCATGGTGGGTGGATATAGTTTTGAGTGATGATTCTTCCAGCAGAGAGGAACATCTGTGGATGTATTAAATGAGCCTTGGATATTACTCATGAATTGTGGAAGTGGGTTCTTATTTTCTAGCCATTATTTAGTCCCTTTATAGAAGTGGTGAAGTTCATGATTATATTAAATGCAATCATATATTCACAAGAAAAATATTATTGAATTAGAAACTCATGGAAACATCTAAGAATGAAGCCTCTAGATTTGCTTAGACATGAGAGTAACACTTGTGGCCTTAAACGAACATGAATTATTTTCCAAGTCACAGGGAAGGGAAATTGAATCAATAGTGCAGCATTAAGAATCGTATTTATTTGATGGATGAAGGCACTTGAAGGTCATCATTATCAATCCACACTACTGGCATGAAGGCTTACACATTGGCTTTGTGTACGAGGAAATTGCATGCAAACTGCCCACAATTTTACATCCATTAAAATTGATGAGTGGAAAATCCTAAGCAGCATCATAGAGATTCCCCAATATACAGTATATGATTAACCTTCAAAGTTCCCACTCAGCAACACTACAGGACCTTTGCTTGATTTGCTGGTGCACTACTCTTTGTATTTATTGCGTGTTTATCTCTGAGTCCAGGCTATTCTGATCACTGGCCATTTCCCACTCAGCACCATCTATATGGTTCATCTTGTAGCAAAACTCTTCTTCCCAAATTTTAATAGTTACCAAATCCTGTACCTTCACCTGTACCATCTTAATTAGTGCTCTGGTTTTCTCCCACATCCCAGAGATAATGATTAATTGGCCATTGTAACTTGCCCCAAGTGTGTAGGTGAGTGGTAGAATATGGAGGGAGCTGGTGAAAAAAAAGGGATTAATGTAGAATTATTGTAAACGGATGCTTAATGATCAGCTAGGATTCAATGGCCAAAGGGCCTGTGTGCATACCAGATCACTTTTTGACTCTACAATGCTATTCGCTCTTGATGCAGCAAAATCTGATTATAAAATTCTCATTTCTGTTTTCCAATATCTCTGTGCGTTTGCCTTCTTCCATTTGTAACCTCTTCCTGCCCTACAACCCACCACCATTGGCAGCTGCTCCCACAACTGCCAAGGAATTCCCAGCCTAATCCCCTTATTCTTTCTCTCCACCTTTAAGGTTTACATAAAACTTACCTCTTTGACCAAGGTTTTGATCAGCTGACCAAATATCTCCTTCTGCAGCTCTTTGAAGCTCTTTGGAATGTTTTGCTACAATGCAGGCATCAAATAATTGCAAATTATTGATTTTGATCAGACTTCAATTCCTATTTCTTTACAGAAGCAAGAATATTTGTCTCAATAACACAAGACTATCTGATATCTCAGGTTGGGAATTTATTAACCTCACAGATACTTAATCTGTAAGAGGAGGTAAAATAAAAAGATAAATTTCCATTTCTATGCAACTGATCATTGTTTCATTACATCCCAAAGCATTTTATGGCCATTTAAATACTTCAAACCCAGTTCTGACAAAGGGTCTTCAACCCAAAATGTTAGCTCTCTTTCCCTTCCCACAGATGTGGCCTGACCTGCTGAGGATTTCCAGCATTTTCTGTTTTCACTTTAGATTTCCAGCATCTGCAGTTTTATTTTATTTCGTGAATTGTAGATGTACTTGTAATGTAGGATAATGGTCGCCAATCTGTGCACAGTGAATTCCCTGAAAGAGCCATTTCATAATCACCAGATAATTCTGTTTTTGAGATTTGGTGGTTGGCCAGGACATGGGGGGAGAATTACCCTGCTCTTTTTCAAAGTGGTTCTAGGGAGCCTTTTACATTCACTGTGGAGAACCGATAAGGCCTCAGCTTAGCGTCTCATCTGAAAGACTGTCCCACTTCCCCTCAACACTGCACGAGAATGTCAGCCTAGAATTTTGTGCTCTTGCTTCTGAAGTGGGACTTGACAATCTTCTGACTGAAAGGTAAGAGCACAACCCACTGAGTCACAGCTGACACTTGAAAAGAACCCACGGCTGTTGCTTGGATTGGAGGAATTTAGTTAAGGGGAAAGATTGGACAGGTTGGGCTTGCTTTCCCAAGAGTGAAGGAAGCTGAAGGGTGACCTGATAGAAGTATTGATATTGGTATTGGTTTATATAAGATTATATAAGAGTATATAAGATTATGAGAGGCATAGAAAGGGTAGAAAGTCAAAATCTTTTTTTCCCTCAATATTGATATCAAAAACAAGGGAATGTTGGTTTCAAGGTGAGGGGTTGGAGCTTTAAAGGGGATCTGAGGGGTAAGTTTATTTTATACAGACAGTGGTTGAGATCTGGAACAGGCTGCAAGAGAAGGATGGTGGAATCAGATACAGTTATTATGTTTAAGAGGCATTTAGACAGACACTGAAAAAGGCAAGGCAGAGAAGGATACAGTTATAATGCAGCCACATATGATTAGTGTGGATGTACAAAAGGGTCGACATCGACACCATTTCTGTGCTGCACTATATGACTCCAATGATTATAGACTTAATACTGAGCCAGTTAAATGGTGGAGCAGGAATCAATGAATCTGCAAGCCCCGGACTCCACTGAGCTGATACTTAATGTCAGAGAGCAGAGTTACAAGGTAAAGATCAAAGAGCAGCACCGTGGCACAGCAGATGTGCTGCTGCTACGCAGTTCCTGCGACCTAGGTTTGATTCTGACTTTGGCTGCTATCTGTGTGGAGCTTGCATTTTTCTCTGTGACTGTTTGAGTTTCCACTGGTTTCTCTGGGTTCTTCCCACATCCCAAAGATGTGCTGGTAGGTTACTGTGCATGTTGTAGTGGGAGAATCAGGAGCAGTTCATAAGAAAGAATAGGTTCTGGGGAAATAAGTGAGGGGAATGGGACAAATGGGAATGCTCTGACAGCTGGGATAGACTGGATGGACCAAATAGCCTCCTTTCCTATCTTAACAAAATATATGATATTTAAAGGTTTTTTTTGTGAAGTGAACGAGAAAGAGCCTTTGGAAGATAAATATGGATAGAAACGGCAAATGTGGTGCATCGATTGGAATGAATCAACAACTAATCAATAAAAATCAAGATGATACCGGCAAACACTTCCTCATTTGAAAGGTGATCAATACCTGGAATAATTTACTGAGTTTAGCTATTAGCGCCAAAAAATTTCAAACCATTCAAGAGATGGTCAAAAGCCATGGTAGCAGCAAATAGTCTTGGGCGGTATCAATCATTCAATCAACATTTCTTAACGGATTCAAACAGCAAACTACTGGAGGAACTCAGTGGGCCAGCCAGCATCTCAGATAAAGGACCTCGACCTGAATCATCGACTGTCCATTTCCCTCCACAGAAGCTGCCTGGCCCACTGAAGCCCTCCAGCAGTTTGTTGTTTGCTCCAGATTCCATCATCTGCAGTCTCTTCTGTCTCCATTTCTTAACAGATTATCTGATCATTATCCTATTACTGTTTGTGGGATATTGCTCTTGTGCAATTTGGCTGTTATGTTTCCAAAAAAGGAACAGGGCTTCAGAAGAATATTGAATTGACTGTAAAGGACTTGGAACATCCTAAAAATGTTAGAGGCACTATTTTTATTTCTAAGTATTCAATGAAAGGATCAGTATTAATAGCAGTGTGGCTGCTACCGTGCAATGAAATAGTTAGAAACAAAAATAATAGCAATATTGTCCATGGTTGATATTTTATTACTGGTAGAGTTAGCAGTAAAATAAACCCAAGGTGACGGAGCAACTAGTTCACAGAACTGCAGTGAGGGATGCTGCAGTTATTGCAGCTGCCTCAGCTCCAGTGGCCTATGCTCAATCCTGACCTTGGAAGGTATCCAGGCAGAGCTTGCACGTTCTGCCTGTGACCATGTGGGTTTCCTCTGGGTGCTCCAGTTTGCTCCCAAGTCCTAAAGACATGTTGGTTGCTAGATTAATTGGCCGCTGTAAGTTACTCCTGGTGTAAATAGGTAGCAGGAGAATCAAGGTGAGCATATGAGAGAGAATAGGTTAGAGAAATAAGTGGGGCACTGCAGAGAGTTGGGGAGCATGACATCTGTACCACGGTCAGGGTGAAGCAAAGGGTCAAAATTAAGTGAGGCATTAATATTAAGGGTGTCCCAGCCCAAGATCAAGGTGTCCCAAGAGTTACCAGCATGCTCGTTTCCTGGAAAGAGTGGATTTGTTTACCCTACAATGATCCAACAGGAGTGCAGCAGGGAGAAGGACTTAGTTTGAAGTGCATTTGACATGGGAATCAAAAGTAACTCATATTGGGATGTGCTCAGATGAGTGATGTAGGAGTGGTCAATATCAAGTTTCACTCTGTGGCAAGTACATTTTCAATAAATAAACAGTGCTACGCAATCTAATATCTAGGCCATGATGCCTCCTATCAGCAGTGGTCTGCTTTGCCAGCTGCACTTGATCCCCAGTTGTTAACCAAAGGATGGCCACTGGGGAAGATGGGTCATCTGCTGAAGTCAAGACTCATGACAACTGCACCATGCGTGTGTGCACATGTGCGCGCACGCACACACACACACACACACACACACACACACACACACACACACACACACACACACACACACACACACACACACGTGGCATGCACATAACAAAAAGCAAATAGTATGTGATACTCATCACCCCCAGGGAGACATTTTTGCCTCTTCTCTGTTTTATCTTACACAGTGTTTTAGATTCTCCCCAAAAAGGACACACATCCTGTCACCACCCCTCAGGATTTGATATGTTTCAGTTGAGCCCCCTCTACTTTTCTGAACTCCAACTCCAGTGGACAGAAGTCGAGACTGTCCAACCTTTCCTCATGAGACAACCCAGCATTAGTCTTGTAAACCTCCTGTGAACGGTTTCCAATATGTCAATGTCCTTCTTTAAGTAATTCTTCTCAACTTTCCTCTGTCTCCCACAGTGGTTGCTTGGATCTGAAGACTGAAAATCTGAGACAAAAGCATAAAGTGCTAGAAGCACTGATGAAAGATCTCTGATGAGCAGTGCTCAACATGAAATGTTGATTCTGAGCCTCTCCCCACAGCATTTGCTTGGTCACAGTGAAAGAAATAAAATCCAGCTGAAAGCACATTAATAAACAAAAGTTATAAATGCTGATTGCATACAAACATAAACTGACCATCTTTCCACATTGTTTGCCCACCTGGTATGCCTTTCCAATGCTTCCTGACTGACTGGAGGATGGCTAGGTCATGACAGCAGATTGCCTTCCAGGGCAGTCTTGAGCAGACCTGGACATGAACTACCTGTGGAGTGTAGCAGCCAGATACAAGCAGTGACAACCTGAGCAAGCTGGCAGACAGCCAATGGCAAGGGCAGAGTGGCAGTGCTGGAAGGATGGAGATTGTCTTGAAAGCCAAAAAGGTCCTGCTACATAAAATGATTGTCATTCCTCTGGGGTGCCACATGAGCAATTCTGAACCATTGATGTCCTCGTATGAGCCCTCCATTGTTTCAATTCTACCCTTGGGCAAGCTGGCACCTGTTGCAAAATGCTAGCTTATGACAATTCTGATCCAAAATGTTCAAGGAAATTCTTTTGTTACACAATATACACTATTCAAATAAACACAGTCCCCAGTCACATTGTTCCTGGCAATGGCAAGTTAATACTGCGTTAATAGCCTTTGACATTACTCAGCCACAAATATAGTCTGAGGCAAAGTTTGCTCAATTAATCTAGGCAACAGTTTTCAAGAGAAAGCTAAACAATACTCTCAATTCCCTTCTGCTGTTCCACAGCCCTTCTCAGTTTTTGTCCATTGTGCCAATTCCTACTCCAATCCAAAGAACTTCTCTCCATCAGTGACAAAATGTCCTTTTATACACATGATAACATGTTCTGGACTCTGCACATGGCAAAACTCACCTTCTCCAGTGCAGTGGTTAAAACCCTTGGACCCAGTACTATTCCATGTCAGAGACACAAGAGACTGCAGATGCTGGGATCTGGAGCAAAAAACAAGCTGCTGGAGGAACTCAACGAGTCAGGCAGCATCTGTGGAAGCAAAGGGATCGTCGACGTTTTGGGTTAAGACGCACATCAGGACTGAGAGTGTGAAGGGAGGGATAGCCAGTATCAAGTATATCTTCCTTTAAATAGAACATTATTTCCCCTTTACACCTTTATACTCTCTGTCCTGACACAGAGTCTCAACCCAGAACATCGACTTTGCCTTCACTGATGCTGCCTGATCCACTGAGTTCCTCCAGCAACTTGTTTTTTGCTCCAGAACCCAGCATCTGCAGTGTCTTGTGTTTATCCCATGTCATGCCGTTCTTCATTGCTTCCCAATGACTGGAGCCCCTGCTCCAGCCTCAGTGCACTTCTCCTTTAAGAACTGCAGGCTAACCTCAAGCAGAACGGGCTAGCTTTAAGTGATGCTCAGAAATTCTGTTTTAGTACTCAGTTAATAATGAGTAGCATAGGCTGCATGCAAAAATCTTCCAAGTAAGAACGAAGATGGTACAGTGCTTGGATTACAATTAACAGCTATGGTTTAATTGGGCACTGCGATTTCTGCACCCATTTTTGATGGCCATGCAATTTAGCCTGCCGTACGTTTTATTATGGAGAGTAAATAAGAAATGATTAAACAAAGGGGAGAGAGAGGGGGTGCCTGACTGTGACTGAAGTTTGATGTAGGTCAGACCTTTTTCTCATGGTATCTATCCATAGTAACGTATCCATGGTTACTACATGCATTTGTCTCTCTGAGTATAATGATCAAATGGGGAAATGTAAGGTTTGAAGAACATTCAATCAGACCAGTTGCTCTTAGTGCCTGTTTCTTCCATACTTTAATTTTCCTCCTTATTCTCCTCTCCTTTCATTGCTTTATAATTCAGAGATGTCCCAGGAGTGCTAGAGTCCTCTACTGCTTCATAAACATGACCATGCCTGAGAATTGTTGGGCTATTTGACAAATAATAGCTGTCTAAGACCAGAGGACATAAATTTAACATGAGGAGAAAAAGGTTTAGAGGGGATATGAGGAGTGGTTGCATTTTGGAACTCAACGCCTTATTAGGTGGTAGAGGCAGGTACTGTTACAAAATTTAAGAAAGATCTTGACAAGCATTTGAATCATGAGGGCATAGTAGGCTACGGACCAAGTGATTAATATAGATAGGTACTTGAATATTGTGGGTCAAAAGGCCTATTTCTGTACTGCATGAATCAATGACATATTTCTGTGACTCTTTCACAGTCAAGCCCACTCCTAACCATCTGATGACCACAAAAGTGGTCTTTCAGCAGTGGTTATCACATGGCTAATAATACAATAACTTGCTTATACATTGCATCTTTAATGCATCAAATACATTTCAAGCTGGCATTATATTTAACACGTGGCCTCATGAGATACTCACACAGATTACTGAAGATTTGGTCAAACTTGTAGGATTTTCAGGCATGCTTTAAAGGAGCAATGAGAAGTTGGAGAGATGGAAACAATTAGGGAAAGAATTTCAGAATTTAGGGCCTTGGCAGCTGAAGGCTGCCAGAATCAGGACTGGTTGGGAGATCATATCTCAGAGGAGCGGAGATAGCTTTGGGGAGTTTTTAAGGCTGGAGGAGATTACAGAGATGGCAGGAATTTGTAAAGAAGCAAGGGAATTTTATAAATCAAAGTGTTGCTTTATCGAAAATCGACACAGTCCAACAAGCAAAAGCGGAATGGATGAGTGGGACTTGGTGAAACAGAGATCAGAATGGGAACCCGAGCCAACATTTTGTGTCGAAGGAGCTGTAGAATTCCTGATGGTACCAAAGTTAGAACATTGGCTCAGCACAGAGACCTTCCTTTTCTCTATCACTCATGTGCACAATAAGCTATTATGAAAGGTTGGACTTACATATCTTGGATTACAGTATCAGAAGGAAACTATAAGTTTGCCTGTATATGGCACCTTTCCCTCTCTCAGGGCACTCCAGTGAGCTTTAATAGCAATGAAATATTTTTTAAAGTGTGTTTTCATTATTGCAATATTGGAAACATGCCAGTCAACTTGTACACATCCCACAAACAGCAACTATATATATGACCAGAAAAATATGAGCAGAAAAACTCTTTTAATGATGTTAGTTGAGGGATAAATCTTAGATATAACATAGGAATTGATTTAATTTTTTTCACTATTGTTTTCAAGCATAAACTGAGATACTAATCTCCATAGAACTCTTACACAAACCTCCTGGAGAATGGTTTTGATACATTTTTGATGGTAAGCTATGAATTCTTTATCCCTTCTTAGCTGCGGAGAAGTGCAGAGAAAATAAAAATTGAGTCTTTCATGACCGGAAATAGTACTTTTGAAACTTAGCACAGGTCTTCTCCATATAAACAGATCAAAACTAATTGAAGACAACTGGCTGTACTTGTTTAAAATTACAGAATAAGCTGGCAGTTATTTTATGTCTTTAAAAATAAGTGGGTCCATGATCTGCACAATCAACCTCATGGTGTGAACAAGCCATCAGTAAGTTACTCCTTATTGGCTATATTTTTGTTTTTCGTTGTTTTCTTAGGGTTGTCGTCAAATCTGATTTGGAAAGACATTGAAATTGCATTGATGTAGCACTTTTACTGATCCGAAGACACCTCAGAATGCTTAAAGATCATTAAGTTTCCTTTTATATGTACTTGCTGTTGAAGAGTAAGCTGATTTGTACAGATCAAGCTCCCACAAAAAACAATGTTATATTGATCAGATAATTTGCATGAATGATGTTGGTTGAGGTGTAAGTATTAAGGAAGACACAAAGGAAAACTCCCACACTCTTCTTCAGATAGTCGTCAAGGGATCATTTACATCCAGGCAGGGATCTCTTCATCTGCAAGACCTTTTCTCCAATGTGCCAGACTCGTGGATTAGAGAAGGGTTTGGGAAGTGGGGATATCAGCGAAAGGGATGGGATTCAAGGATTGGTATTCATAGCAGAAATGCAGTGCAGTTCAGTGGGGTATTGGGTTAAAGCGTGGTAATTTTGTGGAAGTGAAGTAAAGGCTTTAAGGAGGTGGCCATGGTTACTGCGGCTCCGCACAATGCAGTGCATCACTGAAAGCACTTCACAGATGAAGAGAGCAGCAGTGCTGTCCTCAGAGGTGCCTGTTCACACGCCCTCGGACTGAAGAGGGAGTGGCAAAGGAGGGACCCAGCTGTGACTGCCAACCCAATCGATGCAGTGACCTCACATCCAAATCTTACTGACCCACAGTATAGAATGACTAAAAATAAAAATTGACAAAATTTGTTGTTTCTTTCAGATTTTGTGTTTGTTTATTTGTTTTCCCCACATAAGTTCCGAAAAAAGCCAATTTTATTCTGTATCTTAAACTGCAAATTCCATAAGGGTAAATTTCTGTAACCCGCACAACCATAATGCAGGGGTCGCCTGTAATTATGTTCGTCAAAGCCCTTCTTAAAGCCTTGAAAAAAATTATGTAAACGGAAACTTTTATTTGTCATGTGCTCGAAGCAACTAAGGAAGGTCATGTAACCTATTCCTCGACAGTGGGAATTGTTACATTTAGTTACTGGCACAAGACATTGGCAAGCTTCTTTGTTAAAATCATTGTCTGCTCTGAAGAGTAACAGATAATTTTCTGCTACTTTTAATAGGGTAACGTGCTGATCCATGTTACCAGTTCTTGCAAGTTGGACGCAACTGTGCTTGGCGGTGTGTGAAAGTCAACCCATGCTGTAATAAGGCAGACAACAGCAGAACCAAGGGACGTACAATTAATACTTTATTATTTTAATGCTAGCAGGAGTGAGGGATACAGAGAAAGAGTAAACAGCGTAACCCGAGCTCTGTACTGATCCCCACTCAGAGGTTTACATGTCAGTGTCCCTTCTTTTATACTTAATCTAAAGAAACCTACGTGGGAAACTGCAAATACTAAGGCAGTTGCTTACGGCGAACTTTTAGCAAAACAAGTTATGCCTTAAGACGTGGACATAGAACACTACAGCACTGTACAAGCACTTCTTTGTTTCCCACCACAGCACCTGCACAACTTGCAGTCATAACTATAGTCACACCATGGTTGAAGCAGTATCACGCCATGATTGAATAATAGCTGCACACCATTAACCCTTACATTTTAAGTTACCTTTTACAGGTGCTTTAATTCTGTATTGTCATGGGGAAGGTCACAGCCCTGAGCCTGCAACTCAGTGGCTGTGAATTCACTTTGTTAAATCAATAGGAGCAATCCATGGACCAGAAACTGATGACATTGACAACAAAAGTTCAAAAAAAATTATCATAAAAAGCCAGCCTAAGTGGTGAACCTTTCCTCAATGGGTTGTATGTTTACTGACCGAATATTGAAAGGCCTGGATAGAGTGGACATGGAGAGGATGTTTCCAGTAGTGGGAGAGTCTAGGACCAGAGGACACAGCCTCAGAATAGAAGGATGTCCCTTTAGAACACAGATGAGGAGGAATTTCTTCAGCCAGGAGGGTGGTAGATCTGTGGAATTCATTGCCACAGACGGCTGTGGAGGCCAAGTCATTGGGTATATTTAAAGCGGAGGTTTTTAGGTTCTTGATTAGGAAGGGCGTCAAAGGTTATGGGGAGAAGGCAGGAGAATGGGGCTGAGAGGGAAAAATAAATCAGCCATGATTGAATGATGGAGCAGACTTGATGGGCCGAATGGCCTCAATTTGCTCCTTTATCTTATGGCCTTATGGTCTTTATTCACTTCTGTCTGTTGGGGTGCTGACATTCAGATGCCCTGTCTGCTTTCTAAGATAGGCGTCAAAGATCTCATGGTGGATGAAGAGCAGGGCTCTCCTCAAATCCAGGCCAATACTTACCTCTCAATTATCATCACTAAAAAAAACTCATCTGGTCATTATCTAACATCTACACCTTTAGTGTAAATGAGGATTAATAGGGACAATTTGCAGGAACCTGCTGGGAGAAACTTGCGTTTGAATCATAAAGTAGTCGATTTGATCCTTTTGTCTCCTAGCAACCAGCCCCATTGCTTACCCTGTCAATAGACTGAAATAGAATCAACCTTCGCATCAGATCTGAAGCCCAGGCTACATTGCTGAACCTTTTAACATCTCCATAACACTGCTCGACTCAGACCCTGCCTCAACACTACCATGGGTGAAACCTCAAACCTAACTTTGATACCTCAGATCTTGACTATAAACCAGCCTTCCTCATTCTACCCTCTGTAAACATGCATCTACTCTGCTGTCCTGTGTTCCAACTCACACCAAGTCCTGCTCATCTATTCCATTGCCTACATTACAACAGAGTTCACCTTCAGTTCTTGAACCAACCGGCAAAACCCTAACCACTATAGTTTACCAATACTATGACCACTTTGATCATTGCACTAAAATGGACATTTTTTTGTTGTAATAGAGTTCTTTCTTGCAAAAATTTATGTTTAATTTGTGTTTTCTCATGAATGCTGCTTATGTGATGCCATGTGCCTGTGATGCCATGTGCCTGTGATGCTATGTGCCTGTGATGCTATGTGCCTGTGATGCTGCTGCAAGTAAGTTTTTCATTGCGCCTGTGCACACATGTACTTGTGCAGATGACAATAAACTCGACTTTGATTTGATTTTGACATCGCTGAAAGTATCCCAATCCGCTGTTAAGGACTTCGGGGTATCTGGCGTCCTCCCCTAGGTTACATAAATGTCAGTTTGTTCTGCCTTTCTTTTTACTGTTCCTCAGAGAAGGGAACAAGCCACGATACGTAGTCTAGCTCTGTCAGGCCATTCTATGTGGTTGGCTTTTAGCACAACAAGAGATAGAGAGAGAACAAATAGGTCCTTGCCAGTGTTTTCCATGTCATGAGAATTTTTTTGAAAACATTACATCATGTTCTAAATAGTGATTTCCTGGGAAGTTCAAACAGGAATCTTATCAGCTCCCCTTCTCATAGCTTTCTTTGTTCTACCATTAAGCCATTCATTAGCATATTATCTAATTTTTATCCAGGTCTTTTAACCATGACAATGCCAAAAACTAGCCCCTTAGCCTTTTATCTTGAAGTTGCAAGTTCTTTAAAAATAGTCATTCAACCAATCAGGACTTCATGTTTCCAGAGAGTTAATGAGATTATGTACGCTGTTGTTCAGGAGATGTCTGGACAAAAGGAACAGTCAATGTTTCAGGTCAGAGACTTTTCCTATGTACTGACAAAGTGTCTTTGAACTGAAGTGTTGACTCTGCTTCTCTTTCCAGAGATGCTGCCTGACCTTCGGGGTGTTTCCAGCAGTTTCTGTTTTTATTTCAGATTTCCAGCATCTGCAGTTTGTTTTACTTTCATTAAGAATGCTATTCACTGGCTCAAACAGACCAATGCCTCTCTGTGATTTATTCCGTGTGCTGCTGATTTGCTCAATGCTATTAAATTGCATTCCGAACTAATCTAGTTGTTTCACAAACTGCATCATTTCCTTGATACTGTGCACCTTCTCTCTCAGGGCCAGGTGACTGAATATCTGTCTCGAGGCTTCTGATAATGGTCCAGTGCAGCAAGTTATGGAGAGAAATGTTTTTCTCTTTGCAATAGTCTCCACTCTCCTCTTTGAAACAGCATTACAGAAGTACATTTTTACAGGGCATGGTATGCTGGAGCATTCATGGGATGGAGATGAGGGACAGAACACAATGTGATTTACATGGACTTTAAAAAGCCTTCAACAGGTCCCACATAGGAGACTGGTCCAAAGGTTAGGGCCCATGAGATACAGGGCAAGTTGGTAAATTGGATCCAAAATTGGCTTGGTGATAGAAGAGGGCTGTTTTTGTGATTGAATGCCTGTGACTATTGGTGTTCCACAGGGATTGGGGCAGGGAACTTTGCTGGTTGTAATAAACATGAATGATTTGGATGTGAATGCAAGAGGCACATGATGATTAAGTTTGCAGATGACATGAAGATTGGTGGAGTTGTTGATAGTGTGGTAGTCTTGGGCTTCAGGGTGATATCAATGTGTTGGTGAAATGGGCTGCGAAATGGCAGATGGAGTTTAATCCTGATAAATGTGAGGTGAGGCATTTTGGAAGTACTAATGAGGCTAGGGTGTACTAATAAGTCCTAGGGAGTATTGAGGAACAGAAGGACCTTGGCATGCAAGTCCAAAGATCCTTGGAGGTTGCAACGCAAATGGATAACGTGTTTGAGAAGGCATATGGGGTACTGACATTCATGAGTCAGATCACTGAATACAAGAGCAAGGAAGTTATGCTCCAACTTTCTAAAACATTGGTCAGACCTCAACTGGAGTTCTGGAACGTGCAGTTCTGGTCACTGCACTATCAGAAAGATGTGATGGTGCTGGTGAGGGTGCCGAGTAGAATGAGCAGGATTTTGGCTGGGGAGGAGTGTTTCAGTTATGAGGAGAGACTGGAGAGGCTGGGTTCTTTCTACCTAGAGTGGAGGAGGTTAAGAAGATTTATGAATAAGGTATATCAAATTATGAGAACTGGAGATAGGGTAGACTGGGAAATTTTTGCCCTAGTCAGAGGTGAATAAAATTAAAGAACATAGATTAAAGGTAAGGGATAAGGGATTAAGAGGGGATATGAAAGGGACTGGATAGAGTGGACGTGGAGAGGATGTTTCCAGTAGTGGGAGAGTCTACCTCAGAATAGATGGATGTCCCTTTAGAACTGAGATGAGGAGGAATTTCTTTAGCCAGAGGGTGGTGAATCTGTGGAATTCATTGCTACAGACGGGTATATTTAAAGCGGAGGTTGATAGGTTCTTGATTAGTAAGGGTGTCAAAAGTTACAGGGAGAAGGCAGGAGAATGGGATTGAGGGGGGAAAATAAATCAGCCATGATCGAATGGCGGAGCAGATTCAATGGGCCGAATGGCTGAATTCTGCTCCTGTGTCTTATGGTCTTATGTCCTCGTGGACCCTTTTCCATAGAGAGTGGTGAGCACCTGGAATACACTGCCTGAAAGAGCGGTACAAGCAGAATCACTGACAGCATTTAAGAAGTGTCCAGATGAGGACTTGAATTGCCTAGGTATAGAGGGCTATGGGCCAGGTGCTGGAAGGTGGGATTAACACAGATGGGTGTCCACTAGTTTGCATGGACGTAGTGGGCCGAATGGCCTGTTTCCCCGCTGTATGACTTCATGACAACACTTGAGAGGGCTTGCCTTGAAAATGAAAACTCCAACTCCGCCTCTGCTTAAGATGACAGATGTTTCTCTGGTTTTCCTGTGTGCATTTGCTCAGTGCTGAGTGAGGTTGAACTTAAAGCAAAAAGTAACCAAAAATTGTTACTTAACTGGAAGTTCTACCAAACAGCTAAAGAGCGAAATGGAAGAGAAATATACACTTCACAATAAAGTGTGCTCTCCTAACATAATGCTTGAAGCATATGTGATGGAATACTGACTTGGAGTCACAAAAATAGACAGTGTTTCACTCCAACAATCCTGGCATCTCTTGGTTTGCAAATATTTTGAAATACAGCTCAACAGCATCAGCTGAAAGGAAGGTGTTATTTTTGAAAATGAGTTTTTGTCAAACTATTTCTTACAGTTTGGAAAGCCAAAATAATTAAAAATGCTGACTGCTTCTCAACACTTTGATGTGAGATACCATGCAATTCTTTCACTGCAATTTACCACACAATGCATGTGTAAGCTCTTCTTGTTGAAAACAGAGCATCCATGAAATGGGCTTACTTTTAAATGGAATTTGCAATTCATTTATGAGTTTAAAAATCACCCGGAGACATTCTCAGGCATGCAGGCCTGGAATATTTCATTTTAAAATATGATGAAAATGAAAATAGCCTTTGTCAGCTATTGGACATCACTGCTGTTATTGTCATCTGTTCTCTATCCCCAGTTGTTCCTGAACTGAAGAAGCAGGCACGGTAGTGTAGTGGTTAGTGTAACGCTACTACAGCACCAGCGACTCGGGTTCAAATCCGCCCACTGTCTGTAAGGAGTTTGTACGTTCTCCCTGTGTCTGTGTGGGTTTCCTCTGGGTGCTCCGGTTTTCTCCCACATTCCAAAGATGTATGGGTTAGGAAGTTGTGGGCATGCTATGTTGGCACTGGAAGCGTGGCGACACTTGCGGGCTGCCCCCAGAACACTCTACGCAAAGGGATGTATTTCACTGTGTGTTTCAATGTACATATGACTAATAAAGAAATCTAATCTAATTTAATCTAATCTTGGTGTCTGGAGTCACATATAGGCCATGCTGGTGAGGATGGCAGATTTCCTCCCTGAGGAACTTGAGAGAACAGATGGGTTTTTAATCACAACCTGGTTGCTTATTAACTATCATTATTGATAATGGCTATTGTGGTCCCCATTTATTTGACTTCTTGAATTTGAATTCTCAAACTGACCATTGTGGGACTTAAATTCATTTCCTAGAATAAAGTACAGTATGCGCATGTACATGTGTCTGCATGCATGCGCATGTGTGTTGGGAGAGGACCATGCTTGGCCTTGACGATCTCTCTTACCACACTTGCCTCTGTGCTTACTTTCCTTTCTAAGTTCAAAATCTGAGCAAGGTATCATTTGGTAGCAATGAAAAGGAACATAGAAGTAAATTTCTCCCCTCTCTAATTTTGAGGTGGAAATTAATTAACTTAATACAGGTCTTGACTTGAGTTGCTTGTGATAACCCCAGCTCATTAATGCAAATTCCGTCAGCTTTCCACATTTCCTACCTTCCACATCCTTTCATAACAGCTAGCAAAGGCTCACCTGAAATAACTTGATCTTTCCAGGCATAACTCAGCCCAAACACCCCAGAAAGAAATAGGTGATCCTTCAGTCTGCATATACTGTTCTCATGACAGTTAAATAAACACACAGAACTTTTGTTGGGTGATGTTCTGGCTGAGATACAAGGGCGATAAACAAACCAACATTTAACAAGCCGCACTGAGAGAGCAGTGCATTGCTGTCTCTGAGGAGTTCAATTCATGGATTGATTTACACCTGTGTCTGCCAAGAATGTTTCATAAGTGCTTACAAACACAATAGCTAAATCTCAAGGTTATGGATAAGAGGTAGTTTTGCGTCTTCTCCTTCATTGCTGTCCTTTTGAGGATAATATTAGTGATGGAATGGTGAAACTATTGTGCAGACAACGGCTCTTCTTGCCTGCCGAACTCTTTCAGTCTACCACTGGCACTAATTGTACCTGTGCAGAAAGGCACAATTGTGTTCTTGTTCCCTGGAGATACGGGGGAAAGACTGGTCATTCATTGTGGCCAAGAAGTCACAACCCATTTCCCATCCCTCCCACCCCTTGCCCAGTGCCAGGGAGCAAGTGCCAGCATTTAAGCCACCTTACGAAGACTGTCTTTGGTAAGATTTTGACTTTTGCCTCTTGACAACAAATTTTCCATAACCAAGCTCGACAAAGAAATGCTTCTGTTGTGTGAGCCTATGGTTTTTATTAGCTATTAGAAATCATCTGAGAGAAGTCTTGGAAATGTGTCTTCCCAGTGATGGAATGATAAACTCAGGGATAGTCAAGACTCCTGAACTTGAAGAGCACTGATGTTTGTAAGTGGAGCACTTCAGCTAATATTTTATCTGCATCCTTGTGTAGATTTTCCCACTTCATTTCCATGGGTGGGAAATTGTAGGCACACAAGGAAAGGATGGAAAATATTATTCACCTGGTCTTGGAAAGACCAACGTCCCAAAAGTCAATAAAAAGACTTGCTCTATCACAGTATGTTACAACACAAAAATAAAAGGGATTTTTGTCTCAAATGGATAATCTACCGAATTATTTCCATCTGCTCACAGTGGGCGTTAGAGTTAAAATTTAGATGACATGCTAGCATTTGAATCAGAAAGTCATAGATTTGAACCTTTTCCCATCTAGCAGTTGGCTTCCCTGTCTATTGATTGAAATGAAATCAGACTGATTGCAACCTTAACATCAGATCTGAACCCCAGTTTACATTTCTGAACCTTATAACCATCTCCAGAATACTGTTTGACTTAGGCCCTGTGCCTCAACACTTCCACTGTTGAAAACATCAACCCTAACTTTGATATCTCAAGACTTGACTGGAGGCCATTCTACCCTCTGTAAACATGGTCATCTAAAACTTTGATATCATTTGTCCTAACTCACCTTAGTCCTGCTCATCTATTCCCCTTGCATATTCTCACCTCATCAGTTCCTGGTTAAACAAAGACTAAAATTTTGAGAATATAAGAACAAGAAATTGGAGCAGGAGTCTGCCATACAACCCTTCATGCCTGCTCTGCTATTCTTCAAGATCATGGCTGATCCTCTCACTCAGCATCATTTTCCAGAACTATCCTCATATCCTTTGAACCCCATAATGACCAAAAATATATTAAATCTCTGTTTAGAATGACCATCTGGAGTATTGAATTTCCAAGGTTCACCGCCCTCTGAGTGATATACCCCCCAATTCAATGTGCTCTAACCTTGTTAACCAACCTTCAGAAGGGGCCTTATGGAGATCTTTGTGCAACTTTAATTCAGGAGTCGTTTCACCTTTCAATTTAGAGGAGCGGAGTTGACGACATAATATTGCTCTGTTTCTATTGAGAACCTTTAGTCCAGTTTTTTTTTCTGTTTTTTTTTTGAATTTTTTTTTCTTTAGCTTAGTTTGGTTTGATATATTGTTTATAATTTTTGTTATTGTTTTGGGGATCTTTTTTCTTTCTTTTATATTTTATAATAAATCCTTTTCTTTTATATTATATTCATTCACTAACAGATCGTTGGATCTACAGATTTTTTTTATACTTTATTGTTCTTTATTATGATCATCCATGCCATGATTGTTCTCCTGATCTCTTTGTACTACATGTATAAACATTGATATATTAATCTGTATTAATTTGAAAACTGATAAAATGATTGAAAAAGAAAAGGAGTTGTAATTATCTACAAATTTAATCCCAGCATCATTGGTAAAGATGTCTCTTTAACTTACTGCACGAGCACTTAAAGATATATTTCTCAGAGGGTCTGGAAGATTTAGCCATTTTCTATGCAGTTTTCAACACATCCAAGAAGCAACAGATAGAATTACAACATCTAAAATGCATTAGGATGGGTACTTGAATGGGAAAGGAGTGGAGGGATATGGATCTAATCTAGGCAAATTAGATTACCAGAGATAGGCATCACAGTCAGCATAAACAAATTGGGCCAAAGGGCATGTTCCTGTGCTGTACAACTCTCACTCAATGACTGCAGCAAGATTGAGCAGGAATGCTTTGAACTGAAGGGCCGGATATGCTTTGTATCTGCTCCCCCACCTCCGCCCCCACCCCTGCCAGCTTTATACCAGCCATAGCAGACACAATGAGTGCAGTTCCATTCAGTTTATTTTAATTATTATTAATTTTTTTAATGAATTAGAACATAGAACATAGAACACTACAGCACTGTACAGGACCTTCAGCCCACAATGTTGTGCCGACATTTTATCCTGCTCTAAGATCTATTTAACCTTTCCCTCCCACATAGCCCCCTATTTTTCTATCATTCATGTGTCTATCTAAGAGTCTCTTAAAGGTCCCGAATATATCTGCCCCCACAACCTCTGCAGGCAGTGCGTTCCATGCACCCACCACTCTCTGTGTAAAAAACTTACCCCGACAGCCCCCTTATACCTTCCTCCAATCACCTTAAAATTATGTCCCTTCGTGTTAGCCATAAATTGACATGTTCAATATCTTCTGAAATGAATTTATCAGATGTTTTAAAGTAATTGTTATTTTTTAAAAAAATGTAATTGGATTCTTGAATTTAAATTAAATTTTTAAATTTTATTTACAGCGTGGTAACAGGCCCTTCCGGCCCAATGAGTCCGCGCGGTCCATTTTTTAAACCCAATTTAACCTACCCGTACGTCTTTGCAGTGTGGGAAGAAACCGGAGCTCCCGAAGGAAACCCACGCAGACACGGGAGACCGCACAAGCTCCTTATAGACAGCGACGGGAATCGAACCCCGATCGCTGGCACTGTAATAGCGTCGCGCTAACCGCTACGCTACGTGAAATAGGAGCAGGAGAAGGCCATCCAGCCCTTCAAGCCTTCTGAACCATTCAATAAGAACATGGCTGACCTTCTACCTTGAACACTTGTCTCCATATCCCTTGACTTGTAATAGCAGGTTTTTAAATTTGTTGATGATACAAAGATAGATAGGAATCAGAATCAATTTTATTTTCACTGACATATGTCGTGAAATTTGTTGTTTTGTGGCAGCAAGACATAAAGACATAAAAATTACGATAAGTTACAAAAATAAATAAATTGTGCAAAAGAGGAATAACAAGGTAGTGTTCATGGGTTGATGGACCATTCAGAAATCTGATGGTGATGGGGAAGAAGCTGTTCCTGAAATGTTGAGGGGGTCTTCAGGCTCCTGTACCTCCTCCCTGATGGTAGTAACGTGAAGAGGGCATGTCCTGGGTGGTTAAAGTCCTTAATGATGGGTGCCGCCTTCTTGAGGCACTGCCTCTTGAAGATGTCCTCGATGGTGGGAGGGTTGTGCCCATGATGGAGCTGGCTGAGTCTACAACCCTCTGCAGCCACTTGCGATCCTGCACGTTGGAGCCTCCATACCAGGCAGAATGCTCTCCACTGTATATCTGTAGAAACTTGGAGGAGTCTTTGGTGACATACCAAATCTCCTCAAACTCCTAATGAAGTAGAGCTACTGGCATGCCTTCTTCATGATTACATCAATGTGTTGGCCCCAAGATAGATCCTCTGAGATGTTGACGTCCAGGAACTTGAAGCTGCTCACCCTTTCCAACACTGACCCCTCAATGAGGACTGGTGTGTGTTCTCCCCACTTCCCCTTCCTGAAGTCCACAGTCAATTCCTTGGTCTTGTTGTTGCGACGCCACTCAACCAGCCGATCTATCTCAGTCCTGTACGCCTCCTCATCACCATCTGAGATTCTGTCAACAACAGTGGTGTCATCGGCGAATTCATAGATGGCGTTTGAGCTGTGCCTAGCCACACAGTCATGAGTGTAGAGAGAGTAGAGCAGTGGGCTAAGCACGCATCCTTGAGGTGCACCTGTGTTGATTGTCAGCGAGGAGGAGATGTTATTACTGATCTGCACTGACTGTGGTCTCCCGAGAAGGAAGTTGAGGATCCAGTTGCAGAGGAAGGTACAAAGGCCCAGGTTTTGAAGCTTGTTGATCAGTACTGAGAGGATGATGGTGTTAAACACTGAGCTGTAATTGATAAACAGCAGCCTGACGTCTGTTTTGCTGTTGTCTAGTGCTCCAAAGCCTAGCGGAGAGCCAGTGATATTGCGTCCGCTGTAGGCCTGTTGTGGTGGTAGGCAAATTGCAGCGGGTCCAGGTCCTTGCTCAGGCAGGAGTTAATTCTAGCCATGACCAACCTCTCAAAGCACTTCGTCACAGTAGATGTGAGTGTTACTGGGCAATAGTCATTGAGGCAGCTCACCCTGCTCTTCTTGGGCACCGGTAAGATTGATGCCCTTCTGAAGCAGGTGGGAACCTCCAACTGCAGCAGTGAGAGGTTGAAGATGTCTGTGAACACTCCAGCCAGTTGGTTGGCACAGGTTTTCAGTACCCAGCCAAGTACACCGTCGGGGCCTGATGCCTTGCGAGGGTTCACCCTCTTGAAGGATGTTCTGACATCAGCCTCCGAGATAGAAATTACATGTCGCCAGATGCCGTGGGGATGTGTGGGAAAGTCAGTTATGAAGAGGATGTGAAGAGATTACATTGGATTGTATGTTCATATGCTTCCTTTAACATCCAAAAATATATTGATCCCTATTTTGAATATAATCAGTGACTGAGCCTCCACAGGCCTCAAGAGAAATGATTTCCAAAGATTAACCCTTAGAGTGAAACAAGTTCTCAGTTTTGTCCTAAATGGTCTACTCCTTAGTTTGAGACTGTGGCCCCTGGTTCAAGACTCCTTAGCCAGGGGAAACATCTCACTACCTTGAGTCTGTGGAGTCCTGTAAGAATTTTGTGCATTTCAGCAAGATTATCTCTTGTTCTTCCAACAGACACCTAGCCTACTCAATCTCTCCTCCTAGGACAGACCTGCCATCCAATGAACCAATCTGGTGAATCTTTCCTGCACTCCCTCTCTAAGAAGTATGCACTTTTTGATGTAAAGAGGTCAAAACTATACACAACACTTGGAGTATTGTGTGCAGTTCTGGTTACCACTCTGTAAGAATAATGTGTTGTGCTGGAGAGAATGCAGAGGAGATTCACTTGGGTGCTGCCTAGATTGGAGGACTGGATTGGGCAGCCACGGTAGTGTAGCGGTTAGCGTAACGCTTTACAGCGCCAGCGACCCGGGTTCAATTCCGTCCACTGTCTGTAAGGAGTTTGTACGTTCACCCCATGTCTGTGTGAGTTTCCTCCGGGTGCTCCGGTTTCCTCCCACATTCCAAAGACGTACGGGTGAGGAAGTTGTGGGCACGCTATGTCGGCACCGGAAGCGTGGCGACACTTGCGGGCTGCCCCCAGAACACTCTACGCAAAAGATTCATTTCACTGTGTGTTTCTATGTACATGTGACTAATAAAGATATCTATCTTATCTTATTTATGGGGAGAGATTATGGATGGGTGGGTTTGTTTGCCCTGGAACAAAGGAAGCTGAGCAGTGATCTGATCGAGGTATATAAAATTATAAGAGGCATAGATAAGGCAGATAGTCAGAATCTTTTTCCCATGATGGGGTTATCAAAGTCGAGAGGGCATTAGTTTAAGATGAGAGGAAGGAGATTTAGTGGGGATTTTTGAGAGGATTTCTTTTGTTTTTTTTAACACAAGAGTTGTTCATATCTGGAACAAGCTGCCAGAGGAGGTGGTGGAGTCAGATACAATCACTACAGTTAAAAGACTTTTAGACAGGTAGTTTAATAGTCAAGGCATAGAAGGATATGTACCTAGTGCGGGCAAATGGGATTAATATAGATGGGCAAAAAGGTCAGCATGGATGCAGTGTGCCAAGGGGCTGTTTCAGTGCTCAATGACTCTATAATACTCCAGGTGTGGTCTCGCCAAGCCCTCTATAATTGTGCTCAAACCTTCTTGTAATAGGGGACAACGTACCATTTGCCTTCTTATTTGCCTGCTGCACATGCATGTTAGCTTTCGGTGACTTTTAGAGATGGTGGAAAGAGCCAGTCCAGGGCCAGGGCCTCAGTTTGCCCTGTCCGAGGTGCAGTCACTGCTCGCGGACTGCTCCACATCTTGGAATGGCCGTAGCTACGAGACCTCAAGGATATTGGAAACTGTGTGGCTGCCAAAGCCAAGTGTGACCACTGGTATCCCACAGGAGATAAGTGTGAGGCATGGTCTGGGTTGACCATGGGGTTTTACACTGCAGGATATTTTGAAGTGGAGTTTCTGAGCTCTGTTTTGCTCTTGTTGACCCACATTTCTTCAAAGACATTCTGCGATGATAGAGAATAAAGAAAATGTATCAGAGGAGATTCATCAGTGGATTACAAAGGCAAAATTGGCATCATTCGCCGATATTACGGGCCAAAGGATCTGTTCCTGTACTGTGCTGTTCTATGGTCTATGTTTTAAAATCTCTTTTATTAAACTCTAAGATTCATTCTCTAAACCTCTTTCATTCCCTGCCCTTAAAACACTCTTTAAAACCTATGAATCTCAACTTGGAATAATCCGATTACATTAAAGGTGCCTCATAAAATCAGGCCATTGTTGTGAATGAATGGCTGTACATATGCATTTGAAAAACATTTCCCAGGGTTTTACCATTAATGGAATGAAAACCTTTGCTCTCTGCTTCTCCCAGCAGTCAATTAACGTGTCACTGTGCCAGATCCAGATATGATCTTCTTTTGAGAGGCACAGTAAATAAAGCCTAACTTTTTGACTGAAGGCTATAGGTTTAATCTGCTTTTTGTGCTCTTTAATTTGCATACTTGCATCAGCGTTCCATTACAGGACTTAACTGACTTGAAATGGTGCCTTTAAACACTCGACATTTCAAAGTGCTTTTGACTCTTTAATTCATTGCAATTAAGTGTGTGAGATGCACTTCTGAGAGATATGATGAGGGATATAATTGTAAGTTCCTCTGCCTGTAGAACCTCGATGGGAAAGGATAGATAGAAGCAGGAAGGTGCAGTTATTATCTCACTATGCATTATGCTCATGTTACACTTCCCTGGTGCTGGGATGGTTCGATCACAATAGTTTTCACTTGGTTTTAAATCTGTAACCTAGTCTGGAACTGTTAGAGGAACAACACCTCATATTCCATCTTGGTAGTCTCCAACCTGATGGCATCAACGGTGATTTCTCTAACTTCCGGTAACTCCTCCTCTCTGACCCCCTACCCTTTGTTTTCCCTTATCCCTCTGGCTCCTTTATCCCTTCTCTTATACCCTCCCCCGCCCTCACGACACCGCCCATCACCCACAGCTTCCTCCCTCTGGTTCACCACCTCCTGCCCTTTAATCCATGGTCCACTGTCCTCTCCGATCACATTCCATCTTCTTCAGCCCTTTATCTCTTCCACCTGTCACCTCCCAGCTTCTCACATCATTCTCACTTCCCCCCTCCCCCACCTACCTACCTTCCCTCCCTCCTTCCCTCACCTGGATTCACCTATCACCCACCAGCTCATGCTCCTCCTCCTCCCTCCACCCTTTTATTCTGGCTTCTGCCCTCTTTCCAGTCCTGATGAAGGGTCTCGGCCTGAAAAGTTGACTGTCCATTTCCTTCCATAGATGCTGCCTGACCCGCTGAGCTCCCCCAGCACTTCGCGTGTGTTGCTCCAGATTTCCAGCATCTGTAGTCTCTCGTGTATGGAATTGTTTGGCTGGTTTGTCAGGCAAGCAAACTTGTTCCATTTCTCACACTGACCTGCCTTGCTTGCAGGAGAAATCGGCTAAAGCATCAACGATTTTCATACGTAGGTCTACACAAAGACTCAGCACTTTTGCTAGCGTTAGTGGGTACACGAAACAATGGTGGGCCGTATTTCAAGTATCAACCTCCCGACTGACAGCCCGAGCAAGTCCTGCTGTGAGTAATAAAACACATTATCTCTCTCATTTTCTTAGTTTTGTTATCACTGCAGAAAGTGTTTGCAGAAGTGAAGAGCAACAGCATCAAAACCAAGCACAATAATTAGGTTAAGCCTTATTATTTAAAATGTAACCTTGCTAGGTTCTCCCAGATCTACTCAGAGGTAATGGCTGAAACTTCTATCCACCCTTTCCCTTCCAGATCGCATAGGTAGAGTAACTCACATTTATGTACCTTGTGACATGTCTCAGTAATGCGTCTGTGGTGCATAAGTGCAGGGAATTAAAGGTTGTCCTCAGAGGAAAAGCCAAAAGCACTTGGAAATGCAAGCAACTTAAGGCACCATTTCTTGCTGGTTGTCACTCAGTTATGACCTTTAATGAAAAGTTTGATCTAAGTGTACAAACTAAAGAGCATAAAATAAGCAGAATATCTCAATGGGGTATAGTAATGAGTTAGGCTTTACCCACTTGGCAATCTCCAAATATTCTTCAAACAGGTTCCCTAACATCAACATCCTGGGTGTCACCATTGACAGGAAGCTCAGCTGGACCAGCCACATAAGTACAAGAGCAGGTCAGAGGCTGAGTATGGTGCAGCAAGTGAAGCTTCTCCTGAGGCCGCAAGAATTTTCCACCATCCACAAGGCACAAGTCGTAAGTGTGATGGAATACCTTCCACTTGCCTGGATGACTGCAGCTCCATCTTCTCTCACTAAAAGCTCGACGCCAACCAGGAACAAGACTTAATTGGCACCACCTCCACAAGCTGTACATTCATTTCCCGCTTCCCTGGCGTACAGAGGCTGCAGAATGTGCCATCTGCAAAATGCATTGCAGTTATTCACCCAGGCTGCTCCGACACCACCTCGCAAGGCTGAGACCTTCTCCCCCAAGAAGGATACGGGAGGGGGTATTGGGGGCAGGTGAATAGGAACACCACCGCCTGCAAATTCCTCTCCAAGCCAGACTTGGTAATATATCACTGGTCCTTGAATGCTTATGGATCTAAATCCTGGAACTCCTTCACCAGCAGGACTGTGGGAGTGCCTTCACCAGAAGGACTGAAGGGGCTCAAGAAGGTGGTTCACCACCATCTTTTCAAGGCAGTTAGGAGTGGGCGATATATTCTGCCTTGCCAATGACACCCAGATCATGGGAAATGAATAAGAAAACCATGGGAGCATTTCTCACCACATTGGTCACTAATTTAATGCCCAACTTTAACTGAGGAGGTAGTTTAAGAGTGAATCACATTGGTGGGTCAGGTCTCACATGTAAAAGAAAGCTAGTGTCTGTATCAGTAACCATGAAACAACTGCATTGCTGTATAAAAGCTTCTGATTCACAATGTCCTTTGGGGAAAGAGACTAGCTTTCTTTTAAATTTCCAGTTTTATTTAATTACTTAAATTCATATGCTCCAGCTTCCATAGTGGGCTTCAAGCTCATATCTTGTCATGATCTCTGTGTAGATCCCCATGGCCCACGTGCTCAACCGTTCCGCAGTTTTGACACAGTTGACCACACCATCCCGATCCGCAGTTCAATTGCAGGAAGCTGGTTCCCTCTTTTCCTGTGGGAAGGCACAATATCTTCTCTCACCAAGACATGTGTTGGATTAAGGGCACCCACTACCTTATGGAGGCTCAAGTGGTCCAGATGTTTTAAAAAAAAACATACTTGGTAAATACCCTGAAAAAAAATGTTAGCTCACAATTGAAGGAATGGTCAATGAGGTGATGTTCAGGATTGTGGCCAGTGTGATCAAGCCATGTGAATCCAAGCCTTCAGGAAAGATGGGGATATGAAGGTAACTTTAAAAGTCACATTACTGAATCAAAAGTAAAGTCAACAGGCTCCCCTGTCATAATTGTATCAAGGCCTGCAAAAAGGCTGTAGTGGCCAATTCACTCAATTCAGCCGATGATTACATTGCACTGATATTTTATCACCCTTGCAGATAGCAACACACAATGCTGTGATTGTAGGATCTATAGACTACATTGAGGGATCGGCGGTGGAGAGGGTCAGCAGCTTTAAATTCCTGGGCGTTAACGTATTGGATGTCCTGTCCTGGGCCCAGCACGTAGATGCAATCATAAGGAAAGTGCTCCAGTGTCTTTACTTTCTGAGGAGGTTAAGGAGGTTCAGCTTGTCACCAAACATTCCAACAAACTTCTACAGGTGTCCTATTGCAAATATCCTGACTGGTTGCATCATGGTCTGGTATGGCAATTTGAGTGCACAGGAACATAAGAAGCTGCAGAGAGTAGCAGACTTTGCCCAATATGTCACGGGCACATCCCTACAGGAAATGTTGCCTCAAGAGGGCAACATCTATCATCAAAGATCCCACCATCCAGGTCATTCCATCTTTTCACAGCTGCCATCGGGCAGGCACTACGGAAGCCTGAAGTCCCACTCCACCAGGTTCAGGAACAGCTACTTGCCTTCAACCATTTGGTTCTTGAACCAACCGGCAAAACCCTAATCACTACAGTTTAGCAACACTATGACCACTTTGATCGCTTTGTACCAGAATGGACTTTGGTTTCTTTTGTTCTAATTGTATTCTTTCTTGTAAAAATTGTGTTTTTACAAAAAGTTATGTTTAATTTATGTTTTTCTTGTGAATACTGCTTATCTGATACTATGTGCCTGTGATGCTGCTGCAAGTTAGTTTTTCATTGCACCTGTGCATACACATACTTGTGCATATGACAATAAACGACACTTGACTCGACTTGCCAAGCTCCTGAATGAAGTGTTCGCTCCAACAGTTACCTGGCTACATACTCCGTAGATACTGTCCAGGTCTGCTGGTGCAGCTTCCTCTGGGAGGAATAGGCTACACCAGTGAAGACATTTCAGGTTAGGGGGATGCCAGTGGGAGGATACAGCCTCCCTCTCAGGCAGTCTGACATGACCACCATCCCTTCATGTGGCTGTCTGAATTCTTCAGCTGTGAAGGAGCTGAGGTCAAAAATAAATCACAAAGAACAATTGATTAATGAAAACTTTAGTGTTGGCAGGAACAACAAAACAGATATGAAAATCTGCAAAACAGGCCTGAAAATATCCAGCAGGTGAGGCTGCATCCGTGGAAAGAGAAAGAGAGTTAACATTTCAGGTTGAAGACAGTTTTGACAAAAGGTCTTCAACCTGAAGTGTTAACTATCTTTCTCTTCCCACAGATGCAGCCTGACCTGCTGAGTATTTCTGGCATCTCCTGTTTTTATTTTAAATTTCCAGCATCTGCAATTTTAAGAAAAATTTCTGAAAATATTCCCCCTCACGATCTATCAGTCGAAAAGAGATGCAGCACACGAACTATCAAGCACCCATTTTAACTCTACTCCCACCCTGATCCATTCCCACATTGCCATCAACTCCTCCCAGAGTTTATGACTCGTCTGCATACCGGGGCAACATACCAAACATTACATTTTTAGGATGTGGGAAGAAACCAGAGCACCCGGAGGGAACCCATGCAGCCACAGGGAAAGCTTCACACAGAGAGCAGCGGAGGTCAGGATTGGACCCGGGACGCTGGAGCTGTGAGGAAGCAGCTCTATTAGCTGCACCATAATGCTTCACTGCTTACATGGTGTCTCACCTGCCTCCTTGATGTTTTGGACAATAGGCTCTCTGGGAACATTTTGGTCACAACATCCAGTTGGGAAGTGGAATGGGGAGGTTGGTGGAGTGGGGGGGTGGGGGTGCAATTCCCTTTTTAATCTTGAAATGAACAATCCTGTGCTCAGGTGCTGTCTGTCTGGAGTTTGTACGTTCTTCCTGTGATCATGTTACTTTCTCCCACATGCTCGTTTACCCCCACATCCCAAAGATGTGCAGATGAGAAAGCCGTTAGCATAACGCTATTACAGCGCCAGCGACCCGGGTTCGATTCCAGCCGCTGTCTGTAAGGAGTTTGTACGTTCTCCCCGTGTCTGCATGGGTTTCCTCCGGGTGCTCCGGTTTCCTCCAACATTCCAAAGACATACGGGTTAGGAAGTCGTGGGCATGCTATGTTGGCGCCGGAAGCGTGGCGACACTTGCGGGCTGCCCCCAGAACCCTCTACGCAAAAGATGCATTTCACTGTGTGTTTTGATGTACATGTGACTAATAAATCTTATCTTAATTGGCCACTGTGAATTGCTCCTAGTGTATAGGTGAGTGGTAGAATTGGTGGTGGGGGGTGGTGTGGTTTGATGAGAATGTGGGGAGAATAAAATTGGGACTAATGTAGGATTAGTGTAACTGAGTGGTGTGAACTGAGCGGTTGGTAGTTGGTGTGGACTCAGTGGGCTGAAGGCCCGTTTCCATACTGTATCTTTCTACAACTCTGTGACATCTTTACTCGTTCCTAATGAAGTCTCCAAATCTGGGCCAATGATTCACTGAGAGTTGGAGCTAAACCATGTTGAGGTAGAAATCAGGCTGAAGTCATTAGTCACAATACCTCTGCTGATTTTCTCATGTAGAATGGAGATTAAAGAACTTGCAACACCTGGACTTAGTTACAACATTTCGGAATTCATTGCTTGGTGAAAATAAGTATTTCTTCCAATTTGAAATGTTGCCTGGTATTTTTATTTAAGGCTTTTATTTTTGCTTTGCTGTTCATAATCTCAAGTAAATACTATTCCCACTTCCACATTATGTGTCCTTACAACATTTTAAATAGCAGAGCTATGCTTCTTCTAAATCTTCTCTAATAGGATTTTCTTGTTGTTAATCTCCTTTGTCATTCTTCACTAAACATTTGCCAATACATTGGCTTCTTTCTGATGATAGGATGGTTAAATCATAACCTCACAAATGGTCCATAACAAGCAAGAACTGACCCAAACAGGCAAGATTAAGCAAGAGGAGAAAGAGAACACATTAGTGCCAGGCTGGCATCAATATCATTGTTTCAAGACATTACAAATGATATGACAACATATCATGTTGCTTGGACAAGGACACTTTTTTGGACACTGTGACCCAACATCATTGTCAACCACATTCAAGCCAGGTAGAGCATCGAGTAGGTGCAATTCAAAGCTTTTCACCACTATTCATGATGAAAACATCCATTTATATGACAATGTTGATGTAGCAAAATCACTCCAAGGAGTCCAAAATATTGAACCAAAAATTGAGCCACAAATGGAGATATTAATGCAGATGACCACAAAACCTTGAATAAATTGAAAGGAGAGAAGTGAGTTGGAAGAAATGACAATGGAGGAAACTCCAGTGCTCAGGATTTTGGAAGCTGAATGCACTGCTGAGTGATTGATTATGGAAAAGAGGTTAGGATTAGAGAAGCATAGATCTTACGGAGGACTGTGGGTCTGGAGGAGATTACAGAGTTCAGGTGTGGTGAGATCATAGAGGTTTGAGAGCATGGTGGCTATCCTTATAACCATTCTGTAAGTTCAGCCCGAACCTGTTTGGGTGGGGTAAGACTAATCAAGGCTCTTAGAGGAGTACAACACAGAACTCTTGAAAATGTTTACCAAGACTGAGAAAATGCTTCAAATAAAAATAACATTGATACAAGCACTACAAATACAGTAATACATAACAAGAAACTACTGAAGATTTTATTATGTAAAATACAACAAAATACTGTGCACTACTCTGACTTCTGTACTCAACAACCTCACACAACCTTTACCTTTAACTTCAACTCACAAGTACTTCTTTCTAACTCCAACTTCCAATGCAACTTAATCCAGCAATCTCTGAAAGGAGCTGATTGTTTTCTGATCAGTTTTCCTCTCTGTACCCTTACAACATGCTCTTTAACATGCTGTAGAGTTCCCTTTAATTGAAGATGATTTTGAATCTAACTTGTCCCGATGTTCACTTGGAGAAGTCTATTCCCACATGTACAGGGGATTAATACTGTTTGCAGCTCCACACAAATCTGCCAAAGTTTGTTAAGGACAAAAATCATTCCTGTGACAATTTGATGAAAACAAACCCTCTTTGAGTGGACCAGATTTATTCCATTTGTTTATTTCAATCATTATCACAACAGCAATGTTTTTGTGGGAAAAGTTTGAGCTTATCTTCATTCTCAAAGTTTGTTGAATGGACTTTACTTTGAGATGATTCTGAGCTTTCTCACTTGCAAAGGCTGTTGGGGATAAATTCAGACTTGGTTGTTACTTAGGTGATGGTTTGTAAATCCTGTTGACAGCCACATCACATGGAGTCAGAGACTGAAGCTGTCAAAGTCGAATAGCATCCTTTTTGTGTTTGTATGAACAGCTTCTTCAACATTTCTTTCAATTCACAGTCCCTTTCACAAGTTCATTACATGCTTGAATAGAAATTTGCTCAATTTTTTTGTCAGTGTTGGTTTATTTTAAGTTAAATACATTCCTGCTGCAGTTGTGGCCAAGTTTTAAACTTGAAGTGTTGCTGAGCTGAGGGCCACTGTAGGTCAGCTAGCATGAGGATGATGAGAAATGAAACATGACACGTGTTAGGTTCTGGGCCAATGTTTCCTATTAGAGTAACTTCTGAAGCAAGAAAATCATTCCCAGTTGTGCCAGTTTTTGGTCATTATTTTTAAAGCGGGTATCTACTTAAGTACTCCAATAAGTATAAAGAACATTCATCAGGGGTATAATTGGTAAAATCATCGTGGGCTACTTTTGCTTATCTAACAGCCAATAACTGGGGACCGCTCAAATAAATATTGCTTTTGAGCATGATTAGAGACTAAACATTTCTTCCCCAATACAGTGTATTTGAAACATTGAAGTTATAGTGATTTGGTTTATAAGATAAGATATCTTTAACTATATCATGTTTAAACTTAGAAAAAATTAGGAGTGGTACTGTTGATTCTTCGCTTAAATTTGAGGAAGTTTGGAGTCCATTTATTCAATATTTTCATATGATATAGATCCCTTTTCAATAATCTTTGAATTTAGAGGAGTGGAGTTGACGACATAATAATGCTCTTTGTTCATCGAGAAATATCAGTCCAGTTTTTTTTCTCTTTTGAAATTCTTTTCCATTTGTTTCGATTTATTACTTATAATTTTTTTGATTTGGGGGTTCTCTTTTTTTTAATCACACAATAAATCTTTTTCTTTCCCTTTTTGATTTTTTTGGTATTATATTCGCTTACTAAGAGACCGTGAGGACTAATTATATTTTTTATTCTTTATGACTATATATGTCATGATTGTCCTCCCGATCTCTTTGTATCACATGTATAATCATTGATGTTATATATATTAATCTGTATTAATTAGAAAAGTAATAAAAAGATTGAAAAAGAAAATATATCTTCATTCATCACACGTACATCGAAACACACATTGAAATGCATCTTTTTGCGTAGAGTGTTCTGGGGACAGTCCGCAAGTGTCACCACGCTTCCGGCGCCAACATAGCATGCCCACGACTTCCTAACCCGTACATCTTTGGAATGTGGGAGGAAACCAGAGCATCCGGAGGAAACCCACGCAGACATGGGGAGAACGTACAAACTCCTTACAGACAGAGGCCGGAATCGAACCCAGGTCACTGGCACTGTAAAGCATTACGCTAACTGCTACACTACTGTGCCTGCCCATACACTACCATGCCTGCCCATTGGCAATTAAACCAAATATATAATTGCTTGGGTGGAACTTGTTTCACCATCATCATTTTACTCGAGTGGAGAGTCATGATCAGAGCCAGAAGAATCTCTAACCAAAACAGCAGAATACAAGTCAGCAGAAGACATGCTCAAGCAATGTGGCGCTCCATTCAAAGACTACCATGCCTGCTGTTTCACTTCTAGCTACTTAGCCATGACGGAGAAATATTGGAGGCAGTGCAGAATGGAAACTCCAGGCTGAGCACTCATCTTCAAGGTCTAAATTGTGAACACAGACTGTGAGAATTAGGAGAACATTGCAAGCTAACATGGGAAGGAAATGAGAAGGATCATGTCAGAAGATCAATTTCCATCCCATTTCATTTTACTCACCATTGACTTCACTTACTTTGGAAAATTGGATGTTAATTAAACTTAAATTGCTTCATGACAATCAGAAGTGTATCAAAACAACTACTTTTCACTCGGGGTTGGGGCAGAGGTGGGGACATTCAATTTGCAGGCACTCACCATAGAGCAATGGAAGTATTTCTGAAGGGATTTTGACTCAGAAGTACTGAAATAGCTCTATGGTGAGTGCCTGCAAATTAAGTGGCTTACTCAGTTCTGACTGAAAGAATATTTATGTTAAACCAGTTTCCATACATTTTTTTAGCAACTTTTAAAGAATTATGTTTATATTCTTTGATAATGCTGCCTGATCCAGCTAAAATAACACATCTACCACTGGGCAATATTTCTCCATTGGCAGCAATATCCAATTCTGAGACATTGGCTTGCAGAAACAATAATCCAGGAGAAAAAATACGAATTATTTAGACAAACCAGGGCAAATAAGTGTGAGGCAGCTGGGCAGAAGATACAAAAGCCTGAAAGCACGTATCACCAGGCTCAAGGACAGCTTCTATCCTGCTATCATAAGACTATTGAATAGTCCCCTAGTACAATAAGCAGATTCTTGACCTCACACTCTACCTTGTTATAGCCTTGCACCTTATTGTCTGCCTGCACTGTACTTTCTCTGTAATTGTAACACATTATTCTGCATTCTGTTATTGTTTTCCCTTGTACTACCTCAATGCACTGTTGTAATGAAATGATTTGTATGCATGTAATGCAAAACAAGTTTTTCACTGTACCTCGGTACACGTGACAATAATAAACCAATTCAATTCAATTAAGGGGTAAATCATATTTGTTGCACTTCATTATGTTCTTTTTCCTGTTCTCAAATCCATTGACTCAGTTATAGAGCTTTCCATTTGCAGTTACAGGACAAAAAAAACATTTTTTTCCTTTGCAAGATCCTGAACCTTCCATCATCCATGTCAGGCAACGGGCAGTTCAAAAGGTTGGAAGGTTTACCACAGGTCTCAGATTTCATGGCATAGCCGCATCTCACCATGTTGACTCTTTACCTGCTGACTTGGGTGCAGAAACAATTTGGGACCCCCATTCCACCATGTTAGGTCCTGACTGGAGGACTTGGTTACTTCATTGTATTTCTTGATAAGGGAGAGAGATGCTGGATGAATGCAGTGCAGTTGAATTGTAAGTGGACATTCAAAAAGTATTTGGTGAAGGGCCATACATTAAGTCTGTTGGAAAAATTGATGTCTTTGTATGAAAGAGCCAGTAGGAGTAAGAATACAAAATTTACCAAGGGAAGTAAAATAGTGTCAATGACCAGAGGGAGATGTACATTGGAGTTCTCTCTGGGGTGCAGTGTTTGGACCACTGCTGTTTGTGTTATACATTGACATAGACTTGATGCGGATGGGAGGTGTAAACGGGGAGCAACTTTGAAATATGCAGTTGACATGAAACTTGGATATAAAAAGAAAAATTGTAGGCATCTTGAAAAAGACATCAATATAATATCAGAATCGGAAGGCAGTGCAATAAAATGTGCGATGATACATATTGAAAGGATGCTTGAAGAGGAATGCAATTGATAAATGGTACAGTTTTAAAGGGAGTGCAAGAAGGGAACAACTTGGGATTGTTTGAACATAAAGTTTTAATCAGGAGAAACTGGTGAACAAAACAGTTACTAAACTTATGCAATTTTGGGCTTTCCAAATGGAATAAAAAGTTCAGGAAGTTATGTCAAACCCAGTTAGTTTGGCTTCATCTGGAGCAAGAGACAAACTGCTAGAGGAAGTCAAGGGGTCAGGCAGAATCTGTGGAGGGAAATGGACTATCAGCATTTTGGGATGAGTCCAGCTGAAGGGTATTGACCCAAAATGTTGACGATCCATTTCCCTCCACAGCTGCTGCTTGCTCCGCTGAGTTCCTCCAGCAGTTTGGGTTTTTTTCATCAGGATTCCAGCATCTGCAGTCTCTTGTGTCTCTGGCTTCATCTGGAGTATTTCTTCCACTTTAAGAGGGGCATGAAGGTTTTGGTGGGGTTACAGAAGAGATTGACTGGAGAAGTTAGGCTTTTTTTCCTTTGGAAATCAAAGAGATTTGGTTGAGGCATTTAAAATCATGAAGTGTCAAGAAGGAATAAATAATGAGAAAATGCTGAAGGGTCACAGATTTATGGTGATTGGCAAAGAATCATGGCAACAAGTGGATTTTTTTCACTTCTCGAGGGGTTTTCTGTGGTCTAAAATGGACTAAAATTGACTGGTGGACACAGATTCAGAAATAGCCAGCGAAAGAAGTTTGGATAAATACTTGAAACATGACAATCTGCTGAATATGAGGAAAGAGCAGGGAGTGGAACTAACTATTCTGGACTTCAAAATATTTGATTCAGATCCAATGGGCTGAATGACCTCCTTTTGTTCTGCACTATTTTATATGCCTGTAATAAAATATTTGGAGTTCTCCCTTCATCTGTTAGTTGCGATCTTAACTTTACCTACTGAGTCTATATTTATTTAGTCAATATCATAAAGTAAACTTGTAATAGAAAATTACTGTTTTGTTGATTAAGTATATAACTTGAGGCAGGTTCATTTTTGTGATATTATTTTCACTGCACAAATATTCCCTTATCTCCAAATGGATATTTACATATCCTCTCCTGTGTCTCCATTGTTCTGTGCTGGCCTGCAGCTATGAACAGGCGATAATTCTTTTCTCAACTCTATCAACACAAGTTATATGCTTTGAAGTATATGATCACCTCAGGCAGTACCTATCCATGTAGAATACATTTCTTGTAAAGTGTCTACTTAGTTCTCACTACTTGGGAATTAATTGGAGCAGAAATAATTGCTTTTACAGCAAACCAGTTCCCATGTTCAGAATGAGGAGTCTTATTGCTAAGTTAGAATGAGACATTTCTTCATTCAAAATCTGAATCTTTTGGATTTTTGACATCAAGTGACCACAGTTTCAGGATAGAAATCAATAAATGTTTTGGATGCCATATGATATAGGAAAGATGCAGGAAGGAGGAGTTGATTAAAGATTGCCTTAGATTCAACTGAATGGTGAGTGGGTTAGAAGGAACAAGTGGCCTTTGCTTGCTTCTCTTTCTAACATTCAAAAGCTAATGATCTGAGGGAGTGCATTTTTGTTTTATTATCATGTGGTATTTTCCTTATTTTGGGGAAATAAATCCAAATTAATCGTTACCTTCCACAAACTGTGACACTGTAAGTTTTCTTTCATTCTGTGGCATAGTTGGTATATGGATGATGAATGCATGGCTGCTTGCAATGAAATATATTCCTCATTTGCTCAATGGAACCATCTGTGCTCCATGGATATTCATTGTTGTTTCAATTTAAATTGGTTCCACCAAAGTACAGTCCTAATGCATGTCTTTGGTGTCATCAGTGAGGTTGTATTTTTTGAATACAACATGGCGACATAATTCTTTTCTGCTTTCAAATTAAAAAGCTGCATTCACAATGGTGAAGAAATACAAATGCTATTGATACACTGTACTCGGTTTGTATCTTAAATAAAAAGTCTGGGTAAACTTCTTCAGACGAGATATAATTCTGAAGCCATTATCTCAAAACTTGCTGTTACATATTTCTGTCACTTACTGTTTGCAAAAGACAATCTTCGGCAGAAAGAATATTTTGTATTCCACATATCTACTCGTATTTTCATTGTCTGTTTTTCTAATATATTTGCGTGTGGATCAAACATAAACTTTGTGAAAAAATAAAAATAAAGCTAAAGTACTTGCCAAAGCCATGTTCCAAGAATTTGTTAACAGGAATTATTTGAACCTAAAATTTTCATCAACAGCCAAGAGAGGTTGGATGATGTTCAGGCCCAATTATTGTTCTGTTACTCTCTTGTCTACCCCTCTGTGTCAGCGTATTGTTTTTCTGTAAAAGACTGTAATGTCGTTCACCCTGTTAAAGGTGGCATTATAACTATTGAGATGGCAAATATGTGGGTGTGTCATATAAGTTACAAATATAAAAATTATAAATATAAAAATATAAAACAAATATAAGATTTGAGACAATGACTTCCCATACCCAGCAGAGATCTGAGATCCAGGTTTTCAACTCCCTGAAACCAGTCTGATTAAGGAAAGCACATCCTAGCCATGAGCATTAGAAACCAAAATATTTCACATGTTGGGAATCTGAAATAAAAGAGCACATGCTTGAAATATGTAGCAAGTTGGGCAAAATTTGTACAGAGAACAGAGATACACATTGCCCATTGCACACAGATGCATGTACCACACGGTTTCTCTTTCCACAGATACTGCCTGACCCACTGTGTATTTAGTTCTTGTTTTCTACTAGGGACCTGAGCCTGTTTATTTCTGTATTATGATCCTTTACAATTCAATGATCTGGACCATTTATTCCATTAATTTTCTTTCCCTCAGATCCAACTGAAAATACACAGCAGAATAACCATAGAATGCAGAGTTTACTTTCACATTTTTCTGTTCTCCATGAGTAGATAAACCAATATCCTTCAAATGCAACAGCATGACATTAGATCAATCAGGCTTTTAACAGGCTCTAACAGTGTGTGATGATTACGGCTTAAGTCAATAAACTCTCCACTCGGAGATGGCGGAGCAGACTCAATGGGCCGAATGGCCTAGTTCTTCTCCTTTGTCTTGTGATCTTGTATTCTGATGCAGGTTGAATCTTCACAAGAAGATGTTAGATGAAGGACCATTATTTCTTTCTGGGACCCAGCAGAAAATGAGAAGGCCAGGTGTTTTGAGCTAATCTTCATCCATTTCTGATTAATTTAGCCAGAACATCGTTGGCAATCCGTCATTTCTGTGCCAGACAACATTAACAGTTGTTGCAACGTTAGAAACAACTGCAGCTTAGCACAACGTCTGAAGTGGAAAATCCCTGCTGACGTTTACTCCGAACCCCCTTCCCCCGACCATGTTACCCTCCTCACTGAGCCTGCCTCCTCATTACCCTCTTCTGATCCTGTGCCTGGCCCCAGCTCCAACCCTTGCTGTGTCTTCACCAGCTCACGTGAACTCTGAGCGTTCTGTCCTCAGCAGAGGCTTCATCTTTGTACCCCTGTGCCACACCTCATTGGGTTCTGGGCCCACCATGATGCCGAGCTCTTCTACCTCTGTGCCTATTTCTTTGGCAAGGAGTCCTTATCCCACACTTATGACCCTTTCTCCCACCTCCGACACTCCTCTTGGATACCCCATTCTGGCCTTTTACACTTCTCTCGGCCTTTTCATTTCCAATTGCCAACAAACATGCTGTGGAAAATTGCAATGGGAGCAAAGCAGTACTATTACTTTGGTAATAATTCCTTGAATGCTTGTCCCCCAGAATTTATGGTATATCTTTGAAATCCAAAGCTTTGCATTTACTTTGTATGCTTGAAATGCCCGATTCAATAAAGGTTCTAAGCATACTGACTATAAATTACCGTTGTGACTAAAAAATAACTGTAAATTTGAAAGAAAAGTGGAGAATATTGAAAACATACAGCAGACCTGTCACCATCGGATTGAGAAGGTCCAGTATTTTGGCTGCCACTTAGAAGATTATACTTGAAAAGTTAACCAGCATATCTCTGTGCAGTGGATATATGTGTATGTGCTGTGAGATATCAGGATCATTGTGTACCTTGTATATGGGTACCTTGTATTTTGATCTCTACCATGGGAATAGATTACCAGACAGACACAGGAAAAGATTCAAGGATGTGCTCAAAACCTGCTTGATGAAATGCAATATTGCCACTGACTGTTGGGAATCTCTGGCCCGTGACCAATCAAAAAAAGGAGCATTTGGGATTCAGCTCTAAAACTCCAGTAATTTGGCACCCTTGGGACTTTGGTGGGGCCAGATTGACAGATTTTTTGGTCGATTGGATATTAGTTCGATTAAAAAACCAGCACACTTTTAATTCACCTTCTTTTAGATGTTCCACAGTAAATGAATTTTCCAGTGAACCAGGTGGGTTTAAATGGAGTGTGGGAAAGAAATCCCAGTGTGTTTAAATAGAACATGGGAACATGCCCCCCCCACCCCCATGTGTGTTTAAGGGAAGAATGGGAACAGAACCACAGTGTATTTATAAGAGTAATGGGAACAGAGGCCTGGTGTATTAATCAGGAGCATGGGAATGGAACCCTTGGGAGCCAGATGCCGAACCATTAGGAATTGTGAACAATGGGATAGTAGATTATTGGAATTTGGTATCGAGAACCCTGAAGCCATGCACCAGGAGCACACATGTAAGTGGCAGAAAGCACCTGCCTGTCCACCCTGTTAGTCACCTCCTGAGTCTGCAGTTCGCACAATTGCCTCATGAGCCACCCCCAAACTCACAAGCCCAGAGAGGATATATGTCATCCTCAATGCTGAGATACTGCCTTGGAACAAGAACATCTATTACTGTTATATGAAGTACATATATCTGCAGTGAGGTGCAGTGTGTAGCAGTGTGTGAGGATGGGGGAGGTATCTCTGCGGTATGAATGGGGTGTGTCGTGAGGTAGGCGTGTCAGTGCAATGGCGATGCAGGTACCTGTTGGTAGTGGGACCTCTGTGTAGTGTGCAGTGGGCGTGGGGTAATATTGTGAAGGAGAATCTAAATGTGAATGTACAGCGGGGATGGGGTATTTGTATCACAGTATGGTTGGCGATGTGTATCTGCAGGCAATGGGATGTCTCGGTGTTGTGGGGGGGCAATGCAATGGGGATGAGGAGCATGACTGTGCATTGGGCTGCATTGTCTGTACAATGGGTCCGACGCCGGTGCTACATGCCTGTCCATGTGCAGCGGCGATGGGGAGCATGTGTCTGTGCAATGGGTTAGACGTCTGCATTACGTGTCAGCGCTGCATGTCTCTGTGCAGTGGGGTGGGGGAAGGGATGAGGTGCATGTTCCTATGCAGCGGGGATGGGGAGTATGTTTCTGTGCAATGAGTTAGACGCCGGTGCTACGTGCCTGTCTCTGTGCAGTGACGATGGGCGGCATGTTTTGGTATTGGTAGTGTCTGTGCAATGGGTTAGACGTCTGCATTACGTGTTAGCGCTGCATGTCTCTGTGCAGCGGGGTGGGGATGAGGTGCATGTTCCTATGCAGCGGGGATGGGGAGTATGTTTCTGTGCAGTGATTTAGACGCCGGGGCAACGTGCCTGTCTCTGCGCAGCGGCGATGGGGGGGGGGGCATGTGTCTGTGCAATGGGTTAGACGTCTGCACTACGTGTCAGCGCTGCATGTCTCTGTGCAGCGGGGGGGGGGTGGGGTGAGGTGCATGTTCCTATGCAGCGGGGGTGAGGAGCATGTTTCTGTGCACTGAGTGAGACGATTGTGCTACGTGTCTGCGCTGCATGCCTATGCGGTGGGCTATATCTGGCCAGCTCCGAGCCCAGCCAGAGCCTCCCCTTGCGCGGGTCACGTGGTGCGAGCCGCCGCTGCTGTAAGATGGCGGCTGCGTTACCCGAGAGAAGGGCGCTGACTTACTGCGTCTATAAATGGTCCAGCTACTCGTCCACTTATGTCCCGGAGTAAGTATCTGGTTTGGCTTCCGAATGTTTGTCGATTAAATGCGCACCATCTCACCCCACCCTCCCTTGTTAAAGGACTCCGGTCCGCTGCTTGATCGCCATCTCCTGTGGGCCCAGCAGCCGTTGAAGCCTCGGCCTCGATTATTGCTCAAGGCCGCTCTAAGCTTCAGCCACCCTGGGCTGCAGGGCGATTGGTGGGAGGGGTAGAGCGACTTTAGCCTTTTTTAAAAAAAAATCAAAATGTTATTCCAGATGTTACAGCGGAGTTAAACGTTAAATTGGTCGTGCAGCCTATGTTGGGAGAGGGCTGCTGTAATTATTTGCACGTTTTATGCTTCATCCCAAACCCGATATATTACACAGGTACCGTAGGGAAAAAAAAGTGCAGCGATTTATTAGAGCATGTCCATGCTGAGGAAGTTCTCCACTTTCTGCCGCTGGCAGGATTGACTGGGGCTTTAAGTCTCTGCCCATCTACCTCAGTATTTTCCCTTTCATCGCTCCTGCAACAGCACCAGTGCTGATGATATAGTGCAACAGGCAGTTCCTTGAATTGCTGTAATGACTTAACGAAATGACCAGGTTATCTGCCTTCCTCGTGTGTATCTTAAAGCTTAACAATCAAGTGAAAGTGAAGAGGTATTTTAGTAGCAAAACACACAAAATGCTGGAGGAACTCAGCAGGTCAGGCAGCATCTATGGAGAGAAATAAACAGTCGACGTTTTGGGTTGAGACTCTTTATCAAGACTGAAAAGGAAGAGGGCAGAAGCTGGAATAAGAAGGTTGGGGGAGGAGTACATGCAGGCAGGTGAGAGGTGAGGCCAGGTGAGAGGTGGAGGGTGGGGAGAAAGAAACTGAGGTGATGGGTGGAAGAGGCAAAGGGCTGATGATGGAGGAATCTGGTGGGAGAGGGCGGTGGACTGGAATAAAGGGAAGTGGGGAATGGATAGGTCATGAGGGAGCTTGTTGAACATGCCCTTTGGAACAAAAAGGGAGATTTGGAATTGGTTCTTATTTGTTTCATTTTATCACTGTGTAGTGGGACAACTTGAATGAGTGATTTTTTAATTGGTTGACCTTTTTCTACATTTATGGCATGTTATGTAACTTTTGATTATATTTAAAAAAATGTTTCAGCCTTGGATCAGTCGTTTCAGTGAGCACTTGTAATGTGTTGAAAGTAGTACAAAACTTTAGAAAGGTTGCAATTGATATTATTGTTTACACATGATCTTTGTAATGTGTCAGGTATCAGTAAATACTGTCAGCCTCTCCAAATATTTGGGAATGTTAGATCTGCAGTATCTTGTAGCATATAAAAACAGCATTATTGTTAAACACAGTTTGTGAAATTATGTGGTGGGTGAATCCTCTTTCTTTGTTTTAACAACTGAACTGAGTTTGGCATGTTCAGTGTGATTTCTGTAATTCTTGGATGTGCCCATGAGCTAAAGCTCAATAGAATATTGAAATATTCTGAATGATTAAAACTGTGTGAAAAGCTAATGAATTGGTTTTTTTTAAAATGCATAAGATTGATGCTGGATCTTCATAGAATAGTGCCATTTTGATCATGGCTCTTTTTTTAAATTTTGAAGTATCAAATTGCTTTTGAGTGCCACAGTTAAACCTGCTTCTACAGTACAGTGGATTCCAGATAATAACTGAAATATTGACCTGAAATTTTGACTGACTGTTTTCTTCATCGTCAGTGCTTAACTTGAATATTCTGTCTTTTATTTCGCACAAATGATCTGATCCTCAGTATGGAGAGCAAATAGTCGTATAATTAACTCCCCTGAACAATTGAGCATCATTGTTCATTAGTATAGTTGAAACTGATGTATTTTGCTTTCCCTCGCAGATCAAACCTATGTATTAGTGCCAAAAATTATTTATTACTGTTTCATGAATTCAAACACCAACTATGCTCAGCTCAGGTTTTCCTAATTGTTAGTGCTGTAAATACTTTTTGTTTCTTCAGTTTGTTGATTATACTGTTAATCACCAAAGAATACAAGGCTTTAATATATGGCAACATTTAAAGGTGCAACAATAACTCAATGTTTTGCTAATTTTCTTGGAGAAACTGCTTGAAATAAAGACTGGAATAAAAACAGAAAATGACTTAACATTAGGGTTATTTTGCTTTTTGTTACATCTACCTTATTTAGATGAGCTTTCAATATTTAGCCAGATTTTAATGTGGAAATATTTATTCAGTTTGAGCTTTAATTCCTCAGTAGTAGCATAAAGTATATGTGGTTCATTGACAAGATTGATTTCTTTTCCCAAGAGAGAACGAGGCTGAGTGTGATCTGATAAAATTATACAAGGTGTAGATAGTCAGAATCTTCAAGAAGGCATAGGTTGAAGAGGAAGGAGATTTCAAGGGGATCTTGTGAGTAAGTTTTGTTTTACAGAGAGAGTGGTTGCTCTCTGGAACTTGCTGCAGGAGGAGGTGGTAGAGTCAGATACAATCACTACATTTAAGAGACATTTAGACAGGAATTACATAGGTAAGGCACAATGGGTATGGATTTAATGTGAGATTAGTGTAGATGGGCAAACAGTTGGCATGGATGTGGTGGGCTGAAGCACCCATTTCTGTTCTGTACAACTCTACAATAACCTATTCATTGATGGTCTGGTTGGAAACACTGCATTCTGGAGATACCTCATTGCTTATCATGATTGCTTAGATAGTTTTCTGAAAGACATTGTTGCAATGTAGACTTTTTAGGGTCCCATTACAATTTGAAAGAACAATTGCTTATTTCCCCACTTTAATGGTTATTATAATTGGAATCAGGATTATTGTCACTGACAAAAGATTCTGCAGATGCTGGAATCTGGAGGAACTCAGCAGATCGGGCAGCATCTATGGAGAGAAATAAACAGTTGACACTTGGGTTGAGACCCTTCATTAGGACTGGAAAGGAAAAGGACAGAAGCCAGAACAAGATCAAGGGAGGGGGAGGAGTACAGGCAGGCAGGTGATAGTGAGTTCAGGTGAGAAAGGGAAGGTCGGTAGGTAGGTGGGTGGGTGGGGGAAGGGTTATTAAAGGGAGTAATGTAGGAAGCTGAGATGATGGGTAGAAGAGGCAAACAGCTGAAGGAGGAGGAGTCTGGTGGGAGAGGGCAGTGGACCATGGATTGAAGGAAAGGTGGGGGGAGGGGGCCTCAGGAGTGAGGAAAGAAAAAAGCAAGGGGGAAGGAAGGGTAAAAAAGGGGGAGAAGAGGGGAGGAGTTACCAGAAGTTCGAGAAATTGATTTTGAGGCCATTGGGTTGGAGACTACCAAGGTGGAATATGTGGTGTTGTTCCTCCAACCTGCGTCTGGCCTTAGCGTGGCAGCAGAGGAGGCCATGGATGGACATGTCAGTATGAGAGTGGGATGTGGAAATGAAGTGGGTGGCCACCAGGAGATCATTGTTTTTGCGGTGGACGGAGTGAAGGTGCTTAATGAAGCAGTCACCCAATCTGCGTTGGGTCTCACTGATGTAGAGGAGGCCTCACCTGGAGGGACTGTCTTGGGCCCCGAATGGTGGTGAGGGAGGATATTATTATCAGTGACTTGCATGCCATGAAATTTGTTGTTTTGCAGCAGTAGTACAGTGCAAAGACATAAAAATTACTATAAATTCCAAAATAGTGCAAAAAAAACCGAAGAAATAACATTGTAGCTGTGGCCTTGATGAAATTATTTTGAATTTATGTATTTCTACATGCTTTTGAGGAATGAAAGAGCTTTTTTTATTTACTTACTGCTTTGTTTAACAAAGTTGCAAATGCTTCCCTTAATTATGTTTTGTAGAGGGGCAAGCACGGTTGATATGAGGGGCATTTTGCTTGCAACAACTTTCAACGTACACAATTGACTTTGTGGATTGAGACAAATTGCATTGCACTTAATAAGGTGTATTCTTTAGAAGAAATTAAAAATTGGAGAAATGTTTCTGTGGGATGGTTTACTTCATTTTATGCTTCAAGTTCTTTTCTGCTTCATACCAAGTGAATATTAATGAGCCTCTTTCACAGTGCATTTCAAAATGGGCAGCAGGCAAATGCACTTGGTCCATCCAACATCAATCTCTCAGTTTAAAAACAGTTGGCTTTAGTAACTTTCATAATATTGATTAGCTTTGGAGAAAATACCTCAGTGAATATGTTTTAATTGTTGTACAAATGAAAATTTCCTGAAGTGCACAGGAAAAATTAGCAGAGACCCACAATACAAGTTGCCACCATAGGTTCAGAGAAAAACAAGGTAAAATGAAATTTTTGTTGGAGGAAGGAAAGATGAATTGGAGTTGAAAAATCCCCTTGAAAGGTTACATTAGAGGCTGAAATAAGGCTTGATTTTCAGATATTGAGGAAATCAAGGGACATGGGGTTAGCGCAGGAAAATGGTGAGGTAAATAATAGCCACGATCTGCTACGCTGGACCGAGACAAGGGTTGAAATTGGCAACTGCTTCAAGTACTTATAACTTACATACCAGCGCCAGTGGTCTTACTGAAATAATTCTGTATATGTTTATGTATTTGTCCATTGGCAAAGGTACAGATGAGGAAGAGGAATAGGCCATTCAGCTCCTGAAACTTGCTCTGTCATTTGATAAGATCATTGCTTTTGAGCAACCACTGAGGTGGTTGGCACTCTGCTCACAACTTCCAACAAACAGCAATAATTTTGGGATAGGTTGGAGAATAAAAACAGAAAATACTGGAACTACTCAGTAGATCAGGCTGCATTTGTGAGAAAAGAAACAGTTGACATTTCTGATGAAGGGGCTTTGACAGATGCAGCCTGACCTGAGTATTTCCAGAATTTAGTGTTTTTATTTTAGATTTCCAGCATCTGCGGTTTTTATTGATTTTCATTTGTGTTGAGAGAAAATCCTTCATTATTTAAAATAGTACTCTGGAATCTTCATTGCCTGAGTCTATGAATTTATGTAACCATCTGTCTATTTCAAAGGGAATGTTGAAAGTAACTTTCCAATAAGGATGTATAGTTTTGTTAGGAGATTGAAGGTGTTTGTCCCCAAATTTATTTTTAAGTTTTAAGTTGTGCAGAAAGGTCTTGAGCACGTGAGGAGGCTTTGGGTTCTGTGTGAACTCTTTCCTCTCCTTGTGTAATACCTTTGGTCACTTTGAGGCCTTCTCATGCCTTTGGAAATGCTTATTTCTGTTAATTCTGTATTGTATGGTCTGATCAGTTTTGCACATAGATTTTGGAGTGAGGTTTGATCTCTCAAACCTTGAATTCAGCTCCTGTTTTTATGCTGGGCAATATATTTGAAAGTAGAGATGATGAAGGGAAAACATCCAGAGGTGGCACCCATTGATAAAGGGTATGGCTGATTTGAAGAGGAAAGTGATAGTTTAATGAGAGATCGTCCATTAAGTTTGAAGCTTTTGCATTGCACCCTTTTAACAGTCAGACATGATGCTTGTGGCACATATATTAGAAAAAAAAATTCATGTTTCAATAGTCATGCATTCTGATATCTGTGTACCTGAGAAGAATGAGAGATTAATCCTGGTAAATTGCTATGGTGGCTGGAAATAGTGGAGATTTCCAAGTAGGAGGTTGGTAGTGATATTAATTTTACTCCACTTTTGCATAACTCTATAAACTTTTTAATAACTCTTGCATTGAAGATCAGAAATAAAGTGCAAACGAGAACAGATCATGCAGCATTTGTGGAGATGGAAATTGATTTCATGTTTCATTTTGACCTTTTCACAAAACTGGGGAATGTTATTGTTGAGGTTTTGGGCAAGAGTGAAGGAAGTGAAAGTTCAGGGGGCTGATCCAAGATTGTATTGAAAGCACAAGTGATAAAATAACAAGGAATGTTGATAACTATTTACATAATGCTTATAATACTGGAAAGTGTCTCACCACAGTTCCCATGAGCATGATCAGACTAATCTCACAACAGTTGGTCTTTTAATGAAGTTTTATGCTTCACATTTTGACAAATGAGCCGAATACCAAGTTGTTTCTATCTGCATTCTCTCAGCAATGTACAACAGTGATGAACTCCTTCCAGTGTATTGCTGGTAACCTGCATCTTTGACTGATATGGAGCTTGACCTAAGGCAAAGCAGTCTTGAGATGAGACAAGTCATGAGTCAAAAAGTGAGCTATGGTTTCTTGACTACACTATGTATTTCTTAAGCTATAATATAAAGTTTAAGAAATTGCAGTTTTCAATAGTTGAATTAAATTAAATAGATAATGACGCACCATTATCCATGGAAATTCTTTTATCATTTGCCATACATTAGTAATTAGTGCAAGGATACATTAGTAATTGCATAAAACTATAAAACTAGTCAACTAAGTGCAGTAGTTGAGAATTTCTTAGAAAAATAACTTCACATGGAAGCACTAGCACGTACCAACAATCATTAGATTTGAAATGGCAATTTTTAACTGTATTGAATGTATAGGGTAACTCTAAATTACTTTTTCTGCAGTGGCATATACATTTGTACCTTGTTAAACCCATTTTTGGTGGCTATTGAGAATGGAGATATTGTGTCCCTGGAGGGTATTCTTACTCTGTATTACATTTGGTCTGAGTAAAAGAACATTCTTTTAACTTGCTGCATTACCAAGTTCTTGGAAGTGTTTCTTTAAGTCGTGCCATTAAATTGCTATGTCATGTGTATCAAAATCATAAAGTTAAGTGCTCAATGTTAATTTTCATTTCATGAGCTCTTCTGTGTCGATGTATTGAACTTGGAACTAGGATGTATAGGTTTATTGATGTGCCATGGAAAGCATCCTATCTGGATGCATCAGGCTTGGCCTGGCAACTGCTCTGCCCAGGACAGCAAGAAACTGCAGAGAGTTGTGGATACAGCCCAGCAAATCACGGAAACCAGCCTCTCCTCTGTGGACTCTGTTCATACTTCTCAGTGAAAGTAGCCAGCGTAATCAAAGACCCCACCCACCTAGTTCATTCTCTCTTCTCCCCTCTCCCATCAGGCAGAAGATAAAGGAGTCTGAGGGCACATACCACCAGGCTCAAGGATAGCTTCTATCCCACTGTTGTAAGACTATTGGACAGTTACCTTGTACAACGAGATGGACTCTTGATCTCACAATCTACCTTACGACCTTGCACCTTATTGTCTACCTGCACTGCACTTCCTCTGTAGCTGTGACACTTCACTCAATAGCACAACATGGCTATTACAGAGACATGGCTGATATCAGGGCAGGAATGGATATTGAATATTCCTGGTTTTCAGTGTTTTAAAAGGGATGGGGGGGGGGAGAAGAGGAGGAGGGGTGGCGATACTGGTCAGGGACACTGTTACAGCTGCAGAAAGGGTAGATAATGTAGAAGGATCCTCTCTAGAGTCAATATGGATGGAAGTTAGGAAGCAGAAAGGGGCAGTTACCCTCCTGGGAGTATTCTATAGGCCCCCCGGTAGCAGTAGGGATACTGAGGAGCAGATTGGGAGGCAGCTTTCAGGAAGATGTGAAAATAACAGTGTTATTATAATGGGAGACTTCAACTTTCCAAATATTGATTGGCACCTACTTAGTGCCAAAGGTTTAGATGGGGCGGAGTTTGTTAAGTGTATCCAGGACGGACTCCTGACACAGTATGTTGACAGGCTGACGAGAGGGAATGCCATATTAGATCTAGTTTTAGGTAATGAACCAGGTCAGGTGACATCTATCGGTGGGTGAGCATTTGGGGGACAGTGATCATTGCTTCATAACCTTTAGAATTGTCATGGACAGGGATAGGAGCAAAGAGGACGGGAAGATATTTAATTGGGGGAAGGCGAATTATGAGGCTATAAGGCGAGAATTTGGGAGTGTAAATTGGGGTGACATTTTTGAAGGGAAACGTACAATGGAGATGTGGTCGATGTTCAGGGATCTTTGGCAGGATGTTAGGGATAAATTTGTCCCGGTGAGGCAGAGAAGGAATGGCAGGGTGAAGGAACCGTGGGTGACGAGAGAGGTGGAACAACTAGTTAGGAAGAAGGCGGCAGCATACATAAGGTGTAAGCAGCAAGGATCAGACAGGGCTCGTGAGGAATATAGAGTAGCAAGGAAGGAACTTAAGAAAGGGCTGAGGAGAGCGAGAAGGGGACATGAAAAGGCTTTGGCGAGTAGGGTTAAGGAGAATCCCAAGGCTTTTTTCTCATGCGTGAAGAGCAGAAGGATGGCTAGAGTAAAGGTAGGTCCGATTAAAGACAAAGGCGGGAAGATGTGCTTGGAAGCTATGGAAGTGGCTGAGATTCTCAATGAATACTTCTCTTCAGTATTCACCAGGGAGAGGGGTCTTGATGCTGAGGACAATGTTGGTAAGGGTAATGTTCTAGAGTATGTAGATATCAAGAGAGAGGATGTGTTGGAATTGTTAGAAAATATTAAGACAGTTAAGTCCCCGGGGCCTGACGGAATATTCCCCAGGCTGCTTCGTGAGGCGAGGGAGGAGATTGCTGAACCATTGGTTAAGATCTTTGAGTCCTCATTGTCAACAGGGATGGTACCAGAGGATTGGAGGGTGGCGAATGTTGTCCCCTTATTCAAAAAAGGTAGTAGGGATAGTCCAGGGAATTACAGACCAGTGAGCCTTGCGTCTGTGGTGGGTAAGCTGTTAGAAGGGATCCTAAGAGAGAGGATCTATGAGCATTTAGAGAATCATGGACTGATCAGGGACAGCCAGCATGGCTTTGTGAAGGGAAGATCTTGCCTCACAAGCCTGATAGGGTTCTTTGAGGAGGTGATCAGGAAGATTGATGAGGGTAGTGCAGTGGATGTGGTCTACATGGATTTTAGTAAGGCGTTTGATAAGGTTCCACATGGTAGGCTTCTTCAGAAGGTCATAGGCCAAGGGATCCAGGGAGGCTTGGCAGTGTGGATTCAGAATTGGCTTGCCTGTAGAAAGCAGAGGGTTGTGGTGGAGGGAGTGCATTCGGATTGGAGGGCTGTGACTAGTGGTGTCCCACAGGGATTGGTTCTGGGACCTCTAGTTTTTGTGATATTTATTAATGACTTAGGTGAGGGGGTGGAAGGGTGGGTTAGCAAGTTTGCAGATGAGACAAAGATCGGTGGTGTTGTGGATAGTGTGGAGGGCTATCGAAGCTTACAGAGGATGCAGAGCTGGGTTGACAACTGGCAGATGGAGTTCAATTGAGAGAAGTGTGAGATTATACACTTTGGAAGGACAAACTCCAAGGTGGGGTACAAGGTAAATGGCAGGATTCTGGGCAGTGTAGAGGAGCAGAGGGATCTGGGGGTTCATATCCACGGATCACTGAAAGTTGCCTCATAGGTGGCTAGGGTAGTTAAGAAAGCTTATGGGATGTTAGCTTTCATAAGTCATGGAATCGAGTTTAAGAGCCGTGAAGTGATGCAGCTTTACAAAACTCTGGTTAGGCCACACTTAGAGTACTGTGTCCAGTTCTGGTCACCTCATTATAGGAAGGATGTGGAGGCGTTGGAAAGAGTGCAGAGGAGATTTACCAGGATGCTGCCTGGATTAGAGAGTATGGATTATGAGGAGAGACTGAAGGAGCTAGGGCTGTTCTCAATGGAGAGAAGGAGGATGAGGGGAGACATGATCGAGGTATACAAGATATTAAGAGGAATAGATAGAGTGGACAGCCAGCACCTCTTTCCCAGGGCACCAGTGCTCAATACAAGAGGACATGGCTTTAAAGTAATGGGTGGGAAATTCAAAGGAGATGTCGGGGGGAGGTTTTTCACCCAGAGAATGGTTGGTGCATAGAATGCGCTGCCTGGGGTGGTGGTGGAGGTGGATACGTTGGTCAAGTTCAAGAGATTGTTAGATAAGCATATGGAGGAATTTAAGATAGAGGGATATGTGGGAGGAAGGGGTTAGATAGTCTTAGGTGTGGCTTGAAGGGCAGCACAATATGGTGGGCCAAAGGGCCTGTATTGTGCTGTCTTGTTCTATGGTTCTGTATTCTGTCATTGTTCTTACCCTGCACTACCTCAATGCACTGTGTAATGAATTGATCTGTAGAAACGGTATGCAAGACAAGTTTTTCACTGTGGATCGGTATAAGTTCCAATAATAAACCAATACCAATCCCTGGGTTATGAACACCCGACTACCCAGAAGGACTCCCCCACGTATGAACGAGCTCCCATAATATTAAATTCAGAAGTCAAACACTGCAATACAGTGGAGGTATGGTAATCGCATTTTGTGATTTTTGTGTATTTTCTGACTAATGGACAAAATCAGGGACGTCCATAAGAATGGAACCCATAAGTTATCCAGGGATGGTCAGTAATCACCATCTCCTTTTGTTACAGACAGCATGAATAGAAGTTGAAGATAGTTAAGTGGTTCCAGATGAGAAAGACTGTTTTGGCTTGGGTTATTCCATCTAGAGACCTACTATATTTCAGCATCCAATTTCTTGGATTCCCAGTTTAATTTTTACTACTGTTCCTGTAAACTATTCCATATGTTGAGTACTCTGTGTGAGGAACAATTTCCCACTATCAGTCCATTTATATTTTCATTAAATTTAAATCATTTCACTTACAATTCAAATTTAATACTGTAATTAGATTTCCTTTTATATTCTTGTGCTCTGCATTTTCAACACATCTGCCAATGCTTTATCAACTTAAGATTTGTCAAAATTGATGAGTGTCTTCATCTCTACTTCAGTATCATTTTTCAAGTTTGTATTTGGTCTCTTTTGTTTTGAGCATCTAAAACGAAGACATTTGTGAGTTTGAGATGGTAGGAGCCCCTGACCCAAGAAGTCTTGTACTTCCATTTCCAGACTTCAGCAGAATTTGTGGTAAACTTCCTTTTTTTCCCCCCTATTGATGGAATTATCTTAACCAAAAGCAAATTAGGATTTTTCTCTAAATTTAAAAAAATCTAAGTGATCATTGTTGTACTGCTTTTCATTTCCTTTGGACTTCATTTTCTTCGTGAGACAGTCTTTTTGCTGATGAGTCTATACTGAAGACTCCGAGGTATAATTTTAATCAAAATTCTTTTATATTTTAAATTTTTAAAAATTTTATTTAAAGCGTGGTAATAGGCCCTTCTGGCTTAACGAGTCCACGCCGCCCATTTTTTTAAACCCAAATTAACCTACCTGTACGTCTTTGGAATGTGAGAGGAAACCGGAGCTCCCAGAGGAAACCCACGCAGACACGGGAGAACGTACAAACTCCTTACAGACAGTGACGGGAGTCGAACCCTGATCACTGGCGCTGTAATAGCGTCGCGCTACCGTGCCGCCCAATTTTGAACAGTACTGTTTTCATTCCATGTGAAAATAATACAATGGATCTGCAATTACCCATACTTTTGTTTATTAACTGAATCTGTTGAAATACACTGGTATTACTTCATTGTTTGACTCTGTGCTGATCTCTTTCTTGGATGTTCCCCAAAGTGTGAGCTGTGTAGCTTGCCTAAATTAAAACAGTTTTATTATGAGTATTTCATGGCCTTTTATTTACTTTGATCATTGATTTTTTTTTTGCATAAATTATTTGTCAGGTGAGGTCTGTTCCTTGTTATACCCTAGGTTTGATGATTAAAGTTGCTTAATGTTAAATACATGATGTCATGGAATTGAATTGAAATTACCTGCTTGGTTACTGTAAAAGTATTACCATCATAAGACGTTTTTATGTATCTAAGCGATAAATTTCACTGCTAAACTATTTGAATGCACGTGAGAAGCAAGATTGATTTTTAGTGTGCTGTAATATTGCATGTGTGGTCGTTTATAGCTTTGGTTAATGTTTAATAATTTCAAAAAGCATTTATTTCAGTTCAGCAATGAGTGAAATGTGTTTTACATGAAAGTTGCTTTTAATGCTGCAACTTTGACAGTTCAGAATGTGTGGAAGGCTCAAAGCTAAGAGGAGCAAATGATCACTGGTGCAACTTAAACAGCTGGTGCGATTTTTAAACTTTTTATCAACATAAGGTTTTTGTTATGGAGCAGCTGTAAATACATTTCAATATTTAATCAACGTATTTAGAAATGCTTGTTTCCAGTGGCTGCACTCTGCTAGAAAGGTTAGGAAAAAATGTGTGGATAGACATGAGTAATTGAAATAGCTGTCTTTTAAAGTGAGCATTTTGGATGTGATTCTTGAAATTTAGTAGTTATCTATTGGGAGATGTTCTTGTGTGAGAATATATTACTTAATTTTCCAGTATAGGTAGTCCTCATCTTACTGAAGTATGTGTTCCTGCAAAACTATCCATGACAAGATTTTTCCATAATACAAAACCCTAATTCCCATTGAATCCCACGTTATAAGTGGAGAGGCGTTCCTTCAACAAGTTTCTTTTGCTCTCACCGTTAATGATGAGTACTGCAGCTGCTGGTTCACTGCTGCGAGCCACTTAAGAGTTTTGCCTTGGAAGCCGACAAGGCAATCTTTTCATGTGGCCAGCAGCTACATTTGGAGACACAGTTGACTGCAGATGCTTATCACTTTTCAGCATTCAGTTTGAATAGAGAGATCCCTATATTTGATAGGTGTTTGAAAGTACAAGATAGTTTCGTGAGCTAACTCGCAAATAATCGTGGTTATGTTGGTTTACAACTTGCACTTGCTGGTCATGTTTGATTCATCTTGAGGGTAAATAATATGGAAAGCTCTTGGGTTGGAGGAAGCTGCTTGACAGCAAAATTAATCTGCCACGCTTAAAACCTCCACATTATCTGAATACGCATCAAGAAATGCGGAAAATTAAAAATGGACTTCCACATTTTGAGTTTTTGTTTCATGTTCTTCTCCCCCCCCACATAAGTTCCATGAGGGAGAATTTCCGTAACCCAAATGGCCGTAACCCTGGAGTTGCCTGTATTGGTTTATAGGTAGAGTAGATCAATGACAATAACTTGTGGTTTCATTCGGAATAAGTTTATTCCTAGTTACTAAGGCCAGAAAAATGAAAACATAGTTCTTTTAATTATGTCAGTATATACATAACTTGGGGCAAGACAGTCCAGTTCATTCAGTTTATATGCTCTAAAGGTCTAGTTTACTGAGTTTTGTATGTTCTGTGTTCTAAAAGGAGCAATTCACTTGCACTTGTAGTTTAGTGTATTTCATTCGGTGCACCCAGTGTGATCTCCTTTACATAAAAGAATCAAGTGGCAATTACATGACCACTTTGCAGAACGTATCCATTCAGCCTGCTAGACTAACCCTGAGGTACAAGTCAGCTGTGTTTGGTCTCTTGTATTGCTGAACAATAATGCATCAAAGTAAGCTTAGGGACAAGATCTTATCTTCCATCTGGCCAGTTGCAGCCCTATTGACTTCATCCTGAATGTAGCAATTTAGGGAAATTGTCCTTCTGTTTTTTTTCTTCTGTGCTGGTTGTGGTGTTCCTTTTTGTTTTGGACTGTTTCTTTTATTTTTATCTCAGCTGCTTAAAAACGTGGAAACATTGGGGTGTGGAGGGTAGAAAGAAAATCAGTGCTGGTGTTGGCTATTTGGCTTTTCAAGACTTCTTTTTCTTTTTAGTATGATCATGGCTGATCCTTTTTCTCAAAATCATACCCCACCCCCATGCCCCTTGATGTCTTTTGAGTCCAGAAATCTTTCTGTCCTTGAATGTATTCAGCAACTTGCTCCCTCAGTAGAATTTCACAGGTTCACCACCCTCTGAGTAAAGAAATTTCTCTTTCTCAGTCCAGACTGTCTTGCTTCATATCCTGATATTGAACACTTGTTAATAACAACCCAGTCAGAATTCTGCATGTTTCAATAAGATTCTCTCTCATTCTTGTTAAAGTTTAATGAATACAACCATATTTGACTGAATTTCTCCTAGTACGACAGTTCTGTCATCCCAGGAATTACACTGCACTCTCTGTGGAAAGAATATCCTTCCTCAAGTAAAGAGACATTAAACTGCAGACATAATCCAGGTCTGGTCTCATGATGCCATGAATAATTGTAATATGACATGCTTGTGTCTGTGCTCCTGCAGGAAGGCCAACATACCACTGGTGATGTTAACTGCTTGCTGCACCTGCTGGTTTGGTTTCGGTGACTGGTATCAGAACATGTTGGTCTCGTTGCACATCAACATTTCCTCATCTCTCACCATTTAGATTGTATCTGCCTTTCTGTTTTTGTTCCTGAGGTGGCTAACTGCTTTTATCCACATTGTACTGCACTTGTATACTTGCCAATTCACTCAAATTTTCTCAATTGGCTTGAATCCTTTTCATCTTCCTCAACCCCACCCAGCTTTGTGTCCTGGACAAATTGAGAAATATTGCATTTGGTTCCTTTTATCCAAAAAAATTAACGTATAATAGTAAATAGCTGGGTCCCAAGCACTGATCCTGGCAGTAAACCAATAACCACCTTGAAAAGGATGAAATTCTTCCTTCTGTTAAGCAATTTTCAGTCATACTTGTTACTCCTCCCAGTATGTCTAATGTTTTGGAGGGTGACAATGAATGTATCCACTATATTTCCATGGTACTTTGCTGATTAGTCTTGGACTTGAAACTTCCCTGCTGAGTGATTCCAGATTTTCTGTATCAATTCCTCCATTTGTAACTGTAGCAGGTCTTTATTTTTTTCCTTTTACACATTTAGAAGCTTTCATGGCTCGCTTTTGTGCTTTTGGAAGTTTACTTTTGTTCAGTTTTCCTTTGTGCTTTTGCTTCAGAAAGGAACGTGTAACTGTTGCATTTCGCTAATTATAGAATGAAGGAGTCCATCTTGAAGCTAAATGAAAACTTCTACCATGTCATCATTACAGCAGAACAAGATTATTAACTAACGCTGGACAACACCCAATCCAGGATAGCCTGTACCACAGTTAGTGTATCAACAAACTGGTCGAAGAAATCCATCCCACACAAACTTCAGGAATTCATCTTCCACACTATCATTACAAATTTGGTTTGACTGGTCTAAATCTAGATGAAAATCATGCATTATTCATACCCTTACTACAGACATCTATAACTTCCTTTTTGATCCTGTTGCCGACTTTACCACTAGTGTTTTGGATGCTTGTAGACAGCTCCAACCCAATGGTTTTTTTTCTGTCCCAAGTGGGTTTTTTAGCTCGACCCAGACTGATACTCCATCTTGATTTTGTGAGCCAATGTTTTCTCAGTATTTCTCTGCTGTCATCCTCTACTAACATTGCCTGTCCTTTTTGCTTATCCTTCCTGCATAGCTTGCATCTGGCATTAAAATAATTGTACACCATCAGTAAATTAATCCCTTATAATATTTAATGAAAATGTAAACCTAGATGGATTTTATTTCAATTAGGGCAGCACGGTAGCGTAGAGGTTAGCTCGACGCTATTACAGTGCCAGTGGTCCGGGTTCAATTCCTGTTGCTGTCTGTAAGGAGTTTGTATGTTCTCCCCGTGTGTGTTGGTTTCCTCTGGGTGTTCCGGTTTCCTCCCACATTCTAAAGACGTACAAGTAGGTTAAAATGGGCGGTGTAGAGTTGTTAGGTTGGAAGGGCCTGTTACTATACTGTATAATTAAAGTTTTAAATATCACAGGATATTCAGCCCCCAGTTTTGCTCAATGTAGGACCACGTCTCTAGAATGGAAACTATATCAATTTACATTGATTGGTGCTATGATTTCGTTTATCTTATTAGTATTGTTTTTCTCGATGTAATGCTGTTGATTCAGATTCCTGTTCCAAATTAAAACCTACTTCTCCCACGCAAACCTTTGAGCCATGCGTTCATATCCCTGATCCTGTTAGCCCTGTACCGGTTGTTACCTTGGTAACTTTGATCTGTGCCCTATTACAGACATTTTCTCCCACCTCTTGCTGTAATTTTAAATAAGCTTGTTTTCCCAATTTCCAGTTCTGATGTAGGGTCCTTGGCTTGGAAGAGTTCATTCTGTTTTTCACTCCACTAATTCTGATTGCCTACTGAGTGTTTCCAGTATTTTCTGTTTTTCCTTAAAGTTGGATGTATTCTTTCCATAAGGAAGAAGTTTTTCTCTGCCGAATGAATTATATAAGGTGAAATGTCTTAAGCAGCTAAATGAGTATTGGGCAGAAGGATGTTATAAAGTGTGCCTTAGAGGGTAGAGAGATGTAGAAGAGAGTTTCACCTCTTTCATGTTCTGCACTTGACCATCAACGAAATACGGTAAGTACTGAACTTCAGTTAGGGAAGCAGGATTGAAACATTGTGGGCCAAGGTAGCTGAAAGGTTGTCTATCAAAAGTGGAGTCATTAAAATTGGGAATGCACTGGAGGTCAATAAGGAAGGAATGTCAGCATCTGAGGCTTGGAATTTAAATACATTTTCACTCGTATGAATAGGGAAATGTTTCTGCCCTAATTACAAGTGAATATTCTCATGCGTTAACAAAGAACAATACAGCACTGGACAGGCCGTTGGGCCCATGATGTTGTGCCAATCTTGATGCCAATGTATACCAAATGTTCTCCTCCTGTGTATCATACATATCCCACCATTCCCTTCATATTCACGTGTCTATCCGAAAGCCTCTTAAATTCCACCAAACTGCTTGGTTCCACCGCTACCCTGGTAACCCATTCCAGGCACCTACCACTCTCTGTGTATATAAAAAAAAATTGCCTCATGTTGCCTTTATACTCCTTTCTCCCACCACACACACGCCATTACAGCATGTCTTCTGGTATGTGACATTTCTACACTGGGGAAAGGATTCAGATTGTTTACCCTATTTATGCCTCATAATTTTAAAAACCTTTATCATTGCCTCCACTCTAGGGAGAACAACCCAAGTTTGTCTAATCTTTCCTTTAGTTCATACCCTCCAATGCAGGCAGCATCCTGGTAAACTTCCTCTGCACCCGTTCCACAGTCTCCACATCCTTCCTATAATGGGCAAACAGAACTACACATAATACTCCTTGTGTGGTATAGCTGCAGCATGACTTCCTTAACTTCCCTACCAATGAAAGCAGACATTCCATATACCACCTTTACCACCTAATCCACTTGAGTAGCCACTTTCTTGTGATCAGTGAACTATGGACCTGAAAACAAAGATCCCTCTACCTCAATGGTATTAAGGGGCCTACCGTTAACTACATATTTTCTCCTTTCATTTGTCCTCACACTTGCCGGGATTAAACTCCATCTGCCACTTATCTGCCCATATCTGTAACGATCTATATCCTACTGTATTCTTTGGTCTTTTGCACTGTCCACAACTCCACCCATCTGCAAATTTGCTAATCCACCCATCTACATTTTCATCCAAATCATTGATATGTATCACAAACAACAGAGGTCCCAGCACTGATCGTGGCGGAACACCACTGGTCACAGACCTCCAGCTAGAAGAGCAGCCTTCTGCCCTTTCTCTCTGTCTTCTATGGGCAAGTCAGTTCTGAATCCAAACTTGCAATTCGCCCTGGATTCTGTGCATCTTCATCTTCTGAATCAACCTACTGTGAGGGACCTCATGAAATGCCTTTGCAAAGTCGATGAAGATAACGTCCATTGCCTTGCCCTCATCAGGTATCTTTGTCAGCTCCTCAAAAAACACAATCAAGTTTGTAAAGCATAACATGCCCCGCACAAAGCCCTGGTAACTGTCCCTAATCAGGCCATGCCTTTCCAAATGTGCGTAAATCCCATCACTCGGTATCCTCTGCAATGGCTTCCCTACCACTGACTTGAAGCTCACTGGCCTATAATTAACTGGATTATCTGGATTTACCTCCTTGAACAAACATTTGCTACTCTCCAGTCCTCCGAGACCTCTCCTGTTGCTACTGAGGAGACAAAGGTGTAGCGGTTAGTGTAATGCTATTACAGTGCCAGTGACCCGGGTTCAGTTCCCTCCGCTGTCTGTAAGGAGTTAGTGTGTTCTCCCTGTGTCTGCGTGGGTTTCTTCGGGGTGCTCCGGTTTCCTCCCACATTCCAAAGACGTACGGGTTAGGAAGTTGTGGGCATGGTATGTTGGCGCCGGAAGCGTGGTGACACTTGTGGGCTGACCCCAGAATACTCTACGCAAAAGATGCATTTCACTGTGTGTTTCAATGTACACGTGACTACTAAAGATATCTTATCCTTGTCAAAGCCTCAGCAATCTCCTCACTTCTTTCAAAATTCTGGGACATATGCCATCTGGCCCTGGGTTTTTATGCACCTTGATGCTTTTCAGAAGACCTAATGCTACCTCCTCCTTAATCTCAAAATGTTCCAGCACGTTGGCATGCTCCACTGTTTTCGCTATCCTCCAATTCATTCTTGGTAAAAAGCTCAGCCACTTGTTCTGACTCCAAGCACAAATTCCCTCCTTTATCCTTGAGTGGACCTATCTTCTCTTCAGTTACCCAAGAGTATTCAAATAGTGCTCTGTTGTCTTCTGATTTTTCAAAAAAAAAGTCCCAGCTCTTGGTAATTGAAACCCAGGTAACTGTTAGCCTTAAGCTTTTGTTTATTGTCTTTTGAACTTTGTACACTATTTGGAAAGCGATACTATTACATACTATTTTGTCTGTTTGGTGTAAATTCTCAACTTCCACTTTCCTGTGGTACAAAACTTCAAAAATAACCAGGAGAAGTAGCATTTATTTTGTCGTCGTCTCTTTAAACTTGAGTGGGTTATGTGCAGATGAGGTCACTCTGACCCAAACTGAATATGAGTAAATTATTTTTATGTACCAACAAGGAATTTGTGAACTGCTGCCTGTAATTGGATTTTGGTTTTATTGCTGTTATTTCACAGCTGAACTATCTCTAGTCAAATCAAGAGTAGACCTGAAAAGCCCAACGTCGTACACATTTTCTCAGTGAGCTCATTCGGTTGTTAACGTAATTATAGTGCTCTCAGAGAAATAATCTCAAGGAGGAGTTGTACTGCACAAACGGGCCCTTCGTCCCATCGTCCACGCCTATCTTCAAGTTCCCATTTACACTAACCCATTTTTATTCTCCCCACTTTTCCATCAATTCTTCCCAGATTTGATCACAAACCAAAACACTAGGGCAATTTACAGTGGCCATTTAACTTGCACATCTTTTGGATGGGGAGGAAAATAGAGCACTCGGATTAAACCCACATTGTCACGGAGATGTGCAAACTTCACACAGACAACACTGAAGGTCAGGAATGAACTTGTGTGAGTGGGGTGGTTCAATGAGTGAGAGAGGTAGTTGAGTGGTTGCTGGAAGCTAAAAGTGAGCAAGCTTCAGAAAAGCACTGATTTCCATGGGGTTGAGGAAAAGGAAAGAAACTGTGGAAAATACATGAATGTGATGGATGTGATGTGTTCTGTGTTTTGATATGTATTTGCTTTTGTATTAATATTTTACATTGATGGAGTTTAAACTGCTTGCTTAGTTGTCATTTACAAGTTAAAGGTGAAACTCAACCCTGGACTTCACTTTGAAGTTCTCAACGAGAAAGGTCTTGAGGCAAAAGAATGTTTGAAAGATAAATATTTGTTAATTCTTTCTATTTAGGATTCGCATGTCAGATTTAACCCTTAGAATCTTAAGTGTAAATGCCAATCCTTAATATCAGCTGTGAGAGTGGATTGGTTCTGGTGGCTTATAGTGATTTGTTTTAGTTTGATAAATGGGTCCCTTACGTGGCTTGCGTATGTATCCGCATTAGGGTGATAGAATGGTGCAGCCAGTAGAGCTGCTGCCTTTCAGCTCCAGTGACTTGAGTTCAGCCTTCCTGTGAACGGCATAGGTTTTATCCCACATTCCAAAGACGCGCAAGTTGGTGGGTTTATTGTCCACTATAAATTGCTCTAAGTGTATGGCTGACTTGCTCCACATGTGTAGGTGAGTGGTAGAATCTGGGAGGAGTCGACAGTAACAGGGATAATGAAATGTGATTAGTGTAAACGGATGCTTGATGTTCATCATGGACTCGGTGCATGAAGGGCTAGTTTCTGTGCTATCTGACTCGGTCATTCCAACTGCTTTCCTGCAAGCATTGCTGCTTGGTTTGATTGAAGCATCTTAGTACTTGCATTACAATAGCCACCTTAATTTAAGTTCCCAATTGCTTAAAGATAATATTGTCAAGATTACAAGGGTGCCTTGCTGCCACAGTTGGTCAAATGTTGTCTTAATATCAAGGTCAGTCACTCTAATCACCTCAGGAATTCGGCTCTGGTCCATGCTTGGACCAAAGTTGTGATGCGTTCTCGAGTGTAGTAGTGGTGAAACTCAAACTGGGCATTGTGGAACTGCTTGTAGATGAGTAAGTGCAGCTTGATAGCACTGTTCATGACGTCTTCTATCACTTGGCTTATGATTGGGAGAAGACTGGGCTGTGATTAGCCAGCTTGGATTTAGCTTGCTTTGTGAATGTGGCAAGTCTAAGTTATTTTCCACCTGGGGAATTGGTATTGGTTTATTATTGTCACTTGTCACTTGTACTGAGTTACAGAGAAAAACTTGTCTTGCATACCAATGGTACAGGTCAATTCATTACACAGTGCAGTTACTTTGAGTTAGTACAGAGTGCATTGATGTAGTACAGGTAAAAACAATAACAGTACAGAGTAAAATGTCACAGCTACAGAGAGTGCAGTGCAATAAGGTGCAAGGTTACAAGGTAAATTGTGAGGTCAGAGTCCATCTCATTGTATAAAGGAACCGTTCAATAGTCTTATCACAGTGGGGTAGAAGCTGTCCTTAAGTCTGGTGGTACGTGCCCTCAGGCTCCTGTATCTTCTACCCGATGGAAGAGGAGAGAAGAGAGGATGACCCGGGTGGGTGGGGTCTTTGATTATGCTGGCTGCTTCGCCAAGGCAGTAAGAGGTATAGACAGAGTCCAAGGAGGGGAGGCTGGTTTCCGTGACACGCTGGGCTGTGTCCACAACTCTGCAGTTTCTTGCGGTCCTGGGCAGAGCAGTTGCTTACCAAGCCGTGATGCATCCAGATAGGATGTTTTCTATGGTGCATCGGTAAAAGTTGGTGAGTGTCAGAGGGGACAAACTGAATTTCTTCGGCCTCCTGAGGAAGTAGAGGCGCTGGTGAGCTTTCTTGGCTGTGGCATCTACGTGATTTGACCAGGACAGGCTGTTGGTGATGTTCACTCACAGAAACTTGAAGCTCTCGACCTCGACACCATTGATGTAGACAGGTGCATGTACACCGCCCCCTTTCCTGAAGTCAATAACCAGCTCTTTAGTTTTGTTGACATTGAGGGAAAGGTTGTTGTCATGACAGCATGCCACTAAGCTCTCTATCTTCTTCCTGTACTCCGACTCGTCGCTGTTTGAGATACGGCCTACAACGGTGGTATCGTCTGCAAACTTGTAGATGGAGTTAGAGCAGAATCTGGCCACACAGTCGTGAGCGTATAGGGAGTAGAGGGCTGAGGACGCAGCCTTGTGGGGCACCAGTGTTGAGAATCGTGCTGGAGATATTGCTGCCTATCCTCACTGATTGAGGTCTGTTTGTTAGAAAGTCAAGGATCCAGTTACAGAGGGAGGTGTTGAGTCCTAGGTCTCGGAGTTTGGTGACAAGTTTGCTCGAGATTATTGTATTGAAGGCAGAGCTGTAGTCAGTAAACAATAGTCTAATGTAGGTGTCTGGATGCTCCAGAGCTGAGTGTAGGGCCAGGGAGATGGCATCTGCTGTAGACCTGTTTCGCCGATAGGCTAATTGCAGTGGGTTGAGATTGTCTGGGAGGCTCGAGTTGATGCGTGCCACGACCAGCCTCTCAAAGCACTTCATGATGGTGGGTGTCAGAGCCACTGGTCAGTAGTCATTGACGCATGTTACTTTGCTTTTCTTCGCTCCTGGGATGATCGTGGTGCTGTCTGGGACAGCTTCGCCAGAGGTGCAGCTTGTTTGAGGGTACAGGCCTTCAGTTGTACATCTGAGTTGCATCCAGTTTGCTGGATACAGGTTTGAGTGATGGTGGGGGATCTCTGAAAGAAGTGGAGATTATCTTCTAGACCTGCTTCTGGCTGATAGTGGCTGGGCAGTAAATGTTAACCTTTTCAACGATGAGCAAATCCCATAAATGAATGAAAAAATCATTGTTCATTGGATGTGATTAGATAAGTTGCTGCACTGAAATATCAAGCATCTCAGAAGTAATCATGGATGTGCTCAAGTCCCTAAACCTCTAAGCAACACTGAATTCTGCTTTCAAATCTGCTAAAGCAAAGGAACAAGGTGGTCAGTAAGTGGAAGGTTAGAACATCTTGCTGAACTAAAACAGTGAAGCCAACCATGGGCGAGTCTAATGACATGGTGAGCTCAGTGAAGGCATGAGGCTGGATGAGAAGGAGATTTTGAGATGTAAAGAACAGCATTGTAAAATTTCAGAATATTTCAGTAGTCGGTTGTGAAATTTTTGTCCTTCGCTCATTTGAAAAGTTGAAGAACGTCCGTGACTCTTATTCTTCAGGACTTGAGTTGTATCTTGAGTACTTTGAATAATATAGCACTGAGCTAAGGAACAGTACCAGCAGTTGCAAATTGCCTCAAACACTTCTTTAATTAGTGGAATCAGGTGTTCTACTTGAGCAGAAATGCTTTTCATTTGTTCATTACGTGTCCACCAGATTGAATTAACATGGAATAATGTTAAATAGCAGTTTGTGTGTGCAAATAAACCATTTTCAAGGCTCTAAGTGAAGCAATTTAAGAGGCCACTTGATATCACATCCCTTATCTATTTTGAGCATCACACAAAGTCCTAATTCCTCAGGAAATGTGTGATAATGTTCGTGTTCATCAAAAGACGTGTAAAACCGATCTTAGTTTTGGCGGTTTTAGTGGTCCAAACTGCTTAAGAGTACTCTATGGAGAATTGGACTGTTTTTTTTCTGATTTCAGCTCAGTTGGGTACTGTCTTTAAATTGATCATTGATTATCTTTATTACTTTCAGTATAGTGTCAAAGAATCATGGAGTTGTACTGCACAGAAACAGGCCTTTCAGACCATGTCCGTGCTGTTCGTTTTGCTCACCAATACTAATCCCATTTGACATGCTTTTAAGCTTGAAGTGTGCATACTTGTCTCTGCACAGGTTTTTGTTGTCAGACTTTAATTTCTGACCCAAGCTTTTGTCATCTTGTTTACCAAAATGACTTCTAATTTCTTTTAATTGGCAAATCACCTTGCATCTTATTTTTACTCTCCAACTCGTCCTTGAGGGATACTTTTTTTTAATACAAAATGTTGACAAGCTAGGCAAGCATGAGGGGTTAGTTTAGTTTTCGCTTAACTCATAACAGAGCAAAATGTCTGTTTATTGTGGAAGGCAATTATAGAGTCATAGTCACACAGCAGGGAAACAGTCCTTTCAGCTCAACTGGTCCATGCCAACCAAGATTCCCATCGAAGCTAGTCCCAATTATCCACATTTGGCCCATATCCCTGTAAATCTTTCCTATCTATGTACCTGTCCAAGCAGCTCTTAAATGTTGTTATTGTACCTGCCTCAACCATTTTCTCTGGCAGCTCATTTTATATATGTACCATCTTCTGGGTGAAGAAATTGTCCCTCAGGTTCGTATTAATCTCTCCCCTCTCACCTTAGACCTATGTCCTCGAGTTCTTGATTCCCTAACCATGGGAAAAAGACCTGTGCATTCATCCTTTCTATGCATCTCATGATCTTTCACACCTCTAAGATCAGCCCTCATTCTCCTATGCTCCAGTGAAAGAAGTTCCATCCTGTTCAACCTCTCTCTATAAGCTTAGTCCCTTGAGTTTTGGCAACATCCTCAAATCTCCTTCGCACTTTTTGCAGCTTAATGGCATTTTTCTTGCAGCAGGGTGACCGACACTGATCACTATATATTCCAAATGTGGCCTCGCCAACGTCTTGTTCAACTGCAACATAACATCCCATCTTCTGTACTCAATGCCCTGACCGATGAAGGCCAGCATGTCAGAAGCCGCCTTCACCACCCTGTCTACTTGTGATGCCACTTTCAGGCAACCATGTACTCGTGCTCCTTGGTCCCTCTGTTCTACCACACTCCCTAGGGCCCAAACATTCACTCATTGTCCGACTCTGATTTGTCTTCCCAAAATGCAACAACTCTCACTTATCTGAATTAAACTCCATTTGCCATTCCTCAACCCACTAATCCAGCTGAACAAAATCCCTTTGAAAATCATGATGACCATCTTCACTGTCAATTGACGTAGTCAATTTAAGTCATGATAAAGATTTGAGGGGAGAAAGTTGGAGGAAAAGTGTTTGTACGTGATGGGTTGTTCTAACTGAAGGACATCCTTGCTTAATTGCTTTCTTTTACCTCTGAATAATAAATTTGCTACCTGTGGTGAGGGGCTATTGTTTAGTTAGACTGAGTCAAGAATTTAATGTAATGTTGATACAGGTTGTCTAGACCTTCTAACATCTTTTTAAAAAAAAATTGGAAATATAGCAATTGAGGTTAATTGGCTGCAGTTCAGAAATTTGTTGCTGTTCAATATCTCATTGATGGAGTACTGATGTTTTTAGGTACGACTAATTGTGGAAGCGTGATTGAAAATTGAGTATATTGTGCTCTCTAAGGCACTTGTGCTGCTGTGCTCTGTCGAAGTCAAGTCAATTTGAATAAAAGCTGTAGTATGTTCACTCTGCATGCAGAATACTGCTTTAAATCAGGTTGAGGTTCCTAGTTTAGATTTGAACAAATTCACGTGCAGTAAAGCTACGTTGAAGTATATATCCACTGGTGCTCAATGTAAATACAGGGTTATTGTCTTGTATCTAAAAATGTGCTGTCAGTGTTCTGTCAATAAACACATTGAGTGTCCAAACGAGTTGCTTTATTCATGGCTTAATGCTACCACCAACAAGAACTCGGCCTGATGTGGTCCAAGACACAACCTGATCTGAACCTGCCAGCAGCCAGAAATATTAACAGATTAGTTGCAGGATCAGCTACTTTGACGTAATCTGATCTTGTCTGTTGGATCTTGTCCCGCTAGCGCTGAAAGAGGTGGCTTTCAGTGGAATGAACTCCTGATAAGATTGGCTGGAGTAACCAACTGAACTTGCAATTGATTTTCCAGAATTTCTATCTGGCATATTAGGTTATATTTTGCCTTCTGAGTAGGTTGCAATCCTTTAGCTTTGCTTAGAATTGAACTTGCTAACGCTCTACCAAGAGGTTTCTATGAAACTTGAGGAACCGTGTCTGAAATGTTGACTTTGCGTGGAACAGCATGATTCAGCATTTTGTTTATTACCTGCACGATAGGATCTTGTCTAAATTCAAACAGGCATAATTTATTTTTTGAATTGAATCAGAAATTTTGCCATTAATCTTGAAATGATTATCTATTGTTTGTGGTACATTGTGCAATGAAAGCAGCAAGTGTTTTGCCCTGCCAGCAGAAATTATGCAGACACTGACCAAAATGCTTTCTGAATTCCTGTGGATTGAAAAATTGAATTAATTTTTTTTAACCATAGAGCCAGCAGCCTCTAATGAAATATTGTGAACCATTTTAATTTTGCAGCTGAAAGTATTTATTGGTTGCTGTCTCTGCACAGTGACTGAATATTTCAACACATTTAAAAAAAATGGTAAAAACTTAATGAAAATTGTTCAGTATTCTGTCTATTCCACTGTTCGATTGGAGTGGTCGGCCATTGGATAAATCTGTTATTATGAAAAGATTTATCAAGTCTAGTGTATGTGTCAAATAGATCTGTTGTCTTGCAGTGTGAATGTTTAAAATTTTCATTATTGTTTCACTAATCTTGCCATTTTATTTTTACTTTGTATAGACCTTTTTGAATTGTCTATGCTTCTCCAATTTTGCATTCTTCCCCCCACCACCCAAATGTTCATGGTTTGCAGATACTAATGACCAAACTGTGTTTATTGTCCGTTACTAAAAGAAAATCACTACTCTATTTTAATTTTCATTGATCTGCTTTTGGTGGCTGTGCTTTCAGTTGTCTTAACCAAAGGATTTTCAATTCCTTCCCAAAGCCTTACTGATTTTCTGCTAAGATGCTTTTTAAAACATAACGTCACCTATTATCTCCTAAATTGGCTCGGTGTCATATTTGGTTTCATTGCTCATTTTGAAGTGCCTTGCTATATGAATGTAAAATCTTAAATAAAAAATATCATTCTAACATTTGTTAGAAAAGTACATCCCAAATTATCTGTGAAATGATGTAGTCTTTATTCTTGATATTTCATACAATCCCAGAGTTTGACCAAAGCGAAATGGTAGTCAAGGGACATAGTAACAAGTGGAGAGGAAAATCCCACGAGTGACAATTTGACGATGATCTGCTTACTTCTGAGAGTGATGTTGATAAGACAGGACTCCAAAAGTTACTCGTGTATACTTTTCAAAAGTACTTCAGGGTATTTTGCATCCAATCTGGTTTAAATTGGCTCTTTGGCCAATGTTGCACTCTGAAGTTAACACACTGAAGTCTCAAACTGAACATGGTGGAAATTATTCAAGGACATATTTGTACTTGAAGCAAGCTGAAGTTGCAGCATTGGCATTTAATTAACTCAGCAATTTGCATGCACAAATATTTGTCAGGACATAGAAACTAAAATTCTTGCCAAGGACTTTCCAGCCTGTTTTAAGTCAAGTTTATTGTCATGTGTACAAGTGCGTATATGCACAGGTGCAATGAAAAATTTATTTGTTGCAGCATCACAGGCACATAGTGTTAGAGATGCACCGTTCACAAGAAAAGCATAAACTATACAAGAAAGAACACAATTAGAAAAAAAATGTCGTGAGACCTGCATTCATCAGGCAATTGGCAGGAAGTGGAGGCATCATTTTTCCCACTGCCACTCCAACCTTGGGTTTCTGTCACCTGGCAGACAGCAGAGTAGCAAGAACTTGAAGTAAGTGGTGTTGCTGTATTTTGGCAGTAGTCTTCACTCTCTCCTATTTTTTTTGTCTGTGGGGGCTCCAAATGTGGGTCATCGCTGTATCAGCTAACGCCACAACCCAGAGTTTGGGAAGCCTCGGTGTAAAGAAGTTTGAAGGAATGTGATAGATTTATTTGATACTTGACTTTGAAGCTAGGACATTTTATTTTGTGCCTTTTTAATTACTCAATTCTTGCTGAGTTTAACTTCATTTAGTGTTTTATGACCCTTGGTTCATTGAACAGATTGTTGAACAAATGCAGTAGTTTAGCCACTATGCTGCTTATTACCTTTTGTCATCTCAGGAACCATTGTTTAATATCGTGCCTCTTCCTCCACTGTGGCTTTTGTCCTGTAGGTTTGTGTTCATAAAAATTTCAGCATAGAAATCGTGTCACTTTTGCTTTGAATACTGTGGTTTAACTGTAATGACTAGAATGCCTGTGTAATATAGATGTGTTGTACTAGACAGATGCAAGAGCAAATAGATAAGTTGGTGCAGAATTAGACATGTTTATGGAGTTAATACCTATTGAAGTTGTAATGTGGTCGCCTGTTATTTTAAATATTTTTGTCTCAAGCTGTTGTTGAGGTCGTGAATACCTTAACCCTAAGCACAAATGAATGAGCAAGCATTCTGTGGGCACTAATATCACTTGAATTTAACTTGAGAAACGGACTATGTGACTATTTTTTAGAAAAGCTGAACGTGTATACATCTTATTCATTGTGTTACAATATTGCCACCGCATTCCATATTGTTTATTTTAAATCTGGGGCTCCTGATCCAAAACTCTCATTGCTTTTGCAGAAGGTGATTGTGCTCTACAGGCTGCTAAAATCAATTGATAGTGAATTAAGCTTGTTATAACGACTGAGCTTTGACATGAATAAAGCCGGTAAATTCACTTTCATGCAAGCAAAATGGTAGTCTTAGGAACCATGAACATTTTTCTTTCACTTCTTTCATTTTGATCAGTGGTGTGAATCTTGACATTTTGGTGAATTGCAGGTAACTTATCTCTGCTACTGCTGGAATATGCCCATTCCATTTTGGGTTTTTACTCTGCCCTTAACTGAAAATTCTTCTGTGCTGCAATTGTGAACTTTAATGGGCATTAGTCTGCTCTGGTATTTTTTCTCGAAGTCTAGATTTGTGTTGTGTTAATTACTATATATTGCACTTGTACAACATTGCATGAATTCTGGGTCACAAAGGAATTTAAATTTAAGTGCTGTATGTTTCTTATCTAACTCTATCTAAGCTTATTCTCCAATACTGCAGTCAGATAATTTGGGATTAATTTGCTTCTTATAAGCAGATGTCACCCTTTCGAATTCTGCCTTCGTGAAAATTTTCATGAAATTGGCAGGTAGTCCTCCATTTTTTTTGGATGCATTTGGGAGGCAAGCAGTAGATGAATATCTAGCTTGGATTTAGGGCAATAGCCTTAATATGAGGATAGCATAGGGGAGGAAAATATGGATAATTTCCCTCATTCTTTTTGTTCAGTGGACAATGTGATTATCCTGGATTTTGTCTAATTTGTGGCCATCTTGTGTAGCAGTGAACTTGTGTTTATCTGTAGCTTAATTCAAGAGTATGCATTAGTAATATTCTTTGAGCTATCTGTTAAGGTGTTTGAATTGGCAAGTTGTTACAGTTTTATCTTGTATTTGGCAAACTGATTTATGAATTCACTTTGCTGCATTTGTTTCCCATCCAATAATATGTATGCTAATCAGACTTGTTGGGGTGGGGGGGAGGGAGAGGAGGAGGAGAGAATGTTTCAAGAGCCCTCCCCACACCACTTTCTCTTAAGATTCCAGTTCAAATTAACTGTTAACACTGAAGATTCCTTAATCTTAGTAGTTATTGAAGAAATGAAGAATTGGTAGAGATGCTCATTTGAGTAATCAGGCAAGATTGTTGCTTGTAAAAAAGGAGTTCGAAGATGACAAACTAATACTTGTGTTATTTTATTTCTAGGAATATTTTGGTGGATAAACCTAATGATCAATCTTCAAGATGGTCTTCTGAAAGCAACTACCCACCCCAGGTGAAATAATTCGTACTAGTTTTCTTGGATGTATTTCATTGTATCAATCTTTTCATGTATTAACACTTGAAAGACTTGTATGTAGTTTGTCTTTGGGACAACGGACAAATTACTTTGATTCTGCTCAGTTGAGTCATTTCAGCAAGAACTTGATTTCAGGGTTTTTAAGTATGTGTTCATTTCTGTAGTTAATAGTGTGAACTGAACCCCTGCACTATGATGTCTGACTATTTCGGTTTTAATTTTTCTGAGCCTCTTTACCTTGCGTTGAGCCAATTTGTATAACGTCCCCCAGATGTTAAGATTATTTGATTAAAATCATCTTTTGACTTGGGAATGCTCTGAGGGAAAATTTTTGGGCTATATAAATTGGAGGCTTGTGAAGAATATGCCTTGACGTGTGGGTTTTGGTCTTCCTTAATACTTGAGCTATCCCAATTTGGACACTTCTACTTGGCACGGTGCTGCTGTTGACAAATGCAAAATCCTCCTGTTGGAGATGTGTTTAACTATTTCAAATGAAAGTTTAACAATTAACTCTTTGTAGGCAGTATAGTGTTTGAAAGGAATAAATATTCCTTCTGTGCTGATAAGCTAGTTCTAACTATTTGTATCATGTAGGGGTTCAGGTAAATCAAGTTGGCTTTGTGCTGTTATCTCCATGTGCTCTGGAGATATCACCTCATTTTAATTAGTTTCGACCATTAAACAAAGTAATTATCGATTCGCTCTTCGGGACCTGAAGTCTGATTGGAGGTGAGTTGGAAGGGGAAAGTATGTGAAGATTTTGTTCAGTTACATGATACTTCATTAGAATTTCCAGAGTAGCCCCAAGGATATGTGATGCACTTCGAGCAAATAAATGGGTTACACTAACCATATGATTTCACTGAAAGTGTGACTTCAAGATCTTTACACATGCTACCTGATGTCTCGACTTTTCTGCTGCCTTCTGAGCTGCGGTTTTCTTCAATTAAACACAGAAGAGAAGATCAAGCTGCTGTCTTTGAGTCCTACCACTTTCAATCCATCTCCTAGCTTCTTAAACTGAATTAATGTTTACATCCTAAATTTTAATTTGTCCCTGAGCTGATCTTCTGACATGTATCTTCATTGAAACAAAGGCTGCATATGTTCATTTCCTTTTCTTAAATTCAGCCTGGATTATTCAAAAATATTTAAGTTTTCCATGCAGAAACTTTGATGCAACTGTCAGTATAGATAGCTAGTCCTAGTTCCAAAATTTAATTGCATTTGGGGGCACAGAGTTCGATTTTGGAGAGAAAGTGCATTACAGGTACAAATTGGAAAATTTGCAAACAAAATAAGAGCACCGAATAATATTTTGAACAGTTGTGGTGTTTTGCAAGAATTTCTGCTGGAAACTAAAGTTACTGACTTGTCACCATTTATTTGGTTGGAAATTTATGAAAAACTTGTATGTTGAAGATTTTCAGCAGCCAACAAAATATGAAATTGAAGAAAATTCTTAATATTGAACTGTTTGCTTGTAATCTATAATGTAGAACAGGTTTTGCTCTGGTGACCATTTTTAAGAGTACCAAAAATAATATTTTTTTTAAAGATGCTTTTGCGTTTTTGCACTTTGTTCCATTAATGACCATTTGGTATCTGTTTCACACTTTTATATTAGGAAATTTGATTTACAGTCAAAAAAAAGTCAGTATGGGCATGCTGGAGAATAAATGTTTATGGTAACATTCATAGCATTGTTTGTACACTGTTTGAACTTTGCTTAAGATGTTTGGGAATCAGAATCAGGTTTATTGTCACTGACGTAAGTCGTGAAATTTGTTTTATGGCAGCAGTACAGTGCAGGACATAATGACGTAAACATTACTATAAGTGCATAAAAATTACTAAGTAAATTTTAAGGAATAATGAATAGTCAGCTTTTTCTTTCAGGCCTTCGTTTTATACAGTTTCATATAAGAGGGCAAAGTGGAGATGAGATGTGTGCTGTTTACTTTATGTTGACAATATAGTGGAAATGGCCTTGAAGTACTTCTCTTGTATTCACTTAAATTATCACAAAGAAAATAGGATTTTATGCAAGTAATGTTTCTTTGTTTCCATTCTATCTGCTCTTCCCCCCCCCCCCCCCCCCCCCCCCCCCCCACTGCATACTGCAATAAATCTAATAAAATAACAACAGTGAAAATAGTCCTTAAAACATGCAACATTGTATCAATCTTCCCAAGGGCTAATTCTTGAAAAGAGACAGAGCCTGTACTTGGTGCCATTGTGAAACTCTGCGTGTGACTCCTGGGCTCATCAGTACAACACCTTTTGCAACAGTAAAGTTGTGTTCATTTGCACTGTTTTCTCCCTGTATACACAATAGCATGAAGTTTGCCATTCGTAACTTGTGCACCAGTTTTGCCATTCATTCCAAGAAAATGGGTGAACCTTACAAAATTGATGTATGGCAGTATCTATTGGGTATTTAAGGCAGTACATGCCCATGTCTTGTGTGATGTTTGTTGCACTTTGCTGTTGTTTTTACTGACTGCTGATTTAAATGAGTTTAGCATCATTATTTATAACTCCTTTTAGACCTGCTCAGAGTATAGCTGGCTTAATTGCTATGGATTGCTGTGCACCTTCATTCTCAGATGCTTAATTCTCGAACTTTGACAAGTGTGACAATTGATAATTTGAGTTCAGTCAACATCTACCAGATACTGAAGCTAATGCATTCCTATCTATATTCCATTGACAAAAATATTTGAGTTGTATCCAAGAAAGCTTGGATTGCTTCTGTTTTTGTTACTGTTGTTATGAATCCTATTGTTGGGAGAAGTGGCACATTAATTCTTAATGACAATGAATATCCTCTACCTTGACTAAATGTTTTATAGTTTCTTGAACAAGTGAGCTTTTCTCTGCATTGCTGTTAATGCTTGGTTTGTCTTTACAGTAATATTGCATTAGTGCTCTCAAAGAATATTATTACACTCTTTTTGAATTGCTTTTGGTTCTTTTCCTCTAGTACTTAATTCTGAAACTTGAGAGGCCAGCCATAGTCCAGAGCATTACCTTTGGAAAATATGAAAAGACTCATGTTTGCAACCTAAAGAAGTTCAAAGTTTATGGGGGAATGAGTGAAGAGAACATGACTGAACTGCTGTCAAGGCAAGTAATAACAATCAATGATCTGTATGGTTTACGTTGTTGTTAGCTTCCATCTTGATCTTTAATAGGTGTATACATGATTTTGCATTCAACTTAATGGATTGGTAGGTGATTGATTTTTGAATTGAAGGTCCAATTAAGACTTTGGGTATTATTCCTAGAATGACAATTCATCTGAATGCCATTTGCCATTACTTCGTAATTTAAAATTCTTTTTGATATCTACTTGGTTGGCTTCTGATTGTGTGTCAGTATAATTTCTGCAGTGACCACAGCACTGTCATCCCGCTCCATGTCATCCAGATCATATTAATGTATCAAGTTTGTTTTGGTGTTTTTGTATTTGAACTTTCATGAGGAGAGCACCATGGTGCTTTGTGTTTGACTCGCATGCTGTGTTAAAACTGGTCGAGATGATGAATTGAGCAACTTCTTGCTATTTGACATGTAATATCCGATCAATTGAAGCTCTGAATTGCACAAAACTAATTGTCTTTGGAATTTGTACTTTATTGTGTATGCAGATTATCTGTAATGGGCATCTTGTCTTTTTGAGCACAATTTTAGATATGCAAATGAAAGCTATTTGCTTTTTTATTTTTCCAAGTAAGAAATTGGTTATGTTTTCATAGGATGGAGAGAAATTTTCCAAAATGCTCTGCTGTCTTGAATTGGCACAAACTTTATTTATTGCATCTTCCAATAAATTAGTGTTTGATTTAAAGAAAAAAGTTGAACAGTGGTTTCAAAGGGCAGCAGTGAACCAGCTGTTGCCTTGCTGTCCTGAATTTGCACATTATTTGCACAGTTGCTGTAGGCTTATTTATTTATTATAGGTCTAGGAGTGGAACTTTCTATATTGGTAAATACAAAACAAAAATAGAAGTGTGGTGAGGTAGTTGAACACTCTTTCTTGACGTTTAACCTTCTGAAGTGTTCAGATAACAGCAAAAAAGTTAGGAACGGCAGTCATAATTATGTGTATTCTGAATGCATACGAAAAGCTAAGTAGGGTGCTGGAATACGTAGGCAACTTAAGTGGTGAACAAGTGAACTTAAACTGCAAATATATTTGAAGTGACCCCAAATATACTTCATTAGTCCAGTTTGTAATTCAGTGGGAAACATTTGAATGACAAATAATTAGGGTGTGGATGTGAAATGCTCTGACACACAGTTTTGGTGATACCACCAAAAACTTGTGACTGCTGAGGAGGGAGGAAATAAAATCAATCTTTAAGACACCTGAGGGCTAATAGAAAGAAGTGAGTAGATAAGAAAAGAAAAGCTGAGTAAACAAAATTTGGTATCGTCACAGAAAACCAGAATCTTAACAATGGTATGAGTAATTAGAGGACAAAGGAATGGTAAAGATACAAGAAGAGACTTGAGCAATCAAACCACGTAATGGAGATTTTAAAATGTAGCACTGTGACATGGATGATTGTTGAATGGTGGAAAAAAAATATTTGGCCCAGACACCTGGCTTGTGAGAAAATAATTGGTGTTGGAGAGTAGGTAACAGAGTAGAATACATAGAAGCTTTCGTATGTATATGGGAAAAATAAAAATTTAATGTGTGGGAAAGGGCACTGGAGTGGGTTAGTGTGAATAGCTTTCTTGGAGAGGTGGAACTCAAGTGGCGGCTGCTTCTGCGGTATATTTTGGTTTTTCTCTTGACAGTAGAGTTCAGGAATCTTGTTGATCAGGAAAGTTCAACTCCTTTCACGTTGAAAAATTATTATTCAGTACAGTTGTTTTGCATTTTGTAGAACTGAATTACTCATGCCCCTTGCTGCCTTTCTGGCTTGTGAAGGAATGTTAGTAATATTGATGGCAATTTAAAAAAACAAGTGGCTCAAACTCAGTGGTGTCTTTGTGTATAGAAATGTTATTGTGATATCACTTTTCTGGGTTGTATTTGGATCCTTTCTATGTATTGAAAAAATTGATCTGAACAGCTGATCTTTAGGATACTGAGTTGCATTATAACTACTGGACATATTGCCTTCATATCAAAACGAAAGTTCTGGTTTTGTTGCCTACTTTTTTGAAAGTTAGTGTTATGAATAGCACTTTTTTTTAAGCTTATACATTTTTGGTTGTAGTCTGTTGATGCTGATGCACAAAGCACAAATTGCACAGCTGATGGTTTGCAGTAAAGTGGAAACCTTTTGGAATTTCTGGAATTTGAGTACGCAGTTTGTACCAGTACATGGAGGTGAAGTAACATTTTCATCTGAAGAGCCAGATCCGCATGTTGCAGGTGATTTGGGTGGGCATTAGAAATTCCGTGATGCTATTTGAGGAACTCTGTCCAGTGCAGATCCTTTTCAAAAACGTTATTTTACTGTTGTTCGCATGGCATATGTGTGTGCTAAGAAATAATTGTACTTCAAAGTACTTGAATGTTTGAATTATTTCAGGATGTAGGTAATGGTAATTGGGTAATGTAAATATTTAGGTTTATTTCTGTTTGACTAGCTCTCTCAGCATGATTTTTTTCTACTTCCTCCGTTGAAGGAAAATGTGGAACATTGGATTTATTTTGAGAATTTGACAGCCCTTCCACAACTCCTTCCATACTCCTTCCACAACTAATTTATTTTCCACTCATTAGGACAATTGGCTCCGCATACATAAGATGAGTGCAACATCCCGTGCTGATGGGAAGGATTTTCCAGCAGGATATCTAAATAAATCTGGAGTTAGAGCTCCAGTTTCCACTGGTGCCATGTTTGAACCCTGTACCTTATGCATTATGTGCATGCTGACATCATATCTAATTTATTGACTGGTCCACCATTTGATTTGTGCAGGTAAAATGGGTTGCATTGTGGTAATATGACAGTAGTGTTTGCAGTAAGGTGAAGAGTCATGCCAATAAATTCATGTGTTTCAGCAGGAGGATAGAAGGAAACTGTAAATACAGCAAAATCAAACCAAAACATTGCTAGATATAATAAGGAAAAGCTACAAATTCTGGAAGTGGGAGAGAAAAGTCATCCATCCGTAGGGTCTTTGAGTGGCTTGGGTTGCAGTGTTGGCAACACGGTGATGCTTGACAGGTTCTGAAATAGTAGATGGGAATAAAATTTTCTTCTGGCAGAAGAGGTGGATACCTCACGATACAGATTTAAGATTGGCAAAAGTCCCAGAGGGGAAATAGTTATTTTCCCTACACATTAAGATGTGCCACAGTGTACTGCTTTAAAAAGGTGGTGGAAACAAACATAATACCAACATTTTAAAAGTGGAATCAGATATATATATTTGAAAACAATGTATTTGCAGGCAACAGGGTAAAGAAGTAGTAAATTGTTATGATTTATTGGTTCTTTTAAAGAGCCAGTATGGGCATGAACGTGACTGTTCTGTCATGACATCACTTGAGCAAAGTTAATCAAGATGTAATTTAAGAAATCAAGATCTTAAGCTAAGTGGAAGATGTGTTGGAGAGATATTATTTTAAACTTGAAAGGAGGAGGTGGCCACCCACTTGTTGGTTGGGGCTGTGAAAGAAGCAAAGGAACTGCAATGGGGCAGTGAATCTGAAATTGGACATATTATACACAGATCTGGGTAGGGACTGGGCAAAAATAATTAGTTGAAATGATTTTAATGAAGTCGAAAGAAACTACATATATTTGGCTTCTGGACTTACTCTGGTGTTACCTTAAAAATATTGTGCTTTGGATTAAGAATTTTAACAATTTCCCTGCCACCCAGAAAGATATGGATATCAGGTGGAAAATTTTATTTTGACGACATAACATGCATACTGTGTATCCTTTCATTTTCAATAAAAGGAGTCAATCCTTTGACATCTCAACTTGTTCCTGTTTCACAGTGGTTTAAAGAATGATTACAACAAGGAAACTTTCACCTTGAAGCACAAAATTGATGATCAGATGTTCCCCTGTCGTTTCATTAAAATAGGTAAGACCTCTTATTGATTTATTTTGATCATCCTTGAAGTTGTTTGCGAGCCCATAAAGAATTTTCGTGTCTGTGTTTCTGCTTGCATCATGACTACATTCATGAAAGATTTTTTTGCCCAAATTTCTCCTTTGGATAGGAGGACATTATATGCACCAAATCTACTAATTAGTGGTACTACCATAATTGTCAAGTAAGAACACAATTTTGTTCATTTGCTCCTGGCCTGTATTTTACACGAGGTTTATTATTCACTTGCTGTCTTGAATATTTGTTTTAGTTTTCATACTTGAATTTGGGCATTTTCTTTTTTTGGTATATGGAATTCTGGGCTTATGTTGTGAGAATTTGGCTTTGTGCTTTGGTAATTTGGATTATTGCATTTTGCTTAGAGGGAGAATATTCCCAATACAGTGAATCAGTGTTAGTCAATTTTAATACATCTCCTGTTTAAACTGGAGGATAAATCTGCTAGTTTGAATGGTAACCATGAACTAAAAGTAACTGGGGAGGGAGAGTAGCTAATAATTGAATCGTTTCCCAAAGATGTACTAGAAAAGTGTCTAAAACTGAAAATTAGATAGTTGGCACAGATCTGAAAAAGGAAATTTGTGCTAGACTTATTAAATTCTTTGCAGAAGGAACAGAAATGATAGATGGGATATTTTAGTAGCTGTTATACATGTCCTGAAAGTTTTAATCATCTATCTTGGACTGAAAGTTTGTGGTGATGTCAAGTTTTTAAAGTGGTGCTTTGGTGTAATTAATACAAGGAAAGTTCAGGAAATTGCAGATTAGGTGAGATTTGAATAAAGTCAGGTGTGAGGTGGCACATTTTGGTAAGAAGAGGTTGTCTACTCATTAGAAAATGAATGGAATACAGCAATAAGGGTCCAGGAGTACGGAGAGAGATGATTGAAATGAACAACATGAGTTAATAAGGCAATGTTAAAACCGAAGCAAGTAATGCATTGTGATTGATAGCTAGAGAGTGAATTGAAAAGGAACAAACCTGTTTTAAACCAAGTAGAGCCTTGACCCAAGCTTTGAAAATTCTTTAGTTCTAGTGTGTGTATTAAATGAAGGATAAAAACATTGAGAAAACTGCCAAAGGAAAATCTACCAGAATGATACCTGATCCGAGTGTTTAGCAAGTATGAATGAAGATTAAACAGATGGATGTGGTAATCTTGTGATTAAAGCTTGTGATGAAGGCAAAATCTTGATCTCATTAAGAAATTGGCTGGAAGACAGGATGGAGAGTGGCGCACATTGTGCAAACCATGGGCCACAATCAGCTTGTTAGCTGGTTAATTCTGGTGGGGCTTGGTAATAATTAAAGAAAAAGTGTCATGGGTATATTTATGGGAATCTCAGTTGATTTAACTTTGTTTTCATCATCATTCAATAAATTAATAAACACTTCCAGCCTAAATAATAAGAGTAGCAGTTGTCCATCAAAATCCAGAACTTGATTACTCAACATTACTGCTGTGCTTGTGTTGGACTTGACCTTGTGTAATGTTGATAGGTGAAGCAAAGCTAATGCAATTTCACTTCACATTTTCATTTTTAACTCCCTATTAAATTGGCTGATGGATCACAGCGTTAGGCTGTTGTTTCTAGTCACTCATTGGCAGTGATGAACTGTTTTCATTATGCAGATTTTAAGTCAAAATTGGCATGAAGGACATCCTAAGGTTGATTTTTGCAAGTCAGCTGTCCAAATAAAAAGTTAATGTCAACAATAGGTTGCCAATTTAGGCTTGGGAAAATGAGGACATTGGGGGGGAAAAAAATGTTAGTTCATGATTTATTTTGATTATCCTACTTCAAGTACATGTATCAAGTTCCACATTGAAAGTTTACTTGTTTTTTTTTCTATTACTTCTGTGCCTCGAAAATCAACTTTATCTCCCTCCCATCTTTTTAAAATGAGTTGATCATTTGTGAGAGTGAGACGTTGCAATTGGTGCTTTCACTGGTTGCACTGTTCTTGGATATGTTATGTATCGTCTTTAGTGTTATTTTTCCTCCTCTGCCCATCTTCGTCAACCTCTTTCAGGGGAAAAGAAACTATTGAGGTTCATTGCTTATAATTTGTTACTGGGGTAGAGCTTCATGTTAGTGAGAACTTCATGCTTTTGTTTTGGGAAGCCTGATCCTTGTACCTTTTTGTGTTACTTCCTTTTTGAGCAGAGTCAAAATTGCAACAGTAAAGTTTCAGTGCTAATGACCTAGAGTTGTAATTTTTAAATTGACCAATGCAGAAAGATTGTGCTGAAAGCAATAAGTAATAGATGTAAATAAAAAAAAATCTTCAATGAAGTAGTACTTCAGTACAGAACTATAATGGGGACTGAGTAGCAAAAGATGCAGGGAGTATTTCTTTTATCAATAAGAAATACTAATTGGAATCCATTTTAAACAACCTTGAAGCTTGCATTGTAGCTGGCAAATTTCATTGTCTGGCAACCCATGGCAAATTAATATTTAATATTCATTTTTGTAAGGTGACTAGTCTGCTACTTCTGGTAATATTCACCCTGAATACTGTTGCTCTAATATGTTAATTGGCTAAGATTTCAATTGGTTATGGCAAGTTTGTCCTGAAATATTTTGCATGGCATGAAGAATTCATATTTTTGACGTTTATCAGTTGGTCATTGAGTATAAAAGTTGGGAAGTCAGCTCGCAGCTGCATAAAACTTTGAGGCCACATTAATGCAGGTAACTTCATGCTTCGTATTCTTTCCTAACAATTGAACTAAATATGTTGGTTTATTTTCTTTCTGTACATTCGCTGCCAAATCTGTTTAACCGCAAAAAATGTCACAATAATTTGCATCCATAATTGTTTATAATTATTACATTGAATTAGTAAATAGGTTATGTACAAAATATATTTATAATTTTGCATAGAACTACGACATATTTAAAGGTAGGCTTGAAACTTCTTTTTCCATCCTTTTTATAGTTCCATTAATGTCCTGGGGTCCTAGCTTTAACTTCAGCATCTGGTATGTTGAAGTACATGGAATAGATGAACCAGATATTGTACAACCCTGCCTTAACTGGTACAGCAAGGTAGGAATAATGTATCATCTTATATGTAAGACTTCTCCCCTCAGAGTTGAACTGAATTTTAAAATTTCTTAATGCTTTGAATGTATTGTTTTAATGATCAGAAATAATTCAGTGATTAGGAGTGAAGATACATTTTCACTAATGAGTGATGTGTTGATAGTAAGAGGAATTTGTTCTGAAGCTCATTTAAAAACTTGAAAAATATAGGTGCATATTTTAAAGTTATGCTGGAATGGCAGTTTGATAAAGACCTTTATTCATAACTCAAGTAAATTTGAATTCCATTTCTTCTGTATTTGAAAGCTGGGTTGAAATAGAAAACAAATGTCACTGAATTTTGTTTTAACTCTTCTTGTCTAACTGCTCTAAGAATGTTTCCATGTTTTTTTGCTGCTGACAGATGTAGCCTTGACATCACCTGAACAAAGACCTTTCTAAAATGTAATTATCTTCAACCCCCCTTTTTCTCTTTCTCTCTCTCTCTCTTTTCCCTGCCCAAAAAAAATATAAACTGAACCTTCAGAAAACCACCTCATTTCATGAAATTGGCCATAACCAAATTTTGCTCAATTCCAGATGCTTAGAATATTTTAAATAACTATTTTCTAATTTTCAGGACAGAACTGTTGAACCTTCAAAGTGAATGAAATGAAATTGAAATGGTGCTGTGCACAACTACTTTGAAAATCTAATTTTATCTGTTGTTGCGTTTCTTATATTGAACTGTGAAGAAACCTGTAATAGCTCATTAGTCATCAACTTATCATCTAGATTCAACACAATGAATTTTATCAGCTTGGGATGGCTTCTAGTGAGTGATAAAGAATGCTTTGATGGAAATTGACTATTTCCTTTGGATACTTGTTTGACGTTTGTGCTGGAAAGTGTTTGAGGTGGAGCACCAGACAGTCTGTGTCCCTCCCTGATTCACAATTTCCCTCAGTTGGGTTTAATTTGGCTTTTCATTTTATGTACTAATGGTCTTGCCATTGCAGCCTTTAATGTTTCTGGTTCCTTACCTGTTACTTATCAGCAATTTCTAAGCAAGTAACATGAGCAGGTTCAAGTTGGTAAAAAATTTCAAAGTACACTCCTAAAACAGTCAAAAAATGCATTTTCTGAAATGCTGAAGCAAAAACAGGAAATGCTGTAAATAGCTGGTCAGTGAGTGTCCATCAGAAAGAAAGAAGAGTTAACATTTTGGGTCTGACCTTTGATCAGAACCTTCAAACCACTTTCCCATCAGTTCCCAAGATTTTAGAAGCTGTACAATGCAAGCTGAGTTTGACTTCAAGTGCTCTTAAACTAAGAACATTCACTTGTATCAGAGAACAGGGGAATCAGTTGAATTGTTCTCTCAATAGCAATCTTCCACACCTGCAATCTTTACCACCAGGCAAGAGCTAAACAACATTCCAGCAAGGGCTGATAAGTGGTACATTGTGTTCATGTCACAAATGTATGAGGCAATGGCAGTCTACCCACCAATCATTAACACTCAATGCCACAACCATAATTGAGTCCCTTGGCATCAATATCCTCAGGGTTACAATCAACTAGAAATATAAATACTGTGGCTACCAGAGAAGATCAGAGGTTGGGTAACCTGTACTCAGGGATTTGGCTCTTTTTTTAAAGAAAGAATGCACTGCAATTATTCACCCAGACTACTTCGACACTACTTTCCAAACATGAGACTTCTACTACCAAGAAGAAGAGCGATAACTGGAGCATGAGACTGCCACCAACTATAGGTTCTCCCTCCAAATTGCACATCATAATTTGGGGTTAAATCCTGCAATTCACTGCCCAACAACACTGGGGATACCTAGTTATCTATACTTACAACACACCAAGATGAGGCATTTCAGGTTCATGTTGGCTCCCAGGGAGCAAATCGATTTGTTCCATTTTCCCCTTATTTTAGTGTAGCCCTGCAATTTGTTCTTCTCACATGCTTATTAACGCCCTTGGGTTCTTTTTGCCACTGTCCGACACCACTAAGGGGTAATTTCCAGTTGCCAGTTAACCTAATCACATTTTATGGAAATATGCAAGGAAATCCGAACACCTGGAAGAAAGTCAAATGGTCGTGGAGAGAGCGTACAAACTCCATGGGGTCAGGGTTGAATCTGGATCCCTGGAGCTGTGAGGTAACAGCACTAACTACTGTACCACTTCATGTTCTTGGGGGAGGCCTTAACTAAGAGCGTCTCAACAGTTTCATCATTGGGATGATCTTGAGGCTTCATTAGATCTACATGGTGGAATTGACAGCACTGTGTCTTAGTTGTATTTCCATGCCTTTGTGGACTTTCCACTGAACCTATAATAAAATTGTTGATGGAAAACTCCTGAGCACTTCTTCATACCCATCCATTGACATTTCCAAGTTTTTTAACATTGAGAAACATTTTAAACCTGTTAAGAATGAAATTTAAAAAAAAAAACTCCTGCACTAAAAGGACTTGGTAGTTCATAAGGGAGCTTAGCACCACATTCCCAGATCTCAAAATTTAAAAACGATAGTCTTCGGGAGTTAAACTCCTAAAAGTAATTTTGCCATGGTTGCATTCCATTGACAGCCTCCCTATAATTGTGTTCAGTTCTAATTTTGTGTACCTCTTTCTATTTGGTTTCTGTATTTGCTAAATAGCATTTGTGCACTTACATGTTTGGATACATCAAATAGTATTTTGAAGCTTGATTTTAATTGCACTTAATAAAATGATACAGCATACCTGGCCATTGTAGCTGTGCTGGGTCCTTTGTTTAGCTAGCCACTTCCTTTTTTTCCCCCCACTCTCCTGCAAGTTATTTCTCTTCAAATATTGACCCCTATTCCCTTCAGAATGTTATTAGTGAACCTGTTCATATTACTTTCTCTAGCAGTAGCTAAATATATACAAGCTGAAATGATTATCTTTTAACAAAATCTTCTGCCTTGTGCCATGCGCCATAAATCATAGTCATTTTGGACATCTGGATGTCACGAGCAATGCTAGCATCTATTGCACTGGTCGCAGACTAGATATTTAGAAACGTTTCTCCAATTCTCATTTATTCTATATTAAAATTTTGTTATCTTGGATTTGTCCAGGATCATAATCAGGTTTATTATCACTGACTTATGTCATGTAATTTGTTGTTTTGCAGCAGCAGTACAGTGCAAGACACAAAAGTTACTACGTTACAAAAACTAAATAGTGCAAAAGAGGAATAACGAGTGTTCATGGACTGTTCAGAAATCTGATGGTGGAGGGGAAGAAGCTGTTTCTGAAATGTTGAGTGCGGGCCTTTCGGCTCCTGTCCCTCTTCCCCAATGGTAGTAATGTGAAGAGGGCATGTCCTGGATGGCAAGTGTCCTTAATGACTTAATTTCTCCTTTTCACTTCCTCTGCTCCGAAGGAAGCAACCTAAGCTTCTCCATGCTTGACACAACTTGTCCCTCATCCCTGCTGCTAGTATGATTTTAAAAACACAAATCTGGAAAGAGTAAGCAGTTAAGACAAAATCTTGGGAACATGAAAGAGTTAATGATTCCAAAATACACAATTTCACTTTCCTCATAATTTTCCATTTGCTAAATCTTTGCCCACTCATTTAACCTTTCTGTATCTCTTTGTAGCCTCCTGATGTCCTTGTCACAACTTGCTTTCCTACTTAGCTGTGTCATCAGCAAATTTAGCAACAATACCTTTGAGCCTTCACCCCAGTCATTCGTATAAATTACAAAAGTTTGAAGCCCCAGCACCGATCTCTATGGCACACAACTTGTAACGTCAAACCAATGGGGGAAGAAACCCATTCAGGCCTTCTCTGTTTCCTGTTCACCAGTCAAACTTGCATCCATGCCAATACGTAACCACATGCACCTGTTCATCCTTCAAAGAATTCCAGTAAATTGGTCAAACATTATTTCCTTTTCACAAAATCATGTTGAAAATCCAATGCCAGCACATCCTTCCTTCGATTATGGGGCCCAAATTCTTTGTTACAGTTAGCCAGTTGACTTTTTTCTTGCCCAACTAAGTGACAGTTTGCTGATTACTACATTGTGTAGTTAAGTCAATAATAACTCCACAAAGCAAAAACTAATTCAAAATTGTACTTTGTCTGTTAACATATGATATGGATAGATTTTCTTCAAAACGGGCTCTTATCCCACCAGGCAAACAATCTGCATATTCAACTATTTCACTTTAAATCTTCATTTATACAGCACGGCTTCATTTATACATTCTGGTCCAGTAAGCCTGCATTGCCCAATTACACCCATGATAAACCAAAAACAACTTCTCTATCATAAATGCTAATTTGGTCTTTTCTGAGTGGCAAGATGAAATGAGTGTTGTGCTGCAGGGATCAGTGCACATTCCTAGTTCTGTTCCAGTCAGCTTAAGTTTGATTCCAGCCTTAGTGAGGGGCTGTGAGAAGGTGGGACAGAGCTTGCAGGGAGAGAAATTGGTCTTTGTTCCCTGATGTAAATTGGGTTTATTTGTGTAGTAGAACAGAATCAGTGGAACAACATCCTTGTCGTAGATGTCACTGAATGTCTTTGTGACTTGGGGAAATAGTTGAGCCACTGCATAATTCACTTAATTTATCAATTAAGCTAACATGCTTCACACTAAAATATACAAGTACTGAGAGAGTTGGTATCTGTTCCTAACTTCAGTGGTCACTGTTAGTACTGCATTGTGTTTTTTATTAATTAATAATGCTCTTGTTTAAAAATTGTTGTTCTCTATCCTTAACGAATGACACCTCGTCTACCGGCACGTCACTGAGAATGCATTATATCGAGTGAACTTTTCCAACTAAACATGCAAGTCCCAATTTATAGGCAATTACCATTTAGATTAGTGACTGATTATTTTTCGTACCTGTGTTAAAATTACCAAGAAACACAGGGACTTATTTGAAGTGAGCTTTTTACCTTTAATTATGTTAAACAATTATTTACTAAATGGTCCCCATTCTCTCTATCGTTGATTGGCCGAATTAATGCAGTTAAGATGAATATTTTACCAAAATTTTTGTATCTATTTCAGGCGATTCCAACTTTTATTTCGAAATCCTTTTTTGACACTATTGATTCCAAAATTCTTTCATGTATATGGCAGAATAAAAACCCAAAGTTAAGTAAGAAATACCTACAAAGATTAAAAAAGGATGGTGGTATGGCTTTGCCTAATTTTAGATCTTACTATTGGGCAATTAATATTAGATACTTAACTTTCTGGGCACAAGATTTAGATAGAATTCATTGTCCCTGTTGCGTACACCCTAAGTGTGAATCAGTGCAAGGATTTTCATTAGTTTCTATTTTAGGAGCTTCATTCCCTTTTGCACTTACTAAATTGAGTAAACAAGTGACTAATCCAATAGTTAAACATACAATACGGATATGGTTTCAATTTTGTAAATTTTTTGGATTGAATAAATTTAATTTATCAAGTCCTATTCAATCTAATTATTTCTTTCAACCATCTAGAATTGACTCAGCCTTTTCCTTATGGAGAATGAAGGGAATAACATGTTTTCGAGATTTATTCATTGATAAACTTTTTTATCTTTTGAACAGTTGTCTAATAAACACAATCTGCCGAGATCACATTTTTTCAATATTTACAGATTAGGAATTTTTTAAAAGTTACTTTACCACCTTTTCTGACACCATATAAAATTGAAATTACCGAAAAAATTTTAGCTTTTAATCCTTATCGGAAGGGCCTGATAGCAATAATTTATGATCGGATTATAAAAATACGTTCAGAGGAACTTGATAAAATTAAGAATGAATGGGAAAGAGAACTCCAGATACTTTTACCTACAGAGACATGGAAGAAAATTCTTCAATTAGTTAATAAATCTTCAATGTGTGCTAGACACTTTGATACAGTTTAAGTTGGTTCATAGGACCCATATGTCGAAGGACAAGTTAGCCCGTTTTTATCATATAAATCCTATATGTGACAGATGTAATTCAAAGGTGGCTTCCCTGACACACATATTTTGGTCCTGTCCCCTTTTGGAAAAGTATTGGAAAGACATTTTTAACATTATTTCATCTGTATTGAACATTGATTTACAACCTCATCCTATTACTGCAATTTTTGGGTTACCAATGATGGAATTTCATCATTTATCTACTTCTGCTTGTTGTATGATTGCCTTTGTCATATTAATGGCCAAGCGATCCATTTTGTTCACATGGAAGGATCCAATACCTCCCACCACTTTTCAGTGGTTTTCTCAAACTATAGCATGTTTAAACTTTGAAAAAATTAGGAGTGGTACTGTTGATCCTTCACTTAAATTTGAAGAAGTTTGGAGTCCATTTATTCAATATTTCCATATGATATAAGCTGGTCTTTTTCAGATCTCTTTCAATAACCCATGAATACAGAGGAATGGAGCTGACAGCATAATAATGCTTTTTTTCTTTTTAATTGAAGAAATATCAGTCCAGTTTTTTTTGAAATTTTTATTTCTTTTGGTTTATTATCAATTTTTTTTGATTTGGGGCTTCTTTCTTATAATTAAATTTCACTTCTCAATCTTTCCTTTTGTATTTGTTCACTTAATAAGAGAATGGGAGGTCTAGATTACTTTTTTTTTACTGCTTGCGTTTTTTTATATATATGAATAAACTGTTGTTATTGCTGTCCTGATCTCTCTGCACCATATGTATAATTGCTAATGTTAGATATATTATGTACTAATTTGAAAATTAATAAAAAGATTGAAAAAGAATGCGCTATATCACTGCAGTAAATGCAGTGCAGTTACAGGCATAGGATATTTTGCACACCCATGATACAAGGACAAATGCAGTAGAAGCACGTTGACAGGATAGCCTGCAGTTTTCTCTTTGTGCACCATTACAACGTGGGGATATGATACTATTCTTTACCATTGGCTTCTAAATCTGGAAACTCCCATACAACATTATAGTCCTGGTACTGATGGAGATCAGTGGGAAGTATATGGCTTCCCACCACCTTCATGGGGAATTAGGGATGATCAGTAAATGCAGGCCTTGCTACTGATGGCACATCCTGTGAGTAAATTAGTCTAAAAGCTAATATTAATATCAAATGAAGACAAACAGTGGCATTATCTTAGCACATTTAAAGTTGGTTTGATCAATCGTTTGGGTATTTCTGCTCCCGGCACCAATATGTGAGATTCCTATTGCACAACATGCCAACAGAAGCTGCTTCAGTGAGTAATTTTTGGTTTGAAAAGAAATGAATTTTGACACTTGTGGAAGTTGTAAATCTAGGTAGGTTTACAATGGTAAAAACCTTGCATTGACTAATTAATTCTCTGAACTGGGCTATATTTTGACATATTGTCAGCAAAATGAGGCACAAGACTAAGCTCAAAATTTGTCAATAAAATTTGAAAGAAATAATATATCCTTTGAAAACCAAATTATCTATGTTTGATTTTCTCGTGTCCTAAGTCTTCAATCTCTTCAGTGGAACCCCAAACATTATGAAGACACAAGACTGCAGATACTGGAATCTGGAGCAAAAACCAAGCTGCTGGAGGAACTCAGTGGGTCAAAGGGATAGTCAATGTTTTGGTATGAGACCCTGCATCAGGACTGAGAGTGTAGGGGGGAGGTGGACGGTCTGAAGAGGTGAGATAGACTGGTGAGGCAGTGACTGGCAGGCAGTATGTGGAACCAAGTGAGGAGAGACATGATGAGCGGATGGAACCAGGTGCGGGGCCCCCAGTTGGCTCCATCTGCCCCCTTTTGTTTCACTTGTCTGTCTCTACCAATCGCCCACAAACTACTGTCTCCTGACTCCACCCTTTCGCATTACCCCCTACCTGGCTCCATCTGCCCATCTCCCTCTACCTGCTTCCATCTATCACTTGTCAGTCCCTGCCTCGCCCCTCCCTATCACCTCTGATCTCCCCGCTACACTCTTGGGTATGATGCAGGGTCTCAACCCAAAATGTTGCCGATCCCTTTGCCGATATAGATGCTACTTGATCCACTGACTTTCTCCAGCAGTTTTGTTTTTTGATCCAAACGTTATGATGCACTCACCTTCATTGGTCTCAAGTTAGGATATGTTAATGAAATATGATAATTGAGTTCCAAGCTTGCAAAAGGCTGACAAATTCCTACTTTAGTGAGACAAATTAGTGTACATACTCTTTAATTTGGTGTGTTAACACTACTGGGCACCAAGTATTTTGTAACATAAAAATGTTCGTCACTGTTTCCTTATGTTCCAGTAGTACCGTGAACAAGAAGCCATTAGGCTCTGCTTGAAACACTTCCGTCAGCACAACTACACCGAGGCCTTTGAGTCACTACAGAAGAAAACTAAGATTGCATTGGAGCATCCAATGTTAACTGAACTGCATGACAAGTTGGTTCTGAAAGGTGACTTCGATGCTTGTGAGGGACTGATTGAGAAAGCTGTCAGTGGTGAGTGTATTGTTTTGATGCTTTCCTGTGTAAACAAATTGAGAAGGAGCCGTTGGTAATGCTGCACATGTCTTCGTAAATAACTCTGGCCCCTTCTTTCGTGATATTGAGCTTGGAGTTCATGGCAAATGCTGATGGATGCCAAGGCAGGGTGTGTGTTTCCAAGGGCCACAATGCAAGATGCATGATCATTGTTTCAAAATAAAGACTTCTGACTGGGATTCCATTTATGGGATAGAAAGGAAACAAATTAGGATGTGTGCATATGTTTCTGTTGTGAATGTGATAAAGTCTATTGTCTTGACGACTTTAGATTTTCTTCAGCTATCTGAACTGATATGTGGTAAATTGGATTAATTGACAATGCAATGCAGATTTAGAAATATCCAAGCAGTAATGAGGATAAAACTGCTTTCTTGGGGATAAATCAAATTGAAATAGCCACTCGGTCTGTAGATGTGCAGTAATGCAAAAATTAGGGTATTAGAAAGATTAGCTTTAGCCTCACCAGTCTATCTCACCTCTTTAGACTGTCCACCTCCCCTCTACACTCTCAGTCCTGATGCAGTGTCTCATACAAAAACGTTGACTATCCCTTTAACCCAAATGTCGCAGATTATGCACGAAGAGTTCCTCCTTAAACCATTGTTTTTACTTTGATTCACATAATCAGAATTTTCATTGTTTTGGTTTTCCTGTAGAGATGTTCAAGAATGTAAACTTGGAAGGTTATCACGAGAATAGATTGATCCTGCGTAATTTGTCTTGGTCTGAATAATTTAGTTTCTTTTCTGATGGTCGTAGTTCTGCTATTTTTGAGTTGCAAAATGTATGACTGAGGCGCAATATTTCCCCATTCAGGACCTTCTGTAGCCCATGGCTACATATGTTGTTCCAATATGTTAAATGAGTGATGTTAGATATGATTTGTAAAATGGCTGTGAGATGAAATTTTAAATTTTTTTATGGGTCAGGAACATTTAAGTACTATTTGAATAACCTGACTTTAAGCTGAAAAACTGTAAACGGTATTTGGAAAAAAATAATGGAAAGGTACCATATTACAGAAATGCTACTGAATTAACTAGCAATATGTAGTTTAACCTTTAATACCAGAGCAGATGCTAGTGGGTTAACTTTGTTCCCATATTCATTCATCGGGTGTTGACCTTTCACGTAAATTAACCAGCCGTGGGGCACCATTCCACAGTCGATAGTATTGTCAGGTCTTTAATTGTAACTGAACAGAAAGCAACAAACTTAAACTAATAATGAAAACATTTTGAAGTATATATTTAACATTCAGAACCTGAGTTCAGCTTTTTGCCACTTATCTTTTGGTTTCTTGGAAAAATGCAACATCTGAAAAATAAACTGTAGGAAACAATCGGGTCAGGCAGAATCTGTAACGAGAAAGAGTTGGCATTTTGGGCTGAAGACACTTCAGAAAAGAAACAGGAAGAAAACTATTTTTGTTCATTGTTGCAGAGAAGCTGGGGAAGGTTGGATCAGATGTGGGGAATATCTCTGATGTGACGTGGTCAGGTTTGTTGTGGACATAAGATATTGATGATGTAATCTGGTTGATGGGGTAATGAGGACATTTAGATAACACTAACAAAAACTTTAACACTGTGAAATGTGTAGCTGTCAAGAATGCAAAGCAGGTCATGCCATGCTAGTGGAGAGAGGAAAAATTGGGCCAATATTACATATCGATGACCTCCGGCAGAACTGGCCAGTTTCATTTTTACCGAGCAAACAAGTCGCTGGAGGCTCATGCAGGGTTTCGACCCAAAATGTCGACAATTCCTTTCCTCTCACAGATGCTGATCGACCCATTGAGTTCCTCCAGCAGATTGTTGCTTCAGATTTCAGTATCTGCAGTCTCTTGTGTGTCCAAGTTGCTTGAAGCTGTTGAATTCAACATTGAGACTGAAAAGTCACTGTATGCACAGGTGGAGGATGAGGTGCTGTTCCTCGAACTTGGGATGGGCCTCATTACAAATGTGTGGAAGGTCAGGGGCATATAGCTCAGAATGGAAGTTGGATGAAGAACCAAGTGGCAAGCAACTGGAAGATTATGGTCAGCCCTGTGGACTCAATACTGGTATCCACAAAGTGGTCACTCAGTCTATATTTAGTTTCTCCAACGTAGACAAGACCACATTATGAATGTCATTGAACGAGTCAGATTGGAAGTGCAAGCAAATTGCTGCTCGACCTGAAAAGACTATTTAAAACTTTGGTGAGAAAGGAAGAGGTCTAAGGGTGGGTGTCATATCTCCTGTGGTTGTATGGGAAAGTGCTAGAATGGTTGGAGACTGAACAGATCAAGGAATTGACCAAGAAACAGCTCCTGGCAAATGGTGAAAAGGGAGGAGATGATGTGTCTGGTGGTGGAATCTTGTACAAAATGTTGCAAAGTGTGAAGGATGATTTGTTGAATGTGGAGGTTGGTGGGATGGAAATGAGGACCAAGAACTCTCATTCGTCTTGCACAGGAGGAGAGGGATGAGAGCAGAGGTGCAGGAAATAGATGAGATGTGGTCAAGAGCCTCCTCAACCATGGTTGAGGGCACCCTGCAAACTTAAGTAACTTGTTTTCTCTTTCTGAATTATTTTTCGACATAGAAGAACACCTTGGTTTAGGTCTTAAATCAATCCTCTTATTTCTGAATGCAAAGGGGGGGAAAAGTGCATGAATAGTTATGGGAGACCTTAACCCACGAATATGTCTTCTCTTTCAATAGCATGCCTTTTACAGTTTTGCAACTTAACCACATTTGTAGAATGTGACTTCTCAGTTGATGATTGAACCTGTTTTGCATTATCTTCAATGGAAATTGGGAACTGATTTTGACTGTTTTCATATATGCTTTGATTTACTTTTTTTTCCTCTTGCTGTGTTAAACTTGGTAAAATCTGGAACGGAGAATTCTTATCCACCTGTGGTTTTACAGAAATTCAGTGTCACGTTGCACATAAGCCACTGGTGAAAAGAATTTAATGGCAGCCAAGTGCCCCTGACATGAGTGGTTTTATTAACTTGACCAGAGGATTGAAACTTGAGTGCAAAAGAAGAGGAAAGATGAGGGGGCAAAGGCTACATCAAAAATTGGGCAAGCAAAATTTGTTTCTTTTGCTGCACAGCACCATCCAAAAAAAATTTTCTCTTAATTGCAGATGGTTTGTTTAATCAGTACATTAGTCAACAAGAATACAAGCCCAGGTGGACGCAGATCATCCCTCAAAGCAACAAAGGTAGGGAATGTGCTAATGTGGATTTTGTAGTTTCTATTTTGGTAACTGGGCTGGCTTGAAAGTTGATTTCCCATCCTGCAACCCCCGAGTCACATATAATGGAATGTCAGAGGATGTTGTTGCCAGACTGTATATGGAAAGATATCATACCGTGTGTTAATCAGATAATGGGTTTTAAGTGAATGAAGCTGCAGGCCATTGTAAAGAAGCTCATCTATGTTGGGAAACATTATTTTGCCTTGTTTGAGATCTGGTGCAGCAGGTCTTGTGCATGCCTATGAACCCCAGTTTAGTGGTGTGGTTAATTTACTGTGAGCAGTTGTGTACCGAAGGTCTGTGTTCCAGGTGGAGCAAAGGAAGAATAATATTCTGCATGAATATTTGAGGAGCAGTTTGTATTGTAAATGAAATTCCTCCAGAAATAAGGCTCAAGTTATGTTGTGCACAAAATTGGAGAGATCCTTTCAAGAATCTTGTCCCTCATCCCAGTTCTATGAAGGTCTGTGAAGTGATGAACACATCATAAGCTACCTGTTAATGCAGTTGCTTTCAGTGTCGGGAAATGCAGCAGGTATTTTTCAGAGGTAATTTGTATTCAGCAAAGAAAAACAACCTCTGTTTTGGTGATGTTGGCTGGATTTGGGAACAATGCCCCACTCCACGTTTGGGGGTATTGTCCTGTCTTTCACATTTGGCAGAAAGGGCAGACAGGTTATCTTCTATTGCATGAAAGTATATTTGCACAATACAGTAAAGTTCTCACTTATTCATTGAATGGTACAGCACAATACAGGCCTTTTGGCCCACAATGTTGTGCCAACCTTTAAAGCTCACCTGACCATTAACCCCTTCCTCCCACATATCCCCCTATTTTAAATTCCTCCACATGCTGATCTAGCAATCTCTTGAATTTGACCAATGTACCTGCCTCCACCACCGCCCCAGGCAGCGCATTCCATGCTCCAACCACACTCTGGGTAAAAAAAAAACCTTCCTCTGATATCTCCCTTGAACTTCCCACCCATTACTTTAAAGCCATACCCTCTTGTATTGAGCGTTGGTGCCCTAGGAAAGAGGTGCTGGCTGTCTATCTATTCCTCTTAATGTTTTTTATACCTCTATCATGTCTCCCCTCATCCTCCTCCTCTCCAGTGAGTAAAGCCCTAGCTCCCTTAGTCTCTCCTCCTAATGCATTCACGTGCTTCATTTTTAAAAAAAAATAAATTATTCACACATGTTTCAGATGTTGGAATCTGTTGAAAAGCTGTAAAAATTTGACTGGGCACATGTCTGTGTTTACCCCTCTATTTTTAAAATTGCAGCATGGTCAAATTCTGTTTTATTTTTCTTGGTTATAGTTCATCTCCACAAAAGCCCAAATTCCCCATTATTTTTGGTATATTCACATTTGGTGTATGTTTTTATTTTTTAGCACGGGGAGCCCAGTGTTTGTGCTTTTTTTTAAAAAAAAATTCTTAAAAAAATTTATTTACAGCGTGGTAAGAGGCCTTTCCGGCCCGATGAGTCCGCGCCGCCCATCTTAAACCCAAATTAACCTACCCGTACGTCTTTGCTTCGTGAAAGATTGACTGGAACTCCGAGCAAATGGAAAATACTCATTTTGAGGACTAACAAAAAAGTTGTACTTCTCTAGAATGAGCTTTGGTCACCCTCCCATGTGGAGGAAAACTATCTTGGTCAAGAAAGTATTCGTAGGCATTGACAGCCTGGGTATTGTGCGCAACTCAATATCGGGAGCAGTGACGGCTAAGAAGACACCTAATAGTAGTTGAAGATTATAAGAGGTATAGATGGGGTAGACAGTTGGTATTTTTCCCTAGGGTTGGAATGTCTAATACTGGAGGGCATGCATTTAAGGTGACGGGGGTAAGTTCAAAGGAGGTGTGTGGGGTAAGTTTTATTTTACAGTGGTGGGTGCCTGGAATGCGCTGTCGGGTGGTAGTGGAGGCAAATCGATAGAGGTGTTTAAGAGGCTCTTAAATAGGCACATGAATATGCAGGGAATGGAGGTACATGGGCCTTTTGTAGATGGAGGGGACTAGTTCAGTTGAGCATTTAATTACTAGTTTTAATTCAGCACAATGTCATGGCTGAAGGGCCTGTTGCTGTGCTGCACTGTTCCATGTTTCATAATTAGAGTTTGAACCTGAAACGCTATAGCACAGTACAGGCCCTTCAGCCCACCATGTTGTGCTGACATTTTATCCTACTCGAAGATTGATCTAACACTTCCCTCCCACGTAGCCCTCCATTTTTTAATCATTCATGTGCCTATCTAAGTGTCTCTTAAATGTCCGTAATGTATCTGCCTCCACCACCTCTGCCAGCAGTGCATTCCACACACCCACCACTCTGTTTTCAACAAAAAAACTTCTGACATCCCCTATACCTTCCTCCAATCACCTTTAAATTATCGTTGTGTAAGACCATTTTTACCCTAGGAAAAAGTCTGACTGTCCACTTGGTCTATGCCCCTTGTCATCTAGTACACCTCTATCAAGTCACCTCTCATCCTCCTCTTCTCTTCTCCAAAGAGAAAAGCCCTAGCTCGCTCAACCTATCCTCATAAGACGTGCTCTCCAATCCAGGCAGCATCCTGGTAAATCTCCTCTGTACCCTCTAGAGCTTCCACATCCTTCCTATATTGAGGTGATGAGAAGTGAACACAATACTCCAAGTGTGGTCTGACCAGAGTTCTATAGAGCTGCAACATCACCTAGTGGCTCTTGAACTCAATATCCCGACTCATGAAGGCCAACACTCCCTACACCGCCTTAACAACCCTATCAACCTGTACTGCAACTTTGAGGGATCTATGGACGTGGACCCCAAGTTCCTCCACCCTGCTAAGAATCCTGCCATTAACCTTGTATTCTGCCTTCAAATACGATCTTCCAAAGTGTGTCACTTCATACTTTTCTAGGCAGAACTCCATCTGCCACTTCTCAGCCCAGCTCCGTATCCCGTCAATGTCCTGTTGTGACCTTCAGCAACCTTCGACACATCCACGACACCACCAACCTTCGTGTCACCTGCAACTTACTAACCCATCCTTCCACATCCTCATCCAAGTCACTTATAAAAAATCATAAAGAGCAGGGGTCCCAAAACAGATCCCTGCAGACTACCATTGGTCACTGATCTCCAGGCAGAATACTCTCCATCTACAACTACCCTTTCTTCTCTGGGCGAGCCAATTCTGAATCCACACAGCCAAGTTTCCCTGGATCCCATGCCTCCTGACTTTCTGAATGAGCCTTCCATGAGGAGCCTTATCAAATGACATACCAAAATCCATGTTCACCACATCCACTGCTCTGCCTTCAATGTGCTTTGTCACATGCTCAAAGAATTCAATCAGGCACGTGAGGCATGACCTACACCTCAGAAAACCGTGGTGGTTGTCCCTAAATCAGCCTCTGCTTTCCAAATGCTCATAAATCCTGTCTCCTAAGAATCTTCTCCAGTAATTTGCCCACCACTGAAGTAAGACTCTCTGGTCTGTAATTCCCAGGGTTATCCCTACTCCCTTGAACAAAGAAAGGACATTTACCACTCTCTGATCTGGCACTACTGTGGCCAGTGAGGATGCAAAGATCATCACCAAAGGTGCAGCAATCTCTTCGTGTAATGATAAACTTGGATATATCTTATGTGGCCCTGGTGACTTATTAATCCTAACCTTTTTTAAAAAGCAAAAGTGTTCATTAAGGACCTCCCCTATCTCTTACTCCAGGGATGTTTTCTCTTTTATCCCTGATTGGTCCTACTCTCACTCTAGTCATCCTCCTATTCTTCACATGCATGTCAAATGTCTTGGGGTTTTCCTTAACCCTACTCGTCAAGGCCTTCTCATGCCCCCTTCTGGCTCTCTGTCCATTCTTAAGCTCCCTCCTGGCTACCTTCTAACTCTCCAGAGCTCTGTCTGATACTTGCTTTCTAAACCTTGGGTAAGCTTCTTTCTTTCTCTTGACAAGATATTCTACAGTTCCTTCACTCTACCATCCTTACCCTGCCTCAGTGGGACAAACCTATCCAGAACCCATGCAAGTACTCCCCAAACAAACTCCACATTTCTGCTGTGCACTTCCCCAAGAACATCTGTTCCCAATTTACAATCTCAAGTTCCTGCCTAATTCCCCCTCTCCCAGTTAAATACTTTCCCATATCGTCTTCTCCAAGGCTGTGGTAAATGTCAAGGAATTATGGTCACTGTCTCCAAAATGCTCTCCCACGGAGAGGTTTGAAACCTGTTCTGGCTCATTGCTGAGTACCAGGTCCAGTATGGCCTCTCCTTTCGTTGGCTTGTCCACATACTGTGTCAGGAATCCTTGACACTCTGAACAAACTCTGCCCCATCTATGCCCTTTACACTAAGGAGGTGCCAATCAATATTAGGGAAGTTGAAATCACCCATGACAACAACCCTGTTATTTTTTGCATCTGTCCAAAATCTGCCTCCTGATCTGCTCCTCAGTGTCTCTGCTGCTGTTGGGGGTGGGGTGGTGGTGGTGGTGGAGGTCTGTAGAATACTCCCAAGAGAGTGATCGCTCCCTTCCTGTTTCTGACTTCCACCCACACTGACTCTGTAGATGATCCCTCCAGGACGTCCTCCCTTTTCACAGCTGTGACACGATCCCTGATCAGCAAAGCCTCTCCCCCACCTCTTTTACCTCCGTACCTGTCCATTTTGAAACAGCTGAACCCCAGAATATCCAACAGCCATTCGTACCCTTGTGACAGCCAAGTCGCTGTAACGGCCACAACATTCATAGTTGCATGTACTTACCCATGCTCCATGTTTATCACCTTTGCTCCTGATACTTCTCACATTAAAGTAGACACACTTCAGCCTATCCAATTGACTGCAATTTTGCTCTTTCAAATGCCTATCCTTCCTCAGTCTTTCTACATGCTGCATCTACTTGTACACTGAATGCACCAATCTCTAACCTATCACTCAGGTTCCTATCCCCTGCTAAACGAGTTTAAACCCTTCCCAACAGCTTGAGCAAACCTGCCCGCAGGAATATTGGTCCCCCTCCTAACCCATCCTTTTTATAGAGGTCGTATCTTCCCCAGAAGAGATCCAAATGATCCACAAATCTGAAACCCTGCTCCCTGCACCAATTCCTCAGCTATGCATTCATCTGCCAAATCAACATATTCTTACCCTTAGTGGCCTGTGGCACAGGCAGCAATCCAGAGATTACTGCCCTTGAGGTTCTGCTTTTCAGCTTCCTATCTAGCTCCTTGTATTCCCTCTTCAGGACCTCATCTCTTTTCCTTCTTGTGTCATTGGTACCAATATGTACCCTAACTTCTGGCTGTTCACCCTCCCCCCCCCCCCCCCCCCCCCTTCAGAATGCTGAGGACCTGATCCGAGATGTGCCAGACCCTGAATTGTCATCTGAGTTAAGTTCTCACTTCTGTTCACTGTAAAGTAACACAGTGCCACGAGGTCCATTCGATAAAATATGTTTATTAGCAGTGCACCGCTAAGGAGAGGTCTCTTCAGCACTCGTTAAGAGTTGCTTTCCGAGGTGTCTCCGTACAAAGGAGCAGATAGAAATTTGTACAGATATTGTCACGCACACTTAATGCATGCGGTGCTGCGAGTTTCGGTCAAGCCACAGAGATCCCGAGACAGACATCGCACCTATTGTTCAGCATAATTGAGTTATAATCAAGAAATTCAAAGATAGGTATCACCCCTCATTGTTTAGGACAAGGTTCCCACTCGTCTCTTATTGCACCCAGTACTCCTATTGTCTAGCATAACGGGACTGAAACCAAGGTTCTGGACAAAGTAATTAACACCTTATCCATTGAGTCAGCAGCTTTCTTGCGAGGTTTTTTTTCTATCAGCTATAGGTATGGTGACAGTTTTTAACCTTTTACTTCCTCACCCAGGAGGCAACATACCATCTGGGAGTCTCTTTCACGTCCACAGAATCTCCTGTCTGCCTTCCTTAGTACTGAATCCCCTATCACTACTGCTCTCCTCATCTCCTGCCTTCCCTTCTGCGCCATACAACCAGGCTCAGTGCCAGAGACGTGGTCACTGCAGCTTTCTTCTGGTAGGACCCCGCTCTGCACTATCTGCCTATTCTCCCTTCTCCTGACAGTCACCCAGCTACCTGCCTCCTGCAGCTTAGGAGTTTCTGCCTCCCTGTAGCTCTTATCTATGAACTCGTTCTTCCGTCAGAGCCGAAGGTCATCCAGCTGTAGCTCCAATTCCCTAACACGGTATGCAAGGAGCTGCAGCTGATGCACCTCATGCGGATGTAGACTGGATGTTTCCCAGAACTCTCACATCTCACAAGATGAACACACCATTGGCCCTGGAGCCCGGCACTAGAAAGAAAGAAACTTACCAGAGACTTACCTACACTTCTGCCTCCTCTCGCTGAAGCCTCTTTAGCCAAAGCCTCAGGCCCCCACTCTAACACTGGTCCATTCCGACAGTGGCCGCTCCGCTTAACCCTACCTTTTTATTGGCTGCTGTTAATTAGCCAATCAACTATTAACAATTTGCAAATGTGCCTCTTTTTACACTCCTGCAAGGTGAAACTCACAAGCACATACTCACCTCTTGAAATAAGTTTATACTTTTATATTCCTGCAAGGAAAAATTGATGCATTTCAAAGATCAATTTTAGAAAGTTTAAATAATTCTGGGTGTTGCCCATTATGCATTGAGGAACTATAAAGCGCTGCTATAAATTCTCAATGTTTACTTGATGCTTGTAAATTTGTTTTGTAATTAAATATGATGCGAGAACTTGTATTGCTGAAAGATTGAAGTGAGGTATTAATGGAAGTATGTGGTAGGACCTGATCTAAAATGACAGCAGTGAACCTTTGCTTCTTGTTTAGCTGTCTTCGATTTCAATGTAAGGATAGAAATTGCTGAAGCAATTGCGTAGCTATCCATTCAAGATGATGAACAAACTGATTTTATGTCAAGTTTTTAAAAAGATCCAAAAAATGCAAAGAACTAACATGGAGGCTTACAATTTAAAAGAATAAATTTACTGTTCCTGTTCCCTCCTTAATGTGTGATTTATATACAATAAAATTGCAAAGGAATTGTCCTTTGATTTTTGGGAATTCTGTTCAGTCGTGTTGCACACTTTACGGATGTCCGATTCTATGGTCAGCAATGATGCTGCTGGTGAATTGATTTCTAGCCTAGAATAAAAATTGTCCTGACTCGGAGTCAGCTTGTCACTTAAAGACGAGTACAGGAGTGACGTCACTTGATTCGTTCATGTTTGTCTTTGAAAATGCCCTGCTTTCGTAGACGGTCTGAAGTTATTTATATTCTCTTTAGCTTCTAAAGGTGACACTGCAGTTCTGTTGCCTGGCAGGCAAGCTAAAAAGGAATTCTGTTTTTGTTTTGATCAGGTGATGGTGAAGACAATCGACCTGGAATGCGGGGAGGCCATCAGATGGTAATTGATGTTCAAACAGGTAAGATAACTATGTTGAATCAGTGTGTTTGAATATCCTTAACTTGTTTTGATTTAATTGATTTAAACCAAGTGCAAATAAAAATGAGCAAGATGGTTGTATGTTGAAGGGCAGTCATCTTAGGTCCAGGACTTAGCTGGAGTGGTTCCTTGGGGAAAAGGCTTGTGCCCAATCATCTTCCAAGTCCCCATCGTTGAACTTCTCTTTGTCAGAAGAGAGCATGTTTAATGTTGGTTTTCATTCACAACTCAATGAAGTAGTCTGTGCCCGCTTGCAGCAACATCTGATCGGTGATGAGTACTATATGTGTCAGGTGATGACGGTCGCCAGCAAGAGAGAATTTAACTATCTTGCCTTGATATTCAACTTTATTACCATTATTGTTGTTCCACTGTCCATGTCCTGGGATTTGCTGTTGTCTAGGAACTTAACTGAACAAGCCATATAAATGTCGTGACTACATATTTAGGTCAAAGGCTGGGCATCTTCAGACGAGCAACTCGCCTCCTGACTCTTCAAAGCCTTTACACCATCCACAAGGCACAGGCCAAGACTATGAGGAAAAACCTTCCACTTGACTGCATGAATGGAGCTCCAATAACTGATGCTATCTTGGATGAAGCAACTTTTTTGACCCAACCTCTCCACCACCACTACTCCTCCACCAAATGATTCACACTTAGCAATGGTCTAATGTGGCTGCTGTGTGTGCCATCTACAAAAAGCAATGTAGAGACTTGCAAACTTTTGACAGTATCCATCAAACATGCAAAGATAGGAACGGTGGACACGAGAATGCGACCGCTTGCAGGTTGCCCTTGCAAGCCTTATGTTGGGCTGACGTGCAAAATTGGCATTGCTTCATTATTGCCAAGTCAAAATACACAGACCTGCTACCTAACTTGACTGTGGACATAATTTTATCACAGTATGCAGCAGTTCAAGACAGCAGCTCGCCATCACCTTCACAAGGGCAATAACAGTGACCATTAAATGTTGGCCTTCTCATTGATGCCTACTTGTCATAAGTGAACTGAAAACAAAATTCCACAGGTTGAATCAATCCTTTTTAATTTAACCCTAGGAGTCCAGATACTGTTGTGATTAAACTCTCCTGCACTCCCTCCAAAGCCTGTATTTTCCCAAGATGTGCCCAGAACTGCTTAGTTAACCAGCTTTTATGTAGATATGGGATAAATTCAATAACCTTCCCTCTTGGTCCCGTAATATTGAGGTGACCGTTCCTTCACCTTGTAGATTATGCACTGAGTATTTTATATACCTGGACCTTCTAGACTGTCCACTACTGCTTTGAATTTCTCACGATTTAGGAAAAAATTGCTTTAACCTTTTCAGACACAAGTCTGTATTTTGTGGGACCTAAGATTGGTCTGTATCAAGATGCATTTGCCACAGTTTTGCCCTTTGTTTAGTCTCTTGTAATTATAAGTCTCCATGAGCTGCTATACTCTTGAACATCGAACCTAGATCAATGGCTTTTTGTCCCATCAGAATGTGCTTCATGCAGATTTTCGGGGACAATGCTGTTTGCTTCCTGCCAATTTGAGTACCTGCCCGTTTTCGATACGCTCTCTTGCTCTTGCCACACGGCCAGTTGCCAGGCTGTCATTAATTTGATACTAATTACAGGAGGTTCAACAAGCAGCTGTAACAAATGTAGAATGAAATCAATCAAGATTAAGTTTATAGGGGCATATGTTCTGCTTGATTTTAACTTTATTATTGGGAACAAGAGTGTGTTGACTTTGATATGCCTTAAGTTTCTCTTTATCCATTCATATTCTGGCTGGACCATCTGTTATGCATCCCTTAAATTGTTGGGGTTAAATGATTTGAGAAGTCAACTATATTGGTTAGTTTGAGTTGCAAATAGGTCAGACTGGATAAGGAGGACAGATTTCCTACTTGACGGGCATTGACAGTCTGGCAGTTTCAAGATCACAAGTAATGAGTATTAGTTGTCTTTAAAATTCTATGTTTACTTAAAGTTAAATTTCCAAGCTGCCTTGTAGCTCTTAAATATATTGTCACCTTGTTTTTAACCTCCCTATTAGTTATATTATTTGTATTTTTGTAAGATATTTCTTTCACTTTTAAGCTATCCCACTACTCTTTAGTCACCTTTGGACTCTTCTCTTGGGGAAGTAAATATCTAAAGGACATAAGCTGGTTCTGCTCATATTTGTTTAGTTTTAAACTCCTGCACACTGATCTTCTATTGTTTGAACCACTACCTCATTCTCCCATCCAAAATGATTTTCATTGGTACTGGAAAAATGTGAAAACAAGTGGGTTTTAAGTTGTAGAAAAGTGGTATTGGTTTATTATTGTCACTTGTACTGAGGTACAGTGAAAAACTTGTCTTGCATACAGTTCATACAGATCAATTCATTACACAGTGCATTGAGGTAGTACAGGGTAAAAACAATAACAGAATACAGTGAAATGTAACAGCTACAGAGGAAGTACAGTGCAGGTAGACAATAAGGTGAAAGGTCATAACGGGGTAGATTGAGGTCAAGAGACCATCTCATCGTATAAGGGATCCGTTCAATAGTCTTAGAACAGCGGGATAGAAGCTGTCCTTGAGCCTGGTAGTATGTGCTTTCAGGATCCTGTATCTTCTTGATAGGAGACGGGAGAAGAGAGAATGAGCCGGGTGGGTGGGGTATTTGATTATGCTGGCTGCTTCACCAAGGCAGCGAGAGGTATAGACATGGAGGGGAGGCTGGTTTCTGTGATGTGCTGGGCTGTGTCCACAACTCTCTGCAGTTTCTTACTGTCCCGGGTAGAGCAGTTGCCATACAAAGCTGTGATGCATCCAGATAGCATGTGTTCTCTGTATGGATAAAAGTTGGTGAGCGTCAAAGGGGACATGCCAATTTTTTTTTAAGAAGTAGAGGCACTGGTGAGTTTTCTTGGCTGTGGCATCTTCGTGGTTGGACCAGGACAGGTTTTTAGTGATGTTCACTCCAAGGAACGTGAAGCTCTCAACCATCTCGACCTCACCATTGTTGATGTAGACAGGTGCATGTCCATTGCCCCCTTTCCTGAAGCAAATGACCAGTTCTTTTGTTTTGCTGACATTGAGGGAAAGGTTGTTGTCATGACACCATATCACCTAAGCTCTCTATCTCCTTCCTGTACTCTGACTCATCATTATTTGAGATACGTCCTACTACAGTGGTATCATCTGCAAACTTGTAGATGGAGTTAGAGCAGAATCTGGCCACGCAGTCATGAGTGTATAGGGAGTAGAGTTGAGGGCTGAGGACACAGCCTTGTGGGGCACCAGTGTTGAGAATAAGCGTACTGGAGGTGTTGCTGCCTATGCTCACTGATTGTGGTCTGTTGGTCAGAAAGTCAAGGATCCAGTTACAAAGGGAGGTGTTGAGTCCCAGGTCTTGGAATTTGGTGATGAGTTTTCTTGGAATGATAGTATTGAAGGCGGAGCTGTAGTCAATAAACAATAGTCTAGTCTAATGTCGGCGTCTTTACTGTCCAGATGTTCCAGAGACGAGTGTAGGGCCAGGGAGATGGCGTCCACCATAGACCTGTTTTGACGGTAGGCAAATTGCAGTGGGTCGAGGTTTTCCGGGAGGCTGGAGTTAATACATGCAATGACCAGCCTCTCGAAGCACTTCGTGATGGTGGATGTCAGAGCCACCGGCCGGTAGTCATTAAGGCAAATTACCTTTTTCTTGGGTACAGGGATGATGGTGGTCTTCTTGAAACTGGTGGGAACCTCAGATTGAAGCAGGGAGAGGTTAAATGTGTCTAATATCCCCGCCAGCTGATCAGACCAATAGCTGAGGACACGGCCAGGGACACCATCTGGGCCAGATTTTCTCCTCTGGTTCACTCTCCGGAAGACTGATCTTGCATCATCGAGGGTGACCAAGGGTTCAGTTGCATTTGAGGCTGTCAGGGTGGGTGATGACAAACCGATCCCCTTCTGTTCTTCTCAGTGGAGTGTTAGAGAGGACAGAATGTATGTCTTTGCTTGGATGGAGACCAAAGCTTTTGAGCTGACGATCACTTGAAATACCAGCAGTTAAATGTAGGAAATAAAAGGAACAAAAATAAAACTGAAACAAAAAATGCTGGTCACCTGAACTTGTTGAATTCATTAGAGTCCCAAGTGCTGCAACATACCCAGTTGGAAGATGAGGTGCTGTTTCTCATGCTTATTTTGGACATAGTTGGAACACTATTGGAGACCAAAGACACTGATTCAAGAGGGACTGGGACGGAGAATTAAACTGATGGCTGACTGGAAGCTCAGTCTGCAGTTGGTGACCCTGAGTTTTCAGTTGCCTTTCACCTTAATTCTCTGTCCTATTCCCACATCTGCTTTTGACTTTCTACATTGTTTCAATGATACCCAACATAAGCTTGAGGAACAGCACCATTTCATGTAACCAGCCTTTTTTTCCCCATTTCTCTCCTCTCCAATTGCTAGCATTAGTTATGGTTAAAGACAACATTGATTTGCATGTCCCCTGGTGTTTCCTCTATTTCCTTGCCCCTCCTTTTCTGCAGCTTAAAACACCTTTTTTCACTTTCCTAGTTCTGATCAAGGGTTAAAAGTTGATAGTTTTTCTCTGGATATCTCCTGAGTTGCTGAGTGCTTGTGGTTTTTCTTATTCTGGATTTCCAACATCCCCACTTCTCTGCACCAACCATATTTGTCTAGTTTATTTTGATGGTCTGTGCTGCTGCATTGAAATTGGCCTCGTCTAAATCCAGAAACTTGGTAGATATTTCACATTCGTCTTTAACATTGAGCTTCATTATAATTGCTGTTTGATGTATATCAATGTACTGTTTAGTAACCACTAGAATGGATATGGCCTGGCCCCTTGTTGGTACCCTGTACAAGAAAATCACAAATTTGCTTAACGAATTTGCTGTCCACTTTCATAAGTTTGCCTTTCCTAATGTGTGTGAAAGTTCAAATTGTCTATTAAAACCACTCTGCCCATGCTGCATTTAGTCTCCTCTCTGCATTCATGATCTTTCACAGCTTATGTTCAGCTGAAAACAATTTTATGAAAATCATAATTTTAATTGTGCATCAGTAGGCTATTTATCTTGGTGGTGTGAAATTTAGTTTGAGGAACTTCTACTGGAGGAGGGGGGAGCAGTGAAGATGCATGCTGAATGTGGAGGTGACATAAGATATGGATGAACTGTGTATATTTGCCCAGTCCAGTTCACAATGGGAAGGCTCCCTTGAAAATTGAGTCCTTGTCACAGCAATCAGTACAGAAGAAGATAGAACAAGATAAATGATTGGCTTCTGTTGAGAGTTGAAAATGTCCAAATTAGAGTAACATTAAGGTTACTGCCTTATTCAGAAAGATTGTTTTTCTTCATCTCCTTTTGAAATTACTGAATTGAAATAATCTTCAACACAGAAAGGAATTTTTAAATCTGATATTATGTTGAATTGATTTTGTTTTTTTTCTGTGGAATTAAATGGTTATTGCAATGGGAAGATGTTTTGTACAAGAAGTTTAATCTGGATGGAGAAATTTGTTTTGATTCAAAGCCCTTGTGTCCTTCTGCTGGATATTTTGAGTATTAAGATCTCTGGAATTGCCTCGAACAAGCTAGACTGCTGCCAATAGCAACAGTTCCCGATTGACGTCACGTAAAGCACTAGGGAGTATTTACTCAGCCAGTAGCTATATTTTATAGTGGCAGGCACCGGTATGGATCACTTTAGATCACAAACTATGCAAAGAAAAGCACCGACGAATGTGCTTTTCATTGTATTTGTCAAAGAATTCTAGCTGGTTTGAATTAGACTATGCACCCAGGATTACCGACTCGGAATTGTAGCTAGAGTGCAGAAGCCGTAGGGCCTAGCTTTTGGAGGGAAAGCTCGAACAGTGGTAAGTCTCCATCTTAAGGGCCTGTACTAACATTCCTCTGACTACAATTCACCCTCATCTTCCCCAATTGATTCTGTGCATCAATAAGGAAATGTTTTATTTCGTCTGACTTGGATCTTATTACTGCCATTCCTGGCAAATGTAGAACATTATTAACAGAATAGCTGTGAAGCAAATGGCCTGGCTGATCTGAATTTAAAATGCTTGAATTTGAACTGAAAATGGCTAGTCAAGTTCAATTTGACTGGTAATGTGGAAAATAACAGGCAATGTAAGATTCATTTTGCTTAGAACAAGATCAATTCCAATGATTTGATACATTGTTCTTTGAGTATTTTGTACCTTAGTGGTCTCCTTATTTAAAGAAGAATATTAATACATTAGAAGCAGTTGGGAGAAAGTTTACTGGACTAATAACTGGAATGGAAGGCTTCCTTTACGAGGAAGGGTTGAACAAGCTAGGTCTGTGACTGCTGATTCAGTGGACTTGATGGAAACATGAAGTTGGGAGGTCTTGATAGGGTGGATGTGGAGACAGTGTTTCCTCCTGGGAGAATCCAGAACTCTGGGGTTACTGCTTGAATATTAGGCTTCATCCATTAAATACAGAGGAGATGCTAATTTTTTTTTCACTGTAATAAGTGCTTGAATATTTTTAAGGTGAGGGTAAACAACTACTTGATAAGCAAGGGCTTGAAAGATTTCTGTGGGTAGATTTAAGTTCACTGTCAGATTAACCATGATATTAAATGGTAGCGCAGATGTGAGGGGCCGGTGGCTGTCTTCTAATTCATCTGTTCTGCTTTCTCCCAGTGAGCCAATCCCTAGTTCATGCAGTATATTACAAAAATGTTCTCTACCAAAATTCAGTTTAATAATCTCTTTGGTGGCAATTTTTAATTGAAGACAGTTGGGAAGTCCAAATACACCACATCAACTGAACCTCTCACCTGTTACAGCCCCAAAAAGCTAACAGATTTGTAAAAAATGATGTATGTTTTTTAAATATATTTTAACCTTGCCCTATTCTATTACTATTTTCTAGTACTATTTTCTTGCCCTATTCTAATACTATTTACTATTTACCAGGTAATAATAGATCTTTGGATTTTCCCTACTACTAGTTTTAGGCTAACTGGTCTATAATTTCCTGCTTTCTTCTTTAGCACTTTCTTAAATAGTGGCATTACATTTGCTAGCTTCCAATCTGTTTCTCCAATTTCTCTTTTTTTTATCTTTTGAAATCCTTAACTCAAATTCGCATTAAATAAGAACATAAGAAATAGGAGCAGGAGTTGGCCATCTGGCCCGTCGAGTCTGCTCCGCCATTCAATAAGATCGTGGCTGATCTGGCCATGGACTCAGATCCACTTACCTGCCTTTTCCCCACAACCCTTAATTCCCCTACTATGCAAAAATCTATCTCTCTGTGTCTTAAATATATTTAATGAGGTAGCCTCTACTGCTTCCCTGGGCAGAGAATTCCACAGATTCACTGCTCTCTGGGAAAAGCAGTTTCTCCTCATTTCTGTCCTAAATCTATTCCCCTGAATTTTGAGGCTTTGTTCCCTGGTTCTTGTCTCGCCTACCAGTGGAAACAACCTTCCTACCTCTATCTTACCTATCCCTTTCATAATTTTACATCTTTCTATGAGATCCCCTCTTATTCTTTTGAATTTCAGTGAGTATAGTCCCAGGCGACTTGATCTCTCCTCATAGGCTAACCCCTTCATTTCTGGAATCAATCTGGTGAACAGCCTCCAAAGCCAGTATACCTTTTCTCAAGTAAGACCAGAACTGCACACAGTTCTCCAGGTGCAGCCTCACCAGTGTCCTGTACAGTTGCAGCATGATCTCCCTGCTCTTAAATTCAATCCCCCTAGCAATGAGGGCCAACATTCCATTTGCCTTCTTGATGACCTGTTGCACCCGCAAACCAATCTTCTGCGATTCATGCACAAGCACTCCCAAGTCCCTCTGTGCAACAGCATGCTGCAATCTCTCACCATTTAAATATTAAATCTGATCTATTTTTGCTTCCAAAGTGGATGACCTCGCATTTACCAACATTGTACTCCATCTGCCAGACTCTTGCCCACTCACTTAACCTATCTATATCTCTCTGCATCCTCTGCACAATTTGCTTTTCCGTTCAATTTAGTGTCATCAGCAAATTTGGATACGCTGCACTCTGTCCCCTCTTCCAATTTGTTATTTTACGTTGTGAACAGTTGCGGGCCCAGCACTGACCCCTGCGGCACTCTGCTCACCACTGATTGCCAATCAGAGAACCACCCATTTATCCCAACTTCTGTTGGTGTTAACCACTCCTCTATCCATGCTAATACATTACCCCCAACTCCATGCATCCTTATCTTATGGATAAGTCTCTTAAGCGGCACCTTATCGAATGCCTTCTGGAAATTCAAGTGTACAACATCCACCTGTTCCTCTCTATCCACTGCGCTCATTATATCATCAAAGAGCTTCAGTATGTTTGTCAAACAGGACCTGCCATTCCTGAATCCATGCTGTATCTTCCTGATGAAACCACTTCTGTCCAGATGTCTTGCTATTTCTTTCTTAATGATAGTGTCGGATCTGGTTATTTTCAAATCCACAGGTTCTTTCAGGAGTCCAGGAACGAGTTGAAAACAACTTGGTGCTTCACAAAGTTTTATTGGAAAAGTTTAAAACAAAGAAACAGTCACAGAGCACATGGCACTAGCTTTGATGAGCCTCAACAAAGGGAACAAAAGAAAGCTCAGGCCAGGGGGAGGAAGAGCAAGAAGAGATTAACAAAAAGCGACACCTTTTATACCTGAGATAAGAGATGCTCCTTAGCTAACAATAGTCCAATCAGGAAACCTATTAGATACTTGTGGCCAAACCAACCAATGAAAAAACCACATATTAACCTGATGGACGAACCAATAAGCTAGTAAGTGGCCATTCCTTGTGCAGCCACTTGAGGTGTATTAAACACTATACATGTTTAAAAAAAACTAATTAAAACAGTCGAATCCAACAGTAGCTTCAAGCATTTTCCCGACTACAGACGTTAACCTAACTGGCCAATAGGTCCCTGCCTTTTGCCTACAGCCTTTTTTAAACAGTGGCATGACATTCGCTGTCTTCCAGTCTGTTGGGACCTGCGCGGTATCCAGAGAATTTTGGACCAGGGGACTTGTCTACCTTCAGGCCCACTAGTTTACTCATCACTACCTGTTTAGTGACAGTGATTGTGTCGAGGTCTTCACCTCCCATCACATCCATAACATTCTCTCTTTGGCATGTTAGATGTGTCCTCCACTGTGCAGACTGACACAAAATAGTCGTTAAAGGCCTTGGCCATTTCCACACGACCCAATGTTAATTCCCCCTTCTCATCTTCCAAGGGACCTACGTTCACTTTAGCCACCCTTCTCTGCTTTATATAATTGTAAAAGCTTTTACTATCCATTTTTATATTTTCTGCTAGTTTACTTTCGTATCTCTCTTCCCTTTCCTTATTGCTTGCTTAGTGGTTCTTTGTTGCTTTTTAAAGTTTTCCCAATCTTCCAGTTTCCCACTACTCTTAGCAACTTTGTATGCATGAGCTTTTAGCTTGATGTCTTCTTTTATTTCCTTAGTTATCCAAGGCTGGCTCTCTCCACCCTTACTGTCCTTGCTTTTAACTGAATATACTTTTGTTGAGCACCGTGAAAAATCTTTTTGAAAGTCTTCCACTGTTCCTCAACTGTCCCACTATAATAGCCTGTGTTTCCATTCTATGCTGGCCAGCTCCTCCCTCATCCCACTTGTAGCCTCCCTTGTTTAGGCATAATGTGCTGGTTTTAGATTAAATTATTCCACACCTGCAGTTATCCCCCATTTTTGTGATGGTTTTTTGCGATGTCTTCTGTGAAGATGCATGCAAAATGTTTGTTTGATTTCTCTGCCATTTCCTTTTTGCCCATGTTTCTGTAATCTTTGCTTTTTCACTTGTCTGTTGATTGCATTCTGCTTTCTTTTCTCAGTACCCAACTGCTGTCTTATAATTTACTTTTCCTTCTCAGTGCCTTGATCCTCTTTTTGTTGAATTCGGGCTTGCTCCTGTTTTTGCCAATATCATAAGCCTTTTCCTTTGATCTAATCCCACCTTTACCTTCTCTTGATAGCCACGTACAACCACTTACTCTGTTTTGTTCTTGCCTTTAAAGAAATGTACATTTCCTGTGAACTGTTTCAATTCTGTTCATCTAAAAAGAAAAATTTGTGTATGCTGCTTTAACCACCTGTTCTACTTTTCCTGTGTTTGGTTATTCTCTCCAAGATCTTTCTGTTCCTCTTTGCTTCTCAGTATCCTACATTTATTGTCTATTTGTTTGCCTTGTTTGTCATCTCCAAATAAATTGTTTCATGCTCGTGTGGATTAAAATCTATTTTGCCACTTTCATTCTCCTCTACGTAGTCCATTGATGTTTTCCTGCAGGTTAGAACTTTCTTCCTTGCTATCTTCCTTCCTTTACAAGATTTGGTTGCACAAGCAAACTTGTTTACCAGAGCCCTGACACTTAATTAAATTAGGAATTTCATAAGATTCCAAAAGTCCAGAAACTTGTACACGACCCTATAGTCACTCAACCTTTTATCCTTGGCTTGTTACCCTTTCCCTTTCCCACTGAAACAATTTTTAAATAGACTTGCCACTTTCTGTTAAATCCCTTGGGACTTGATTTTCCAGGTTAATCAACCATTTGGACAGGGTAAAATACGTGTAGAGGGTATATTGAATTTACTAACCTTATTAAATGTCCTTCGTCAACTTAGGCAGGGATTTTCTTTAACAAATCCATGCTTAATGGCCTTGATTAATCTGTGTGCATCTAAATGATTTGCAGAATTATTTTTAATAACTTGTTTACTGCTGAAGGACAGACTCACTGACCTACGATTACTCATTCTATTAATTTCTCCTCTTGAAACAGTCCTACCATGTTAGAAATCTTGCACTCTCCCAACATACCTGTAGATTGAAAAGCAGTAAAAGTAACCCTGTAATACAAGGAGGGATGGGGAAACATGGAACAACCTGGCTCAGGAATAAGCTGGAATCCATGACTCAGTAATAACAGAACACGAAGAAAACCATGACACAGTTAGGCAGACTAGGCTTGTTTTATGAAAGTAACTTATTAAGCGTTCTTTGAGAGGATGTGAGTAGCAAGAATAATCAAGATTCTAGTGGGTGCAATGTATTTGGATTTCCAAAAAGCAATCATTAAGGTGGCGTATGAAAATGGTTTGTGCACAAGTTAAGGGCTTGTGTGGTTGATGGTAATATATTAACATGATAAAGGGTTGATTAATGGACTGCAAATAGCCTAGTGATGAAAAGTCGTTTTTGTATTTGCAAGGTGGAACTCATGGATGCCTCACAGTTCAGCATTGGGGCCTTATCTGTGTACACCCATGAGTAATGTCTTGCTTAAAAGTACCATGTGTTTCATACCAAATTTGCTGACACAGCCACGAGAGGTGGAAAAGTAAGTTGGGAGGAAGGGCACCAACTGCGAAAGGAATACAGATGGGTTACATGAGTGAAAAAAGAGATTGAAGTTGGAGTATATTGTGGAGAAGTTAATTTCTGTGGGGTAGGGGGGGAAAAAAGGAAACACAAATTTGCATGATAGATAACTAAATGTTAGGTTCCAGAAAGATCTGGGTGTTCTTGTGCCAGAAGCACTAAGTGCAGCCAGTAGTTAGGAAGAGAAATCAAATGTTGGCCTTTGTTGCAAGGGGCTGGGTTACTAGAGTAAGCAAATCTTGCTGGAACCTATATTGGGCTTTGGTGAGATCACACCTGAAGTACTGCATGCAGCTTGGATCGATGGAGGATATATTTGTCTTTTTGGTGATGCAGCAAACCTTGACTCATTTGATTTTGGTATTGGGGGGTGGTTTGCATTTGTGGAAAATTTGAATGGAATGTGTTCACGAGGGGTGATCTCATGTTTTTCTTAGGGGTTTTGATCAGGTGGATGTCCTGAGAATATTTCCCTTATTGTATCCCACAGGACTGTAGATGTTCAGACACCATGTTGAAGGCTAATAAAGATTTTTGAGCCACTAAAGTAGGTGGATTAGCCAATTCCTGTAGCAGGTTCACATTGATGTTTTTTGTTGGGTCTGCAGTTTGGGAGGCTAGCAAGGAGTGCATGAAAGAATGAAGAGTGGATTACTGCAGAGTCTGTATTAAATGCCAGGATCCCCCAATATCATATTCCCATGAAGAACAGAAAATGGGTAGCTGGAAGAACAGTGTGGTACTGGAATTGCATGCTGCAGGAAAATTTGCCACTGTTTAAATCAGAACTTGGAGGAAGCGGCCAGAATAGTCTTATTTCCAAAAATGTGTGCAGTTGATTCCAAATTGAAAAGATGCTCAGCCTGGGCTGAGGTGGAGGGAGAAATGTGTTGTCTGCTGACCTTTCAGAACTTGGCTCAGTCCTGCAAAAGGAAGTGAGAATTATGCCAGATTTGTGTTCAGTAAGGCTGTTGTGATGTTATGCTTTCTCTGAACTGCAAATTTATGAACATTGAAGGCCTTTTCTCCATTGAAACACTAGGAGTCTGTTGTTGAAGGGTAACTGGAGTTAATGAACTATTGTAACCTTCTTTATAAATACAATGGAACCCAACTGTTTCTATTTCTCTTCCCTTTTTCTCCCTCTTTCCCTGCCAGCCCACGTGTCCTTTTCTGATTTGCTTAGTAAGGAAAAGAAAAACATCATGTGAAAAGGCAAATATAAATTGGCAATAGCATTAAATGGCAAATTTTGTTGGCACATCTAGTGTTATTCCCTCTTTTTTTTCTGAAATAACTTGCAGTCATGTTGCTCTGAAGTTCAGAACTGGAGGGATCTTTATCTATTTATAGTGGTCTCAAAAATGATTTGCACTCCATTCTGTATGTACTGTTATCGCCATTATTTCTGGAAGCATTGAACACGTGTTTACCTTCAGTTAGTTTCCTTCTCTTAATTCAGTAAATCTTATGTGCATTTTCCAAAATGGTAGTTTGTATCAAAGGGGAATGGAGCTTCAGTTTGCAGTAATCCAGCAGTATTTCTCCCTTTTGTGTGTCTCATGAAGATTAATGAAATATGGAGCTTTAGACTTGCGTTGCCTTTTATTTTTGCTTTATTGGGCAGATGTGCTCTCTTCCTCTTCTCTTTCCCCTAATATTAAAATGAAATCAGGTAAAACAGATTATGTTTCAACTTGACCATGACTCACTCTATTCCTGGAAATGAACCAAGTTTGGGGATTTGAAACATTTTATTATGCAAACTGTCTCAGTGTGTTCCAATATGTGACACACGAGCCATGCCATGTTAGCGCAGTGGTTTTTAAACGTGTACTGCTTTGTATAACTTTTAATAACTTTTTCTTTGCAGAAACAGTATATTTATTTGGTGGTTGGGATGGAACACAGGATTTGGCAGATTTCTGGGCATACAGTGTTAAAGAAAACCAGTGGACTTTTATATCTAGAGATACTGAGAAAGAGGTAAGTGTTTTGTCTTAGAAAATAATGCCAGGTGGGAAATTAAGGTTTAGTTGTCAATAAGGATCTCGTATTGATGGTAGAGTCACCATAGGGATGGCATGTCAAGGTTAATGGAGGTATTCTGTCTCTGAGGGTGGTAGTCGTAATTCAAGTCATGCTTGCAGAGCTACTTTATTCACTGGTGGGATAATGTAGTCGTCCCATCCACTTGGGCTGATTCTCATTTTTTTTTCTCCAGTACTCGAACATCCTTTGCAAACAATGCTGATGTACTTTTCTGATTTCAATACCTCCTGAATTTCAGTATGTTTCATTCAGTTTTGTTTTCCTTGATGCTATTTGATTTACCATTTGGTTTGCATCTCTGTAGAGAAACATGTCCAGTAATTAATCATTTGCATTGGAGAAGGAGATCACTTATTCTTTTAGAGATTCATGCTCCACAGAGATTCATGCTGATGAAGGAGCTCATGAGCCCTGCTGTCCCTGACGCCATAAAAGAATAAAACGATTGCAGAAAGTTAATACTTTTGCTTCAAGAATTCAAATTCTAAACCAGTTTAATTGTGTTACTGCATCTAAATCCTTATTCAGCCCAAGATGTTCAGAGGGATTTCCCATTCAATCTTGTGTGTATCAAAAATTTATCTCTTGTCATGAACTCAATCTTTCTGGAAAAGAAATTTATTTGTTTTGCATTTGTGTCGTTGCACAGATTTGATGTCATCTTAAACGGAAGCAAAACTAATAATTTTTTTTTGCACAAAAATTGAAGTGTGTATTTTACCACCTCTGGAGCACTCTAATAGCACATACTTCCCGTTACCCAATTAATCCTGATTCCACAGATCCATTCTCGTTCCATCTTCAGAAGATTGTTAATGCTGCTATCAGCTCTCAACCCCACCCACAGATTGGAATCACCTGCTCTTCTCTGTTTAAGCAGAGTTGCTTATTTTGTCATTGGTGCTAGGGAAGTTCCTTACATTGGCTCCTGTTTCACTGACATTATCTGGAGATGAGTATAGTGCAGACTAGTTTACTTGTGTTTCTGCTGCACTTTCTGCAAAGTAAGAGAGAAGGTCAGGGGAATCTTCTACCTCATGAGTTTTAACTTGTTTTCAAATTTACACCCAAAAGTTAATTATACTGATTTAATGACAAATGAAGTATTTTTGGGTAGTAGCCAGAATTAATTGTGCAAGTATTTTTTTTAGTGAAAAGAAGTGGTTTGCATGGGACAAGAATCTCTAAAGAGATCAGCAAAAGTCTCACTTGTTGGTGTAATATAATCAAAGGTGTAAATATCATACTAAACCTGTAAAGCAGAGTTTAAGCAATTCGTCTAAGACCCCTAAAGTAGTGATTTGATTCTATACTAGTCAGTTCACATTTTCTGGCATGTTTCTGCATTTATGGTAATACTTCATATTATGAAGCTCCATATAACAAAAGACCTGTTCCAGGTAGGAATTTGCTTTACAGTGCCTCCTTTATTTTTTCTAAAACCTCTCTGCCATGTTAATAGATACTTGTGCTTTCATATACAATTGCTTTTGCTAAATTTTGTGCAACAAATTGGTTTTCAGAAACATCCCTGATGTAATATGAGATACTACTGTACTTGAGCATACTTTTGTTTTTGTTTAAGCAATTTGGTGGTCCCTGACTGATGCATAAAAGATTTTTCTCACTGGTGAGTGGTGTTGAATTAACAAAGAAGAAACACTTTAAAACATTGCTTTTCCACTAAAGTTACTGCTGAGAGCAGTGAGTGCCATTTATAGGCATCTGTGATGTCTGTAAACAAGTAGAATCAGTGGAGAAGTTTATTTTGACCACGTTATACATAATGCATTTAAGGTTTGAGGAAAGATGTGGACTGAGAGGGCGTAGCTTGATATATTGGCGCACAATCCAGTCCATTGAGTGTTCTCCAGTGTTAAACTTGATGAATGTTTGTTCTGAGGAAAATCATAGGAGGCTTCTGTGATCAAATAACCTGACTTGTATACATTTGGTGCCAAACTGTGGAGCTTTTACCCAGTATTAAATTTATTCAATTCCACTTACGTCTAGCTATCAGTTCCAATAATGAATCATGACAGTAAATAATGTGGCTCCAAATTAGTGTGCAAGTAAAATTAAATGATTTATGTCTATTGTTATTGTTTTGGTTTTTGTATGAAAGGTGAATTTGACTCGTTCATTGAAGTAGCAATGAGTTGTCAGTCAGCGATTGATTCGGTGCCCCTGAATATCATGAGAAAATTTCCTGTACTCTATTGTTCAGTCTGTTCATATTTTTATGTAGAAGACTGTCTTGCTGCATATTCTGCAGACTCAACCATACCCACAACCATATTGGATAAAAGGTCAGAATTCTTCCGCTGCCCAAAAATAGGCTTGAGATACACTTCTTCAATTGAAACAGAGGAACTATGCTGAAGGAGTTCCCAGAATACGTAGTAGTTTTGATACAGGCACTAGGCTGTTTGAGGGCAGTTGAGAGTCACTGACGACATTGTGAGTCTGGAATTGCACTTAGGCAATGAGTGATAAGTAATGGAAATTCTTTTTTGAAATGAGTAGGATTTTTGCAGTAGTTTCAGCATTGTGTTACAAAAAATTAGCATGTTAATTCATTTGAAACAAATTTCTCAGCAGCTGAGGTGGGATTTGAACAAATTTCTCTTTATTAGTACTGACCTGCTAGATTACTAGTCAAAATGGATGATAACCATATCATAGCCTGGAGGACTCTATTTCAAGTTCTTCAACTCTATATAATTAGCACTTTTTCTCTTTCGTGTGAGAACTGGCCACTTTTGCCTTTTGCTTTTATTTGTATAGTCTGGACAGCATTATACAATATCAGCAACACATTACACAGACCAAAGAGCTTAATCTGATTTTAACTGCTCTTTACTTTCCACATTATTTCACCCTATCAGAGAAATTCCTTTTTGTTCCACTTCTTATTGCCCCACCCCACCTTCTCTGCTACCTAGACTAACTTGTTTCTCTTTTTCTCAGTTCTGATGAAGGGTCCTGGACATTGAAATGTTAACTGTTTCTCTTTCCATGACGCTGCCTGGACTGTTGAAATTTCCCAGCATTTTCTGGTTTCATTTTAGAAAATATTCCAGAGTTTGCTCCTTTAAGATTTCTCAATGCTGTTTGCAATTTAGTCAGTGATAGAAAATGATTCTTGATCAATGAATTTCATAAGCCTTGCCTTGGCCCTCAATGCTTTCCTGTTCAAAAATGCAGATACTGGGGGAGAAAAGCAACTGGTCTTTATAACAGTGCCATATGTAATGAGGAAATCCAAAGCATTAACAATAAGTGCTTTTTGAAGCATTTTGTGTTGGGAAGGGGAATATGTCAGGCAATTTGAATATGAGGTCCTGCAAACAGCATATGAGTTTAATGACCAGTTGGTTTGTGGTACTGGGTGAATTTATTGTTTCTGTATAATTTCTCCTGGGACCTTTTTAATGCCTTCACAAACAGACAAAACTGGAAAAAATAACATTTCTTGACGGTGCAGTGCTGCTTGTGAGATGACGTATTAGCTTGCCTGCTACAGGTATAGAGTGGGATTTCAATCCTCAACTTTCTAAGTCAGATGTGATATTAATAGAGAGAAGCTGGGTTCTGATGAAAATAAGAGACTCATTTCTGTTCATGTTCATTTTTAAAAAAAAAGTACATGCTGTAAATGGAGATGTGCAACAGAATCACATCCTTGATCAGAATCTGGGGAAGGAAGTACATTAATCTAGGTTTTTTTATTCTTTGCATGTCACTTGGACAATTGAGAAAGTAATGACTTCTGAGGGAGTGGAGTCATTGGATGCACATCCAGCAAAAAAAAATGAACCAAACAGCTGGACCGTCTTAAATGTATGCATGATGTTTAAAGTTAATGAAACATCCAAAAGGACAAAATATTGTAGAAATAGTTACATAAAGATGCCAGAAAAAGAAAACAAAAACAGAATTACAGAAGTAGTTTTGAAAACTACAGAATACCAGGCAGAGATCTTCCAACACTGCAAGAACGGTCCTTGGTTGCAAACAATTTGCCAGAATCCTTTTCATATTTTGTATCTCATATCTCCAAGGCCAACCTGTAAAAAAAAAACCCTGCCCAGCATTGCCCGTTGTGGAGAAACTAGCAAAGTTGAAGTGCTCTATTTTAGCTGATACACTAAAATGAGGCTCTCCATCCTTTCAGATGGATATAAAAGGTCCATGATGCCATTTGAGTCAAAAAGTGAAGTTTGTCCTTGTGTTCTGGCTAAATATTTAATTGTCAAACATAAGTAATTTTTTTTCTCTGCAGTCATTATCATATTTGGAGCATCTTGTGAGCAAGTTACCGTTGACTTGCCTGCATTGTGAAACTGCTCATTGGCTTTCATGAGATCAGAAGGGTGCTCTATAAGTGCAGGTTTCTTTGAATGCTGCTTGTGCCTTAAAGTTAAATCATCTCTTCAGGAGAGAGAGAACTTAATGCATAATTGCAAACAGACTTCATGCTACTATGTTGGGTTTATCTTTTTTTTAATGAATCTGGAATAAAGTTCTGTTAACTTTCAAGTTAGAATTTACCAGGCTTGGCACCAATTATGTGTCCGAAGTTAAATGTTTTGCCCAGATTGGTATGACTCTAAGGAGGGTTGTACAATCTGGTGTGGCCAGATATTTTAATATGCAAGTTCAGACAGTGAATCCTTGCAGGGAGCTTGCTGTGTGGCATCAGACTTTGAAATTTTCACATCTCTGTATGTTCAAGTTTATTGTCATGGGCACATACCCAGGGTATAAATGCCATGGAAACTAGCTTTTTGCAGCAGCAGCACAGTACCTTACAAACATAAGTTAATGTAAACTTAAATTATACGTACACGACACAATAACCTAAAGCTAATGTAATTACATTAGTGCAGGTTGAGTAAAATTATTATCCAAGGTACAATTAGGGTTTTTCAGATTGGTTCAAAAACTGGCAGTGGGGAAGAAGCTGTAGTTGGCTTTGGACATGGGTGGATCTCTGAGGGAGTATGTGCTTCAGCTTGGCCTTTTTTTGAAAAAAGAGAATTGCAATTAAAGCCATTTTAATGGAAAAGCAGAATTTGCACTCCTGCATGCTTCAAACGATCCAACACAGCCTAATATTTTCAAAAAAAAAGGCTTTGAAAGATTATTGAGTAGCTCTTGTGGAAATCTGGAACAGATTTTATATTTATTATTCTTTGCTGTGCTTTGTAGGATAATTATTTCAAAAGTTTGGCTGCTTTGTTTCCCTAAGGAGCTGGTTTTTAGTAGATAAAGGTGCTTAGGATCATTGAATGAAGAAATTTAGGAAGAACCATTTGTTCTTCCAGCTTAAAATCCTGATCATCTTACACCCCCTGCTGGCTAGAGGAGCCCTTTATTTCCAGTATTTTTCTTGGCACCGTTCTACATTTAAATTGTTCAGAGTTAGTCAGTGAAAGTAGCCTGTGAAATGTTTGTGAATGCGGAAGTTATTTTTCTCTCCCACCACCTTCATTTTGTCATTCTTCTGTCTTGAAACTTTCCACTGGCTATTTCGCTGTTAAGATTTCGAAGCTGTCAGCAGTACTATATGCCTGGCTTCCCCATTCAGTCACTGACGTATTATGTGTCCAGTACTCGTTGTACTTTCAGTGCGTTTAACTGGTTGGGAAATCTGGCTGTTTTCGAACAGTAGATCAACTGCTTTGGCACAACCAGGCCTTGACTATTAATTTGGCTCAAAACCGCAATGGCTGGTACCATTTACCACAAATGTCAGGGGATGTATGGGTAGTGCCATCTGGCCTAAAATATGCCAATAATTATGTGCTGCAGATCTTGGTAAGAAAATATTTTATGTGATCTTAAAAATGCTTGAATTGAGACGGTCAAAATTCCTACAGGAGTTGCATTTTAAAAACACAAGATTGGGGAAAACACTAATTTTTTATATCTTTCGAACTACATAGTTGAAGCACTTGTGAAGTATTGTTACAATTGTTTGCAGGAAATATGATAGTCAGTTTGGATACAACAAGATTACACAAGCAGTCGTGAGTTCATGATCAAGTTCAGTTATGTAGACTGAGCAATATTTATTGGCCAGGATGCTTACGAAATTTAAAGCCTAATCAAAAAAAAAAGTCTTGTTTTCATTAGTGTGGTTAAGTGTTATTTTTCATACCATGGCCTGATGTATATGCAAGACTGACTCAATTAGTTTGCATAAGTCAGCTTTTCAGGTCAATGTCTATCGCAAACATTATGTCTTTTAACTGTTCATGAATGTCTTAAAATTACTCTCTGGAGTATCCCAGGACTTAAAATTTGAGATTCCTTATTTGGGAATGACATGGGGTTTTCAACTCAAAATTGTGCATTACAGCTGTTCTCAACCCCTAAGGTCAGTGAATCCAAAGTTTTTGAACTTCAAAAGAGAAATGAATAGATTTTTGGGGCATTAAAAGAGAAAGTGTATGCTTTGTGAAGCAGCCTTGATATTCCTGGATAGCAAAGCAGGTTCAAATGCCATGTGGAGTATTTCTAACCCTGTTGCTTCAGTTTTATGTTTTGTCTTGGATACAGCACATCTAATTTGTTGAAATGTTATTAGTTTGTCACCTTCTGAAGCTCAACTTGAATTGGTCAACAAGCTATTCAGATGTACCCAGTTACTAGGTCAGATCATTATAAAATCATACAACTACCTGACCTTAACTTTGGCAGCAGATTCTTACATGACAAAGTCACACAAATCAACCAACCTTAGTCCAGTCAATCTTTGGGTATCTGGGGATTTGTGCTTCAGTTGTTAGAACTTTCCAACAGATTAGCTGTACAAAAGCCTGCTGCAAGCATTCTCAGTGTTGTATCTTAAGGCAGTTTGGGACATTAACTATATCAATATTAACAGATTATGTTTCATTCCCCTCAATGTATTGGAAGTGACTATGTGATGTCGTTAGGAAGAAATGGCCCTGGATCCTGAGTGTTGACTCAACACATGAAGTCTCATGGCATCAGTTTAAACTTGGTTAATGAAATCTCGTGCTGACTACCTCCCACCATCTTCCATTGTCTTCCTTTAGCCGAGAAATTGGTACATTTCCTTGTTTGAAAACCATTCACAAGTAGTACTGAAGATGGCATGGGTGCTTTGTATTGTGGGTGGAAACCCTAGATGTCCCTCGTAGTGGTAGCATCACCATGAGCCAAGCTGGCTGACTTCTGAAGGAAATTGCTGCCAGACTGGTTCCCTGCAGTGAAGAATAAACTTGTTTCTCTTAATCTTGTTTATGTGTCTGTTCTGGCTGCATCTATCGATCATACTAGTAAAAGTTACTTCCACATAATACAAAAATAGTAATTAATGTAGGATTAGTGGTTGATGGTCAGCATGGTCTCAGTGGGTCAAAGGGCCTTTTTCTGTGCTGCACCAATCCATGACTTTGACAGTCCTTGTAGATCTAGAGTCCTGCCTTCATACTGCAGCAACTTAATTATGCTCTATTCTGTTGGTAACCTCATGGTTCAGCATATCTCTCAAACCGCAGGACAAATGGTTTCAGTGAGGAGCTTGTTTGCAAGTAAAATTAAATTTCCTACCTGGTGTACTTATAGCACAAGACTACATACATGATGATCACTTTAAGTAGCTGGCATTAGAGTTCAATAATCCCATGGTGGATCAGATCGGTCCTATCCTTAATAATGGTGGAGCCCAACATGCTTGAAAAATTTGAAGTATTTGCTTTATCTTGGACCAGAAATCTTTTTCTGCTGCCTCCTGAGGTCCCAACTGTCCCAGAAGCAAACTTTCAGCCAATTCAATTATCTCCATTTGATGTCAAACAGCTAAGAGCATTGAGCACAAAGAAAAGCGAATACCCCAAAATGTCCTCGCTGTAGTGCTGCAGATCAAGTTGTTGTATTGCAGCTGCAACACTAGGATCTCATCTTAAATATGGAAAATTGCATGGTGTATCTTGTCCAGATAAAGTCAGACAAACCCACTCTGGCTAACTACTGGCCCATTTGTTAATACTCCATTACCACCAAAGAAATGGAAGGCATGACTTTAAGTTTTGTCAACTTGCTTGCCAATAGAATAGTTAAATGCTCAGTTTAGGTGTGCCAGGATCATTCCAGAATTCATTTTGGTCATGGTCCATACAATGGTAAAGGAGCTAAATTCCAGAGGTAAGCTGAGATCAGCATTTAATTGAGCATGGTATCAGGAAATGTTCTGTAAAACTGAATTAGATTGTAACCAAGGAAGAAACTTCCCCTCTGCAGGATTCTGCCTCACTGCCTAGCTCAAAGATGGTTGTGATTGTTGGAGGCCAGTTTTCTTTGCTTCGACATGAAAATGAATAAATTGTTCATGGGAGTTCACCTGACCCAACTATTGTTGTGTCTCTCATCTTAACATTTTGGGGTATGATGGACCAGAAATATCTGGACCATCTACACGCACATGCAAATAAGAGAATGCATATCCTGAGGTGAATGCCTCATTGGCTTCCCCACAGCTTTTACAATACCTCCAAGGCTTGGTGTGACTGAATAGTTTCCACAAGACTGAATAAGTGCTATTTCAACATTTGAGTTGTATGACACCATCTAGGACCAAGCCTACCACCCAAAGCTTTGATTTCTTCCCCCAGTGGTGCACTGTGGCCGTAGGGTGTACTATCTTCAAAATGTACTGCAGCAACTGGAGCAGCCTCCTTCAAAAGTACATTCCAACCCTAATGTTTGCAACCGAGAAGTATGATCTGGGAATATTTGGTTCTGAATTTTGAAGTTTCCTGTTTTGCAGTACTGTTGGTGTAACTTCAGTGTGAAGACTGCAATGAATCAAAGCAGTGGCTCACTGCAATTTTCTTCTTGGCAGTTAAGGATGGCCAATAAGTGCCTATAGTCCTGTGATTTTAATATACCTTTTAGTTTTTAGTCTCCTCTAAACTCTCAGTTACAGCACAAATTGCACTTTACCTAAATCATTCTGAGGCCACTTTTTTTTTTAAAAGCATTAAATTTGCATTCTTTCCCTTGTGAATCTCTCAGTGCTTCGATGGATTGTGAAGCATTGTCTAAACTGTACTGACTTGATTTCTTTGCTCTTTGTGACCACTTTAAAACAACAAAGTATTTGCCTGAGAATGTGATGGTTAGGAATGGATGAAATGTATCCCAGGCTGTTTAAAAGAAGCAAGGCAGTGAACTGGAGATACAAGAGACTGTAGATGCTGGAATCTGGAGCAACACACAACGCTGGAGGAACTCAGCGGGTCAGACAGCATCTGTGGAGGGAAATGGACAGTTGATCTTTTGGGTCAAGACCCTTATCTGGAACGGTGTCCATTTCTCTCCATAGATGCTGCCTGACCCGCTGAGTTCCTCTAGTGTTTTGTGTGAAGGCAGTGAATTATGCAGGTTCTGATCTTCATTTTCTGATTACTGGAAGGGCCAGTGGATTGGAAGATGATAGAGATTGTACTAGTAATTAAAAAGCGGGTGGGGGGGGAGAAATAGTAATTTCAATTAGGAGAGGTCAATTAATTTACCTTTGGGCAAATGATTGGAACCAAATCTAAAGAGCATTATAAACTGTCATCTAGAAAGGCTGGATCGGGGCCATCTGCATGGGAAGTTGGGTCTGACTAATTGGATTGAAATATTTGAGGACATAACAAAGAGAGCCAACAATGTCTCACATGGCAGGTTGGTCAAAAAAAGCATGTCTTTTTTTTTGAAAGAAAGTGGAAAATTGAATCCAAAAGTGTTTCAGTGAAAGGAATCAGAGTGACAGCAATAGGTGTTTTGTGTCTGGAAGGCTGTTTCCTTTGGGTTTTCACAGGACTTGGTACTCAATACCTCGCTCCTCAAAGTATTTATTAATTTAGACTTAAATGTATGGGACATGATGGAGGTTTGCAGATAATACAGAAGTTGACTCTGTGGTTGACAGGAAGGAAGCTTTGGAATGGCGGGGAAGATATCAGTAGAGTGGTCCAATGGACAGAGGTGGCGATTGGAGTTCAATTCCAAGCAGTGTGAGGTGATGCAGTTGGAGAAGTCCAGCAAGGAAATGTGCATTAATGGGTGAATTAATAACGACAGTGCAGAGAAATGTAGAACTTGGATTACATGTTAACGGATCCTTAGAAGTAGCAGGACAGATCAATAAGCTGGTTCAGAATCCGATTTATTATCACTGACTTAGATGATGTGAAATCTGTTGCTCAAATGCACATGAGGTGCTTTCATTTATTAGCTGAGCCATGGAACACAAGAGCAGTGAGGTTATGTTGGAACTGAAAATGACCTTCGACCACAGCTTGCTACAGTGTGCAGTTTTGGTCAACACGTTGCAGGAAAGATGTGGTTGCACCAGAGAGGTTGTGGATGAAGTTTCATAGGACTGGAAATTTTTTCGCGGTGGGGAAGGAATTCTGTATAAGTTGAGGTTATTTGCTTTGAAACACAGTAGGCTGTGGAAAGAATGGAGGTGTGTAAAATTATAAAATACCTAGATAGAAGAAACGAGAAGGAGCTAGTTCTCTGAGTAGAGGGGTTAAAACTGGGGCCATGAATTGAAAGTAATTGACAGAAGTGATAGAGGGGAACTGAGGAATTTTTTCACTGAGGATAATGGGAGTTTGGAACTTGATGCTGGAGGGTAGTTGAGGAAGAAATCTTTACTACATTTTAAAAAGTACTTAGTCAATCGCCTAGTAGCTGACAGTTCTTTACATGCATAGAGAAGGGGATTGGTATGTCACCACCCACCCCGACTGCCTCCAATGCACCTGAACCCATGGTCACTGATGACGTAAGATCAGTCTTCTGGAGAGTGAACCCATGGAGTGCATCTGGCCTGGATGGTGTCCCTGGCTGTGTCCTCTGATCCTAGGGAGATCAGCTGGTGGGGGTATTTGCAGACATTTTTAACTTCTCCCTGCTTCAATCTGAGGTTCCCACCTGCTTTAAGAAGACTACTATCATCCCAGTAAATCCTTAATGACTACCACCCGGTGGCTCGGACATTCACCATGAAGTGCTTTGAGAGGCTGGTCATGGCACGCATTAACTCCAGCCTCCCAGAAAAATCAACCCACTGCAATTTGCTGACCGTTGAAACAGGTCTATGGTGGATGCCATCTCCCTGGTCCTACACTCATCTCTGGAACATCTGAACAGTAAAGACACCTACATTCGACAATTGTTAATTGATTACAACTCTGCCTTCAATACTATAATTCCAAGCAAACTCATCACCAAACTCCGAGACCTGGGACTCAACACCTCCCTTTGCAACTGCATCCTTGACTTCTTGACCAACAGACCACAATCAGCAAGGATAGGCAGCAACACCTCTGGCACAAGTACTCACAACACTAGTGCCCCACAAAGCTGCGTCCTCAGCCCCCTACTCCCTATACACTTATGACTGTGTGGCCAGATTCTGCGCTAACTACATATTCAAGTTTGCAGATGATACAACCGTAGTGGGCTGTATCTCAAATAACGAGGAGTCGGAGTCTAGGAAAAAGAGAGAGAGCTTAGTGACGTGGTGCCATGACAACAACCTTCCCCTCAATGTCAGCAAAGCAAAAGAGCTGGTCATTGACTTCAGGAAGGGGGGTGGTGCATGTGCACCTGTCTACATCAATGGTGCTGAGGTCAAGAGGGTTGAGAGCTTCAAATTCCTAGGAGTGAACATCACCAATAAGCTGTCCTGGTCCAACCACATAGATGCTACAGCCAAGAAAGCTCACCAGTGCCTCTACTTCCTCAGGAGACTAAAAAGATTTGGCATGTCCTGTTGGGCACTCACCAACTTTTATCGATGCACCGTAGAAAGCATCCTTTCTGGATGTATCAAGGCTTGGTATGGCACTGCTTTGCCTGGGACTGCAGAGAGTTGTGGACACACCCCAGCACATCACAGAAACCAGCCTCCCCTCCATGGACTCCGTCTGTACTTCTCGCTGCCTTGGCAAAGCAGCCAGCATAATCAAAGCCTCACCCACCTGGGACATTCTCTCTTCTCCCCTCTCCTATCGAGCAGAAGATATAAAAGCCTGAAAGCACGTACCACCAGGCTCAAGGACAGTTTCTATCCTGCTGTTGTAAGACTATTGAACAGTTCCCTGGTATGATAAGGTGGACTCTTGGCCTCGTAATCCACCTTATGACCTTGCACCTTATTGTCTACTTGCACTGCACTGTTTCTGTAGCTGTGACACTTCACTCTGCATTCTGTATTTTACCTTGTACTACCTCAATGTGCTGTGTAATGACTTGATTTGTATGAACAGTATGCAAGACAAGTTTTTCACTGTACCTCGATAGAAGTGAAAATAATAAATGAATTCCAATCCAAGCCCTAAAAAGGGATAGTAAATAGGATAGTTTTTCAAATGGGTACACAATAAGCCATTTTATTTTCCCTGTTCTTTGATAACCTGTTTGTAATATCTTAAACCAATCATGCTGACATGTGACCTTGTTTTACTGTGGTGTGCAAGTACAAGTTTGTCTTTATGATTCTGTTAAACAGTGAAATGTGCACTCAATGCTTTCGCACAAGCAATGTTGCAAGTGAATGGGGGGAAAACAACTCTGCTTCTAATTAAGATAGCAGTGAATTGTCTTCCCTTACCAGAAGTGCTGTAAACAAGGTCACTGTCCTCTTCAGCAATTCGTGAAGTTGGTTGTGTGCCCTCCATCCACTTTCTGATGCTACCCATCAATGGCTCAGTTGGTTCCACTCTTGCTTTGACTCCAAAGATTGTTGGTTTGTTCATACATCGGTGACTTGAATGCAAAAATATTAGCTGATGAGCAACAGGGGACGTGTACCCAGTATGCTGGCTAATATACATCTCTTAATTGATAAGTCAAAAAATTATCTGGTCATGATCACAATACTGTTTATGGGAGTTGCTTGTGTGTAAATCGGTTGGCATGTTTCTGACATTACAGCAGGAACTGCAGTTCAGGAGTATTCAATTGGGTGCAGAGTGCTTTGGGATAACAAGGTTGTGAAAGGTATTGAATAATTTCAAGCTTAATGTACAATGCAATGCAGGTTACTAAAATATAGTATTAAAGTTGACTGGCTTTGACTCCACATGGATGGCTGTTAAGTGAAATGCAAAAAAAAACAACAGCACTCTTGTATAACCCAGTTTTGCGATTGATGTTGATTTGAGCCAGGAGAAGGTTTACCCTTCAGCTCCCTACATTTCCTTCATCTGTGCCTGACTAATGTTGTTTGACAGATATAAACATCTACTCCATAGCATTATAATTTTTCTGCACAGGAGACCAATGAGTATAAATTTAGTCAATTACTGCTGTGTGAATTTCAGCCAGGTGAAATGCTTGAGGATTGTACTATTTATTGAGTCATTTGGGGGGGGGGGAACACCCAGGGGTACAGTTGGCTGCTTTGCACTTAAATCTGCTAAAGAGCAAATTGAAAGTTAATTATATATGCTTATGTCCCAGATTCAGAGCTGTTGGTTTTCGGATCAGTACTGACTGGAAGTATAACTTCTCGCTGATGCTATAGCCGTTTCTTCAAATATAAATAAAGGATGTATGATTAGCATGTACAGCTTGTGAGATAATTCTATGTGCAAACCTAATCTACTGGTCATCCACCTTACCAAAATATCAGGTTATAGTCAGGTGTTGAAGTCTCATTATATTAGATTTAGGTTGTGCAGAACCTCATTTCGAATTGGTTAAGCTGCAATTAGCTGTATTTTCCCCATGTAGTTTGGAAAATTGATGTGGTTATGGCATGGACAATGAAAATAATTTCTAACTGCTGGTTATTCAGTCTCGTTCAGCTGTGAAGACGTGTTTGCCACAAAGTCTGCATGTCGTCCAAAAGCAAAAGAGCTTTGACAGGAAACATGAGCTCTTTTTCTCTCTCTGGATTCTGTGCCTGATTTAAATAATTCCAGCAATTTTTCTTTTATTCTGCCCAGTGCTTAGACATGTCTTTTCAGAGCAATGCGTGGCATATATTTCAGAAATCAATCAGTTTTAAAATTCTGCGAGCTTTAATATTTCTCCCTGAAAATGAACTTGGATGTTTGGGAATGTCATTTGTCAAGCATAAAGTGCAAAAATTGCACACATCCTGGTTTCTTCATGGCAAAGAAATTGTTGGCTTCCAACTTGATCTACTGTCACCCAAGTCAGAACTGGGTAACCGTTAAACTGACCTTTTCACTCATACTGAAGTAGAAAATGCCTTGTCATTGGTTCTTTCTGACGTCTTATTTGCCTCTCGAGTAGTTGTGAAAGATCCTCCAGGACGACTTAATAAGGAATTGAATTATTTTTGTGTCCTGGCCAATACTTGCTCCCCTTCAGCCCATCTACTTCTGAAAACCATCAGTCATGCTTTGCTGTCTTCAGTCTCGACTGTCCCTTTGAACTCCAGACCGGTCTTCTTTTTCTAGAATCATAGAACAATACAGCATGGAAATAGGCCCTTTGACCCAACTTGTCCATGCCGACCAAGATGACCATCTAAGCTAGTCCCATTTGCCTGTGTTTGACCCATATCCCTCTAAACTTTCCCTATCCATGTACCTGTCCAAATGTCTTTTAAATGTTATTGTACCTGCCTCAATCACTTCCTCTTGCAGCTCGTTCCACATACCCAATACTCTCTGTGAAGAGGCTGTTCCTCGGGTTCCTATTAAATCTTTCCCCTCTTGCCTTAAATCTCTGCCCTCTAGCTTTTGGTTCCCTTTCCCTGGGAAAAAGACTATGTGCATTGAACCTGATCTATGCCCCTCATGATTTTATACAGCTCCATCAGGTCCCACCTCAGTCTCCTACATTCCAAGGAATAAAGTCCTCGCCTGTTCAACCTCTTCCTGTAACTCAGGCCCTCAAGTCCTGGCAACATTCTTGTAAGTCATCTTTGCACTTTTTCCAGCTTAATGATGTCTTTCCTATAACAGGGTAACAAAAACTGTACACGGTACTCCAGGTGCGGCCTCACCAATATCAAACTGCATACTCGATGCTCTGGTTGATGAAGACCAGCCTGTCAAACACTGCCTTCACCACCCTGTCTACCTGTGATGCCACTTTCACAGAACTATGTACTTGTACTCCTAGTTTGCTGTTTATGGTTTTGTGTGAGCTGAACAATTGTGTTACTTACTATGACACAAGTGCTCTTTTTACCACTTAGGCTCCCAGCAAAGCAACCCTATCAATTCCATTCCCTTTCACCTTAACTCTCTGAGTCCATGCACTTATTCTCCTTTTGTGTCCATCAACTCCCTGTTGATTCTGTTACCATTCATCTACTTTGAGGGGTAATTTACAGTAGCCATTTAATCTCCCAGAATATCCATCTATGTGGGAGTGTATCAGAGTACTAGTGGAAACGAGCAAAGTCAAAGGGAGAGCTTATAAACTCCATACCGACAGCACTTCGCAGCAGAAGGTCGGTATCAAACCTGGATCCCTTGAGCTGCTTGGCAGCACTGGTAACTTGTGTTGCCTATTCACTATAACCTTTGCTATATTTCACACCCACAAAATAGCATCACTCAGTGCATTAGTTTCACCTATTTAAATGTCTGTTGAAATTAATAACTTTGTAGTTCATCTATAATTTGTTTTTGACTTGGACTATGAGATGGGTTTATGCTTCTGAGTTTCCAGTTGATTGGTGCTAGAGAATTCTTAATGAAGCAGGGATTAATTTGAAATATCATTGTTTTAAAACTTTAGTTATAATAGGTTGTGCTTTCAATCACGGTACTTGTTGATGCACTTGAAAGTGAGCAGGTCACCTTAAGTGCTGTCTGTGTGGAGTTTCCGTGTTCTCCCTGTGACTCTGCTTGTTTCCACTGATGCTCTGATTTACTCCCACAACTCAGGATGTACTGGTAAGTTAAACGTACTTCAGTTCCTGCATGTAGTTACCTTGATCTAGAACTTCATATTAAAGCCAATAATTTGCACCATTCAATGGGAAGTGAATGGAGCTGTCATTCCTTGTGTCGCAAATCCTTATATACCATGAAATAAAAATAAGTTTTGACTTAACTACATCGAAATTACCAATTGCCTTCCTTTTGCCCTTGCATTCACTGAACTGTCAGTAAAACAAGTGAGTTCTTGATGCTTCATCGAATTCCTCGTCTGAAATTATATTTATAATTTAAACTCATTGTTTTAGTTAATTGACATGTTTACAGTATTTGTATTTGAAAAGCATTTTAAAGCGGTTGATTTTTATTCTTCCCAAGTACTGCTGTGCGGTCTTCTTGTAATGATTTTCAGTACTTAACCTTTCAGCTAGAGCAGTCTCTAATGGCTTTGTGTCTATCAGTGCAGCTCTCTTGCCATTCCTCACTGAAAAAGGAGGCTAGATTCAGTGAAATTGGACCTTGAAATCAGAATACTGAAGCAAGGTTACCAACTGTGCAATGCTAGCACTTACAATGAATCAAACTCTTTGCATGATCACGTGGATATTTTCAGAAAAGACGAATGGCTTTATCTTAAAACTATTTGTTCAAAATTGTTTGTCATTAGAATTTGGTAACTTCCTTTATTTTGCATCCTTAGATTGTAGAGGTATGGTATAGTTTGATAGCTTTTGAGGGAATTGCTTGTTTAATATGTAAATTTGTCATGTTATTGCAGGCAGCTGGAGTAAAATATGATTTTTGATTGTGTGCAACAGTTACACTATCACCGCTTATAGCATGGAAGGAGGTGATTTGGACTTTTGAGTCTATTGCAGCTCTAGGGAAGAGCAAATCAGCCTGTCCCTCTCCCCGTAACCTTACAATTCACCAAAATTGACAAGTTATGAGGAGGGCAGGGGAATTAGGAGTAGGACTAGCTAGACTGCTTTTGCATGGAACTGTTATGTATTGAGTAGTCCAATGACATAATTCCATGGTATAGCCTGTGATTGGGTGCAGGTTCTGGTCAAGTGCTTGTCCAGCTCTCTCTTGATATCCATTTGAATCATTCTGGGCCCTCTCCATCTTTTGCTCAAAATAAATACTTCCTCATTTCACTTTTTGTTTTTTCTTTGCTAACCAGATTCATTCTGCCATCTGCCTTTGGAAACAGGTTTGCTTTGTCTCTTGTCTCGACCCTTCATGATTTTAAACATTTCTAACGTGTCTATCAGATCTCTTCTTGGCCTGTTCCAAGAAGAGCAACTCCAGCTTCTCCAATTGTACATGTAATTCAAGGTCCTTGTTTCTGGAATCGTTCTAATGAACGAAATCTCCAAGGCACTCTGTGGCCTTCACATCTGTCTTCTAGTGTAGTCTGGACACAATAGTCCCATTTGTGGCTGAACAAGTGTTGTATAGAGGCTCTTGTACTGTATGTTGCTAATTCTGTAGTCCATGTGCTTTTCATCTACTTCATCAACCTACCTTGCCTCTTTCAGTGATTTATGCACTTGTACATTCCAATCCCCCTTCTCAGTATTGCTCTTTGAATTAGGCCTTCCGCTGTATATTGTCTGTCCTGATTCTTCTCATTGAAGGCAACACTACTAATTTTTTTAAATTTGATTTGCTTATTCTACTAGCCTATCTTCATTCTCTTGAAGTCTATAACTAACCTTCTCGCTGTTTTGCCAAGGTTGATTGCAATTTCTATCCAGGTCAACAATCCTTTGTGATATTTATCTAAGATTCTGTTATCATAACATGAAGTGCTTAAGAATTCGTGAACATCGAGTTTTGTCTGATTATTCTTCGTTGCAAGATAGATTTCTGACCCCCCTCTCCCCCCCCCCCAAAAAAAAACAATACTACCACTGCAATCACTTCTACATTTATCAAGGGGATTGCTAATTGACAAGAACAATGCTAATGTTTTGCAACAATTCATGGTTAATTTTTTTTTTCTGTAAATTATATTGTTCTAATTGTCCTAAATCCTTTGAAAGGGAAAGATTATGCACTCTGTTTTCCACATTAGTATGGTACTGGTATAATCTAAGATGCAATTATGTAATTCTTGTTACTGAAGAGGCATTTAGACAGGCAGTTGATGGATGTAGACCACATGCAGGCAGATGTGCAGTTTAAGTTGGCATCATGGCCAGCACAGACATCGTGGGCTGAAGGGCCTGTTCCTGTGCTGTACTGTTCCATGGTCTTTGAAGTTTAAAAAAGTGGTTATTTTGGCCTTGAAAGATTTAAAATGAAGGATATTCTTCAGACCATCATGAAATACACTGTTATTACAAATGGTTCATAGATAAGTGTATGAAGTGTTGGAATTTTTTCATATAAAGCAGTGTTTTGTCATTTCATTACTAGATGCAGTAGATTCAGCTGAAAATACTTAATGGTTTAGAGCTATCTCTGAATAAATTTTCACCCTTCTAATTGAAATACAGGCCACCGTTCAGTCGGTATACAAAATGAGGACTTGAGTGCTCTTGCCCAAGTTTATGACTAAACAGCATTTTGTAGTTATCCATTTTTAACTTGTCATCCCCATCATCTTTTCCAGAGTGGCCCAAGTGCTCGATCTTGCCACAAGATGTGCATTGACACAACTCGGAGACAGATATATACACTGGGTCGTTACTTGGATTCTTCTGTGAGAAATAGCAAGTCTCTGAAGAGTGACTTCTATCGCTATGATATAGACACCAATAAATGGTCATTGTTAAGTGAAGATACAGCAACTGATGGTGGACCAAAGTTGGTGTTTGATCATCAGGTATGATGCACTGGTCCTTTGAAACTCTGGTCATGAATGACTGTTAGCCTGTTCCTATTGCTGTTGAATTTTGTCCAGAGACTTTTTTCTACATTTTCATTTACTTGCAAAAGAATAGTCAGACATCATTGACAAGTAATATTTCTCCATTCCTGATTTGAGGATGCATGGTTGTTGTTGGGCAAAATGGCACATTTTGTTTCTTTCATCCTTTGTAAATTCTTAAATTAAATGGATCTTGTGGCATTACTTTTACATGGGCAGATTGAAGTTGTGTACTGTTGCCTTTATTTTATTTCCCAGTCGATTTCATTTTTACTGCAATAAATTCAACACCAAAAAATTTATTTTTCTTAGATGTGTATGGATTCTGAAAAGCACATGATTTACACTTTTGGTGGAAGGATATTGACTTGCAATGGAAATGTTGACGACACTCGAGCTAATGAGCCACAGTTCAGTGGACTTTTTGCTTATCATTGTCTGTCTAACACCTGGAAGCTACTTCGGGAAGACTCTTGCAATGCTGGACCGGAAGATGTGCAGTCTCGGATTGGGCACTGCATGCTCTTCCATACTGTAAGTATTTGAACATTCTGTTAAGTGGGTGCAGTTTTTTTTTGCTCTTCACCTGGACATAGGATATTGATTTTTCTTTTTGAGGATCTTCTGCGTACTTAAGCTGCTATATTTAAACTCTGCCTTAATATCTGAGACTCCTTGGTTCACAATCACTTAATTTATTTGTCTACTAGTTACTGTTGTACAGATAATTGCTGCCACAGCAGCATCAGTGATTTGAGACTCCATGAAAGAAGTTTTTTAGTGGTCCTTGGCTGGTGGAGGCATATTTTTCAGGTAATATCCATCTATGTATGGAAGAAAAGTCCATGTGAATTAATGTATGACAGAGCTAGGGAGAGTAGCGTTACTTCGGCAAGTTATGTACTGGAGGGCGAAGGAAAAATCATCAGTGTAAAAGTAATGAAGAGTTGAGGAAATGGGAGTGTTCATACAGCCCATCACAACAGCACATGTTTGTGCTGAGAATGAGGCAGAGGCTGTTTGAAGATTTCTAATAAATGGGCTCTGCAAGCAGAATAGTCAAACTCAATGCTTACTAATTTGAGGTAACAGACCTTGAGAGGTGTAAGGAGAAACTGCTTGTCAGAGATGCTGAGAAATTTGTCATCAAGCAAATTGGCGTGAAGTTGGGGAGGAGATGAACAATGGTGCTGCTATTGTCTTTGGGTGGTTTAGAGTGAATGTTGGAGTTGGACTCACCAGAGGCTGAAAGCTGTTGTGTAGTTGCTTTGGCAGTTACAGTGAGGAGCTGAGGGTTAAGGAAATGCTGAATAATGACATGTGATAACTGAGAAAGGAATGCTTTGTGTGGATGGAGCAGTGAGAAGTGGTTGCACAATTGAGAAAAACGTTGAAGAACAAGTGGTTCCAAAAGTAATAGGATAATGTCAATTATAAATGGAAATAAGGCCAGCTCTATTGAAGTTGGAAATCAGTACTGTGACACAGTTGGTGAAGCTTGTGTATTTGGTTTGAGTAGAAGTGAAAGTATAGTCATCATTTCCATTGCTTGAGTTTGCCTATTTCAATGGAAATTGAACACAATCATTTTACACATCCCATTTGAAGCATTCCAATGTCTTGGAACCGTTGTGGAGCACCAGTTTTGATCACAAGCTCAAACACACGATCCTGAATCCACATGGATACATCGAAGTATGATTGACTAGTCAGTAAAATGTAGTGAATAGAAATCCTTGCTGTGGTAAATGGAATTTTTAAAGGGACACCAGTTGGAGGCTTTCAGCTAAGATGTGGTTTTTTCCCCAGAAAACCTCAACCCACTGCAATTTGCCTACCATTGAAACAGATATATGACGAATACCATCTCCCTGGCCCTACACTCGTCTCTGGAGCATCTAGACAGTAAAGGCACCTACATTAGACTATTGTTTATTGACTACAGCTCTGCCTTCAATACTATAATTCCAAGCAAATTCGTCACCAAACTCCAGACCTGGGACCTGACTCCTCCCTCTGCAACTGGATTCTTGACTTCCTGACCAACAGACCACAATCAGTAAGGATAGGCAGCAACATCTCCAGCGTGATTATTCTCAACACGAGTGCCCCACAAGGCTGTGTCCTCAGCTTCCGACTCTACTCCCTTTACACTTGTGACTGTGTGGCCAGATTCTTCTCGAACACCATCTGCAAGTTTGCAGATGATACCACCGTAGTGGGCCGAATCTCAAATAATGATGAGTTGGAGTACAGGAAGGAGATAGAGAGCTAAGTGTCATGACAACAACCTTTCCTTCAATGTAAGCAAAACAAAAGAGCTGGTCATTGTCTTCAGGAAGGGGGACGGTACACGTACACCTGTCAACATCAACAGTGCTGAGGTCAAGAGGGTTAAGAGCTTCAAGTTTGTATGAGCGAACATCACCAATAGCTTGTCCTGGTCCAACCATGTAGATGCCACGGCCAAGAAAGCTCACACTCACCAGCTTTTATCGATGCACCATAGAAAGCATCCTATCTGGCAATTGCTCTGCCCAGGACTGCAAGAAACTGCAGAGTTGTGGACACAGCTCAGCACATCACGGAAACCAGCCTCCCCTCCATGGATTCTGTCTATACTTCTCGCTGCCTTGGTAAAGCAGCCAGCATCATCAAAGATTCTCTCTTCTCCCCTCTCTCAGAAGGTACAAAAGTCTGAAAGCATGTACCACCAGGCTCAAGGACAGCTTCTGGCCCGCTGTTATAAGACTATTGAATGGTTCCCAGTACGATAAGATGGACTCTTGACCTCACAATCTACCTTGTTATGACCTGCACCTTATTGTCTACCTGCACTGCACTTTCTCTGTAGCTGTGACACTTTACTCTGCATTCTGTATTGTTTTACGTTGTATTACCTCAATGCACTGTGTAATGACTTGATTTGTATGAAAGGTATGCAAGACAAGTTTTTCACTTTACCTTGGTATAAGTGACAATAATAAACCAATTCCAATTCAATGTCCTCTAAAGACATTATTGCCTTATTTGAAATGGCAACTTGAAGTAATACATTTGGTGTGGTGACTCACTCTCCATTTGCAGTTTAAGTTCTGACTTGAAACTGATCTTCCGTGGAGTAAAGTGATGGCTGCACTGCATTGCACAGCTCAACAACAGGGTAGGATTTTCTACCTTGTTCTGGGAAACTTTTTGTGACTCAGTTGGTTATAAACATTGGCAGAATGTTCCTTCGTCTGGAAAAGTTGAGTTGAAAATCTATGGGAGTTTCCACGTTAAATTTTCTAACAATATCTATGTAAATAAGGACCATCTGTTTAGAAACCTAGCTTTGCAGTGATATTGCACACAGATCAGAGGGCAGCTGCAGTATAAATAAGTGCTTTTTTTAAAAAAAAAACAAAAACTGAAGACTTGAGTAGCCAACAGAAATGCATACATCTGATATAGTGCATTATACTGAAGTCTTCAAAAGGAAGTGTGACTTTTTAATTTGGATATCTCATTTTCAGAATACTGGATGTTATTAAGTAATTTTGTATTCCTTACAAATAATTCTTAGCTTGTGCTAAAAATGCATTCTCTTGCATTACCGAGTCTTTGCGTGAAGATAGGAGATTAGTTTTCTTTCATATTTTTCCCCAACTACGCCAATCTTATGTACGTATGAATGCGAAGATCAGAATGTTGGTAGGAAACGGAGAATTCTGGAAATCAGTAATCCAGTACCAGAGGATTGTAAAGACTTAGTGTAGTGAAGGCAGAGATAAATGGATTTTAAAGAATCGAGGAATATGAAGTTTGTGCATGGAAGCGCTTTGTTTTATTTTTGCATTGTGGCAGAAAGTTTTATCGGCAGGTGACATGTTGAATATTTGGTACCGGTGAAGGAAATAAACAGCTTACTGTTGAATGCTGTGGAAATATAAAATGTTGGTAATTACTGACTACACCTTTCCATACAAGGGGTGATCTATGAGATATGTGTGGCCTTGGAGGTTAGAGGGCATAGGTTTAAGGTGAGAGGGAAGAAATTTAATAGGAACCTGAGGGGTGACTTTTTTTACCCATGAGGTGATCAGTTTCTGGGATGAGTTGCCAGAGAAAGTGGCTGAGGCAGGTACATTAACAACATTCATAAGACACTTGGACATGTACATGGATAGGAAAGGTTTAGAGGGATACGAGTTAAATGTGGGCAAACAGGACTAGTTTGGATGGGAATCTTGGTTGGCATGGACCAGTTGGACTGAAGGGCCTATTTCCATTCTGTGTGACTCTACATATCATAGCTGCAGGATGTCATTATTGGAGGTTGGGCCAAGGATCTTAAACCGTAATCAAATGGTTCATCAGTGATGCTCCCCTTTTATATCAGTGGTGCTGGACTGATAATTGTACATCTTTCTCCCAGTTAAGGAGCACAAACAGCAGGTAAGATTGACATCATAAAGCTTGGGTGATAACCAAACTCCAGTCAATTTGCTAAAACTCAGTGCTGTCAACATTAACTCACTGTTATTGACTTGTTGGAGACACCACTGCTAAGAAGCTTGTTTGAACCTGCTTTGTCACTGACTACGAGAGAAGGCGAGGCATATTCTCTAGCTTGTCCTAATTAATCACTCCTCTGCTCCTGGAAGATCATCAACTTGGTGAAAGATGCTCTTTGGGCTGTCGGAAACTTGTTGATCTTCCAGCACACCGAGATGCCTGTAGGGGAACGCTGCCGACTGGTACATTCGGTGCTGCAGGAGTACGTGCTGAGGGATGCACTGAAGCTTGGTGCAGTCAATGCCAGGGCTCAGTGGGGAAGGACCACAGTCCAGAATCCTTCTGCTGCTGGACCTAGAGGGGCTGAGTTGGGTGGGGAAGCCCCCTGAACAATGAAAGGGTGTCCCACCCCAGGGGGCCACATGAGTGGCAATGGTGGTGTGGTTAACAAAGAAATGTTAACACTGAATGTATTGGGCAAATGACATTAAGAATGTAAAGAGTTTTGCACTGTTTCTTCCTTTGGTATATATATTTTATGAATGAAGTTTACTGTTGAAATAAAAAAGATCACTCCTCCTCCGTTCTTGACAAACTAGAGTTACTTATTTGATGCCTCCCATTAAATTTGGCATTTCAGTCCAGCTGCTATGGCAGTAAGATCAGCTATCTAACATCGCAAATTGCTGAACTTATCCCCCAATGTTACAAAAATTGCACCACCTTCAAGTTCCACTTTGCTACACATCACCCTGACTTGGATATATTGTGGCGTTTCATTGCTTAGCCAAAATCTTGAAATTCCTGACTTCTTGCAGCTGGGAGGATAATCAGCCCAAGAACTTGTTTCAGGAAAGAGTCTACTGCCACCTTAAGGCAGCTGGGGATAAGTACAACAGCCCATACCTTGGGAGTAATGTTCTTTTCAAAAATGTATTTTTGATTAGAATATTTGTGATCTTGAAATGACAGGAAGCATAGAGGAAAAATCAGGGATTTTGAAGTGTATGTGTCAGAAAATTAGAGATTGGGGAAGGGCAAGATTTGGGGCACAGATGTGCTATTCTCCAATTTCTAATTTTATTTTCAGAGAAGATCTTTTCAGTTGATGTAAGACGTATCAATCTCTTTCGTGTCTTGATTTGTACTGTTATGGGCCACTAAACAGTGGAACTCAGCCCGAGAATACTAAATAAGTTTAAATATTGAAGACAGTTACCAAGTAGATGGGAATTTGCTTCCTCCAGTTAAAAGGATAGATACAACTTTGACATGGTGCATGTTTACCACACTGATTTTGTTTTAATAATATCTATTTTGCTGTTGCAGAAAAATCGGTGCCTTTATGTTTTTGGTGGACAGAGGTCAAAGACTTATTTGAATGATTTCTTCAGTTATGATGTGGACAGTGACCACGTGGAAATAATATCAGATGGGACAAAGAAGGACTCTGGTATGGGTAAGACCGGGGTCTGCATTCTCCACATTCTATATGTTTTAACTGAGTTCATGGGTTAGCAATGCACAAACTTAGAAAGAAAAACATTTACTTGTATAATGCCTTTTGCAAATTCCAAAGCTCTTCAAGTGCTTTTGAAGCATAGTCACCTGTCACAAATGCAACAGCCAATTTACTTACTGCAAGTTCCCCTGATGAGCTATATGATGATGGATCTGTTTTTGTCATGTGGGTGCCTATGTAGGACACGGGTAATTTTCCTGATCATCGTCTGAATGGTGTCATGGGATCTTAAACTTTCATCTCAGACAATAGTTGTGGCCTCTGCTTAACATCTCATCTGAAAGATCACACCTTTGACACCAGTTCTTCAGTGTGTGATTTTTGTTTTTCTTTTTGCTGAAATTGTTTGAATGGGTCTTGAATCCAGAGCCATCTGGCTTAGAGGTGAGAATGCTACCAGGAAATGCAGCTTGGTCTAATTTAATAAGCCATGTGCCAGGTCGTTGATTGCTGGTGATTGGCATAATATGGAAGTCTGGCTTTCAACCATGAAAGGAGGAGAAAGAATAATCCTTCACTAATTGCCAGTGCAATTACTTTGATAGACTCATTGCTGATCAATCAGATTTTCTTTGTCATACTGATGTCTTAAAGAAAGAAGAGCAGCAAGACCAAATTTTGTGACTTAGTCATGTTCTGTTTGTGATTGACTTGTATGAAGCACCGACAACTGCATGCAGGGGATTCAGCTTTGCCTTCATACCAATTTTCACAGCATGGTGTTCACTTGATTTTTTTTTGACCTTCACTCTCTTGGATAAGGCATTCTTGACCATATGGCACAGAGAGTGGTCCTGGACTTGTACAGGAAGCAAGAGGGCTACATCTACTTCTTGTGAAAATACTTTACTAATTAGTAGCAAGCTCAACTGAAGAGTGAAATATTATGTATTTCACATTTACCCTGTTTCTTAACTCATTATAGGTTAAGGCTTGGTGCTGACTTTAGAGCGAGACCATAGAATTTAGTAAGGAATCCTCAGACAAACCAGAATGTGTAACCACGCAGTCAGCAGTAAAGTCTTGTACTTCGTGTGGTGACTAGGTTTATTAGTTTGGGGAGAGGCTAAAGTTCCAAACCTGAGATAAAATGTCTTAATCATTGTTGTTATTAGTAGAACCTCATCAACCCAGGCTGCTTCCTTATTTGTGTAGTTGTATCACTTTACTCCATCCTGATGCAGGGTCTTGACCCGAAGAAACATCAGCAATACCTTTCCTCCTGCGGATGCTGCTCAGCACACTGAGTTCTTCCTGCAGATTGTTCGTTGCTCCAGAATCCAGCATCTGCAGCCTCTTGTGTCCTTACTTCACTCTATTTTCCCCAAAGTCAGGGTTGGCTCTGACCCATTCAGGCAGCAGCATCTAGCTCCATGTCCAGCCGAACAAGTGGTCAGTGTCTGTGGCATTTGGATGTACTGTGGTGTGTGGCGTGGTCAGTCAGGAGCCAGATTTACCTTAAATAGGATACATCTATCCTGAGAGGTTGGGTGTAAGCCACACTCTAGGGAAATGGCATCAGAGTCCATAACACTGGGCCTTAGAAGAAGGTATTTCCAATCTTACTGAATGGAGGTGGTGTGTTCTGGTAGTATTTTTTTTTGTCATGTTGGTTTTTTTTTGCTTACTACTTGTAGTTAGAACTCGTAACCCTGCCCACAAGAAGCCCCGCCCACAAACTATCCCATATCTTTGGGATGTAGTGTTGGCAGATGATTCACAGAAGATACCAAAAGCAAGCAGCCAACTTGTACAGGAATTGTTAGAGAGCAGTGGGGAAACTTGCCTTTTTTTTCCGTGATGCAAATCCATTCATCCGATGTTAGTGCCTAACGTAGTATTGATTTGGTATTCAGTCCTGAATTAGCACCGGTATTTGTTGAGGATCTTGGCTTGTATAACTATTCCCAGTTGTACTGTCCTCTTATGACAACTTGTATTTCCCTTGCAACTGTTATTACACTGAAATTTATAAGTTCTGATGGAATGTAGATTCTTGACAAATGTTACCATAAATTAGACTCCTCAATTTGGTTTGATACACCTTTTTTTAAAAATGTGTTGTTAGCTAACTTGACAAATCCAGTGTTGAATGTGAGCTAGTAACATGAATGAAAAGTCTCACTCTGTGTACAGATTATGACATTAAGCACTTGAGCTTGGTTATTACTGAAACTGTCAAAACACTTCCCTTAAAATGCTGATTTTAAAAAATGCAAATGTGAATCTTTTGCTCTTGAATTACTTGAAAACTCAGTAAGAGAATGAAGAAACAATAATGGTTGTTAAAAGAAAAATGGGAAATTTGTATGAATAGCTTGTTGATCCTTGCTGTTCTTGGCTGATGCAAGTAAACATATGGGAGCCATTTCCTTATTTACACACTGAGAATCATTTGATGTTTTGAAATTTGCCCAAAGGGCTCATGTTCTGATCCAGGTGTTAATGCTGCAGGGAACTTGTACAACAACTAAACACTGAAAACATGACAGGATCAGTGCCCTAGTCTTTGAGCTGCTGGTTAACCTGTGTAATCAAGGCACATTCTGTACTTATTCTTGCTTTTCCACTGGTTCACTTGTACTGCACTTTAATTATCACTAATTTGCAGAAAGCAGGCCTCTATAGTCAGTGCCGAACAGCAAACGTGCATCGAAACAATTAGGTTACCACCAAAGAACTGAATTCAAAATCTTCCTCTTGTTTTTTTTACTAATCATCAAACACTAGCACTGCTGGTTCTTTATTTCCCAGCCCACCTCGTAACTCTCCTGTAGTGCATCTTCATCCCCACACTCGCATTGTCAGTGGTGGAGCCTTCAAATAACTTTCACTCCTTTGTCCATGTTCCTAACCCCTCAGCCTCACGACATGAAGATATTTTCCCAAGTACGCCACTATTTCAAATGCAGCTTGGAAAAAGAATCATTTCAGACAGCTGTCATAATCCTTTTATTGGATGACTTTACAGCTGCCCCTGTAGTAGGTGAAAATGTGATGGTGTGTTACATGCTTTTTGTTTGCAGTCAGTGCCACAGGTCCATGTAACTGATGCGCCACGATTTTTCAGCGTCAGCAGCACTCCAGAGTGTTGCCCAGATGCAGGATGTTCAACAACTGTTGAGAAACTGGGGCTCCAGGGAACAAGTGTCAGAAAATGATGTGAGTTGCTTGGGAACTAGCAGGTGCCTAATGCAGGCTTAAATGAAAGAGAAGAACTGCAGGCATATCCCAGATATTTTAAATGCCTCAAAATTATTTAACCATGATATACAGCTGCTTTGAGTTACTCTCAGTATTTGGATATATTTCAGTCAGAAAATAACTTATTATACAGTATGTGACCAGTTTGGAACCTGTTAATGATGTTAATTGTTAGAGCAGGAGTAAGTCACAAGGCCCCACTGGCCTCCACTGCATTCATTAAGATTATGTCTGCCCCTCTATTTCCAAACCTCTACCCAACCAGTCCTCATTTTCTTTGATTCACTTCATGTCAAAAATGTACAGGCATCTGCCTTGAGTATATTCTGACTGACCATCCATGATGCCCTGTGAAGAGAATTTCAAAGATGTGCAATCTGCTATGTAAAGAAATTAATGATCTCAGTCTTAGACAACTGAATCCAAATGAAGGGTTTTGACCCAAAATGTCAGCTGTCTATTTCCCTTCATAGATTCTACCTGGTCTACTGCATTCCTCCAGCACTTGGTATGTTGCTCCAGATTCCAGCATCTGCAGTCTCTTGTCTCCTAGACAGCTGATATCTCATCCTGAGACTGTAGTCAGCTTTTGTGATTTAAGCTATTGGATAATGTTTTATGTCAATCACATTTCAAAAGGATTTAGGGGCTCCCAGCATGGATTAATTTAACCCTCAGAATATTGTACATTTCAGAGATCTCATTTTTCTAAAAATCCAGCAAGCATGGGTTTTGTAGAAATCCATCTGGTGAGTTAACGCTGTACTATCTCCAAGATGTGTATGTTTCCTCTTGGGTGTGGAGACCAAAAACTGCACGCGTGTTCAAAATGTCTCACTAAAACATTGCATGGTTAAAATAAGGCTTTCTGACTTTCGTCCTTGAAACCCTTCTATGAATGGTTAACATCCTTTGTATTCCTAATTGCTTGCTGTACATGTTAATTATTTTTTGTATTAGCAACCCATTTCCTAGTTTGTGTTCATTTTAAAGTTTTTTTCCTCACATAATGTGTTGGTGTTGCATATGGTAAAATGATAGTGATGTTTGGACCCATTTCTGCCAATGATCTTCATTATGTAAAATTGGAGTCACACATATGCCGGACTGAAAGGAGTGACAGGAATTTTGGCGTTATTGAAAGTTGTCTTGTACAGCAGATGTTCTTTTGGCACTTGCAAAGATCGCTCAAAGATTGTATGTTTATGGTAACTTAAGTCACAAGTGGAACTGTTTTGCTGAAGTCTAGAATTCAGATTTTATGTAGCAGTTTTATCACAGCTGGGTCCCTCAGTACTTTGCATGCAGTGAATTAGGTTGAAGTGCTGTGTTTATTGCAGCAGACTAACCCAGATGCCATTCTGCACACAGTACAGAAATTTGAATGATTCAACCCATCCTTTATCTTGGGTACACAAGAGACTGCAGATGTTGGAATCTGGATCAAAAAACCAACAGCTGGAGCAACTCTAGGTTAGGCATAATCGGTGGAGGGAAAGGAATCGTTGACTTTTCAGGTAGAGACGCTTCATCAGGATGTCCCAGGTCATGACCTGAAAAGTCGACCATTCTTTTGCCTCTACAGATGCTGCCTGACCTTCTGAGTTCCTCCAGCAGTTTGTTTTTGGCTCTTTATTTTGGGTTTTGGCTAAAGGGTGTATAATGTGTTCATCAGATGTAATCAGTATCCTGTGGGCTCTTTGACATTAAAGCCACCCAGTGATTTCCCGATGAAGGGGGCGGGGGTGAAATCACCATACTCCCCTGGCATTGCACCTGGGATATTCTTAATTGTGCTTAATTCTTTGGCTACTTCTGAGAACTCAAACTTCTTCCAGAGTGATCATGTTGTTAGCTGAGTCAAGCTAACACTTGGAGTGATGTGGGAGGGTTATCTGTGTAAAGGCAGGGGTGATGGAGGATTACCAGTATAAAGGAGGAGGGGTGATGCAAGAGGGCTAACAGTAAGAAAGGCAGGTCGGGTGGAAAGTAACTTTTTGGATATAACTGGAAGAATGTAGAGCCCTCTTAAGTTTGAACAGGGAAAAATGGGGAGGAGAGAGAGCAAGAAAGTAGTTAGGGTTGTTGAAGAATGGTTGGATTAAAAGACAATGAGCTGCTGACTATACAGTCTCTTAATTCTTTGACTTTATCTTTGACTTTATTTTTGACAGTTTTTCTCTAGTCCTCTTAAAATTTGGTTCAGTCCCCTTATTTCTCACTTTGCAGCTTTAACAAAGAATTTGTTCTTTAGCTTTTAAGGATGTTGAAAGGCTTGCTAGGTGTCTTTTATACTTTGTTCATTAACAGCAATAGTTTTAAAATGTGATTGTTGTGAAACAATCTATTAGGCTTAATCACAAATGTTGTTACTTTTTTAATCATCTGCATTGTAAACCTTTATCTGATAGCACTGCTATGAAGGAAGCCAAGTAAGTTGATATTTGTTCTTGTATAAATGTGCATCAAGAGAAACAGAATTTAGTGTTAAAGAAGTCATTGGCTACCCTTATTTACAGAATTTGTTAGGCTCTTGTTTTGTAGCAGTCTTTAAATTCCCATAACTGGTGTTATAATTTGGTAAACAAATCTTGCTTTTTTTTTCAATATACAGTTTGTATAGATATGTGATTCAAATATCAAAATCATCTGTACTTGCCATCGAGAAGGATATCTTGTCTACGTTAACTGGGGAGAAGGACATGGAAGCTTGTGAGTTCATGGGAGGGAATAGTGATATCATGGAGCATATGAACATTATGAAAGAGGAGGTGTTGGATGCCTTCAAATGCATAAAGGTGGATCAATCCTTGGGGCCTGAGCAGGTGTATCCTGGATATTATGTGAAGCAAGGCAGGAGATACATTTTTGGAAGCTCAAGCAGGGCAGGACATAAACAGTGAATGCCAGGGCCCTGGGGTGTTCTGTTGAACAGAGAGACCTTGGGATACAAGAAGTACATAGTTTTCTGAAAGAGGTGAGACAGGTAGACAAGCTGGTAAGGAAGGCGTATGACGTGCTTGCCTTCATCAGCCGAGGCATTGAATCTAAGAGTTGGGATGTTTATAGAACATGGAACATAGGACACTACAGCACAGTACGGGCCCATCGGCCCAAAATGTTGTGCTGACGTTTTATCCTGCTCTAAGATCTATCTACCCCTTCCCTCCCACATAGCCCTCCATTTCTCTATCATTCATGTGTCTATCTAAGAGTCTCTTAAATGTCCCTAATGTATTTGCCCCCACAACCTCTGCAGGCAGTGCGTTCCACGCACCCACCACTCACTGTGTAAAACAAAAAAACAACTTACCCCTGACATCCCCCTTATACCTTCCTCCACTCACCTTAAAATTATGAAAATTATGTCCCCTTGTGTTAGCCATTGTCGCCCTGGGAAAACGTCTCTGACTGTCCACTCAATCTATGCCTCTTATCATCTTTACACCGCTATCAAGTCACCTCTCATCCTCCTCCTCTCCAAAGAGAAAAGCCCTAGCTCACTCAACCTATCCTCATAAGACATGCTCTGTAATCCAGGCAACATCCTGGTAAATCTCCCCTGCACTCTCTAAAGCTTCAAAAGTTGTATGAAGCATTAGTTAGGCTGCACGTGTGCAGTTCTGGTCACCGTGCTATAGGAAGGATGTGATTAAACTAGAGAGGTTGCAGAAAAGATTCATAAGGATGTAGCTTGAGTTACAAGGAGGGATGGGATAGGCTGGGTCTCTTTTCCCTGCAGCAAAGGAACTTGAGAGGTGACATGATAGAGGTACATAAAATTTATGAGAGGCAGAGGTAGATAACCAGTGTTTGTTTCCAACGCTAGGTCTGCCTAAAGCTAGAGGGCGTTAACTGCAATCTACTCAACAGAACTGCAGTCTTATCAACAACACCTGTGGATTTGCTGTTGCCTTCAGATGCCATACATTATGGTTGCTTTCAGTGTTCTGCAGCCACAGAACCCAAACTGGTAATTGTTTTGTCATCTTTTGAGAGGCAGTTTCATGAATGAATGAATTCTGTGCTGCCTACCACTTCCTCGCTATCAACAATGCTGAGAGATTTAGCATCATCCTTGTTGATTTGATTATTTATCACTAGTGAGGACATATTACCGAACCCTGTGGAACTACATTGCATTCAGTCTTCCAGTCACCAAAATTCCTGTTGATCTTTACACTGCTTTCTCCAACTGAGCCAATTTTGAATCCAACCTGCCACCTTCCTTTGAATCCCAACAACTATTATTTGACAATTTCTCATGAAGCTGTCGCAAGCTTTGCTATTTTCTTTGACTACATCATATACATTAACCATCCTTGTTTCCTCTTCAGAATGTATTGAAATTATCTGGGTACAGCTTCCCTTTCTCTTCGGAGCCTGGGGTATATTTTTTCTGGAGCTGGTGACTTACTCATTTGTAAGAGTTTCTCAACCCCTTACTCTGCCCTCTTTCTCTGCTTATGGGGCCGGTATTTGGCGTTCATCCTCATTGTCACTGTCTGTGTAATGCCCCTCTTTCATGCAGGCATACAAGGCATTTATTTAGACCTGTATATATCTTGCACCTTAACACTTGAACTACTGTTTTGTTCCATGTGTTACTGTCTGGGAAATGCACAGTTGCTGCCTTGTGGCAATTCACAAGCTACCTTCATATTTCTGGCAAGCAGACTTTAACTTTGCACCAATTTTTCAGGTAAGTCAATGTCTGGAACAATATTCATTCAGAAAGGTTTTAAAAGCATGTAACAGTGGTATTAAAAGTTGGGCTTTTCTAAGTCAACCTCACGATTTTGGAAATTCTTGTCTGGATTTCTTAATTTAGAGCAAGGCCTTTCATTAAAAACACTTTCACTTGAACCAATCATGTCACTAAACCAGTGAATTGCTGTAGTTTTGTTAACAAAGTTGTTACTTTGATGTCATTGAAAACAGTAACACTAGGCACACAGTTTTGTTTATGAGCATTGAGGGCAACCTTATTTAAACACCGAGACTATTTTAACTGTAGCTTGCAGGAAAACATGGCACACTTTGAAACAAAATGTATGATAAACACTTAAGATATTTGGCAAATCCATTGCATTTCCAACACCACCTGGTTACATGGATTCCTGAACAGCTGCCATTTGGGCTGAGAAACTGTTAGGTACTGTACTTGCATCTCTTGTGTAAGCAATTCTAACTAATAATACAAGATCATGCCCAAATAAGATGCTGAAGGATGACAGCATCACTCACAAGGTCAATATTTAGCCTTTCATTTATTGCTGTGATCTTTATGCGTTATGGAAGTATTCTGGGATTTTGGCCCAGTGACGATGGAGTTGTGATATATTTTCAAGATGTTCATAATGTGGAAATCCATTCCTGTCTGTTCTGATATATTGCGTGTTTTACAAAATCATTTCCATATGTGACTGTTTTGTCCTTGCAAATTCTTGAGGTGAGAAGGTGAGTCACTTTATTTGGAAATGAAGTGACTCTCCAGATTTTTATTGGGCACCAATTTGGTGTGAAGTCATTTAATATACTTCCTTCACACTCCCAATAGTCATGGCACTGCTTTCTCATGATTTGAATGTGCTACTATGTTTTCTTTTCCACGTCATCTGTGCTACTGGCTTGGAGTCCCATCAGTCTCTCTCTGGCAACTCTGAATGGTAGTCTTGGCTGAACTTTATTTCTGACATTTGTCACTTACCAAGACTGCTTTTCTCTTTTCAACCGCTGAAATTTTGTCTGCTCAATCCTCCTTATTAAGTCCCACCTCGGCGGCCTCTACTAAAAGGAAAACAAACTCAGCCTATCCAGTCTCTTCGAAATGAAATGCTCATTTCCAAGCAACATCCTTGTGAATCTCCTTTGTATCCTCCCAAAACAATCACTTCGTTCCTGTAGTCTGGCAACCAAAATTTCATACAGTTACTCCAGCTGTACGCATAGGATCAGGCCTTTTGGCCCACTGCATTTATACAGACGATCATGTCTGTCTGTACTAATTCCACTTCCTTGCATTACTTCCATATCCCTATATGCCTTGCTCTTCTGTCCAGATGCTTCTAGAACGTTTATGGCTGTTCCTGGCCTGTCTTTATTGCCCATTTTTAATTCAAAATTTAATTGCACCTCTGAATATATTAATTAATGTAGCTGCTGTTTGCCCTCATTTCTTTCTTGCCTCATAAATGCAGTTAGCAAGTGATTTTTGTTTTAAGCAAGTCCTGGTGGCTTTGCGTCTTTGCCGCTGTTGGTCTGTTCTGACGCTGTTGTCTGCCACATCCAGTGCTTCCAGAATATCTTCCACATTCCTCAACTGTCGTTTCCCAACGCTATCTTTGATAAGGCCTTCCATTTCCATTTCCAGCACTACTCCTTTCACCCACTCTTCCCTCAACCAGAGCAAGCTTAGGGTTCCCCTTGCACTCACCTTCTCACCAGGTTCCATAATCAATGGAGGATTTCTGATACCTCCAATGTGATGCCACCACCAGTCCTATCTTCCGCTACTTCCCTAGCGTTCCAAAGGGACCGTTACCTCCAGGATGTTCTGGTTCACTCTTTCCTTCCACCTGTGTGTACTTCCTTTCCTCCTGGCATTAGTCCATGTAATCAAAGGACTCTGCATCCTCTCTGCCATCCACGGCCCCACACACCCATGTACATGGGGCAGTGATTTATTTGCAATATACTAAATTGGAAGAAGTGCTGTTGGTGCTCATGATGTGGCTTTCTCAGCAAAGGGGAAACCAAATGCACTTGAGGTGACCACTTGATGGAATACCTTTCATTTCTTAGATCCTTTTCAGATGCCTGTTAATCTAATTCTCCATTCCACTCTGGCCCTTCAGTTTTCAGTCTCTGACACTGTTTCAATGAAGCACAAGGCAGGCTTGAGGAACCTTCCCTGCATTAAGGCACCTTCTGAAAGCAGAATGACGAAAATGCTCAGCATGTCAAACAGCATCTGAGAAAAGAAACAGTTAACATTTTGAGTTAATTACTTTTCAGAATCTTGTCTTCTGGTTAGGCATGTTACAACCTTCCAATCTCAACACTGAATTCAGCATTTTCAATTAATCAGCAAACCCAGCTTTGAATTTCATGTTCCCAGCATTCAGGATATTTTCCTTTCTCTTAATAACTTCAGACCTTTTAAACTCCTGACTGCACCTCCCAGAGTGTTGCAGGATCTGCTGAACGAATAAGAATGTCTTCAAAAGGCCTTAAGATTTCATTTCATGGAAAGGAGTATAAAATGTATTTTTTTTAAAACTACTTATAGCAGTATTTCACTAAAAAAAAACAGTTAAACTTGAACATGCCTCAGAAAACCTAGTAGTTCCTTTTGAGAGTATACTGGAAGTTAAGCAATCTAATATGTGCAGAATATATTTAGGAAATATTTTAAATGCTTTTGCTGATTTAATAGAAATGCTTATTTTGAATGAAAATGGCAGTGTGATTGCAAAAGTAATAGGAATTTTTGGAGTCAACCAGGTCAGTCAGCATCTGCTGAGAGAGACCAATATTTGTCTTCTATTTCTATTTCTATTTCTCATTATCTTTGCCCCATGCCCCCCCCCCCCCACCACCTCCAACACTTCCAAACACTCTGAACACGCCAACTCTACATTTCAAGAAGTGTGACCTGTCAAAATGCGAGCTACTGTTTAGATCTGGGATCAGTATTCAGACCATGTATGGTATTTTGATGCTTTTTTTTGATGTGTTTTACATTTGTTTTGCACAGACTGGTAGCGCATGCAGCTGACCAGTATTTTCTGGCCTTGGACATGTAAAACTAAGTTTGAAGCTTATGCTCATCTTCACTTGATTAAAGTTGATGAAAGGAGAATGTTGGAACCCTAGCCATATTATTATTTTTACTTGACATCAAGTTAATCTGTAGTTTTAAGAGACAATACAAAGCTGTTGCTCATTTTGCAACTGGTGCCATTTTAAATATTTGTGTTTTTCAAAACATCATTTTCTGAGTCGTTGTGCTCTTTTAGTTCCAATGACAGGTTTCACTCAGAGAGCAACAATTGACCCGGAACTGAATGAAATTCATGTCCTCTCAGGCCTCAGTAAAGACAAGGATAAACGGGACGAGAATGTTCGCAATTCGTTTTGGATTTATGACATTGCCCGAAACAACTGGTAAGGAAAGAATTACCTGATGACTTGTAAATGAACACCCTTGTTATCGGTGATCCCTGATGATTTTGCACTGCCTGTTTATTCACAGGCACTTGTTTTGATTTTTCACAGCACTTGTATTCTAGAAACCTGCAGTACTTAAGTGTACGTGTAAACTATGGTGATCATTCAAACCAGGTTTTTTTTGGGTGGGAAAAATTTGCTTGCGCAATTTTAAATTATTGATTTCGATATGTAAACTTTGCTTTTCCTAATCTCACCCGCCACCGTCTGTATACAATGTGTGTGTGTGTCTTGTATTCAGATGTGCAAACAAAGATTGTAATTTGAAAAATGAAGATTATAATTTAGCATGACAGAATGGGTAGTGTATATAGTATTTTGTTTTTGCTAGCAGAACTGGTGTTTTGAGGTGGCTTGCATCTGGCTTACTTTTACACCATAAGTGAGGGACCAGAAGAAAGAAGACGTTGTCTTTAAGACTGGTTCTAGTTTGCAGGCATTGTACCTATTTTCAAAGAAGTGTCACGTGTATTTTGCCTGCCTTGGAGCATGGAAATGAGAATGATTACCTGAAATATTCTGAATTCCTTCTCTTGTAGGCCATGTGTTGGAATACTCGCACTTCACTTCCTGAGCTGGTGGGATTTAAACTACCTTATTGAGGCAGGCTTCTGAGATGAAAAGAACAGTTTAGCTTTCCTGATCCATGTGCTCATGCTTGCAGATAATTAGCTGGCAATGCAAGCTAAGACATGTTATGCAGCAGTCTTTACTGATTACTCTGACCTTGACGAGTGAAGGATGTAGTAAATGGTGTATCTGTTGAATTAGTTTGTACCAATGCCAGTAATGTTCTCTGCTTGTAGATTGCATCAGAAAGAGAGCCATAATTTCAAAATGTCGAATACTCTACTGAGAAATTCCCATTGATATGGGTCTTTGCATTGGTGGTACTTTAGGCACTTCTGTGTTTTATTGCACACCGTTTTCTTTGTCTGAAAGTAATGAGCCTTTTTATAATTTGTTTCCCTTAGAGCTGTGATTTTTTTTTAATCTATGTTTCCTTCATGTTCTTCTGTGGTTATAGGTCATGTGTTTACAAGAATGATCAGTCTTTAAAAGATAATCCTAACAAGAGCCTTCAAGAAGAGGAGCCTTGTCCCCGATTTGCTCACCAGCTGGTATATGATGATATGCACAAGGTAATGCACATTTCTAGTCTGTCTTCAATTATTTTTTCTGTTGCACCATTCGCCCATTTCTTTCCCTTCAATACCTCGTGCTTCAGTAAGTTTATGCCTCAAGCAAAGAGATGAATCGAGATAGTTGTGAAGCAAAACCTATGGATTTTGCACCCTGAAAGATCTCTATCCTATTGTAGTCATCTTGTTAGGACAAAGAACAATAAACCTAATGAAGCTGCTTTTTGATTAAAAAAAAATTTCTGTGTTGGGCAAAATGCTCTTCAGTGAATGTTACTGAAAATAGAATGACTTGCATACTTGGTATGTGAAGTGGCTGCTGTCTTTACCAAATAGTTATAATATTGAATGAACATATCTGTATTTTGCATGTGGTGTAGACTTGAAGAATTAATAGGGGGCTGATCTAATTAATTTTTCTAAGGAGGTATTTAACAAAGACCTTGTTTGCTCTTTTGGATAAAAGTAAGAGATTTTCCATCTCTTCTTCAAAAAAAAAGCTACAAGTTGTCCTGGTGTCCTAGAATACTTAATTCTCAATCAGCATCACCAATGGAAATGATCTGGACATTGTCATGTTTGTGGAAGCTAACTTTGTACAAGTTGATTACCACATATATTCTACTGCCACACAACTTCCACAGGGTTAAGGATTGCATCTTCCACTGTGCCTTTAAGAGTATGAGGTGACTAATGAATTTAATGTGGGATCTGCAGATGGGACAGATGGAGCTTTGTAGATGGATGGGTTTAATGTGTGGTTCTGCACTTCTGTTGTTTTGTCTGGTCTCCCCAGAAAGAATGGGAGAGTGCTCCAAGTCTGCCCCAGTGCTTTTCTACAAGTTTAAGTAGTCTTTGGCCAGGAATTTTCATGAGTCAGCGAGGCTTTAGTGGTTCCTGTGATGTATCAAATGAGCATCCTCTCCCAGGGAAGTCTTCAAACATTTTTCTTTTTATTTCCTCAGGCAGTTGAAGACATCTTGGTGTCCTGGCACATCAAAGGTTTGGTGGATTTTTGATTGATGTCTGCTATTCTGCTATTCCTGAGTGATGGCTTCTCTTTTTTTAAAAAGAAGATTGAAGTGATTTGTGTTAACTTGGGTCTTTGATTGTTGGGGGAGCAGTTTGGATGTTTAATGTGAGGCCCAGTCTCTTGTATGTTGTTAGTGGAATAAGTCAACAATGGCAAGGAACCTAGCCTTTCATCGTGCTCATACGTAAGCATCCTCTGCAAACTGTAATATGGTGACTGAGGTTTGATTGCCTTTGTTTCTGGAGGCACAGCAAATAGTTTTGGACTTGTGCAGTAGTGGGAAGCTTGTTGGAGGTCAAGTATTGTAATGAGGAATGTTGAGAAGAGGGTTGTTGCTCAATACTGTTCTCCAGTGGGATAGTCTGTAGTGGATCCACTGATAGTCGTGGCTTGTACGTCATCTTGGAGTGCACAGAGGAGCATCCTCCTAAATCATCCTTGATTGTTGGAGTTAGAGGCTTTTATGGGACTAAAAAGACCTTGGACAGTGACAGATACTCTTTCATGCATTTTTCTTAGATTTGGTCACTTAGTGAATATCATTTTATGCCTCCTATTGAGTAAAATTAGCATTGCAACCTTGGAAGAAGCTCATCAGTCACTTCATAGAATCCTTTCCATGTGGCATCCAGCATGGATACTCATGTATTTTACCATAATCGGATGTCTCGTTTGAAGGTTATAACCTTCAGTTTTGTGTGGAGTAGTTTGAGATGTCTTGAAAGGTGAAATATAAACTTGCCCTTTATTTTCTTTCAGTGCTCTGGAGTGAGCACAGATGTTCGTGCTCTATACTTTGACATGCAGGTTGAACTGGCATCCTTTGGACGGAAGCTGTTGTCTCAAAATAAGGGTTAGGCCCATTAGAGGTGCCAAGAGGAGAAATTTCTTCAGTCAATGAGGGGTGAATAATTAGAATTGTTCTCTCTGGAGTACTCTGGAGCTTCAGTCATTGATTGCATTCAGAATTGAGGGAGGAAGATTTCTGTCTATTAGAGGAATCGAGGGATAGGGCAGGAAAATTGTGCTGAGGTAGAAGATCAACCATGTTTTTGTTGACTGGTAGAGTAGTCTCCTGGAGATGAACAGTATACTTTTATTTAGATGCATTAATTTAGCCATGGTTAAAGCACGAGGAGGAACAGTTTAACTTGGATGAGAAGAATGGACATTCTTTCCCCCTCCCGCATACATTTCAGATTAATTGCAAAGTAGCATATATCTGTTGAATCTTTCTGCAAACATAGGATTTATTTTGATCCCCTCTGCCCTGACAATAGAGTTCCTTCAGATGACTCGATCTAAATCAATTCCGTGTAATTGGCTTTGAGGAAGCAGAGCTTTAGTAGTAAATGCACAAAGGGGAGTTGTTAGTTTCAAACTGAGTCCATAAACTCCAAATATCTTTGAAAAGAGGTGGTCCCCTCTCATATCCACTAAGTTAAATCCTCATTATGGTTCAGTGTATTTGCTTTATCATGTGTTTCAGAATAGCCTTTTTGCTGCCAAGTACTTTCCAGCGGGAGGTGATGCAATGCTTTGTAACTTTATTCTGCTGAAGCGCATTGTGATTCCAGCAGGTTAATTCAGCTTAATTCACCTCCAGTGAGATGGAATTGAGCCATGTTCAAAATCCTTTCAATGTTAATTGCTTAAACACTTTGACAGTGTTCACTAGAGTGTGTAAATGGAAATGACCAGAGATAAGTTTGTGTTTCTAGGCAGGAATCCTTTTATTGACAGTGTAACAGAATCGCATTCTTAAAGTTCCAAAACTGTCTAATACAAGTTTGTGCAAAGTACCAGCTTAGAGTGTCACCTGCAACTGCTGCAGTTGTCAAGATAGTGTGTCTAATCTATGTTTAAAGAGAATTACTAGGTAATGAAAACATCTGCCACGTCTTTAGTCATACAGCATGGAAACAGACCCTTTGGCCCAAATGGTCCGTGCCATCCAAGATTCCCATCTGAGCTAGTCCCATTTGCCCACCTTTGGCCCATATCCCCCAAACATTTCCTATCTATGTACCTGCCCAATTGTCTTTTAAATGTTAATGTACTTGCCTCAACCATTTCCTCTGGCAGCTCATTCCGTATACTGATCACGCTCTGGGTGAAAATGTTGCCTTTCAGCTTACTATTAAATCTCTGCCCTCTCGCCTTAAACCCACGTTCTCTAGTTCTTGGTTCTCCAGCCCTCGGGGGGGAAAAAGACTGTGTGCATTCACCTGATCTATGCCGCTCATAATTTTTATGCACCTCTATAAGATTGCCCCTCATTCTCCTACTCTCCCAACCTGCTCAACCTCTCTCCATAACGCAGTCCTTTGAGTCCCGGCAACATCGTCGTAAATCTGTGCATTCTTTCCAGCTTAATGGCATCTTTCCTATGGTAGGGTGATTCCAAATGTGACCTCGCTAATGTCTTGTGCAACTGCAACATAACATCTCAGCTTCTATACTCAATGCCCTGACTTCATGAGGAACCTGAGTGTCTGCTGTGTCAAGGGGAATTGTGGGTTACCCTGAGAATATTTTTCCAAGTGTTTCTCATTTTCCATTGGCCTGCAGTATTTGAGTTGAGGTAATTTACTCTTGCCAGTATCTGTTTCCAACTGTAGCTCTGCCCCTCTTTCCATCGCATCTCTATCCTGTTGCAGCTTTAGACAACCTTTCTCTTTATCCACAGCACCAACAATTTTCACGTCATCTGCAAACTTGCAAATCATACATCAGTAGCCATTAACAGAAATCTTAAACGACTAAAGGCCCAGCATTGATCCCTGTAGTATACCACTGATCACAGGCTTCCAATCAGAACAGCATCCTTTCACCACACCGCCCTCTGCCTCCTATCACCAAGCCAGTTCTGGATCCAATGAGCCAGCTTGCCTTGGATCCCATGCGCCTTAACCTTCTGAACCAGCCTATCATACAGGGCCTTGTTGAATGCCTTACTGAAGTCCATATAGACAATTATTACCATACTGCCTTCATCAATCTTCTTAGTTACCTCCTCAAAAAACTCAATCAAGTTTGTGAGGCAGGGTTTACCCTGCACAAATTCAAATGTATATAAATCTTATTACTTAGAATTTTGTGCAATAATTTACCTACCACTCACATAAGGCTCATCAGTCTGTAGTTACCTGGCTTGTCCCTTTCTGCCTTTCTTAAATAAAGAATCAATGGTAGCTGTCCTTGAGACTCTGGTACCTCTCCTGCAGCTACTAAAGATGCAGAAATCTAAGTCAGGGCCCCAGCTACCTCCTCTCTTGCAACCTGGGATGGATCTCATCTGCCTCTGGGGATTTATCAACCCTTGTGTATTCCATGACATCTAACACCTCCACCTTCTTCATACTGACATGCTCCAGGCTATCGATGTACCCTTTCCTGAACCTGCTGTCAATCAAGTCTTGATGAATTGTATTAATTTTGGACCATTCACATTCCCTGGCTCCACATGCAGATTATCCTTTCAGTACCTAAGGGGACCCACTCTTTCTCTGGCTACCCTCCTGCTGCACATATACTTAAGAATCCCTTGGTTTTCAATCTTTCTTGCCAAGGAAATTTCATGGCCCCTTCTTATCATCCTAATTTCTCCTAGTTCTCTCTCCGTCGCACTCTCTACATTGCTCAAGGGACTTGATTGTAATTGCCTATGCCTATCATATGCTTCCTTTAAATTCCTGATCAAATGTTTAATGTCCCATGACATGCAACGTTCCCTAAACTTGCCATCTTTGCCTTTCATCATTACTGGAACTTGCTGGACCTGAACTCTGACTAACCGTTTGAAAAGACTCCGACTTGTCAAATGTTGTATAAGCATCTGCTCCCAATCTGTTTTTGCTAGCTCCTCTTATGTTATTGAAGACAACCTTCCTCCTGACCCCCAACACCCCCCAATCCCCATTCAAGACTACCTTCCTTTCTATAATTGCCTTGTAAATTACTGAACTGTTCCCAGAGTATTCACCCTCTAATATTTCCTCTGCCACCCCATTTGCTAAGATAAGGTCGAATACAGCCTTGTCTCCAGTAGGACTCTGGATATACTGTTCCACAAAGTCGTCACATTTAACAAATTCTGCCCCTTGCACTAAGGCACTCCCAGTCAATATTGGGAAAGTTTAAAAAAAAATCCCCCACTACTATAATCCTATTGCTCCTACTCTTCTCCGTGATTTGCTTACATATGTGTTTCTCTAATTCTCGCTGACTATAGCGTAAGCCCAGCAAACCTCTTGTACCTAAATTCCACTCATATGGATTCATTGGATGATCCCTCCAGGATATTCTAATTACTGCCAAGATGTTCTCCCTAATCAGCACTGCTACACCCTTCCTCTTGCATCCCCCTCTGTCATGTCTGAAACTTTTATGCTCTGAACATCAAGCTGCCAGTCGTGCTCTTCCCTCAACTACTTTTCCGTGATTGCTATAATATTGTAATTCCAAGTGCTGGTCCATGTTCCAAGCTCATCTGACTTGCCAGTGAGATTACTGTGTTACGAAATGTCCTTGTGTCAAGGTTTTTCATGAATGTTTAGTTAGACCTAGCATTGCCTGCAGTCAGAAGAAGCACATTGTTTCTGTCGGAGTGCAAATTTGAAGTTGCAGCAAACTTTGAACTCAAACCAAATTATGGCTCCTTAGAAGAGCATTGGGTATGTTATTTGTAGATTCTTCTTAGTAACTAAGAATAAAAGCAAGTCATCTCTGACTGAATGTGAAATAATTGAATATTTTTCTTAAGTATGCACATGGTGATTCTGATTTGCCTCATTAGGGAAAGTTATTCATATCGCCCTCTCTAAGATATTCTTAGACATATGGGTGCAGCTAGATTTGCAGCTTGATTCAGATGCCGCTTCATCTAGGATAACTTGAACAAGCTTTTGGTTATTTCCTCACTTTATTCATCCCAACTTTATTTCTGAATTACAACGATGAGATGCAATTCTAAGAAAGCACATTGTCTCAGCTTGCAATCATACAAGATTTAATTAAACCTGTGTGAAAGAGAACCTTGAAGCTCAGATTTTTTATCTTGATTTGATAAACATTTTTGAAGCATTAGTCCAAAATTTGGTGCTGCATTCATTTGCAAATGGTTTTAGATTTGCAAGTTGTAATAAGTTAGGACTGTTACTTTAAGTCCCTCTTGGAGCAGTTAGGCTGCAGAAGAGATTAATGTAAAATTACAAATCAGTTGCTGCATTGCTCTACATTTGGCAGGGGAAGAAATCTGGCATATTTCCAAGTTATAAAGCGGTAATAAAGAAATCATGTTTCTCGACAGCGTCTACACAGAGGTTCCATTTGGAAACATATAATAATAAATAAATTGCTTCAATTGGGACTCAGCTAACTAATGAGAGCAAAATCTTGGAGAAATATTGCTGTGAAAAGACTATTCCCATTTGCATCATAGCAACCCTTGTTCGGCAAGATGTGAATTGCAGTACTTTTGAAGTCTAAGGAAAATACCCTTGTCTTTAAGAGAAGATGATGTATGTATTCAGTTACTTTAAAAGCAAGTTAGGCTGCACCTGTAGAAAAGAGAGACAGTTAACATTTCAGGTCAAAGATCCTTTGTCAGAACTGGGGAAAAGAGAAAATGGGTTAGTTTTTTTAACTTGTAAAATGGGGCTGCTGAACACAAAGGAAAGTAAAAGTTGAAAAATGCAGAGCTTTGAGAAATGTCCAACAGGTCAGGTTGTACTGATGGAGTGAGGAAGAATTGAGCCAAAATCACAGATGATTGACTTGCAGCAGGAATGACCAGTTCTGATGCAAGCAGAGGAAGAGGTACCTGAAATCGTGGAATTCAATTCTGGAAGGCAGCAATGTGCTATGGCATGAGATGAGATACTGTACTTTTAGCTTATGTTGGTCCTCGTCATAATACTGCAAGAAGCCATAGACAGGTCAGAGTGGGATGGAAAATTGAAGTGTCAAGCAACTAGGATCTTTGAGTCACCACTTGGACTGAACACAATTGCTTTGCAACATGTTCGCCCAATTTCCATTTGTTTCCTCCATTGTAGGGGTGACTATATTGTAAGTTCTGAATGTAGTATGCTAGACTGAATGAAATGTAAGTGAATCACTCCTTCAGTTGAACTGTTTGGGTGTTTGGATGAAGGGAAGGGAAGAAGTAAGAAGAGGTGATATACAGCAAGAACCCACAAGCAGTGTTGTGACATGGATCAGACCTATTTTTTGATGCTGGTTGAGGGATAAATTGGCATGGACGCGAGAGGTAACTAATATCTCATCAGAAATCCAGCACTTTCATTGGTACTGCACAGGATTGTTTGTCTGTTATTTAGTGCTCAAACCTCTGGGATTTAACCTGGTAACCTGATTTGGGTGAAGACATTAGCAATTTAGCCGTGATTGACACTTTCAGTACAAAATAATCAGATCATTGTTATCCTGTGGTTTGCTAACTCATTTGTAGTTTTCTTGAGTTTTATCACTTTCCCCTCCTCAAAGTAAAGCCAACTCTGAAAGATTTGCTCTTCAACTTTGGTGGTGGGGAAAAAGAAGCACAAGGCTGATTATAATTTCTGGATGTCTCAAAAGTGCTCTGAAGTGTAGTAGCTGTTGTTGAGGGAAATGTGACAGCTAATTTATGCACAGCAAATTCTCACAACTGGCAGTATGGTAATGACTAGATAATAAGTTGTAATTATCAACATTTTACATTTGAGAGAATTAATACTTATGCAGATGTAACCTTGCTGTTCCTCTTCCCTCATGGCTATCCTGCACAACTGGTGGATGGGAAAGTTGAGATAGTAATTGTTTGGGTATTTCATGAGTGAAAAAATCTGGTTTAAGTGTTCTGATCCTGACATTCCTTCCCCATTTCCACCACCACTGCCAGCGTGACCTATAATCTTTGATGCTAAATCAGTCCTGTTTGATGTAAAATTGTTTTGAGCATTATATTCAAGTTTTTTTGCACAGTGTATGTGGTTCTGGCAAACCTGATTTTAGTATGATGGTCCCATGATTTATGCTTTTGTTACATATATGAAATGAGGCTGTACATTTCTGGGTGCAGGTTCACTACTTGTTTGGCGGAAATCCCGGCAAGTCATGCTCTCCGAAAATGAGACTGGATGATTTTTGGTCATTAAAGCTTTGCCGCCCTTCCAAGGACTACCTCCTGAGACATTGCAGATACCTCATCAGAAAGCACAGGTATGTAAGGGCAGAGTTCCAAACCTTTTCTCAAATAATGCTCTAAGGTAATAAAGTATAACACTTGAGACTACAGTGGAAGTTGCAGATAACTGGTGAAAGTGCAGCCCTTGAACTTGTTTGTTAATCCTTTGTTATTTATCTCGTCGTCTTCTGAACTAATGGAATACTTTGAAAGGGTGTTTTCAGATTAGCCTGTGTTTCAAATGAGGAGCATCTGAAGTCATTTTCCTCGAATCTTTGAAAAGCTGAAGAATTTAGCCATGATCAAATGTTTATTTTCCTTCTGTATTCCTGTTCAATTTTATCTGTCCCTTCATCAATTTGACCCTTAACTTGTGTTTGGCTGAAATTTTGCATGTAGCTACAGGATTCCAAAACCTTGACAGGTGGGTGATTTTTCTCTGCAAAGAGTCCAGTGTGGTTATTTGATTATAATGCCAAGAGATCAGAAGGATCAAACACACATCTAGCCAGATATGTACGATTGAATATCCCTTTTCCCAGGTTTTCAATTTGTTACTATCTGGTAAAGATGTTAGAAATGAACATTGCTGATATAAACTGGGATAACATATTTAATGTTAGAATTTGTATTGGCTACTGAGAAATACATTAAAACTGATTCTAATAGATTTAGAATTATAGCCAGGAACATTTTTATTCTGTCAAATTCTGTGATTGCATTGCAAGGTCGAGCTTTTAAAGTGGATTTTCCTGTTCCTTTGGCCTCCTAGTTCTGCAAACAATCCCTAGTTAAGCTAGCAGGTGATATATACTGGCAGTTCTGGCTGTATAGCTTTGTAGTTGGCCACAAGGAGGAGTCGTGAAACTGGTAAATAGTTCTTCCCCACCCCTCTTCCCATTCTACTCAAAAGAATTGGCTTCCAAACTAGATTTTGCACTCGTGAGTGAGCTTGTCGCTCGGCTTTGGAGAATTGTTTCATGAATGTGATGTGACTTACCGCCTTGTGCATGTTCTTTATTTGTTGTTCTTTCAACTTTTTTGTAGATTTGAGGAGAAAGCTCGAGCAGATCCTTTAAGTGCTTTGAAATATTTACAGAATGATTTGTATGTTACTGTGGATCATTCAGATCCAGAAGAAACTAAAGAGGTAGGACCATGCACTTTCTACTTCTCACTCAATTGCTGTTGCGTATATCATTTGTGGTATTAATTAATAGCTAGCGTGAGGGTTTGAAGGTGCAATTTGTTGTATTTTTATTCCAAAATTATTGCAAGATCACAGAACACTTAAAGTAAATTTGCATTTGAATTTCAAATCTGTTTTGGGATATTGATTTCAACTTCAGAAAATTTAGAGTGACTGGGGCTACATTTGACCTCAAAGCTTCTTGACCAATAAGGGAAGAAAGGCCATCAGAGTTGTACCTGTGTTGCTCAATGATGAAAAGTACCTGCATTTTTGAAATGTTGACTGCCTGGTCAACTCCAAACATTAATTGCCTGGGTACTTGTGTGAAGAACATTCGTGTGGATAAGGCAGCAGAGGACTCGCAGGCTTGTACCTCAACAACATGAGGTAGTAAAACTTGTTTTGATAAGGAAGTATGCGTGACGTAGGCAGGAGTGAGATGTTGTGTTGCATTGGTTGGCTTGTTTATGATTTTTCTTATCTGACCATGTTTTGCTAACCAAATGTAAAAAATTTATATTTATAACAAAATATTTGACCATGTTGAACAATTATTTACCAAATGGTCCCCACTGTCTTTATCATTGGTAGGCCAAATTAATGCGGGTTAGATGAATATTTTACCAAAATTTTTATATTTATTTCAAGCGATTCCAACTTTCATCCCGAAATCTTTTTTTTTGATGCCATTGATTCTAAAATTCTTTCATATATTTGGCAGAATAAAAACCCAAGGTTAAGTAATAAATATTTACAAAAACTAAAAAAGGATGGTGGTATGGCCCTGCCTAACTTTAGATTATATTATTGGGCAATTAATATCAGATATTTAATTTTTTGGATACAAAATGTATTGAAAATTAACGCATCAAGTTTGATAGAAACTCAGTGTTCCGGATGCTATGCATTTGGTAATCATAAATGACATCGTGTTTGTGAGGTGGGTCCAAGACAGCAAAAACAAAACTGATATCAAGAAGTCATTCAAATGTAGTGATTAATGTATGGAACAGTCATGGCATTGAAAATTTTGAATTTGCTTTTAAGAATGGGAGGATTGTATGGATTAATTAAATTGGCCCAAAAATTATAGAAGCAAAAAATGTAACTTGAGCAGATGTCATTGGGCTTGTGTTGCATGTAAGAAAAGAAGGTATTTAAACGAGCAGAGTTGACATGAAATTGTGAAAGGAAAATCATTAATACACGGAAGCTTTTTATTGATGTGACTTGTAGAATAGGTAAGGGGGAACCAGTGGATGTATGCTTAAGTTTTCAGAAGACTCTTATAATAAGGTGCCACTCAAGAGGTTGATCAACAAATTATGAACATATGGAATTGGAAGTTGAGCACTGGCGTGGATTGAGGATTGATTATGGGATTAAAAAGCAAAGACTGGGAATAAATGGATCATTCTCAGATTGACGGTGTAATTAGTGAGGTGCCACTGGGATCATTGCTTGGGCCCTAGCTGTTTACAATCTGTGTTAATAATTTGCCTAAGAGCACCAAATTTAAAATTTAAACCAGGTCGGATTGTGAATCTGGCAGAGGATGTCGAGAGGCTTCAAGGGGGATATGGATATGCTGAGTGAGTGGGTGTGTACATGGCAGATGGAATATAACGTGGGGAAAAATGTGAGGCGGATAACAGGGCAGCAGAGCATTTATTGAATGGTGAAGGACTGGGTATGTTGATGTTCAAAGGGACCCAAGTGTGCTTTTACACAAGTCATTGAAGGAGTATGCAGATGCAAGAAAGTGATTGGGGGGAATGGGGAAGTGGTATGTTAACCTTTTGCTATGAGAGCATTTGAATACAGGGTAAGAAGGTCTTTTTGCAATTGTAACGGACCTTGGTGAGACCACACTTTGAATATTTTATGCAGCTTTGGTCTCCTTACCCAGGATGGAATGCACTTGCGTCATAGAGTATTACAAAGATTCATTAAATTAGGGGTGGTAGGAGCAAGTGAGTAGACTGAGACTGAATTTCCTTCAGTTTGTAAGAATGAGAAGAAATCTCTTTGAAACTCAGTTTTTATAGGGCTTGACAGACCTGATGATGTTTCCAATGGTAGAGAAGTCTAGGATTAGTGAGCAGAGTTTGGAAATAAGGGATAGGTTGTTTCAGACTGATATGAGGAGAAATTTCTTCACTCAAGATTGTGAATCTTTGGATTTTTTTCATCTCAGAGAGCTGAGGAACCTCGGTCATCTTGTTCATTTAAAATAAAGATTAATATATTTCTGAGCTTTAAGGGAATCAAAGGACATGGGGATGGCACTGGAAAATGACACTGAGGTAGAAAATCAGCCGGATCTTGATGAATGTGCAGCAGACTCAAAGGGGTGTATGGCCTATTCTTGTTTCTTGTATTATTCGGTTCCTTGTTAGTCCTACAAAATCTGAGGTTACAATTACCTTTGGTCTTTGCCTGACTTTTACTGCTTGGTATCTGGCATGTGCATTTTATTTAGTTTCTCTGATTTTGTTCGCCTATCCATAGGTATTGCCTTGCTGCTTTTGTTAAGGGAGTCTGTGTTAGTGTATGTGCAGCTTAGACCTAATGCTCAGTGCAACACTAATGCACTGAGAGTAGTTTCGTTCTCGTGAAGACCAAAGGGAGGGTGGGTATGGGGGGAAGAAATGACCTAAATTGGTGGATGTGTCCCACTTCTTAATTCGGTAAGTAAACAGCTTGCCAGCTTACTGCTTTAATATTTCGAGCATCATTGTGGTCCAGTGGCCTTTCCGTGTGCGCTTTCTGTTAAATAAAGCACACGAGGAATCATTTTGTTATTATGAAACTTTGTGATGATATTGCAATTGGTAGCTGATTGGGAGGTTGCATTTACAGCAAGATAATAGAATTAATATGAAGTTGTCTCATCTGGATGACTAATGTCATTGAGTCTGGGTTTTTAAACTGGATCTCTGTTCCCTGTGGGGGATGTGGCAAAGTTGAAAGGTGGGTCTAACCATGGAAAGAACTGTTCAGTGTTGATAATTAGAGCGGAGAAAGATTTCAGCTCTGGATTTTGCAAGTTATTTGCAGTTGATTTAAATAATTAATTCATTCCAAAACACTTTGTTACATTTCCCTGTGTTGTTTTGCTTTCTGATGGATTCCTTTCCTAGATGCTTTCATTTTGGTGGGATGGGGAGGGGATGATGGGTAAACAGCTTGCTGTCTTGATTCTGACTTTGTAATTCTAACAATGGTCAGGTCTGATATTACTGATTCCACTCCTTTCAATTAACCAGCTGTCACTGGGTGTCTCTTCCTTAAGTATTTCTCACACTGGGAACTTGCCTCCCCATTTGTGCTGACTTGCCTGCTGCTGGGATTTTGTATTGATTTATACTTCATATGCTATCCATTAAAGTCTACTTCCTTTATCTAACATCTTTAAAGGATCTCTAATCCTTATTTAAATAGCTGGAATTGAGAGTTCTTCCAGAGCAAGAATTAGTTGGCCCATAGGGTTCAATTTATTATCAGTTTGTGTGTATTTTAACAATAATTATTCTTATTGCATTTATATATTTGTAATTAATTTGTTACTTTTATTTCTAAGTTTCAGTTATTGGCTCAAGCACTCTTCAGATCTAGTTCAGATTTTATCCCACTGGGTAAGTTTTCTGAAAACATTTTTTATTGAACATCGATGGTCTGCTTTGCAAGGATGCTTTTTATAATTTGGATGCATGGTGAAAATATACGTAATTTGTTAGTATGTTGTATTTGAAGAGGAATGTGGGTTTATAGGTTTCAGTGAATGCTGGTTAAGAGTCAATGAAAATCAGAGTGCAGTAACTGGCAATCTGAAGTAAAAACAAAATGCTGGAAACAGTTGGCAGGTCAGGCACAATTGGTTGAAAGAGAAATTTAACATTTGGGTTGAAGACTTGGGCATGTTAAAGTGTACTACAGAAGATAATGGATGAAGATGTTGATAGGATGAAATGAAGTAACTTGTGAAGAAGCCTAAAACATAAAGATCAGCGTAGATATTTTTGTGTTATAATTTTCCCTGTCTACTGGTTAATTAGCTATTTAGTTTCCAAACAGAGTTTAAGTCTATCTATAGAATCAGAAAACCCATCTGTGGGGAGTCCAATTCCAGGGTCGTGACAGAAGTTCATCAGGCTAAAATAGCTGCCCCACCCTCTTCATTTGTCATGTCCTCATGACTTGAATTGATCATTTTCTTTCTTTGCGTGTGATCTCATCTGGTCTTTTTAAATGAACTTTAGTGAAGCGTTAGGGTGTTGCCTTTCGAGAGAGTGGGCGTTGTCGGACTAAGTCAATAGTTGTTCTTGGCCTTTTCCTGGATTCATAACGTTGCTTTTTGCTCAATGATGAAACAGCTTTTTCTCTAACCTTGCATGTTTTTGATTTCCTTTTAATATTTGCAAAATTTTGGATGAGTGCATAATATTCCCAAAGAACTATAGCTGGTATGCAGAATTGTATTTTCAAATCGCAGTGTGGCAGAACCAGGAAAGTTCTGCTTCATAAAGCTGGCTCAGTGAAGAGACCCTAGGATTTCTTGCATAAGGGGATGTGACGGTCTCGAGCTGTGAATGCAGGGAATCCAAAACTAGTAACAATGATACAAGTATTCAGCAAGTTGGGCAGCATCTGTGGAGAGAGTAACTGAAATAAATATTTTAAATTTATTTCCTTTCATCGAAATTGGCAGAAGATGAGATCAATCCGATTTGCCGTGAGGGTATTTACTGCAGCATTGGAATTAGGCTGCAGCACTAGATCCCCTCCCCAGGCTTTGGAGCCTGAAGGAATTTTAATTGCAAGATGAAAAGCTTTCGAAGAATGTTTTGGTTTTTGCTGTCCTGTTGACTTTTTTTAATTTGTACTTTTTATAAAAAGGGTAAAGAACATGGCTTCCATTCAGCTAATTAGCAGTTTTATTAAGAGTTTCAGCTGATTCTGATTTTTACTGCAGGCTTAGAAATTAAGTTTTTTCCAATTGATGTATAATACTGTTCCAGTAAAATTTAAAAAATGTAAATTCCTCTTTTGAACATGTCCTTTAGTTGGAGTTGGTAAATGGTACAATGGCAGTATTAATGTCAACAATCTGTTACGAACAAGGTTGATATTGTCTTTTGTTAGTGTCATTTCCTTTAAACCGTGCCCAGTTTTTTCTTGTTCGTTGTAATTTCTATTTAGAGTTATAGTTTGTTGCTCTTGTGTAATTATCTCTTGATCAACAATTTCATAAAATGAAATTCTGTTAATTTTTTTTATTTTAATCTCCCAACAGGTTTTTCAGATGTTGATCAGAATTATGCCCAGAGGACTCTGTTGTTTGATACACTGGTAAACTTCTTTCCTGACAGCATGACACCTCCAAAAGGCAATCTGGTTGACCTTATCACACTGTAGCTGGATAGCGTTTGCTGGATTTTGGCTGAAGAGAAAGTCAATCACCGATCTAATCTCCTGTTTTGTACTTGCTAGATGGGATTATGATTTTGGTTGGCAAAGGTGGTTTATGTAATACACCACCACCTTTCTAGTTTTGATTTGAGTGTCCAATTTCAGTGGTGCTTTCGTGCCACCTTCTTAAAAAAAAAACTGGGTTGGAACAGATGCTGGCTTTGTGAATAAGGGTTTGCTTCCCATGCGTGTTAAATCCTTTGCTGCATTGGTAAATATTTAAGACTATTTTGAGATTAAATAATAAATCCTGCCATGTGACTGTCGATATAAACACACAGTTGGAGTTCTTAATGTCTGAGCTGTTTCCTGGAATGATACTGCAGTGATGTCAACTGACTTTCATCAGCAGTATTTCTGTCCACTTTCATGTCAATTTATCAATCCAATTGGCCGATCACATTAAGGTGTTGTTTTAATGTCTGCTGTTCTCATTCTCTTTGGCCTTTACAGCAATATTAATAACTGCTCCAAAAAATTGTAGCTGTTTTTTACATTGAATAAATTTGAGTGCTGTGCATCATGTTCCCTGTGGGGCTGCTGACTCTGGAATTCTCCGCAGGCAGAGGATATAATTGCTGCCATTTGGATGCATTTTGACTTCAGAATAATTCCATTCTGTTTATTTTTTGTTTGCACTTCAAAGTTCCAGTCCCACTTTCAATGGAACTAACTTTATTCTCCCATTTGCCTGTTTTTGATTGTGGGGTCAAACAAAAATATCCAGCGTTCAAAATGACTGCTGTTGAACTGGCTGGTTTAAAGGGGTGAAAGATCTAGTATAGACTTTTCCTCTTGTCAAGAGATTATTGCTAAACAATTGCTGACAAAAGTAGTAGTCATCAGCACTTTTTCTCTTTTGTTGCAGCCTGTACAGAGTATGATGCACAGTTGCCAGTTTCCAAAGATTTACTTGGAAGGGGTATCAGTTTTGCTTTAAAAGAAGGGCTTTTTTTTTGCAATTATTGATATTTACCTCTTTTGATTATAGGCTGCTGAAAAATGGGTGGCACTGATCACTTTCTCTTTGGGTTCTGAGGTACACACAAAAAAGTAGTTACAAAAAGGAAAAAGCTTTGCTGCAGAAATTCAGTGATAGAGTGTGTTTCCACTACAATGCAAAATCCATGCCATTCATTTTTACTAAATTGAAAGAGAATGCTGGATGTTCCCTCCAAAATAGCCACAAAATCCTACATGTTCAATAATTGGCATACGGGGAAAAACGCTTGCATTATGTTGATAATTGTTGATTCAAATGGATTCTTAAATTGGTTGCCTTCACACTGGCAGAGGCTCTGGTTAAACTCATTTATTATAGCTGGCATCTAATTCTCTTTGTTCAGTGATTTCTTGCACCTTGTGTTCCTTCTCGTAATCTTTTCTCATGATGTCAGGCATAATGAATAAAGTTTAATCATTTGTTATGACATCAGGTTGTGAAATACATAACTGATGCCTTGAAGTATATTGTGTTTTCAAAACAAACTCCAGCTCAGCTGCCAAAGAGTGATACAGGAGCTGTGTGTGGAAATGGGGACCTTGTCACAGTATTTTAATTTTTGATGAGCTTCTCAGATAAACTATTTAAAATCTTTTACATCTTCAGGAATCTTAACACATGATTATAGTTGCTATAACAGAATTGATGAAATTTTTTTTTGCACCAAGGAAAGTTTCTGAAATGTACAGCTTTGTACAATGATTACGTATTTTTTTAATATATTGGCCTTTTTCATTTCAATTCCATGTACATTTTCAATTTCTCACAAATGGCAATAGCAAAGGTGATAAGCAGTCATTGCTACTTTGCAATGGCTTTCTTAAAGGTTTTCATTTGTCTTGTGTTATACTTGATCAAGGTACTTTACCTCAGTGATTAGATTGTTGTCTGTATGCTGCTTGTGTTCTAGACTACTCCAGGCAAAATTCTTTCATTCTTATATAAGAGATTGTTATACATTTCCCACCACCCCCCCCCCCCCACCACAATATTGCCAATATGCTCCTACCCTTAGGAAGTATTTTATTGAAACAAAGTAGCTGAATGAAGATTTCTCTCGTCGTTGTTGCATTTACCTCTGCCAAACATTTTGTACCATTGTAAAATTTCTGATTTCCTCCTGTGATTAGAAGGCTGTTAGTGAGTCGTAATTTTGTTGACACTGCTCCTGATGGGTGACTTAGAGTTGGCTTTGCAGATAATAAGTTTGTTTCATTTTGATTCTTCAGTCTCAGCTGTACAGATATTCATTGTAAGGTTGTACTTTTATGGGTTTTGAAAGTAGAGTTTAAAAAAAAATTTCCATTGCTATTAAGGTTTCAGATGCAAGACAAAATCTGTAGGCAAGGCTTTTGCTTTCTCCCAGCTTGTAAAATAAGGCTGTTTGCTATGCCAAACAATGTCCTTCCTTTGCTACTAGGTATTCAGTAAATAATTTGCAATCCAGGCATTCCCATCCTTCCGGTGGAAATTATGTCAGGAGAAAATTTTATAAAGATCAGCCTTGCAACTCCTTGACTGAGTAAACCCCCATTAAGAATTTTTGCAATTTAACAAATCAACTTTAAAAAAAACAAATCATCTTAACCAAAGCATATTGTCTCTGTTCTGCTTTGAGCTGATTAACTTGACCTTAATGCCCTTTGCTAGAGGCTAATAATAATTAGAACACTTAATGGAAACACTGACAGGAAGAAATGTTCACTCTATTCAGTTGATCCTGTTTAAAGCACTAAGAGTCACACTTAGCAGAATTACAAAATATTGCTGATATTTCTGATGACATAACCATCTGTGAGTGATTTTACCCTTGGTTTAAATCTATGTACACTATTCTACCACTAAATTTATGGAAGTGTCCTGTAATTCAAATGGTTGTTTTTTTCCCCAAACCCCTTTATAACTGTTAGCTAATACAATTGTTAATGTGGACAAACATCATTCTTTTGTATTTAGAAAATGGATGTGGGGGTGAGGAATGGGAATGAAAATGTCACAGCAAAGCTGGAAAAGCCTTAATGATCATTACCAAAATCACTGGTGTTAACCAAAGAGAATTTAAATATCTTGTATGATAGCTGTGGTTTCATCAGAAGAAAATCAGTTGGAAGTAGTGCATGTCTTTTGAAAATTGGAGTTGTCTCTAATTGTTTCATAGTGAGATTGATATTGCAGGTCATGAATTGTACCGTTCAAACTTAAGTTTTAATTAAAACAAATGCTGTGCACACAGAACCAGTTGGTCAACATCTAAAAGATAAATGTTGATTTAAAACCTCTGAGTTGAAACCAAAGCATTCAACTGGTCTTTCTCGTATAGGCCAAACTGCTTTTTTTATATTAAATTTCCAATAATGTGTTCAAGTGTTCTGTTTTCCTTCTATTCACATTTTGTGAATAAGTGCTTGTAAAGTCCATGAAGCTAACAACTATCTGATACAAATGGCAGAAAACTTTAATGTAGAAATTTCATGGAAACTGCTAATGATTAATATGGCAGGCGTTGCATTCCTATCACTGCTCTGCAATATAGTTTTTTGTCTGGTGACCTAATATGTTAATGTATTGAGTTTACTCCTTTTGAGTTAGACTGTATTTAAGGCTAGCAGCTTGCAGCTACTTTTGTATCTCAGAAATATCACTTACTATCTCAACCAATTTTTCACCTAGTTGATGTTTTAATTAACTAGCTGAAATGAGCAAAATTTGTCAATTCTTTTTCAAGTGCATAGGAAGCCTGGCTGATTAATTCAGGTTTATAAATTACTTCATAATTAGAGGAAAGATGCACATGCATAGGTCAGTTTTTTGCATATGAAATTGGGCTAGCTTGGCTCATAACTGGTTCTGAATGCTATTGGCTTAATTTTGTTTTTGGAAATAGGATCAAATTTGCATCCTGGATATGCAGCTGAACGTATTGTTCCTCTAAATGTTATCAAAAAGTGTTCACAGACCAACCATTGTTTGAATCTGCAGGAAATCAGTTACACTTCAGGTTTCTAAGGGGCAGTGCTTCAAGACTCAATTATAGAATTTATTTAACTCCCAAAAGGAATACTAGATACAATAAGACATTCAATTATAAATCTCATAAGGATCTGTACTAAACATAAACATTTAAATTAAAGGACCTAGTGTTACAAAAACAGGTTGTTTCTGAGTGATAAATTGGTTGCTGCTTTGAAAAGTAGGAGATTACTAAATTGCAAGCTGAAATTGCCTCATTAGCACCTAGTTCAGTAGTTGACCAATAGTATGTAAATTTATATTGATCTATCTGATTGGACACTGGTATTTATACGACTTTTTCTCTTGATCTTTTCTCGATAATGTTATGGTGAAATATTGAGTGTAACCTGGTTAGCATTGCAATATCATGACCATTATTTCTCCCTTGGTGTCCTTCTGACGTTTTACCCCCCTGCCTTCTGCTGTCATCACCAAAGATATGTTAACAGATTTTTATACTGTCACAGTTAGCGACTTTGTTGTTTGCAAACCAGCAGTTGTCTATCTGTTACATAGTCAAAAAAAGATCATTGTGAAGCATTTTGGGAGGGTTTGAAAAGATAATATGCATATGTTCTGCTTTTTTTAAAACCAGTTAGCCAACATTTAAAGGAGGCAATCCATTACATTTTAATGTACTCTAAATCTCCAGTTTCCTTGAAACCTCAAGGAAAATATTAACTGATTGCTTAATGTTAAACCATTCTTTGACCCAGAACTAATGTTGCTTCCTCAAATGGAAAATTTAATCATTTTCCCTAAACTCAGCCCAGTTTTCATTCCCTCAATAGGGAAGAGCCATTCTGTTGTTTGAATCAGTTTAGCTGAAATGATGGTGATGTAAAACTAAAATAATTTATTGTAGCTCTAGCTCTAGCAGTGTGGATTTGGAAAACAGAAAACAAATATAACAGACAAACCTCTGGTTGTAAAATAATAATCAGTAGGTTTCGCCTATTGCTTGTCTAATGGTCAGTTCTGATACCTCTGCACAAAAGCTTGAAATTTGTTTAGTGCAGACCTGAGGAGGAATAAACTGGTTATCAGTTTAGGATTCCAAAATTAAAGCATCAGATCATCTGCAATGTAATAATTCTATGCATTTGAAAGCAGAACTCCCCACGTTTATAAAGGACTAAAGCCAAGCAAGCTATTGGAGGACACGTATTGGCCTGTTTTAAGCTAAATGCTTGACTGGAAATCTGGTGGAATTAATTTTCTCTAAAGTAGGTTCCTGTCGTCTTAGTTTAAAGTGCACTTCGACAACACATTAGAATAAACCAGGTTTGAGTGCTTCACTTTGCAAAAAAAAAAGAGAATCTGAAGTAAGATAGATGAAAAGCAAGAAAATTAAAGCAAAATCAAGATTAAAATAATGCTTTGTTGAAGAGAAATTAGAGAGGTCTTTAATTCCAGTTCCCAATATTTGATCTTAGTCGAAGGACCCTTAAAAAGAAATTACTGTTGCCAAGTTCAGAATCAAAAACCATTGGAACAAATTAGACTAGTATCCCTTTAGTAATTACAAAAGATAATCTATTAACCTTTAAAAATGAAAATAACCAAGTGGTTTAAAATGATTTTCAGTTGTGCTGCCTATTTGAGTGAATGCTCAGTACTGTAGAGAGATATAATGAGTCCTGAAATTCCTTCAAAATAAATGTGTTTACCATGTTTGGGCCCCAATTTTCATAAGAGAACTATAGTGCTGCATGTTTTCAGTACATTATTGATGTATTTTCATTTTCTGATTCCATTTAAAAAGAAATACCTTGATATTGTGGGAGGAGACATCAATCCAAGCCCCCCAAAAAATGACCTCATTTACTGAGGTAGGAAGAAATGTGTAAAAATGGTCGGTTGTAATTAAGTATTTAATTGTGTTGTTGTGTAGACTGTGCCAGTAGTCAAAATTCCACAATAGCCCATGCAAAATATTCCTTTTTGCAACATTATTAAAGTGTGTTTATTTGGCACTATTGGTAAAGTAAGCATTTTGGAAGCCAAAAAGAGTCTGTGTTTCTAAATGTGACTTGTGATGTTCGTTGGTGTTGCTGTTTCAAATAACTGTTTGTGGCACGGTAGTTTTGCACCTCCTGGACTAGAAATCAAAGTGCTTATCAATATCACATCAATATTCCCTGACCATTTGATTGACAGTTAAAAGTTTGGCAAATTTTGTTAATAGCCACAAAGATAACAAGCCTGGGTGTGATTGCTGAAGTCAAAATATCAAACAGTAGGATGGACACACAAAATGCTGGAGGAACTCAGCAGGTCTGGCAGCATCTATGGAGGGAAATAAACAGTCAACGTTTCGGGTCGAGACCCTTCATCAGGACTGATGAAGTGGAAATAAACAGTGGGATAGAGCTTTTTCTCTGCTTTTGAATTGTGCTATACCCGAGTCTGTGTGCAAAATGCTGCTAGTGTCTTGAGTACAACTGTTCATCAAAATATTAAAAGAAAAAGCGTTTCTTTCAGAGCTTCAGTCCGGTGATACGAAATCAGTTCCATTGTTTGATCTCAATATTTTGCCTTTTACTTTGACCTAAGGATGAAATCCCAAAGAATGCTTCTGCTTGTTTAATTGTTCCCTCTTTTACATTAACAAAGCACACAAGGGCAAAAATAAACCAAGCATATTGATTAAAAGAAAATAAATTTTGGATGCTGGAGGTTGGCAACAGAAATAAAATGCATTACTAAATGTTTTGATTACAAGCTCTGCATTGCTGAAAGGCCTCTACCCAAACATTCACCCGCTTTTCCCCTTGAAGCTTCTGTGGACTTTACCTGTATTCAACCATGTATAATTGAGAGAGAGATAATCATAAATGCACCATTTAAAAAAATTTACTGCTCTCCTATAATGTTTATGCAGTTGATTAAAACCACTTCATTGTGAAAAGAGCAATTATCTTGAACTGCTCCTGGCAGGTAAATGCAATTCCACTGAGATGTTAAGTCCCAAAGGCACCAAATTCCCCTACTGATAAACTGGTTGATATAATGTGTATTGTACGACTTTGTAATCTGCAGGATGCATGAACTGTTTTTAATGTGGCAAGGTTTTACAGATCATTTCACAGTTCGAGTCCAATCAAGCAGTTTACCAGCCATACCAACCGTTCTCTTTTGAGAAGGATTATGTAATGCCTGCTGTCATTCCCCGCTCAGCCAAATGCATTTCCTGGAAACTTGCCTTTGCTCAGACTTGGTAAATAATCTGCACTTTCCGTCAACATTAATCCACATCTTTTTCTATTGTGTACTCTGCTTTTGTATCAAGTTGTAAAGTAAATTTGTTGCAAGTTAATAATTCCACTTTTTTTTGTTAACTTTGATAAAATAAGACTGACAATCTCATTTACCAATATTCAGTATTTTCTATAGAAAGGTTGAATTTAAATGATTTTAAAGTGATATTTATAGAACATTTCTTGCTGCAACCACCAGGTCTAAGATGGCTGTCTTCATTTAATTTTTTTCCTTTCCCAAAGAATTAAAAAATAAAATAGGTGAGTAGCATTTGCATTTGGAAGAATGCAATGAGATATTAGCCATTAAATGAATGGGCCTGGTCTAGTGAATTGATTTTCATTAGAACCTGTTAGTTATTAAAGTATAACAAGGATTTCATGATCTTTTTCTTCCCCTATCCACATCACAAATACCCAGTCAAGGTCTGTAAAATTCTGTATAACAGATTTCAATTTGTATATCTCTGTGACTATAGCACAGTAACTATTGCTGTGGTGGATATTGATACTCCTGAAATCAATGCTTGGATGTGCTTTGAAATGTATTTGATTGCCTCTTGTAACTTTTACTTTGATTTTTAAAAATTTGATTGCAATAATACATTTTCTATTAAGCCTACCCATAGAAGAGAGTGCTGAAGTGATTTAAAAAAAAAAAGTGCACCAATTAGTACTTGGGAAAGGGATTTTAATATTTCTTAGCATTTCAGACAGGCTGTTGATCAGTTTAAAATTGTCCGGTCTACCTGACTGGTGTTAATGAAGTGTACAAGTGCATGGTGTAGCATTCATTGTAGCTACATGAGACAGATGTGCTTATCCAGATGTTGTTAGTGCAATATGGGCCTCCTCTGTCCTGCCCTAATCTCTTCAAATAAGTTGCAATCGTTCTGCTGCCTTGATCCAACTTGGCATACAGTTAATATGTTACAAAAACTTGGTGGTCTTATTAAATTTTGAAATCCCTAAAACAGACCTGTTTAAAGACTTAGAGCAGCCCTTACCAATCTGTCTCATGCTATCTCGTTACCAATTGTGGTTTGGATTAATTGTAGTTATGTTATCAACTAGAAGACTGCAAACGGGAAATAATTGTCCAAGGACTTCAAAGTGTGTGTATTTTTGAAGAGACTTCCAATTCTTAATATTGGGCGTTGAACCCGTTTTGGTGCTTCAGTTATTCATTTTTGGTGTCTCATCCAAGGGCCTGTATTCATAAGTATTTATGCAATACATCATGTACAGAGCCCCATTTATGCATTGGGCTATCTTATGAATATGGGTCCTGGCAGTGTGTGTTTCCTTCTGTCTACTGATGTCTCTTTGGTGTCCTCTATCAGAATATGATATTAGAGACAACCCCTGAGTTTGCTTTAAGGTTCAATAGAGCGGATTTATCCTGTGGTTTGACTGAAATGGTGTGTTTATTTTTCTCTCATTTTCCCATTATTTTTTTTAAAGTACGAAGCTACCAACCCTTATTTTCTGAAGTATATACAATTTATGCACTACCTTGTTGTGAATAACTATGTAGACTCGGTGAACAAATACAATTGTAGAATTATGTTGTATGTACTGTACATATGGAAAAAAGACCTGTATTTTGTTCAGTTTCTTAATAAAATAAAGTCCTGAAAAAGCAAATTGGTATTTCTGAGCTTGTGGATGGAATTATAGCGAAAGCTGAGAGTGGGGAATTTATTGATGAAATAGTATTATGACTCTGAGACTTTTCATTATTTCCTATCTGTCGAGCTCACTATTGGAGTTCAGGTTTTTCACTATAACCCACTTATTGTTAATGTCTGGTGACGTGCTCCTTATAAAAATTGCTGGCTGAGTGTCTTTTTAATGAACTAAATGCACATCTTTGCTATGTATGAGTTAGCATGCCTTGGCCTAATGGTTAACTTCTAATTTCTTTAAAGGCTTTAACCGGAGAATGAGTGGTATTCTCACTCCATGCTTCCAAAGTTATAAAATAGCAACCCAAGGTAGCATGGGCATAATAAATTGGTTGGAATTATTTAGACGTTAATATACATTGAAGCAAAATACTGTGTTAAAATGCTTATTATTGAGTAATCTGATCTATCCAATATAATTCTTTCAACACTAGTGATGGAAAATTCGTATATTGCTTTTCCATACCTTCTAATAGCACTTTCTATGTGGTTGGATGGGAATTAACTTTCCAATGACCAAGTAATATTTCTGGTTCTTCAGCTCCAGGGATGTCAAAGATCTGAGACCAAGCATATATCCTAGTTAACTTAGCTTTGCACGAGTGCTTATCAAGAACTAGCCTTGGTTTTGAGGGGTAGTTTGGGACTTACGTTGGAGACCCACCAGGCATACTTTGTAAAGCAAGACCATTATATAGGTTTTAAACACCCATGGAACAAGTTACTCTCCAAAATTGCCATCGTCGAGAAAAACTTGCACAGAATAACAATGTGAATGGACACATTTCCATGGCTCATTATTTGTGTAATCCAGTATGCACTATACAAATAATATTTTAATATTTAATGTTACAGATGATTTAAGAAAGTACCTTGTTTCAAATTTGCAGCACTAAAAGGACTGGAAATGAATCAAATTGGTGCCCACCAAAGTTTAGTTTTGCTGATGTTACTGTGTCTACTTCAGTTTTAAACAAAGTATCTGGCTCCTTTCTCTTTTTGACATTTCTGCCTCCAGTGTAATTATGTGTATTTTGTAATTCACTATATACAACTCCATTAGTTGCACCTTGGCTCAACCATTTAAGTGAGCCAGTGTGATAGCTGTAGCATAAGAACTGAGTGAACAAGGAGTCAGTTGGATTCCTATGGAACTTTGTCTCTGTTCCAAGTTGGAACAAAATTGTAATCTTGCAAAAATGGTGGAAACCTGAATCGGGAGCAAAGAAATGCTCAGCAGATCAAGCAGCAATGTGGTGAGAGAAATGGGGTTAATGTTTTGGGATATAACCTTTTGTGAGAACCCATTGCCCTGAAACATTAACTGTTTCTCTCCCCACAGATGTTGCTTGCCTACTGAGTACTTACAGCATTTACTGTTTTCATATTCCATCACCTTTCTGGTCTTTATTACTAAGCATCCAAGTGTTCAGCATCTTTGCATGAAACTTTATCTAATACTTTCTTAGATTCTATGAAAGTTACAAATACCAACTAACTTCTGAATTCTGTTTTTAATTACCTCCCACTAACTTGTAATGGTCAGGCTTTACCAAACAGTGTTGATTATAGAGTGCATCACCCATTTGTTTTCATTGTTTCCTTAGAGGGGTCTCCATAAATCTGTAACCAAGTTTGTATCAGTTGCAGCAAATGATTCTTGGCAAAATCAGGACTGGAAAGGAAAAGCTGAAAATTGGTGTCGCTGTTGATCTCTCTTGATTTAACTGCAGTGACTCACTGAGGTTACTTAAGCAGTACGACCTCTGTCATTGAGGGCAAGGGCAGCAACATCTGGAGAACTCCAGAGACATCCAAACCTGATTCTTAGGTATAACTCCTGGAATTGCTTCCATGACATTCTGGTGATACTTGCCCACCTTGCACAGTGGAGTATTTCAAGAAGGTCTACAGTCCCAGGCTAACTAGATAAGGGCAATAAATGAGGCTTCCCCAACATCACCTGTAACCCAAGTCTGCGCAGGTTAGGAATGATCAGAAGAAAATGAGTGAAGAACCAGGAGATGTAATAAGCATAAACCGGTATTAAACATCATTTGATTAAATTTCTGCATGATTTAATTTATTCACCAATTTAACTGATTTGTAAAAAATATGTCCAATTTATTTTAATTTGCAACTAGCATACCCCAAGAAAAATTTGTATGTACTGACCTCTTCAATTAGGATATTTTGTAATTTAGAGAAGATGACAAGGTGAAGCAACAATAAAGAAGCAAATAATTCAAATACTGTGGTGCTAATTTTTGGAACAGTCAGGTTAACCCAGATCCCTGCTATCCTTTTCTACTTCATACTGTTGGTGGTGTGCCTTGGACATCTCTAGTAGTCAGAGACCTTCATTTTGAGGGCTCTGGAGGCAAATCCAGCAGATTGTGCTGGTAACCATAGCAGATAACCAGAGAACTATTGCAGTTGTTCTCCAGTGATTGGATAGTTCAGCTTCAGTGCTGTACATTCTATGTTAGCATTTATGTTCCTCCTTGAACTTCCTCCCACATCACTACCCTTGATACCCTTCTCCCTTGTGTTCATCCAGCTTTTCCTGAAATGCACTCGTGATAAAGTGGGAAGATCTTTGTAGATGAATGGGCCAGTGGCCCATCTTAGTTATAAAAATGAGCCTTATTTTAGCAATATGTTTTAATATATCTTGGGGGGGAGAAGAGTGCAGAAAGAGAAGTTAATTTGATGCCATCAGAATCAGATTTGTTATCAGTGTCTTACGTGAAATTTGTTTTGTGGCAGCAGTACAGTGCAGACATAAAATTATAAATTACATAAATAGTGCAAAATAAAAGGAAAATGAGGTAGTGGTTATGGACTGTTCAGAAATCTGATGGCAGAGGGGAAGAAGCTATTTCTGAATTGTTGAGTTTGGGTCTTCAGGTTCCTGGTTAGATTCCAGTTGCAGAGGAAGGAGCAGAGGCCCAGGTTTAGAAGCGTGGTCATTAATACTGAGGGGTTGATGGTGTTTGAAAGCTGAGCTGTAATTGATAAACAGCAGCCTGACATATGTTTTGCTGTTGACCAGGTGCTCCAAAGCTTGGCTTAGGAAAATAGAGACCCACTGGAGAAAAGATGGTTATTTCCTGCCACTTAATTTTGGGAGTTTGGGGAGGGGGGAGTGGGGAGGAGCAGGTAGGTGGCAAGCAGCAAACACTGCTGCGTGTGCTCACAATCAATGGATCGGCTGAAAGCTCTGCAGTCCTGCTACATCTCGTTGTGAATGGTGGTGGATGATTAAAGAGGGAGAAGGAGGCAGCAGTTCCAAGAACAACTTCTCCTTGACAATGGCAGGGCTCAGTGTAAAGAGGCCTGAAGCATTCATAACTATATTTAGCCAGAAGTGCCAAATAGATGAACCATCTTGGCCTCATCATGAGATCATTGTAGCCACTTTGATTCACGTTGCATGATCTCAAGAAATGGCTGAAAGCACTGGATACTACATGGGTTATAGGACTACACAGTTTCCTAGCTGCAGTACTAAAGGCCAGTGCTCCAGAAATAGCTGTTAGTTACATAAAATCCCCCTCATCAATACTCTGGGTGAACCAGACCCTCAACCGTACCAGCCCCATAAATATCCTGGCTGGATATTGTATGGCAGTGACTCGCTTCCTGAGAGCCCAAACTGGTTCTACCATTTACAAGCCACAGGCAAGGGTGTGAAGGATACTCCCTACTTCTCTGGATGAGTGCAGCACTAACTATGAGAATTTCTGAGATACAGCAACCCATTCGGTTGGCATCCTATTGACACATCATTAATTCCCTCCAATAATATACAGTAGTTGCAGTGTGTATCCTCTACAGAATACATTAGTTACTCATCCAGGCTACTTGGGCAGTAGCAAACCCACAACCTTTACCTCCAAGAGGGCAGGGCCAGCAGCAGGTTCCCTTCCACCTTGCACGCTGTCCTGATTTGGAAATATATCACTGGTCCTTCATCAGTGATGTGTCTAGATCCTGGAACTCTCTGCCAAACAGCACTGCAAGTACCTTCACCAGAAGGACTTAAAAGGTTCAGGAAGGTGACTTGCCACCATCTCAAGTGCATTTTGGGCTGGACAATAACTGCTGGCCTTGCCCTGATCCTGAAAATGAATTAGTTAAAAAAAAAACACCTGCATCCACAGGGTCCCTTTACAGACCTTAATCCAGACTCGCTCCCCTTAGATATTGTACTCTTCCTGCTGATGTCCTAATACCCAACTTCCTTTCAGGAGGTATTGGGATTGGTTTATTTTTGTCACATGTACAAAGATACAGTGAAAAGTGCTTTTGTGCCATCCAGATTATGCTGTACATAATTACATTGAGGTAGTAGAAGGAACACAGAATATAGTGCTGTAGTTCAGATAAAGTGCAAGGACCATGACAAGGTAGATTGGGAGATCAAGAGTTCATCTTTTAGCATATGAGAGGTCTATTCAAGAGTTTGCTAACAGTGGGATAGAAGCTGTCCTCGAGTCTGGTGGTTCATGCTCTCGGGCTTTTGTATGTTCTGTCTGACAGGAGAGAGAGGAGAAGACAGATTGACTAACTGGGTGGGGAGGGGTCCTTGATTGTGTTAGCTGCTTTCCTGAGGTAGTGGGAAGTGTAGATGGAGTCAATGGAGGGGAGGTTGGTTTGTGTGATGGACTGGGCAGAGCAGTTGCCAATACCAAACTGTGGTGCATCTGGATAAGCAGAACCTCCTTAGAGACCCCTTTTGTCCCATTGATTCCAGTATTCCTGACAGAGAGCCCCTGCTCCTCCCTGGCAGAATTAAATATGGAAGGCAGCAAGTTGGGTTCTATTGTTGGGAGATGCAGTTCTTTTCCCATTAACGTCTTTTAAGAGCTTTTAAAAGTAGAATACTCTCCCACTGTGCTCCCTAAAGTCCTGGAACTTCCTGAATGTGCTTTCCTCATCTCTGAAGGAATACCACATCGGCTATTCTGGTTGTTCTGAGGTGTGTGTTTTGGACAACCAATAAAATAGTTCAAAATTTACAGCTAGAGATAATGGAGATTAAAGTAATATTAAATTTTTTTTATTAGATGTTTTAAGTGTGTTTACACAACTATTACTAATAACATGTACAGAAGTCCCTTTTGAACATACTATATCTTTCCATTGAAACAAACCTGTAACATTATTTCACTGTTTAAAAGTTGATTATTTAACATTGACTTGGGGTTTATTCCCGGTGACTGGCTCTGATGCAGCGACTCACCTCAGTGCAACCTTTCCTGAAGATCATGCCATATGGTGATGGATGTTTTCCATCTTCTGGTGTGCGTTCTTCACATTAGCTGGATGGCTGGTTTATTCAGCTTATCGGCACAGGGCAGCTATTGACCTGTAGCCCACACTATTTGTAAACCAGCCAGTGCACCTGCCAACTGCCCCATTAGACGAAAGTGGACACAGACTTATTAAATAAAACAGTGGTAATTGACTCCTTTAAAAATCTGGCAATAATTCTGTAATTGCTTGGAAAGTAATAATTTGTCACTTTATCCACTCCAGTAAGTTGTCAAATGGTTATTGAATTTGATTATTGCTAAAGGAGTATTTTTAGCTCCAGACAACAGCTGGGCCAAGTGCTTTGTGGCTTCTCAATGATCCTTTACATGCAATACTTGGAAGTGAAACAGGATCATTTTCAGTTAGGCTTTCTGTGCATTGGGGTAGTCTAATTACACTTTATAGTCTAGACCCTTTTGCACTGGGAATTATTTTCAGCATAATGGTTCTACTTCCTAGTCTCTGAGCCTGACCAAAGCATTGTGGACTTACTGAATTGCTCTTTGCACTGAATGTTGTCACACAGGCTAGCCTATGCTCCACCAAGCTTGGTGATGGTGTTGAGAAAAAAAAATACTGGATGCCTGCTTTCTCTGCAGAAAGTGCCTTGGATCTTGACTACTGTGGCAGGTCATTAAAATCCGTTTGCTCTCTGACAATGTGGGGCTCATCAGGAAGACCCTGCAGAGTCTGTCTTAAGGGGGCTTGAAGCCGCAAGTCATTTTGGAGCAGATGACTCTGATGGAAGCTAAAACTGTGCTGTTATAAAATCATAGCAAGACTTTCAGCTCCTCTTCACCAAGCCAGATGCAAAAGGAGCTATCCAACCTCATTCAGGTACCTTTTGTATGCACTGAGCACTTGTATTTCCATCCCCTCTCGGGCAGTGAGTTCTAGATCCTGCAGGACACTCCGAGTGTGGTGAAAAGAGTTTCTCATCCACCTCTTAATCCTTCTACTCGATAACTTTCATCTATGTCCACTAGATTCTGACCCTCGGCCACTATCTGAACCCCTCGGTATACATTTTGATTTAAATTTCCCCTCCATATCCTCTAATCTGGTGCTTACAACCCCTGTTTTACCCATCTTTTCCTTGCAGCCAATATCCTCCTGGCCTGCCCACATCGAATTCAAAGTACAGTTCATCGTCATGGGCACAGGTGCAATGCAAAAATTACTTTGCAGCAGCATCACATAAATCCCTGCTTTCGTGCTTATCATGTTCTAGCTGCAATGCGATAATTATTTAAATTTTTTTATATAAAATAATTTTTTTTGTATAAAGGAGTTGCTTTAACTTTTGGTGGCTATCCCACCTCATAAGGGGATGTAGTCATGGAGTTGGAAACCCTGATTTGGGGCAGGTGGGAGCAAGTTAAATTTGAATCCACATGTAGACTCATTCCACAATTTGACAGTGCCATGATGATTGGTTCTCGCACAATCTGAACTGCTGGTTGCTTTACAATGTATTTAAATGTTAATTGTCCAATATTGTCCATAATTCAGATTCTCACAATTAGGGACACTATTGTCATTACCAACTTGTATCTGCTCAGTAATACTACCAGTGGTGCTGGAAGAAAGAAGCCCAATCCAATGGCTGCCAAGGTGTTTGAAGTGTTGCTTTGAAAAGTGACTGGTGTTTATTTGTGTTTGCAAAGAACCTCCTCAGTAAAATAATCTCTCAAGGCATCACTTACTGTAGATGGCCACAATGCTGCCATACATTTTCCATCTAATTGATGTTCAAGTAGTTTGCCCGAAATACAACAATCACTGAAAATACACATTTATATTTTAAAGCAATATTCTCTCTGTTAATGAAACTACATCCACCTCTTCACCTGTACAGATGTGTTTTATAGTTAAATGGTTGCAAATGAGCAGACAATGATCTGGTTTTGTTTTTTACAATGCAAAAGTAAAATAAATGATTACACTGTGGGCTCTAATTTGCACTCTCATTAGTGATTGACCATGATAGCCAATGAAGGTGAGGAGACATGGATCCAAGGGGGCATTGGCAGTGTGGATCCAGAACTGGCTGGCCCACAGAAGGCAAAGAGTGGTTGTTGAAGGGTCGTATTCTGAGTGGAGGTCGGTGACCAGTGGTGTACCTCAGGGATCTGTACTGGGAACCTTACTCGTTGTGATTTTATAAATGACCTGGCTGAGGAAGTGGAGGGGTGAGTTAGTAAGTTTGCGGGATGACACGAAGGTTGGGGGTGTTGTGGATAGTTTGGAGGGCTGTCAGAGGTTACAGAGGGACATGAGTAGGATGCAGAGTTGGGCTGAGAAGTGGCAGATGCAGTTCAACCCAGGTAAGTGTGAAGTGGTTCATTTTGGTAGGTCCAAATATGTTGGTGGAATATAGTATTAAGGTAGGACTCTTGGCAGTGTAGAGGATCAGAGGATATTGGGGTCCGAGTCCATAGGCGCTCAAAGTGGTTGCGCAGGCTTGACTCTGTGGTTAAGAAGGCATATGGTGTATTGTCCTTTGTCAATCGGGGAATTGAATTTAGGAGCCGTGAGGTATTGTTGCAGCTATATAGGTCCCTGGTCAGAACCCCACTTGGAGTATTGTGCTCAGTTTTGGTCGCCTCACTACAGGAAAGATGTGGAAGCCATAGAGAGGGCTGCAGAGAAGATTTACAAGGATGCTGTCTGGAATGCAGAGCATGCCTTATGAAAGCAGGTTGAGGGAACTCGGCCTTTCTCCTTGGAGAGACGGAGGATGAGGGGGGACCTGATAGATGTGTATAAGATGATTGAGAGGTATTGATAGGGTAGATAGAGGCTTTTCCCCAAGGCTGAATGGTGGCCACAGAGGACATAGGTTTAAGGTGCTGGGGAGTAGATATAGAGGAGATGTCAGGGGTAAGTTTTTTTTTACTCAGAGAGTGGTGAGTGCATGGAATGGGCTGCCGGAAACGGTGGTGGAGGCTGATACGATAGGGTCTTTCAAGAGACTGTTAGGTACATGGAGCTGAGTAAAATAGAGGGCTATGGTGTAAAGACTGGTAATTTTCTAGGGTAGGGACATGTTCGGCACGGCTTTGTGGGCCAAAGGGCCTGAATTGTGCTGTAGTTTTTCTATTTTCTATGAATTGCACAGAAATAGGACGAGGATTCTGAGCTCCTCTGTGGCGATGGTAACTGTGGTGGTGCCTCTTCCTCTGTTTCAACATCTGACCTGCTGACTGCAACTCCCCATCTTATTTTCCAGGAGTTTTATTTGATTTTTTTTTGTGTTAAGGGCAACTTCGTTTTCAGGAAAGACATCCATGGACATGAAGTAGAATGGGGCTACACACTCTGAGGAGTGGCTTTGACAAGCAGCAGACCCTTGGCCCCCCCAACTCATCCATGCCAAACCAAGTTGCCCACCTGCACTAGTCCTTATTTTTACCTGTGTTGGCTCATATCTCCCTAAACCTTTCTTATCATGTGTTTGTCCAAATGTCATTTAAACACAATTATATTCTCCTCTACCCCTTCCTCTGGTGGCATCTTTCATATACCCACTGCCCTCGATGTGGAAAAAGTTGCCCCTTGCATCATTTGCCTCTCACCTTTAACCTGTGGCCTCTAGTTTTAGACTCCCTTTCCCTGGAATAAAGACTGTGACCATTCATCCTATCTATGCCCTTCATAAACCTCTAAGGTCATCCATCAACCTCCTTTGCTCCAGGGAAAATGATGCTGACCTCCCCAGTTTCTCCTTGTTAACTCAAGTCCCCTAATCCAGATAACATCCTAGTGGATCTTTTCTGCACCCTTTCCAGCTTAATGCTGTCCTTTCTATAGCTAGGCAACCAGAACTCCACACGATACTCCAAGTGTGGTCTTACCAATGTCCTGTACAGCTGTAACATGACATTGTTTCCTTGGGCTGGAGATTCCCGAACTATGGGCTATGGTCTTAGCATAAGGGGCTTGGCCATTTAGGACTCTGATCTCTTCACTTGGGTTTGTGAGCCTTTGGAATCCTCAGCCACCAAGCCTAATGATTGTTCAGTTGCTGAAGATGTTCACGATTGAGTGTGTTTTTGTTTTGTACGGTTTGGAGAGAGGACAGGAAAGCAGAGGATCGGCCAGAATCTTAATGCAGGAACAGGAGCATAGACCTATTTCTCATGTAATCAGTCATGTAGGCTTCTATAAATCCTGTAACATTTCCAAATAAAATCTGGAAAGAATATGGGTTTAAGGAGGTGGATTGTGAAGTTTACAGTTTGATTTCAGTCCTTGCTGGCAGTATATATGGATACATATTTGAAGCAATCATACAGATGTGCAGTGAGCTGAAGATAACAATAGCATTATGTTTCCGATGCCTTTATAAATGGGTGTCTTCTTCCTCTAGCTCATCCTTGATGTGGGTGTCCATGGGCACTATCCAACCATCTGTGTTTTCCAGGAACGTTGCCTTCGAGTTGTTCTTCTCCTCCATCTCCGAATCCCTCTCGGTGATATCCATGGCTGGGTTGTCGTGGCAGCCGTTGTCCACTGTCCGTAACTCTTCCGTCAGGTACTGCAAAACAAAGGAAGAAACCACACCATAAGAGCTTCCTCTGCCAGGTCCCTGATCGACACCGCAGCCTCTTCCCAGTTTGGGTGGGTTTATTGTTCTTGGTGCACCCAGCCTAGTCATAGGGTGGGAGCGTTGGGTCAGACAGCCTTGCTCCTATTTCCTACCAAGAAACACCCACTGGAAGGCATGTTTTTAAGAATTTTCATTACTGTTGAGTAGAACTTGCTGTGCACAAAATAGGGCTGGTGCATTTCCTCATAATAAAGGTGATTACACTTAAGGAGACAGGAGAGACTGCTTCAATGGACTACATAGCATTTCTGGACATCCTGAGCCCCTGTAGGCAGTCACGTAAATCTAAAATAATCTGAACTTCATTACTTCTTGAATTCTGGACATGTCTATGGCAATAACTGATGTGAAGTTTAGACATCCCCACCTGCTGCACATACCTGCAGTAGCTTCTCATTTGTCGACTGACCGGAAAGGCATCAACAGCAGAGGGGAGCTGTACCTCGACAGCTGCTCGGGAAAAGTCCGAAGCTAATGCTACACTTTCAATGTACGAGCGGCGAAGCCAGCAAGGCTTTACAGGCTTCACCCGCTCTCTCTCTCTCTCTACTTCCCCACTAACAAAGCCGTTCACAATACCAACATTTTGATATAGTTTCTATGTCTCCTGATCCAGGCTTCTGATAAGCCAGTAACAATTTCTATGCTACTGTGTCAAAGTTGAGTTTATTGTCATATGCACAGATGCAATGAAAAACTTGCAGCAGCATCACAGGCACATGTAATTAACTGTGATTCTACACTAGCTGATACTGGAACACCACTGGGTATTATAGACTAAAATTTGCCCTGTGCCTACTCACCGGATCCTTGTGCTTGTATTTGCGTTGGGAGCACCGGTAGACAATTGCAGACAGGAACACAAGCAGCAGCAGCGAGCCCGTGACCACCATGGCGATGAGCTTCTTGAGCTCCGTTGCAGTCTGCTGCTCTTTGCTGCCTTCATGCTCCTGAATGCCAAGGGAAAGCAGAGGGCATAAACCGTCAACAGGGACCACAACCCCAGCTGGAAATCCAGGCTTAGCCAACAGTCCGCGCACCTGTCATTGAGTTTTAATTAATTGTTTGGGAGTAGCACATGCATTGTTTTTGTTTTGGGTAATAATTGCAAATATCCAACACTAGAAATGCACAGCAGTTTTAGCCTGCGCCTAAAGGAGAACGAGGCAAATGCAAACTTCTGCAGGCTCTAGGAGTTAAATCAGGGAGCATCGATAGAGTGAGGAGAAACTGGTTAACAGCTGGCATGCATTGGTGCTAGCTGCTGATCGTGCACCAGTCAGCTCACTCCTGAATTCTGCTCCAGTGCATTGCAAACATGGAAGTTAGAGGTGAGGTGCAGGTTGGCGCTGGTACACTTGGATAAAAGATTGGCTGACTGGCAGAAGGCAAAGAGTGGGAATAAAGGGGACTTTTCTGGTGGCTGCCGGCGACTAGTGCTGTTCCGCAGGGGTCGATGCTGGGTCCGCTACTTTTCACGTTATGATCTGGATGACGGAATTGATGGCTTTGTGGCCGAGTTTGCAGATGATACGAAGATACGTGGAGGGGCAAGTAGTGTTGAGGAAGCAGGGAGTCTGCAGAAGGACTCGGACAGGTTGGGAGAATGGACTAAGAAGTGGCAGATGGAATACAGCGGAGGGAAGTGTACGGTCATGCACTTTGGTAGAAGGAATAAAGGCGTAGACAATTTTCTAAATGGGGAGCGAATTCAGAAATCGGAGGTGCAAAGAGACTTGGGAGTCCTAGTGCAGGATTCCCTGAAGGTTAACTTGCAGGCTGAGTATGTAGTATGGAAGGCAAGTGCAATGTTAGCATTCATTCTGAGAGGACCAGAATATAAAAGCAAGGATGTAATGCTGAGGCTTTATAAGGTGTTGGTCACATTTGGAGCATTGCAAGCAGTTTTGGGCCCCATATCTAAAGAAGGATGTGCTGGCAATGGATGGGTCCAGAGGAGGTTTATGAGAATGATCCTGGGAATGAAAGGGTTAACGTATGAGGAGCATTTGATGGCTCTGGGCCTGTACTCGCTGGAGTTTAGGAGGATGGGGGGATCTCATTGAAACCTAGTGAATATTGAAAGGCCTGAATAGAGTGGACGTGGAGAGGATGTTTCCAGTAGTGGGAGAGACTAGAACAAGAGGGCACAGCCTCAGAATAGAAGGACCTCCCTGTAGAACAGATGAGGAGGAATTTCTTTAGCCAAAAGATGATGAATCTGTGGAATTCATTGCACAGACGGCTGTGGAGGCCAAGTCATTGGGTATATATAAAGCAGAGGTTGATAGGTTCTTGATTAGGAAGGGCGTCAAAGGTTATGGGGAGAAGGCAGGGGAATGGGGTTGAGAAGGAAAAATAAATCAGCCACGATCGAATGGCGGAGCAAACTCGATGGGCCGAATGGTCTAATTCTGCTCCTATGCCTTATGGCTTCCTGCTCTGCTGCAGGGATGGGCTCTTGAGTCCAGGCATGGAGCACAAGCATTCTGCACCGAGTGTGGCCTCCAGCTAGAGTGCATTTGCTGGGTCACAGTGCAAGTGCGACCATGGAAATAATGCGGGCAGTAAGCATGGGGGGTTGGGGGGGGGGGGGAAACGCAGAATGTTTCCCATTGACGGTGGTTGTCAGGACTGAACCTGATATGTTAACCATCCCTCTGCTTTCACAGATGGTGCCTGACCCAATGAGTTCCTCCAGCAGTTTGTCTTATAGCTTCAGATTCCAGCATCAGCAGTCTCTGGAAGAGACTGAGCATGTGTGGGGACTGGGACTGCAGTTGGTGTTTGGGATAGAAGGGATGGAGGCTTTTAATATCAATGATCAAAGATGGGTTTCCATCACTCCATCCTGGCCAGATATACTTCCCTCTAGCCACAGTGGTTGAGGCAGTTACATTAACAACATGTAAAAGGCTCACGGACAGGTACGTGGATAGGCAAGGTTTAGAGGGATATGGGCCAAACACAGGCAAATGGGATTAGCTTAGATGGGAATTTTGGTCGGCATGGACCAGCTGGCCTGTGAGCCCGTTTCCGTGTTGTATGACTCCATAGGTCCAGATGAAGATTGGTTGTACCTGGGAAGATTTCCAAGGAACCACGGGTGTACGTGCAGTTCCAGCTCCCTTCCTTTGAGCACCAATTGGAGTCTGTAGCTCAGAAGGTCTGAGTGCAGTTACTCATGAATCTAAGTAACTGGTGTTACCCCAGCTCCCCATGGGATCTTTCACTTTAACCAGCCACAGTGCTCAGGACCTCAGTTTATTACATTATTTGAAAGAAGGTACTTCTGATGGTGCAGCACTCCCTCGGTACCACGCCGGAGCATCTTCCTCAACTCTTACTCAAGAGGCTGATGTAGCAAGTAGAACTGCTGCCTCACAGCACCAGAGAACCAGGTTCGATCCCGACCCCTGACCTCCGGTGCCGTCTGTGTGGAGTTTGCACGTTTTCCCTCTGATCACATAGGTTTCCTCCGGGTGCTCCAGTTACGTCCCACATCCAATAGACGCACGAGTTGGTAACTTAATAGGCCACTGTAAATTGCCCCTAGTGTGTAGGTGAAGAGTAGAATCTGGGGCGAGTTGAAGAGAATGTGGGATTAGTGCGGACTTGACGCGCCGAGGGGGCCTGTCTTTGCCGCCTCTCTCTGTGACTCTCTAAATCCCTGGTGCGGCACTCTCCAGCTTGAACAGCACGGATTGTAAATGTACAAACAGGAAATGTAGGAATGTTGGAAATTACCTTATTCATTTCAAATTCTTGCAGTATCTTCTGAACCTCATTCATTTGATCATCATTAACTGTGAAAATAAAACAAAAACTTAGGGATGTCTGAAAGAAACCAGCTGGACCCTGACAGCATCTGTGCTCTATTTAAGCTGCAGATCTCTCTGTTCTTTTCTCTCTATTAACTTGCCTAGCCTTCCAGTTAAAGGTCCCCAGGCTATTTGCTTTCTGATGCTTTGTAAATCGGGGACTGGCAAACTAGGAAACCCTGGGGTTTTCCTTAAGATTTGGGTCCCCTGCTGATCCCATTGACCAGTTATGTAAATATTGCAGATGCAAAATACTGTTGCCTGCCAGGTCTTGCTCCACCCCTTCCTTCCACCTTTTTACACTGGCTATCTTTCCCTCTATCTTTTCGGGTCTGACTCGAAGCATCAATTGTCTGTTTCTCTTCGTGGATGCTGCTTGGCCTGCTGAGTTCCTCCAGCTTGTTGTGGGTTGCACGTAAATACTGTAGCCTAAGAGAAGGACAGAGGCCGGGGATCCTGATGTGAGTGACTCACTGTCAGATACTCCAAGACCTTTCCACCAGCTGCAAGCCACAGGTCAGGAGTGCTCTCTGCTTGCTACTTGAGTACAGCTCCAGTGGAACTTAGGAAGGTCAAGAACCATTTCAAACATCTATTCTCTCCACCAGTGACAATGGTGTGCACCATCCTCAGAATGGTCTGCAGTTACTGGCCCAGGACACTCCAACAGCACCTCCCAAACCCACAACCTCTACCACCAAGAACGAGAAGGGCAGCAAGAGCAGGGGAACACCACCACCTTCGGGTTCCCCACCACGTTGTATACCATTCTGACTTTGAAATATTCACCCCAACAGCACTGTGGGATTACCTTCACCAGAAGGAATGCAGCCATTCAGGAAGGCAGCTTACTGCCACTCTCTCGGGGGCTGTGAGGGAAGAGAAATAACTGCTGGCCTTGTCTCCAACACCCAGTTAATTCATGAACAAAAGAACGAGGGATGGGGTGAGCCATTCTGAGGAGGTTGCTCAGGGTGGAAAGTGGAGAGAGGAGTGGTGTGGGGTGGGGGTGGGTGTGGTGGCGGTGGGGTGGCGTGGGGGGTGCGGGGTGTGTTCTAGGAGTAAAAGCCGCCGAACCTAGGGGCATAAACTATAAAGAGTCAGGAAGTCGCGTTGCAGCTGTATGAAACTTTGGTTAGGCCGCACTTGGAGTATTGTGTGCAGTTCTGGTCGCCCCATTACAGGAAGGACGTGGAGGCTTTGGAGAGGGTGCAGAAGAAGGTTCACCAGGACGCTGCCTGGATTAGAGGGTCTGAGCTATAAGGAGAGGTTGGACAGACTTGAGTTTTTCCTGGAGTGTCGGAGGCTGAGAGGCAACCTGATAGAAGTATACAAGATTACAAGAGGCATAGATAGGGTAGACAGCCAGAATCTTTCTCACAGGGTAGAAATGCCAAATACCAGAGGGCATAACTTTTAAGGCGAGATGGAAAAAATTTAAATGGGACGTGCGGGCAAATTTTATTTTTTTTTGTTACACACACACACACACACACACACACACACACACACACACACACACACACACACACACACACACACACACACACACACACACACACAGTGATAGATGTCTGGAATGCGCTGTTAGGGGTGGTGGTGGAAGCAGGTATGCTAGTGACATTCAAGAGGCTTTCAGACAGGTACATGAATACGCAGGGAATGGAGGGATATGGATCACGTGCCGGCAGAAGGGATTCGTTTCATTTGGCATCGTGCTCAGCACAGACATCGAGGGCCGAAGGGCCTGTTCCTATGTTCTACTGTTCCATCTTCTATGAACCACCAGCTCTAACCTTTGAAAACGACGTTGATGATCAGGTCGCTCTGATGTTCTTTCTGAGGGGTGACATGGACCACGCATTTATCGAACATTTTGAGATCTCCCTTCTTGGCCAAATGAGAGCAGATCTGCTTGGCCAGATCCTTTCCCTTCCCTTCCACAAAGGTTTCCTGGAATGATTGAACCACAGAAGGATAAGATGTTAGACTTACAAACAAATGGAAAAATTCTCACCGAGCTCAATGGCCTTACGGTTGCGGCCATGTAGTAAAGATTTCCCTCTCCAAATGCTCTTCAGGACAACTGGCTTCTGGCAGAGGTGGAGCTTTACAGTTCCCAACCATTGTCAACAAACTTGACTCATTGCACGTGATAAGAAGCATGTATGATTTCCTTGTGTAGAATTACAGAGAAATAGGCCATTCAGTCCAAGTGGTCACTGCTGGTGTTTATGCTCCATGCTAGTCTTTTCTCACCCCACTTCATATGACTATCGGCACACCTTTCCCTTCCTTACTCCTGTATGTACTTACCTAACAATGACAGCTTCTATCCTGCTGTCAGAAGACTACTGAATGGACCTCTTGCACGATAAGAGGGACTCTTGACGATCTATCTCACAATTTACCTCGTCATGGCCTTCCACCCTATCGTCTGCCTGCACTGCACTTTCTCTGCAACTGTAGCACTACATTCTGCATTCTGCTATTGCTTTTCCCTTGAACTACCATAATGTGGTGAAATGATCTGTATGGATGGCATGCAAAACAAAATCTTTCACTGTATCTTGATACATGTGACAATAATAAACCAATTACCTTGCCCAGACTATTCACCTTCTGAGAGCAAGCTCCACATTCTCACAACTGTCTGAGCAAAAAAGTACAAAGATATAGCAGTTATGTTTCAGGATCTGGGCATCACTGGCATAGCCAGCATCTATTGCCCACCCAATTGCCCCTTGAACCAACTTGCTAGGGTGAATTTTAGAGTCAACCCCATGGCCTGGGGTCAGACCAGGTAAGGATGATGGATTTATTCCCCTGAAAGGCATTAGTGAACCAGGTGTATATTCCAACAATCCAGCAGTTTTATGCAGTCATGATTATTAAACCAAGTGGATGTTTTCTCCCTGCTGCCACCCCACCCCTCAAAGTTATTTGCTAGGGTGGCACTTGAACTCAAGATTATTAGTCCTGGCTGCCCATTTACCAGTCTAATATTTGAAGCCATGCACCAGCATCGTATGCGTGAATTGCTAGTGATTCAAAACCATGGACAAATGGTACAATAAATGAGTCAAACTGAATATTTGGCTAACCTCAAACGTGGTGACAGTAAAGCTACCACATTTTCATTAATAACCATCAAGTTCACTAATATCCTTTCAGGGAAGGAAATCTACCATCCTTACTAGTCTGACAAACCTATTACTCCAGAACTCATGGCAACATGACTGACATTTCTCATCCTTCAGACATTTCCCATCAAGGCATTCAATGATAGGAACATGTCATGTGAACTCTGAGTAAGATTAAGACCACACAGCATAGACTTAGCCTTTGGGTTTAAGGTTGCCTTCAGCCCAACAACTTTGCAAGGTCCTCCTTGTAAGTAATAGAATCATAGTCATACAGCATGGAAACAGGCCCTTCAGCCCAAATGGTCCATGCCAACCAAGATGCCCCATCCAACCTTTTTTTCCCTTCAACAAGTTCAGCTTTTAAATATTTTTTGACCTGAAGTTGCTTTTTGCGCAGCTGCTTTGAGCTTATGACAGAACCTGCTAAGAATGATTTAGTCTTCCCTAAAATGGAACAAACATTAAGACAAACTTCACTTTTCCAGATGATGCAACACCATTCAGATTCCCTTTTACTGAATTTGTTGTAATATTACAGTGTAGCCAAATTACTGAAATAGTATCCACAGTCCTGAGACATGTTTTCAAATGACATCCACACCTAACTAGCACCCCCAACAGCCTGACAGTCGGACCCCGCAATAACCACAATTGTTTAAATCTAGCTTGCAGAACAAGAGATTTCTGATCAACCCGTGTGTGACAATGGAACTCGATCCACCCCTAGAGAACCCAGAGAGTTTGTAGAGTGACACTGTCCACTACTGCGACCTCCTTCCTGCACCCTCTGAGAGGACATTGTTTCATGGAGACAAATGGCCAAACAGTCAAGGAGACTTATAACAATGCAGAGAAACAAAGCAAAACTTAAGGAGTTTATTTTCAGACTACATTCCATGTGCTACCGATTGATGTGACCTTATTTTCTCTCCTGACTACATCTCAGAGGGCTGACGTGGAATTGCAGTTTGGCCACTGAATGACAATTTTGCCAACCAATTATAATCTCTACATGACCAAGAAGTAAGAAAATGACTGACCAATGTCGTTGTGGCTATCCCTTGAGGTCGAGGATGATGGTCTTCGTTCCGTTGATCTATTTATGGGCTCTCAAGTGGCTTATGAGTCCAATCTTGGATCACTGAAAGACTTGAGAAGTAGCCCACAGAGCGAAGACGCTTGTGCGTGTATTTGTTTAACGTGTACTTGATGTTGCACTACAAAAAGCACACGATACTTCACAAATCAGCCAACTGATTCCAATGGCATGGAAACCACGACGATTGGAGCTGATGGATTTCTTGCAGCCTTCATAGCCGTTGAGTTCGAAGTAACTTCGTCAGCCTGTTCCACCGTTGAGGTCTTGCTACTGACCAATGTACAAGTTAAAGGAAGCAAATGCTACAACGACCATGCTAAATCATTACTGTTGATAGGGTGTGCGGTGCAGGTACAGGCTCCATTTATAAAACCCGGCTAAAGTTATCAATGAAGTTGATGCCCCGAGATCATACACCAAAACAGACCCAGGCCAGAAAACCAGATGGAAGAAAATCCATCTCCATCCTGCACAAAAACTAATAAAAGAGCATCAGTATCAACACCTGGAACACTGAGTGTAACATCTGCATAAGGATCACAAGCACCACATCACCAACACAACCATTGTGGAGAGGGGTGACTATACTCAAGTCCATTAAATGGTAATACGGCATCCCAGGTGAGCAAATCCCAGGTACTTGGCGACTGGTGTCTAAATCAAGAGTTGACCCATAGACTAGTCAAGTAAAAGGCTTACGTAGTCATGCTCAGAACGTCAAATCTTTAGTCCAATATCTGAGACCTTTTCATCACATTGCCCATATATCCTGATCCACCAAAACTGAAGCACCATGTATGGGGCAGGGTGGTATTCAGACAGGATGGAATGGTCTCAGGTCTTCTGAACATTGACCCTAGGTTAAAGCAATGGGTCAAATGTGAGCGAGGAATCCTTACCACCTACTATCCTCCCTCATGTGCGGAATCACTGCTGCTCTACGGTGAGAGTGGCAAGGGCACAGAATATACTCTGGGCAGGAGGCTTTGCATCCATCACTAAGAGTGGCTTGGTAGCATCACCAACTTCACTGTCAGAACCACTACCTTTCAGCTGATGCATGAAACCCAGCCCCTTGCTGGGGCACTATTTCGGAGAAGAGTAGGGCAGTTCTCCCCATTGTCCAGGACAAATTTCCCTGCAATCAGTATCACTAAACCAGATTATCTTGTTATTGACCTGTTGTATTCTGTGTCCAATTTCTATCTATGGCTTCACTTCCAAAAAGTTATTAATGGCTCTGGTTATCCACAGACATGAAAGGTGCTATACAAATCCAAGCTCTTGAATCCAATGACAATATACATGTGATTAGACTGTCGTGAGACAAGTTAGCTTCATCCAACCGATGATGTGTTGTTACAATAGTACAGGTTATCGCCAGGTAACGCATACTTACCATTTTTATAGACGTCCTTAAGTCAATTTTGTCCAGAAGTTAGAAAGTGCACAAAAATCACTCTATATGGTAACAAGACCTCCACAGTAATGAATGGTGTCAAAAGCACACAAGACTGATAAGAAAGAACAATTACTAAAAATGGAGAGAGCAAGGAAACCAGTTCTGTCATTTGTAGGAACGAATGTATGGACATACGTCGGACATTTTAATTTAATAATATTGTGGGAGCTCGTTCGTATGTAGGGGTGTCCGTAAGTCAGGCATTAGTAACCAGGGACAGCCTGTAATCCTATTCAGTATGAAAGGAACCACGGGTTCAGACAGTCTGTGTATATGCCTGGCTGAGGAGCCAATCGTGTACAGCTGCCATCCATGGAATTATTACTGAACACTCCTAAGTCAGAATCCTGGCAGGTGAGATACCAATTACCACAAGAAGTCCAATAATTCTCCGGGTGAAGAATCTCCACCGTTTGGCCAAACTGGGCAAGAGTTGCCAGTCAATCTTGACCACCTACTCTCCCCTACAGCCTTGCAAAATTCTCCTTTTCAAGTCTTTATCCTGAATCCTTTTGAAAATGATCATTGAATCTGCTTCCAGCACCCTCTCATAGGATTACATAGAGGTCACAGCACAGAGCCAAGCCACATCAATAAGTATCAATACTTAACATCTGGCCTCTCCTATCTCATTCCATCCTATCCTTTTCCCCTCATATACTGATCCAGCTTCCTCTTAAAAGTATCGTTATTAGATTTTAACAACCTCAATTCTTATTCCCAATGTCCTAACTTATGAACAGTGTGTGCATTGCTCCCACAAAGACCAAATTGACAATGACCAGTGATGTCGATTGAAGACAAATACTGACCAAGACACAGGAGAACCCTCCTATCCTATTTCAAAATAGTACCTTGGGTTCTGTGGCATGAGTGTGAGAGAGTAGATGGAGCTTTGGTTTTATAACATTAACAAGACTGGGCAGACTAGATGCAAGAGGGATGTCCCTGCTGGCCAGGGAATCCAGGTGCAGGGCTCACAGTCTTAGGATAAGGGGCAAGACATTTAAGAGTGAGATGAGGAGAAATTTCTTCTTGCAGAGAATGATGAACCTATGAAGTTACTTAGAACATAGAACAGTATAGCACGGAACAGGCCCTTCAGCCCACAATGTTGTACCGACATAGCTAATCCCTCCTACCTACAGAATGCCCATATCCCTCTATTTTCCTCTCATTCTTGTGCCCATCCAAGCCCCTCTTAAAAGCCCCCAATGAATTTGCCTCCACCACCCTATCAGGCAACGCATTCCAGGCATTTACCACTCTCTGAGTAAAAAACGTACCCCTCATGTCTGTTCTGAACCTACCCCCTCTCATCTTAAATGAATGCCCTCTGGTATTGGATCATTCAAAAATGGAATTCTTTCCAACAGAAAGCAGTTGGAGCCAAATCATAAAATACATCTTGAAGAAGGAGTTAGATCTTATTCTTAAGGCCAGAATGACCAAGGGACAAGGGAAGAAAGTTGGAACAGGATACAGAATTTGAATGATCAGCCAGGAACATGGTGGAGCTGGCTCAATGGCCTACTCCTGTTCCTATTTTCTCTTCACTGAAGGAGAAATAGCATTTCCAATGGTGCAGCATTTCACTGTATTATTTCTTATCTTCAAGGCTCTGGAGTGGGACTTGAACCCATAATCTTCTAACTCAGGGGCAAGAATGCTGCCACCAAGCCACAGCTGAGCTGGGAGCTGAGTACGATGACACCCACCTTGCATCATTCCATGATGAATGACAATGTGAGCTTTAACATGAAGCATACTGGCCAGCTATCTTTTCTCTGTTGGTACTTTTCTTTAAAAAGAAACTGCCTGTTAAATTCTGCCACCACTGATATTAGGAATATATGTCTGAAACTAAATGGCTTTGGAAAAGCAGCTGTGACAACGAAAGGCGATAGCCCTTTTTGTACTCGCTGGTCTCTTGAGCCAAGATCTATGCCTGTCCACCCCAATTCTTTGTCAAGGAACAACAGACAGGGACCTCTCTTTCAAGAAAACTGTGAAACCTCAAAAGGGCCTGTTACCATGCTGTATAAATAAAGTTTAAAAAGTTTAAAGTTTATCATCAGCACACTGGCTTGTGAATGATTCATCAGTAAATACTGACTCCTTATCTCTCTCTGGCAGCTGGATGTGATATTCCCATAAAGTGATCACTGTGACCAGGAGGAGTTGTACTGGATTTACTACTATTCAGTCAGAGCTGTGGAAGAAGGTAATCTTTGGTGGTGCGTGTGATATTTTGTTAAAGGGTCTTTGTATTGTAGCTGGGTTGTGCTTGGAAGGAGAGAAGGATTATTTGCTTATTTCCACTTTAGGCTGCAGCCAGTTTAGGTAGGGCTGTCACAGTTACACTGCTGCATTCTCTCCGCAATGCAAATAGGTTGTACAACCACCAAAATCATCATGCCCACACTCAGCACAATTCCATCCACCCCAGCCATCTTGTTAGATACCTGAAGGCACCCTCTGCTCCAGAACACATGGCAGATACCACCCAACCATAAATCCCCAACATTCCCAAACACCCCCACATTCCGAAACAGTCCACAAAGAACACCCAAGCTAAATACAACACCTCCATGTACAAGACCTTCACACCCTTAATTGTCCCCAAGATCTTAAACACCCCCCAAACACCACACACAAAAATTGCCTTGCTCTCAAATACCTTAAGACAAGTCGATTTGTTTTCGTTTTAATTTAATTATTCACGGGATGGTATGTTGCTGGAAACGCCAGCATTTATTGTCCACCCCTAATTGGCCCTGATCTAAGGGTTTAGTTAAGAGCCAACCATGTTACTGGTTCTGGAGTCATGTCAGTGAGGAAGGTAGTGGATCACATGGGTTTTTACATAGTTTCATGGTTATTGTTACTGACACTAGTTATTATTTCCAGATTTATTTAACTACTTGAATACAAGTTTCCCATCTGCTGTGATCAGATTCAAACCCACGTTCCTGGATCAATGGACTAGAATTCAAGCAGCTAATCCAGTGACTAAATCACTGGTACCTCACCAAAACTGCACTCGCACACAATTAAACACCCCAAAACTCTTAACACTCCTATACATCCTACAAATACCACTCAACAATAAAAATCCCTCACTCTCGAATACCCCAAAGCAAACCCAAATCCTGTAAAAGCACATGCAATCTACAAACCTACAGTGAACCCCATATCCTCAAAGACCCTGAAACACCCTACAGATACTACCCACCCATCGGACAGCCCACACCCCCAAATACCAACCAAAAACCCTTGTCTGCTCTCCCACAAGCAGCACCATTTGTTGCTTGCTATTGTGCCCTTGCCTATCCCACTACCAGTCCAGATTAAAGTCTTTTCCCGCCCTCCCTTTGCTGGGCCACCATCAGTTGGCTTCACTGTGCTGCTCGTTTACCCATGAAATACTCTTCCTTCCACATCTCCTAAAAAGCACAATGTTCTAAGCTCCATGAACACAAACCACAACATCCATCAGAGAACAAAAAGGATCCAGCTTTTACTCAGAATCATTATTCCATTAAACTTACTATTAGACTTTTTATTCTGCAAACTGAACACCTTTGAAAGGAATGAAACATTTTGTTTCTCCTTTACCAACCACTTCTGCAATGTGAATCATGGCAACTAAAATGGTGCTGTTCAACCAGTCTAAACTGAGGCATTTCCCTACTCCTTGGATCTGCCATTTTACTTCCCTGACATTTTTAGTGGTGTTGAGGGTTTGCCGTCTTTTGGACGACACTTTAAACTGAGGTGGACATGAAAGACCCCAAGGCACTATTTCGAAGAAGCACAGGGGAGTAATCGCCCTGTGGAATAATTATCCCACAGTCAACACTGCTGAAATACGAGGTGTTCATTATCACACTGAGCTTTGTGGGGGCTTGCTATGTGCAGATTGGCTGCTCTGTTATCAGGACGTACTGAGGCTGTGGAATGGTTCAATGAAAGTACAAGTCTTTCTCTTCACTGGAATATCCCTCTGCAAAGTTAAACCTTTTTCCATCAATGCAATTCACTCTCAATTATATGTGGACGGTACAGAATTGTCACAGGTTCCCAAATCACAGTGAGAAAATATACACCCAGTGCAGGACTTGCCATGTGAACCTTCAGTTGTCCAGTTGAAGTTCCAGTGCTGGCCTGTTGGTGGGTATATAGTTACAGCAATGAGCACTCACCAGATCCGAGTTTACAAGCACTCTCATTTTATGGACGTTATCCACACTCTGACATCCTCCCTCACACTGACACCTCGCTCTCTGTCTCTGTGCACAGTCGATCAACTCAGCCTGCCAACTTATCATTGGCTGTTTAAACAGTAAACAGAAGCTCCAGATTAAAGGCCTAAAATATCGGCACTTCAAGCCATTCAAGAGAGCTCAAAGGATGGCAAGAGTGGGAACTGAAAGAGGAGCGGGAGCAGAAATTACTCTTTGGAGTTTGGGATCACTGCACACCATGGAACAGCAGAAACTTCACTCTTGGTTTCACCGTCCTTTATCCTGTCTTAGGAACACTGGGTCTGAGGGCAGGGGGTTGGGAGGGGGTTAAAGAGAGAGTTCTTTATTCCAGGCAGCAACCATCCCTCCCAAACACGAGTCACTGAGACAGGGAATCGAAAGGATAAATGCCCTCTAATCCCTCCAGCTAAGAGGTACAGTTTGTTGAGTTTCTCTCTCTCTGTTACTGTACAAGCTCCTGGTGAACTTACAAGTTCACCAACACTCCATTCCATCATCCACCCTCACCGAACAAAACTCTGCACCTCTCTCTCCTTTAATCATCTCCTTAAATCCTAATTCTTTTATTAAACTCTTGGTCACCCTTACAAACATGTGGCTTGATGTCAAATTTTGCCTGACTACACCCTTGTGAAATGCTCTGGGAAGTTCATAAATGCATAAAAAGCATAATATATAAATGCAGTTACTCTTGTAGATAAATGAAGTTTTCCATTAACTTTAAATGATTTAAACCCAAGTTAGCTGGTGTGAGGTACCTTCCCATGTCAGTAAGTGTGAGACAGAGCAGCTCACTTTGGAATGCACGGTGCTTAGCAAGAACTCCTTTCTGACAGACACTGATTCTGCTGTGAGGGAGTAATCAGTTCCTCTGATAAAGAAGAAAATGCTATCTAACACGTGCAGCGCCATGCCAAGGAACACGCTAAAACCACACTGCTGCTTCCAGTGCCGCTGACCTTACTGATATCCCTTCTTCTCCTGAAAGAGAAGCTGCATTTATACAGTGCCTTTCATCAGCTTCTCCCTGTCCACCATCAGATTTCTGAATGGTCCATAAACCTATGAACACTACCTCGTTGTTCCTCTCTTGCACTATTTTGGAAACTTAAAGTAATTTTCATGTCTTGCACTGTATTGCCGCCACAAAACAACAAATTTCACCACATGTGTCAGTGATAATAAACCAGATTCTGATCCCAAAGCTCTTGCCAGTCATTGGATTACAGTTTGAAGCAGGATACTGCTGGAAAAAGCACAACAGCCAATCCGTGCTGCCAGAGAGAACCTACCTGCTACTCCTTGAACTGTGCCAATGGGCTCCCTTAAAATTGACCAGCCCCCGTTAGTTTAATGTCACATCTGAAAGATCGTTCTGAAACAGGGTGGGATGTTTGTCAATGTAATTGCTGCTTGTGTGTGGGACTGGGGATCGTTGCTCCACCCTCAGACCCTCAGAGGCATCCCTGCCAATCCCTTAACCACAGCCCAGATCAGCAGGAGCTCTGAGTGTTCCCTACGTGCCACAGCGCAGTGATGCCAAGACCCATTTCCCCCGCAAGTTATCTTGCAAAAGACAAATTGGGAAGACAAAGGTTGTTGAAGGGTCTCCGTATACGGTGCAGAGAAAGGCCATTTGTCCAACCAGTCTGTCTCGGCATTATCGTCCCACATATGCATCTTATGCGTAGAGTGTTCTGGGGGGCAGCCCGCAAGTGTCGCCACGCTTCCGGCGCCAACAATAGCATGCCCACAACTTCCTAACCCGTACGTCTTTGGAATGTGGGAGGAAACCGGAGCACCCGGAGGAAACCCACGCAGACACGGGGAGAACGTACAAACTCCTTACAGACAGCGGCCGGAATTGAACCTGGGTCGCTGGCGCTGTAAAGCGTTACACTAACCGCTACACTACCGTGCCTGCCCATATTTCCCTATCACACAGAAGGAAGCCATTCATCCCTTCAAGCCAATGTCATCTCCCAGAGAAATCCTATCAATCCCACTTCCCCAATCATTTCCCTGTCACCTATTCTCTCTCACGTAATCACTGTTTCTCCCACCAGCCACATATACCAGGGGCAACATACAGTGGCCAATTAACAGAACAATCAACATGTATTAGGTATATGGGAGGAAATTGGAGTAGCCGGCTTAAACCACACGGTCACAGGGAGAACGTGCAGACTCCAAACAGACAGCATTGAAGGTCAGGATCGAACCCGGGTCATTGGAGCTGTGAGGCAGCAGCACTACCTGCAGTGCCACTGTGTTGGCCTCACTGGCAGATGGAACTTAACTCAGATAAGTGTGAAGTGTTGGATTTTGGTAAATTGAACCAAGGGATGACTTACACAATAAACAGTAGGGCCATGGATAGTGTTGTAGAATGGAGAGACCAAGGGGTACGAGAGGTTCCCTAAAAGTAACGGCACAGGTGGACAGAATAGTGAAGAAGGTGTTTGGCACGTTTGCCTTCATCAGTCAGGGCATTGGGTACAAGAGTTGGGACGTCATGTTACAGCTGTACAAGATGTTGGTGAGACCAAACTTGGGAGTGTTGTGTGTAGTTCTGGTCGTCTGGCTATGGGAAGGATGTCATTAAGCCAGAAAAGGCACAGAAAAGATTCATAAGAATGTTATGGGGACTGGAGGGCTTGAGTTATAAGGAGACACTGGATAGGGCTGGGACTTTTCTCCCTGGAGTGTAGGAGTTGAGAGGTAACCTTAAAGAGGTTCATAAAATCATGAGTGGCGTAGTAAGATGAATGGTCACAGTCTCTTTCCCCAGTATAGTGGAGTCTAAAGCTTTAAGGTGAGACAGGAAAGATTTAAAAGGGACTTGAGGGGCAAGTTTTTCTACACAGAGGGTGGTGGGTATATGGAATGAGCTGCCAGAGGAAGCTGTAGAGGCAGATACAATTACAATGCTTAAAAGACATTTGGACAGGTACATGGATCATAAAGGATTAGAGGGATATGGGCCCAACACAGGTAAATGTGACTAGGTCAGATAGACATCTGGGTGGCATGGATGCATTGGGTCAAAGGACCTGTTTTTGTGCTGGTTAACTCTACGACTCTATCACCATTTGCTTCAAGCACTCCTGATGTGGCAAGTTACTACCACCGGGGAGGAGGGACAGGAGCCTGAAGACCCACACTCAACGTTTCAGGAACAGCTTCTTCCCCTCCGCCATCAGATTTCTGAATGGTCCATGAACGCTACCTCATTACTCCTCTTTTGCACTATTTATTTATTTTTGTAACTTGTAGTAATTTTTATGTCTTGCACAAAAACAACAATTGTCACGACAAATGTCAGTGATAATAAACCTGATTCTGACGTTCCACCTTCTCACCAATCTCTGGGTAGAGAAGTTTCTTCCAAATTCCCTGCTAGATTGCTTGGTGCCTGTCTTCTAGTGATGGCCTCTGGTTCTGCTTTTCCCCACATGGAAACCAAATCCTACATCTTAAGCTGTTTTTGAGGTCACTCCTTCGCCATCATAATTTAATACTAACTAAAATTAAACAGTTATATCAGAGCTTTACATTCAAGATTCTTTAACAAATGCTGGTGGACTGCGAGCAGGGGGTTGGTGGGAGAAGGCTGATGTGGAAATTAAGCACCAGGTTACCTTGTAGTTAGAACATAGAACAGTACAGCACAGGAACAGGTCCTCACTAATTAAACTACTGAGTAAACACCTAACTAAACTACTGCCATATCTCTCCATTCTCTGCACCTAAGAACTTCTGAAAAGCCTCTATCGTATCTGCCTCCACCACCACCACCCCTGGCAGCACATTCCAGGCACCCACCATTCTGTGTAAAAACTTGCCCCACACATCTCCTTTGAATTTGCCCCCTTCCACCTTTAAGTGTATGCCCTCTAGTATTATTCATTTTGACGTTGAAAATGGTTTATTTTTTTAGACAGGTAGGGAAGGAACCTCTTTGAATCGTATTATGCCTCTGTAGTATAATGCAGCATTGAAATGGTGAATGCATTCATGTGTAATTGTTTTGTCGGTTGTTTAATTGAGACATTAGGCAGCTGGGGATGGGTGAATGTTAAGTGCTGTAAATATTTTGGTTAGGTTAATGAGTGAAGCCTTGCTATAAACTTAGTCTGGGTGTGGTGCTGCAGAGCAACTAAATGCCCACCCAGGTGTCAACAGTTTGAATGGAAAGTTGTGTCAGTAAGGATTTACTTTTTCCTTTATTCTTTACCACTTACTCTTCAGTACTTGCTCTTCAGTAGTTCCAGAGATGGGCATTGCTAGGTGTCCTCTGATGTTTAACTTGTTTTTTTTTGAGTTCAAACAACTGCCCAGCAGCCTGGTTTTGCCCCAACTTGGCATCAATTCTTCCGAGCAGTGGGCACTGATGGCTGCCGCTACCTGTCTTCCCCCTTCTTCGGGTGGAGCCCACTCCCAGCACCTGCCCACTGCCACGTACAGGGTTTTACTGAACAACAGAGACACAAGAGAGTGCAGATGCTGGGATCTAGAGCAAAAAGCAACCTGCTGGAGGAAAACTCAGCAGGTCAGGGAGCATCTGTGGAGGCAGAGGGATAGTCAATGTTTTGGGGTGAGACCCTGCATCAGAAAGTGGTGGAAGCAGGTACTCTCACATTATATGGCAGGCTCAGTAGTGTAGCGGTTAGCGTAACGCTTTACAGCGCCATTGACCCGGGTTCAATTCCGGCCGCTGTCTGTAAGGAGTTTGTACGTTCTCCCCGTGTCTGCGTGGGTTTCCTCCGGGTGCTCCGGTTTCCTCCCACATTCCAAAGACGTACGGGTTAGGAAGTTGTGGGCGTGCTATGTTGGCGTCGGAAGCGTGCCAACACTTGTGGGCTGCCTCCTGAACACTCTACGCAAAAGATGCATTTCACTGTGTGTTTCGATGTACATGTGACTAATAAAGATATCTTATTTAAGAAGCATCTGGATGAGCTGTTGAATCAGCATGGCATTGTAGGCTCTGGACCAAGTGCTGGGAAATGGAACAAGTATTGATGTGTCCTTGATACTTGGCATGGACATGGTGGGCTACAGGGCCTGTTTCTGAGCTGCATGACTCTCAGAGATCCTAAGACACGGGGTTCAAAGAGGATTAGGCTATTAAAATGTTAAGGGCAGACCAGGAAATAATTAAGACACAAATGGAATGCTGGCCTTCATTTCCTTAGTTCGAGATCTGAATAGACCACATTGAAAGCACCTTAGGAAGGAGATGGTGGTCTTGGGAGGGAATACAACAGTGATTTAGTTGCACTCTAAGGGTTAAATCAAGAACAGAGTTCTGAGAACAGATTTTAGAGACCAGAGTTGTATTTAGAAGGTTAAAGGAGTTACTACATTGGAGTTTTCTCAATATTAAGAGAAATTGATAGTGTAGAAGGAAGGAAACCATTTCTGCTGATTGGGGAGTCTGGGATTTGGAAGTTTGATTTAAAACTTTGAGACCTATTGTTCTGGAGCAAAGTCAGGGAACATTTCTACATGGAGAGTGTGGAAGGAATTTAGAAGAGGCTTCTCAAACAGCAATTTATGTTAGGTTAATTGATTAATTTGTAATCTGAGATTGATAGATTTTTGTCAAATATATTAAGGAATCAGGAGTTAGTTTGCAGATCAGACACAGTCTCATTAATTAGATTAGGTTCAGTGGGTCAAATGACTTACTGCACTCCAAATAACAGTAAATGTTAAATGGTTTGTGATGTTAGAAAAGTTCTCAAATAAAGCTCTGTCAAAGCATGGCTTCGCACAGGGCTCAAGTTATACTGCAGTTGAAGACTTGAAGCAGAAAGTTGATGTGATGGTGTATAACACTGGATATATTACCATGGCTTTTGAATTTTCTGCACAGCATTGCTGTAAACGCTGAGGAAGGAATATTTTATTATATCTTCCCAACTCCCAAAAATACATTTAACCCCTAATCTGTCCAAAAAGTACAGGATCCAAAGTTACACAATTGGAGCAATGACTTCCAACTGGTGCCATCTGATGTGGTAAATGCGGGCTCGCTCTTAACTTGTAAGAGTAAATTGGATGGATACATGGACGAGAGAGGTCTGGAGGGGTATGGGCTGGGGGCAGGTAAATGGGACTAGCAGAATAATGTTTCGGCACAGACTAGAAGGGCCGAATGGCCTGTTTTCTGTGCTGTAGTTTTCTATGGTTCTATGGTCTTGGTTCCAGCAATGACCTCAGGTTCTTGCCTGGATCTCCCTGAACACATGGATGTGGGTAAGTGTGCTGGTAATTTAATATGGAAAAATAAACTTAACAAGATTTAAATTACACATGCAGAAATTGATAGTGCCTCTTTCCCACAGTGACAAAAATCTAAGAAAAACATCCTGCAATGAAATCAGAACTGAGGCTCAAAACGAACCACTCACTTTAATCAAACAATACTTCACAGAGAGCATAAGCAAGAGACTGATTAAAGCACGCTATCTGGCATTTAATTAAAGTCACACAGAGGCTGAGGAGCAGTCCTTTCACTTTGCTAGCGAATATGCTAAACTTTTCCATGACTCTGAAACTGTTTTCCAAAACTGGGAAACCCTGAGATGTTTTATAGAAGGTCTTAATGGTGGATTAATAACTCTAAGCATGACACTTGAACTTGGGATTGAGGGTGACTTGCTCCCACTCCACTTCTGGGGTGTCTAGCGAGTCTGATGTTGGATCTCCAAGCCACAGGTGTTTGCCTAGATGGGTGGGTCATTACAGTGATTTTGTGCTCCTTCCACCATTTTTGTTTGGTCTCTGCCTGTACCGGGAGAGGTCTCTTTCCCTTCTCCCTTTGAGCTGTACACCTCTTGTGACGACCAACTTTCAATCCATCGGCAGCAAGAGCAATTCAAAGCGAATGGGCCCTTCCCTCTGCTACTAATTTTCAATCCATCCCTCCAACATCCCATGATTTTTATAAAACTGGGTCAGTGCTCTGTGGATTCTCGTTGTGCAAGGAATTAGTTAAAAGCTGCTCTAAGCTGACCTGGCCTGTAGTTTTCCATCCTTTCTAATTGTCAGTGTTGCCTGGAAGATCCAGATAATAAATACACCAGAGATTATCATGATGACAGGAAATATTATTCAACTGCCCGTAATACACATTTACTTCATGTTGATTTGCCAACTAACACGTGGGCACTAACCGTTATTTAATTGGTTATCTCTGGCATTATTTGAAAACAGTGTTAGAAATTGTAAAAGGAATCACTGTCAAGCATTTGACGGCTGATGGAAGGAAATGTTTCTTCACACACACTGCAGTAGAGATCGGGAAAATTCCCTAAAAAAGCTGTGCAGGGCAGTGGTTGATACGGTCATTCCCAAACTGAGAATGCAAGAATTTTATACTATGATGCCGGAGGAACTCAGCAGGCCAGGCAGCATCCGTGGAAAAAAGCAGAGATCCGTGGAAAAAAGCAGGCAGTCAGTCAACATTTTGGGTCAAGACCCTTCTTCAGGAGCACTTCAGAATTTCGGATCATTGGGCTCTCTTCCAGGGTAGGTGGGATCTGTACAAACAGGGCAGTTTGCACCTGAACTGGAGGGGGACCGACATCCTTGCGGGCAGGTTTGCTAGAGCTGCTTGGGGGTGGGGGGGGGGGGGGTTAAACTAGAGTTGCAGGGGGGTGGGAACCAGAGTGACAGGGCAGCAAGTGGAGGGGCTGTGGGGAAAGTAGATGTTACGACTACAAGCAAAGATGGAAACCAAAAGGTTGAACGTAGTGGGACTAATGTTCTGAGTTGTGTCTATTTCAATGCAAGGGGTATTGTAGGTAAGGCAGATGGACTTAGATCGTGGATCTGTACGTGGAATTGTGATGTTGTAGCCATTCGTGAGACTTGGTTGCAGGAGGGGCAGGACTGGCAGCTCAATGTTCCGGGGTTCCGATGTTTTAGGCATGATGGGGGGGGGGGGGGGGGGATTATTCATCAGGGAAAATGTCACGGCAGTGCTCAGAGAGGACATACCGGAGGGCTCAACTACCGAGGCAATTTGGGTGGAACTGAGGAATAAAAAAAGGGATGATCACATTAATGGGACTATATTATAGACCTCCCAATAGTCAGCGGGATGTAGAGGAGCAAATTTGTAGACAGATAGCAGACAATTGTAGGAAATATGAAGTTGTGATAGTAGGTGATTTTAACTTTCCACATATTGACTGGATACTGTAAAAGGATTGGACAGGATAGAGTTTGTCAAATGTGTTCAGGAAAGTTTCCTCATCAATATGTAGAGATCCCAACTAGAGAGAGCGCAATACTGGATCTCCTTTTGAGGAATGAGACAGGGCAGGTGACAGAAGTGAGTGTAGGGGAACACTTTGGATCTAGTGATCATAATTCCATTAGTTTCAAGATAATTATGGAAAAAGATAGGACTGGTCCTAGGGTTAAGATTCTAAACTGGAGTAAGGCCAATTTTGAGGGCATCAGAAGGGATCTGGCAGGTGCGCACTGGGCTGGTTGTTTTCCAGCAGAGAGATACTTGGTAAATAGGAGGCCTTCAAAAGTGAAATATTGAAAGTACAGAATGTGTATGTTCCTGTTAGAATAAAAGGCAAGGCTAACAGGTTTAGGGAACCTTGGTTATGGAGGGATATTGAGGCCCTGGTAAAGAAAAAGGAGGTGCATATCCTGTATCGGCAGTTAGGATCAAATGAGGCACTTGAGGAGTATAAGAAACGCAGGAGAACACTTGAGAGAGAAATCAGGAGGGCTGAAAGAGGACATGAGGTTGCTCTGGCAGACAAGCTGAAAGAGAATCCCAAGGGTTTCTATAGCTATAATAGGAGCAAAAGGATAGCAAGGGACAAAATTGGTCCTTTTGAAGATCAGTGTGGTTATTGATGCATGGAGCCAAAAGAGATGGGGGGAGATTTTAAATGGATTTTTTTTGTCTGTGTTTATTCGAGAGACAGACACAGAGTCTATAGAACTGAGGAATAAGAGTCGTGAGGTCATGGACTGTATCTGGATTACAGAGAGGAGGTGCTTGCTGCCTTGAGGCGAATTAGGGTGGATAAATCCCCAGGGCCTGACGAGGTGTCCCCTCGGACCTTGTGGGAGGCTAGTGCAGAAATTGCAGGGGCCCTGACAGAGATATTTAGAACGTCTTTAGCCACAGGTGAGGTGCCAGAGGACTGGAGGATAGCTAATGTTGTTTCATTGTTTAAGAAGGGCTCTAAGAATAAGCTGGGAAATTCTAGGCCGGTGAGCCCGAACTCAGTCACGGGCAAGTTATTGGAAGGTATTCTGAGGGACAGGATATATAAGTACTTGGATAGACAGGGCCTGATTAGGGATAGTCAACATGGCTTCGTGCGTGGCAGGTCACGTCTAACCAATCTAATAGAGTTTTTTGAAGAGGTTACCAGGAAGGTTGATGAAGGGAAGGTGGTGGATGTTGTCTATGCAGACTTTAGCAAGGCCTTTGACAAAGTCCCGCAGAAGCTGCTGCAGAAGGTTAAGTCACTTGGCATTCAGGATGAAGTAGTCAATTTGATTAAACGTTGACTTAGTGGGAGAAGCCAGAGAGTTGTAGTAGATGGTTGTCTCTCTGACTGGAGGCCTGTGACCAGTGGTGTGCAGCAGGGATCAGTGCTGGGTTCATTGTTATCATCTATATTAATGATTTAGATGATAATGTGGTAAACTGGATCGGCATATTTGCGGATGACACCAAGACTGGGGGCGTAGCGGACGGCGAGGAAGGCTATCAAAACTTGAAGAGTGATCTTGACCAGCTGAGAAAATGGGCTGAAAAATGGCAGATGGAATTTAATGCAGACAAGTGTGAGGTGATGCACTTTGGGAGGACAAACCAGGGTAAGGCTTGCATGGTGAACGGTAGGGCTCCGAGGTTTGCAGTAGAACAAAGGGACCTGGGAATACAGATCCATAGTTCCTTGAAAGTGACATTGCAGGTAGATAGGGTCATAAAGAGAGCTTTTGGCACATTGGCCTTCATAAATCAGGGCATTGAGTACAGGTGTTGGGATGTTATGTTGAAGTTGTATAAGACATTGGTGAGACCAAATTTAGAGTATTACGTGCAGTTCTACCTACCTAGGAAAGATATCGATAAGCTTGAAAGAGTGCAGAGAAAATTTACACAGATGTTGCCGGGACTTGAGGACCTGAGTTACAGGGAAAGGTTGATTAGGTTCGGACTTTATTCCCTGGAGCGCAGGAGAATGAGGGGAGATCTTGTAGAGGTATACAAGATTATGAGGGGTATAGATAGGATCAATGCATGCAGCCTTCTTCCCCTCAGGTTGGGTGAGACTAGAACTAGAGGTCATAGGTTTAGGGTGTAAGGTGAAATATTTAAGGGGGATCTGAGGGGGAACTACTTCACTCAGATGGTGGTGCGAGTGTGGAATGAGCTGCCAGTGGAAGTGGTGGATGTGGGTTCAATTGTAACATTTAAGAGAAGTTTGGATAGGTGCATAGATGAGAGATGTATGGAGGGCTGTGGTCCAGGTGCAGGTAGATGGGACTAGGCAGAAAACCAGGCTGGCACAGACTAGATGGGCTGAAGGGCCTGTTTCTGTGCTGTAGTGCTCTATGACTAAGATGCACTGCCTTTGCAAACACAATTTAACTCCCAGTGAATGTAACTTTAATTCAACAGCTCTGATTGATGTTGTGATTTACCTCTGACTAGGTAAAGGTTGCAGGGGGAGCTGAAAAGTACCAGTTAAAAGTGCTTGGTGACAGATTGCACAAGGCAGGAGATATACGAGACCTGTCACAACGATAGACCTGGAACCCGTCAAGACAAGGGACAAGTAATGAACCATTGAGCTAAACATTAAAAAGAATATACATGTTCCAATGCAGAAAAATCCATCCAAAAGTATACATATCTCGTATATGTAATTTGCTGAGTACTAATGAATGTTCTTCTAGGGGATGTGTCAAATCAGGTAAATCTTCCTTCTCTATGGATTAAGTTTATCCACTACAGCAGCAACAGGGAACCAGATTTAGAGATTGGTGTATGAGTAGGGCAAATTTATAGCACTGTTTGGCACTGTTGATGATTAAAAGAAACAACAAAGGCAACTTGATGACTTCATTGAAGTAAAATGTCGCAAGGCACTTCACAAGAATGTTACCAGAAAAAACATAAAAAATACAAACAGATAGCTTTGAGGTGGAGATGTACCAGATTCCGACACAACGGCTTTCCTTCTGCGTTAGAATTACCTCACTTGGCCAGGGTGTGTTTGAGATTCCTATTGAGAAGCTTCCTGCTTGTTGCCGTGACACAGTTTCAGTGTCTGGCTGTTGGTATGTGCAATCTTTTTGTCTCATTAAACTAGAAGCCTTGATATAAATGTCAACAGGGGGCAGGGGACAAGCTGTTGCTACCCAACATACTCAGATGGACAATGCAGCCTGGGCTTTATAGCTCCTGGAAACGGCAACAGCCGAAGTAAAGATCAAGGAAGGCGAAATATCTGAAGGATTGGGGAAAATAGTTTTATCAGAACAAGGCTGTTTGGGTGTGTTGTGGTCCAATTTCAAATTCTCAATCTCTCGGTGGGATCTGAGCTTACGTCAACAGTAAGTTAGCAGTCTAGGAGCCCAACCCGACAAGCTCCTGAATAAGAACATTAGAAACAGAGGCAGGAGAACATCATAATCCCTGTGGATCCTGCCCCACCATTCAATAAAAGCCTGTGCCTTAAGTCCACTTGGCCCCCTGATCACCATGAACCTTAATTCCATGGAATTACAACACTTTGATCAAGAGATTTCTCCTCAGCTCAGTCTGAAAATGCTGACCCCTGATCCTGCCCTCCAGTTGAAAAAAAAATGAACCTTTTGGAATTTACTCTACTAATAGAACATTCAGCCCTTCAGCCCACAACGTCTGTGCTGACCATGATACCAATCCAAACCAGTCCCATCTGGCTGCATATGGTCTATATCCCTCCTTTCCCCAACTGGCTCATGAGCCTGTCTAAATGCCTTTAACATAACTCTTGCATCAACTTCCACCACTTCCCCTGGCAGTGTTTTACAGCAGACATGGTAGTGTAGTGGTTAGCATAACACTTTCAGCGCCAGCGACCCAGGTTCAATTCCCGCTGTCTGTAAGGAGTTTGTATGTTCTCCCTGTGACTGTGTGGGTTTCCTCCGGGTGCTCCAGTTTCCTCCCACATTCCAAAGACGTATGGGTTTCAGAGGTTGTGGGCATGCTATGTTGGCGCCAGAAGCGTGGCGACACTTGTGGGCTGCCCCCAGAACACTCTACGCAAAAGATGTATTTCACTGTGTGTTTTGATGTACATTTGACTAATAAAGAAATCTTATCAGACACCTCTCACTCTCTGTGCAAAAACAATCTCCTGTAAAACTTGTCCCCTCTCACCTTAAAGCCTTTGACAATCCTTCTGAGAATCTTGTGAGGACCCCACCTACTGGTCAATCTTTTTTTTAGGACAATCCACTACAATCTCCAGGAATCAATCTAGTGAATGCAGGTTGTAATTAGTTCAAGGCAAATATATCCTTCCCTGGGTAGGTTGCTTGCTTGTTGTGCACAGTGCTTAGCAGATACTGGTGAGATGGATGCTGTAGGAAGATGTGCAGACCTATGGGGCAGAATTTAGAATTGTCTCTGGCCGTGCCATTCACAAGATGGTTTTACTAGGTTAGATCATGACTGTCAAGAAAGTGAACCAAGCCAAGCTGAGCAAAACAAGTAGGGTCAATTCAGATTAAATTGTTAAGACGCTTCCCAATCAGACTACAAAATTTGCTGGTATCTCAAAGAACATACAAATTCAGCCGGACATTTTTCTTTTAAATTTGAAAACCTGGAGATGTTAAATCTGAGATAAAAACATAAATTCCTGGGAAAACAGCAGGTCAGGAAGGGTCTGTGGAGAGAGTCAATATTTTGGGTCTGCAACCCTTTGTCAGATCAGTAAATCTATTACAGAAAACACTTTAGCAGTCACCTTGAACTTACAGTGACAGTGCTCCCAATGAGTTCCATTTCATAGGATTTAAACAGAGGAGATGTGGTAGATTGTGATTCTCTTTCTCAGCTATGACTATTCATTAGCATGCAAACCCAAGGAGATTCTAACCCCACATCCAGGTTCATGGTTATCTTGGGAGCTAACTGACCCTGACATCACTTGCCCCTTTCCCTTAATGCACAAATCCAACTACATTCTTCGACTTATCTTTTTGTATCAAAGAGTAATACAACAGGGAAACAGGCCCTTCGGCCCAATTCATTCTTCTGACCAAGGTGCCCACCGAAACAAGTCCCATCTGTCCATGTTTGGCCCATATCCCTCTAAACTTTTCTTCTCCATGTACTTATCCGAATGTCTTTGAAACGTTGTTGCAACTGCCTCAACTACTTTCTCTAGCAGCTTGTTCCATCTACCCACCACCCTCTGCAAAGAAGTTGCCCCTTAGGTCCCCTTTAAATCTTTCCCCTCTCACTTTAAACCTATGCCCTCCAGTTTTTGGTTTCCTCTTCCTGGAAGTTGTTCTAATTAATTTGAATATGCGAGTGCAATTACTTCCTCTTTGCATCTTAAGTGCATTGCTTTCCACAATACTTCCTTCTATCCAGACATTTTTAGACCATGGTTTCCTTGAACTGCAGGCTTTGAAAAGCTAAGCTTGACTCCTTGTAATCACCACTTGGAAAGCTGAAGGCCACAGAGCATACCCTCTAAGAGATGTAGTTGCCTCCACAAGCTTCAATATTAGCCCAAAGGGTTGTCGCATCAGTTAAGTTGATTCTCACCAATTAATAGCCAAGGAACTGTGACCAGTGTTTTGCGGATTACCTCCAGCGGTTTGCTCTGTTTTATTGTGAGCACCATAATCTTGTCTGATACGTGGAAGCCAGTAACTACACTCATGACTGTGTAGCCAGATTCTGCTCTAACTCCATCTACAAGGTTGCAGATGATACCACCGTTGTAGGCCACATCTCAAACAGCGATGAGTCGGAGTACAGCAAGGAGATAGAGAGCTTAGTGGAATGGTGTCATGACAACAACCTTTCCCTCAATGTCAACAAAACAAAAGAGCTGGTCATTGACTTCAGGAGAGGGGGCGGTGTACATACACCTGTCTACATCAATGGTGCTAAGGATGAGAGGGTTGAGAGCTTCAAGTTCCTGGGAATGAATGTCACCAACAGCCTGTCATGGTCAAATCACGTAGATGCCACGGCCAAGAAAGCTCACCAGTGCCTCTACTTCCTCAGGAAGCTAAAGAAATTCAGTCTGTCCCCTTTGACACTCACCAACTTTTATCGATGTGCCATAGAAAGCATTCTATCTGGATGCATCACGGCTTGGTATGACAACTGCTCTGCCCAGGACTGCAAGAAACTGCAGAGAGTTGTGGACACAGCCCAGCGCGTCATGGAAACCAGCCTCCCCTCCTTGGACTCTGTCTTTACCTCTCGCTGCCTTGGTGAAGCAGCCAGCATAATCAAAGACCCCACCCACCTGGGTTATTCTCTCTTCTCTCCTCTTCCATCAGGTAGAAGATACAGGAGCCTGAGGGCACGTACCACCAGACTTAAGGACGGTTTCTACCCCACTGTGATAAGACTATTGAACAGTTCCCTTATATGATGAGATGGACTCTGACCTCACGATCTATCTTGTTGTGACTTTGCACCTCATTACACTGCACTTTACTCTGTACTGTTATTGTTTTTACCTGTACTACCTCAATGCACTCTGTACTAACTCAATGTAACTGCACTGTGTAATGAATTGACCTGTATGATCGATATGCAAGACAAGTTTTTCACTGTATCTCGATACAAGTGACAATAATAAACCAATACCAAAGGGCAGCAGATTGTGCTTTGGTCATCACCTTATTAGCAGGTAATTTGACAAAGGAATTCTGAACAATTATGCCTCACCAACTGAGTTCCTCCAGCTTTTTGTGTGTTGCTACAGAATGCAGACATACATATTTCTTAACACCTTTTGTATTGCCAGCAATTTTGGGGTATATGGTGATTCTACCTTTGAAACCAAATGAATTTTCTTGACTCTAGTTACCATTAATGGTAATACACAACAGGATTACATAGCAGTTCATACCACAGCAAGCAGCATATTTGTTTTTTAAAAATAGGATTACTGTTACAGTAACATTAAGTAGATTATCTACATAGATAGAAATATCTGAGTCATGATCAGAGCATCAGAGCCTAGCCAACTCTTATCTGGCAAGCACTTATCTTCCTAATGAAGTCAGATTGCAACCAAATTTCAGGTTCTCCGAGTGACCACAGGAAGTCACTTGCTTTTATCCTTGCAAGAATCTAAAAGGAGGATGCTCTTTAGGCTAACTGAATATCACAAGAAAATTATATTTCCATTTTCACAGCTCATTGGAAGTTTGCAGATTGCAAGTCAATATTGGACCCATATCTTCACTTGTTGCACATTGATGGAACTCGGTAGATGTGTGTCAGCAACTGACAGTCAGATTGGCCCTTTTCTGCACTGGGATGAAGAAGGTGGGGAGATTTCCCTTTAAAGTTAACAATCCACTAGGGTTGCTTCTGGGATTGCAGGAACTAAATCAGTAAATTTCCGGCTATCCCAGAACCTGGCAGAAAAACTCTAGTGGCATCTAAAAATGGTTTGTTTCTGAAATGTTATTTTGGGATAGGTTATTATGACAATATTGAAAACAGGAAATGAGGCTATTTGACTGGGTGAGGAGGTCCTGTAAATGAATGGCTAGGAACACACCCAACATTAAACAAAACCTGAACTGGATATCAGGGCCACTTCCCTTCCTCAGGTCTTGTGTCTTGAGCCAATGACATCATAGGAAGGTCCACCAAACTGGCAAGTTGCTAGCCTTTATTTGGACTGGAAATGCAGGTTATAATGAGTGGGAAACTCCTATCCCAGTAGAGATTCCTCTCCCTGGATTCCTGAAAAACTTGGGTGACAGACAATGGCCCAGAAAGCCGTGTACAACCTGGGTAAAAGAAGCAGATGTAATGTGAGTGTGTCCTGGGTCATTACTTAACCCCTAGCCATCATCACTGAGGCACTGTCAGGTTGCTGCCATGTGGTCATGTGCAGGAATTTGGTGTACACAATGGAAACGGTAAATGCTGGAAACACTCAGCTGGCCAGGCAGCATCTGTGGGGAGGGAAACAGTTAACGTTTCAGGTCCAAGAGCCGCTGTCAGAACTTTGACAGTTGCAACAAAAGTCCCAGACCTGCATCATTAATGGTTTCTCTTTCCACAGTTGCTCCCAGACCTGCTGAGTGTTTCCAGCTTTTGATTTCAGATTTCCAGCATCTGCATTTTATTTTTGATTTTTCATTTGCTGTACGCAGATTGGCTGCCTCATCGTCCGCATTACAACACTGGCTGCAGCAAGTATTTAAGTAGCTTTAACTTTGTGTCTCGCAAATCTGTTAGTTTTTTTTTGAAGAGGTAACCAAGATGATTACTGAAGGCAGGGAAGAGGATGTTGTCTCTCTGGACTTTAGCAAGTGCTGGGTTGAAGGACCTGTTTCTGTGCTCTATCACTCTACGATTCCGTGTATGACTCCAACAAGCAATGGCACCTCTTGAAAGGGTTGGGAAATTCACGATGCCAACACAAGTTGTTCTTTACTCTCTTTTCCGTTTTAAAAGCCGGTTGATTGAGGAGAAAGGTAACGAATGAGTTCTTAGATACTGAAAAACCATTGTATCAAGAACAATATAGCACCATGTCGTGTCAAAGTAAAATATTTGTTGTAAAATACTTTTGTTTGGAGGAGGAGAGGAGAGGTCTTGGCAATTAAGAAGTACAGCTGTTCAGGGCAAGGCTGATGCTTTTTGATTAAATGAAAACACACATCAGAAGTTCCCCGTATGGCGGGTAAATTATTCAATTTAGAGACTAGTCTTTTTAAACTGCACTATTTAAAGTTTACCTTTGTTACGAGACACTATGCAGAGGCACTTTAGCTGCTAATGGCCAGTGCATTAGGTTCATTTATCAGGTTCATATTCACATTGTTCCATTCTCTTAATTAACATTGGAATGACCCTTCAGCTGGAAGGTCAGCTGTGGAACTTGCAGGAACCACAGATATCGCAGTGGAGAGTTCTGCAACTGCTGACAGATTACAGCTGGCACAACCTGTACCATGCACCAAGGTGGCTCAGAATTCCACTCCCAGTAATCTTCGACCCCAATGCGACCCTTCACCTCTCGCTTGGAGATTAGAGCTGCCAAGTCTCAATTTATTGTAAGTTGTTCTCCTGACTTTGGTGTTAGAATTTTTGCAGAATTTTCTCATGCACAGTACAGAAAGACTGCATTCTCTCATATGGTCTCTTGCCCATGGCTAAATGTCAATACACATCCCTCTTTAACTGTGAGTGAGGACAGATCTACAATGTAAAGTTTACATGATTAACATTAACCATCCAGTGTCCTCATCAACCATCTAGTGTCCTCTCTGTCCAAAGATGATAATAATGAGGCAAAATATGATCAGAGGTATTCAAAACTGTTACATTTTCTCTCCAAGCATGGTTTTCTCTGTCTGGTAGGCCTAACCAAGAACTTAAGTGATTGCTTAAAGTTAAGGAACAAGGGCAGTTCATGGATATCAACCTGGAATGCTCTACATGGAACCTACATGCTCCCTTTCTGAACTGCACAGCGTGAAAATCAACCACAAGTGTTGAACATCCATCACTGTTCGCCTTTATTTCAAGTAATTCATTCCTGGATTCTCTCTTGTACCTGAACCCGTGCAAGCTCTACCAACTTTTCATATGCAGCAAAAATCCACTTTTTATTAAGAACTCACAATTTAGGATTCATCTCTGTTTGTTAAAATTCAGACTAAGAATTGTTGCCATGTACTAAATGAAATGGGATCACAGGCACAGAAGAGGAGGCCATTCTGTCCATTATTCTGCTGTTATCCACTCTTCCCCAATATCCCTGCAATTTTTGTTTAACCCTTCATGAATTTATTTCTGAATGGCAGGATTAAATTTTACCTCAATTGGTTCTCATCCCACTGATCTCAATGACTATCATATCCAATGCGTCTGGAGTAAGTTTCTGATATATGATGACTTTGCCTTCCAAAGCTTGCTGCCACCAGGGAGTTTCTTTGCATAACATCTGATTGATAAAGACCGACTGTGACAGTGAGTCAACAGAATTATATCAACTGATTGGTGAACCGATTTGAGCTCAGGCCAATTTTGTCCAGTAATTCTGACATCAGTATCTGAGCTGTACATTGAGTTACTTACGCAGTCCATGCCTTTATCTATCTTCACGTGGTATTGTTGATTACTGGATTCAGCCACACAATATACCTGGGAAAAGAGATAAATACACAATGGTCAGAGCTGAACTTGCTGAGAGGAATAGGGTATGGTAGCAGAGTGGTTATTTTTCAGGACCAGCTCTCATGATCTGGATAAGTAATCCACAGATACAGTCGAGTCCCACTACTGCAGGCAAAGACTTGAAGTTCAGTCTCTTTAATAAATAGGAGATATAAAGCTCACATCCATAGTGGCAAGCATTAAACCAATGGATTTTTGTTGCAGATGGTAGGTAAGTTCACCATTCTTGAGGTCTGGCTCCATGTGAACCAGACCCATAGCTGAATTATCTCTGAATCGGACACAAACCACTTTGTTCAGTGGAAATTAGGAATGGGCAGCATTGACGCCATATCCTGTAAACAAGTAGATAAAATAATGTTTAAAAATATTGATTTCTAATGCAGTATTTTCCATCATTTGTTCTAGCTCAAAGCACAGTAACACATGTAGAATTTTTCTTTGGCAGACTTACAAACTGGGGGGGGGGGGGTGGCGGTGGGGGGGAGGGAAGTGGGCGAAAAGAGAGGGCGCAAGGGTGGAGATAGTGCGCAGTGGGGAGTGGGGGCCACAAGTGAGGGGGAAGAGGGGCGCACAGGCGGGGGGATGGCACACAAACGGGGGGACGGCGCACAAACGGGGGGACAAGCACGCGAGCAGGGGGGAGTGGGAGAAGGGGGGCGAGAGGAGCAAGGACAAATTTCCTAACCAGTAGAATAACTAGGGCTGTAGGCAAGTTTTTAAAACTAAATATTTGTAGGGACAGTTCTTGTGATGGGAAATTTAGGAAGCTGAAGAGGAAAAACAAGGTGATGGTATTGGGTTGTGAAAGGGGAAATGATAACCATAGTATGTCAAGGATGAACAGAGCACACAAGCAGAAGACTACTTCTAATTAGAGTCAGAGCAAGGAAATATGTTTAAAAAAACATAACTGAAGGCTTATTATACATGCAGCATTTATAACAAAATGGCACAAGTAGACAGTAGGAGAATATGAAAGCTATGACAGAGGTGTGATTGCAAGGTGACCAAGTTTGGGAATTACCCAATCCAGGATACTAAATTTACAGAAGTGATAAGTGAAGGGAAGTAATAGACAATGGGTCACGGGCAGGAAAGAGAAAACAGTGAATCCTATGAATTAGAAACAATTGGAAGTATTGTCATTTTAAAGTTCAAGCTGGCTGCTGAAAGGTTTTCTGTAATAGATTTACTGATCTGATGAAGGGTTGCAGACCTGAAATGTTGACTCTCTACACAGATGCTGCCCGACTTGTTGAGTTTTTCCAACATTTTCTCATTTTTATTGAAGAGAAAAGCGGGAATTGAAGGGGCACGGATTGGGTGAATGCACAGTCTTTTTCCCAGGGTTGGGGACTCAAGAACTAGAGGGCATAGGTTTAGGGTGAGAGAGAAGAGATTTAATAGGAACCTGAGGGACAACTTGTTCACCCAGAGGGTGGTGCGTACATGGAATGAGATGCCAGAGGAAGTGGTTGAGATGGGTACATTAACAACACTTAAAAGGCACTTAGACAGGTATACGGATAGGAAACGTTTAGAGGGATATGGGCCAAATGCGGGCAAATGGGACTAGCTTAGATGGGAATTTTGGTTGGCATGGACAAGTTGCGCCGAGGGTAGAAAGTAGAAGCTGACATCAGGAGCAGGGGAAATATTAGAAACTATTCATAAGAAAGTGGTAGCAGGGGTATTGAGAAAATAATAAAAGGCTTGGGAAGTAATTGTGTGGATTTATGAAAGGGCAGGCCACGTTTGACAAATCCATTGGAGTTTATTTTTGAGGTTGCAACTAATATAATAAATAAAAGAACATAGAACATAGAGCAGGATAAAATGTCGGCACAACATTGTGAGCCGAAGGGCCTGTACCGTGCTGTAGTGTTCTAAGGTCTATCTAACCCTTCCTTCCCACATAGCCCCCTATTTTTCTATCATTCATGTGTCTATGTAAGAGCCTCTTAAATGTCCCTAATGTATCTACCCCCATAACCTCTGCCGGCAGTGTGTTCCACGCACCCACCACTCTCTGTGTAAAAATCTTACCCCTGACATCCCCCTTATACCTTCCTCCAATCACCTTAAAATTATGTCCCCTCATGTTAGCAGTGTACTTGGACCTTTGAAGGTCTTGAGTAAATGTCATACAAGTGTTTATTAAACAAAGAGCACCTGCAATTAGGGTTAGTATACGGCCATCAAATGAGATCAAAAGGCATCAGCCCTCTTCCCACCCCAGCCTCAATCACGGGCAGCACATTTTCTAGCGTTGGGCCCCCAAGACAGAAACAATCATGGCACGTATCCCTTGGGGTAGATCAGACTTTCACAGCTAGTATAACAAACCAGAGCTTCACTTAATTTACACTTAAATCCAGGAAAGTTTTGTGAGAAAACAGGTTCAAAGATTTAGTGTTTCCATCATAATTTCAAAGGTATCAAAAGATCTTGTGTGTGTGTGTGTGTGTGTATGGTGTATGTAACACCACTACAGATACCAATGTTCATAGACTGGTAGGGTTGGATTTGTACACCACAGACCCATCACACCCACACTGAACATCGCATCCTTCTACACTGAGCCTATTTACCTGCATTAAGTCCATACCCAATGCCTTGGCGATTCAAGTGCCTGTCTAAATACTTAACTCTCTGCCTCCATCAGCCCCTCCAGATTCCAACCACTCTGTGTGGAAAAAAGGTCCCCCTCAGATCCTCTCCTACTTCTCATCTTACACCTATACCTTCTTGTCTTGGATACCCAACCATGGGTAAAAGATTCTTACCATCTCGTCTAAGTATCCCCCTCATAATTTTATGCATATCTGTCAGGTCACTCCCTCAGCCTCCACCACTCCAGTTCAGGGTCTGTTTGTTTCAGGTCATGTATAGTGTACTCAGTGAGATGCTGTGACCAAGTGATGTGTTTTAAAGCCAGCTCAAGAAGGTCTTTGTTCTGCAGCAACAAACAATCTACTGGAGGACCTCAGCAGGTCAAGCAACATCTGTGGGGGGGTGGGGAAGAAATTGTTGACATTTTGGGTCAAAACCCTGCATCGCAACATCAGGACTCCCACTTGGCTTTTGTTCTGTGCAGGCTGGGACTTTTACTACTTCCCACTGCCGATGGCCTGTGCCTTCTCTCGGTGAGGCTGTTGGTAGTGTAATGGTTAGCGTAACACTATTACAGCACCAGCAACCCGGGTTCAATTCCCGCCGTTGTCTGTAAGGAGCTTATACGTTCTCCCCGTGTCTGCATGGGTTTCCTCCAGGTGCTCCGGTTTCCTCCCACATTCCAAAGACCTACAGGTTAGGACCTGTGGGCATACTATGTTGGTGCTGGAAAAGTGGCGACACTTGAAGGCTGACCCCTAGCACATTCTCAGTAACGCAAAAAGACGCATTTCACTGTGTGTTTCAATGTACATGTGACTAATAAATAAATATCTTATCTGAGCCAAATTGAGGGTTGTTTTATGCCTTGAATTCATGGAGAAAGTGAAGTGAAATCTCCAGCATAATTTTTTTTTCAACCAAATATTCTTGCAAAAGATGGAGTGACACATCTTGCAAACTACATACCGACATGACTTCAACAACAAAGAGAAATATTGTGGACAGAGAGGGGAAAGACTATACACTCTTGCACTATTTTCTTTTACCTCTGACAATATGGTGTTTCTTTCTTTAGGTTCCTGTGTCTTTTCCTTTGGAAGAGCTTCTGTTGCAGTTTTCATCGCCTCAGTAGTATAGGTCACTTCAGTTGTATTTCTCTGTGTACCACGTGGTGCGCTTTTCTCCGTACTTCCAGTTGAATCCGTGAATGTGCCACTAGTTGTATTTTTCTCCATGCTATCAGTTGAATTTTTCACCCATGTTTCATTAACCATTGTTGTCTGTACACTGCCTGCTGCACTTGTCACTGCTGTGTCACTTTTCCTTTCTGTATGTTCAATTGCTGTAGTTGGGGAAATTCTTTCAGTCGAGGTACTTTGTATTTCCGGAGAGGTATTACTTCTTGGGGTACTCGTAGGTTTGCTACTGAATGTGCTCGTATCCTGGCTGGAACTTACTGATGTTGAACTTACAAATTTGCTGTTTGATTCTGGGCTAGCTGAAGTTGAGGCATTTGTAGGTTCTGTAATAATAGATTTAGAATACAATAAATAATATCCAATTCTGACATACATTTTGTTCTGTGCTTCTGGTTTAACTGGCACTATTGAAATGCTTAAATATTAGGATAGATTTACAAATTGCCAAAGTCAGCATGAAACTCTGCACATTGGGCATATCTTTCAAGAATTAAGTGGGGTCTGCACAATGGAAAGTCTTGGACAAGCAAGCCATTCCACACTACATTTAGGTTTTCAGATTTTAATTAAATGAATTAAAATTCTGCTTCAGTAGTCTCTCCATTACTAGTACAGTAACTTCACCATCATGCTACCAATTCCGCAATTTTGATGACCAGTAAGAGATATATGTAACATAGTAGAGGCTTTTGTAGAGTAGATAGGAAGGAGCTTTTAAATAAACAAATTGCAGAGGAGATAGAATTAAACTACTGCGAAAGAACCAGAGGGGAGATGAGGAAAGTTTTCTGCAGCCTAAGGTTAAATTTTTTTTTACTGTCTGGAAGGCTGGAGGAAGCAGATTCAATGGTACCTTTAGGAGAATGGGAAAAATACTTGGCAAGGAAAAAAGTCGACACTACTAGGAGGAAATGGCAGGGAGTTGGGATTATTTGGATAGCACTTTCACTTTCATAGGACATGATGGGCTGAATATCCTGCACCATTTTATAGTTCTATGGGAGAGATATTTATCCTCTGCCTCTTGTTATAAAAGCCCTATTACAGGAAAGATATGGAGGTTTTGGAAAGGATGCAGAAGAGGTTCACCAGGACGCTGCCTGGATTAGAGGGCATGTGCTACAAGGAGAGGTTGGACAAACTTGGGTTGTTTTCTCTGTAGTGTTGGAGGCTGAGCAGAGACCTGAGGGGATAAGATAAGATATATATAAAATTATAAGGGGCATAGTTTGGGTGGATTGTCAGGGTCTTTCTCCCCCAAAGTAGAAATGCCAAATACTAGAGTACATCCATTTAAGGAAAGAGGGTGAAAGTTTAAAGATGGTGTGCAGGGCAAGTTTTTTCTCAACACAGAGACTGGTAGGTGCGTGGAACGGGCTGCCGGGGGTGGTGGTGGAAGCAGATATGATAGAGGCATTTAAAAGGCTGTTAGATAGGCATATGAATGCGCAGGGAATGGAGGGATATGGATCATGTACAAGCAGATTTAATTTGGCATTGTGTTCAGCACAGACATTGAAGGACCTGTTTCTGTGCTGTATTGTTCTATGTTCTATCATTAAGTGTCCTGCATAATGTATGCACCATAGCATTACATTTGGGAAAGGGAATACAATCAATTGGATCATCAGATTAAAATGTCGGAAGAACTCAGCCAGTCAAGCAGCATCCGTGGACAGAGAAGCCAGCTGACACTTTAGATCAGGGACCGTCCCTTTGAGCTCAGCTCACCAGATTGACCAGCTGATAGTCACAGGGAAGAATGTCCGTACCCTCCTCTGTTTCAGGTCAGAGGACAGCTGGGTTGGCAGAGTCCCTGTGTGATCAGCGTACCTCCAAACTTTCTCCTCTGGGGAACTGGGTCCCTTGTACCTTCCTGGCTTGTTGGTGGGTGATCTGCCCTTCCAGAAATCCAGGCTCCCCATGAGGTTTTCAGTGGATTGCTGTGTGGCAAGAGATCAAGACCCCAGGAAGGAACAGGCACTTGGGCGTTGGAATAATGGGGTGGGGTGGGGTGCATAAAAAGTCAGGGAAGGGAGATAGAATACAGCATTGAACTATGCTTTCATAGTGGGGAGAATACCAATATACTTTAGGAAAGGATAAAGCACTTGTTCTTTTTTTTATATATATAAAAAATAATCTTTTTCTCAGGTGATTGACAGGCAAAACCTTGATGTTTCACCCCCCTATCCTTATTTGTGGTTGGGGGTGGGATAAGAGGTCACTCCCCACCCCAAAAGATGGCCAAGAAACTCTTCCAATGGCTTCCCTGTCAATCACCTGGCTGGACCCAATCACCAGCTGCCATCAGTGTGCTCAGGGGCTGGGTGTGTGGGCTCCCCCAGAGCCTGATGCAAAGTGCATGAGCAGCCAGACTGCTGAACTCATCGGAAGTTCAACAGTCCCATCAGTGGACAGTGAGCAGTCCTAAAGTCTTGGCGGGATGCAGGCTGACATCCAATTGATGATCAGGTGCGATATGCAACTGCCATTACATTGCACGTTGAGTGCTAGCCTCAGAGAACAGACTCTCCATCATGAATCCAATGGTTCATTCTCCTTACCTACTGCTGTACCATTTCCATCTTTCTGTGATGCAGTGGAAACAGGACTTGTAAGAACAATGGAGCTTGGTTCGCTTTTAGTTTGCTTGGGAGTTATTATCGATGGTTGCTTCATCGTTCCTGATTGAGCACTCTCTTGAGTAGCACTTGGAGAGGGAGATGGTGTAATCCAACTGGACGTAGTAGCAGCAGTATTGTTTTCCATGCTGCTATTTCCTTTACCAGGTACAATGTTATTTACCAGTGCAGTCCCAGTGTCAGCATCGGAGCTTTGGCTTTGGTGAGATTGCGTGTTGATTTTTGATGTGGCTGGGCTTGGGCTAGAACTAATGATTGGCCGAACACCTGCTGAAGTAATAAAAGTTTGCAATTATTATTGGAACAGCAGTAGGCCATCCAGTCCCGCTTTCCTGCTCTACATTCAATTGGTCAGTGTGCAATATAATATCTATACTTAATCATCAGCAAAAATGATGGAAGGCACCATCAACAGTACTAATCAGGTGACACACTCTTCAATAATCTGCTCCCTGATGCCCAATTTGGTCTTGCCAGGACTGCCCAGCTCCACATTTCATTATAACCTTAGTCCAAACATAGACCAAAGATTCCAGGGGGTGACTGCTCTTGAATGATAATGTGGCATTTGACCAAGTGAGGGATAAAGGTGCCCTGGTAAAACTGAAGTCAATGGGCATCAAGGGGAAAGAACATTCCAATAGTTCGGTTCATACCTCTCACAAAGGAAGATGGTTGTGGTTGATAGAGGTCAAATATCCCAGACCCAGGACACCTTGGGGCAGTGTCCTAGGTCCAACCTTCATCAATAACCTTCCTTCTATCATAAAGTCAGAGCAAAATGTTCACTTCCATACACTTCCTCAGCAAATGAAGCTGCTCATTCCAGCCTGTCACAAGACCTAGACAACATTCAGTTACGGGTCGGTAAGTGGCACGTAACATTCGTGGGAAGGAAAAGACCATCTTCCACAAAAGAGAATCAAACTCCTGATATCACCACATCATCACGTTGACAAATGCTTTAGCCATATTACTGTAGCTTCAAAAGCAAGTGAGAGACTGGGTACACTGTGATGAGTGGTTCACCTCCTGACACCCCAAAGCTTTTCCACCATCTACAAGACACATGTCAGGAGTATGAGGGAATACTCTCCACTTGCCTAGATGACAGCAGATCCAATAACTCTCAAGAAGGTTAACAACATCCAGGACAGGACAGGACAGCCCAGTTGACTGGTTCGTCTTCCACCAGGTTCCTGGCATGTCAACAGGCAGCAGAGGGGAGGGGAGGGGAGGGGAAGGGTCCACTCGGTGTTCCCAGCACCCAGGTTCCTCGCAGTGCAACGGGGAAGGAGGGAGTTCGTGCCAGATTCCCATCGCTGGGAGCACATCCAGTGGGCCATGTGAGGCAGCCGTGCAGGGGAAGCATTTCCCCAGTAACCACTCTGAGACCAAGCTAAAAAAAAGCCCAGGGAGAGCAATTAAAGTGGAGTCTGATGCTAGAACCCGTGGTGTAACCAGTGCTTTAAAACATCAACCCCCACTGCAGAACATGTGAACTTGCAGCAACTTTTACTGCCATTTAGGTTACCCATCCTGAATGGGTGAGTGCCTCCAAGATGTTTTTCCTTCACAAATATCCCTACAGTTGGGTGAATGCAGTTTAATAGTGCAAATTAATTCCTGATTCATAGAGTCATAGAGAGATACAGCACAGGAATAGGCCCTTTGGTTCACCAACCATCCACTTACACTAATCCTACATTAATCCCACATTTTCATTAACTCCCTCCTGGATTCCACCACCCCCCAACACACTAGGGGCAATTTACATTGGCTAATTAGCCTACCAACCTGCACGTTGTTGGGAAGCGAGAGGAAATTGAGCACTTAAAAGAAATTGATGCGATCACAGGGAGAACATGCAATCTTCGCACAGACAGCACTTGAGGTCAGGATTGAACCTGGGTCTCTGGCGCTGTGAGGCAGTGGCTCTACTAGCTGCAGCAATGTGCCGTCCAAATTCCTGCCCTTAAATCTGTGTGCAGTGTGCAGGACACACCAGAGTTTGCAAATCATTCAAGGAAGCAATGCTTCACTGTGGGTGTGTAGCAAGACTGCCAACGATTCCTCATTGGAAGTGGGCTCTTCACAACTAGATGATCCTGCTCTAGATGATCAGTGATTGGCTGGCATCGTTATATTGGTAACTATGAACCAGTTGCTCCCAGTTTGAAGAACCACCTTGTAACCCTATTGTAACTCAGGATATTTTAAAGCACTTCACAATTTATGCTGAATGCTTAGTGTAGTTATTTCTGTTAATGTGGGGAAATGGATCAGCCAATTTACACACAATAAAGCCTCCTGAATGGGAATGAGTTAAATGTGTTAGTCTGTTTTACTGAAGTGAATAAATAGCATCTCAAATCCCAGGGGAGCCCTCATACTCCACAGAGGCATCAATATCCCTCACAAGCAAGCTAGGCAACAGGTTAAAATACTATTGGGGTCCCACGAATATTGAGGTTCCTGCTAGAATGCAATTGAAGCTTGTCCCATCACTGTGTGCCATTAACAATCCAGTTTCTGGGTGAGTATGTAGCATCAGGAATGAATCAGGTTTTAGTATTCCCACCTTTGAGTCAGAAGGTTCAAGTCCTCTTATGGAGATCACAGAACAAGTCTCGGCAATGGTGCAATAGTGAGGGAGTGGTGGCGGCTTTGGACAAGACACTAAATGAAGGGTCGGTCTCCCTCTCAGATGGACGCAACTGATCGCCTGAGGCCAGTTGAAAACAGAGGAGATCTGGTCAATCTATATCCCTCAATCAATACCACTTAAATAGTAAATGAACAGTCTTTTTTTAAAAATCATTTTGCTTTTGTGTGAGCCTGGTGTATACAAATTGTCTGCCTTTTTTTAAATAATGATGATTAAAATTCAGAAGTATTTCACTGGATGTAAAGGTTATGAGGAGCGCTGTATATATTCAAGCCTATTTTAACTCTGTTGTTGAAAGTAAAAAGAACGTATGTGGCCTTTGTTATTTTTCAGTCTTTGATGAAATCTTGGGGACTAGATGGCATTGCAGTTGTGGTTTTATATAATGCAATTTTCATCAGTAGCATTAAATAAAGGTCAACTTAGCAGGATGCATTTGAGATACTCATGCAATTATTCCTCAAACATCTAAAAGCCTTAGAGCATTTAAACGTCATCAGTTCCAGTTGTACACAGTGAATGTTTATAATGGGCAATAACGTAGAACTGCACTGTAGCAAAGCTGCCACCTCCATCCCATGTTACAACAAGGCCAACATTCCCACTCCCATATAAAGCTGCTCTTTCATCGTCTCTGATTCAAAATTCATGGAGTGTCTACCTGATAGCATTTCTCGGAGTTTTGCTTCCCACTGAAAATCTGCTCCAATTCATTCCCCCCACCCTCCCTGCCACCAAAGCTTCATAACTCTGGAGTCAGTGGCCTTGACATCACCTGTTAAATAACCTTCTCCTTGGTTTGATTTCTTTCAAGATAGGATGTTTCTGCCTCTGGGATACACTGTCCACACGAGGGACCTTTCCCTTTTGGCACAGCCTTCAATATATTTTGGAACCGATGGTGACACTCTTCCTACGTTCCTTCCGTGACTTTTCAACTACAGAGATTCTGTTTGGCTTCCTTGCAAACTCCACCCAAGCCCCTTCCTCTTCACAGCACTTGTGGATGGCTACAGGTGCCAGAATTTCTTGTTTTTGATTTTTTAGGGTTTCCCTTAAGAGGAAATACATCTCAGCTTCAAGGAAACACCTCTGCACACTGCTTCCCTGCAGATTTGAGTTTGCTGATTTCACCTTTCACTTTTCAGCTCAGAGGTCATTCATTCGATTAGCCCTCTCCTTCCCGTTTCTCTCATTCACATTTTAACAAGTTCCATTCTATTTTGGCAACATTTTATTCACCTTTTGCTTTCTATTACCCACCTGAACACAGTAACGTAGTGGACCATCCAGCCCCTCGAGCATGACCTGCCATTTAATATGATCGTGGTGGTTCCAATCACTCCATATCGTACCACCTTACCAAACGGACATCAACTGAGTACTACCTCAATGCATTGTTGTAATGGAATGATCTGTATGGACGGTATGCAAGACAAGTTTTTCACTGTACCTCAGTACATGTGACAATAATAAAGCAATTTACAAATCTTGAACAGACCTCTTGTACGATAAAGATGAACTCTTGATCTGTCAATCTACCTTGTCATAGTCCTTGCACCTTGTCTACCTGCACTGCACTTTCTCTGTAACTGTAATACTGTATCTGCATTGTTATTGTTTTTCCTTTTGTATGACCCTCGATGCACTTATGGATGGAATGATCTGTTGGATGGCTTGCAAACAAAGCTTTTTCATTGTATCTATGTACATGTAACAATAATAACCCAATTACCAATATATTACCAATTACAATCTCCATTCTGAAAATTTCAGCTGATTCCTCCACAACCCCAACGTTAACAGCTTTTTGGTGCAGTGTGTTCCTCTCTGCTTTGTGGGAAGTGATAGTCCCATCATACATTATACAGATGTATTGGTGGAGAGCATTCTCACCGTCTGGTAAGAAGGCTCAATGTGCAGGATCGAAGAGGACTGCAGAGGGTTGTAGACTCAGCCAGCTACATCAAGACACAACCCTCCTTGCCATTGAGGGACATCTTCAAGAGGCGGTGCCTCAAGAAGACGGCGTCCCTCATTAAGGACCCTCACCATCCAGGACATACCCTCTTCTCTATTACTACCATTGGGGTGGAGGTACAGGAGCCTGAATCCCCCCACCCAATGTTTTAGGAATAGCTTCCCTCCACCATCAGACTTCTGAATGGTCCATGAACACTACTCATTATTCCTCTTTTGCACTATTTGTTTAATTTTTATGGCAACTTATTGTAATTTTTATGTCTTGCACTGTACTGCTGCCATAAAACAACAAATCTCACGACATATGTCAGTGATAATAAATCTGATTCTGATTCCCTGGTATCCACTCAGAACAGCCCACTCTATTTATATGATTATGTCCCCCTTCTCAAGGAAACAATTCCCACTCGTCTACCCATCAAGTCTTTTTGACCATCTTAAACACCTCCATTAGATTAGCCCCCAATCTTTTCTCCTCCTGAGTTCCTTCTCCACTTTCTCTTGTAAATTACTCTCAATTCTCCCTTTGAGTAAGATGCCTTAAGAAGATTGTTCAATACTTTTTAAGCTGTTTCAGCATCCATTAAGGATTTTATTGAATCAACCCATCTGTGATGCTAAGGGATTACATTGTTCAGATGCAATGTAGTTATAATTTTGTTAAACCCAACTGGTCAGACAGAAAGAATTAGATCCATTTCCACAACCATGTTACTGCAAATCCTCAGTAGACATGGAAAAGAGCCAGTCACTTGCTAATTAAAACAGTAAGGATTGTTGGAAATCCTGGAAAAGAATGTGTTAGAGTAAGAGACAGCATAACAGGTCTTGACTTTAACACTATTTGCAATACTAAGGGGCTTAGTTGATGAAATCTAAAAGGTTTGCATGCAAAAGTGCTCACAGAGGTTAATGTGATACAGGAAATAATCTACCGACTGATGGCAGGAAGAAGTGGCAACATGAAGTCAGGAGATGAGTTTATCTTCCTGCCTCCCATTGATCTTAAATTAGCAACTTTATGTATAGCATTTGAATTGCAAAAAAATATGCATACCCTTTGTAACTGCTTTATATTTCTAATACTTTAGTATCTTATTTTCAATATCCTTTCTATTCAGTTTATATATCTATATCAGCAATCCAGTTATATTATTCCAGAAAAAAATAGTAATTTTGAAATAAATTAGATGGAGCAAATATAGTTGCAATATAAATATTTGTTTCCATTTCGACCAAGTGCGCTGCTTTGTAGTGGTGTTGATGTGAGGTCACATCACTGACTGAAATCAAGCAACTGATCACTGTCATTGTGACGAAGTGCCACAAGAGCTTCACTCTGTAATGAATGTCTTAACAAAATGTGTTTTTTTTTTGCTGGTTTTTAAACGGAGGTCATGAAGCTACCCGATTAGCATTAAAATTCTGATTCACTTATGTCCTAAAGGGAAGAAAAATCTACTGTCCTTACCTACTGTGGATACATTGCAACACTACACCCACCTCTGGAGAACTAAAGGCCTTGCACATTTGCCAGGCCCGAAGGATTTCGGTGGTGTGCAGAGATTGAAAGAGTTTGGATTGCACTCCAGGGTACAAAGAATGGGAGGTGACTTGCATTTTATTAATTTAAAATAAATTAACAAAGAACAAGCTACTTGCCTTTTTAAAAGGTCAGGGACCCTATTAGAATTAATAGGGTTAGCAAGATGTGCTGACATTGTGTGGCATAAAATTGAGCCAGGTCTGAAGTGCATCTGTCCCCTCAGCTCAGCGGTGAGACCAGGAGGTGAGTGGATGACAGAGAGTGGGAGAGACATGCAGGGAGGGTCAGTCTGCAGAAAAAATACATTACACGGCTCTTCTTGGGTGCAGACTGGTTGTGGACAAATCAGGCCCCAATTTTGTTCCCAAAGGACAAATGACATCTGCAGATGCCGAAGTCCCGACACATTGACAGACGAGTTGAGCTAGGCCACACTTTGACACAGCACTGCCAGCTAGCTGTTAGCAAAATCATGCCTATTCCCACTGGCCTCTGAGTCAGCTATCGCAGGTCATCGATTTTAAATCTTTGAGAGGATGAGAGGTGAAGAGAATTCTTCTCCTCTCAGAATAGCCAGGGTCTGGAATGCTTTTCCTGAAAAAAGTACTGGATTCCGATTTCAAACATAATACTAAAAAGTGAGTTGGAAGGGTTCTTGTAGATAAAGGGTTTGGGTGTTTCTGTTTAAGCAGTGAACTATCCACAAAAAATATTCTGCAGGCCCGGTTCAAAAATACCAATAAAATTACCTGTAGGTGATAAATGGCGACTCTGGAATATTTACAATTACATTCAATTTGCTCCAAGAACGTTGCACGTGGCTTTCAAAATACAGAGAGAGAGAGAACTAACCAATTCCGTTTATCTCTGGCACATGCTGATCAGTTGTGAGATGGTGGTGAATAAGTGTTGGAGAATGTAACGATGACAGGAGTTGACCCAGAAACAAACATGGTTTTGGAGATTGTATGGAAGAAATGAGGATTCTTTGAATAAATAATTAACATCAAGTTTTAATTAGACTGTTTTTATGACTTGTCTTGATTTAGCTATATGAAGACTGAAAGTTAATGTACGCCACAAGTTTAGTTTGAGTCTTAGAGAGAGAGAGATAGCACAGAAACAGGCCCTTTGGCCCATTGAATCTGTGCTTACCAACCATTCATTTACACTAATCCTACATTATTCCCATTGTTTATTCTACCCATCCTCTCCTTTACTGCTTACTTATACTCTAGGGCAATTTAGAGTGGCCAACCAAGCTACCAACCTGCAAGTCTTTGGCATGTGGCAGGAAACTGGAGCACCTGAAGGAAACCCATGATGTCACAGGGAGAACATGCAAACTCCACACAGACAGCACCTGAGGTCAGAATAGAACTTGGATTGCTGGAGTGGAGGCAGTAGCTCAGCCAGCTGCTGCTCTAAGTAGCCAAATTACGTACAATTTATGTTCTGTGTCTTGTCTGAACCTATATGCCTTTGATGCTGCTGCAAGTTTTTCATTGTACCTGTACTTCACCCTACTTGTGCACATGAACAAGGAGTCTGTTCCTATCTGGATGCATCATGGCTTGGTACAGCCCAGGACTGCAAGAAACTGTAGAGAGTTGTGGACACAGCCCAGCGCGTCATGGACACCAGCCTCCTCTCCTTGGAATCTGTCTTTACCTCTCGCTGCCTTGGAGAAGCAGCCAGCATAATCAAAGACCCCACCCACCCGGGTCATTCTCTCTTCTCTCTTCTTCCATCAGGTAGAAGATACAGGAGCCTGAGGGCATGTACCACCAGACTTAAGGACAGCTTTTACCCCACTGTGATAAGACTATTGAACGGTTCCTTTATACAATGAGATGGACTCTGACCTCAGAGTCTACCTTGTTGTGACCTTGCACTTTATTGCACTGCATTTTCTCTGCAGCTGTGACACTTTACTCTGTACTGTTATTGTTTTTACCTGTACTACATCAATGCACTCTGTACTAACTCAATGTAACTGCACTGTGTAATGAATTGACCTGTACGATTGGTATGCAAGACAAGTTTTTCACTGTACCTTGCTACAAGTGACAATAATAAACCAATACAAGACAACAAACCCAACTTGACTCAACTTGAAACACCTGATTTAGTTTAACACCAACAAAGAACAGTAAAAAAAAAGAACCACACTGGAACTGAACTAAGAATAAAAACTGAAATATCCAAGCCCTAAGTATGAAGAACTTCAAGGGTTTAGAGCAAACGACAGGGTAAGGAATCAAGACTGCTTTCAAGGTGCCAACACAGACACAATGGCCCAGTGGCTTCCTTCTGCAATCAGTTTCTATGTTTCAAGTTAAAAATAAACTGGATTTTCATTACTTTTATCCTTCCAATTGTTGCTTTGGGAAGGTTTGCTGAGAACAAAAGTGAAAAGATTTCTTTTAGAGAACATTATTATCAGTAAATCTCTGGGGGATGAGCTTTCCCCACCCCCATTGTATGAAACTCTCAAAGAAAACAGTTTGGATGGTCAGTGAGAATTGACTTGTTTGACATCTGGATGGTCGGCATTGTGCTTTGCACTTCTCTTCACCAAAGAATATTGAAATATGTTGAATTTGCTCCAGTTATTTTTAGTCCAAAGGAAATTTAGAATAATAACTTAGGAAGCAGTACCCAACACACCCATCCCGACTACAATGCTGTTTAATTTATTATGATTTAACCCTCTGGATTCCAGAGGTGCATTTACAACTTCTCAGCAGCGTCTGTTTACGTGGTGGGGTGAAACTTCCTCAAGGGTGAATGTAGTGGGTGGGTTTGGGAGTAGAGACGGGGATGGGGGGGAGGGGAGGTGGGGGAAGACAGGGGAATGGAATTGAAAGGTGTTTTGCTCAATTGTGCCTCATAGCTTCAGGGCAAACCCTGGAGAACCAGTGTAACCACTCTTGGTGCTGCCACCTTGGCATTTTAGTGGGACCACAGTACAAGGACCACAACAGCAGTAGAGCATAGAGTCATAGAGAGTCACAGCACAGATACCAGCCCATCGAGTCCACACTGACAATCAACCACCCATTTTACAACGATCCTACATTAATCCCATTTTTAAAATTTTCCCCACAGTCTCCACGCTTCAAGAGGTTGTGAAAAGAACTTCAATTGATGGAGTATCTTTCTTTTCTAATGATGTTTCTAGCCAATGACCTTTCATCAGAACTCTGCCTGCAACGTTAACTGCATTCCCTCTCTACAAATGTAGCCTGATCTATTGAATTCTTCAAACACTTTCCAGCTTTTGTTCTGATCTCCTGCACCCATAACATTTTGCTTTTGTATTTTTGATAGTCTAAAGCATACCTTGGAGAGGAGACTTCGGAACAGATTAGGTGCTAGACGAGATTACGGTTCAGAAGTTAACTTGGATTTATGATAGTCTCCTGGGCGGAAATCATTTGGTGCAAACGGAGTCATTTTTGGGACGGTAGGGTTTATAAAATCAAGTGACACAATGATCTGTGACTGTGCTCCAACTGTTGACAAAGATTTTGTATCAAGCTGAACAATTTAGTAACTGGTCATCAACCTGTCAGGGGGCTGAACAGGATAAGGGTTGGTCATGCATGATGTGATCATTAGAGGCACCTTAGAACAGTGCCTGGGGCACATAATCACATGCTGCTTCTAACACAAGCTTCAGGGCAACATCTTGGAGTTACATTTATCTCATAGAAAATACAACAGTACAGCACAGGAACAGACCACGATATCTGCGCTAAACATGATGCCAAATTAAACTAAATCTCTTCTGCCTGCACATGATCCATATCCCTCCATCCCCTGCATATTCATGCGTCTATCTAACAGCCTCTTAAACACCACTATTATATCTGCTTCCACCACTACCCCTGGCAGCGCGTTCCAGGCACCCACCACTCTCTGTGTAAAAAAAAAACTTGCCCCGCACATCTCCTTTAAACTTTCCCCCTCTCACCTTAAATGCATGTTCTCCAGCATGGCAATGGATTAGTTAGTGGATGAAATTAAAATTGTGATGAAAGTTTCTGCTCCTAAAGTCTTATGAAAGCAGCAGCTATCTACAGCCTGTATTACTGACTCAATTGTGGTAGTTTGGAGCATCTGATTTTGTGTTCTTTATTCATTTTGCAGGATGCGGTTGTCACCGACAAGCCCAGCATTTATTAATTAGTATCAGTAATGGTCACTGCAGTAATAACCAGGTTGTTGGAAAAACCTACCACTGATGCCACTTAGGGGAAGAAAATTTGCTTTTTCATACTTAGTCTAGTAAATTTAGGATTCACTGCAATCTGGCATCATGTTCAGTGCAGACATAGTGGGCAGAAGGGCCTGTTCCTGTGCTGTACTGTTCTGTCTTCTATTTCCTGTATCACACTAACCTCTGTGGCACAATTGCATTCGGGGATGGTCAAAAAATCAAGACAGTTGTAGGGCTGGAATATAGAGGGCAGTAAGCATGGAGGGAACTGAAAACAAGAGGGTGAATTTTAAAATTTTTACCTGGGAGCCAAAGTAGGTGAGCAAGGGCAGGGGTCAATGGGATTTGGTGCGTGTTGGGGCAGTTGAACTTGAGATTATGGAGGGTAGAATGAGGGAGGCCATCCAATGCACCGTGGTTGTCAAGGGTAGAAGTAACAACAGCACAGGGGGAGACAAGCAGAGGTAAGGATGGAAACAGGTAGAATTATTGAGGTGGAAACATGATGTGTCGTCATTTAGCAAATCCCTTCTTTGTAAACACATGTTGAATGAAAGTACAATAAAAAAAACTGGCATTTCTGTACTGCCTTTTACAACCTTTGGATGTCACACAGTGCATTGCTTTGTTGAAATAGTTGAAGAGTAGTTGGTGTTGGGTTGTAGGAAATGCAACCAGTGTTCCATTAACAGCTAAGTGACAATAATCTGCTTTTTTTTTCAGGGATGTTAGTTGAAGGATAAACATTGGCCCGCACCCAGGGATAGCTCCCCTATTCTTCCTTAAAACACTGGAGACAAGAATAGACTGCAGATGCTGCAACCTGGAGCGACACACAAAAAACTGGAGGAACTCGGCAGGTCAGGCAGCATCTATGGAGGGAAATGGACAGTCAACGTTTCACATCCATGGGAGGGAGAGAAAAGAGTCAGAGGGGGAGCAGGTTACCAGAAATTGGAGAATTCAATGTTCATGCCATTGGGTCGTAGACCACCCAGGCGGAATATGCTGTTCCTCTAGTTTGTGTTTAGCCTCATCTTGGTTTACCCCCCTCAGCTGGATCCACCTAGCATCTTATCACCTGCCAGCTCTTGCTCCACCCCTTCCCCCCACCTTTTTATACTGTCTCTCTCCCCTCTATCTTTCAGTCCAGATGAAGGGTCTCAACCCAAAACACTGACTGTCCATTTCCCTCCAAAGATGCTGCCTGACCCACTGAATTCCTTTAACTTCTTGTGTGCTCCTCAAAACACTAAGGCAGCAGATGGGTCAGATTGTGATGTAAAGTCACTGTGACTTCTCTTGCCTGACAGTATCCTTTAAGAGAATACCGTGATTGAAGTTTGAAGCTCTGCATAGGGTTAATGTCTCAATATATAATGTTGTTTGCATTATTTTGTGTCTCTACAATAGTACAATCTGAAGCAGTTTTATTAGCATAAGTCAAAAGAACGTTGGGCGTCTCTCACACCCAAGTAGGCATTCTCTGCATGTAAGGCCAAACAATAAGCATAGGTAAGTTACTCAATCCAGTCTTCTCAATGCACGGGTTTTCAGTTGGAGGTCACAGTGGTGTGACTTAGAGTGGGAAATGTGGGTGATTTTCCCCTTCCTTCACCATCACCATCAACGGCTTCGATGCAAATGAAAACTGCGAGCTTGTTATCCTCATTGCCGGTGTATGCCCTGGGGGTCAGGTTGAAAAATCCACACCAGAATCTCACCATTATAAGGACTGAAGAGTGGAATCGACTATTAAATCCAACAAGGCACTTCCACACCCCACGTGCTTGCTTTTGTCCCTTAAATGAGACAATTTGCCTCCTGCTTCCCTGCAATGCATGTTACAGTGGAATTCTCTGGTAATTTATAAAACTCCAAAGAAATAAGACAGCAGGTACAGGTTAGTCTTATTTCTAGAACACAGAATACCTTTAGTTAATCAAAATAATGCCCATTTAAGTTCAGAAATCCTTTAGGTTTGTTGGATCTCATTTGGAATACTAACTCTTCTATCTCCATAGCACGGCATTTGATTAATTCTTTAAGGCATGCAGACAGAAAATGTTGGATATACTTAGGTCAGGTTGTGTCTCTGGAAAGAGAAACAGAGTTATGTTTCATGTCAATGACTCTTCTGCAGAAAATGTTAGAAATGTAGTTGAGGTTTCAGGCAAGTTCAGGGAAAGAATGGGAAAAGTCAAGAATCCTCAGGAAGATCTGTGGAAGAAATGCTTTAAATGACAAAGAGGCTGACGGGGCAAAATAGAACGGCAGTTGGGCAAGTAAAGAAGCAAAAGCTAAGACAAGAGCAGGCAACAGCATAACATCGCCAGTCTCGGCTGTGCAAATAAATGGAAGTAATAGTTATGTTCTGAAATTGTTGAACTCATTGTTCGCTCTGGGAGATTACAAGAAATTAAGTGTTGTTCCTTAAGTTTACATTGAGTTTAATAATGCAGTGCAAGAGGCCGAGGACAGACAGGTTGGAGTGCATGTGGGGCAGAGAATTAAAATAGCCAGAGGATTTTCACTACCCACAGTTTTTGCTCTTCTTAAAGATGTCCAAAACCACTTCCCCCAATCAGCCCAAAGATCACTGTAGGACAGATCGCTGCCCTAACATCACAAGGAAAAACTGGACCCAACCCTTCAATGCAAATGGATAAAAACAAAGCTAAAAAGTGATGAATAATTATTAGCAAATGTTTACCTTTTGAAGGGCATGCTGGCAGCAAATCAAGGCATATAAAATTAAATAGGAGCATAAAAAGATCGCAATCGTTTTTGGCTAACTCACGGTACACGTTGATTAGACCCAATAGCTTTATCTGGCAACAAGACTTTGCATTTCCAGAGCTAAACAAAATTTTGGATTCTCAGTTCTATCTGATGAGATGGTTCAAATCACCATGGCCAATTAAATTTATCAGATCTTCAAATATGGGTTGGCAGGTTACATTGTTACTGAATTATGAACAAAGATTATTTTTATATTTACAAAAAAGTAACTATTTGAAATGATGAGGGCAACCTTTTGGAACTGGGAAGGAGGTTGTATTTCCCATGTGGTTCTGATAATAAGACACAGCTGAACATGGGGGCAAACCACATGATTTAGAAGGTTGCCAAGTTCTGGAGATTTAATTTGTCAAAGGTCGGCGTAAGCCAAGGACCTTCAATGGACGTTAGAATCCTTGGGCTAGGAGAAAGACTCTGGGTCTCAGCTTCTGCCTGCTCTGCTGGGAAGAGGGCAGGACTGGCTCTCCTGCGCTTGTGAACGGCCAACAGTTCATTGGATGAGGAGTTGGAGAGAGACCAGTCCCCGAAGAGTCACAGCGTGCCAGACTTTCAACATGCTGACTGGATATGGAGCTGGCACTGCAGATGTGATGCCTCATTAAATTCCACCTGAATTTCATTTCCAAATCTTTCTACCAATGCCAGATTATCCTTGGGATAATAACACATGACACCATTTTGAAAAGGAGCATTCTGGTTAGTCCTGGCATCGTAGCCAATATTTAGCCCTCAACCAACATCACTAAAACTGATTGGCAGTTTGTTAATACTTCTTGCTGATTGTAGGATCTTACTGTGTCAAAAAGAGCTGATGAACTCCCCATGCCACAGCACTTCAAATATTAGCCAACGGTTGTAAAACACTTTGGGATGCCCTGCAGTTATACAAGTACAAACCCTCTTTGATGCTAAATTGACCACAGGACCTTCAGGGGAAGAAGGGAGGGGGTTGGATGAGATGGGGGTATGTGAGGGATGGAAATATGCAGTCAGCAAACAGCCAGAACTGTAACAGTGAGTATAGAGTTAACACTACTCGTTAACACTACTCATTAACAAAAGATCTTATGTGAAGGCCTAACTCTGTGATTGAGCTACAGACAATGTGCTTACTAGGGCTTAGAGTAAAGAAAACATTCTGCTCGGTAATAAAGTACAAGTTATGCTGGGGAACAGAATGTTTCCAAAGGACAGTTCACGAGAGATAAGGGCCGGCTCTGTGTGCGGAACGCGAGATAATTCTTCATGTTCCTCAGCCAGCTCTTATCTTCATTGCTCACATGGAGACAGCGATTCCCTGAATTTCTGGCACCCTTTACTACAATATTTAGCTCATTTTTCTCTCCCCAAACTCACCCCCATCTCCTTGTCTGACAAGTTTAGACGCAGGGTGTCATGGATACTGGCAGTGTGGAATTTAAAGCTCTGTTGTTGTCGTCCGTTGCTAATACAAAACATCAACTTGACTTCATGTAAACTTACTGGCAGAACAGTCAGGATGCCGGATCCAACCTGCAAAAACTTTTGTTATTGAAACAAAAAACAGTCCAGGAAAGCTGTACCCTCCAACATAAACCTTCTATTAGCTTTGTCACTTTTTGAATAAACATATTAAAATTTTCCTCTCCATCTGTGCACCCTTTCATCTGGTTCACCATGGTCCTCCAGGATAGGAAATCCATTATCCTTGTCCAATCTGGGCTGTGTGTGACTCCAGCAACGTCCAGGATGCTTATCAGCCCTCTGAAGCACAGTAGCCTAACCCTAACCCCACCCCTTTCTGCCCATCTTCCCCTCCCCGCCCCTTTCTGTCTTCTGCAGGGACCACTCTCTCCATGACTCCCTAGTTCACTCCTCCCCACCCATCTCACTCCCACCCTGGGAACATTCCACTGCTCCCACCATAGGTGAAACACCTGCCCCTACACCACCTCCATCCAGACACCCAAACGGTCCTTTCAGGTGAGACAGAGGTTCACCCGCACCTCCCTCAATATCACCTACTGCATTCGGTGCTCCAAGTGTGGCCTCCTCTACATTGGTGAGACCAAACGCAAACTAGGTGACTGTTTCGCAGGACACCTGTGCTCTGTCCGTAACCGCGACTTGCATCTCCCCGTTGCCAGTCACTTCAACTCCCCCTCCCACACAGTCACTGGTAATGTCAGTCCTTGGCCTCCTCCATTGCCAGGAGAATTCTAAGGGAGGAACAGTGCATCATTTTCCATCTTGGAACCTTGCAGCCTAACGGCATGAACATTGAATTCTCCCACTTCAGGTAATCCCCACCCCCCTTCCCCACACCCCCGACCATGCTTCTCTTCTTTCCTAGCCTCTCTCCCTTTTTTCTACCCCCCCCCCCTTTTTTCCTCCTTACTTTTGACCCATCCCCCAGTGGATCTGCTCTCCCCTCCTTCCCCGCACCTCCCATCACTATCTCTTACCTGCATCTACCCATCACCACCTTGTGCCAACCCAGCCTCCCCCCTTTTGTCCACCTATCACTGCTCTGCTTTTCCCTCCTATCTATTGGGCTTCCCCTTTTCCTATCTAAGTCCTGAAGAAGGGTCCTGACCCGAAACGCTGACTGCCTGCTTTTCTCCACAGATGCTGTCTGGCCTGCTGAGTTCCTCCAGCATCGTAGTGTTTTTCATCTAGATTCCAGCATCTGCAGTCCTTTGTTTCTCTGAGCTCCCCTGTTGATTCAGGAGATAGATTATGTGGTAATATAAGATTCTAGTTCCAAAAACAAAATAACATGGATGCTGGAACTCTGAAATACAACAGAAGACACTGGAAATACACAGCAGGTCAGGACTGGAGAAGTAGCTGCCTGCCCTCTAGATGCCCCATGGAGAACATTCCCCAGTCAAGCAAGTCAGGCAGCATCTACATAGAACAGTACCACACAGGTACAGGTCCTTTGGCCATGAATTACACAAATCCCTTCTGCCTACACACGCTCCATATCCCTCCATTCTCTGTATATTCACATGCCTAAGAGCCTCTATCGTATCTGCCTCCACCACCACCCCTGGCAGCTCATTCCAGGCACCCACCACTCTCTGTGTAAAAAAAACAGAGTGACGGATGCCCGGAATCTCCTTTGAACTTTCCCCCTCTCACCTTAAATGCATGCCCTCTAGTGCTAGACATTTCAACCCTGGGAAAAATCTGTGGAGAGAGAAATTTGTTAATATTTCAGGTTGATAACCTTTCTGTCCAGCTTTCACAAAAGGTAATTGACCTGAAATACTAATTCCATCATCCCCTCCACACACGTGGAGTATTTCCAGTATTTTGTATTCTATTTAAGACTCCAGGTTCATCTAACCAATCTGTTCTATTAGATGTTCTCAGTCAGATATTGCAGATACGATGATTGCCTTTCAGCTTTGGATGGGGAACATGCTGTGGGGGGGGGGGGTGGGGGGTGGGGGGATATAGAATTATGAAGCAGTTACCCACTTCCTCAGTGTTGGATTAGGTGTTATGGTAACAGGGTTAGACCCCAGATCGACATGGTTGGAAAGGACTTCACTTATAAAAGTAGGTTTCACCTCTGAAATACTGATAAATTTTATTGTCTTGTGACAGAAGATAACAACAGTGCAGTGAGATCTGTCCCTTCAAAGACTACTGAAGCTGGCCTGTTTCCTCATGTAAGGGCCTTGCCTTCCTGGTTAGTCAGGTCTCTGATACCCAATGTTGTAGCAGCAGTCTCAAAAGGTACATCCCAATCAGCATGACTTCTGTGTCATATGCATGCTACACTGAAGACTCAAAATTGCATTATGGTCTGTGCATGCTAAGAAGTGCAAATTGTGCTTCACAATCAATTTTGCAGCTCAGTTCTGTCACACAGTGCAGTAAAACATATGTGCTGCCCAACTAAATTACTAGCCATTCAGACAGATGCATGAACAGGCAGGGAATGGATAGATGTAGACCACGTGCAGGCAGATGGGATTAGTTTGGAATGGTATCATGGTCAGCACAGACATTGAGAGCCGAAATCCACCATTTCCAAAAATTGATATACATAATAAATGAATGTATTCAAAGAAAATCGGGGAAAAAAAAGCCACATTGTCGGAGGTTGTCGTCACTCCATGGACTTAGATTGGGCGTGAGAAGTGGAGAAAGGGGACTCGACTTTGAAAGTGGGATGAACGTGGGCTGGTGTTGCAATGTTTTTGCGGAGCCAGAACAGGAACATATCCCTGCACCTCTGATACCCGCAAGCTATTTAGTGGCTCCTGAAAATTGTTAGAGGGTGGACGGTTTACACTTAAAGCACACTTTTACTGAGTTACGCATGGGCAGGATATTGGGCATGAAGAAACCTCTGTCCTACCATTGGTTACTGTCTCTCAGTGGCAGAGCCTTAGCAGAGTGAATGGATTTGAAACGACCCAATACCAAGGCAGCTTTCCTCTGGACCATCCATTGACTTCATTCCCAGTCACACATCTCCCAGGCCAGCCTATTGTAAGGATTTCTGCCCCACTATCATCAGAAAGCCACTTGATGCAACCCAGCGCTGTGGAAAATGCGACTAACTAGGACAATCTATACTGGGAAATCTGCCCAACAAAATCTTCAAACAGGGAGGAAGCAGGCAGACTGTTCCCACCCAAGTGAAGCCAGAGGATCCTGTTTGTGAGTAAACTACAGTATATTTTGAAAGGACGGAGGCCAATTTCCCTGTTGCCCTACAATAGTTGCTAAAGTTCACAGTGTTCATCAAAGCTTAGTCTATCCGACTCGATCAGGTGTCATTACATTCTGTGGAAGTGTCTGTCACTTGGACAAATGCACAGTAAATGGTATCAGTGGATCCTGTGCAACACTGAAATGCCTCCTTGAAGGATGGGTCATTTTTTTTATTTGCAACATCTGTTTTTCAAACTTCTTATGTTTATTCAGCAGGAATTCCCATTGCGCCTACTGAGACAAAGGCAGATTCAAATTCTCCTCCAAATCACACACCATCTCAACTCAGAAATACATCACCATTCCTTCATCACCACTGGGTCTAAATCAGGGGACTCCCTACTCAACAGTGGGACATGTGTGGCAGTTCAGGAAGACCATCTTCTCAAGGGTAATAAATACGGTCTTGCCAGTGGTGCTTAGATGTCATAAATGAATAAATGATATATGTTGGAATTCTGTACCTAAACCTCCCTGCCATCTCACCTTCTTCTTTAAGACGCACTATCAAACGCATTCCAAGCTTTTGGTCACCTGCCTTGGTATCACCTTGTATGGTTCTGATAATAGTACATAGAACAGTACAGCACAGGACAGGCCCTGCAGCCCACTATGTTGTGCCAAGCTAATTAAACCAATGACTCCTAACTAATCCATATCCCTCCCTTCTCTACATATTCATGTGCCTATCAAAGAACCTCTCAAAAACGCTCCCATGCTACCTGCCTCTACCACCACCCCTCGTAGCGCATTCCAGGCACCCACCACTCTCTGCGTAAAAACAAATCTTGCCCCGCACATCTCCTTTGTACTTCCACCCCACCCCCACCCCTCATCTTAAATACATGCCCTCCAGTACTAGACATTTCAATCCTAGGGAGAAAGATACTGGCTGTTTACTCTATGTCTTGCATAATTTTATAAACTTCTTTCAAATCTCCCGTCAGCCCCTGCCACTCTAGAGAAAAAAGCTCCAGCTTGTCCAACCTCTCCTCACAGCACATCCTCCAAATCAGGCAGCTTCCTGATAAACCTCCTTTGCACCCTCTCCAAAGCATCCAGATCTTTCCCATAATGAGGTGACCAGAATTGAACACAATACTCTAAATGTGGCCTGACCAGAGCTTTATAAAGCTATAACATAACTTCCCAGCTCTTGAACTTAGTGCCTCGACTAATGAAGACAAGCATGCCATATACTTTCTTTACCACCCTATCAACCTGTGCGACCACTTTTAGGGAGCCATGTACCTGGACCCCAAGATCCATCTGTTCATCGACGCTGTTAAGGAAGATGCCTTTAACTGTGTACTCTCCCTTTATGTTGGATCTCCCAAAGTACAGCACCTCACACTTGCCCAGATTAAACTCCATCTGCCACTTCTCTGCCTATATCTGCAACTGCTTTATATCCTGCTGTATCCTTTGGCAATTTTCTATGCAGTCCACAACACTGTCAATCTTTGTGTCGTCTGCAAACTTACTCACCCACCCTACCACATTTTCATCCAAATCACTCATACATATATGACAAACAACGGAGGTCCCAGTACAGATCTCTGCGGAACATCACTAGTCACAGACCTCCATCCAGAATAAGACCCATCCATCACTACCCTCTGTCTTCTATGGGCAAGCTAATTTGGATCCAACCAGCCAAGTCACCATGGATCCCATGCATCCTAATTTTCTGGATGAGCCTACCATGCAGGACCTTACTAAAATCCATGTAGATAACATCCACTGCTCCAGCTTCATCAACCACCTTTGTCACCTCCTTGAAAAACTCAGATTAGTTAGAGATGACCTGCCCTGCACGAAGCCATGCTGACAGTCCCGAATTAGATTGTGCTTCTTCAAATGCTCATAAATCCTACCCCCAACAATCCTCTCCATTAGTTTCCCTGCCACTGACGTGAGACTCACCGGTCTATAATTTCCAGGATTATCCCCATTTCCCTTCTTGAACAAAAAAACATTAGCTACCCGCCAGCCCTCCGGCACCACACCTGTGCCTAGTGAAGATACAAAGATCTAGGTCAAGGCAAGATTCCTGAAAATGAATGTTTAGATCAAGAGCAAGCTTTAACTCAGGGCAGGCACGGTAGTGTAGCAGTTAGCGTAACGCTATCACAGCGCCAGTGACCCGGGTCCAATTCCCACGCTGTAAGGAGTTTGTACATTCTCCCCGTGACTGTGTGGGTTTCCTCCGGGTGCTTCAGTTTCCTCCCACATTCCCACAGTAGTACAGGTTAGGAAGTTGTGGGCATGCTACGTTGGCGCCGGAAGCGTGGTGACACTTGCGGGCTGCCCCCAGAACACTACGCAAAAGACATATTTCACTATGTGTTTTGATGTACATGTGACTAATAAAGATAGCTTACCTTATATCTCATCTTATTTTATAAGGTATATTATTTTAGAAGAACATGGTATGTTTTGCTTTTTGTGAAACTGCCTTGGAGGATCTGCAGATAACCTTTCAGGAATGCACATTCAAAATACATTTCTGTAAAGTCTTACTACCTTGAGGGTGCAATTTAAATGAGGATCTTCAGATAACGTTTCAGGAATATATTTTGAATTAGCATTCCTGAAAAGTTATTCACAGATCCTCCAAATCAGTTTCACAACATGCCATGTTCTTCTAATGGGATTAACCCAAATTTATCTCTTGTTCTTGATCCAAACATTCATTTTCAGGAATCTGGACATGCTGAGAACTAGTTTCAGCTGAGGACAACTGTAAAGGAATCGATGATCTGATTGCTCTTCAATCTCAGCTGCCAGGATACTTGGGCATGGACAGGTTACACCAGGTTAGCTGAGAGCCTCTATTACTATTCATATACTGTACAAGGGAGGCAAAGTATGGTTTGCTGTAACATTTGGGAACACTGCTTGTCCACATTCTACAAGCAATGGGACTTAAAAGTAAAATCAGGGCAGCACAGTGGTCCATCTAGGAGAGCTGCTGCCTCACAGCAGAGACCCGGGTTCAATCCTGACCTTGGGTGCTGTCTGTGTGGAATTTGCACGTTTTCCCTGTGACCACGTGGGTTTGGTCCCAGTGCTCTGGTTTCCTCCCATGTCCCAAAGAAGTGTGCGTTCGTAGGTTAAATAGCCACTGTAAATTGCCCCTCGTGTGTAGGTGAGTAGTAGAATTGGGGGGAGTTGATGGGAATATGGCAGGGGAGTGAACAAATTAGATTAACGCAGGGTTAGTGCAAGTTGGTGGTTGGTGTTCAGCATGGACGATGGGCTGAAGGGCCTGTTTCTGTGCTGTCTCTCGCCATGATCACTGGGGGAAGGGTGCCACCTCTTTGCTGACTTACTTGCCTTGTAGGTATTCTTTTCTTCCCCCTCCTCATTAACTTTCCCATTTAGCTTTGTGTATCTGGGGAAGGGGCACTTGAAGGAGGTACTGGGGCGAGGGGGCTTTGGAGGCAGGGTATCGGCCTGCCAGTGGCACAGTGTGACAAGATGCAGTCAATATCTTCAGAAGGAGAAGGGAGTGGAGGGGAGTGGAAAACTATTAGCTGAGGAATAGAACAAGGCAAGGAAGGATCAGCTCTGTAACAGTCAGGTGGAAATGATGGGGAACAGACGCCAGCACAGAGCATATCGGAAAGCCTCAGCAAAGATAAGGCAGCCCATAAATCCCCAAACCTTATCTCACCTGCCACACTGCTCTTCCTTTACAACACAGACGGTTTTTAGATTCCACAGACCCAGGTCAGGGAGTGAAAGCAATAGCAACAAAACAAGAGATTTTCGGGGCAGGGGGTTAAATTTGATTTCCCCTAAATGCACACAGGGATTTTTGCTGCAGGATTAACCAGCAGTCATCATTTTCAAACTGGGCAGTGAGTCAGCTTCACAGTGCCTGATAATGACCATGATTGCAAGCATGCAGCCTGTGCTGACTGCACTGGTGTATGGATGCACTCTTCAGCAGGACTCCAACTCCCCAGATAGCTGACTGGCTTCGGGCTCTTAACGGGCAAGTGCATGGCAATCACAATAAGAGGTGGAAGCCATTTAGACCCTGCACTGGAGACTTTGGTGGAGGAGGGAGATGTGCTATTTCCAGAGGTTTGGGAGGATTCCAGAAATGCACGGGGCCAGGTAGCCATGGTAGTCAATACCTCAGGGACCTGGACACTCAATATTTTACCCACACATGGTCATGGATAGTAATATCTGACAAGTGGTCAATATGACCCATGCTCCTGCTCTGCCCACGTAACTGCACTGTGTAATGAATTGACCTGTACGATCGGTATGCAAGACAAGTTTTTCACTGTACCTTACTACAAGTGACAATAATAAACCAACACCAATAATCTCTATGCTTCAGGACCCCTACATAACACTTGTATGTTCCACCACAGCCTCATTTACTTAGCAGTCATTCTCTTACCTATATCTCACGGGTTCCACTGTCAGCCATCTGCTGTCAGACTTCATCTTCATTTCTTTCTTTTCCCCAAAATAAAATCCTCACTAGGATACAGTTCCACCGACATCCATTTCTCCTGCCTCACAGGAATCCATTCATCCTCTGGTACTCCGCTCATTATCTCTACAGGCATCACTTCTTTCTCCAGAGCCTCACCCACTTTGCTATTTCTCCTAAAGAATATCTGTTTCTCTCCTTCAATTTTAAAGGGATCTGTTTCCTGGTTGATGGCTCATTGCCCATCAGTTCCCCATCTACAACCTTACTGCCAATCCATTCTTGCTCTATACCTTGTTCTATCCCACTGTTATAAGACCATTGAATGGTTTCCTGGTATGATAAGATGGACTCTTGACCTCACGATCTACCTCGTTAAGGCCTTGCACCTTATTGTCTGCCTGCACTGCACTTTCTCTGTAACATCTTATTCTGCATTCTGTTATTGTTTTCCCTTTAACTACCTCAGTGCATTGTTGTAATCAAAGGATTTATATAGATGGCATGCAAAACAAAGCTTTTCACTATACCTCAGTACCTGTGACAATAATAAACCAATTTACCAACCACAAGTTATGTGAACCTTCTTGCCATTGTTTCTCTTCCAAAACCTTACCATCTAGATCTTCTCCTTTGAGAATCCCACTGTCCAGCTACTCTTCTCCTGGGATGTCCTGACTCAACTTTTCTCCTTCCCGAAGCTCCCCACATTTCTACTTTTTTCTCTTGAACCCTTATTTCCATCCGTTCCTCCTCTAGGTCTACACTGCCCATCTGTCCATTCACCAGCCCAACCACACCACTGCCCAAATATTACTGTCCTAAAATAGACAGCCAGAGCAGCACCTCCCTCCCTCCAGGCACTGCCCTGGCCAGCTATTGTCTTTCCAGAATTATGCCTTTCTATTCCTCCTCTAGATCCTCACTGCTCCCCCCCCCCCCCCCAATTTTCTCCTCAGGCACACCAATACACTAATGTCTATCCAACCATTCCTTCACGAGTACTGTGCAACTCACTCAATTCTCATCGACAGACTCCCATCTCTGTATTCCTTCACCTATTCGTTCTTCCTCTGGATCCTCAATGCCCATCTATGTTATAGAACTACACCACCCATCTATTCCTCTTCTAGATCCCTACCACCCTTCCATTCCTCCTCTAGGTTCTTATTGTCTAGCCATCTTCTAGAACGACACCATCTATCCATTCCTTCTCTGGATCATTTCTCTCTTTTCTGGAACAATTCCAGTGATCTATACAGGCAGTTCCTGGGTTACATAAGGGTTCCATCCCTGAGAACTGTCCAGAAGCTCACTTCTCTGTAGGTCAGAAATGTCCGTTTTCTGTAGCTACCCACATTGTGTCCCTCTACCTACTCTTGCTACAATTCTTTCATTTCATTGAAATAATCCCCCTCATACTACCCATAGTTAAACTAATGGAATACATACTGTATCCAGTCATTAATAAACACCATGAAAAATGTTATTATCATTATTACTGACTTGAAAAATGCTTTAAAATGTATGGGAGAATTTGCTTAGAGTTGGATTTCCATGTCAGCTCATTCGTAACCTGTCGAGCCCCTGTATCATCTGTAGAAGGTCACCATTTATCACTGCCCCTTCTATCACTTCTACCAACACTGGCATCTACCTGATAATCTGGAAAATTGCCTAGGTGTGTCCTATTCACAAAAAGCAGCCCAAATCCAATTTGGCTGATCAGTCCACTCTCAATCATAAGCAATGGGTCATTGACAGTGTTATCACAAGGAGCACTTAGTCAACAATAATCTGTTCAATAATGGACAATTTGAATTCTCTCCACTCAGCTTGGCTCCAGATTTCATCACAGATTTGTTCCAAACATGGACCAAAGAGATGAATTCCAGAGGTGTGATGAGACTAATTGCCCTTAACATTATGGTAGCGTGTGAACATGTACAACATCAATCTTAAGTCAATGAGCATCAAGGGAAAACACACCAATAGCTGGAGTCATAGCATGCACAAAAGATGATGGTTGTTACTAATGGAGACCAATCAGGATATCACTGCAGCAGTTCCTCGGAGAAATGCCCAGATTCTTCAGATGCTTCATTAATGACCTTCCTTCCATCACAAAGTCAGAAGTGGAGATGTTCACTTGGTGTTCAATCCGATTTGCAATTCCTTAGCAAATGAAACAGTTAATGTCTGCATTCAGCAAGACTTAGACAACATTAACACACTGAGGTAGAATGTGTGGGTGAAGGAATCCACTTGTGGTAATTTTTAAATGAGTGGCAAATAACATTTATGCTACAGCAATGCCAAGCAGTGACCATCTCCAACTAGAGAGTCTCACCATCTACCACTGACATTCAATGACATTAACATCACAAGTCCCCCACAATTAACATCCTGGGGGTCACCATTAACCAGAAACCCAAATGGACCAGCTACATAAATACTGTAGCTAAAAGAGTTTTGAGGTTGGGAATGTTGTGATAAGTGATTCACGTCCTGGCAACCCAAAGTATTTCCACCATCTACAAGGTACGTAGTTCACCACCACCTTCAAGGGCAATATATGCTGTTCTTGCGAGTAATATTCAGATTCCCAAAAGAACATCCTTTGGTAATTGGTAGATTTTTGTTATATGTAAGTTACCTTAAATAAGCTGCCATTGTCCACACATAATGGTGAATATTGCTAAGCTTTTGGGTCACAGGAGCCCTTGGGCCATTGACCCTCTCCTCACCCATCTGCCAGGGAGTCACTTCATCAACAGCGAGGGCCATTCCTTAGTTGATGCAACCTCCTCACTGAAGCCAAATATACAACCTATAAAGCTGAGCTGGGTGAGAGCAGTTAACTCAGCTTCACGTCAGTAAAGGTAAAATCCTGTTAAAGCCCATCAGGTTTATTAAAGTCCTTCAGGGAGGGATATTTGCCTCCTTTCCCTGGTCTGGCTCCTCTGTGACACCAGACCTCTGGAATGACTTTGTAAGTCACACAGTTCAAGAAACTATTATGGACAAACAATAAGTGCTTGGCTTGTGCTGGTGAAAAATACAATGATAGGTTGTGACACATGTCAGAATTACTGATTTGCTCTTCCTATGGAAAGCTACACGTCAACTTAGATAATAAGTTCCAAGTAACATCACCCTCTCAACACACCACAAGAGGCAGTTGCTTGTGGAAGTAATGTCATTTACATCAGTGGTTTAAAAGGTCAAATGCCCATACACCATAACACTGAATTGTTCTCATTTAACTTTTGTATGGAAAATGTTGATATTATAAGAGTAGCAGGAAATGTTGTCTATTCAACCCTGTGCTGCTTCTGGTGTACAAATAATTTCCGGTTATGTCCCGACCCAAGTTCTAGAGGGTAAAGTTCCATCTTTCACTTACGTGATCCAATGACACTTAGGCCAGTGGAGGAGGAAGAGGCCATTACCTCCCAGATTCAGATTAGTTTATTGTCATATACACCAGGGTGCATTGGAATTCCTTGCTCACGTGGAGCTCACAGAGTAAACTGTATACACGTTAATGAATACAGCAATAAAAACAGCGACAAGAGCAAAACAACAGAATGGTGCATCTGAAGTAGTGCAAAAAGAAATGCTAAAGTGACAACAGAATTACCGATAGAGGAAGAATTAAGGGTCTGAGAACATGGCAGCACCAGCAGGAAGGGGACATAAAAGAGGTGATGGGTTCAGAAGTTTGATAGCAGTGGGGAAGAAGCTGTCCTTGAGTCTGGTTGTTTGGGTTTTCAAACTCCTGTATTTTCTCCCAGAAGTAGTAGAGAGAAAAGGGAATGGCCAGGATGCCAGGCATCCTTGACGATGCTATTAGCCTTCCTGAAGCAACGCAACACGAAGATGGACTGGATGAAAGGAGGTGACAAGGCTACGAAGGGCTGGGCTGTGTTTACCACTCTTTGCAGGTTCTGTTGGTCCAGAGCAGAGTAGTTGCCACACCAGGCAACCCATCAGTATACTTTCTAGAGCGCATCTGTAAAAGTTCGAGAGAATCCTTGTGGACAAGCCGAACCTTCTCAGAAGCCTAACAAAGTACTTAAGCTGATGCACTTCCTTGATCACCATGTCAGTGTGGAAGGACCAGGTGAGTTTGCTGGTGATACGGATGCCAAGCTGTTGAGCACCCTTATAGGAGCTCTGTTGATGAGGACAGGATTGCGTTCCCCCCCCAACCCCCTTCTTCCTTTGATCAACAACCAGCTCTTTCACCTCGCTGATGTTAGGGGCTAGATTGTTGTTCTGGACACCATGACACATGGTTGGTGATCCCTTTCATTGTTGTTGATCTGGTCTATAATAGTGCTATCATCAGTGAACTTAAAGATTGAGTTGGCACTACATCTGGCCACACAGTCACGGGTATACAGGGAGTAGAGCATAGGATTGAGCACACAACCCTGGGCAGCATCAGTATTGAGGATCAGGGTGGACAAAATGTTATGACCAATTCTAAATGACTGAGGTCTGCTGGTCTAGAAGCCAGTTGCAGATGGGGGCCCCCAAGGACCAAGAGCTGAGAGAGCTTGTTCCATCAATCAAGGAAATCATAGATGATCTCAATTCCACATGACTGCCTTTGCCTTCTATCCCTTAATCTCTGATGGTTAACAAAAACCTATCTCCAGGCTAACATGCACTGTTGATCTAACAACAATTGACAGTCGTGGAGAGTTCCAAACTTTTTACACACCCTGGGCTCGTAGATCTCATATTTTCTAACCTCAATCCTGAAAGGCCCAATTCTAATTTTTAGGTAATGACCTAGAAATTCTTTTGTGCAGTGTAATGTTCTTGTGTCCTAGGGAAAGAAATTTAATAGAAGGGGAGATGGCACAGAATAGGAGACAAGGCCTCGGGCAGATCAGCCATGATCACTTTGAATGCTGGGGCAGGCTGGTGGGATAGGCTTGAGGGGCCAAATGCCCTACTCCTGCTATTTTCTTATGTTCTTACGTAACCAAGGACCCATACCCATAGTTTTTGTAAAATGTCAAATTTTGGGTCCTCTAAGGCATGATACATCTACACCACACGTGCAATGCACACTCTAACATCAAAACTCATAGTAAATTATTTTAAGATGGAAAATCAGATTTTATTATTTCTATACATCAGTTGCTCTGCTAAATATGGACATATAAGACGGATATGTGGGGGGAAACGGTTAGATAGTCTTAGGCAAGGTTTAAAGGTCGGCACAACATTGTGGGCCGAAGGGCCTGTATTGTGCTGTACTTTCTATGATTCTATGAAACTGAATTCTTTGTACCATCCAGTTATCGAAATATCTGTGAATTGAATCAAGACAGAAATCTATCGCATTTACATCAGCCCTGCAGTACTGAAGCTCCATATCTGAGCAGTACCCCTGTGGGATGCTGGCCCTCAATGAGTTATCTGGGCCATTGCCCACAATGAGTCATCTATATGAATGAAAACCAACAGGCTTGAATCTCCTGACTGGAGCAACTAGCAGTTGAGCACCAGTTTGGCTCTGGGTTTCTGTGGCTTCCTTGTCACAAAGAGTTGGGTTCCTTTGAAAGTTAAAGCAAACATCTTTGCATGCTTTCTCTAAAAAAAAATATAACTTACAGGGACAGAAGGAATGTAGAAAAATGTCACAAGGTGCCTCACACAACTCTTGTGAGGCAGAATTTCAGGATGAGACACCTCCAGCACCTACTACACTCCCAAATACCAGCACTTCTTGAATTCTAACCTATTGATCTTTGCAGAGTTTAATTGCTTCATGCCTTCAACTACCAACACTCTTAGTTCTGGAATAAGATTGCAGTTCCACAACACCTTCCAACCACTGACATACTTTTCAATGCAAAAAACATGGCAGTCAGTTTGCCCACAGCTGGCCGGAAATTGGTTTTCACCCTTGTTGTGCTGATACTGTGTATGACATTATTGTGAAATATTATGTATAAAAGGGTTGAACTGTGTTATGGTGGTTTACACCAGAAACCTATGGTAAAATGGTACCCATGTCATTCCTTCTGGAAACACGCCCAGTTTTATGCAGAGCTTCTGGTGCTTTGCTGTGTATTTTACAGAAGGGCATCAACCCTTAAAGGCGTTTTCTCTGTGACAGCCACTGAGCCACAGCGCACAATTATTGCTGCCATTGATAAGAGAGAGACAGTTTACAGGGAAAGGAAAAAGAGCTCCACATTTCACCCAGTGTGACAGAGGGCTTGGTTCAAATCTCAAGCAGGGGAGAGGATCCTTGTGCCAGGAAGGAGAAGATCCACTGGGGTTGCCTGTTGAAGATCCTGGGGAGGAGGTCCCCACACCATGGAGAAATGCAACTAAATACATCATGACTTTACTAAATATCCCAAGTTGACTTTAAAAGCAATACAAATACTGCTTGCTCAAGTGCTCACTTATTCAGATGCATATACACAATCATACACTTACTCCACGAACAAGCCCCACACATTCCCGGCTTTCCTACACCTCATTATTGATATTCTACCTCTTCGACAACCACATCTAATCAAGCCTCCAAAGTGACAATGATGAAAGGGTTATGCAATGCCCTTCGTCTCTTCCATTTAGATGGAGTCTCCCAGGAATGGAAGGAAGGGAATCCCTCCACCACTTTGTTGTTGCAGTAAGCAGCAACATACTGTGAAGTGTGGCTGCTTGGAAAGATCCTGAATCCAGGAAGTTTAGTGTCGAAGTGACTTTGACCTCAGTGGAGACAGCAGACCAGGCATGAGAGCATGGCTGAGTCTTCCTGCAGGATGTCACATACCTTGGTGATGACAGCTTTACTCACCCTGAGCTTACATTATCATCAGAGAGGTAAAGATGGTGTCTTTGAAGACTTTGGGAGAAGGCTCTTTGCTGAAGGACATGTCTTGCCCTTACCTCTTGCCCTGAGGTTCCCCACCCACCAAGTCATTGCCATACTAATGCCTCCAAAAATAGAGTGCAGCCCCCACCGTGGCACCCATAGAATGGGTACGTCAGCAGCTAGATAATGGAGAGAAAACTCCCCATTAGTGGTAACATTTAGCAAAAAGCTCCAATTTATATAAGTATTGGTGGAAATGGGCATTGGGTATGTGGTGACATCATAACGTGCACGTCAGATGGTGGAAATTGTCTTACACAGGTACCGGAATATTGCATGAATATCTCCTCGTAGCTACCATTGGGCAGGAGATACAGAAGTCTGAAGTCCCACACCACCAGGTTCAAGAACAGCTACTTCCCTTCAACCATTCAGTTCTTGAACCAACCTGCACAACGCTAATCACTACCTCAGTTTAGCAACCCTACGACCACTTTGCACTTCAATAGACTTTTTTTTGTTCTAATTGTGTTCTTTCTTGTATAATTCATGTTTAATTATGTTTAATTTTGTTTTTCTTGTGAACGTTGTGTCTCTAATGCTATGTGCCTGTGATGCTGCTGCAAGTAAGTTTTTCATTGCACCTGTGCACATGACAAATGAACTCGACTTTGATTGCACAAAGTGCTTGGTCCAGTTCGCCATTGGGTTCTACTTCACCCAGGAATGATTACTAGGCAATCTTATAACGTGTTAACTGGATCTGTGCATATTTTAGGAATTTAAAAAAACAGTGCTAATTGATTCTACTTCTCGGCAAGCAAACTCCCACAAATGTAATAATGACCACATTATTTGTGTTAGGATGTTGGTCAAGGATATATATTGGGCCAGGACATCAGGGAGGATGCCTTTATTCTACAATATATTTCTACTGGAATGCATAAAAATTATTGCCTAGACAGTAGTGATAAATGTGCTGTATTGGACTGTCAGTACACTGTACAATGTCTTTAATGGAATGAACTCAAGGCAAAGCATTAAAGCTACCTATAGAGCATTTTTTAGTGCCATTGACCAGGGATAGACTTTTTTTGGTGTGGGATTTTTTAAGTTGAGCTTGTAAAATGAAACCCAATTCTATGAACAAGTTTGAAATTGCTCTGTGGTACTGTATGTAGCAAGATTCTACTGCTGACTGAGCCATGAAAACGTGGATAACGGAGTAAAAAAAGTCATTGTTATCTGGAGGAATTCACTTGCTCCTGCCAGGCCTATCAAGGATGAATTTACAGCAAATGGAATTTCCATTCCGTGCCCAATCAGCAGAACAGTACAGGCGGTAAGCTCAGGACTGACAAAAGGTCAGACCATGGAACTATGAAGGAAAGGTCTATTTACTTGGCACCTTTCACATTTTTCCAAACCACTTTACAATTACTGCGGTATTTGGAAATGCAACAGCCAACTTTTTCACAGCAAGCTCCCAGTGACAAAATGAACAGCTAAGCTTTCCGGATCTCTTCAACATAGCAACATGGAATCTTTTACGTCTACTTTGGAAGGCAGACAGGGCCTCAGTTTAATGTCTCACCTGAAAAATGGCACTTCAGCTGGATGCTTGTACTGAAGTCTCTGGAGTAGGCCTTTAGTTATGTGAAAAGACTGAAAAAGTTGTTCTGGAGACACAAGAGACACAGATGTCCTGATGGAGGGTTTCAACCCAAAACGTCGACAATCCCCGTCCCCACCCACAGATGCTGCTTGACCTACCAAGTTCCTCCAAGCAGACTGTTTGTTGCTAGGAGTTGTTCTCCTTGGAACAGAGGAAGTTCAGAGGGGATTTGATAAAGGCTTTAAAGTCATGACAGGTATGGACAGAGTAAACAGAGAGGAACTTCTCGTAGTGACAGAAGGGCCAAGAAATAGGGTATGTAGATTGAAGGTGGTTGGTAAAAGAACCAAAAAAAATGACAAGATAAACCTTTTATAAAGCAGCAAGTAGCAAAGACTGCCAGGGAGAGAAGTGGAAACTGATTCAGTTGTTGCAGTTTATTTCTGTTTATTTGGGGGGAACAAAATGGTTCTTCAGGAGAGCGAGATACTTCCCCAAGCATCTTTAAGAATGAAAAATACTACTTCCTCAGTCGTGAAGCCATATGTGATGTCTGGAAAGAGATGTGGATGTAAAGCATTCATTCATTTCTACGTGTAACTGACTGCCAGTAAATCAGTGACTAGACTGCTGTACCTCATCATTCAGAGGGACTCTCTCTGGCCACAGAGGGTACACTTTTAAAATGATTGCTCCTATCAAGAGGAACAGAAGACCACTCCACAGTATCCCTGTTCTCTCTGTATGGAGCAGAAGTGTTCAGTCTCTAATGTCAGAATGGAACAAGAGCAAGTGATACATTTCAGGAGGTACACACCCAGGAAATCCTTCGCATTCAATTAGTGAAGCACAGACTTGTGGATACAATACAATGCTTCCCTTTACTGCTGGAAGTCAGTCACAGGAATTGCTCAAAACAAAACCTCTTTCAATGCAATTACTTTACAGCAAAACTGTTCCAGTGAGAGATTCTCCAAGTGCCATCCTTTCATCCAAGCGCAAACCTTCATTGTCCTAAACTCTTTATCTTCTTTATGTCACTCTGAGTAAAAACTGTGTCTGCCTTCTGCACCCCTCCCCCTCCTCTCCCCAGAACCCTGCTCCAAGAGATAAACAATGCAAATGACACTCTGAAAGGTCAGCATTTCCCCTCGACTCCACACCCCATCAGCACCCCCACACCACACAGCTGGTTTCAACGTACAATGGGCCACCAGGGAGGCTTAAGAACAAGATGGATTTGTGTGCAACTTTTCAGATGCAAATCCCTGCTTTGAAGCTGCTCTCTCATGTTTACCTTATTCGGCAGAAACGGGCAGGAAAGCTGGGACACTCTCCTGACGAGCTAACACACACCCTTCATGGGAGATTAAAATATGGATGATCTTATTGGCAGCACTTAAAATACTCAATAATTTCGCAGTGTGGATAGTAAGAAGCTACTTCTTAATTTCAAATATACTTTTATTTATTAAAAAACATAACATATATAAATACAGAACATTCAAGTCAACATTTTTATAACAGTGCAGGAGATTGAGAGGTGACCTTATACAGGTTTATAAAATCATGAGGGCCATAAATAGGGTGAATGCACTCAGCCTTTTTGCCCAGGGTTGAGGAATCAAGAATTATAGGTTTAAGGTGAGAGGGGAGAGATTTAATAGGAACCCGAGGGGCAATCTTTTCCTTGCATAGAGGGTGGTATGTATATGGAATGAGCTGGCAGAGGAAGTGGTTAAGGCAGGTACAATAACAACTTTTAAAAGACACTTGGACAGGTAGATGGACAGGAAAGGTTTAGAGAGATACAGGTCAAACATGGGCAAATGGGACTAGTTTAGATGGGTATCTTTGTCGGCATGGACGAGTTGGGCACAAGGACTCTAACAAGTAATGTCATTCCGTTACTTAAGATTAACAGAGTTACCATTCATTCACAAACTTAAACTAAGTAATTCATGGGGTTTTAATACAGATTATTAACTAACTTGTTTGCAAAGGCAAGAGGGCTATGAACTGTGGCTTTTCCCCATGGAACCCCTACTGCTTTTTCTAAAAATACAAATCGGTTTACCTATTTACGATGTTAACAACAATTTTAGATTAAAATGTGATCCTTGCTGTCCAAGATGCACTCTAGCCCCTGCAGTGTGCACTGGTCCTAGAAGGCCTCCAGAGAGTCAGCAGACACCATGTGCTCCCTCTCCTGGGACACCTGACCATGAGCACATCTTCAGAAGGGGGTCAGGCAGTCAGCTCGGATGGACCCCTTGACATCCTCTGCCTGAACCTGTGAATGGAAAGTCTAGGCAGACCCAGGAACAGACCCACAAACTAACCCACCCCCTTCCACATAGATAGTGGGACTGAAGTGCAACCAGAACTTCAAATACCCAAACTGCAGCCTATCTGGTGGGGAACCCCAGAAAAGAAGGGCATCACTTTATCATCAAAGCTGGGACCCAGAGGGGTGGTGACGCCTCCTCCTCACACAAACGAGGAGTGGAAATTTGGAAGTCTCACCATCAAACAAGTTTGGAAGTTGACAGCAACTGTGAAAGCCGAGGCTGGCAAGTTTACTTTATGAATGAGTATTAAGGGTTACAAAGGAAGCGAGGAGAGGCAGAGGTAAGATACAGGTCAGTCGTAATCTAATTTAATAGTGGAGTAGGCTCTAGGGGCTCAATGGCCTACCCAGGTTTCTCTATTGACACCAAAGTTTTGCCACTAAGATTTGGGTGTGGATAAAGTTACAGAATGGCTTCCACAAAGGAGGAAAGGCCAAGGGTTTACTGCATAGTTTCTGCTCAGTTAACTGATTACAGGCAGTCCCCAGGTTATGACGGGGTTCCGTTCCTGAGAACTGTTTGTTCGGAGGTCAGAAATGGACAAAAACCACGTGTGGGTGAGGATCGAAGAAACAAGCGTGGCAGGAGAGCGAGCAGGCGTGGGAAGGGCTGCTGCCAGCCAGCCTAAATGACTCGGTGAGTGAGCAATTCTGCTCAGTGCTCCCAGCTCTACCCAACCTGATTGTTGCAACTTGGGGGGTGGGGGGCGTCTGTGTGGGGGTGTTGGGAGAGAAGACGCATGTAAATGTCCCGTTCCCATCTGGCACGTGACGTCTGCAGCCCCACAGCATCCAGCAAATCCATCCCCATCCATCCCTCCAGTCTCCCAACCGCTCGTTTGTATGTACAGGCCATCTATAAGGCGGGCGCTTGTAACCCAAGGAGGACCTTTATGTCCAGGGCAGTGGGCTGGAGTGCTACAAATCGGTCTCAGTCTTGCGTTTCAGGCGAGATGAATGAGGCAGGTTTCCCAGTCCCTTGGGGGAAGAAATTCATCTTAGATCACCAGGCTTGAAGATTGGCTGCCAATTCTCCCTACTTTCATGTATTTGGTTCCATGTAACTGGATACGAGGGATAAGACTGATACCCTAAAAATTACTTCCCAATGCTGCAGGAGTTCCCACAGTTTCCTCAACAGCACCTCCCAAACCAGGGAGCAGAAATACGTATATGGGAACATCAGTACCTCCAAGTTGCTGTCCTAACACATTGCCTCCTTTGAGTCAAAACTCTGGAATTCCCCATTCATACCTTTGGAGAACCACCATCTCTACAAATGGATACGAGTACTGCAGATTCTCCCTTGCCTAATACTATTCTTATAAATGGAGCAGATCTGAGTGATAACTGCTGAGCAAGACTCTGCCCAATACATCACCGGCACATCCCTCCCCACCATCAGTAGCATCTACAGAAGGCGCTGCCTCAAGAAGGCAACATCCAAAGATCCCCACCATCCAGGCCATGCCATCTTCTTGCAACTACCATCAGGCAGGAGGTACAGAAGCCTGAAGTCCCACACCACCAGGTTCGAGAACAGCTATTTCCTTTCAACCATTTGGTTCTTGAACCAAGCAGCACAACCCTAATCACTGCAGTTTAGCAACACTTTGATCACTTTGCATTACAATGGATTTTTTTTGTTCTAATTGTGTTCTTTCTTGTAAAAATTGTGCATAATTTATGTTTAATTTATGCTTTTCTTGTGAATGCTGCCTATATGATGCTATGTGCCTGTGATACTGCTGCAAGTCTCTCATTGCAACTGTGCTCACATGTACTTGTGCCTACGACAATAAACTCGACTTTGAAATTCTCTGTGTGAGTGCTTAAGTAGACAGCTGAACCCTCAGCTCAAGGGCCAGACCCTTGTTTCATGCCAGATCCTCTCTGTTAGGAATAGTAATTAAACCCTAGACTATCGAAGGGCAAAAGTTAAGAGAGATCAGCCACGTGAAAACTTACAGCCATAAATTACAATGATTTGTTTTATGAGGATTTTTGATTGCTGCATTGTATGGTAGTTTAAATCATTGAGAGGGGAAGACGACATCACCCTCACACCTTGTTAGACAACTACCATTCAGCAGGAGCTGCAGCTGCTGGGAAGTGATTCTGGATCGTGGATAGAGACAGAAATTTAAAACAAAATCCATTGATATCATCCTCCCCTGAAAGTGTGAATATGCTAAGTTACAGGAACAGATCCTATCGATAAGGACTGTATTACTGGAGTTTGGGAGACAGAGCTACTCTGTCTCCAAATCTGTAAAACTACTCAAAAGGTTGGTGGGGAAAATTCAGGAGGTAATGATCTTAAAAGTAGATGTAGGTCCTTTCAGACAGCATCAACAGACACACAAGTCAGAAAAAGTGCTAAACTCCTCCCACAAGGATCAGAATCCCAGAGATGAACTGAATCCTTCAGCACTGGGAATTATAGATCTACATTGGTAAAGGTATCAAAGCTGGCTGTGAGAGTGGCCTTCCCATCAGATCCCACAGGGCACAGTGCCCTCAAGAAAAGGGATGAGGCTGAGATGATCGCCCACCTCTTTATGGACTGTGCATTTGCAAAGAAGGTCTGGAAAAGGATGCAAGAGTCCTTGGTGAGGTTCATCCTGAGCAGCTGTGTAATGGAAGATACTCTGATCTTGGGGCCATTCCCAGGGATGTATACCAAGACAAACGTCAAGTACTGCTGGAAGATACATCAACTTGGTGAAAAGATGCAATTTGGTCTCCCCAAAACTTGTTGGCTTTCCAGTGTAGTGAGATGTCTGTAAGGGAATGGTGCTGACTGGAACATTCCAGGTTGCAGGAGTGCTGTAGGATGCACTAAAGCTCGGTGCAACCAACACAAAGATTTTGTGGGGAAGGACTGCAGTCTATGCTCCTGCTGCCATTAGACATTATGAGACATTAAGTCCCATGTAAAAGCTTCACCAACACTTGACGTGTGTGATGTCCAGGAAGGCCACATGAATAGCAACAATGCATTGTGCATAGAATATGCTAACACTATAAATACATCGACCTGATAACACGATGAATAGTAGATGGAATGATACTATGAACAAAGAAAGGTGTGCACTGTTTTTGTATTTTTTATATTCTTTTTATGAATAAGGTTTATTTTTGATATCAAGAGACATGCAAGTAAATGGGATTGAGATTTTGATGAATCACAATCTAAAGAGATGGCAGAAGAATTTCTCCTGCAGCAAACTGTAAGCTTCATACACAAGATCTAATGGCTAATCTTGGGAATATAAAAGAGTTTGGAAATTAATCTGGACTAAAAGGGATGGGAAATGCAGCTGAGCTGGGAAGTAGAATGCAGGAGGGATGGAGTGAGAGCTGAGTTCATACAGGGGAAGGTGACAGATGGATCGAGATAGAGATGGCTGTAAACAATGAATTGGGGATGAAGACAGCTACACTCCTCTCCTAACCATAAAATAAACAAGCACAAACTACCATAGGCTCTCTTCAGCTGGGCTTGTGAAGCAAAAACCATACAGTGTGTGTGCAGTTAAAAGGATAACATAGGGTGGGTGGGATAGTTCTCTGCAACTTCCTGGCTAATATTAATTCCACAATCAACGCATCTAAAAATGGATAATATGATCAAGATCTTATTGCTGTTTGTAGCGTTCTACGTGTGCATATTTGTTGTTGCAGCTCCTATGTTACAACATTGACTAGATGTCAAAATGTTGTACATTAGGAAAGCACGTTTTGAATTCTTTGGGCTGTGAAAGGTCATAGAGAGAGATACACCTCAGAAACCAGTCCCACAGCCCATGTCGACCAGCCATTACACTAATCCCAATTTTTCTCCCCACATTCACACCAATTCTCCCCCCAGATTCAACCACTCACCCACACATTAGGGGCAACTTACAGTGGCCACTTAACCTACCAACCCACATGTCTTTGGGATGTGGGAGGGAAGTCACAGGGAGAACATGCAGACTCCACACAGACTCCATCACCCGAGGTCTGGATTGAACCTGGGTCTTTGACGCTGTGGGGCAGTGGCTCTATTAGCTGTGCCTCTGTGCTGCCACACAAAAGAAGTCTGTCTGCTTCTCTTTCATACTATGTGTACAGATTCTCTCCTCTCATCCCCCTCATCCCCTCTGTGAGGCAATTGAAAACAAGAGCCCTAATAGCTTCATTCCCCTCCCCTCCCTAAGCAGGGTCTAACATTACAAAATTTCCCAGCTTTGGCTGTCTGTAGGTCTTTTTTTAATTCAATGCTAAGGTGGCCTGAGTCACTCAGTGCCCATAAATATCATCAGTCTTTGACTCACATCCTTGATCAGATTCCATCTGCTCATTCACTGTTTGTGAGTATCCAGTCCTCCCACACTCTGGACTGCCACACATAACACGCTTTCCAAACCTCCCCATTAAAAACAACAAAATCACAAGTGTGAGTCAAGACAGTTACGGGAAAGGACCAGAGACTCCCTCAGATGTTAAATCGAAAGCAAATTCACCCTTAAGATATGGATGCCTGTGGGATTGTGACTCTAGTTTTAGGAGTTCGCACATCTCCTAGGAGCTTTCCTTTAATTACTTATTGCGAGAGCTGTTTACAGCTAAATGCCTTTAAGCAAACAGAGAAATCAAGCTCAGAGGGCAAGACATCACATTAAGGCCCTGCATGCCCTCCAGGAGAACGTAGAAGACTCTGCCATAATATTTTAAACAAAAACAGGGGAGTTTTCCCATATTCAGGCCAATATTTATCCCTCAACCAACATCACCAATAAACAGATGATGTGCTCATGATCATACTTTAATTGCGGGAACTTACTGTGCACAATTTGGCTGCCATGTTTCTAACATTCCAACAGGGGCTGTACTTCAGAAATACTTCGTTAGGTGCAGGCACTTTGGGATGTCCCATGGTTTGGAAAGTGCTGCACTAAGTCTTTTCCTTCTTTACTTTCTTCCTTCTACACGGGTATCTTGCTTAGTGCTCAGAATGTGTTCCTATGGAGGGAATCTATGGAGGGAAATAAACAGTTGACATTTCAGGCTGAGACCCTTCATCAGGACTGGAAAGGAAGAGGGCAGAAGTCAGAATAAGGTTGGGGGAGGGGGAGGAGCACACGCAGGCAGGGGATAGGTGAGTTCAGATGGTGGGGGGGGTGTAGGTGGGTGGGAGAGGGGAAGATGTAATAAGCTGATAGGTAGAAGAGGCAAAGGGCTGAAGGAGGAGGAATCCAGTAGGAGAGGGCAGTGGACCATGGAATGAAGGATGGAGGAGGGGAGGAGAGGAGATGGGCAGGTCATCAAGGATGGGGGAAGGGAGCCACAGGAATAAGGGAAGACAGAGGAGTTGGGGGGGGGGGGGGTGGGTGGGGAAAGAAAAAGAAGGGGTGGGGTTACCAGAAGGCAGAGAAATCGATGGTGAGGCCATCAGGTTGGAGACTCCCAAGGCAGAATATGAGGTATTATTCCACCAACCTGCATCTGGCCTCAACGTGACAGTAGAGGATGCTGTGGATAGACATGTCAGTGTGGGAGTGGGATATGGAATTGATGTGGGTGGCCACCAGGAGGTCCTGGCTGCTGCAGCGGACAGAGCAAAGGTGCTCGACGAAGTGCTCATCCAATCTGTGTCAGGTCTCACCGATGTACAGGAGGCTGCGCCGGGAGCACCGGACGCAATAAATGACACCCTTGGACACAGGTGAAGCGCTGCCTCACCTGGAAGGATTGTCTGGGGCCCTGAATGGTGGTGTAGGGACAGGTGTAGACTTAGTGCAGTTGCAGGTATAAGTGCGGTGGGGGGTAATCAGTTGGGAGGGACGAGTGGACAAGGAAGTCGCAGAGAGAGTGATCCCTGCTGAAAGCAGAGGGGGTGAGGGGAAGATGTGCTTGGTGGTGGGATAAGTTGTAGAGAACGATGTGTTGGATGCGGAGGCTCGTGGGGTGGTAGATGAGGACAAGGGGAATCCTATCTCTGTTATGTCAGGGGGAGGGAGGGGGAAGGAGTAAGGGCAGCATTGATAGAAGGAAATGGAGGACATCTCTGATGTCCCAGAGCGGAGAGTCTTGGCTACGTACCTGAGAGTGTTCGGACTGGAGGATAATGAGCAGCACAATGGCACAGCTGGTGCTTCAGAGCTCCAGTGACCCAGGTTCGATCCCGACCTCTGGTGCTGCCAGCGTGGAGTTTGCACATTCTCCCCCTTTAACTGCATGGGCTTCCTCTGGAGGCACCTCACCCTCTTCATGTTACTACCATCGGGTACAGGAGCCTGAAGACCCACACTCAACGTTACAACTTCTTTCCCTCCGCCATCAGATTTCTGAATGGTCCATGAACACTACCTTGATATTCCTCTTTTGCACTATTTATTTATTTTTGTAACATAGCAATTTTTATGCTGCAGAACAACAAATTTCATGACATTTTTCAGTGATAATAAAACCTAATTCTGATTCTGTTTCCTCCCACATTCTAAAGATGTGCAGGTTGGTAGGTTAATTAGCCACTATAAGTTTCCCCTAGTGCGTGGGTGACAAGGATAATCTGGGGAAAGTTGAGTGGAGTGTGGAGAGAGTAAACTGGAATTACTGTAGGTTTGGTGTAAATGGGTGCATGATGGGGGCAGTGCCTTGGGACTGAGGAGCCTGTCACTATGGTGTATGACACTATGACTCAAGCCAAGAGTGTTATAACGAATCAGTGGTCTATGGGGTAGCTCTACTTTGTCTCCTCTTCATCCAGTTCAGAATCAGATTTATTATCACTGACTTGTATGTTGTGAAATCTGTTGTTTTGCAGCAGCAGTACATACAAAGACATAAAATTGCTATAAATTACAAAATAAATAAATAGTGCAAAAGAAAGGAATTATGAGGTAATGTTGATGGGTTCATGAACCGTTCAGAAGTCTGATGGCAGAGGTAAGAAGCTGTTTCTAAGTCATTGAGTGCAGGTCTTCAGGCTTCTGTACCTTCTCCCCAATGGTAGTAATGAGAAGAGGGCATGTCCCAGATGGTGAGAGACTTTAGTGGTGGATGCCACCTTCGAGGCGCCATCTCTTGAAGGCGGCATCCTCAATGGTGGGGAGGGTTGTGCCCGTGATGGAGCTGGCTGAGTCTACAGCCCTCTGCAGGTTCTTTCAGTCCTGTGCATTGGAGACTCCAAACCAGACGGTGATGCAACCAGTCAGAATGCTCTCCACTGTACATCCAGTTCAAAGTAGCTTCCAAGAGGGAGGTGATGAGAGTCTGTTGATACCTGGAGCAAGAGCTGCCAGTCCCAGCAGCAGCCAGCGATAAATAGGCAGGCAACAGTTTGAAACCCTTCCCAACACCCCTGAGAAAATGCTGTGACAATGCCACCAAGTCCATCTGGGAATAAATATCCCTTTTGCTTGACAGTATTATTGCTCTTTGCCGTTGAAAGAGATTCCTTTAAGGGAGCAGCTGGAGTAAAAGCAGCACAGGAGCTCAGTACTGATAGGGTAGGACATATGGCCATGGTTTCCTCCACTTTCTCTTCTTGTCAATTAAAGTTGCAAGTAATTTCTAAATTAAAAGTCATCTGAGTGTTTGTCAAAAGGACAAATTTTCATTGGCTGATGAGGATACAGGTGATTCATAGCATGTTTGTAGAGTGCATCAATATCTTGCTAAGCAAATGGTCAAAAGAAATCAAAAGGCATTTCTCCACTAATTTTGCATAAATAATTTCCAGATTTCCAGCAAAAGGGTTTTAATTGACTTTACACTCATTCAAAGGTTGACAACTCTGGTTTAATTTTCCAATCTTCACTTACAGTAATATCCAGGGTCTGCCTTATCTGTGCCATATCCTTCAGTCCCAAAGTATATGAAAAGATCACAAGTAGACTATCTACTCCATTCAGAAGAAACGTAAGGCAAGGTTGCCCATTAACCGCCACAACACTAACTACACATCACGGGCTGGAAAGCATCTTGCAACATCCTGAAGTCACGAGAGGTGACACTGCAGTGCAAGTCTTTGATTCATTTACCCAGCTATTCCCCCAGCAACAAAAAAACTCTTGACTTCCTTAAACGTAATACCACAAAAATTGTTAAATAAGTTTTATTGATAAGACGGCAAGAAGCAAAACATTTTGGACTGATTCCATTTGACATCTCTAACATTTTGAATTGATTCTCTACACACAAGAGCCCTGCACTGGAAAATAGGTTATACAGCTTCCCGGGTCTGTTCCACCTTTCCATTAGGTCATCCCTAATCTTAGTCACATTCCTTCTACTCACCTCCGTTACATAACCGTTATTACCTCACCGAACAAAAGTCTATCCTTCTGTGCATACATTTTCAATTGATCTGGGACAGAGTTCCACATTTCCACCACCCTTTGTGGGAATTAGATCCCAACCTTCTACCTGAAAGACCAAGTTCCAATTTTAAGGCTATACTCCCCACCCCACCTACAATTGTTCTCAGTTTTCCACCTACCATTTTCTGAAGAAATAGTTTTTTCGCCACCTAACATATACACTTCTTTAATCGTCCTAAACATCTCAATTACGCTACCCCTTATCCTTCTATACTCGAGGGTGTTGCAATCTAGTTTATGAAACTTGTCCTCATAATACAATATCGGTTTAATCCTGGTGCAACTAAGATGTGGTGCCTAGAACTGAAAGCAGTACCTTAAAGAGGGATCTAACCAGCACTGTATACAACTGTTACACAACTTCCATTACCCTGCCTTCCAACCCCCTTGGAAAAAAAGACAAACATTTCATTTGTCTTTTAAATTCATTTTTATGCAAACTTACTAATTAGTAGTGATTTTGATACACATACTCACTAAACCTTTTTGTTTCTTCACATCTTGGCCTCTCACTGTTCAAAACAAAACTCTGATCTGGCTTTCTGACAAGATATTCTTGTGATTATCTCCCTATCAGGACTCCTGATTTTACCTTATCGGAAATGGTGCTGTTTGTCAGAAAATAGGTTCAAAGTATACTTAAGACAATCCAGCTGAAGGGGAAAAAATCCCTACATACAATACTATAATAAACTTCACAGGCTATTAGAGGCAAGCGGTGCACTGAAGACAATGAGGTTCCTTTTCAGTTGATTTCATTGGCATGTTGAAAGGATACATCAAACAGGATTAGTACCAGCAGGACTCTGTAGATGAAAGATTATCCTAAAGACCTTGATATATTCCTCCTCAAGCAGGAGATAAACAACTTAAAGATCTTATTTGTGTAGACGGGCATATGCAAGGAGGCCAAGTAGGTATACTGGCCCTCCAACACCCATTTAAAATAATACAAGGTGACAGATGAACAAATTGCCCCATTTTTTTTCATTTAAGGAGGGCATAAACTTGTCCCTCCAAAAGTAGGCAAACTTTAATTCCTGCCCTTGCCCGTGTCCACTCTCTCATTCCACTTCATCGCCAAGTGCCTTAGGATAGAAAGTCATTTGAACGTGCACAAGATCTACTTGCAGATGAGTGTTGCCCTTTCATTGACTTCAATCCCACCAAATTTTGGAAACAGAGCAGACTATTATAATGTGCATTTAGCACAATCAACTGATGACATATTTCTTCATGACATTATTTTTCAATCCATTTAGAGCACCTCAGCTTTTAACCCATCAGTTGATTTGACTGAGGCAGTCATTCAGTAATTAGTTACAGCTGTCAAATTTCAAGCCAGGCCTGTATTCGTGGCCAAACTTTTTTTCGCAGCACACCCCGATCTCTTCTTACATGTCCCTTCCTTCTTAAAAGCGGAGCCTACAATATTTAGGGTGATTTAGTACTTTGCAAATAGATTTAAACTACCTATTTCCCTTCTACCCCTTTTCCTTCCTTGTGATTATCTTAAATTTTTGGATCCACCTATTATCAATTGCTGATAGGGTCGCTTCCCAGGGAAGATAGCCCACTGGTTCCACCCCCCCCTTAACTCCCTAAAATTGATTCTCTCACACATGTCCATCAACTTCAGTCTCATTTCTTTAACCTGTGCTAAGTGAAAATTTACAGTAGCCAATCAACCTAGCAGCAAGTCTTTGGGATGGAGAAAGCCCATGCAGTCTTGAAGAGAATGTGTAAGCTCTGTACCCAAGGTCAGGATCCAACTTGGGTCCCTGGAGCTGTGAGGCAGCAACACTTACTACTGAGGCACAGCTCAGCCCCACAAATGGAACTAATTATATCTATGCTATTGAACCTCTGTATGATTATTACTTATGATCTCACTTTAGCCTTCTCTTGTTCAGATATCCTCCATCAACCAATCAGTTGATACCTGTCCTAAAAACACCTTTCTCTAGTTTGAAAGCTAGTTTCCCAGCTGTATCTGCAGAGTTTAAAGACGTATTCTGTATATCCTTAATCTTCCTCCTTACTTTTAAGAAGCCTCCTTTGTATTCTAATAAACCCATATTTCTTCAGCCTACTCTTATAGTTGAGCCCATCTAAAATTGGGAACAATCTCAGGAAGATTAAAAGTATATTAAATTGGCAAATTGGTTTATCATTGTCACATGTACTGAGGTACAGTGGAAAACCTTGTTTTGCATAGCATCCATACAGATCATCTCACCACATCAGTACATCAAAGTAGTACAAGGGAAAAGCATTAATAGAATGCAGAATACAGTGTTACAGTTACAGAGAAAGGGCAGTGCAGGCAGACAATAGGTGCAAGGCCATAATGTGGTAGATTGAGAGATCTGGGTCCATCTCCTCATACAAGAGGTCCATTCAATAGTCTTATAACAGAGGAATTGAAGCTGTCCTTGAGCCTGGTGGTATGTGCTTTCAGGCTTTTGTATCTTCTGCCCAATGGGATGGGGGAAGAAGAGAGAATATCTGGGATGGGAGGAGAGTAGACAGAGCTGTTGAAAATAATAAATCAATTTTGGCAGCTTTAATAAAGTAAATCTGTTTCAAGGAGGGAGAGAACACAGGTGATTGATGAAAGAATCAGAAGCAAGTTGCTTTGATCTGGGATATCTCGACTGAAAGTGGAAGGAGATTTTATGGTAACATAAAAAAGAGATTTGGGCACTTACTTGAAAGGATAAGTTTTTTTTAAAAAACTGGGCTGAGGAGAAAGAAGAGGGAGGGAGTGGAAATTATAAGAAAGCAACGACAAATCTTCTGCAGGATCTTAGCAGGTCCAGCAGCCTCTGTGGGGGGGTGGTGAGGAGGGGGGGGATTGGTAGAGAAAGGAATTGTCGATGCTTCAGGCCAAAACCCCACACTATAGGAAAGGCCTATCAAAGAGCTGACACTTGGTCTACTTCTATTGTCTGGAGATTCTAATCACCCGTGCTGGTGACTGCTATGTGTTCCACTCTGCTTCCGAAATTAGGTTCAATGAAGTCAACAGAGTGGAGTCTTAGAACTGGAGTATATGCCTAGGATGTTTTGGGCTAAGCCACATGACTCTTCCTTGTACTGTCTTCATCAACTGATTGTCCCTGTTGTTTCCCGGAAGTGAAAACCCAACGTGATTATAAAGGGCCAGTCTTTATCAATCACCTCTGACTTGCATTCTACCATATCAATCAAGGAAATTCTGTTGCCTTGCCCTAACTTGTACCAAATCCCATTCATCTGTCACCTCCTTTCCTACTTAGTTGCGCTGATTCATGAGCCAAGAACACTTCAAATTTTAAAATTTTCATCCTCACCTTCTCCTTGCCCATCCTCCAAAGTCTCTGCATTTCTCCAATCCCAGCCTCTAGCACCTACTGCACCACACAATATGCCTTACACACTGACACTTCTTCATTAAAGTACCTCTCCTCCTCTATCTTCTACATAACTTCCCCCTTTGAGCAAGAGCAGCCCTGATACTTCATGCAGCTCAGTATAACTTTATACTAGATTTTCCTCCTGCAAAATTTCTTTGGAAGTTTTAGTACATTAAAGGCACTAAATGAATGAAAGTTTATTGCTCTTCTTTCCCATTATCATTGTCTCTCTTACTCTTTCCTTAAGTTATAGTCGAGCAAAGGGCTTGAGTCCACACTCTAAAATATTCTTTCAGAGCAAAGATGCTGACCTGCTTAGGTATATGTGAAAGGAAGATTGTTAAGGTTAATGACATGGTACAAATATCATCACCAATTTTTTTTACTGCACGAGCATCTTTGATACCGAGGTTCACTGCAAGTCAAACTAGCCAGTGCTGCATTTACTTTTAGCAGGGGTTAACTAGATCCAGTTCTGTTGCTTGGCTGGCTCCATTAAAACTGTGGGTTACCAAAGTGCGTGAACTGAATTAATTAATTTCCTGCATACGATACATGAGAAACTTCCTGTCATGGGCGTCATCCCAAACCCCAAAGATTCTTAAACATTCTTTTCACCAGCCACAGGAAACCCTTCATTATATATAATTTGTGAGTGACCTCTTTGAATAGCCCTACATATATAGCAACTGTCCTCGGATTCCTTTGCTTTTAGCCACGATGATGTCAACAAGAAAAAATGGTTTTGCTGGACCACCTATTTCCATTCAATGTTATCAAAGCTTTTTCTGAACTTGCATGTATTTAGGACCTTAAACATAATAAAAACATCTCGAAGTACTTTGCAGGAATGTCATCAGACAAAAGAAAATAATTGTCACTGGTCAACCAGGATGTTAAGACAAAGGCTTGGTCAAAGCAGTAGATTTTAAGTAATGTCTTAAAGGAGAGGTAGAGAGGTTAAGGGAGTACCAGGGACCTAGGAAGCAGTAGATGTGGTTGCCAATGGTGGACCAATGAAAAGTGGAGATGCACAAGAGGAATTCTGAAGGTTGCAGAGCTGGAGGAGGCTACAGACTGGGAAGCATGGGGAGAGCGAGGCTATTGAAGAGATCAGTCTACGGGGATTAGAATTTCCCAGTTGGATCTGGCCTTCCACTATTTTGACCAGGTGGCCCATTTCCTTACATCGGTACAGAAAGTGAGTGTCAAGAGGAAGAAGCCTTATGGTCAAGGGCTGTCCTCAGCAAATGTCCACACACTCACACAGTCCTGTGAAGGATGGCTTCTTTTGACGAAAGGCATTTTCTTCCTTCATTCCTTTCCCAAGATCTTGATCACCCATCACCTATTCCAACAGTGAGGCTGATAACAATAAGTGGTTTACAATAAGTGCCACTGTGAAACTGAAAAGTATCCTGCAGTGAATGGGACTAGGAGTTATCCCTCCTCCTTAGAATCAAAAACTTTACCAACCTGTGTCTCACTGTGCTGTGCTACAGAAATGCCACTCAAATGGTAAATGCAGCACTTACATTCCCTTTAAATGCAAAATTTGTGATTCACAAATGATAACTTATCTAACACAAGCTGCTATTATTGCCAACTAACGTTCAGAGGTAACCATACTTTCCTTCAGAAGGTCCAGTGTTGAGGGAATGGGTTTTCACATGCGTTGATAGAAAAGGGTAACACTGGAGAGGAAAATTAAGGAAAAGCCTGATCAAATGCAGTTTCTCCACTGAGACACACACCATCCTGATGTGGAAGTACCCCATCATTCCTTCATTGTTGCTGGGTGCAAATTCTGGAACTCCATCCCCAACTAAAAAAAAAATCACTGGAGATGAGGTAAAACCAGTAAAATCACAAATGCCACCAATGAAACCTCACAGCACCTGTTCAATTCATCAAAAGCTGGATGTTGATTGCAGCATCTTGCAGATGACCACAGTGTTACCAATGTCTTACACCCTGCTTGAAGGCCAATTTCACCTCATCTGACATCGAGATACTTCCTGTCAAATCCCACCCCCCCCCCCCCCCCCAAGTCTTGATTTGCCAGTGAAGTTATATGACCACCTCTCCTCTCTCAGATCATCTATGGGTTGGACTCTTTCTGTGCATCATTAGGAAGAAGTGCATTGACGTGAGATTCTTTGTCCTATTGTTATTGGTGCATTTGCAGACTCTCAAGAATAAAATTTGTTCAGATATTCCCAGAATTCAACGAATTAGGGTTTTGCTAATCCCAGGCTCTGATATTCCAGTCACATGCAAGGAAGTTTCTGCTTTTCAGATTGTAAATCCAAGAATATTCTGAGAAGGCCTTAGTTCCTTCAATAACTACACTGCAAGGCAAACTTTACTTGTCTTTAAACCATGGAAGTATGTCAAACTGGCAGATTCACCATTAAGAGCATTAAGTTACGATTCCTCTAAACTAATCCCAGCTCCATCAATCTACCTTTTAAGTAGTTTGTCTGATTGTCTCTCTCCAGAATCACATCAAATTGTCCTTTGAGTACCATAAACCAATCACTATCCACGTTCTTATTGGAAAAAGATCTCAGGCTCATGATAAGTTGGATGGTGTGTAGTTGTACAATGTTCCTAGAGACACTTTCTGGGACACAGATAGAAATAACAATATATCAGGTGAGCAGTGATGATACCTGTAAAGTACTTCATACGCTGTAAAGCTCTTTTGGATATCCTGAAGCCATTAACGGTAGACTATAACTATAAGTCATTCCTTATTTCAAAATGCCATCAAGGTCTTATTAAAACATACAGTTCTTATAGGAGACACAAGAGACTGCAGATGCTGGAACCTGGAGTAACAGTCTGCTGGAGGCACTCAGCAAGTTGACAGTGTGAGACAGAGACAGACAGACACAGAGACAGAAGGAATTGTCACCTTTTTGTGTCAAAACCCTGCATCAGTTCTTACAGGACTTGTCAGGCTCAGATGGGTGGCGGGGTGGGGGGGGGGGGGGGGGGGGGGGGGGGGGGGGGGGGGGGGGGGGGGGGGGGGGGGGGGGGGGGGGGACTATGCTTCTCCTGGCTGAGGAGTCTAGATCCAGGGGTCACAGTCTCAGAAATAGGGATAGGCCATTTAGGATTAACATGAATAAAAGCTTCTTCACTCAGAGGGTGGTAAATCTTTGGAATTCTGTACACAGGAGGGCTTTCATTGAGTTAATTCAAAACTCAGATCAATAAATTTCTGGATACTAAATTAATCAAGGGATTTGGGGATAGTGCAGGAGCTGTGGCCAAGGTAGAACATCTGCCATGAGCTTGATAAATGGCAGAGCAAGCTCGAAGGACTGAATGACCTACTTTTATTTATGTTCATACAATATGTAAAAGTGCTAAATAACCATGTAAATCGGAAAGGATGAATTTCTTCACTAGGTAGGCAGTGATATGCCAGAATAAATTGCCTACCCTGTACAGAATGTCCCTGACTATCACTTCATTGAAATGAATGGAATGATAAACAGATAGACACAGAAAAGGAGAGGTGATCCAACCCAACATAGTCTATTTTTTAAAAATATATGTTCGTGCAAGGAAATATTTTTGGCTCAGCCATACCCATATCTTTGACATTCCAGAATGTTGGATATCCTGGAACTTACTTGTGGGATGCAAGGAATATATCATCTTAATTCTTCCACCACCCCACTCTATGAAGCAATTGGATAAAGTTGAGAGAGATTTCACATTAGGTTGTATTTGATTTGGAAATACAAGCTTGTGGGCGTGTGAGCAAATGGTTATGTGCATGCTTGGAAGGTCAGCAAGGGGTTTGGGAAGACCGACCTTGGGGTATCTGGGGAATTTGCAATCGAGTTTGTGACTGGCTGAGGAGCTAATATGCTGTCTTTTCAGATTCCCAACCACAGATCACTACTTCTTATTAGGAAAATGGAAGAAGTGCCCATTTTTATTTGCTGGATGTAAAAAAAACACAAGTCACAATACTGGTTCATTTCCAGAGAATGTAGTTTTGTGGTACAATTAGAAAAAGAATAAGCAATTATAGATCGCATGTAATAATGGCATGTTAACACCCAAACTGGTAATTAGCTAATTAAACAGTAGAAATTAAGCAATTTAACTGTGGATTGTGCAATTTTTGAAGAAAACATCTGTGTGGCTAATTTAAAAGAATAGATTTGCTCCCAAGAGCCAACTTTTAATTACTGGCAAATCAAGCTCAAGGGAAGAATGGAGAGGACTGTACCCCTTCCTTCCCACTCAACATCCTGCTAGGTGAAGTAATAAGCAAGGGAGATGTCACTTACAGAGCAAATGCGGTTGATTGAAAAGAAGTGATGTTATCGACTATATTGACTACAGAGTCCAAATACACACGAATAATCCAGATGAGACATTAAACCTACTTGTTCAGATGGATGGGAATGAACCCAAGGTATTATTTAAAGAACAGGGTAGCTCTAGATGAGATTTAGTGGGCAAGTCAATTGTTCTAAAAGAGATTAACTGGTCAGAAATTTCATTCATGGGAGCTTCCTTTGCCCAAATTGGCACCCTACCAACTACACGTCAATGGCAATTGATTGGCTGTGAGCCACATAGAGACATCCTGAGGATGTAAAACTCACTATAAAAATACAAGTCAGCCCCTCAATGCAGTAAGGAGTGGCACAGGACATAACTTGAATCACATAGAAAGCTGCGTGTGCGAAGGAGGAAATGCTGCCTCGATGATGATTCTCTCTCAGGAATGCGCTAGATATGAATGTGGTGGGATCGGGCAATTGCCAATACACATGGCGACAATGGGAGATATCATACTTCAAGGAATACTTTCCCACCGAAATTCACTTAGGCACAGCATTTGGTTCTTTTAATTCAGTTATGGGATGTGGGTATTGCTAGCAAGGATGACATTAATTGCCCACCTCTCCAATTGCCCTGGAGTGGATTGTTAGGGCAATTCAGATGTCAGTTAAGGGTCTACCACATTGTTGTGGGTCTGGAGTCATATATAAACCAGACTTCCCTTCCCTGAAGGACATGTGTGAGCCACAAGCATTTGAATCCATGTCACCAGATCAATAAAGGAAGGCTTACATTAATGTAGCACCTTTCACATCTATTTCTAGACATTTTACAAAATACATTACAGTCATTGAAGTATTCATGACATGTAGTCATTGTTTGACTGTAGGATCTGGAGCAGCCAATTTATACATAGCAAGATCTCATAAATGGCAATAGAACAGTGACCCCCTTTCAGAAACGTTGATTAAGGGATAAATATTGACCAGGACACACAGGAGAACATCACTTGCTCTTACCATTGGATCTCTCCTGTTCACCAAGTGAGCAGAGAGGGGGTTTCAGATTAACATTTCATCTGACAAACAATTATGACAGTGCAGCACTCCCTCAGCCGACCATTGGAGTGGACAACAGAACTTTGTGGTCTAGTCTCAGGAGTAGGACTTAAAACTTGTGACCCACAGACAAAAGGATGGCCGTCACTGAGCCACAGTCCAGGCTGCTGGGTTACTAATTGCATAACCACCATGAAGCTGCACCAATAAGTGGGTACTTGTCACTCTGAGCAGTTGCTCAGAAGTCCGATTGGGGCAGTGGGAAGCAATGGGCTGGGCATTACCATAATCACCAACAAAATACAACATCCTGCATTGGGAACCACAAATGCTCTGCCCAAGATGGCAAGAAATTGCGGAGAGATGTGAAAGCAGCTTAATCTATCACGAAAACCATTGACTCTGGCTACACTTCCCGCTGCCTCAGGAAAGCAGCCAACATAATCAAAGACTCCCACCCTTGTCATTCTCTCTTCTACCCCACCCCACCCCACCCTCCCATTGGGGGAGCAGCAGATACAAAAGCTTGAAAACATGTACTGCCAGGCTCAAGGACAGCATCCATTTAGCTGTTATAACACTCTTGAACGGATCTCTTATATGCTAAAGGTGAACTCTTGATCTCTCAATCTACCTTCTAGTGGACCTTGCACATTATTTGTCTACCTGCACTGCACTTTCACTGTATTGGTTTATTATTGTCATTTATACAGACGTACAGTGAAAAATTTGTCTTGCATACCATTCGTACAGATCAATTCATTGAGGTAGTACAGGGTAAAAACAATATATTCTGCATTCTGTTCTTTTTTCCTCCTTTTGTACTACCTCAATGTACTTATGCATGGAAGTAGTGTGTCTGGATAGATTTCAAACAAAAGCTTTTCATGTATCTCAGTATATGTGACAATAATAAACCAATTACCATGTATGGCCACTCTCAGCAGTATAATCCATCTCCACCAAACACCTCCCATTTGGCAGCAGATGCTTTCTCAGAAAACATCCAGAGGATATACAGGTGAATGTTTCTTAATACATAAAATCTCACAGACATTCCAAGGGTCAGAAGCCTGATTTGACAAAATAGGGTTCCGTGTGCTCATTCTAGATGGGTTGCGATGAATTGGTTTGGATGAGCACAGTCTGGGTTCAGTTAGAGATCAATTATTGAGAGGTATTTGTACAGTTCTACAGCTGGTTGTAAACCTACCCTGGGGAAGTCCAGGAGCTCAAGCCAGCTCTCCTTCTTCCCATATACCTGTCTCTTTGAAGCACAATATGCACACGCCCTCATCAGAAGCAATGTGTTTAACATGGAGAAAGGGTCCTTCAGAATCAATGCATCCTTTATTTACACTCACACAACAGAAATGGTCAGCTCCTGAAGCCGGAGGATGTATTCCCTTCGTCCCAGCAAATATAAAGGTAATATTAAAAGGATTAGAGTTAGAGAGTAATATAGCACAAAAACAGGCCCTTTGGTCCAACTCGTCTATGCTGACCAAGATGTCTATCTGAGCTAGTCCCATTTGCCTGCGTTTGGCCCATATCCCTTTATCCAGGTACCTGCCCAAATGGCTTTTAAACTTTGTAATTGTACCCGACTAAAGAGGAGATGAGGAAGAACATTTTCACCCAGAGGGTGCTGGGAGTCCAGAACTCACTGCTTCACAGGGCGGTCGAGGCAGAAACACTCATCACATTTAACCAGTACGAGTGTCTGAAGAGCTGTGACCAACAAGGCTAAGGATCCTGTGCTGGAAAGTGGCTTTCCCTCATTGACACAATGGGTCAATTGTCCTTCTGGGTCTTAAATTTCCTATGAATGCATCCAAATTCCCATCCCAGAGGAATTGGACCTGTTGGAAAAGATGGAAACAAAGCATCCTGCCTATAGCGGCCAAGCATATAGTTACAAAGTTTTGCTACTTTGTAACAATTTCTCTCTCAATTCTGCAACATTGTAAATGTAGCAAAACCCCAACCCTCCTCCCTTTTACACCCAGATCACAAACTCAAAACCAGCTTCACAAAAATTGGTTGTTACAAATCATTGACCAAGTTTACACCAACTGGCCGCAGCTAAGTGCGGCAACCTATTTTTGATGGCTTTCCATTTCACTAGTGTTAGTGGTATCTTGCGGTGTTCGAATATAAATTCCAGTTTACCCATAAAACCAGACTTGATCCTCTTTAAAGTACTGTATACCATTTTAGGGGAAGCGAGACATTTGTGAGAGTTGTTTTCAATTAGCCGTGCTCCTTTTTGTTAGTGTTAACGTGACAAGGATCTCTACCTTCACAGGAGATGGGTCATCAAATGAATTCTTGTTGGGTACATCTAAATAAATGGTGAAACACAAACTCTGTTGCAACAAGTAATCTGCTGGAGGAACTCAGTGGGTCAAGTAGCATCTGTGGGGGTTGGGGGGGGGGGGGAGGGGGAAGAATTGTCCACGTTTCAGGTCCAAACCCTGCATCAGAATTTGCTTGCACCTCTCTGTTTCCCTCTCCACGGATGCTGCCTGATGGGCTGTGTATTTTAAGAATTTTCCATTTCTGTTTCACATTTCCATCACCTGCAGTACTTTGCATTCAGATCTATGCAACGTTAGTACCAAGAAGGTGTGAAATCAGATTCAAAAGCTCAGTAATTTATAAGCTGTAAACAATCAACCGGGAAAGTCATCAGATTGTCATAAAGACCCAACAGGTCTGTTGATGTGCTTCAGGGAGTAAAATTGCCCACCCTTCCTTGTTCTGGCCTATGCAGAGTCCCAGGAACATACCATTGTAGTTGACTGTTAATGCCCTGAAGTACCAAATGGGCTTGGACAATAAACGTGGCTGTTCAAGCCTCACCCACATCCTGACAAGAAGAAACAAAGGAGGAATTTTGTGCACATTTTGATAGCGGAAGCCAGGAATTACTGACATCAGACAAAAGGGAGGAGAAGCTTTGAACATGGAAATACATTGTATTTCAGAAGAAATGGGATTTCATTAATCATAGTGAATGTCCATTTGGAATGAATATAAAAGGTTTTCAAAAGTCATACTTAGGGTAGTTTAAAATGGAATTTTAAATACATGTTAAATTTGGAATCCTTTTTGAATTATTGCCCAGATAAACCAAGAAAGGAAAGCGGTTTGTTTCCCTGCAAAGGAAATCTATTGTTTCCACTGGTTCCAGCCACCTCCCAACAGAAAAGTTAAAATATATAAATTCTGGAACATTCTATTGCATCTGCCCCTTAAATTAGTATGTTGTCGTCTTGTTTTGCAAGCTGACAGAGTCATGTTTACTTTTCAGTTCAAGAGCAAAATAATATTTACTGGAATTATTAAAGAAATAATTATTCCAACAACATTAGAACTTGGGAAATTTAACTGGATTCAAAGCGATCATTCAACAAGGACTGACAGCCCATGTTAATTGTTATCACTAATTTTAATTTGAAGTGCGAGGTGCCCCTCAGCTTTGGCTTATTTTTGGTACCAAGGTGATAGATGTTTCATACACGGAAATGCTGCAAACTTCACACCTCCTGCACCTGTATGTGTGATACTGAATCAAACTTGGACATGCTTAACTTGAGTTGTCAGCAGTCCTTATCTGCGACTTCCTTTAGTCCTCCAATCCAACTAATCTCCAAGACCTTCAACCTCAAAGAAAGCCATGATGAATCTTTATAAAGCATTGGTTCAGCCACAATCGGCGAAGATGCACAATTCTGGATGCCACAGTGACTACACTTTAAAATTACTTCATGGGCCATCATGCAAGGTGCTATACAAATGGAAGTTTTTTCCCCCCAATTACATGATCCAAGCCCAACTAAAGTCTATGGGTTCTTGGAAATCAGCCCACACAGATCCAAAAACACATGTTGGACTATAACCAACCCATTGTAACACAAAAGAAAAACATAAACTTAGCCTTGTCCAACCAGAAATACTAAAACTGACTGCAGAGAAATCTTGCTATGTTTTTTGACATTAATTGGATCCATTATATTCATGAATCTTTAAGATATAAAACTTGACATGAATTTATATTAATCAATAAGGGGAAAAGAAATGCTTACATAACTAGTTCTTTTCCTGCTTCAATCCATTCTCTCAACATCGTGGTTGATGTATTGACTCTGATTACGATTCCCTTTATTACTTTCTCATTACAGCTCCATCAATTATATTTCTGGAGATTTCATCACATGACACCCTATCTCTGAACCTCCTTGCCGTTGGACGTGTCCAATTTCCATTGCACTACTTCACCAAAGTGGAACAGAATCTTCATCACCTAATTGGAAAATTCCTGGCCATCTGTCTGTCCTCAACATCAGCAAAACAAAAGAGCTGGTACTTGACTTCAGGAAGTGGGGTGGAGTACACACCCCTGTCTATATTAATGGCACTGAGGTGGAGATGGTCAGGAGCTTCAAGTTCCTAGGTGTAAATATCACCGATAACTTATCCTGGTCCAACCACTCAGATTCTATGGCCAAGGAAGTACAACAGTGCCTCTACTTCCTCAGAAGGCTAAGGAAATTTGGCATGTCCCCGATGACCCTCACCAATTTTTAGAGATGCACCATAGAAAGCATCTGATCTGGATGCGTCACAGCTGGTATGGCAATTGCTCTGCCCGTGATCGTAAGAAGCTGCAGAGTTGTGAACACAGCCCAGAATATCACAAAAAAACAGCCTCACTTCCATTGACTCTGTCTACACTTCCTGCTGCCTCCGGAAAGAAGCCAACATAATCAAGGACCCCTCCTACGTGGTCATTCCCTCTTCTTCCCCCTTCCTTTGTGCAGAAGATAAAAAAGCTTGAAAACATGTACGACCAGCTTCAAGGTCAGCTTCTTTCCCACTGTTATGCAATTCTTGAACGGACCTCTCATATGATAAATATAAACGCTACATCTCTCAATCTACATCATGGCCTTTGCACCTTATTTGTCTACCTGCACTGCACTTTCTCCACAGCTGTAACATCCCATTCTGTTATTGCTTTTCCCTTGTACTACCTCAATGTACTGATGTTTGGAATGATCTGTATGGATGGCATGCAAAACAAAGTTTTGCCACTGTATCTTGGTACAAGTGACAATGATAAACAATGACCAACAGTTGATTTTTCTCCTTCAGTGATATTTTCCCCTGACTAATAAAAGCAGATGTGCAAAGAAGAGAAAAATAAATCAGTTTCAGTCCTCTGTTATTTTTAATCTCTGGAATTTCTTTCCAGTAGCAAGTCTGGAATACATGTTTATTTCCTGGAGTGTCCAGGACATTTATTCCATGTTTCCACAGGAATCAATACTTTCCGAGCAAAGGAGATAATCAGGGTCACTTTTGGCCACGCACGCAAACATTGCACATGCTTTAGTCACATAGCTGAATCTTTTGAACACGAGTCATTTAATGAAGTGTGCATGTGGATGTGGTCACTAAAATTATAAAATAACAAGAATTAAATATACCCAATCATCTTTAAAAAATATAACAAAGGGGGTGAAATACAGCCCACAGTTGTGATGGACGAGAACAAGACACATGTGATTAAAAGTCTAATTAAAGCAATAGTCCAAGAGTAAAGATGTAGCTTTAAACATTGTGTCTTGAGCACAGCTCAAAACACCACCTATAAATTTGCTGAGGACACCACTGTTGTTGGTAGAATCTCAGATGGCGATGAGGAGACGTACAGGAGTGAGATAGATTGGCTGCTTGAGTGGTGTCACAACAACAACCTCACACTCAATGTCAGCAAGAGCAAGAAACTGATCGTGGACTTCAGGAAGGGGAAGTCAGGAGAACACACACCAGTCCTCATTGAGGGGTCAGTGGTGAAAAGGGTGAGCAGCTTCAAGTTCCTGGGCATCAACATCTCAGAGGATCTATTCTGGGCCCTACACATTGATGCCAGCGGCTCTACTTCGTTAGGAGTTTGAGGAGATTTAGTACATCACCAAAGACTCTTATGGATTTCTATAGATGTATGGTGGAGAGCATTCTGACTGGTTGCATCACAACCTGGTATGGAGCCTCCAATGCACAGGATCGCAAGAGGCTGCAGAGGGTTATAGACTCAGCCAGCTCCATCACGGGCACAACCCTCCCCACCATCAAGGACATCTTCAAGAGGCAATGCCTCAAGAAGACAGCATCCATCACTAAGGACCCTCACCATCCTGGACATGCCCTCTTCTCATTACCACCATCAGGGAGGAGGTACAGGAGCCTGAAGATCCAAACTCAATGATTCAGGAACAGCTTCTTCCCATCCGCCATCAGATTTCTGAACTATCCATGAACACTACCTCATTATTCCTTTTTTTTTGCACTATTATTTTTGTAATTTAAAGATCTTTATGTCCTTGCAGTGTACTGCTGCCACAAAACAACAAATTTCATGACATATGTCAGTGATAATAAATCTGATTCTCTGAGGCATGGCCCTCTTTAGCCTTTCTCGATCCTTCCTGCACCCCATCTTGAGTATTTTGAGCTGTTCCAACTACTGTATATTTAATTTCAAAGGCCAACATGCAAGACATCACCAAGGTTGTACAGATGAAAAAGTGAAATTGAGATTAAAAATAAATCAACAGGGGACAAGTTGGGGTTTTGAAAGCATTTAAGATTAGTGAAACCAGTTTGTTAACCAATCATGATTAATAGAAGCAGCTGATTAAAATATTGAGATCTACAAAAAACTAACAATGGTCAGGTCAATGGGCTGCACGGTAGCATAGCGGTTAGCGTAACGCTATTACAGTGCCAGTGACCTGGGTTCAATTCCGGATGCTGTCTGTAAGGAGTTTGTACGTTCTCCCGTGTCTGTGTGGGTTTCCTCTGGATGCTCCGGTTTCCTCCCACATTCCAAAGACATACGGGTTAGGAAGTTGTGGGCATGGTATGTTGGCGCCGGAAGCGTGACGTCACTTGCAGGCTGCCCCCAGAACATTCTATGCAAAAAGACACATTTCACTGTGCATTTCGATCTACAACGTGACTAATAAAGAAACCTTATCAATGGTTCTGTCTCAGTTGTTGGTCTGCGATTTCCTTCACTGTAGTTGACCTCACTGTCACCTCTATAAACTACGCAAGCGACACTTAATTTAAAAACATGCGAGTGGAAAACTGATCCAACATTAATATTGACCAATGAGCAAATGCGAGTCAATTCTGTGGCAGCATACTTTCCTCAGAGGCAGAAGATTGTGGGTTCAAGTCTCTTTGGAGACTTGAGCACAAAACTCTGGGCTGACATCTCATTGCAAGCCTGAAGCAAGGAGTCTTTTGGATGCAACAATTAAACTCAGGTCCATCTGCTCTCTGAGCTGCACGTAGGAGATCCTGTGGTGCTATTTTGAAAGTGAAGAGGAAGGCGATCCCCTGTGTAGTGAGTCAACTACAGCATTCCTACAGAACCACTGAGAATTCAGCCTGGATAACATACTTAAGGCTTTGGACAAGGCTTGAATACACAAACTACTAATTCAGGGGCATCAGTGCTACCACCGAGCATTGGGTTAGGCCAAAACAGGAAAGTAATCAATGTAGTAATATCAAGCAGCACTGAAATGCTGTGATGTACATAACTACTTTACACAGAGCATAAGCACCACATTATACTTGTGACTTCAGGGACAGTTGTAATTTTAGTGCTACTGATTCACAGGCAACTGCAGTGTCACCAAGCACATGTTGAGGCCAAGAAAGGACAATAGTCAAGGTAATAACAATAATTTGTGGATTCGTACATGGACAAGCTCAAAAACAAAAAAATAAGTTGGACTATCAAGGAGCAAACTGAACCAGACAGCACCGTTGCTGTTGAAACAAACTGCATCAATGAACAATCAACAGCAATTGAGACCTTGCACATGGTCTGTGGGGATTAACCATTTGAAACTTGTATGTGGCTAAGCAGACTGTTGTGCTGGATCTGCTTGTGTTCAATGCACATCTTTGAGGTTGGGGTTGGGGGGGGTGGAAGAGATAGGGTGAGATATAAAAAAATACATTTTTCTACTTGCTATATGTAGAAAAAATAAAAACAGACCTTTACTGTTCTATCCACAAATACAGAAGAGAGGATATTGAAGATAAAAGCATTTCCTGCAGTACATCCTGTAATACGATGTGCACGAATACTAGATGTCCTGGATAAGATTTGTCAAACTGATGTCTGTCTTGGATGTGTTGAAATAATACTTTATGGGTTTGGAGGTGTTCAACCACTGAAATCCCTGGGATCAGATGCACCTGACTATAGGATGTCCCAGGATAGGGCATGTCTGCCTCCTGAATATTCTGGGGTAATATGTGGCTGCCCTCTAGATACTCCAGGATAGGATGAGCTCAAGAAATGATTCTCCAGGGACAGGACATGCCAGCTACTGGACATCCTGTGATAGGATGTCTTCAACCATTGGAATTCCAGGAAAAGGACAAGTCTTACCATTGGATATCCTGGGATAGGATATACCTGATGACCAGCTGTTGCAGAATAAGCTAAATCCAAATACTGGCAAGGAAGAACCAGGGGATGCAGTATATTTGAATCTGGAGTAGAGGAGTAAACTTGCAAGGAACATAAAATTAGACTGTAAAAGCATGCAAAAAAAAAGTAACGGCAAGTATACGTTTCTTACGATCAGAAAAGGGGAAATTAATAATGAACAAAGAAAGAGCAGAGCAATTAAATAAATACTTTGGTCCTGCCTTCAGGGAAGAGGACACAAATAACTTCTCAAATCTGCGAGGGAGCCAAGAATCCAATGAAAAGAAAGAATTAAAGGAAGCTGTTATAAACACAGTGCTGGAGAAAGTGATGGCACTTATAAATCCCCAGGGCCCAAAAATCTGCATCAAGTAAGAAGTATCATTGGAAATATTCAATGCATTGTTTGTTATCCTCCAAAATTCTATAGATTATGGATCAGTTCCTGCAGATTGGAAGGCGGTAAATGTAAGCCCAATATTTAAGAAAGGAGGGAGAAAGAACATGCATCTTATAAACCAGATGATTGGAAGGCAGCAAATGCGGTACCTTTAGTCAAGAAGGGCAGTAGGGATAAGCCAGGTGTTTACAAGTCCTCTCATCAGTGATTGGGAAAGTATTGGAAAAAAATTCTGAGGGACAGGATTAATCTACAGTTGGAAAGGCAGGAATTGGTCAAGAATAGTCAGGACAGATCTGCTGATGGGATATCCTGTCTGACTAATTGAGTTTTTTTTAAAAAAAACAAGTTTACTGTTATAATATATAAATTGTACATATTAATGAGGGCAGTGCTGTTAATGTGGTTTATATGGACTTCAGTAAGACCTATGACAAGGTCCCATGTGGAAGAATGGTCCAAAAGGATAGAGTCCATGGGATCCAAGGCAAGTTGGTTCCAACACTGGCTTGATGATAGGAGGCGGAAGGTGATGGTGGAGGGTTGCTTTTGTGGGAAGGCTGTGACCATCAGAGAACTACAGGGATCAGTGCTGTGATCCTTGCTGTTTGTTGTATACATCTTAGGTGTGAACGTAGAAGGTATGATTAGCTGGTTTGCAGAGTACATGAAAATTGGTAGTGTCATTGTTAATGAGGAAGGTGAAAAGGTTACAGAATGATCTCGATCATTTGACGACAATGGATGTTAAGCCTGATAATTGAGAAACAAAGGGACCTTGGTGTACAAGTCCAAGGATACCTGAAGGTGGCTGCACAGGTAGATAAGGTGGTAAAGGCAGCATACAGAATACATGCCTTCATTGGCCAAGGCATGCAGTACGAGAGCAGGCCATTGACGGGGTATTGTGTGCAGTTCTGGTCACCACAGAATAGGAAAAATGTGATTGCACTGGAGAGGGTGCAGAGAAAGTTCACCAGGATGTTGCCTGGGATGGAATGATTCAGTTATGAGGAAAGGGTGGATAGGCTGGGTCTGTTCTCCCTGGAGCGGAGGAGGCTGAGGGGAGACCTGATAGAGTTATGCGAAATCATGTGAAGCATATATAGGGTAGACAGTAAGAAACTTTTCCCCATGGCAGAGGTGGCTAAAAACCAAATGATATAGAGTTAAGGAGAGAAGCGAGAAGTGGAAGGGATTTGAAGAACAATTTTTTCATCCAGAAAGTGGTTACGTGCTGCTTAAGGTGAAGGAGACAGGTACTCTCGCAACATTTAAGCAGCATCTGGATATGCACTGGAATCAGCATAGTACAGTAAGCCATGGACCAGGGAGGGGGAAATGGGATTATCATAGCTAGGTTCACTGTACCTCGGTACGTGACAATAATAAACCAATACTGGATGATGGGTATGGCCGTGTTGGGCAGAAGGGCTTATTTCTGTGCTGCACAACTCTCTGCCAATTAGCCCAAGATCAGCAGTAGAGAAAATGCTGGAGTTTATTATAAAGGCTGAGATAACAGGGCATTTAGAAAGTATCAACAGGATTAGACCAAGCCAACATGGGTTTATGAAAGGGAAGTTGTGTTTAACAAACCTAGTGGAACCTTTTGAGGATGCAACTGTTGGAATAGATGAGGGAGAATCAGTGGGATGTGGATTTTCAGAAGTCCTTTGATAAAGTTCCATGTAAAAGGTTAATATGAAAACTTAAAAAGCACATGGGATTTGCAGTAATATGCTGACAGACAACAAAACAGAGCAGAATAACTGGGATTTTGAGGGTGCCAGGCAGTGACCAGTGGGGTACCAGAGGCACTAGTACTTGGGCTCCAGTTTTTCATTATACAATAAGGAAAACAAATGTAATATTTCTACATTTGCTGATGACATGGAACTGGGGGAAGGTGGGGGGGGGGGGGGGGCGCATCTGTGTAGGTCATAAGGAGGAGGGGATAGAGTCAACATCACCAGTAGCCTGTCTTGGTCCAATCACATAGACACCACGGCCAAGAAAGCTCACCAGCACCTCTTCTTCCTCAGGAGGCTAAAGAAATTTGGCATGCCCCCTTTGACACTCACCAACTTTTAGTGATGTAGCATCCAGAAAGCATCCTATCCAGATGCATCACAGCTTGGTATGGCAACTGCTCTGCCCGGGACCGCAAGAAACTGCAGAGAGTTGTGGACCCAGCTCAGCACATCATGAAAGCTAGCCTCCCCTCCAAGGACTCTGTCTACTCTTCTTGCTGCCTCGGTAAAGCAGCCAGCATAATCAAAGATCCCATCCACCCCAGACATTCTCTCTTCTCCCATCGGGCAGAAGGTACAGAAGCCTGAAAGCACATACCACCAGGCTCAAGAACAGCTTCTATCCCGCTGTTATAAGACTATTGAACAGTTCCCTAGTATGACAAGATGGACTTCTGACCACACAATTTACCTCATTATGACCTTGCACCTCCTTGCCTACCTGCACTGCTCTTTCTCTGTAGCTGTGACACTTTACTCTGCACTCTGTATCGTTTCACGTTGTAATACCTCAATGCACTGTGTAATGAATTGATCTGTACGAACGGTATGCAAGACAAGTTTTTCACTGTACCTTGGTACAAGTGACAATAATAAACCAATACCAAGAAACTTCAAGGCAAATTAGACAAGTTGAATGAGTGGGCAAATACATGGCAGATGCACTATAACAAGGATAAATGTGAAGTTATCCACATCAGTAAGAAAAACAGAATGGGAGGGCATTATTTAAATAAATGACAGATTGGGAAATGTTCACGTACAGAGGGATTTGGGTGTCCTTGTATACCAGTCAATTAAAACAAATATGCAGGTACAGCAAGCAATTGAAGTGGCAAATGGAATATTTACATTCATTGTAAGAGGTTTTGAGTTCAGGAACAAGGATGACTTGCTGGTCCTTGGTGAGACCATGTCTGGAGTATTGTTTGCAGTTTTGATTTCCTTACCCGAGAATGATTACATTTATCATAGAGGGAGTTCACCACACTGATTCCTGAGGTGGCAAGACTATTGGGTTGAGTAGATCCATAGTTCACTGGAGTTCAGAAGAATTAGAGGAGATGTCACCACAATATACAAAAGTCTGACAGGGTGAGACAGACAGGGTGTGGGTAGGATGCTTCCCCTGGAAGGGAGGTCCAAAATGAGAATGCACATTCTCAGGATATGGGTTAAAATATTTAGGTGATGAGACATTTCTTCCCTCAGAGGGTGGTGAAACAGTGGAATTCACGACCACATCATGCATTAGATTTCCATCTACAACAGATACCAAAGGGTTTGAAGAGAAAGCAGATAGAAAAGAGAGAGGATCAGCCATGATCATATTAAATGGTGGAGCAGGGTCAAAGGGCAGACAGCCTACACATGTCCTATTTTCTGTGTTTCTATGTCCTAGGACAAGACAAGGTCAACTACTGGTTGCTCCGGGATAAAACAAGACTTCTTATTGGTTGTCCCAGGACAAGATGAGCCTAATAACAGGTTCTCTTGGCAGAGGACAAGCCTAGCCATGTATCAACACAGTTATCACCTGTCAAACCTCAGCCACAAACTATGAACCTGACTGCTTGTGTTTCTTGCCATTTACATGGTCTCAGTTATTTTCATAACCTCTTGTTACATGCAAGGCTTTTTTTCCTTATGCTTACTTCCACTGATCCTTTAACTAATTCCCTTCTGTATTCTAATTTGCAGCCTGAGGAATTAAGTAAATGGACTCACAAGAGATTTTGCAGATGCTGGAATCTGGAGCAACACACACACAAAAAGTGCTGGAGGTCAGGCAGCATCTACGGAGAGAAATAAACAGTCGACATTTCAGGTCGAGACCCTTCATCAGTCCATGAATGCTGCCTGACCTGCTGAGTTCCTCCAGCACTCTTTGTGTGTGTTGCTCTAGGTAAATGGACTGTTGCCAATCCTAGAGCACTTCTATGTTCCACATCAGGCAACCAAACACTTTGCCCTCGTACAACAATACTGCATTGAGGGACTGCTACATTGCCAGAGGCGCTGTCCTCCAGTTATATATTAAACCCAATCCCCAACTGCCTTCTCTGGTGCGTGTGATGGACACTAGTCAAAGAACACCGAGGGTGTACCAGGAGTCTTGACCAGCATTTATCCCTCAAACTAACCCTAGCTGATCTGGAAATTTATCTCACAGCTGTTTGTGGGATCACATTAAACTTAAATTGACTGCTTTATTACAATGGTGCTCATTTTATGTTAAGAACGAATTGACTCTAATATACTTTTTGCAAAGATAAACAAAGGACTGCAGATGCTGGAATCTAGATGAAAAACACGATGATGCTGGAGGAACTCAGCAGGCCAGGCAGCATCCATGGAGAAAAGCAGGCAGTCAACGTTTCAGGTCAGGACCCTTCTTCAGGACTGAAGGTAGGAAAAGGGGAAGCCCAATATGGGAGGGAAAAGCAGAGCAGTGATAGGTGGACAAAAGAGAGGAGGCAGGGTGGGCACAAGGTGGTGATAGGTGGATGCAGGTTAGAGATAGTGATTCTCAGTAGATGTGGCTACCTGACCTGGTAGCACCCGAAGTGTCTGGTCAGACACACGTTCTGCTGAAGTATTCTGGGGCTCATGTTGGTTCAGGGCGTGGGCCTGACTCAAAGTTCTACCCGGTCCAGTTTGGCTTGGTACCAGTTATGGTGGATACTTGTCGAGAGGGTAGATTTCAAATTAGTGTCAGATGTGATACCAGCACGGGAGAGAACAGGGAACATTGCCCAGGCTTGTGGCATGTTCTTGGGATTTGGTTTCAGCTGTGCCATGGTCACTTGGTGATGCAGACCCATGGGAAGTGTACGAGTTCCTTCACCTGGGCTTTTCCAGACACTGAAGTCAAGACTGGCCTGGTGCTGGTGACATGGTGCAAAACTCAGCAACTGAATGCAGGTTGGACCTTGTATGGGCTTGGGGTATGTTTCCCAGTGGTCTGTTTCAAGTTGGCCTTGAAGCCTCGATCAAGTGCTAGCATCTGGCCAGGTGGGAACATTGTCTGGGAACAGGGAGTGTTTCCTTGGACTTCTTGGTCAGGAGATGAATGAAGGATTTAGCCCAAGTTTGGAGTGATCTTCCTCAGTTGTGGATGTCAGTTTGACTCAGTCTTGGGGATGGGTCCGGTATGGAAAGGAGTTCTAACTACTTGACATGGTTCAGATTGGCTGTAACTGGAATGGATTTTAATTCTACATCAAAGCAGATCTTTCCACCACAGTGGTTCGTCGCACAGATTCTGAAGCATGGGGTGTTTTTTGGAGTGTAGTGTGCTAAAAGGTCTGTCCCTTGGCATGGTGTGACCCACTCACAGGCTCACATTATGGGAGAACTCCAAGGGGTTTGCCATTCAGAAGAAATTTCTTTAGCCAGAGGGTTGTGGATTTATGAAATTTGTTGCCACATACGGTTGTGGAGGCCCGATCATTGGGGATGTTTAAGGAGGAGATTGATAGGTATCAAGGGATATGGGGAAGAGGCCGGAAATTGGGGCTAGATGGGAATAGCTTAGCTCATGGTGAAGTGGCGGAGCAGACTCAATGGGCCAAATGGCCTACTTCTGCTCCTTTGTCTTGTGATCTTGCTCTTCCACTTGACAGAAAATCAATGAAGATTTGTTGCAATTAAGATTCTTAATCTGCAGCAATTGAAAAGTCAAACTTCTGTGGGCTACTTCAGATCTGCAGGCAATGAGTGGGCCCTTCTGATCGGTCAGAATCATATAGCACAGAATCGTATACCACTGACCATCAAGCACCCAGTTACACTCATCCCATTTCAATCTCCAACAACTTTCACTTTCCCGACAACTGCCTCTCCCAGATTCTACCAACCACCTACATATCAGTGGCAATTTTTAGTGGCCAATTAACCCGCACATCTTTGGGGTGTGGGAGAAAATGGAGAATCTGGGGGAGGAGAGTCACAGGGAGGTCGTACAAACTCCACACAGGCAGCACCGAAGGTCAGGGTCGAACACAGCTCGCTGGCAGCACCTTTATGAGCTGCACCACTATGCCACCCCAAGATTATTGTTTAAAGCAGAATTTTGACAATGCATTTGTTTCATAAAATGTAAAATTGTCAAACTGGAGAATTAAAACCCCAAAAGTGTTTTCCTCAAGCCTCTGAGACAAACTGGGGCTGCTCACTCGTACAATATCATTCACCAGACTGGCATGACTTAGGTTTTGTTCAAAGGACGGGGTTGAGCTGATCAGGAAGACTGGAGTGCGGTAATCTTCTTGACGTATTCCAGATGTAGATCACAGAAGACCCTCCCAACCAGAGACAGTAAATTCTCTCAGGAATTATTTACTACCATTTAAAATCCAAGATGCCAGGGCTGCCTACCCTCTCTTGATCCTGGGCTGCAGACATTAAGTGAAAAGTAACCTCAGAGGTAAAGGCTAATTTGAAATGTGGAAAAACTGTTTCTGTTTTCCATTGAAAGGAATCACTTGGAGTGCAAAAATCCTTTTGCGATATTAGTAACACAGGTGCATAATGATTACTCTGCTGGTGTAGTAAGCAGAGATTTGAACCACTGGTCTGACAAAAAAAGCATTAAACAATTCAAAGTAAAACACCACCTTCAATACTTGAACATCACCAACAAGGCAGGCATTCAATAGCCAGTCCTTACTGCCTCCTGATTAAGGATGTAGGTAGGAGTCAACTACATTGCTTAGTTCAAATCCCAAAATGACAGCTAGGGAATTTAAATTCAAGTAATTAAATGAATTTGAAATGAAAAGCATCAGTAATGGAGACCTTGAAACTCACCTAGTTATCATAAACAACCTATCTGGTTGACTAAATACCTTCAAAGACAGAAATCCACCATTTTTACTGGGTCTGGTCTATACGTGAATGCAGATCATTAGCAACGTGGTTGAAACCTACCCACATCTTTAATCAGGGGACAAAATGTAGGGCTGGTTAATGAATGCTTGCATTGTCAGTCATGCCATTAATAAATGTTGAAGATGCCATTTTACTTTCAATAGCTTCCTGCCATTTTCTGGAATATTGAAGTTGTTTGACTGGGTGGGAGATCATAGAATGAAACTTAGAGGAAATCACTCAACTAGACCTATCAACTCTTAAGGAGGGAGGGGCAGTCTGAATTTTCCCAACGTTTAACAGAGATAACAGAGTTTAACAAAGTGCGTGGAGTGGGCTGCCGGAAACGGTGGTGGAGGCAGATACGGTAGGGTCTTTCAAGAGACTGTTAGATCAGTACATGGAGCTGAGTAAAATAGAGGGCTATGAGTAAGCCTAGTAATTTCTAGGGTAGGGACATGTTCGGCACAGCTTTGTGGGCCGAAGGGCCTGAATTGTGCTGTAATTGTTCTATACCAACTGATATCACAGAGAGGTGCCAGGTGTAAGTAGCACTGTGCCGGGGGAGGGACTGCTACGTGCAGGTAGCATGGACTGCCTGGGTACAGCTCCTGACAGATAGCATTCCCTCTCAGGGAGACCAGACCCACGAATAAAGGATTGGCAGGGGAGTCCAGTGAAGTGGGAACTCATAAGGTCAATTACTTTTAAAGACAGAAATTCACGTGGTGATATTCACAGTCACACTCTGGAAAAACTCCAGCCTTACAGTCAGAAGAAACAAGTCACTGTGTAATACACACTTGTGCTATCGGTGTCTAACTGTGGAGCAATACATTAAAACTTAAATACAGTACGATTTAAACGCACGAGTTTTTTTTTAAAACCCCTCGTTGTTTTGCATTCAGCTCTCTGTTTTAGGGATTGTTCTACCAGCTTTGGCTAGCAACGCCTGGCCGGGGAGAGAAAGGAACTCCCACAGTTTGCACCGACTTCCCCAACTCTTCCAAAGTGGATTGTAACAACTTGTTTGCCAGTGGTGCGAGTTAACACCGTTATATTCTGCTCAAAGATAAAACATTCACATCTACTCCCTCTTGGTCCCAGTAAATATTAAAGAAAAAGTTCAGACTCACCGAGAAAACTCAGAAGTAGTAGTAACCTCATCTTCGAGAGCTGGGATCCAATTGGGGAAGTTGGATTGAGTTCTGATTGAAAATGTAGTCTCTTGAATTGCTCATGCAAGATAAACCTTCACTTGGGATTTTGTTTAAAGGAGCTGCAGAATTGATTTCTCTGACCAATCTTGTTTTCCTTCTTCCTATCTTTTTTCCCCCCCGTGGGTCGTGAGTTTAAGAGTTCCACCGTTTAGTGACTGGTTCACTGATGCTCACATACACCGCGGCAACTGAAATGCCAATAGCGTCAGTGCTGCTGGAACACAAAGACGTCCCAGTCGACCCTCCCCCTTAAAGGGACAAGCACCGCCAATCCTTCCCAGCCACCGACACTTCAGTCAATGTCTTGTCTGGGTGTTTTGAAACAAGAATGCAAGGGGCTCTTGTGACTACTTTAAATGGATATTGATTATGGTGATTTATGTAAAGGTTCACAAGAAGCAGCCCAAAGTGCCTGTGATGCTGCGGCAAGGAAGTTTTTCATTGTACCTGTACCTCACTGCACTTGTACCTATGACAATAAACTCAACCTGACTCAGATTGTCCTTTCGTTTATGTCAAGGAAGTTGTAGATTAAATGAATGGAATCAAGGAATAGTTATAGCACTAACTGCGTAGGAACCTTTGGAATTCTTGACCTCCAGAGTGTTGCGGAGTTGGGATCATTGGAAGCATTGAAAGAGGAGGTAGATCCAATTTTGAAAGATCAGGGGATAGGACTGTGGGAAACCAGCACAGAAAAAGGGTCAAGTGGCCTACCCCTGTTCCCATTTTCTTATGTTCACAGAGGGAGATCATTCGATCCATGCGGACATTTTGTAAGGGATAGCTAGTCAGTCCTGTTTGCTTGCTCCTTCCTCATGGATTTCAAACTTACTTCTCTTCCGACGCTTGTACAGTTCCTTTACAAAAGCCACAATTGAGTCTGCTTCCATCACCTCTCAGGTTGTGAATTCCTGAGCACAGTTACTCACTGCATGGATACATTCCTGAAGTTTCAGCAGTGTAATGTTCAGTCGTGTGGAAGGTTGCTGTAGGTTAAAACAGGACATTGATAGCATGCAGAGCTGGGCTGAGAGATGGCAGATGGAGTTCAACCTGGAAAAGAGTGAAGTGATACATTTTGGAAGATCAAATTTGAAGGCAGAATACAAGGTTAATGGCAGGACTCTTAGCAGTGTGAAGGAACAGAGGGATCTTGGGGTCCATGTCCATAGATCCGTCAAGGTTGCCGCGCATCGATAGGGTTGTTAAGAAGGCATATGATGTGTTGGCTTTCATTAGTCAGAGTATTGAGTTCAAGAGCTGCGAGGTAATGTTGCAGCTCTATAAAACTCTGGTTAGACCACACTTGGAGTATTGTGTTCGGTTCTGGTTGCCTCATTTTTGGAAGGATGTGGAAGCTTTAGAGAGGGTGCAGAGGAGACTTACCAAGATGCTGCCTGGATTGGAGAACATGTCTTATGAGGAAAGGTTGAGCGGCTAGGGCTTTTCTCTTTGTAGAGAAGGAGGATGAGAGGTGACTTGGTAGAGGTGTACAAGATGATAAGAGGCATAGATCAAGTGGACAGTGAGAGACTTTTTCCCAGGGTGATGATGGCTAACACGAGGGGGCATAATTTTAAGGTGATTGGAGGAAGGTATGGGGAGATGTCAGAGGTAATTTTTTTTATACGGAGAGTGGTGGGTGCATGGAACACACTGCTGGCAGAGGTGGTGGGGGCAGATACATTAGAGACATTTAAGAGACTCTCGGATAGCCACATGAATAGAAAAATGGAGGGCTATGTGGGAGGGAAGAATTAGATAGATCTCAGAGCAGGATAAAATGTCAGCACAACATTGTGGGCCGAAGGGCCTGTACTGTGCTGTAGTGTTCTATGTTCTATTTCCCAAATTAAATGTTGGAGAAAGGAAAGGTGTTAAAAGTGAATCCTTTCGGCATTTTTCTGACTTCATTTCCAACTTCCAGCATCTGCAGTATTTTGCTTCTGTGTCCTTCACACTTCATGCTGAAAATCGGAAATAAAAACACAAAATGTGGGAAATACGCAGGTCAGGCAGCATCTGTGGAGATAGGAACAGAGTTAATGTTTTAGATCGGTGAGCTTTTAGTAGGTGATGCCTGATCGGCTGAGTACCTCCAGCATCTTCTGCTTAAGTTGGATGGAGATATCTATGTTGCTTTATTCAATGTATAACCTCACTCAGAGCAGACACCTCTCTCTGTTACCATATCCTTGCCTGTTTTAAAATGCCTTCTGAAACAGCTGCTGGTATTCTTGCTGGTAGATTGGGAGGTCTCACAGGGTGAAACAGCGAGGGGCCAGAATTGTCAAGGATGCATGGGCATCAAACACCTTACCTCACTCTGCCCTTCTAGTTCCAGAAATTTTAACTCAAACTATTGTCCAGAACACCTATTTTCTTGGAGTGTCCTGCGGCTCAGTTGGATTCCTTTCTGTCTCCGGGTTTAAGTTCCACTCCACGGACTTGTGCAAAAACCTTTATGGTAGTACTGATGAAGCATTGTTAGAGGCGCCATCTTTTAGATAAGGTGTCTAACTGTGTCCCCCATCTGCCTTTTAGCGTGAATGTAAAAGACCCCAAGGCACTATCAGAAAGAAGATGGGAAATTTCTCCCTGGCCCTCTTCCAAAATCAAAATCCCTCCCAATCCATACCAGGAACAGAGAAGGGTGAGGCCAAGCGTGTTCTAACAATGCTGTGTAATACACCCAAGAAACATCTGTGCCCTCTGTCAGCACCGGGGCAACATTTTGAATGGAATGGAGAAGGGGAAGTCTCCCCTGTGCATGAAACAACACAGCCTCTTTGAAACTAGAAAAAAACTACAGATGCTGGAACATCTAAAAATAAAACCAGAAAATGCTGGAAATACTCAGCAGGTCGGAGCCGAATCTGTGGGAAGAAAAGCAGGAGTTAGTGTTCCAGGTTGAAGATCCTTTGTCAGCACACTCATGCATGGTTTTCAACCTGAAACATTACTCTGCCTGCTTGCCTTCATTACCCAACAGCAAAACAAAATAATTTGGAGGAATTTATCTGCTTTTCCTTCATTTCATAAGGAAGTAGAACCCATTGGTAGGTATCTTTGTGCTGATTATTTTTGCTATTAATATCTTCTGGAACTCTCTCTCTTCACCTCCATCCCTTCAAAAGCTGGGGTTCGGTTAACTTGGCATCAAGTTTACCTGAAACATTGCTTGGGCACTGTCCAAACTCTCTCAGATGGACATGAAGTATTCCATGATACTGCTTCAAAGAAGAGTGAGAATGTTCTTCTCACTGTTCTAGCAAATATTAACCTTCAATAAATAATTATATTGCGTTTGTGGGAGCTTGCTGTGTGCAAATTGGCTGCCACGTTTCCTACGTTCAAAACAATCGCCACACTTCAGAGGTATTTCATTGGGTGTAAAAAGCTTTGGGAGGGATATGAATGGTGTCACATAAATGGCACATCTGACCCTCAAATTCTGTAAGTCACCTTAGCCACATCATTGAGACAGACAATATGGTCATTATCATATTGATTCCCAGGGAGATCTTGCTGAGGACAGGTTGGTTAATGGAATTAACATAATGGAATGCATGGAATTAACATTAGCACAAACTGTTTAACATCACCAAACACTGAGTTATACTGCAGTGTGGGACCTGCTGTGTGAGGAAGGAATGGAGTTGACCGTATGTGTGACACGAACATAGGTACTAAGTTGCAATTTTGGTGATAATATTGGGAATACTTTCTCAGAAAGTGGCTGTTTTATTAAGTGAAGTGGATTTGACTAAATCTCTCAGCCAACTTCACTGTTGAATCAAGTGAGTGTTCTGAGACAAGAGGAGAAAGCTCTCTCCTCTTGTGTCCTACCTTCAGTTAAAGTATTTACCCAACTACATTGGGCAGAAAAACCTGTGATTACCTCAGGGGTTCTGATCTCTTGTGACCTGCTATCATTGAAGGAACTTGTTTGGAATGCGAAGGACAGGGAAGGAGCCCATAGTGATACTGGTCTTTTTATCCTTACCCACATTCCACAGTGAGAGTGTACAGGCATGGATGCAATCTACTTATCAAAGGTTCTGGCATATTCCACTGCATACTTCATTTACGATCCCCTACTCCCTCCTTGACACTTAAGCCACTGATATATAAATAACTATTTCAGTAATGTAAACTGTAAATGATAAATATGCTTCTATTTAATTTTTAGCAGCTATCCCAGACGTGAACCTCTGGGGAAATGATAAGTGTGCTCAACAGCAGTGTCTGATCACCTGTTGTGAGGAGGCAGGCACTATATGGACCATTGTAATTTACTTACAGGTTAATTTCAAAATGTCTTCTGTAAAATTGCATTTCAGCATTGAATAGTATATTTTAAGATAAGATCTTTATTAGTCACATGTACGTGTGACTAATGCACCTTTGAGTAGAATGTTCTGTGGGCAGCCCGTAAGTGTTGCCAGCTTCCGGCGCCAACATAGCAACGCCCACAACCTTCCCTAACCTGTATGTCTTTGGAATGTGGGAGGAAACTGAGGCACCTGGAGGAAACCACGCGTCACTGGGAGAACATACAAACTCCTTACAGGACAATGGCCAGAATTGAACCCGGGTAGCCGGTGCTGTAATAGCATTACACTAACTGCTACGCTACTGTGCCTGCCTAGTTAACAGTTGTGAGGCAATTCACCTTAAGCAGAGGTGCAAGACTGATTGGAAATGGTTTACACTTTGCCTGTTGTCCTTTCCCATTAAGGGCAATAAGATGTGCCATTTGCTAGTGTACTGCTGGCCCAGAAGAAATTTCTTCCTCAGTAAGTGATCAGGAAACATTCTATGTTTCCCTTGATAGGGCACCTCAAGAACAGCGTCTATATTGTGCCTGGGACAGTTCCACTCCCAGGATGGCATGAAAAGGCATAGAAATTACAATGCACATACATGGTAGTATTTATCCATTCAGACTCCATCAGATCTGATCCCCTTTTACCTGCCTTGCTCCTTATCTTTTAACCTACCCCCCTAGTTTGCTTCATCAGAACAGGCGAGTACAGCTAAACAATCTGTTCTATCAATGAACAAAGAACTGAATAGCCCCTTTCTGCGCAGTTATGTTCTATGTTGCTGATAGTGACTACCCTATGGTGGGTAAGAGGCAGTTATGAGTGGACAGGGACAGGAAGCATTAGTCCTAAGATGATCATCCTGCCACTGCACTCCTGTTGTTGGCAACTGTTCTGCCCAAGAAATTGCAGAGAGTCATGATCGCAGCCCAGTCCATCACACAAACAAACCCCCCTCTCCATTGACTCCTTATACACTTCCCAGTGTCTCGGAAGAAGCTGCAGAGAGTTGTGGACACAGCCCAGCGCATCACGGACACCAGCCTCCCCTCCTTGGACTCTGTCTTTACCTCTCGTTGTTTTGGTGAAGCAGCCAGCATAATCAAAGATCCCACCCACCCGGGACATTCTCTCTTCTCTCCTCTTCCATTGGGTAGAAAGATACAGGTGCCTGAGGGCACGTACCACCAGACTTAAGGACAGCTTCTACCCCACTGTGATAAGACTATTGAACGGTTCCCTTATACAATAAGATGGACTATGACCTCACGATCTACCTTGTTGTGACCTTGCACCTTATTGCACTGCACTTTCTCTGTAGCTGTGACACTTTACTTTGTACTGTTACTGTTCTTACCTGTACTGCATCAATGCACTTTGTACTAACTCAGTGTAACTGCACTGTGTAATGAATTGACCTGTACAATCAGTTTGTAAGACAAGTTTTTCACTGTACCTTGGTACAAGTGACAATAATAAACCAATACCAATACCAATAAAAAAAAAGTAGCCAACATAATCATGGACCCCTCCCACCCCAGACATTGTCTCTTCTCCCCTCTCTCATCGGGCAGAAGGTACAAAAGCTTGAGAGCATGAACCACCAGACTCAAGGACAGCTTCTGTCCTGTTGTTATCAGACTCCTGAACTGACCTTCACACACTAGAGGATGAACTCTTGAGCCCTTGATTTTCCAATCCACCTTGTTGTGGCCCTTGCACCTTACTGTCTGCCTGCACTGCAATTTCTCTGTAACTGTAACATTATTTTCCTGCATTCTGTTTTCTTTCTACTACCTCAATGTAATTATGCATGGTATGATCTGTCTGGATGGCACGCAAAACAAGAGCTTTTCACTGTATCTCGCTACACGTGACAATAATAAACTAATAATAATAATTGTTTCTGGTAGGCTGTGACTGTGTCATTCCTTGTGAGAATGGATATTCCAATTAAAACCAATACCATACAATGAATTTGAGAGCATTCACAGCAGTTCTGAGAAACTAGACAGTGAAATGGATAGTGTAGCAGTTTGTTTTGCAAAATTAGTACTTCTTGAGAGCTAGGATGTGCAAAAGAGCTCCTGTGGCCCCCAAGGAAACCCTTGACCTCCCTCTACTGATCGCCATCTCTCTTTGCCATGATTGCCTGAGGCACCTCTCATATTTCACACTTTTCGCTTAGTTTAAGTTTCATTTGTAGTCATAAAGAGATTTTATTTCCAATATGGTAAATTAGCTGTGATATATTCTATTGAGTAATAGTTGAAGGATAATCTAAATGAACATTTATAATTTTGAGTGATAACACTTTCAAAGTAAAGAATTAGTAATGTAAGTTTTGAAATAAAATTAAAGAAACAATTACCAGCAACTTGACTAGAATCATTGCAATTGCTTCTTGACTAGTACACCAGTGTCACAATGGTACCTTCCAAGATTTTGACATCTTACATTCTTTTTTTTCTCAGGGTCAATTAAAATATTTAATTGTTCTAAGTAATAAATAATGAAATGTAATAATATTACTGCATGAATAAAGTGAGTGTCAAAAATTGTAAATGACATTCAGGTTATGTGGGAGATAACAGGTTAGTGGGAAAATAATTGGGAGAAGGAAATTAATAGCGAGAGCTGGCATTAACTCGATGGGCTGAATGGCCTCCTTCTATCTTTGTCCTGAACCTCTAATTGGCAGCCTGGATCTTGATTGTGATTGTGATTCTTCCCTAGTTGTCCCTAGCCATGCCCTTTGCTGCAGGATTTCCCAGCTGGCCTTAAGTATGGCAGGCCAGCTAGGCCCCTGGCTTTGTAAGGTCTCCCTTGTGTTTCCCCCATCACCCTTCCCCCCCCCCCAGTATCAGTGCCTGGGATTCACCTATTCTTTTCCTCCCAGCTGGGTGAATAAGCTTTCATTTGCAAAGTCTTCGGGCGTCAGAGCAGGTGAGTTAGCAGTGACAAATGATGCCAGTCACTGTAGACCTTGCTTGCCTGAGGAGAAGGATACATATTGCACTGGGCAACATTCGTCCATCAATTCAACTTCACACAAAAAAAACGCCTGCTCACCATCACATGGAGTATAGGATCTACAATGGGATATGCAGTGCAAAAACAGGCCATTTTCTCCAACCAAATTGTGCTATGCTATACGCTGCGCTCAAACCTCTTTTCCAATCAATGCAAAAGTCAAAGTCAAAGTTGAGTTTATTGTCACATGCACAAGTATATGTATGTACGGGTGCAATGAAAAAATACTTGCAGCGGCATCACAGGCACATAACATCAGATACACAACATTCACAAGAAAAACATAAATTAAGCAATAAATTATACACAATATTTACAAGAAAGAGCACAATTAAAAACCAAAAAAAAACAAAGTCCATTGTAGTGCAAAGTGATCATAGTGTTGCTGTACTGAGGTCGTGATTAGGGTTGTGCAGGTTGGTTCAATAGCTGAATGGTTGAAGGGAAGCAGCTGTTCTTGAACCTGTGGTGTGGGACTTCAGGCTTCTGTACCTCCTGCCAGGCATTAGCAGCGAGAAGATGACATTTCCCGGATGGTGAGGATCCTTGATGATGAATGTTACCTTCTTAAAGCTCTTGAAACTTTATTTGTACAGCACGGTAAACAGGCCCTTCTGGGCCCAATGAGCCCACACCACCCAATTACACTCATGTTAACCTTCTAACCCGTCCTGTCTCTTGGAATGTGGGAGGAAACCGGAGCACCTGGAGGAAACCCATGCAGTCATGGGGAGAACGTACAAACTCCTTATAGACGGGTGGCCAGAATTGAACCCGGGTCGCTGGCGCTGTAACATCATTACGCTAACCTCTACGCCTCCGTGCCTCCTGTAGATGCTACTGATGGGGGGAGTGGTGTGCCCGTGATGTATTGGGCTGAATCCACCACTCTCTAGTTCCTCTCCTTATAGGGTTATCCAGCCTCTCTTTAATTATATATCCACTGTTCAACTATGGTTGTGAGTTCCACCTTCTTAACCTTCTTTGGGTTAAAGAAGCTTCTACTAGGTTCCCCAATGGATTTTCAATGGCTATTTTATATTGATGTTTTCAAGTCATGCTCTTCTCCACAACTGGAAATATGCTCTCTGCATCAACTCTATAAGAAACGTCATCATTTTAAAGATCTCAATTAAGTTACCTCTCTGCCTACTATTCTCATGTGAGAAGAGACCTTTCTGTGTGTAAATTGGCTTCTGAATTTCCCCACATTAGAGCAGTAGCAGTACGGCACAGCTGGTAGAGCTGCTGTCTCACAGTTACAGTGACCTGCCTGGTTTCAATCTTGACCTCCGGTGCTGTCTATGTGGAGTTTGCACACTCTCCCTGTGACCATATGGGTTTCCTCTGGGTGCTCTGGCTTTCTTCTACATCCTAGCGATGTGCAGTTTGGTGGGTTAATTGCTCCAAGTGTGTCGGTGAGTGGGACAATCTGGGAGGAGTTGATGGGGAGGTGATGAGAACAAAATGGGATGAGTCAAAATGGGCGTTTGATGGTCAGCACAGACTTGGTGGGTTAAAGGGCCTGTTTCCTTGCTGCATGACACCATGTCATGTTCAAAACTTCTGAATCATCAAGGAGGGAGAGAATAATAAACCAATACCAATACCAATACCAGAAATTACAGTAAAACTAAATTACAGCTGTCTACCAAATATGTTAATCTTCTCGCTTCAGAGTTTTAAGGCAGTATGGCAATTAGTAAGTTACCTGCCTATCTGCAGCTCTGTGTTATCTGTGCTGTATGATCTGCTAATGCTCTGAGAGCATCTCCTGACTTGGGCCCTGGTGCTGCCTGTCACTTCAGGAGCTGATGGTTTGAGATGTTTCCCTTCTTGCATTCGTTAGCCTGCAGCCCCAGTGTCTGAGATAGCGCTGAACCAAGCATCTAGTTGCCCTGATATTGTCTAGAGTCCTGGGCCACTGGAAGGAAAGAAGGTAGAGGCAAAATGTCTTCATGACTCTCATAACTCCACAATGGCAAGAGTCCACATTTCCTTATGATGTAGAATAAAGCCATTTGGCCCATCCACTCAATGCTATTTCATATTCCCCCACTAGTTTTCCCAACCTTTCCATTATGGACTTTGCACTACAATGGACTTTGTTATTTTTGTTCCAGTTGGGTTCCTTCTTGTAAATAACGTGTATAATTTATGTTTAATTTATGTTTTCCTTGTGAATGTTGTGTATCTGATGCTATGTGCCTGTGATGCTGCTGCAAGTAAGTTTTTCACTGCACCTGTGCACACATGTACTTGTGCCTATGACAATAAACTTGACTATGACTTTGGAACATGCAAATTCCAGACAAGACAACACCAGAGGTCAGGATTGAAACTGGATTGTTGGAGCATTGAGGCAGCACCTCTTTTAGCTGCATCATGAGTTATAACAATGGAAGATGGAAGCTGCGCACCACAGCTTAATCCAGGCACAGGGGGTTTCCAAATGTGTTGTAAGGTTCGGTTGAGGTTTAACATGCCATACAGCAACAGCCCCTCTTTTGTCCTACTTGTTATTAATGCCAGGATTATGAAAACAAACTAGATTTAAAACCTTTGATGAGAGAGCAAATTTAGGAGCAGGTTCCTGCCTTGGTCCTAGCAATTGTACAGGAATCTCAAGTGGAGCATGTAACCAGTGGACCTTGCATGATTTTCGAAAAATCTGTCCATCCAGCCTCATTGGGTGGAGCTGGGCGTGTGCAGATACTCACACCTATTTAACTAGTCACTGTCCACATTCTTATCCCTGGACCAGGATTTAAAAAAAACACGAAGGCCTTTTACATTGTTTGTCCAAAACTTCCCGAGAACAGAAAACTATCCTTTCACGCTGGGGCCATTGCCTGAATATTTGAGCACTGCTGCCAATTCCAAAGAAGAAAGAAACGTTTGCATTTGTATAGTGCCATTTGTGTGCCTTCCAGTTCACCCCCAGCCAATGAAATATTTTCTTTTGGAAGTGCGGTGCTGCTGTAATGTAGAAATATAGCACATAACAAGCTCCCACAATCATCAACGCAAGAATGACCTAGGCGGCACAGTGGCACGGCTAGTAGTGCCTCACAGTGCCAGAGACCCAAGTTCAGTCCTGACCTCTGCCTGTGTGGAGTTTGCAGGTTCTCCCTGTGACCGCGTGGGTTCCCACTGGGTGCTCCGGTTTCCTCCCACATCTCAGTGACGTGCAGGTTGGCAGGTTAATCGGCTGCTGTAGCATTGTCCTGAGTGTAGAACCTGGGAGGAACTGATGAGAATATCAGGGGAATAAAATGGGATTAATGTAGGGTTAATGTAAATGGCTGGTTGATGGTCAGCACGGACTTGGTGGGCCAAAGGGCCTGTCTTTCTGCTGTATCTCTCTATGACTATGACTATAAAACATTTTTGTGATGTTGATCGTGGGATAAATATTGGTGAGCTCACTGGGGAGAACTCCTCCACCCTTCAAAATGGTGCTGTGAGTTTGTTTGTGTTCAACTGAGTAGCCTTGGTTTAATCTCACATCCAAAGCATGACACCTCTGCCAGTATTGCACTGGACAGTCATACTACACGTGAGTCAAAAGCATGGATTTAAGTTTTTGTTGAGCCACATCAAGCAGATGCTTATAGTGCACATAACTGTGGCATGATTAATGATTACTTGGTGATGTGCCTCTGCGTGTCTCTACTGGCCCAGGTTTTTGTAGCCATGTTTCTGGCAGGGGATTTGAACACACAACCTTCTGTTCAGAGGCAAGAGTGCTACCAACTGCTCCACAGCTATCACTGCCAATTTGGGTTGTGTGACCAGGGAAACACTTTGCACTTGACAAAGGATGTGGGACTTTCCCTTTAAGTTTCTTAGAAGCTCCTGCCAATGCAAAATTCCCCCTCCCATGTGGTGAAGATATAACACCATGAAGAGGCTATGTTTTCAATTAGGAATTAATAAAAAGAATCTAAAAACACACACAATATATCCAATAATTGTCAGTGACAAATATTATCTTCAGACTCCACTGATATTTTATTAAAATATTCTTTCACTTAACAAAAGCTAATTATAAAGAGGGTGGGGAAGGGAGGGGAGGAGCCGTTGAACATAATAAGACAAGTTAATGGTCATCAGTGGTGTTTGGACATTGATGTTTTATTTCAACTCTGTGTGTTTCCTTAGTTCTTTCATTCAGAAACTGACTCTGGTTCAGTTTAGAGAAGGATATCATTCCCTCAGTTCCATCAAGATTACACCACCAAATCCGGCATCCTTATTCTAGAGTTCAGAAAGATTGTCCTCTTGGGAAAGGAATTCAGTTTTAGAACGGCTTGTCCAGGGAGTGCTGCATAGACTTGACTCCAGATTCAATGAGAAGCAAAAATGAAAAGTTAGATCTCTGTGGTGACTTTCACAATCTTGCAACATCCCAAAGTACTTTGAAAGGGTTTGACAGAGTAGATTTAGAGAGGCAGTTCTATCCCAAAGTACTTCGACAGGGTTTGACACAGTAGATTTAGATAGGCAGTTCTTTCTGTATTTTTATTCCCATCAGCAGTGTTGTTATGTTATTCTATCCACTATAAAAAAAATTATGTCTCTCCCTTCTAAGAAGGCTGTGCATTTCCCTCTTAAGAACTCTCTGTGTTTTTCTCTTTTAATAACACACAGTGTATGGTTGAGAGCATGCAAGGTAGATTACAAGGCAAGAAAGAAGCAATATGATGAATTCCATTTTATAAGTAGCAAGATGTAACTTTAGTTACTAACACAAGAGCTTAATTATCAGAGTTTACACAATCTGCTCGCCAATGGCCCTCAGACCATCAGCATGCAACATCAGCAAACTAAGAAACTCTGCGATTTACTCTCTTGATGCTTTCGATGAGGAGCATTGCTTTCATCTATCCAAGTCCTTTACAGGAGTTCCATTCCCATCTATCTCAATTTTCTATTAAGGTCCTCCACCAAACATCATTCATCACCCTTTTGCCAACCTCTCCTCTTTATCATCTAATGTAATTCTGTGCAAGTGATCATCTCAGTTTTAAAATCCTCATGTTCTCCAAGCCCTCCAAGTTGTCACCCCTCTCCGTCTCTACACCATCGTCCAGCCCTCTACACCTCTGGGATCTGTGTGTCCCTCCAATACTGCCCTAATACCTCCTGAGAGTATATTTGTGTGTTCTGTGGTGTTATCATTCCAGTGAAATATTTTGGGATAATTTTCATGGGATCATAGCACCACAGAACACACAAATATAGGAGCAGGAGTAGACCATTTGGCCCTTCAAGCCTGCCCTACCTTTCAATATAATCATAACTGATCTGCTCCAGGCTTCAACTCCCTTGCTGTGCCAGTTCTCCATAGCCCGCAGTTCCCAATCGTTCATAATTTTATCTGCACCCTCTTTAAATACTTCCAGTGATCTAGCCTTCATCACCCTCCAAGGTTGAGAATTCCAGAGATTCACCACTCTATGAAGAAATTCCTATGCCCCTCAGTATTAAATGACCACCCCTTTATCTTGTAACTACATCCCCTCGTTTGAGACTCTCCCAGTAGTAGAAACATCTCAACATCTACCCTGTCACGCCTCCTTAGGATCTTATATGTTCCAATAAGATCAACTGTCATTCTTCTGAACTTTAATGAATACAGAGAGAAAGGCCATTCAGCTCATTGATTTGCTACTAGCTTTTTTAATGAACAATTCAGTCAACTCAATTCCCCCACTCCTTCCCCCTTTGCCCTGCAGAGGTTAGCTCAACTGTCTAGTTAATTCCCATTTGAAAGCCTGAGTGATACCATCCTTCCAGGCAGTGAGTTCCAGATGATAACTACACTCTGATTTTTCTGCACATTCCTCACAGCATCTTTTACCCACCTCCTTCTATCTGTCTCACCTTGTCCTTGAGAAATCTACTGGTAGGAACAGGACTTGGTCTACTTTATCCAGAATAGATCTTTTCATTTTTACTGCACTTACCACACTGTATGAATGGAAATTTCTGGTGCTGTTTGAAAGCACAGATGTTGATGAATGGCTGGTTGGTTAGGGAATACCACCAGAGTGTATAGAGCTCCATCAGATCCTCAATATGTGCTCTTACACTTAATTAGAATTAGAATTGGAATTATAATTAGAATTGGTTTATTATTATCACAACGAGGTACAGTGAAAAACTTGCCTTGCATACCGTTCGTACAGATCAATTCATTACACAGTGCATTGAGGTAGTACAAGGTAAAACAATAACAGAATGCAGAATAAAATGTAACAGCTACAGGGGAAGTGCAGTGCAGATAGACAATAAGGTACAATGTCATTACGAGGTAGATTGTGAGGTCGAGAATCCATCTTATTTCACTAGGGAACCATTCAATAGTCTTATAACAGTGGGATAGAAGCTGTCCTTGAGCCTGGTGGTGAGTACTTTCAGGCTTTTGTTTCTTCTGCCCAATGGGAGAGGGGAGAAGAGAGAATGTCCAGGGTCGATGGGATCTTTGATTACATTGGCTGCTTTACTGAGGCAGTGAGAAGCATAGACAGAGTGAGACAGTGAGAAGTATAGACAAGGATAGACAGAAGGGAGGTTGGTTTCCATCATTTGCTGAACTGTGTCCACAACTCTCTGCAATTTCTTGCGGTCATGGACAGAGCAGTTGCCATACCAAGCCGTGATACATCCAGATAAGATGCCTTCTATGGTGCATCGATAAAAATTGGTAAGGGTCGATAGGGACATGCCAAATTTCTTCAGCCTCCTGAGGAGGTAGAGATGCTGGTGAGCTTTCTTGGCTGTGGCATTTATGTGGTTAGACCAAGACAGGCTATTGGTGATGTTCACTCCTAGGAACTTGAAGCTCTCAACCCTCGCGACCTCAGTACTGTTGATGTAGAGAGGAGCATGTGCACCGCTCCCCTTTCTGCTGACATAGTAGCATTGGTAAATGGGGTCACTTTGCAAGTGTTAGACTCTTGCAAGGAAGGTCCCACCAGGGCAAGATAACAACCAATCAGCTGGAAAACTATAAGATAGAGCACGGAAAGAGACCATTTCACCCATTGTGCCTGATAGCTCCTTGGTCATGGCAGTCAATTGGTTCCACTTATCCAGATCCTTCCTCATAGTCCTTCATGCCTTTAGCCAATTCTCTTTGAATGTTTCTGTTGAACCTGATTCCCCCCACCCCTCTCAAGCAGTCCATCTCAAATCAGAATATCAATCTTGATGTTTTAAAATGGCAGTTTTGCTTCAAGGTTTAACTTGTGCACATCAAGTGGAGACAGGCTAAGTTTCAGACCGTGAAATTATGCTGTACAAATAGTAGTCGCACATGCTTGCCACAGCCTTATAGAGTTCTTTTGTCTAATGTTGTGTTGGGTGTTCTGCTGAGCCAATACTTAGATTTTAGTGGCAGATGGAGTTCTGTTAGTGTTGGCAGAGCGTCACTTAAGGTACACTTTTCTCTTGGCTCAGCTCTGGTTACCAGACAGCAATGAGAAAGAAGACAGAAAAACAGCAAATGGCAGGTCAGGGAGTAGCTATGAGAGAGAAGCTGTTTTTTGTGCCTTTGTCAGAATCAGAAATTTAGCAGAAGATGAGCAAACACAGAACCAAGGGAAAGAGGGGTGGGTAGCAGAGGGAGGGGAGAACTATCTGAGGTCTGTGATAGAGTTCAAAGCAAATGGTAAAAGGGAGGATGGTGGAAAGCAAAGAAACAAAAGACATGCTTGCATTTATAAAGCGCTCTCAGTGTCATCAGAAATCCCAAAGTACTTCACAAGAGCCTTAGTATACAAAATTTGATGACATAAGGAGATTTCAGATAACCAAAAACTTGATCAATGATGCAGGATTTGGCAGAATCATTACCAGCACCTGAGCTCTGGGACCAACGGTTTCTGTCCTGAGGGTGTCTGCAGACACCTCCTTAGATTAGAATGAATGTGGTGGTGTTCTGGAATGCAGTGATGTGCTTTATCTTTGCATTGCGTCAGCCTTCCGCCCCCAAACTGGCATTAGCAAGTGTCATATATACTATCCAACCTTGTCAGTTCATGGGTTAAGTTATAGCCAACACTCAGTTACAATTTACGCACAAGTTGTGAAATAGAATGTAATCATGCATGAGCTGCTTTGGCTGATGTGTTGGATTTGCTTGGAACTGTTGGTAACTGACATATAAAACTCTCTTTGCAATGGTTAGCTTTGGGCTGATTCTCAATAGAAAGCATAATGATTTGATCTTTGTAGAATGCTTCATAACACCTCAAAACAACTTATCGACAATGAACAACTCGTTGAACTAGGTTTCTCATTGTAGTTCAACAGCCAGTTTGTGTGTAATTGAAGAGCCAATGGGACTGAGATTCTGCACGCTTGTGTCATTATATTTAGTGGACAGTAGTTGGGCAATAAAGTTTTAGCAAGGGCAGGAGAACTTCCCTGACCTTCTCTGAAATGGTGGTATGTCTCTCATTTTTTTTTACTTGAGAGGACAAATGGGACCTCAGATTAACTTCTCCTGATGGCACCAATGGCAGTGCAGTAATCCTTCAGTACGACGTCACTGGGTAAGCCTGGGGTTTATGTTCAAGTCCTGGGGGCAGAGATGCAGCTGATAGTTTGATTGCTGAGAGCAATGTGAAAGACGATAGAGTCATAGAGTCATGCAGCATGGAAACACGCCCTTTGCCCCACTCCTTTGACATCTCTTCTGAAAACATTATTAAGTCTTGTGTACAGTTTTGGTCACCCTGTTATAGGAAAGATGTTACTAAACTAGAAAGAGTGCAGAAAAGATTTACCAGGATGTTGCCTGGACTTGGGGGCCTGAGTTACAAGGAAAGGTTGTGTAGACTAGGATTTTATTCCCTGGAATGTAGGAGATTGAGGGGTGACCTGACAGAGGTATATAAGATCATGAGGGGCATAGACAGGGTGAAAGCACATAGTCTTTTTCCCAAGGAGGTGGTGCTAAAAACAAGAGGGCATAGGTTTAAGATCAAGAGGTGAGAGATTTAAAAGGGACATCAGGGGCAGCTTCTTCAATGCAAAGGGTGGTGCGTATTTGGAATGAGCTGCCAGAAACAGTGGCTGAGGCAGGCACATCAGCAACGTTTAAAAGCTATCTACTTAAGTACATGGATAGGAGAGGTTTAGAGGGCCAAACACAGGCAGGTGCTGGCATAGACGAGTTGTGCCAAAGGGCCTATTTCCATGCTGTAAGACTCTATGACTCTTTGACATTACTCCATAAGCTAAGACTGTATTGCAAATGTTTAGAGGTTGGAATGAAATGGCAGTTCATTTACCACTATCTCTGCCTTTTGAAGGCTACGGTTCAGATTCAACACCATCACCTGATCATTCATTAAGCTGGAAAGGTAGGAATGTAGAATTGATGTTACCATCAGATCAATTGTGATCTTACTGAATGACGAAGCAGCTTGAGGGTCCAGACAGTCCGCTCCTGCATGTTTGTATTAGTTCCTCTTGTTTTTCTTTCTTCCAAGGCACGGTAGTGTAGCGGTTAGTGTAACACTATTACAGTGCCAGCGACCCGGGTTCAATTCCAGCCGCTGTCTGTAACGAGTTTGTACATTCTCCCCGTGTCTGCGTGGGTTTCCTCCGCGTGCTCCGGTTTCCTCCCACATTCCAAAGACGTACGGGTTAGGAAGTTGTGGGCATGCTATGTTGGCGCCGGAAGCGTGGTGACACTTGCAGGCTGCCCCCAGAACACTATGCAAAAGATGCTTTTCACTGTGTGTTTCGATGTACATCTTGACTAATAAAGAAATCTTATCTTATCTTCTCTGAATTACCTCCCCATAAAATGCAATCAGATTGGTTAGACAGGACAAGACCTAGAATCTAATACCCTGGTTTGGTTCACTCATGTTTCATCACAAGATAAATAATGGCAGGGTGGCTACTGTATTTGTTCCTTTCAAAAATAATTCTTTACTGCTCTGCTTGCAAATTATTTCTTGAATAAATCAGAGGGTCATCATCTTTCATAGTATGGTCTTTATAGGTGGAGGTGAGGAGAATATTTCCTCTTGTGGGAGAATCTAGAACTAGGGATCAATGTTTAAAAATAAGGCGTCGCCGATTTAAGATGGAGACAAGGCAAAATATTTTCTCTTGGAGGGTCATGAGTCTTTGGAACCCTCATCTGCAGAGATGGTGGAAACAGAGTCTTTAAATATTTTAAGAGAGTCATAGTCACACAGCAGAGAAACAGGCCCTTTGGCCCTTTGGCCCAACCAAGATGCCCATCTAAGCTAGTTCCATTTCTCCATGTTTGGCCCATATCCCTCGAAACCTTTCTAATCCATGTATCTGTCCAAGTGCCTTTTAAATGTTGTTAGTGTACCTGCCTCAACCGCTTCCTCTGGCAGCTCATTCCATATATTGATATATGGGTGAAAAAGTTGCCCCCTCAGGTTCTTATCAAATCTCTTCCCTCTCACCTTAAACCTATACCCTCTAGTTCTTGATTCCCCAACCCTGGGGAAAAGACTGTGCACATTCACCCTTTCTATGCCTCTCGTGATTTAATACATGTCTATAAAATCACCCCTCATTCTCCTACACTCCCATGAAAAAAATTCCCAATCTGCTCAACCTCTCTCCATAACTCAGTCCCTTGAGTCCCAGGAATATCCTCTTAAATCTCCTCTGCACTCTTTCCAGCTTAACGGCATCTCTCCTATGGCAGGGTGACCAAACCCGAACACAATATTCCAAATGAAGCCTCACCAATATCTTGTACAACTGCAACATAACATCCCAACTCAACTTCTATATTCAATGCCCTATCCCCTGAGGTTCTTTATTAGCAAGAGGGTGAAAGATTATCGAGGTAGGTAGGAACGTAGGACTGAGATTACAATCAGTTCAGATGTGATTTTATTGAATGGGAAAGCAGGATTAAGGGGACAAATGGTCTGTTCCTGCTCCTAATTTGTATGCTTGTATTTGTTCCTCTTGTTTTTCTTTATTTTCTGAATTACCTCATTTATCAGCATGTGTACATACCTCAGGGAATGCTTAATGCCAATCCTCAGAAATACGGGGTATTCAAAACTGCTCCCACCGCCTGGGTGACCACACTGATGAGAAGTTCTGCACACATTTGCAGCATCCACTAGAGTTTCAGTGAGACTCCCTGCACAGCCCGTACAACCCCTGCCAAGTCATGACAGTGCCGGTCCCATATGCTCAGAAATGGATCAATGCCTCTGTGTGCAAAACAGCAGACTTGCTTTGGGAACTGCCATGAAATCCTCATTAGAGCAGGAATGAAGGAACTGTCCAGAATCCTACCTTCACGCGTTATGTTAGCATAACACGGCTCATTACTCGCTGACTGGAACTCAAAGCGATAAGCCCTTTGATCTCACACCGATTCTTTGTACATTTCATGACTTTTTAATCACACCAGATGTTAAACCTCACGGTTGATTCAGGGGGTAAACTGATTTTCCTCAGTATCAGCTCTGAAAGAGAATTAACATTGCTTGTTTGGGAAAAATCTCAACTGTCTGCTCTTTTATTTCACTCATTATCATTTGTCTGAATAAAGTCCAAAGTGTTTTGAAAGGAGAAAATCAAGACTGTCTTCTGGTTAGAGAAGAATTCTGATTGGGCCAGTGTGAGTCTGTGATTGCTTTGTGATTATAATAACAGAGCTCTGTGTTGTCACTAACCTGGCCAGGTCTGGCACACTATTGAAAGTAGTCGTCGCACATGAAGGATGTTGCAGCTTTGTGAGAATGCGGGTTTTTGCCCCATCGCCAATGACTAAAGGCTTTGTGGGGCAAGGTGAGTGTGAGAAGGAGGCCAGCACTAATGGACCATTAGACTACCCTCTGTCGATATCTCTCCTGAAAGCATCACTTCATAACCTAAGACTGCAATGCATATGCTGAGAGGTTGGAATGAAATAGCAGCTCTTTCACTGCTACTCATGATGTTGGAACAGAAGGCTAAGGTTCAGACTCAATCATGTGATCTCTTTAAGCTAGAAAGGGTGCAGAAGAGATTCACAAGGATGTTACTGGGACTGGGAGGGCTTGAGTTATAAGGAGAGGCTGGATAGGCTAGGGCTTATTTCCCTGGAGTGTAGGAGGCTGAGGGGTGATGTTATAGAGGTATATAAACTCAAGAAGGGGATAGTCTTTTTCCCAAGGAAGACGAGTCTAAAACTAAGGTGAGGGGGAAAGATCTAAAAGGGACCTAAGTGGAAACTTCTTCACACTGAGGGTGGTGGGTATATGGAACGAGCTGCCAGAGGAAGCTGTAGAGGCAGGTACAATTACAATGTAGAAAAGACAGGTACATAGATAGAAAAGATTTAGAGGGATGTGGGCCAAACGCAGGTAAATGGGACTAGTTTGGATAGACATCTTAGTTGGCATGGACCAGTTTGGCCCAAGGGCCTGTTTCCATGTTGTATAACCCTGTGACTTTTCATTGCTCTGTGTGGGCTTTGTCTTGGACGTCAAAGCAAAGCATTCCCATAAACAAATCTGCATGCAGCTCTTTAATGCAGAATACATTACGTAAGTGAGTTAAAAGTACTGAGCTTCAGGCAATCCAAACACCAAATTAAAAATATAATACTTTAAGAACCATCAAACCTGATCAACCCCTGGAAGTGGAAGTGCTGTCACTGAAACACCTTCATTAGATGACTGGCTCATTAATTACTCCGTGGATTCTATTCTTTTAAAGACAAAATCACACCATGTTGATACAAGCTGTCTATGGCTAGACTATGAGATACCGGGAACTTATAACTTAAATTCACCTTCCTATCCTTCCGTGAGCTCTGACTTTATTCCCCTGCCAGGACCTCTAAGAGTTGGCTAAGAAACTGGAGCCAAAGACGAACCATTCTCCTGGCCTTCTATAAGCAATATTACTGTAACCAGCTGCAGGGAAGTAGCCAAGTCTGATGTTACTCTGTCAGCATTAACACTACCTCAAGTTCTCACCCTTGTGTTCACTCCAGGGTTTTCACCCTCTCTAGATCTGCAACCTCTGGCTCCACAAACCTCCCAGATCTCCGCACTCTTCCAATTCTGGCTTCTTGCCCCTTCCTATTATCTTTCACTGCACCGTTGGTAACATTACCTGCTCTGACCAGGGCCTAACCAATGCAATTATCTCCCAGTCACCTCACCAATAATAGCTCCTGGCCCTCTGTCTAAATCTTTCTGATCATGCCCTTGTGATTATAAGGCACAGTACAAGGAAGGTTGTTGTGATGAGTTCATCTACTTACTCTAACAGGAACATCTCAACATCCCTCCCTGCCAACTCCTTCCCTATACACACTCCTGCCCATCTTCCCACCTCTCCCCTCCACATCCAACTTCCCCTACACTCTCTGGGGGGAGTTTTAACTCTGAGGTGCGTGACCCACCAACTTTCCCTTGTTAAACTCTGGAGTCAGCTGGCTTTATCCTGAATATCTGAGTTCCCCATCCCACGCAAACTCCAACAAGCCCACAAGCCCCTCATGACCATGATGCCAGACTCTCCCCCCACCAAGGTGTGACATCTGGCTCTCCCTCCCCCCTTGTCTGATGACCCCTCACCCCACGGTATCCAACTCTGCTCACCCCCTCAATGTACACCTGACTCTTCCCACCACAGAACATGACCCTCCTCCCCTCAAAACCTGCCCGACTCCTCATGACTGCCCAACACTGGACCTCCCAAACCCAATGCCATCCGTCCTACACTGACCCACGCTCCCCCTATTGAATCTGGCACCCTCCTTCTCCTCCTCCAACCACCATCCCCGAATCCCCCCTTGGTATCCACAGTTCCTCACTCTCACCCACAATGAAGTCTGACATAGCACCACATCCCTATCCCTGAAATCCCAAATGGCCAACACCAGTTCCCCCTCCTCTCCCCGAGGAGGTCCACCTTCCCTTCCCTGCCTGCCTGCTAGTGGCAGTCACAGCTGGCTCTTAACCTAAGCTGTGAGCCACCCATCTGCAAAGCCCCCAGCTGTGCTGCCTCTTTCCACCTGCGGGGTATCATCATGTTGAGGAGCAGGGCTTTGGAGAACCTGCTCCTCCAGCAGACAAACCTTGCAGCTGGCAGACAGTGAGCATCAGGTCTCCACTGCAGCTCCCTCCGAAGACGCGTCCTGTCTCAACCCCTTCCCATTACTTCTCATTTACGATTCTGCAATCTTTTCTGCTGATCAATTGCATTGCGCCATCCCCAGTTTTATTAATGGCTGTTGACTCGAGTTGCAATTTATGGGAAGTGTAACCTGGTGACATGTTAACATTATATCACTTTGTTAATTTGCATAATTTAAAGTTTTAATCCCGAAACTCAAAGGTGATAGATAACCTCATGTCATTTTTACAGCTGGCAACATATGTTAACACATAATCAATGCAACGGGCTGAACTAATGGAATAAGCTGAAAAGAAGAATCGCTATCTATTTATTCCACAGTGAATCATCCAACGAATTTTAAAATGATGAGCTGAAACCCTTCATCTTAAACCCAGGAGGATGCAGGGGTCCAAGGGCATACAAAGTTTTGGACAGAGGGAGTGAGTCTGGTACCATCCCGGGAGATCACCAGTGACTGTTCTGAGAGGCCACACCCGTCCAACAACAACTTCCATTTATATGGCATCTTTCGCAAAGCAGATTCAGATTCAGATTAGTTCATTGTCAATGAAATTCCTTGCTCATGTGAAGCTCACAGAGTAAACAGTATACATGGTAATAACAAGCACAACAATAAATACAGCGACAAGCTTATGAACAACAGACTGATGCAAGGTGTACTAGTGCAAACTGAGGTAGTGCAAAAAAGTGATGATAACGCAAGAGGCAGAGTTAAAGGTTTGAGAACATGGCAGCACCACCAGGAAAGGTACGTTGTGTCTCAGGAGCATTATCAAACAAAAGAAAATAACAGGCAGATGGTCAAAAGCTCTGTAAAAAATTTAGGTGGCACTGTGGTGCAACAGTTAATGCATATCCAGGTTCGATTCTGACCTTGGCTGCTACCTCTGTGGAGTTTGCTCCTTCTCCCTGTGACGGTGTGGACTTCCCCTGGACGTTCCAGTTTCCTCCCATAACTCAAAGGTGTGCTGGTTGGTTAATTGGCTTCTGTAAATTGTGCATAGTGGAGGTGAGTGGCAGCAGATTCAGCGGGGAGTTGGTGAACATGTGTGAAAGAATAGGTAACAGGGAAATCAGTGGGGGAGTGGAATGGATGGCAGTCACCCCGCAGACTTGACTTATCCAACACAGAAATAAAATTATGCAGATGCTGGAAATAATGAACAGGTCAGGCAGCATCTGGTAAGAGAGAAGCTGAATTAAGGTCACATGACCCTTCATGAGAAGTTAACGTCCTTGATGATCCAATGTAAGCTTGAAGGGGAAATAAATGACAGGGTTAATGGGACAAAGATGGGTGCTGAACTAATTGGCTTGGTACAGTGGTGCAGTTCCTGCAGTTCCAGTGCCCTAGGTTCAATCCTGACCTCTGATATTGCTTTTGTGAAGTTTTCACATTCTCCCTGTGACTGTGTGTGTTTCCCCTGAGCGCTCTGGTTTCCTCCCACATCCCAAAGGCACGTGGGCTGAGAGGTTAGTTGGCCCTAGTGTGTAGGTGAGTGGTGCAATAAGATAAGATATCTTCATTAGTCACATGTACATCGAAACACACAGTGAAACGCATCTTTGCTTAGAGTGTTCCGGGGGCAGCCTGCAAGTGTCGCCACACTTCCGGTGCCAACATAGCATGCCCACAACTTCCTAACCCGTACGTCTTTGGAATGTGGAGGGAAAGCGGAGCACCCGGAGGAAACCCACGCAGACACGGGTAGAATGTGCAAACTCCTTACAGACAGCGGCAGGAATTGAACCCGGGTCACTGGCGCTGTAAAGCGTTATGCTAACCGCTACACTACCGTGCCTGCCCTATTTTCAAGATTAAGAGGATCTGATAGGATAACGAGAAAGATTTCTGATGGTTGGGGAGCAAAGGTCTGGGGGCATTGCCTGAAAATTGGAGCCAGCCTTTCTGGAGTCAGGTTAGTAAATACTTCCACAGGCAGAATATGGTTGAAACTTGGAACTCACTTTCACAAAGGGAAATGATGCTGAGTTACTTTGAATATTTTGATCTGAGACTGATTGATGCATGTTAATCTGGGGGAAATTGATGAGAATGTGGGGAGAATAAAATAGGATGAATGGAAATGGGCTTGAAAATAGGATGGTTGCCATGGAGGATAGGCCAAAGCTGTATGACTCTATGATTCTCTGACAGGAGAGCCCTGTAGGGTCAACTGGCCTCCTGTGATATATCATTTCATGACTCTGAGAGTTATCTCTTGCCTGGCATCCCAAGCTCCACACCCACACAAGCACCAGCCCATTCACAACTCACTATCGTCTACTGGCCTTAAAGAATCATGTCCACCTATCACCCCATAAAGCTGCATTGCTTCCTTGTCTAAAATGCTCGCATTAAGATGCTCATCACTGTCACCAGCACAGAACCTGTAAAATCTAATCATTTATAAATAAACTGTTCCTTCTTATGTCGTCTGGTCTTGGCTTGAAACATTATCATAGAACATGCACACCCAATGCACTTTAATATCAGGATTTATTCTGCTGATAGATTACACCCAAACAAATAAACACATATTTTTTAAATGTGCTCCAAGAAAATGTGCCATTTGCTCCCTTGGCTAATCGGTTGCCATTTAACAACTTGTTTCGTATTTGCATTAGTAAAGGATATTGTACTGTTTGATACCACTCTGTGTACATCACTAAACATATAAAATGAACATTTTGTCAATAAATATCCTGGAGTCATGGTATTGGTTTCAATGTGTTTTCATTCAATATAAAATGAATGATTTATATTTCCTCTTGTGGGCTTGAAGAAATAAAGTGAGATTAAACCCTACCAAAAATCTAGTTAAAACCTTCCCATTGCCTCAAAACTGTTCAGAACACTCGACCTTAGGAAGGAAATATTGGCTGGAGGGCCACCACAGGTTTACCAGAATGGTAGCGAGACTCCAAGAACTAAGTAACGAGGGCAGGTTGCACAAACTGGAACTGTATTCCCTTGAAGGTGATTAATTGCTATTTTCAAGATTAAGAGGATCTGATAGGATAACGAGAAAGATTTCTGATGGTTGGGGAGCAAAGGTCTGGGGGCATTGCCTGAAAATTGGAGCCAGCCTTTCTGGAGTCAGGTTAGAAAACACTTCCACAGGCAGAAGATGGTTGAAACTTGGAACTCACTTTCACAAAGGGAATTGATGCTGAGTTACTTTGAATATTTTGATCTGAGACTGATCGATACATGTTAAGCAAAAGTAATAAAGGATATGGGGGAAGGACAGGTAAATGGAGTAGATATATGCATTGGTGTTCTTCAAAACGTTTTCAATGAATATGTAACTCATTTTTTTTAATCTTCCTCATAGCATCCCGATTAGCAGCATTGTATTGGATTAACTCAGCAAATGGTAGAAGAGGCTTGAGAGGCTAAATTGCCCTTCTTTCAATATTCCTAAAAATTTAGAAGTTGATAACATACGTGATGGCTCTGTGGCCTGATGCATCTGTGCCAGCACATTTTCTCCCAGAACATATTTGAAATACTCAGCCGGTCAGGCAGCATCTGTGGAGAGTTCAGGTCATTGACCTGAAACATTAAGTCTGTTTCTCTCTCCACAAGTGCTGCCTGACCAGCTGAGTATTCCCAGCATTTTTATTTCAGATTTACAACACCTGCAGTTTTTTGCTCGTTGATTGATCCCAAAATTTGCTCCATGCAGATTCCTTTTATGTTTCTCTGCTTCAAATACATATCAACATTTCTGTTACAAGATATAGCAGTCTGTTTCCACCATTCCTCGTGGCAAACGATTCCATGTAGAAATCCAAACTTCTCCTCACTCAGTTACAGTTTTAAAGTGATGATCCCTTCACACAGAGAAAGCAAATCAGGTATGTCCCTATATACAGTTGATCATAATGATTGTAAAAAACCTCTATTCAGTTACCTCTGCTCTAATGGGAACAGTAACAGTGTCTCAAGTCCTTCCTCATGACATAAGATCTCATTGCTGTCATCATCCTACCTCTGCTGTAAGATCTCTATGACATAGAACCACACACAGAGCAGCAATGGTGGTCTGATCAAAGCTTTGTCTTAATCTGCTAATGGTTTGTTAGTCTTGCACTCAATAACCCTCTTTATAAAACCCAAAAGCTGAGTTTCTTATAGTTTGATTTATCTACAATTTCAATTTCAGGAAATGATATCTCTGAACTCTTCTCCATGTCCATTCACCAATATTCTCCGTGACTTTCCATTGAACATGTCACCCACTGTCTGTCTGCCTTTGCTGAAAACAACACTTCCCAGTTAGGTGTATTAAATTGCCCGTGTTCCAGCCTGTTGCCCTCCTGAAGTCTTTTACTGTGCTTTTAATGTTCATACCACAGAAGAGTTAGCTGAAGATCCCAATGTTCTAACCAGTGCTTTGCAGGGTACAGCCCATGCCAGACTAGATAAGACAGGGATAAACAAAAAAGAGGAAAAGAAATTAATCCTTCAACATTATAGAGGGGAATGCTTGGAATTTCCCTTCATAGTGGGGATACATTGTCAGTGAAACTGAATTAACCTCCTCAGCCGGGTGGCACCAGTCCCTCAACAACTTTCAAGTCGTCCCTCAAAGGACTGTGCAGCAACTGGACTTGGATTGTTTCTGCAAAGTACTTTGTGGCAAAGTAACTTACTTCAAATCACAGCATGTTGAAAAAAACCTGGAAGGCTTGAATTTTTGTAGCACCTTCCACGTCCCTTTTGGAATAAACCAAACTTATTTAAGTGCCAACCTCCTTCTCCCTGTGTACAACCACCTGCCATTATTTCTTCTGTTGGTGGGCACAATGACACTGATTGCCTGTGGGAATGGTGAAGACAGGATCAGGAGTTAGAAAGACTGGCCCAGGCTGAGCCTTAACTTGTCCACATTGTACTTTCTGTTGAAGTGTGGGAAAACAGTCAGTTAGTTTCATGCAGCAAATCCTCACAAAACAGGAATGTGGTAATGACTACATAAACTCTTTCAGAAAGGCTGATGGGGGGGGGGATAAATATTGGGAAGACATTTACGGAATAAATTGAGGGCATGCCACTCTTAGTATTGCAGAGCTAGTGTGAATTTAGCAGTGTGCAGTCGGGGTGCTCCCACATTCCAAAGACGTACGGGTTAGGAAGTCGTGGGCATGCTATGTTGGCGCCGGAAACGTGACGACACTTGTGGGCTGCCCCCAGAACACTCTACGCAAAAAGATGCATTTCACTGTGTGTTTGGATGTACATGTGGCCAATAAAGAAATTTTATCTCATTGCTGGAACTTGTGAAAACTTCTGTTTAAATAAGAAACAAAATGGAGGAAGCATTGGCTGTCAAAACATGTCAGATTTCTCACTTGTCTTTTTGGCACACGATACTGGAAAGCAGAGGATGCAGGCCCTTAATAAACTGATAAGAAGCCGTCACATACTAGTGACACTCTACTCTGAATTCTCAAGTGGGAGGATGTTAGCAATGCCATTAACTCTCCACTCTGTTATATTCCTTGATTGATTTTTAACAGTGTAGGTGGCTGACAATGACGTTGTCACAATGCCACAGTAGCCTCTTGGAGCCCACCTCCAGAATGCATCTGTGCATGGAATAGAAAATCAGCTGAGCTCAGTCTCTCTATCTCTCATGTCCTCAGAACACAGTAGACAGTGCAATAAAACAGCTTATGGTCTTTCACAAAATATAAAGGAATGCATGCAAGTATCTCAAACTATGTGGATAAACACATTTGTCTCTCAGCTAGTGGGTTTTGGGTTCAAGACCTACTCTCGACATTTGAGCATACAATCTGATCTGTTACTCCAGTGTAATATTTGGGCATCCTGAGACAGAATGAGTTGAAGTCAGTGATGGGTTGCGTTATTGTGAATCCAACACAGTGAAGATAGAGAAGGAAGGACGTGTGTGGGTCTTCAAATCCTCAAAGGCAACGGATGTGTTCTTTGAAATGTTAATGCTTCTTCATCTAAGTTGGAAGTAATTCAATTCATAAAAAGAAATTATCTTATCATTTTCTCCCAGTGTAAAAGTTGTGATATAATTTGTAGTTTAACCTGCCTTCATGGGAATTTTTTAAGCAATTCAATTGCCTGTAATTTAAAATGTGTGATCCATGAAAGCATTTACACAGTTTTAATTGCAGCTTATGTTATAACCTACATATCCCCCGCATTTCTTCTTTCCTTTTGTTGTTGAAACTTTACATATTTTAAGTTTCCAAGACCTTGGATTAGTCAAGTGTTAATTGGTACTTCCTTAATTACAGCAATGAACATATTTATAAAGCAGAACTCCTGTAATTACACTCTCCCCAGTGATGGAGCCAACAAAGAGTCTCAGCAGATCCAGTGCCAACCCCTGTGGCTGTTCAGCTGTGATTTACTGCATGGAAAGATCCAACATTATGGGCTCTTTGCCTGGTTCATGGGCGTGCTTTGTGCCGTGCGTACGGTTTGCCTGGAGGATATCAGGAACTATAACTCAGCTTTGTAGCTCAGCTGGTGGTTACCAGTGGCGGAAGGATCGATAACCAGTTGGCAAGTGGGGTGACGGTGAAGAACTGTGTCTAGTTGCTGTGCATTGCACAGTGGCGTGATGGAAGCAACTTCTACAGAAAGAACTGCAGGGATATGGGAAGGGCAGGCACGGTAGTGTAGCAGTTAGCATAATGCTATTACAGCGCCAGTGACCCGGGTTCAATTCCCGCCGCTGTCTGTAAGGAGTTTGTATGTTCTCCCTGTGTCTGTGTGGGTTTCCTCTGGGTGCTCCGGTTTCCTCCCACATTTGAAAGACGTATGAGTTCGGAAGTTGTGGGCGCGCTATGTTGGCGCCAGAAGCGTGGCGACATTTGTGGGCTGCCCCCAGAACACTCTACGTAATAAGATGCATTTCACTATGTGTTTCGATGTACATGTGACTAAAAAAGAAATATTACCTTACCTTAGAACAGGGAAGGGGACCAACTAGTTTGCTTTTGGAAAGAGACTGATAGGTTATCTCCTTTCATGCTATGCACATTGTAGTTACCATGTAGATAGATACAGGTCCTTCAACCCATCAAGTCCATACTGACTGTCAAGCACCCATTTACATTAATCCTACATTAATCCCACTCTATTCTCCCCATATTCCCATCAACTACCCCCACAACCCCCCCCCCCCAGATATTCTACCACTCACCTGAACATTTGGGCCAATTTAAAGCGGCCAACTAACTTACCAACCGGCATGCCTTTGGGATGTGGGAGGAAACCGGAGCACCCGGGGGAACACACTTGGTCACAGGGAGAACATGCAAGCTCCACACAGACAGCACCTGAGGTCAGGATTGAACCCGGGTCTCTGGGGCTGCCAGACAACTGCTCTACCTGCTGTGCTACTGTGTCGCCCCTTAACAATATAATTCTTGACAAGGTGGGTTGAGAATCAATGAGGACGATTTGATTTGTCAAGCCTTCTGGGTGGTGAATCTCTAGAATTCTCCATCCTGGAGGGCTGTGGAGGCTGGATCACTGGAGGTGTTGAAAGAGGAGTTGAACATGTTTTTGAAAGATCATGGACTTGAGGGCTCAGAAGAGAAGCTGAGGCCTGGGGTGGATCAGCCATGTTCATATTGAACGGTGGGACAGGCTTGAGGGACAAGGTGGCCTCAGAAGGACAATGTGGATAGGGTTGGTGCGAGGGTTGTAGATAGCGGGGTTGCATGTTAAAACCTTCAGAAATACATCTGATCATGATTGGAACTGCAAACATGTAAAACCTTCTGAACAGTGTGGAGATTCAGAAGGGAGAATGCTGCTGGTTTAGAGGGTATGTTCAAATGGTATGAGGGTTGCCTTTGGTATAATTTAGTCACAAAGAATGGGTAGGAAGAAGTTCTATTTCTGAACATTGGGGATTCATGACTTGCTCCATGAAAACGTAATGTTAGCTTACACTCCAGTGCAGTACTGAGTGGATCATGAATACTTCAGATGCGATTTTAACACTTTTCAGTTATTAGTTCATGGGATGTGGCTGTCATTGCTAATGTTGGCATTTATTGTCTATCCCTAATTACCCCTGAACCGGTGGGTCTGCAGTTGCACAGACGCTGGATCAGATAAGGATGGCAAAGGACATTTCTCCCAAGGGACATTAGTGAATGAGATGGGCCTTTACAACACACTGGTGATGTTGTGGTAACTGTTGCAGGGAGCAGCCTTTTAATTTAATTCAAGCGCCAAGTTGCTCTCTCTCATAGAAGTAAAAGATCCTGAGCCCTCATTATAAAAAGCTCTTGGGCCCTTACATCAGGTGTGGGAGCTTGCCGACTGCCAGTTGATTTGTCTATGTTACAATAGCGAATGTGTTTCATAATTCCTTCATTGTTTGTAAAGTGCATTGGTCAGGTATGCTGGTTCTGTCATACTGCAGTACCATACTGACTTGTACTGAATGCTTTGGTCATTTTTTAATTGGTACACTTTACTGGCCCATGTCAGCTTATGTTCACCTCTGGCTTTGGTTGGTCCCAACATGAAAAGTGTTGTAAGCATCCACTGACCTAGCCAATAATCAATTAAATGGAATGAGACTACAAAATGTTGCAGTGCAAAGAGACCAGGGGTCGTAACACATGAAACACAAAAAGTTATCAAGTAATTGGGAAGGCTGATAGAATGTTGACCCTTTGATGCAAGGAGCATAGGGTACAAAAGGAATGAAGATTTGATGCATCTTTACAGGGCATTGATGATTAACCTCACCCGCACCATACTTCATCTCCCAGCTTCTTGCCCACTCATTTAACCCACTTATATCCCTTTGCACACACTGTGAAGCCTCCTTATAACTTGCTAACTCATCTGTGGTGGTGTCATCAGCAAATTTGGCTACGGTAATCCCAGACCCTTCATCCAAATCATTAATATTTAGCTGGGTGCCACAGAGCTCAGCACTGAGGCTGTAACTGTCACTGATTGCCAGTCCAAAACCGGCCCAATTATCCTGAATTCTTTCTTGCACTACTCGTAATGCCCTGCCCATCAGGAATACTAGAGGGTTTAGGTTTAAGGTAAGAGGGGAAAAATTTAAAGGCGATTTACGAGGCAAGTTTTTTACAATGAGAGCAGTAGGTGTCTGGAACGCACTGCCAGAGGAAGTGGTGGAAACAGATACAATAGCAATGTTTAAGAGGCATTTAGACAGGCACATGAACAGGCAGGGAATGGAGGGACATAGATCTTGTGCAGGTAAATGGAATTTGTTTGGATAGACATTATGGTCGGCAGAAGTATTGTGGGCCAAAGGGCCTTTTCCTTTGCTGTACTGTTCTATGTTCCAACAGACCCATTAATGCCTACCTTCTGTTTCCTGTTAGCAGCCAATCCTCTGTCCAAACTCCCATGAAGCAATTTTGGACACTTTTTCGCATCAAATGCACTAAACAAATCGAGTAGTCGTTGACTTTAGATCAACCCCAGCAGAATCCGAAAGCATTTTCCTGACCTGCTGAGTATTTCTTTTTCTATTTCAGATCTTCAATATTTTGCTTCCAGAAAAAAACCTGCTGGAACAACCAAGAACTTCAGTTAATTTTTGATTCTCTTCCTCTCATCTTGACTTCTCCAATCTTGATGCTATCACATTTTGATTGAAGATTCTCAACAGAGATAGAAAGCAAGCTACTGTTTCTTTTAATACTGTAGTACTATCTCTCCGACACCAGATGGCAATGCTGCACCATAGACTGTGCTGAATATTGTGAATGATTTTTTTCCATTTAAAGGGATGGGAATAACAGAGGCCTAGAAATAGAATATATTGCCCCTTTTTTCAATGTTGCGTGACTTAAGCTGATGTGAAATATGATATTGATCATTCACACAGCTTTTCATGCCAACCACAGGTTCGACCATAGACTTATTGGTGCAAATCACCTGGTGAGATTTCTTATCAGATACACATCAAATGGTGTCAGTGTTCTCCAAATGACACTCCTTTTAGAGCATGGAGGAAGTTAAACACGCTTGTGTTAAGAACAGCCATTACTGGTCACTCCTGGGACAACCAGTTTTTAGTAACACAATGCTGAACCAGGACCCCTGTATCATCTTCATCCCCTTGTCACTTCCACTATCACCTCCCAGCTTCTTACATCATTCCCACTCTCCCTCCCCCCTTCCTCATCTGCCTATCACCCCACTCCCTCACCTGGATCCACCTATCACCTGCCAGCTCTTGTTCAACCCCTTCCCTCCACCGTTTTATACCGGCTGTCACCCGTCTTTCGTTCAGTCCAGCTGAAGGGTCTCGACCTGAAACGTTGACTGTCCATCTCCCTCTGTAGATGCTGCCTGACCCGCTGAGTTCCTCCAGCGCTTTGTGTGTTGCCCCTGTATCATTAGTCCTTTCACCGTCTTTTATCCTTTGGGCAATTCTACTGCCTCACCCCCTCACTTACTCAACATTACTCCCATAAGACACATCCTCTATCCTATTCCCCAACCGTCCAAGCCAATGACGCTTTGAGGCAGCTCCTGAACTCCACCCCAGCTTCCCCCGATCATTGCTCCTGACCCCTGAGCCATATCCTCTGCAGCGATGCCGCCACCACCCCTGGGAGATTAATACCAGGGCCATTAGTTAGCTCCCTGCATGCAGCAACTAAATGCAACTCAAAACCCCATTTCATCTCCGGTGTAAAGTCTATAATTAAACTCATTAATATTTCAAATGGGATCCAGCACAGTTCTGAAAGTAAAATGCTTCTGCCTCCGATGATGGCAGAACGTTTATCAATCGATTAGTTCCAAATTACAAGTTTGCCTGACACAGAATTTTTTTCAAGAGCATTGCTGAACCTGCAGACATTATTGATTAGCACATCTTCTGGTGTGTTTGGTATTTTAACATTGAATGCTTAAATTTCCTGCTTGATTGGTGAAATAGATTGTCAAGTATGTCGCAAGCAGAACAGCATGGCTGAACAATACAGACTGCCCATGTTGCTCAAAGTGATTGTGCATTAGTTTTGCAATTAGGTTGCAGTGTTTCACTTGACTCAGGAGACTCTCTAGCGCACTGTGTTAAGTAAAATAAAAGGTTGGTTATAACCCTAGCTTTGGAAGTGAAGACCACAATGGCTTATAAATTTGAGGCTTATCTTTATTTCAGTGCCACATGATTGAAAATGGACTGTTCCCGAAACATGATATTGACTACTTCTCTTGGCTTCGCTCTACACTGGTACCTCGCCTCTTCAGTCCCAGTCCTGATGCAGGGTTTTGACCCGAAACGTCGACTATTCCTTTCCTACCGCAGATGCTGCTCGACCCGCTGAGTTCCTCCAGCAGATTGCCTGTTGCTCCAGATTCCAGCATCTGCAGTCTCTTGTGTCTCTATTGACTACTTGCTGATCATTTCTGGAAATTCGACCAGAAGCCTCCTGATAAAGTCTACCCTCGGATTTGTGTGTGCTTACCTTCGTACACACACTGAAGTCTCAGCAGGTCCACTTGACAATTGCAGGCAATCCTATTTAAACCATCACCCCAGTTCACGATACTTAGAACAACCCATGGAGGTCAGTTAACCAGTTGCTAGGCAGCGTGCCATTGATCACTGAAGTGTACACTAGGCTTATAGTGTTTGACAGGGTAGATGTGGGGATGATGCTTCCCCTGGCTTGTGTGCACAGACCCAGTGGTCACAGACTCAAAGGAAGGAGTCATCCATCCGTGGTAGACACGGTAGTATAGTGGTTAGCATAATGCTATTACAGCGCCAGTGACCTGGGTTCAATTTCCGCCTCTGTCTGTAAGGAGTTTGTATGTTCTCCCCGTGTCTGCGTGGGTTTCCTCCGGGTGCTCCGGTTTCCTCCCACATTCCAAAGACGTACGGGTTAGGAAGTTGTGGGCATGCTATGTTGGCACCGGAAGTGTGGCAACACTTGCAGGCTGCCCCCAGAACACTCTATGCAAAAGATGCATTTCACTGTGTGTTTCGATGTACGTGTGACTAATAAAGATATCTTATATTGGAGATGAGATGAAATTCCTTCATCTTTTGGTCTTTGGAACTCTCCACCCCAGAGGGCTGTGAAGGTTCAGTCATTAAGCTTATTCAACACAGAGGTGAATAGATTTTTGGATATTAAGGGAATCAGGGGATATGGGGCTAGTGCAGGAAAGCAGAACGGAGGGCTATGATCTTACTAAATGGCAGAGCAGGGATGATGGGGCTAAATAACCTCATCTTGCTTCTCTTTCTTATGCTCTTATGTTCTGGTCATTACTGCTTGGAATCTAATAGGACAAGGTCCAAGGCATTGAGTGCTGCTGAATCAGCCTTGATCTCCAGCACAAGGCTTGTGGTGGACATCAGGTCATTCCACAGCTGTGGCAGGTCAGGGGTAGATGGCTGGGCTGAAGGGAGGTGTGGTTGGCAATTGGAAGGGGGCTTGGTGCAAGGATTTCTCCTGGAATTTGGTGATGGCGGGCGAGTGGTGGTGGTGGGGGTATGGTTAGCGGGGGCATTTCAGGAAGTTGATGGGTGGGTGGGGCGTCAGGGTCAGGAAGAGGCTCACAAGCTGGTGTGCTGAGGGAGTTGGGGGACTGTGACAGAAGGCCAAGAGAGGAGTGGGTAAGCAAAGTAAGAATCCCACCTCAGGAGCCTTCTCTGCAGGTGCTGCTGGGAGACATCGGGACTGGTTCCAGTGTGAATGAGGGGTCTGGAATTGAACATTACCAATAGATGCACATGACTTGAAGTGATAATCCATACCCTAAATCCCCAATTTTTGTTCACATTTTCTTTCTCACAGAAATGGATGCCAAAAATTCTAATTTGACTCAGTTCATTGCATACTAAAAAAAAATCTTAGATGTGCATTTATATAGCTCCTTTTTCAGCCCTGCTAGATCCCAAAACATCTTACATCCAATGAAATGCATATAGAGTGCAGTTGCTATTGGAATTCAGAGACAGACGAGAATTAATGCTCAGCAAAGTCCCAAAAATAGTAAAGAGGTGAACAATTCATTTTATTCTGTGATGTTGATTAGGGATGAATATTGGTCAGGTCACCAGGGAGAACTTCCCCCAATTTCCTTCAAGTAATGGGTGGATCTCAGCTTAATGTCTGATCCAAAAGGCAGGGTAGCATTGGCTCTGTCTTACACCAAGTCTTGGCCTCGATTATTTGCAGAAATCTCTGAAGAGGGAGCTGGATTCGATATCTTCTGATTCAAAAGTAAGGGCTTCTACAACAAGTATTGGCTGACAACTTTTGATACATAAATCTAATCTAATGTATTTTATCACTGTACCTTATAACATATAAAATGGCTAGGAGAGATACAAGACTGTGATTGAATCTCCAGCCTTTGATGTCAGTGAGCAATATTTGAGATTCACTTAAGCTCTTTTCATTTGTTTTTTGCTGTGACACTCACTATCATTCATTAATCATGAACCCAAGCTCCGGTTCCAACCTGGAATATTGAAGAGGAGCCATCACTTTCCTAACTTTGAATCTAATTCCTCAATCATTCACAGAATTGAAGTAAAATCACACTGCAGCTTGGGAGCTTGCTGAATCTGTGAGCCAGTTTGGAAATGTTTTGCCAGTAGAGTTCTCGCTCTGGGTTTTTCCAGAACTGGAGAATAAAAGTAGTTGGAAAATGAAATTGCAAATCGATCTTCAGGATGTGAGAAAATGTCTCGCCCAACTTCATCAGCAAGCAAATTTCCCCAGAGATACTAATATGTTATTGGATGGGGTTTGTGGTGACAGTTTCACTTGGGGCAAGCACAGCCTGTTTGGGATGAGAGCCAGGGTGTATGAACTGCTTTATTAGCTATGGAAGTACTGTGGCTCGGTGTGTAATGGCATGGGAATTGCTAATACCTTCAAGTTGCACACTCTCCAGGACATAGTAGGCTGAAGGGCCTCTTTCTCTGTGACAGCAGACTCGGTGACTATCCTGATTTGGAAATACAGTGCTGTCTTTCACCATCACTGTTTAAAGTCTGGAACTCCCTACCCAACAGCACTGTGGGAGAACACTCACAAGCAAGAGGCTTGCTGCTAGTTTCTCAAGGACAATTAGGGATGGGCAATAAGGTATCTTTACTAGTCACATGTACACTGAAACACACAGTGAAATGCATCTTTTTGCATAGAGTGTTCTGGGGGCAGCCCGCAAGTGTCGCCGTGCTTCCGGCGCCAACATAGCATGCCCACAACTTCCTAACCTGCATGTCTTTGGAATGTGGGAGGAAACCGGAGCACCTGGAGGAAACCCACACAGACGCGGGGAGAACGTACAAACTCTTTACAGACAGCGGCCGGAATTGAACCCGGGTCACTGGCGCTGTAAAGCGTTACACTAACCGCTACACTACCGTGCCTGCAGAGGTTTAGAAGGTGATGGGCCAAACGTGGGCAGATGGGACTAGCTCGTTGGGCCACACGGTCGGCACAGATGAGTTGGGCTGAAGGGCCTGTTTCCGTGCTGTATGACTCTATGACTTTCAGTCTTTTCCCTTCCACAGCTTCATGTCATTCTTAGCAGAGGACATGGCAACATAACCCACATCATCAAAACTTATCCAATAAACCTGCTCCACTTTCACTTTCCCACTGGCAGGGGAAGAGTTAAAATTGGGGTTGGAGTTGTATGTAAATCAGATTGGATCAGAGGATGGGTACCAATTGGATCCATGACTGTTTTGATGCTAATCCCATTATTTGGCATGGTGGGATTTGAACTCTTGACCTGTGGCCTGCCAATCGAGTAACCAGTAGCACTAGGCTACCAACCCCCTACTCCACATGAAACACTTAGAAGCTGCAATCTGGCAGCAAATGATTGAGGCCTGTGTTTCTTGACAAGAGAGAGGTTTTGGAAAATTCACAGAGAGTGCACAACCTGCCTGTACTCTGAGACTGATCCTCAGCTCCCACCAGCTCCCTCATTAAAGGGTCAGTGCCTGACGGGGATCTCTGCCAGTCACTTCCGAAAGCAACGTTCCTGTAATGAGGATAATGATAGATATGGATGGCAGGAGAGATGAGGTGATCGAAGAAACATTGCAATGTTGCAAAGTTCAGGCTGGCTCCCACAAGTACGATACATCCTGGAAATCCCGTGGTTTCAGGAATATCGGCTCAGAAGCGGATGTCTGCAGGATGGGTGTGATTCCACCCCGGTGGGTGTAATTCCACCCCATTCAATCCCCACTCCTGTTCCAAAAATACTTCCAGCTGCCTGGTCAAAACAGGAACAAGATGGGTCTCTGGTCAAACGGAGTGGGACACCTGTTGAGCAAGGTGTGCTTGCTGTGCACCACGGGCAAGGGATAAGTCTTGGTGTTCAGCAGGTGGGTGCTGCTCTTGTCTGCAGGCTGTTTGAATGTGACTGAATTCCTCTCATTAAAGACCTTGAATCTGCTTGTTTCAGGGTGGATCAGTAATGGCCGTGATGATGGCCTTCAGTTCTTGCCTTGTCCCATGTCCCCAAGATAAAGGTGGGTGATATGAGCAAGTGTGCCCTTAACACAATTGGGGTGACAATTCCCTTTTGTCCTTGGGACACTCGCACTTACAGCTCTGGCCCTGTATTTGTTTCTGGGTTCAGAACATTCAACTGAGTTTATCTTGATCCATCCTTTGCCCTTCCCCACTTTACATCACTGTGCAGTATTATCTGAAAACAAAGGTGGTTTCAACATGTGTGCCGATGACAACCTTTCTTGACCCCTCCACTACCTCGACATTTGTCACATTGATTATCTGAATGAGCAAAGATTACCTCCAACTAAATATTTTTTATTATTCGTGGGCCAGCTTTTATTGTCCACTGCTAAAAGCCTTTAAACTGCCTGGTTGCAGATTTCAGAGGGGAATTAAGAGAAGACTGCATTGATGTGGCCTGGAGTCACGTAAGAATGCCAGACCAGGTAAGGATGACAGATTTCCTTCCCTAAAGGAAATTAGTGAACCAGATGGGTTTTTATGACAATCTGGTAGTTTCATGGTTAGCATTACACAGAGTAGCTTTTGTTCCAGATTTGATTAATTGTCATTTAATTAACTGAATTTAAATTTTCCCAGTTGACGTGAGAAGATTTCAACATGTTTTCAGATCATTGGCCCTGTCCTCCGAATTGGAAGCCCAAGGCTGTAGTCCCCACCACATTCAGAAGATGTTTGCAAATTTGTGTGACTCTGTTGTGCAGAGGTACAAAGCCATCGTACTCTCTACCGTTGAGGTTTCAGGGCACTCAGGAGGGCGCCTGGTCACTTGTGTCTCAGCCTTGTCTGTGTTAGGCAGAGTGTGTGGGGGCAGGGAATGACTCTTGCAAGTTACAGCATCTTCCCTGTAATCCAGACCGCACCTCACCAGCTTTTGAGCGTTGTATTGGTATTGGTTTATTATTGTCACTTGTACCGAGGTACAGTGACAAACTTGTCTTGCATACCGATCGTACAGATCAATTCATTACACAGTGTAGATGCATTGAGTTAGTACAGAGTGCATTGAGGTAGTACAGGTAAAATCTATAACACAGTACAGAGTAAATGTCACAGCTACAGGGAAGTGCATTGCAGGTGGACAATAAGATGCAAGGTCATAACAAGGTAGATTGTGAGGTCAAGAATCCATCTCATCGTATAAGGGAACCCTTCAATAGTCATCATAGTGGGATGGAAGCTATCCTTAAGCCTGGTGGTACGTGCCCTCAGGCTCCTGTATCTTCTGCCTGATGGGAGAGGAGAGAAGAGCAAATGACCAAGGTGGGTGGGGTCTTTGATTATGCTGGCTGCTTCACCAAGGCAGCGAGAGGTAAAGACAGAGTCCAAAGAGGGGACACTGGTTTCTGTGATGCGCTGGGCTGTGTCCACAACTCTCTGCAGTTTCTTGTGGTCCTGGGAAGAGCAGTTGCCGTACCAAGCCGTGATGCATCCAGATAGGATGCTTTCTATGGTGCATGGATAAAAATTGGTGAATGTCAAACAGGACATGCCAAATTTCTTTAGCCTCCTGAGGAATTAGAGGCGTTGGTGAGCTTCCTTGGCTGTGGCATCTACGTGGTTGGACCAGGACAGGCTATTGGTGATGTTCACTCCTAGGAACTTGAAACTCTCAACCCTCATGACCTCAGCACCATACACCGTGCATGTACACCGCCCCCTTTCCTGTTGAAGCCTTCTGGATTCCAGTACTCAAGAGAGTCAATCACACAAAGCAGAACTGAACTGACAAGCCATAAGGATCCAATGGAAGACCTCTGGCTTTGATATTCCACATGGGGAATGAGCACTCGTGAACCGCATCCACCCAGACAATGGCAGCTGATGCATCGATAGAAAGGCAATGCTTCCTGTGTGCACCTGAAGTCAACAGGAGCAGATTGTGGATCTCAGTGACTGATCCACAAAAGGAGTGGAGGTATCACAGAGGTTCACCCTGCTGCCCCCATGCTCTTTGAATTCTTTAGCTTAAACTTCTAAATGTAAAACTAAAGTTGTTGTTGTACCACTACACCAGTCACTTGCAGAGAGCAGACTCAACCAGGTACTTGCTCACAATCTTTTTGCTGTTTGTGGGACCTTGCTCTGTGCAAATTGGCTGAGATGCTTTCTGCAATGATGCTTCAAAGATACTTCATTATAGGTATGAGGAGTGAGCACCGGGGTGCGTACACACCTGAGGAGTGAGTACCGGGGTGTGTACACACCTGAGGAGTGAGTGTGGGGTTGCGTACACACCTGAGGAGTGAGCAGCAGGGTGTGTACACACCTGAGGAGCGAGTGTGGGGTTACGTACATACCTGAGGAGTGAGCACGGGGATGTGTACGCACCTGAGCAGTGAGCACAGGGATATGTACACACCTGAGGAGTGAGCGCAGGGATGTGTACACACCTGAGCAGTGAGCACGGGGATGTGTACACACCTGAACAGTGAGCACGGGGATGTGTACACACCTGAGCAGTGAGTGCGGGGATGTGTACACACCTAAGGAGTGAGCATAGGGGATGCATACACACCTGAGAAGTGAGCATGGGGATGTGTACACACCTGAGAAGTGAGCGTAGTGATGCGTACACACCTGCGCAGTGAGTGCGGTGATGCGTACACACCTGAGCAGTGAGCATGGGGATGTGTACACACCTGAGGAGTGAGTGCGGGTATGTGTACACACCTAAGTAGTGAGCATAGGGGATGCATACACACCTGAGCAGTGAGCATGGGGACGTGTACACACCTGAGCAGTGAGCATGGGGATGCGTACACACCTGGAGAGTGAGCGTGGTGATGCGTACACACCTGGGGAGTGAGCACGGATTTGTTTTGACATCAGATGATCCTGGTCCTTTAATCACCCGGGGAACCTGGTCACCATATTAATTTCCACACAGGGCAAGGTTCATCATGCTTGTCCATCATGGCAAGTTCATTACAGGAGAAATAGTAACCAAGGTCGAGGACTCATCCTCCTGACCCAGCTCCCCAACCCACCCCAACTTCATTTCAAATTCATGCCTAAAGAATAATATAACAAAAGGAACATGAATTATACAAATGGCAGAGTGATGTGAATGTAGTTATCATCACAAGATCATAGGTCATCCTTGCATTACATGGGTGCACGTACCATCTTCCCCTGAATACAATGGCATTAGAACAGAGCATGTCCAGAACAACAATGAGTGGAATAAATGAAAGAAGACTGCTCAGGGTAGACATGAAATGAATAGAAGAATCACTGGATTCGAATACAACATAAATTATCAGGGACCAAGGCAGGCTGTCTTCTTTGATCCCTCTGTGAGAGAGAGAGGGATAAAAACACTGGTGGAATTTTGCTTACTTCCCCTCCAATGAAGTTGCTAAGTTACGATCGGAGAGGGAAGATTATCTTGCTTCGTCAAAGTCAAAGTCGAGTTTATTGTCCTATGCACAAGTACACGTATGAAAAACTTGCTTGCAGCAGCATCGCAGGCACATAGCAGCAGATACACAAGAAAAGGGTAAATTAAACATAAATTATACACAAATTTTACAAGAAAGAACACAATTAGAACAAAAATAAAGTCCATTGTAGTGCAAATTGTAGTAGCTGTACTGAGGTAGTGATTATGCTCTGGCTCAGTTAAACATAGAACATAGAACAGTACAGCACAGTACAGGCCCTTCAGCCCACCATGTTGTGCGAACCTATATAAACCTATTCCACGACCAACCTAACCCTTTCCTCCTACGCAGCCCATAACTCTCCATTTTTCTTACATCCATGTGCCTATCTAAGAGTCTTTTAAATGTTCCTATTGTATCAGCCTCTACCACCACCCAGGGAGTGATCCTCTGACATCTCCCCTCAACGTTCCTCCATTCTCCTTAAACGGATGTCCTCTGGTATTAGCCATTGCCACCCTGGAAAAAGGTGCTGGCTGTCCACTCTATCTATGCCTCTCACAATCATATACACCTGTACCAAGTCGCCTATCATTCTGTGTCGCTCCGAAGAGAAAAGCCCGAGCTCGCTCAACCTTTCCTCATAAGACATGTTCTCCAATCCAGGCAGCATCCTGGTAAATTTCCTCTGCACCTTCTCTAAAACTTCCACATCCTTCCTATAATGAGGTGACCAGAACTGAACACAATATTCTAAATGTGGTCTAACCAGAGTTCTATAGAGCTGCAACATTACCTCGTGGCTCTTGAACTCAATCCCCGACTAATGAAGGCCAACACACCATACACCTTCTTAACTACCCTATCAATCTGTGCGGCAACCTTGAGGGATCTATGGACATGGACCCCAAGATCCCTCTGTTCCTCCACACTGTTAAGAATTCTGCCATTAACCATGTACTCTGCCTTCAAGTTCGATCTTCCAAAGTGCATCACTTCACACTTTTACAGATTGAACGCCATCTACCACTTCTCCACCCAACTCTGCATCCTGTTTATATCGTGTTGTAACCTACGACAACCTTCTACACTATCCACAACCCCTCCAACCTTCATGTCATCTGCAAACTTACTAACCCATTCCTCATGCAAGTCATTTATAAAAATCACAGAGAGCAGGGTTCCCAGAACAGACCCCTGTGGAACACCATGAGTCACCAACCCCCATGCAGAATACTCTCCATCTACTACCTCCCTCTGCCTTCTGTGGGCAAGCCAATTCCGAATGCAAGCAGCCAAGTCTCCATGGATCTCGTGCCCCATGACTTTCTGGATGAGCCTACCATGGGGAACCTTGTCAAATGCCTTACTGAAGTCCATATACACCACATCCACCGCTCTACCTTCATCTATTTGTTTTGTCACCTCTTCAAAAAACTCTATTAGGCTCATGAGGCACAACCTGCCCCTCACAAAGCCAGGTTGACTATCCCAGTAAGCACTATGCTTGCTCCAAATGCTCCTAAATTCTGTCCCACAGAATTCCTCTCCAATAGCTTGCCACCATTGGACGTAAGACTCACTTGTCTATAATTCCCAGGATTATCCCTATTACCTTTCTTGAACAAGGGAACAATATAGTCATCCTCCAATCCTCTGGCAGCACTCCTGTGGCCAGGGAGGACGCAAAGATCATCGTCAACACCCCAGCAATCTCTCCCTTCGCTTCCCATAGTAACCTGGGGTATATCCCGCTGCTTTCTGAAGGTTACGGGTGCAAGTCCCACTCCGGTAACTTAAGCACAAGAAATCTCAGCCGCCTCTCTGGTGCAGGTCTAGTAAGTGCCTGTCCTACAAATGAAATGTAAAAGCGAGGTCCCTTCTCGCCTCTTGAGTGGAAGCAAGAGATCACTTGGCATGATAAAGAAGAAGAGGGGAGTGATTCTCAGCATCCTGTGTAATATTTATTGCACAATAAACATAAATTAACAAAAAAACAAATTATCTGGTGAGTATCGTATTGCTGATTGCTGTCAGAGTTGTCTGTCACATTTCTGATGTTACACACTTCACTTTGTACTTTATTGGCTGTAAGTGCTTTGGGGCATTCTGAGGTTGAGAAAGGTGCTATTTAAATGCAGTTGATTAAAATCCATTTCTTCTTTACTTTCTTTCCAATGTGTTCAGCCAGATCTGTAAATCCAAGTTGGCTAAAACTTTGGGATCATGTTTTATTGAAGACCTTCACGTATAGCTGTTTACAATTGGTCCAGCATTAAGGCCCATGCAGCAGAGACTAATCTCCAGTTGTGTGGGCTCCATTGCCTCTGGGTTAAGACCTTGCTCTGTGAAGCTGGTGGTTGGTGTAGACTCAGTGGGCCGAAGGGTTTTCCTTGCTGAATGATTCTGTAACATTGGCCATATTAGTCACCTAAGAACACACAAAACTGGAATGGAACTAAGTCATCCTTCCTCCCAAGGGACTGTCGGGAAAGAAGACAATAGATTCAATGGAAGTTGTATATCCAATGGAAAAATAATCTGTCAATGTTTGGGAATATGGGTAGGGAAGAGGTGGAGAATAAACTTTGATGGCCCGCCTTTCCTTTTCATCATACATTCTTCTGTCTTTAGGTCAAACTTGCTCCAGAGATGTCCTGACAATTGCCTTAGTGGGCTGGGATGGCAAATCTGGCTCCGTATTTGCACGCAAATTTACTTTCCCTGAATGAACAACCTGTCAGGCAGGTCAGAGTTTACCACAATTCCATGGGTCTGGAGACACTTATAGACCAAACTGTGTCAGGCAAGAGATTACTTCCCTAGGGGACATTTGTAAACCAGATGGGGCTTCATGACAGTACCTATCCTTCTTATTTAACTGCCCCAGGAGGTGCAGTGGTGGGATTCGAACACGCGTCTCTGCATTGCACTTAAGTAACCTTACCCACTGTGTTACCGTACCCCCTCCGATGAACACTAAAGGTCCTGATGCAGGGTCTCGACCTGATATGTCAACCATCCCTCTGCCTCCACAGATGCTGCCTGACCCACTGAGTTCCTTCAGCAGTTTGCTTCAATGCAGCTGTTGGGCGTTTATGACAGTCCAACAGTGTTGCGGTCATTTTACTGAGGGCAGGTTCTCAAATTCTCAAGGTGCCACAGTAGGATCGGAACCCAGTCTGTTGGAATATTGGTCCAGGCCTCTGGGTTCCTAGCCTCTGGGACTGCAATAGAATGCTCTCAGATCCTGGGCTATGTAAGTCTCAAAGCATTTCCCTGAGCAGCTTGTGCCACCCAGCATGTGAGGCCATTGTCCTGTTCCACCTCCAAAATCATGTGATTCTAATTCCATGCTCCAGAGAAGTGACTTTGGATTTGCAGGGACACCAGGTTGTATGTTGGTTTTGGGTCTTGGCTTGGTCGAATCAAGACATTCATCATAAGGAGGCGCCCGTATGCAGTTCTTTCTGCTTTTTGGCTAGCAACTGATTTCAGTACAAAAGCCAGGGGAATTGTTGAATATTATGTGTTGGGAGGCTTGGGCAGAGTGAGAATAAATCCTTGCCACCCCAGCTGAAGAAAGAAAGGGCCAACAATTATATAACGAATAGGACCCTACCTAAATTGCAGGGAGAACTTCAAAAAGTTGTGACTGAATTGCAGACAAAATGTGAAAAAGTAATACTGATTCTCTATTAATTTGTAAAAGTCAATGGGTGTATCGCATTCTGAAGGTAAAGCAGCTTAAACTACATCAATATTTTCTACAACTGTTAAAGACATTTCAGAGGGATATGGGCCAAACGCGGGCAAATGGGACTAGCTTAGATGGGCATCTTGGTCAGCATGGACCAGATGGGCTGAATGGCCTGTTTCCATGCTGTGTGACTCTATTTGTAACCTTGTCGTCTTGTGGCTCCTGCTGCGAACCAACCACCAACATTGGTCAACAAGGAGCCGGGAGTCAGTGGGGCACCAGAGGAGGGAGAGAAGGCTTCCTTCCCTCTTGTACCTGGACCCAGGCCCACTCTTAGCCTGATCCAGCTCTGGGAACATGTCTCACAGGTCCAGCAACTACCCCTCACCGCTGGGGCAGGCAACCTCCCCGAAACATCTGCTGGCTGTCCACCATTTCTCCCACATTCTGATGGCTACTGACTCAGATACCTGGAAAGGACTGAGTCAGAGTGTGAGGGTATGTGCTGAGCTGTGTGGCCTCTGGCCAACCTGAGTCAACCGGTTGTGCTTGGAGCACAAGAGATTCTGCAGGTGCTGGAATCCAGAGCCATAAACCAACCGCTGGAGGAACTCAGCAGGTCAGGCAGCATCTGTGGAGGGAAATAGACAGTCGGCTGATTATAGAGACCAAGTGCAGACTAGGCACATTTTTTTTTTACACTGTGGGTGATGGGTGCTTGGAATGTGCTGCCAGGAGTAGTGGTGAAGGCAGATACGATAGAGGCATTTAAGAGGCTCTTATAGAGGCTCATGAATTTGCAGAGAATGTACGGATATGGACCATGTTCAGGCAGAAAGGATTAGGTGTCATTAGCTTAATTAGTTCAGCACAACACTGTGGGCCAAAGGGCCTGTTTCCGTGCTGTACTGTTCCATGTCCTATGTTCTAGGTGACCATTTTGCCAAGCACATGAACTCTGTCTGCCATGACCATCAGGAGCTCCCGGTTGCCAGCCATTTTAATTCCCTCCCCATTCCCACACTGACCTGTCTGTCCTCAGCCTTCTCCACTGCCAGGGTGAGGCTAAGCACAAACTAGAGGAACAGCCCCTTGTATTCCCCTTGGGTCGTCTACAACTCAATGGCAGGAACACTGAATTCTCTAGCTTCAGGTAACTTGCTCTCCTTCTGTCTCTTTTCTCTGTCCTTCTGATCTACCCAGTTCCTTCCACACCATCCCACCACCCCCCCCTCCAACCCTGTTTCTTTCCCCTCCTCCACCCAGTCCATCTGTCCATCACCCACACACCCCTCCCACTGGGTCTCCTCCCCCCCAGTGTTCCCACCTGCCCTCCCCACCTCCCTTACTTGCTTCCATGTTCCACCTTCCTTTCCTGCCGGATTCCACCATCCGCGGCCCTTCGTCACCTCCGCCGACCGCCTCCCGGCCTCTGTCACTATTTCCTCTCTTCCCTCCTCCATCTGCTTATCGCCCCTCCTCACCTGGATCACCTGCCAGCTCTCGCTCCACCCCTTCCCCCACCTTTTTATACTGGCCCCTCTATCTTCCAGTCCAGGTGATCGGTCTCAACCCAAAACATCGACCATCCATGTCCATCCGCCTGACCTGCTGAGTTCCTCCAGCAGTTTTTTTTTGTTGTGGGGCGGGTGGGGGGGGGGGGGGGGGGGGGGTGGTGGCTAAAGTATGCAAATTGCACAAAATCACAGACTGATTCAGTAGGGCCTGAATAACAATGTGATGGTGGGCAGGCTTTTAAGTAATGTCGGGAGAGGCAGGAGTATTAGCCAGGGTGAGCTTCCTTGCTTGAAAACAACACCACAAGGTCTTTCCTGCCTGCTTGAGAAGTTCTGCAGTCTGCTACGTCATCCCAAAGGTGAGGCTGCTGACAGTGCAGCTCGTCCACAGCACCACACTGAAATACCAGCCTCGATTATGTTCACGTTGACTGGAGTGGTACCAGCACCTCCTGACACAAAGGCAATGATGGCGCTCAACTTGTCGCCAAGTTTCCTGGAGACGGACAACAGCAGGCAATACAGGGCCTGTGAAGGTGGGGGCAATAGGGAGCAGGGGGCATCCTCCCCTCCAAATAATTGTAGAGTCATACAACACAGGTTCCTTGGCCCACTCTGTCTGCACCAGCCGTTTGCACCAATCCTAAATTAATCCCATTTTATTCTCCCCACATTTCTGTTAACTTCCACCCAGATTCTACCCCTCATCTACACACTAGGGGCAATTTACCAATTACCCTACCAACCTGCAAGTCCTTGAGATGTGAGAGGAAACTGCAGCACCAGGAGGAAACCCACGCGGTCACAGGGAGAACATGCAAACTCCACACGGACAGCGCTCGAGATCAGGATTGAACTGAGGTCTCTAGCATTGCGAGGCTGCAGCTTTATTAGCTGTGTGACTGTGTCGTGCTCAAAAGAGATGCGAGGTTGCGAATATATGCCTGCGTATTTGTCGCGTAACATTAGTGACCAGCTCACCTGCTCCCCACCCCACCCCCACCCCTCTCAAAGCTGACAAATTTAAATTCTTTTGTGCGTCCCTGATGCAGACAAGGACCTGGCTCCAACCCACTGCTCTACTCTCTCTACACTCACGACTGTGTGGCTAAGCACAGCTCAAACACCATCTATAAATTTGCTGATGACACCACTGTTGTTAGTAGAATCTCAGATGGCGATGAGGAGGTGTACAGGAGTGAGAAAGTTTGGCTAGTTGAGTGGTATTGCAACAACAACCTTGCACTCAATATCAGCAAGACCAAGGAACTGACTGTGGACTTCAGGAAGGGGAAGTCGGGAGAATACACACTAGTCTTCGTTGAGGGGCCAGCGGTGGAAAGGGTGAGCAGCTTCAATTTCTTGGGTGTCAACATCTCAGAGAATCTGTTCTGGGCCCAACACATTGATGCAATCATGAAGAAGGCACTCCAGTGGCTCTAGTTTGTTAATGGTTTGAGGAGATTTGGTACGTCACCAAAGACTGAAAAATTTCTATAGATGTACAGTGGAGAGCATTCTGACTGGTTGTATCACTGCCTGGTATGAAGGCTCCAATGCACAGAATCGCAAGAGGCTGCAGAGGGTTGTAGACTCAGCCAGCTCCATCACGGGCACAATCCTCCCCACCACTGAGGACATCTTCAAGAGGCGGTGCCTCAAGAAGGCAGCATCTATCATGAAGGATTCTCACCGTCCAGGATGTGCCCTCTTCTCTTTGCTACCATCAGGGAGGAGGTACAGGAGCCTGAAGACCCAAACCCAACAGTTCAGGAACAGCTTCTTCCCCTCAGCCATTACATTTCTGAATGATCCATGAACCCTTGAACACTACCTCATTGTTCCTTTTGGTTGCACTATTTATTTATTTTAGTAATTTATAGATTTTATGTCTTTGCACTGTACTGCTGCCGCAAAATGACAAATTTCACGTCATATGTCAGTGATAATAAATCTGATTCTGATTCTGATTCTTAGCATGAGTGAATCTGACACATCCCCTCGTACAGTCTCCAGCCCCCTGCACGCAGTGCTAGCTGGTGATCAGTAGGGGGCAGGAAGGCACTGCTGATGACTCTGTTAACAAATCTGAACTTGGTCTCATCCCATCTCGAGATGGCAGTGATGATCCATTGCAAGGTGGTTATGACCAGAAAAACTTACCCTGATACGGCAACAGTCTCGCTGGGACTTCTGCAGCCTTGGCTTCAGCTGTGAATCTAGATTCTCTCCACTCACTCCTTCTAAAGTTCCGCTCTTTAGCACTGCGCTCACAGTATATAATTTTAAATCCAAATTATACATCCAACTCTAATTATATGCAAATAGGATTTATGCAAATTATGGTGATATGTGCAAGTTTTTAAAAAGTCCTGATTTTCTTCCCCTTTAATTCATTTTAACGTTGGTCTGTCCATTTTAATGTGAATCTCTGTATGCTAATTCAAACAAGGAATGTGTCCGAGGCAATGTCCTTTCCAGTGACCTATGGATGCCAAGACTGAGATAATGGCACTGCAGGGTTCAATTCAGGGGGCACTTCTGGTTACTGTGTCTGTAAATGATTTGGATAAAAGCTTAGAGGAAAGAAGCAAGATGTCACCAAAACAGGAGGAATAATTAATTCCTCAGAAGGCCAAAGGATGCCGTGAAGAGATATTGAAAGAATGGGAGAAATGGGATAGAAATATCAAACTGAACTCAATGCCTGTAAGTGTGAGGCACTGTATTTTAGTTAACAAGGGCAGTGATTTCACAAAAAGCAGAAGGAGCCTCGGTGCTGTGGAGGGACTTGGGGAAAGAAACACAGGTTTAGGGGCGGACAGGGGCATAAGATGGCAGGAGTCATACAGTGTGGAAACAGGCCCTTCAGGCCGACTAATGTGATGCTAATCCTTCATTGATCCCATTTCTTTATTCTCTCCACAGTGCTATCAATTCTTCCCAGATTCTACTACCCATCTACACGCTAGGGGCAATTTACAGAAGTCAATTAACCCACCAATCCACTCATCTTTAGGATGTGGGAGGAAACTGGAACTCCCAGAAGAAAAAAAAATCACATGGCCACTGGGAGAACATGCAAACTCCAGGCAGACAGCATCCGGAGGTCAGGATTGAACCTGGGTCACTGGTACTCTGAGACTGTGGCTGCACGAACGGTCCCACTCTGCTGCTCCAACAAGTGGGATTCTAGGCTTTATCACAAAAGGTTTGAAGATATGACAGCAACTGTTGGCAGAATTGGGCTCCATGTTATGGAGAAGTCAGCGAGGAATCAGCGGGGTTCTGTAGTGTGGCCTGGAATGAGGATTTGTATGAATACAGGCTTGAATCATTTTTGTTTGATTGTTGGCACTTTTGGAGGAGTGTTTAAAATAATGAAAAATGGGTCTAGAGCAAAGGACCATATCTGTCATAGTTTTAAAACCAGTTGCCAAGGCTGTGGAACTGGCTTCCAGTGCTGGAAGTAGAAACTGTGCTACTGTTCCATGTTGGACTGGGGTAGCTGAATGAAGAAGCAGGGAAATGCGAGAGGGACTTGTCAGTTGTGCAAAAAATGCCCAGTAAGCAAATGATTTGTTTTCTCTGCTTTTGTAGGAGGTTTGTTCTGGCCCAGCCTGTTTGTGTACTGCAACATCTGCATGCTTTCATGTACGACACCATCTGAAGAAGGAGTCAAAGAATGGAGAGTTGGGTGCTCCTCCTAGTTGGAGCAAGCAGATGGCACAGAACAGGAAGAGGCTGGGTGGAATCAGGCCACAAATGATCATCCAGGTCAAAGTATATGAGAGCTCCCAGGGCTACTGAGGCTGCGATTTTCAATGTGGGACCCCGTCGGATAATTGACTTGGCAAATCTCTTCTGTTTTTGGCCTGCAGCAGAAAGAAAGGAAAAACTTGCCAACCAACCAGTGAAAAATCTTCCCTCGTCAGATCCACAACACATTATAACGAAGACTTCCAGATCCAAACATCAGAGGCAAGCTATTGGAGATAAAGAAAGCTCTTGACTGCACTTTCACCTCCATGTGTGAAGACAACATTGACATGATATTGTGCCAAGAGTGCATGTTTCCTCCTTATTGGTTTTGGCTTAGGGCAGAGATGCACAGCTGAACTCAATGAATGTCCATAACTACAAGGACCCTTTCAGCAAGTAAATGACTGTAATTAGGCCTGCTTTCAGCATCAAATGGAGGCAGTCTTTCAATCATCCACCCTGGATTGAATCCAAACCTTTGTTAATTAATGGGCCTGGTTTTCTTCATCAATGTCAAGGCCCCTCTGATGGATTCTCTGCCCCTCCCCTTGGATGGTGTTTAGAAAGTGGATAACAGCATCCATGCAGTGACTATTTAGAAAAGGAATTCATTTACATCCAATTTTATAAGCCTTCAAGCTAGTTATGTACATTGATGCCAACTGGGGGTATTGGCCTTGTTTTGTCACTGTAATTTTCACCATAATAGTAATATCTGACACGATAAGAAAGAACTAATATTTGGCTCAATTGGACATTAATTCAGCGCAGTCTCTCACAGAGCCCATCTGTAACCTCTCTGCATCTTTCAGACCATCCAAGAACATAATTATTGCAACAATCAAAGCAGATGTTCGCAGTGTCCGCCATTTTGATAATTACAAGTTGGCCTCTATTCGAGTACAGAAACTGTTAGCTGGAAAGACACAGGCATACTCTGAATCCAAATTTGCTTTCAGCCAGTTTCAGCCTTATTTTTATCCTCATTGTTTATGGGCTCTTTTCGTCTATAAATTGTTTGTCGTATTTACCTTAAAAAACCCACTAACTTTTACTTGAATGTAATTCTTTGACTGTGAAGTGGTTTGGGATACCCCGAAGACATGAAAGGCGTTATATAAAGATGCATACAGATGTTTTCTCAGCTTTTTGGAATAAAACAGGTCTCCCGAGCATCACTTCAATGCAGTTTGGGACAGCTGGTGGTGTCATCATGTTAATAATGGGCAGGCATGGGAGGGGAGGGTGTTGGGGTGTAAGGGAGAAGCAGAAAATTGGTTGAGGCCCTCACATTGCAACATTATCCTCATCGGACATCTTGGTCAGTCATGATTTAATCCCTCCATCAATGGCATCCTTGCCTTCGGTTGCCAAGGCCCTAAGCTCCAGAATTCCTACCTTAAACTTCTCCTCCTCCCCTTCCTCCTTTAAATTCCTCCCTAAAATCAACCTTTTGACCAAGATTTTGGCCACCACCTCTAATAGCTAAGGCTCATTGTCAAACTTTGCTTAATAATGGTTCAATTAACATAGAACAGTACACCACTGGACAGGACATTTGGCCCATGATGCTGTGCCGATCTTGATGTTGGTTTATACTAAATGCCCTCCTCCTGTGTATCATCCACATCCCTCCACTCCTTTCATATTCATGTGTTGATCTAAAAGCCTCTTAAACTCCACCAAACTGCCTGATTCCACCACTACCCCTGAGGTTATGTTAAAAGCCCTGTTTATGTGGAAGGTGTTGTTGGTGTAAAGTGGGGGCATGGTCCTTAAATGAGTGCAGGAACATGCTCAAGGGTGATGATGTATTGGTATTGGTTTATTATTGTCACTTGTACTGAGGTACAGCGAAAAACTTGTCCTGCATACCGATCGTACAGGTCAATTCATTACACAGTGCAGTTACTTTGAGTTAGTACAGAGTGCATTGATGTAGTACAGGTAAAAACTATAACAGTACAGAGTAAAGTGTCACAGCTACAGAGAATGTGCAGTGCAATAAGGAGCAACGTCATAACAAGACGGATCATGAGGTCAGAGTCCATCTCATCATATAAGGGAACAGTTCAATAGTCTTATCACAGTGGGGTAGAAGCTGTCCTTAAGTCTGGTGGTACGTGCCCTCAGGCACCTGTATCTTCTACCCGATGGAAGAGGAGAGAAGAGAGAATGACCCGGGTGGGTGGGGTCTTTGATTATGCTGGCTGCTTCCCCAAGACAATGAGAGGTAAAGACAGAGTCCAAGGTGGGGAAGCTGGTGTCCGTGATGTGCTGGGCTGTGTCCACAACTCTCTGCAGTTTCTTGTGGTCCTGGGTAGAGCAGTTGCCATACCAAGCTGTGACACATCCAGGTAGGATGCTTTCTACGTTGCATCGATAAAAGTTGGTGAGAGTCAAAGGGGACAAACCGAATTTCTTTAGCCTCCTGAGGAAGCAGAGGCGCTGGTGAGCTTTCTTGGCCATGGCATCCACGTGATTTGACTAGGTTGATTGTAGGCAATCATTATCCAAAATAGTGCACACACAATGGTTTGGAAAGCTGGCAATTTTGGATCAGATGACTGTATCTGAAACTGTAGACTGTGGATTTTAACCCATATCCAGGGCTTAACTGTCCAGTCTAGACAGATACTTCAGTGAGAGTGTCTCTGTGTAACAGTTGAGATGTTCTCTGCACATTGCAGACTTCCCCTTCCAATGCAACCGAGCCTGTGGTCACTGTCAAGGAAACCTGAGGAGAGAATCTGGCCCAGATGGTGTCCCTAGCCACGTCCTCAGATATTATGCTGATCAGCTGGTGGGGGTATTTGCAGACATACTTAACCTCTCCCTGCTTCAATCTGAGGTTCTTACCTGTTTTAAGAAGACCACTATCATCCCGGTACCTAAGAAAAACAAGGTAACATGCCTTAATGACTACCAACCAGTGGCTCTGACATCCACCATCATGAAGTGCTTCGAGAGGCTGGTCATGGCACACATCAACTCCAGCGTCCCAGACAACCTTGACCCACTGCAATTCACTTACCGCCAAAACAGGTCCACAGTGGACACCATCTCCCTGGCCCTACACTCATCTCTGGAGCATCTGGTCAGCAAAGACACCTATATTAGACTATTGTTTATTGACTACAGATCCACCTTCAATACTATAATTCCAAGTAAACTTATCACCAGACCCCAAGACCTGGGACTCAACACCTCCCTTTGCAACTGGATCCTTGACTTCCTAAAAAAAAGACTGCACTCAGTGAGCATAGGCAGCAACACCTCCAGCACGATTATTCTCAACACAAGTGCCCCACAAGGCTGCGTCCTCAGCCCTCTACTCTACTCCCTATACATTCATGACTGTGTGGCCAGATTCTGCTCTAACTCCATCTACAAGTTTGCAGATGATCCCACCGTAGTAGGACGTATCTCAAATAATGATGAGTCGGAGTACAGGAAGGAGATAGAGAGCTTAGTGACATGGTGTCATGACAACAATCTTTCCCTCAATGTCAGCAAAACAAAAGAGCTGGTCATTATCTTTGGGAAAGGGGGTGGTGTACATGCACCTGTTTACATCAACAGTGCTGAGGTCGAGAGGGTTGAGAGCTTCAAGTTCCTAGGAGTAAACATCACCAACAACCTGTCCTAGTCCAAACCACATAGATGCCATGGCCAAGAAAGCTCACCAGCGCCTCCACTTCCTCAGGAGGCTAAAGAAATTATCCCCTTTGACACTCACCAAATTGTATCGATGCACCATAGAAAGCATCCTACATGGATGCATCACGGCTTCGTACGGCAACTGCTCTGCCCGCAACAGCAAGAAACTGCAGAGAGTTGTGGACACAGCCCAGCGCATCACCGACACCAGCCTTCCCTCCATGGTCTATACCTCTCACTGCCTTGGTGAAGCAGCCTGCATAATCAAAGACCCCACCCACCCAGGACATTCTCTCTTCTCTCCTCTCCCATCAGGCAGAAGATAAAGGAACCTGAAGGCACATACAACCAGGCTCAAGGACAGCTTCTATCCCACTGTGATAAGACTATTGAACGGTTCCCTTTTATGATGAAGTGGACTTCTGACCTCACAAACTACCCTGTTATGACCTTGCACCTTATTGTCTACCTGCACTGCACTTCCCTGCAGCTGTGACACTTTACTCTGTATTCCGTTATTGTTTTTACTGTGTACTACCTCAATGCACTGTGTAATGAATTGATCTGTACAAACAGCATGCAGAACAAATTTTTCAATGTACCTCAGTACAAGTGACAATAATAAACCATTACCATTACCAATACATTGACCCAGCAAGATGTGTCACACCCTGGGTCAATGTGCAGAGAACACTGTGGAGTTCTCCCAGTGCTCCTTCTGCTTTAACCAACACTGCTTTAACCAAGAGAAGCTGGTCATTTCTGTTTGCAGGTCATCACACCTAAACAAGAGCAAATCTTTCAGCTGTATTGAATATTGATTTACAACCTCACCCAATCACTGCAATTTTTGGGCTACCAATGATGGAATCTGGCCACTTATCTGCTGCTGCTTGTCATATGATTGTCTTTGTTACATTAATGGCCAAGTGATCCATTTTGTTTAAATGGAAGGATCCAATACCTCCCACCACTTTCCAATGGTTTTCTCAAACTATAGCATGTTTAAACTTAGAAAAAATTAGGAGTGGCACTGTTGATTCTTCGCTTAAATTTGAGGAAGTTTTGAGTCCATTTATTCAATATTTTCATATGATATAGATCCCTTTTCAATAAACTTTGAACTTAGAGGAGTGGAGTTGATAACATAATAATGCTCTTTGTTCATTGAGAAATATCAGTCCAGTTTTTTTTTCTTTTGAAATTTTTTGTTTAGTTTGCTTCATTTTATTACTTACAATTTTTTTTCGATTTGGGTTTTTTTATATAATAAATCTTTTTCTTTCTCCTTTTGATTTTTTTTGTAACATATTCATTTACCAAGAAACCGTGGGGCCTAGAATATATTTTTTATTCTTTATGACTATATATGTCATGATTGTCCTCCCGATCTCTTTGTATTACATGTATAATTACCGATGTTATATGTATTAATCTGTATTAATTTGAAAATTAATAAAAAGATTGAAAAAGAAAGAAAGAAAGAACCAATAGCAAATCTGACACTGCGGCCCTCCTTCTGTACTGCACTTGCTGGATTATGAGTTCTGGATTATGGTGCTTGTGCACATACAACCCTGTATTCAAGAAGCCAGGAGACACAGCAAACTCACCCCTCAGTTGTGTGATGGAAGACAGAACATAGACTAGCTTGCTGTAAGGATTTTGGGAGTGGAGAGTAAGTTTTGCAGTTTTGTGTTAATATTTAGGAAGGGTTGTCTCATTGTCAAGGGCAAAGCTTACAGAAAAACCATTGTTGGTTTCTTTGCAAGTAGGATAAATTTGGTGATGCTGTGAATGGTTATGAGACAGCTTTCTTTGTATCAGGAAAGGTCAGAGCTCGAAATAAATGAAACAAAATAAAACCATTCCAGTAAACAAAAGCACACACTTCCTTGATATGCCATGGATGCAATGCAGGTCCAGAAAGTCTAGATGAGAGGTCAGGGGGCCAAATGAGCCATACATTGAGAGAATGACTCTTGCATCACCCTGCTGGTGTTTAATTCTGTTCAGACTGTGGCTCCCTGCAATCACTCCGTGCCTGTACTGACAAGCAGCAGATTGCACAAGTTCAGCCTAGTGTCTTCCGCTGCCTTTGAGATCATCAGTAAAAGTGGACTTGGGTTAACGAAAGAAAGAGAGTTGTGTATTTCCATAGTGCAGCTCAAATACTAGAAGGCATCGCTTTAAGGGGAGAGGGATCTCAAAGGAGACGTACGGGGCAAGTTTTTTACATGGAGAGTTGTAGGTGCTTGGATTGCCCTGCCGGGGGTGGTGGTGAAAGCAGATGTGATAGTGGCATTCAAGAGGCTTTCAGATAGGCACATGAATATGCAGGGAATGGAGGGATGTGGATCATGTGCAGGCAGAAGGGATTAGTTTAATTTGGCATCGTGTTTGCCACAGACATGGTGGGCCGAATGGCCTGTTCCTATGCTGTACTGTTCTATGTTCTAATTCATCATCTCAGGCCAACCCAAGCACTTTGCTCCTAATGTCATATGTGGCCATTGTGATGTAGGGAGATGCGGAGGCCTTAATGTACAGAGCAAGCTCCAAAAAGCAACACTCTCCTAACAGCTAGTTAATCTCTCCAACTTCAGGTCTTCAATCGGGGGTGGAAGACAAATTTCTTAGCAGTACATTTGCATTGCAAGCATGGACTCAGCCATTTTCTTACCAGTGCAATGTACCAGCTGGTACTGGGTTCCTTACATGTCTTCCTGCCACTCACCAAGACCTGAGATTTGCAGATGATGCCATATTGGGAGGGATAATCAATAATGAAGACTCCAACAAATATCAGGGGGACATTAATCAATACAGAATGAGCAAATCAAGTTCAATGCAGATACATTTATTTATCTGCATAGTTCATTCTGAACATTAAAGGGGTCACTGCTTTGAAGGTGCAAATCTAATACACCAGCCACTAAAGCTTGTGCCCCAATAAAAGCAAGGTCATAAAAAGACAAACCAAGCACTGGTGTTTATTTCTGGAGGGATAGAATTGAAAAGAAAGGAGTTATGCTAACACTGTATTGGGCCTTCATTAGACAACACCTGGAGTAGTACATTCCCTTCTGGTTTCATACCATCAATAGGATATAGGAGAACTGATGAGGAACTCGAGAAGATTTGAAAGGATGCTACCTGAAATGCAAGGATGTACATATCAGGAAGGAATGAACTTTCCTCTTGAGAAAAGGAGGATGAGATAAGACCAAAGATCTTTAAAATGATGAAAGTCCTTGATAAAGCAGATACAAATAAATCTTTTTCCATTTGTGGGGAAGAGCACAACTGAAGACCATCGGTACAAAGTGGTCACCAAGAAATACAATAGGGAATTGAGGAGAAGATGTATTGACCAATGAGTAGGCAGATTGAGGAACTGTGGAATTTGTTGCCACGGGTGGCTGTGGAGGCAAAGTCATTGGGTGTATTTAAGGCAGAGATTGATAGGTATCTGAGTAGCCAGGGCATCAAAGGTTATGGTGAGAAGGCGGGGGAGTGGGGCTAAATGGGAGAATGGATCAGCTCATGATAGAATGGTGAAGCAGACTCGATGGGCTGAATGGCTGACTTATTCTCCTTTGTCTTATGGTCTTATGGTCTAACTCTCTGCCACGTAGGGAGTGGTTGAATCAATAGTATGGAGGAGACAAGCATAAGAGGGAGAAGGGAACAGAGAAATGCACTGACAGATTTAGCTGAGGAAAGACTGATAGAGGCTTGAGTGGAGCATAAATACCAGCATGGTCAAATTGGGCTGAATGGCCTGTTTCTTTGCTACATATTCCACGTAAACCTGTGTAGTCTGCAGTTGTCTCATTCTGGCTAGTTGTGTACTGATTTTAATTGCTCTGCCATTGGTGGCCGTGCCTTCATCTAGCAGGAAACCAAGTTCAGGAACTCTCATCCCCCACCTTTGCTGCTCTCACTCCTCTTTTAACATGTGCCTTAAAGCCTAGGCATTCCTCCAAGGTCTTGGTCATCAGCCCGATGTGCCTGAGTGTCAAATATTATTTGATAATGCTCCCGTGAAGTGCTTCAGGATGCTTTCTGTCTTTCTGTGTGAAAGACATTATACAAAAACGTTACTGTTGTTCGTGCATCAAGATTGAATTAATAAGATGTAAGTCATTTTCATGCAGATGTCCAACACAAATCTCTGCTCGATGACAGTAATATTTTTAGCAAATAAATTGTTGCAAATCCTGCACTGATTATATAAATTCAGAGGATGAATGTGATATTTGACTGACTGGATAGTAACAAAAGACTTCAAAAGAAGCATTTATAAATTGTTGACAGCTCTTTCAATTAGTAAATCATGCGCGTGTATGTCTGCCTGTGTGTCTACATGCTTGTGTGTGTGTGTGTGTGTGTGTGTGTGTGTGTGTACGTATGCATACATGCATACAAACATGTATGTGCTTGCACTTACAAGTATGTGTGCATGTATGTATGTGTGTATGCACATGCATGTGTAAGCTCGTGCCTGTGTGTGTAAGTATGTGCATGCATGCATGTGTGCAATTGTGCATATGTGTGTGCAAATATATGCCCATATGTATGTGTTCATATATGTTCCTGCATGTATATGTGCATGTGCGTGCATGTGTGCGTGTGTGTGTGCGTGTGTATGCAAAGCTTGTGTAATTGTGTGTGTGTGTGTGTGTGTCCGTAGGCCATATGCATAGTGATAAACAACATAAGCTCAAGAGCAGACAATATCCCTGCTACCGTTCTAAAACTAGGTGGAGAGGAACTTCATTCTCAATTTCACAACTGCCAATCTCAAGGACTGTGGAGCACCCTTGGCTGCCTTCAGAAATTTACTTCCATCTTCCATTTGTTATATGATGGTACACAAGCCGTGATCATAACCAACAGGTCTATAACAAACTTGATCTTTGCACAGCTGGTGACAAGCAAGGCTTCATCATTGCTTCTACTCTTTTCCCAGTTTTTACTTCCTGCAAAGTTGCATCTCTCCTCCAATAGGTTTCCTGCTACGGTGACTCCAACCTCAGTCATTAAGGTGCAGTACATGGACAGTACACAACTGGAGGTCAGGTTTCAAGCATTCTTCGGCTTATTCATGAAAATCTCTGAGGGATTGGGACATTTTTCTTAGCATCCATAAAGCAAAGGTGCTCTACCAACCTCTGCACAAACTTACATCCTGACAATAAAGGTCTACAACGAGATCTTGGAAAACTCTCAGGAGCCAGTTCTCAACCAAGGCAGACATTGATGATGAGGTTCACCATCACCTTCGGTATACCAAGACAGCCCTTGGCTGTCTGACGTAAAGAGTGTTTGAAGAGAAAGACCTCAAACCCAGCACTAAGCATATGATCTACCAGCAGCAGTGTGCCCTCCATGGTTTTAAGACATGCGCTACCTCCAGCAAGCACCTCAGAGTGCTGGACAGCTAACACTAATGTGGTCTCTGCAAAATCCTCCAAATCCATGGGCAAGGTCAGCGAACCAACATCAGTGTTCTCTCTAAGATCAATAGAAAGCTCTAATTACATTCAGTCAGCTCTGATGAGTAGGCTATTTTGTTCCCATGTCCAACACCAGGCTCCCAAAGATGAGCTCTGTCATAACAAGGGAGAGCCAGGTGGTCAGAGGAAATGATTCAAGGACATTTTCAAAGGATTCTTCAAAAAGAGTAACATTCCCATCGATCCATGGCAATCCCTGGCCCATGACCGCTTAAAATGGATAGCATTGAGAACGAATACCTTTGTCAGATACAGGTAGAAGCCCAGCATAAATGGCAGTAGGAATGTACCACTTCTCAAACTACACACTTGCCAAACCCTTCAAAACTGTGTGTGTAGGGATGCAGGTATTGCAAACTTAACTGAGAAAGTGAAAGAGGAAACAGAAACCAGTCCAAATGAAGGGTCTTGACCCGAAACATCACTTGTCCATTTCCTTCCACAGATACTGCCTGACCTATTGAGTTCCTCCAGCATTTTGTTTGTTGTAACAGAAACCACAACTTCTATAAGATGGAACTTTCAAGGGAAGAGAGGTGCAGTTTAATCATCCTTTCCTGATGTGTATATCCTTGCATTTCCAGTTTCATCCCAAAGTCCTCCAGAGGAGCTCCCAAGGACAGAGTCACACTGAGAGACTGGAGGAGGCGTTACAAAAGATGATCAAAAATGTGGTTTTTGCTCAGTTGCAAGAGGCTTTGTTGAGAAGGTAACAGAGGTCAGGGAGGGAATTCCAGACCTTATGATCTAGGCAGCCAAAATCGCAGCCATTAATGGAGGAGGGAGCAATTAAAATTGGGAGCGGTCAATGGGTCAGAATTGGAAAGGCACAATTCGATCAAGTGAAGGGCTGGACAAAGTCGAAGAGGTAGGGCATCCCAAGGCAAAGATTTGACAACAAAAGTGTGAATGTAGATACTGAGGTCATGCTTAATTGGGAAAAGTCTCTTGGAGAAGTCAAATGTGTATTATATGAATGCACATATGCCATTCCCTGCAGTTCCTGCATTAACATAGGTGATTAGTCAAGAGTTGTGGATCACCGGCCAGACTGGATTCTAGTTCCTGGATCTCATGTTGAGTCTTGGATTTGTATGGGCATAAAATTGCAATTTCAAGTATCTTTCTACCTTTCAAGAATCTGGCATGACCTACATAGCAACCGGATTCATTCAAGATCAAATAATTTCCTCTTTTTGTAATAGGGAATATTAATTCTGTGCCACCTTTTGAAATAGGATTTAATATAAATTTAATAACCATGAAGAATACATGTACTGCAAATGTTTTTATCAAGATCTCTTTTTCGAGTAGCTGATATGGCCACAGTCACTACAGTTTGTGTTCCAGTATTTCCAACCGGACTGCTGACAATCATTTCATGAATTCCCCAAGAAGGGAAAGCTTTTGCAACCACTGATCCTTTGTCAGTCAGCATCCTATGGGTCCTTCCTTCCTTTATACTGTCACAATGAACACCATCTCCAAACACAGCTCCGTCTCATTTAGGGTCAAATTTCTGTTGCGCTGAAATCACTGATCACATGCCCCAGACCCATGGTTTGATGGCGTCCCCCACAATGAGCCTGGCCCCAGGACGTCTGTGTGGCCAAACACCCAAACACTGCACTGAGACAGCTGTCTGCACTGAGATAATGGCTTTGACATCCGGTGATGACTCCCTCTCCAGACTCATAAGCATTTGCAAATGCCTTTTGACACATGAAAAATTATACAAAAATCATGTTAAAATTTTTGAAATATTATTCTATTACATTTAAAACTTAAAAAGCGCACACACACACACACACACACACACACACACACACACACACACACACACACACACACACACACACACAAAGAATCAAAGTTAAATTATTAAAGCCAACAAATAAATACCAAAAAGAAACAACATATCTTTTTCTGGTAGCCAATTTCTCTGATTCAAACGATTCCTCTGTAACTTTCTTCAGCTTCTGCAAGTCTCTGAGCTAATCATCCTCCTTCATTTCCAACCCATTGAGCATTTCTGATTTTAATTGCACCCTTCTCCACCAATAGGGTGTTTGCGCCAAAAATAATTTATTATCAATGAAAGTACCTTCCAAATCAGTCGGTCTACCTTTGTAATGATATGTCTGAGGATACAGAATCTCCACTGATATAGTACTTCCATGAAACTCCGTATAGTGCAAGACCATTACTTTCACCATTACTATTATTAGCTCAATAAATTCCATAATTTGCAGAGGCCAAAGAGTTCATTTCTATTTATTAAGAAAGGAAGTTTCAATCATCTCTTCTTGTCCCAAATGAGATGACTTAATTAACGATAGCAAACGAAAACTCAGCAGAGCAGATAAGAAGGACTTGATGGTCACTGTCATATATTATCATCCGTCTTGAATACTTCTGTATCTGATATTTGTCAGAAACAGGACCCAATATAATCAAATGAAGGATAGTCCTGCTAATAGCACTTTTCAACAGAGCCCACACGACAGCCTTGTATCCAAAATTTAAAGGTAGGAAAATCATTTGAAAGGAGGGATCGTGGAGTAATTTCCTGCTTTGCTCCTTGGACAGTGGAGGCCTAGTCTATTACAGAACTTACTCAAATCTCAATGCAATGAAAATCTGATCCATTGTATAACAGGCAAACAATCTGTTCCACCAGCAACAAACAGTCTGCTGGAGGAAATCGGTGGGTCAAGTAGCATCTGCAGGGGGTGGAGGGATAGTCAACATTTCAATTCAAAACCCTGCATCAGGACCATTCCCACAGATGCTGCTCAACCTACTGATTTCCTCCAGCAGATTTTTTGTTGATTCAGATTCCAGCATCTCCAATCTTCCTCAACACTACTCAAGGTGGAAGCTAAAAATTCCCCTCCCATGACTACCTCTCTCCACTCTCCTCAATATACCACAGTGACACAGCCTGTAGAGTTGCTGCCTCACAGCGTCAGATACCAAGGTTCCAGGCACCATCCATCTGGCCTCTAACAAGTCATTTTGTGGTAACTACTGTGTGGATGACATGGGAAGGTGTTTAAGAAAAATTAAAATTGGTTTCTTCCAATGGGCTGTAAGCAGCTTGTACATTTAAGGACACTTCCCTTATTAAACTGATGTTTTGAATCTGATGAACAGGCACATTAAAACTTCTAAAACAGTTGTGATAATGGATTTAGTATTCTGGTTGCTAAGTGGCAATCGTTCTGTGAGCTAATTAGTGCACTACTCCTGGATCTTCTTGCTGATGTTGATTTCTTAAGAGCTTTATGTATGTTTTGTGTGGATGAAAAATTCACAAGGGGCAAGAAGTGGAGGTCTCCATTCTGAATTCCTGCTCCCTTAATTCTTGGGAGTTGGGAATCCTTTCATCTTCAAAAGGTGAAAATCAAAAAAATTTAGACCCTCAGGAGAAACTGCTGAAATGCTCAAAACTCGAAGCTCTAAGAATGTTAAAATCACTGAAATTGAAATCAAATGGAGTAATTGAAGCATTTCAGGGGAAGCTGGATAAATGCAGGGCAGAATAGAAAGGATTTACTGATGTGGTCAGATGAAAAGGGATGGAAGGAGAGAACATGGACAATATGGGTTAAATGGCGGGGTTTGGTATTGCAGCTTTTGTTTGTAACTTAGCTCATCTGGGAAAAACTAATATTTAACAAATATTATGTCTTTTCACTAGGAATTTCCACTGTTACCATCATTGCAAAGGCAACATGGTTCTGCAGATATTTGGAAATGTCATGGCCTCAATACACACTCCTGGAGACTGTCTGGTTAGATGAGTGGGACGAAACCTTAGCACCTCTTTGTTGGCCCCAGCATCCTGCAACCATGCTATTGCCTGTGTCTGTTCAATGCCATTTAAAATTTGACTGAGATAGAGGAGTTAATGATGGTCCCAGTGGAAGTGGAAGGAGGGAAAGTGATGTTAGACAGCAAATTGATAATTGGCCTTACTGCCTGAATTATCCCTCATTCTCCAACACTGAGCTGCCCAGTCTCAGGCAGAGGAGAATTTGGCCCAATGCTGGGGCAACCTTGGTGTTGGTCTCTATCAAAGATAGGGTTTTTCTGCTTGAAGTAGAGAATGGTAGCTGTAAGAGAGATAACAAAGTGAACTGATGGAGAGGAGGAAGAACAGTGAAAATCCATGATCACAACTGCTTTAGAAGTCTTAATGTATTAATGAAGTCTTAATGCCTGTTCACCATCTTCAGACATCAGTTTAGACTGGGAGCAGTGGAGGAATGTGACTTTATCCAAAAGAATTTGTGGCCCAGTTTTCATCCAGGGTGGGCAATCCCATTATACCTCCATCCCCGTGATGGCCCTTCATTTCCCTGAACAGAGGCCCAACCTCTTCACCACCACCTGCATTCACCTGTCTGAATCTGTTCTCACACTGAACAATTTCTCCACTAACTCCACTCACTTCCTCTGAGTAAAAGTTGTATCAATGGCAACACATATTGATCCAAACTATGCCTTTCTGTGGGACACATGGAGCTTTCTTGGTTTCAGTCGGACTCAGGAGCCCTGTTTCACCTCCTCTCCCTGTATTAGTGCCACACTTTGCCCTTGACTTGAACTAGAGAAAGTCCATCACTCTTATTGCCAGTTTTCACCTTGCCTTCCCCTTTACCCGGCCCATCTCCAACTCTTTCTCTCTCTACCTTGACTTTTTAGTCTTTACTTTAGGGGCTAAGCTACAAGCCCACTGACTTCCATTACACTCCTTATTACACTCCATTACAATTTGCATCTTGCAGGGACTTAGTTCCAATCTTTTAGTTGCTCAGTCTCTCACATCTGTACCGATGATAATGCTTTACATACCAATGCTACCAATGTATCTTCCTTTGTCCATACTATGGTGGACAAAACCCTAAACCATTTCCATTCCATTCCCTGCACTTTTGCTGTTCTCCTCCCAGGCAGAACCAGGAGACGGTTCTCCTCTCCTTTCGTCCCACCAGTCTCCACATTCAACGTCTCCAACACTTCCAATGTAGGCACCCAGCAGATTCACCTCCCCTTCTTTCCTCTTGCAGAACTTTGAAGAGACCATTCTCTCTGGAATGCTCTCATTCCATCTGCAACAGTGTCCTCCCTTTCTCAGGGTATCTTCCTGTGCATTTACAGGAAATGGCCCACTCCCTCTTAACTCCTCCCTCCCGACTGCACAAGGCTCCAAGTGCCCTATCCAGTGAAGCAGCAATCTACTTGAACTCTCTTCGGTTTAGCCTATTTTATCTGCAGCTCACAATGTGGTCTCCTCTGCTGTGCAGATTGGGTGCCTACATTGTAGGGCACCTGCGTTCGGTCTGCAAGTTTGACCCTAGGCTTCCATTCACAGCTCACATTAATTCTCCATCTCATCTTTTTTTACCTCGCATCAACTCTCCTGCTTGTCACCCTTTTCTTCTTGTTCTCTCATCTTCCCTTTCTCTGCATCTTCAAACTTCTCCAGCTCTGGTGAAGAGTCATTGACCTGAAATATTAAGTCAGTTTCTTTCTCCATTGATGCTGCCTGACCTGCTGTACATTTACAATATTTTCTGCTTTTATCTGCAGTCCTAAAATCACTTCATGTATAGCAGCTGAACCAATGCCACTATCTGCAATATTGTTTGGTGTGTCTTGAGCCAATCACACCCATTTAGTTGGAGTTAAGAGAAAATTCTACTTGCTGATTTAATAATTATTTGAAATTGATTTATCATTCAAAATAATGCATGGTGCTTGAACCAATGTACTGCAGTGAAGCTCTTGTAAACTGGGGTTTAGTCATAGCAACTCTTAACACCTTTGTATCAACATCTCTTATCTTCAATTTTAAGGGAAAGACAAAACCAATTTTTAGCTGTCTATTGTTAGAGTCAAAAAAGGGATTTTACACAAATAGCTTTAAGCTTTGCTCAATGTCATCACAAGGTAGATTGAGCAAATAAATAGCAAGGATAAAGCTGGTGTGCTATGCTCATTATTTGAGGATGAGACCATCTTGGTTGGAGGCCAGGAAAGGACAACTCCCTGCCCATGGCTTGTGTGCAGCTATTGTTTTGCTGACCTCTACAAATTGATAGTCTGGAAGATAAAGTCTGTCTTTTTGTCATTTGCTATTGCTAGGGAAACAGAAACAATGCTACAGATGTCAGAACTGTCAATGCGATTAGCTAGGAACATTCAATGCCCTTTCTGTCAGTCAGTGCAATAGCCGTTTAGAAAGATCTCACATAAAAATTGCTTTGAACTTTAATGGTAAAACCAAAACTAAGCAATTGCATTTTTTCCGGGTTCAATTAATGATATTTTTTAATGTATTGCATTGGCATTCTGCTTCCCCAATTTTTAAAACTTTTTCTTTTCCTTTCATTTATATTGAGGGAGAAATTCTCCTGTGATCACTGGACCTGAGTGTGAGTGAGAATATCACCTGCTTGTGATACCACCATACATTCATCTCCAATGTCTTCAGTGAAGCCACGTACGCATAAGGGAGTTGTATCAGCAGCTTAGTTGCCCTCCAAGCCACACATCATCCTCACTTGGAAATATATCACCATTTCTTTACTGCTGCTGGGTCAAAATCCAGGAACTCTGTCCCTAGCAGTATTGTGGCTGCAGTGGTTCAAGAAGGCAGCTCATTTCCACCTTCTCAAAGGGCAATTAGGGGCAGGCAATTAAATGCTGGCTCAGCCTGTGAAGCCCACATCCCTTGAATGAATAAAAATAATCCATATTTAATGCATATTTAGCACCAGCGATTAAAGATGAATTCTTCCTCCATTGTTCTTTTATTCCTTCTCAAGCCTTGTCCTCTTGCTATCTTTCTCTACTTATTCAGAACATCCTCCCACCTGAAATGGTGGGTGGGGAATGGGGAGGGGATGCACTGTCAGACTTGATACTCCATCCATTTTGTTATTAGGTTGGTTCAATGGATGGGCTAGTCTTTTGCTATCCGTTTGGTTGTCTGCTGTGGGCTGACCCCCAGCACATTCTTAGTAACACAAAAAGACGCACTTCACTGTGTGTTTCGATGTACATGCAACTAAAAAATAAATATCTTAGCTTATATCATAACTGTGCACAGAGGAATAAACCTTGAGTGAAGGTATATCCTCAGCATATCCTGAGACCACATGCAACAGAAGTAGATGGTATATATATCCACCATAGAGTGATGTGGAGCATCACTTCCTAATAATCAAGACCAAAGGCATATTACATTGTAATATCGAACAAAGATTAGCTAAGGTGATTTAGGATCTAAAATGTGATCATTGAGACACAAGAGACTGCAGGAACTGGAATTCCAAAAACAAACTACTAGATGAACTCAGTGGATCAAGCAGCATCAGTGGAGGCAAAGGGATAGTCAACGTTTCAGGTCGAGAATGTGCATGACGATACTTGGCTTCATTCACTGCGGCGTAAAATATAAGAGCAGGGAGGTTATGGTAGAACTTCATAGAACATCGGTTAGACTATGGATATGTACATTCTCTGGCTGCCACACAGAGGAAGGGTGCGATTGCACTGGAGAGGATGCTGAGGAGATTGTTTTACTTCTAAGGAGAAACAGGATAGGAAGGGTTTGTTTTCCTTAGAGCAGAAGGTGGTGAAGGGGAACCTGATAGTTATATGAAATTATGATAGCATAGAAAATGTAGATAGCAAGAAACATCTCCCCATGGCAAAGGCACCTAATACTGTAGGGCATCAATTTACAGTAAGGGATAGGAGGTTTAGAACCTAAAACAGTACAGCATAGGAACAGGCTCTTTGGCCCACAATGTCTGTGCCAACAATGATGCTATTCCAAACTAATCCCTCCTGCCTGCACATGGTCTACATCCCTTCATGTGCCTCTTGAATGTTGCTAAACACTTAGAGGGGATCTGATAAACAATTTTTTCACCCAAAGGATGATTAGAATCTGGAATGCACTGCCTGAATAGGTAAGTGGAGGCAAGTACTCCCACAACATTTAGGAAGTATCTACACATGCATTGAATTGCCAATGCCCAGAAGGAAATGGACCAACTTCTGGCAAATAGGGTCAGTATAATTGGTACCTGATGGTTGGCATGGACATGTTGGGCCAAAGGGCCTGTTTCTGTGCTGTATGACTCTATGATTCGAATTCTGGACTACACAGTTCCACTGAAGTGCAATTCCAAAGCACGTCTCAGAACCATTTAATTGAGTCTAACCCACAATGGGATTCAAATATAACTCTTCCAGGTTTATATATTTTCAGTGATTTGGCTGTAATATTTCATAGCATCTCTTTGCCAAGTTTGGATGATACTTTTTTTTCTAGGAAACTGCAGACCGATTAACATTAATGAGTGTTTAAGAAGAAGTGAACGGACTTAGGGAAGAATCATCCCTTGTTGCTAATGATGGCATAATGCAGATGTGTCTGTGAAATGACGTGGACATGGCTGATAGTAATTAGAGCTTATAAGTAGGGTTACAAACCATAGAAAGGTCATCCAGTGTGACAAACGGTGGGTGCAAGGGGAATTGGTACATGAAGTAGCAGTCCACTGACTGATATTAATGAGAGTTTATGGGGAAAGCGATCATCCAAAGGGCCCGATGCTGCTAATGATGGTGTAACACAGATGTACAAAGACACGGACTGAACAATGGTAATGAGAGTTTCTGGGAGGTCCACCATCCAGAAATGATCACCTTATGATGCTAATGACGACGTGAGGCAGATTTTGAAGACATATTCCGATAAATGGTAATGAGGGTTTATGAGGGGCACAGATTATATGAGGGTTATCCACCGTTGTTAATGATGGTGTAAGGAACATTTATTTGTATTGAAAACAGAAATTACTAATGAGAGTTCACCAAGGTCACAAGCTATGTAAAGGTCACCCAGTATAACTAATGAAGGCGCAGGGAAGATGCGTGTACACTGGGGACTCTAACCTGTTGGCTAGAGGTGTGGTAGTAGTTCTGGCTGGTTCATTGCTCGCAGAAGGTAAGGAAATGAGAGTCTGAGATAACAAGTTGGAACGTACTAAACCACAATTATTAGCAACTGATGAAATTGGCAATTTACCATATGTTTATTCTTTAAGTGTTATTCTATCCTTTGTACAATGCATGAATCATGCATTTGGGGATCTGGGGAGCACTTTAGGTTTACGTATCCTGGAAGGGTTAAAGGTAAAAATAAGGACACGTTTATAAAACATCTTATTTGGTCTCTTAGATATATTTAAATTTTTTCTGCATGCAAATAATCAATGCAAGATGTAGTGCTGTTGTTATGGAGACAAAAGTGACATTGTATGCAAGGTCCAAAAGACAATATTTTTGTCAGTGTTGGTTGAAGGAGATATGTTGGCTGAGACACTAGACAGAATTCCTTTGGTAGTGCAGTGGATCACATTCTGCACCAGGGACCTTAAAGATTAGGAGCAACAGTACTAACAACTGTGGCAAAGTGACCCTGAAATTTAAATTTAGAAGTAATCTAACCTGTTATTAAATGGACCTTGGGTCCTGGTTCCCTGAAATTAATCTCCATTTAGTCTCATTTTCTTTAACTGTTATATTTTTTTCTTATCTGAATAGCAATCTATTAAAATAATGAACAAGAAAGTTGCTTCTGACGCTATTTCTGAAAACCCAGATGGTATACTGGTATCCTCAGGGAAAGGAACACTGTTCTGGTCTGTCCTTTACTTTACTCCAGTGCCATGCCAAAGCAAAGTCACAGCAATCACTCAAGGATACAGGAACCACTCTGATATGTTGGTTCATTTGGTAGCACTCTTGCCTCGGAGTGAGAAGTTTGCAGAGATTTGAGCAAAGTCACAGCCTGATACCCCAGTGCAGCACAGAGGGAGATTTGCACGGTCAGAGATGTTGTCTTTTGACTGAGGTATTACGGAGGCACACTTGGTCGAGAGAGTCACAGAGAGACATACAGCATGGAAATAGGCCCCTCGTCCCACTGAGTCTACACTGACCATCATGCACCCCTTTACACGAATCTTACATTAATCCGAGGAGAGAGAGAGAGTGGTGGGGGGAAAGAGAGAGAGTGGGAGGCAGAGAGAGAGGGGTTGGAGAGAGAGTGTGTGTGTGAGAGAGAGAGAGAGTGGGGGAGGGGGAGAGAGCCCTTTTGTTTGAAGTACAATGTTGGCATAATTTACAGATTAGGATGCGTGTGATCCACAGTGAATTGGCCATTTGGATTCAGAATTAGCTTGCCCATGGAAGACAGAGGGTAGTGGTCGATGGGACTTCTTCTGGCTGAAGGTCTGTGACTAGTGGTGTTCCGCAGGAATCTGTACTGGGACCTCTGCTGTTTGTGAAATATATAAATGAGTTGGATGAAAACGTGGATGGGTGGGTTAATAAGTTTGCAGATGACACAAAGATTGGTGGCATTGTGGATAGTGTAGAAGATTGCCAAAGGATACAGCAGGATATAGGTCAGTTGTGGAAATGGGCAGAGAAATGGCAGATGGAGTTTAATCGGGGCAAATGTGAGGTGTTGCACTTTGGGAGATCAAATATAAAGGGAAAGTACACAGTTAATGGCAGGACCCTCAACAGCATTGATGTACAGAGGAATCTTGGGGACCAAATCCATAGATCCCTGAAAGTAGCTGCACAAGTTGATAGGGTGGTAAAAAAGTATATGGCATGTTTACCGTTATTAGTCGAGGCATTGAGTTCAAGACTTAGGAAGTTATGTTACAGCTTTATAAAACTCTGGTTAGGCTACATCTGGAGTATTGCATTCAATTCTGGTCACCCCATTATAGAAAGGATGTGGAGGCTTTATCAAAAGAGGTTTACCAGGATGCTGCCTGGATTAGAGGGCAGGTACTATAAGGAGAGGTTGGACAAACTGGTGTTGTTTTCTCTGGAATGGCGGAGGCAAAGGGGAGACCTGATAGGAGTTTATAAAATTATGAGAAGCATAGATCTACAGCCAGTATCTTTTTCCCAGGGTTGAAACGTCTAATACTAGAGGACATGCATTTAAGGTGAGAGAGGGAAAGTTCAAAGGAGATGTGCGGGGCAAGTTTTTTTCTACACGGAGAGTGGTGGGTGCTTGGAATGTGCAGCCAGGGGTGGTGGTGGAGGCAGATACAATTGAGGCATTTAAGAGGCTCTTAGATAGGCACATGAATATGCATAGAATGGAGGGATATGGCCCATGTGCAGGCAGAAGGGACTAGTGTAATTAGGCATCATTAATTTAATTAGTTTGGCACAACATCGTGGGCCAAAGGGCCTATTCCTGTGCTGTACTGTTCTAGATCATCTTCTGCTGTCCCAAGTTAGAGGCTGAGTAACTTTTAAACCCTGTTCAACATACTGCCATGAGACTTTTTACATCAGGACAACACAGTGACACAACTAGTAGAGATGTTACCTCACAGTGCCAGAGACCAGAGTTCAATTCTGACCTCTGATGCTGTCTGTGTGGAGTTCACATGTTCTCCCTGTGACTGTGTGGGTTTCCTCTGGCTGCTCCAGTTTCCTCCCACATCCCAAGGACGTGCAGGTTGGTAAGTTAATTGGCTCCACAATATTGTTCCTAGTGTGCAGATGTGGAGCAGCCCCACCTTTGCCTTTCCCTCTGCATCACTCTTTTTTCCCTTGCTCTCTCTCTCTCTCCCTTTCCTCACCTCAATCTCTCTCACCCTTCCTCTCCTCTTCCTCCCTCCCCTCCTTCTCTTTCTGCTCTCTCTCTCATGCATCCCTCTGTCTACCCCCCAACCCTCCTTCTCACCCATCCCTCCACCCCATCCCCTCCCTTTCCCTCCACCACCTTCAAAGGTTTATCTCTCTTCCTCTCCCTTTCCCAACCTTCACCTCTCTTTCCCTCTCTTGCACTGTCCCCTTACCCCTCCTTTCTTCCCTCTCCCGCTTTCCTCCACCTCGCACTCCTCTCTTATTCTGACTGGGGAACTCTTGTTCAGTATGTAGATGATGCTTGGGCTGCCTACCAAGCAGACAGGATCATAATGAAAACGAGCCCCATTACAACAGAATTATGTTTTCACTGCAGACAGAATTCTTCATGGATACCTTTACAGAGTCGCTAAATAATACAACCAGGGGACTTCTTAGTTCCAGATTAGTGAAAGAAACTCCGTGCCTTGTGGTTTAAGAGTTAATAATCCGATTACCCTCTCTAAACCTCAGACTCCTACTTGAGTTAAGTGTGTGTAGGCTGCTGAAGATAAGGTGAGATCTGAGCCATGGCAAGGAATCAAGGCAGTGGATTTTCTTACTGACGCAACAGCTCCTGAGTGGCCACCAAGAATACAAAAATCAATTTGGATTTTCTCCATTCTCCAAAAAGGTTGCTCCAGCTGATCAATTTTCCATTTCTTATAAAGGAAAAGTGAAAATGATATATTTATGTGATAGAAATTTACTTGAGATTTTAGTTAGCTGTCGCAGGCAAATTTGTCTCATCTGCTCTGAAGAAGATGCTTGAAATCCAATGAAAGGAATAAAATGAGCATTTCTGCAGTATTTTTCAGGTCGAGCCAAAAGCACTTACAGCTAACGAAGTACTTCGGAACTGTAGTCACTCATGTAAAATACCAAATGTGGCAGCCAATTTGTGCCCTGCAATTTCCCTCAAAGAGCTGTGAGATAATCTGGCTGTTGGTGATATAGCTTCAGGAATCAATGTTTCACAAAGCTTTGGAGTGAACTCTCCAGAGCCTTGTCTCCAGAGCCTTATCCAGACTCGTCTTCTTCCAGTAGTATCTTGGGAACTTTTATATTTGTGTGGGAGGGCAAACCAGACTTTGTTTTTCTTTGAAATCTAGAAGCTTAGACAATACAGCACTGCCTTGGTACTGCCCTGGAGCGTCACCCAAAATTTTATATTAAACCTTGGCATCACAGGGTGGTGGAGAAGGCTTTTGGTATGCTGGCCTTCATCAGTCAAGGCATTGAATATAGAAATTGGGATATTATGTTGTAGTTGTACAAGATGTTGGTGAGGCAGTCCCTGGAGTATTGTGTTCAGTTTTGGTCACCCTGCCATCAGAAAGATGCCATTAAGCTGGAAAGAGTGCAGAAAAGATTTATGAGAATATTGCCTGGATTTTAGGGACTGAGTTATAGGGAGAAGTTGGACAGGCTGGGACTTTATTCATTGGAGCATAGGATACTGAGGGGTGATCTTATAGAGGCATACAAAATCGCGAGGGGCACAGATAAGGTGAATGCACTCAGTTTTTTTTCCCAGGGTTGGGGAGTCAAGAACTAGAGGGCATAGGTTTAAGGTGAGAGGGAGAGATTTAATAGGAACCTGAGGGGCAACTTTTTCACATAGAGGGTGGTATTTATATGGAACAAGCTGCCAGAGGAAATGGTTGAGGCAGCTATAATCACAACTTTTAAAAGACATTTGGACAGGAACCTGGTTAGGAAAAGTTTAGAGGGATATGGGTCAAAGGTGGGCAAATCGGACTGGCTTAGGTGGGCACCTTGGTCAGCAGGGACGAGATGGGCCAAAGGGCCTGTTTCTATTCTGTATTATTCTGTGACTCTGCCTCTGATTCAACTTGCTCGCGGGTTGACGGAAGATTCATTTGCTGGATTGATCCTGGGGCAATGGGGTTATCCTCTGTGGAGATATTGAATAAGATTGACATATACTCCCTTTTGCTTAGTAGAATGAGCATTGATGTTGTTGAGGCACACAAGACACTGAGAAGGAATGACAGGCTGGTTGCAAGAATGCTGTTTCCTCTGGCTGGATGATGAAGGATTAGGGAGCATACCCTCAGGATAAGAGGTTGGTTATTTGGAACTGAGATGAGGAGACATTCCTTTATGCAATGGATGGTAAATCTTCTCTTGTAGAGTATACTCTACTCTTGAAGTCTGTCGGTGCTCAGTCCTTGAGTATATTCAAGTCTGAGATGAACAGATTTATGGAGACCACAGGAATCAGAGGATATGGAGACTGGACGGGAAAAGAAGCTTGAGATCCAGGATCAACCATAATATTGAATAGTGGAGCAGGTTTGGGAGACCATTGACGACTGCTGTTTATACTTCTTATGTTCTTATAAATTAACTAAATGAGTTTTTGGCTGCAATGAAGGTACTGAGCCAAGGCTTAGGGACGATGGTCTTTACAGAGAATTAAGTAGAAATCATAACATAGGAACAGGATGTTCAGATTGACCAGCATATGTTGACATTCATCCTGCCCATAAGTAATACTCTAGTCTCACTTAGTTGACCTGCTCCCTAACTCCATTATTTTCTTTTCTTCAATCGCATGCCTCAGCTATTCTCAAATATTGACAAAGTTGCTGCTCCAACCATGAGCTCATATGGTGCCTTCCACACCTCACAACGCTCTGTGTAAAAAAAAACCAGGTTTCCCTTGCTTGCCACCCTAAATCTCTTACATTTAACCTTAAATCCATATCCCCTCATTCTAAATCCTTCCATCAGTGGAAGCAATCTGTCCAATTCGATTAAACACCTCTATCAAATCCCCTTGTAATCTCCTCTGCTCCACAGAAAACGGCTCCAATTTCAGACTGCTGCAGTTGCTGTGGTGATGGGAAGTAGGATTTGCAGTGGGATGTGTTTACTTTTTACTTTGTGTTTGGGTCACAATTGCCCACCTCAGGTCCAATGTATGCACAGTGCCTTTGCCCTAAGTCATCTGTGCAGTTAGTGCTACTGCCTCACAGCTCCAGAGACCCAGGTTTGATCCTGACCTTGAGTGTTGTTGGTGTGGAGTTTGCACGTTCTCCCCATGAGTACATGTGGATGCTCCAGTTTCCTCCCACCTCCCAAAGATGTGCTGATAGGTAAATTGCCTCCTTAGCATAAATAAATGGCAAAAAGATTCAAAATGGAGCTAGAACATAGGAGAGTACAGCGCAGGAACAGGCCCTTTGGCCTACAATGTTGTGCCAAACTAATTAAATTAGTAATTAAACACCTAACTAAACTAATCCCTTCTGCCTACACAATATCCATATCCCTTCATTCTCTGCACATTCATGTGCCCATCTAAGAGCCTCTTAAATGCCTCTTTTGTATTTGCCTCCACCATCACCCCTACAGCTCATCCCAGGCACCCACCGCTTTCTGTGTAAAAGCTTGTCCCGTACATCTCCTTTGAACTTACCTCCATTCTTAACTTAAATATAACTGTTTTTACCTGTACTACTTCAATGCACTTTGTACTAACTCAATGTAACTGCGCTGTGTAATGAATTGACCTGTATTAGACATTTCGACCCTGGGAAAAAGATTCCAGCTGTCTACATTATCTATGCCTCTCATAATCTTATAAACTTCTATCAGGTCTCCCCTCTGCCTCCACTGCTCCAGAGTAAACAACCCACGTTTGTCCAACCTTTCCTCATGGCACATGCCCTCTAATCTAGACTGCATCCCGGTAAATCTCTTTTTCACCCTCTCCAAAGCCTCCTGCAAACTGATCGTACAGGTCAATTCATTACACAGTGCAGTTACATTGAGTTAGTACAAAGTGCATTGATGTAGTACAGGTAAAAATAGTAACAGTACAGAGTAAAGTGTCACAGCTACAGAGAAAGTGCAGTGCAATAAGGTGCAAGGTCACAACAAGGTAGATCGTGAGGTCATAGTCCATCTCATTGTATAAGGGAACTGTTCAGTAGTCTTATCACAGTGGGGTAGAAGCTGTCCTTAAGTCTGGTGGTACGTGCCCTCAGGCTCCTGTTATCTTCTACCCAATGGAAGAGGAGAGAAGAGAGAATGTCCTGGGTGGGTGGGGTCTTTGATTATGCTGGCTGCTACACCAAGACAACGAGAGGTAAAGACAGAGTCCAAGGAGGGGACGCTGGTGTCCGTGATGCGCTGGACTGTGTCCACAACTCTCTGCAACTTCTTGCGGTCCTGGGCAGAGCAGTTGCTGTACCAAGCTGTGATACATCTAGATAGGATGCTTTCTATGGTGCATTCGTAAAAGCTGGTGAGAGTCAAAGGCAACAAACCAAATTTCTTTAGCCTCCTGAGGAAGTAGAGGCGCTGGTGGGCTTTCTTGGCCGTGGCATCTATGTGATTTGACCAGGACAGGCTGTTGGTGATGTTCACTCCCAGGAACTTGAAGCTTTCAACCCTCTCACCCTCAGCACCATTGATGTAGACAGGTGCATGTACACCGTCCCCTTTCTTGAAGTCAATGACTTTTGTTTTGTTGACATTGAGGGAAAGATTGTTGTCATGACACCATTCCATTAAGCTGTCTATCTCCTTCCTGTACTCCAACTCATCGCTGTTTGAGATACGGCCTACAACGGTGGTATCATCTGCAAACTTGTAGATGGAGTTAGAGCAGAATCTGGCCACACAGTCATGAATGCATAGGGAGTAGAGTAGAGGGCTGAGGACGCAGCCTTGTGGGGCACCAGTGTTGAGAATAATCGTGCCAGAGGTATTGCTGCCTATCCTCACTGATCGCGGTCTGTTTGTTAGAAAGTCAAAGATCCAGTTACAGAGGGAGGTGTTGAGTCCGAGGTCTCGGAGTTTGGTGACAAGCTTGCTTGGAAGTATTGTATTGAAGGCAGAGCTGTAGTCAATAAACAATAGTCTAATGTATGTGCCTTTACTGTCCAGATGCTCCAGAGTTGAGTGTAGGGCCAGGGAGATAGCATCCGCTGTAGACCTGTTTCACCGATAGGCAAATTGCAATGGGCCCAGGTTGTCTGGTAGGCTGGAGTTGATGCCTGCCATGACCAACCTCTCAAAGCACTTCATGATGGTGGATGTCAGAGCCACTGGTTGGTCGTCATTGAGGCATGTTACCTTGCTTTTCTTTGGTACTGGGATGATAGTGGTCTTCTTAAAACAGGAGGGAACCTGAGATTGAAGCAGGGAGAGGTTGATTATGTCTGTAAATACTTCTGCCAGCTGATCAGCACAAGATCTGAGCACACGGACCAGGACACCTTCTGGGCCAGATGCTTTCCTTGTGTTCATTCTCCGGAAGACTGATCTTATGTCCTCCACTGTGATCACAGATTCAGCTGCGTTGGTGGCTGTCAGGGTGGATGGGGACAATCCACTTCCCTTTTGTTCAAAACGTGCATAGAATGCGTTAAGTTCATCAGGAAGGGATGCGTTGTTGTTAGCTATGCAAACCGACTTTGTCTTGTAGCCTGTTATGGCGTGTAAGCCCTGCCATAACTGGCAGCTGGTCAGGGACTCTATTTTGAGTCGGCATTGCCTCTTGACATCCCTGATAGCTTTTCGAAGGTCATACCTTGATTTCTTGTACAGATCAGGATCACCAGATTTGTGTGCAGCAGTTCTCGCCTTCAGTAGGGAGTGGATCTCCTGGTCATCCATGGTTTCCTGTTTGGGAACACCCATATTGTCCTCTTTGGTACACAGTCCTCCACACACTTGCTGATAAAGTCTGTGATGGTGGTGGCATACTCATCAAGGCTGGCAGCTGAGTCTTTGAACATGGACCAGACCACTGTCTCAAAGCAGTCACGTAGGAGCGCATCTGCTTCCACAAACCAGCACTGCACGACTCTCCGTACCGGATCCTCCCAGTTCAGTTTCTGTTTGTATGCAGGGAGAAGGAACACAGCCTGGTGGTCTGATTTCCCAAAGTGAGGACGAGGGGTGGCTCGGAAGGCACCTTTGATGGTTGTATAGCAGTGGTCAAGGGTATTGGCGCCCCTGGTGGAGCAGGAGATGTGCTGATAGTATTTTGATAACACACTCTTGAGGTTGGCCTGATTGATGTCCTCTGCAATGATGGAGAGGGCCTCAGGGTATCCTGTCTCAAGGTTGTTGACCACAGAGTATAGCTCATTGAGTGCAGGCTTCGTGTCTGTCCGTGGTGGGATGTAGACTGCCATCAGGATAGCTGAAGCAAACTCCCTTGGCAGATAGAATGGTCGACACTTCACCGTTAGATACTCCAGGCTGGGTGAGCAGGAGCTCGCCAGGGCCGTCACGTCTGAGCACCACGTTATTGATTAAGAAGCAGACCCCTCCGCCTTTAACTTTGCCTGAGGACTCTGTATGGTCCATTTGACGAATTGAGAAGCTGTCAGGTTGAATAGCAGAGTCAGGTGAGGCAGGTGTGAACCATGTTTCAGTGAGACATAGTACACAACAGTCCCTCAGTTCTCTTTGGTAGGTCAGTCTTGCCCTTAGTTCATCAACTTTGTTCTCAATGGACTGGACGTTAGCTAGTAGGATGCTGGGGAGGGGGGTCTTGTAACCACACTTTTTCAGCCTCGTCTGCAGCCCAACCCTCTTGCCACGTTTCCGAGATATGTGGCAACGACTCTTCGTTCTTGAAGTGGAGCCACCAGGTAAGTTATTGTTTAGGGTCAGACCTGAATGACCTGGAGTGGATTGACCGGGGAAATGGGACTGATGGGAATGCTCTTTTGGAAGTTGACATGGACCTGATGGGCCAAATGGACTCCTTCTGTGCCGTAGTAAGGAAGTAACTTAGCCTTAATCCTATCTGCATCCCGATCTCCATTGCCAATACTGTCATCCACGTGCTTACCACTGAAATTAGTTAGTGCTGCTGCCTCACGACTACAGTGAGCCAGGTTTGATCTCGATTACTGGTTAACTGGTCCACTCTAAAAGTTACCCCTCGTAGAGTAGTTGGCAGGAGAATTGTGGGGGTGGGGTGGGAGTTGATGGACAGGTGAGAGAGAATGGGATCCAGGGAAATAAGAGGGACTGATAGGAATGCTCTGAGAGACAGCATAGACTTGATGAGCTGAATAACATCCTTCCGTGTTGTAAGGGAATTGTAAGGGAATATGATGAAATTCAATCACTCTGATGTTTTCGTGGCTGATCTCAGATCCTTCAACCTCTGTAGCACACTCAGTATCCTTGTCTTCACCCACACCAAACCTTCCTCACCCACCATCCCTGTCCTTACTCTTTCTAGTCCCCTGTGTCCAGAAGCTCAAATTCTCATCCCTGTGAAGGGGTCTAGTCACTTATGATTGTTATTAAGAGGGCAGAACCATGGCTCAGCTAGTTGAGCCATTGTCTCACAGAGCCAGAGATCCTGGGTTTGATCCTAACCTTGGGAACTGCCTGCTAGAGGTTTGCGCGTTATCCCTGTAACTGCATGTTTCCTTCTGGTGCTCCGGTTTTCCTCCCACATTCCAAAGGCATGCAGATTGGTAGGTTAATTAGCCATGGTAAGTTGTCCCTAGTGTGCAGGTGAGTGGCGGGAGTTGATGTGAATGTGGGGGGATAAAACAAAAAAAAAGTGGGATTGGTGTAAGTGAGTGGTTGATTGTCAGTGTAGGCTCAGTTGGCTGAAGGGCCTGTTTCCTTGTTGTCGCTCTCTATGGCTCTAAGAGATTGAAGAATGAATTGAGCAAGTATTTCTCTTTACTAGGAGCCTTTAGGAACCAAAAGACTATAAGATATAGGAGCAGAATTAGGCCATTCGGCCCATTGAGTCTGCTCTGCTATTCAATCACGGCTGATTTTTTTTCTCAACCCCATTCTCCTGCCTTCTCCCCTTAACCCTTAACCCCTTTACTAATCAAGAACCTATTGGTTTCTGCCTTAAGTATACACAATGACTTGGCCTCCACAGCCCTCCATAGAAAAGAACTATTTTATCTTTCCTTTGATATGGGGACCAAAATTGCTCATAATATTCCAAATGCGGTCTGAACAATGCCTTACAAAGCCTCAGTAGTACATCCATTAAAGCACAGATGTCTAGAAATACTGCCCCATCCGGAAGAACTAAATGGTCTACATATTAGATTTGGTCTGTTGCAGTCTGCTTCTGATATTCATTCCTTTGGCTTCAATGGAAAGAATTTCAGGGACAAAGTATAATGTGCACACACTACTACATGGTACATTTAGTTCTAGCAATAGGAGATGAATTTCTAGTCCAAGAACTTTACCATTGAAAATAGTTGGGACAGAGACTGTTGGATCTAAGTAATAGAATAGATCAGTGTAAGCAGCAGGGGAAGATGCAGGGAATAAAGTGGACAGTGGGATATGTTCTGGATTGCTCAGGCAAACAGCTCAGATTTGATGGGATTTATGGCCTCCTCTCAGGCAGTAATCTTCCCAGATTCATCATAGGTGGGGCTGGGAAGCCGTGGCATTGAATCAGTTCCATTATAAGCAGGACCTGATATGGCATTAAATGTCACCAGCTGTGTACAATGGGGACTGATCTGGTGCCACTCATGTTAAACCACTATCCTACCTGTGGGTTATTAGCGGAGACATCTGTCAGCCCAGTGAAGTGAGCAGGGAGAATCACTATTCCCAAAGCTATGAGAAAGCTCTGCAAACCTGTTTGGCTGTTCTCAGCGAGAGCTCCATTTTGGATCACTTATTCCCAAATTCTACAGGGGGATTAGGATTGACACTCTCAACCATTAACAAATGTTTCTACTACACTTTCTAACACTTTAAAAGTGGCTTGACCCTATTGGGGTTGCTGGCGTGCAGAGATACTGAATGGTGGTGAAAGTTATGTCTCAGTCCTGATGAAGGGTCTTGACCTGAAACATCGACTGTTCATTTCCCTCCATAGGTGCTGCCTGACCTGCTGAGTTCCTCCAGCATTTTGCATGCATTGCTCCAGATTCCAGCATCTGCAGAATCTCTTGTGTCCTCCAGCTCTTTTGTGTGTCGCTCCAGATTTCCAGCATCTGCAGTTTCTTGTGCCTCCAACAAATGTCACACAGGTTCCCTGAAGGGGTGACTTATTCCCACACCGGGACTTGACTTTGAAGCTCACCAACGTTCCTACTTTGCTGCAAGACAGGGAGCTTCACAACTGCACAAAAAAGACACTGAATCCACGGAAGAAATAAATATATTTGTTGTTGTTTCATAGAATTGCAAGAACTGAAAGAGGCCATTCGGTCCATTGTGTCTGTGGTGGCTCTTTAAAACAGCCATCCAATTTGTCCCTTTGCCTATCCTTTTCCCATAGCCTTGAACATCACTGTTTAATCAACTCCTGCCACACTTTTGGCCAGTTTATAACATCTGACAATGCAAAAGAAGTTTTTATCTCCCCTACCTGCCAAACCTTTTACCAATGAATTTTATCGACTGTTCTGTGAGTGGTAATGCTCTCTTAGAGTTAATGATTATGTGAAAGTCGATCTGCGCTGTATTTCCAGTTACTTTTACAATTACATATCATGAAGAATACATAGTCATGTTTGGTGCTGCGCCAGAGTGCTTGCCTCTTCAGTTAGTTTCCCTTTCCAAAACTGATTACATCACAAATTGATATACTAAATGTGAAAGGCTGCAATCAATTCAACAACATTCTACTGCGCTAAAAGGGTCAAATATGACTGACAAATGCTGAACAATGAACACATACATCAAAACTGCTGCACAAAGGTCATTTGAATTGAATAACTTTTTCATTAGTCATTTTTCATAAAGAACTATCAGGTAGCTACATCCTAAAAGGATCGGTGATTATGGATTCTCCATTCCTTCATTAACAGTGACCCACTTGAGCATTGACCTTGTGTTAAAAACTGTTTTGTCATCTTTTTGTCCTCATTTAGGCAGTTTCCTGATATCGTTGATGACTGAATATCATTGTTGAGCATCAGCCAAGCTGTTGAAGCCATTACATTTTTAAAAAATTGTATTCATTTTCCTGCGATCTGGGCATTGCCACTAGGACCAGCATTTATTGACCATCCCTGATTACCCTTGGGGACAGGGTGCTGAGCCAGCTTCTTGAACCACTGCTGTCTTTCTGGTGTGGATGCTCTCAAAGTGTGGGGTAGCAGTGATGGAAAATATATTTCCAAATTAGGATTGTGTGTGACTTGGAAGGGAACTTGTAGGTAGTGGTGTTCCCTGGTCTCTCCTACCCTTCACCTTCTCAGTGTTCGAGACTGCAGCCTGTAAGAGTTAGCTTAGGTGAGTGCATGCAGTGGAATTTGGTGGTTCTGTTTCAGAATAACTGTTCACCCTTGCAATGGAGACACAAGAGACTGCAGATGCTGGAATCTGGAGCAAAAATTTAGCTGCTGAAGGAGCTCAGCCAGCCAGGCAGCATCTGTGGAGGGAAATGGACTTATTTCAGGTTGGGACCCTACATCTACACTGAAAGAATAGAGGGGAGATAGCCAGTGTTGAGTTTGACTGTTTTAAGTAGTTTTTTAACATGTATAGTGTTTAATACACGTCAAGTGGCTGTACAAGGAATGGCTGCTGTTAGCTTATTGGTTCGACCATCAGGTGAACATGTGTTTTCTCACTGGTTGGTTTGGCCACAGGTATCTAATAGGTTTTCTGATTGGACTATTGTTAGCTAAGGAGTACCTCTTATCTCGGGTATATAAGGTGTCGTTCTTTTGTTAATCGCTCTCTTGCTCTCTTTCCCCACCCCCCCGGCCCTAGCTCATCTTTAGTTCCTTTTGCCTCGGCTCATCTCCCAGTAGTAAAGCTAGTGCCATGTGCTCTGTGACTGTTTCCTGGTTTTAAACTTTTCCAATAAAACTTCGTGAAGCACCAAGGATATGGGCCAAACACGGGCAAATGGGACTAGTTTGGTGGACACTATGGCTAGCATGGACGAGTTGGGCTGAAGGGCCGGTTTCCATGCTGTATTACTCTATGACTCAGACTATAGTGGTGTGGATAGGGACCGGGGTGTAATGGAACAGTGTGTAGGGGTGGGGGGGGAGAGTGCTGGCTAAGTCGGGAGATAATGAAAGGAGTAAAATGCTCAATCTGTTAGAAACAGAAAAATATTATGACTCAAGAATGCTTTAATTCTCTTTATAATATGCATTATGGCCTTAAAATTTGCACCATGGGATGAATTATACCTGATGTGTATGTCTGAAATTTCCCTCTCCATTAACTTGGTGGAGATTTCAAGGCATTCAGTTTCAGCAGTTTAATGAAGCTGCTGAAACAGCAGGTATCACCCAACATCATCTTGCAGCCATTTCAGCCCCCATATATTTTTAACAAAACTATTTTCATGCAAACTATTGAAAAGAAAGCAGGGCTCAGACTTCTCGAATTGAAGACCCTTGCAGTGCACAAATGGTTAAATTCTGGCAGTGCTTGAAAAAAAAATTGTGGGTAAATTTTTTTCATCGCAAAAGCAAAAAAAACCTGAGACCTGTATAATAGCCTATCGAGGCTTAGTCTTTTATTGACATGACCTACTGACTGTTGAATAATGTTGTTCTATTTGAAATTGTATCTCGCCTCAGGTCTCTCAAGCTGTACATTTTATTCCAGTTCTTCAGATTTCAGTGAATTTCAGAATCAAGATCAGTGGTACCACAAAAGACAAAGAAACAGCAAATCAAATGCTCCTTGATATGGATTGCAGTAAAGTATATGGGTGGGGATAATGTGACTTCATTGGAAGAGGGAATCAGGCTGCAAATTTGCTATTGGCCATTATCCATTATTGTCTGAGACTAATTTATGCCTCATGACTGACTGGGAGTTACTAAATTTCGGAGAAACTAGGGGAAATGTGCAGTAGAAATGAGAAATGAGTGGCTGTAAGGTTATCATATAAATGCTTGAAACACTTGCATCTAATTCCTTTCTCACCACTATTTAATGGAAATGTCAAATCTATCTTCATTAAAACAGCAGAAAGAGGAGCTTAATATAAGTGAATTAAGTGGGGGTAAAACATTTTTTTCCAGTATGGAGTGCAGGATTCATATCCCACTTGACAAAGGGCCCTGTTCATGATCAGCCCTCTCCTTGTTCCAACTAATGTGTTTCCTTACAATGAAAAAATCATAAATATACCATCTGTGATAAATGTTTTGGGTTGATGTCTGAATGTGATAAGCCATTATTTTCTTATGACAGAGGAGGCCATTCAGCCCATTGAGCCTCTGCCAGCTTTCCAAGTATCCTCTCCATGGACTTTGTCAACACTTCTTGCTGCCTCAGTAAAGCAGCCAACATAATCAAAGACCCTTCCCACCCTGGACATTGTCTCTTTTCCCCCCCTCCCATCGGGCAGAAGATACAAAAGCCTGAAAGCACATACCACCAGGCTCAAGAACAGCTTCTATCCCACAGCTATAATATACTTGAACAGATCTCTTGGGCGATAAGATGGACTCTTGACCTCACAATCTACCTCATCATGGCCTTGCACCTTATTGTCTGCCTGCACTGCACTTTTTCTGCAACTGTGTCACTTTATTCTTCGTTCTATTATTGTTTTCCCTTGTACTACCTCAATACATTGATGTCATGAAATGATCTGTATGGATGGCATGCAAAACAAAGGTTTTCACTGTACCTCGGTACCTGTGACAATAATAAACCAATTTACCAATCTACCATCAGTCCTAATCTCCACTGGTAGATATTCCACTTGGTAATTGTAATTGGTTTATTAATATCACATGTACCGAGATACAGTGAATAACTTTGTTTTATATACCATCCATACAGATAATTTCAAAACATAAGTACATTGAGGTAGTACAAAGGGAAAAGCAGTACTTTAATAGATGTAATGAATAGATCTGTTGAGAGCAGCTTGCAAAGAGTTGCCTCGCTCCAGCACCTTCTTGGACTTGATCTCTGTCATTGAGGGTTGTACAGTCCACTAACCCACTCTGGAAACCAGTGTGTTTCCATGGTGATTGGTCTGCCATGCCAGTTTCTCAGGTGGAAGTAGCATGTGGAAAATCTACTCCTCAAGAAAAAAATTGAAGCACCATCTTAAATTGATGACAGCATTTGTACAGCAACAAGTAAAGGTCAATGTAAAATGGAAAAAGCTCGAATACTCAGCAGATGAGGCAATTTCCAACTTAATATTTCAGTCTGATAATCTTTCATCCGAATTGTCGATTGGGTCATTGACCTGAAATGCGAACTCTGCTTCTTTTTCCAAAGATGCTGCCTGACCTGCTGAGTCTTTCTGTTTTTAATGTGGATTTCCTGTGTTTGGAGAAGGACTAGATAGATTAAGGTGTGGTGGGAGGAGGATGCAAATTTTTATGGAAGTGAGGGAACAAGTTGCAAGGGCTCTGATGGATATTTTTGCATTATCTTTAGCCACAGGTGAGGTATTGGAAGACTGGAGGGTAGCTAATGTTGTTCCCAAATTCAATAAGGGTGCTCGGATAAGCCAGGAAAGTACAGACCAGTGGACCTCATGTAGTAGAAGGGAAACTACTGGAAAGACTCCTTAGGGATAGGATTTATGATCACTTGGAAAGGCGGGGACTGACTAGAAGGAGTCAGGAGGGTTTAGTGCATGGGAAATCCTGCCTCACAAATTTGATTCAGCTTTTTGAGGAGGTTACTAAGAAAGTTGATGAAGACAAGGTTGTGGACGTGGTATACTGTACATACATGGAGTTTAGCAAGGCATTTGAATAGGTCCTGGTCCAGAAAGATAGGAGACATGGGATTCAAGGTGTTTTGGCAAACTGGATCCAAAATTAGCCTGATGATAGGAGAAGGGTAGTGGTTGTTTTTCTGACTGCAAGTCTGTAACCAATGGTTTACCACAGGGGTCAGTGCTGGGACCTTTGTTGTTTGTCATGTCTATAGATGACTTGGATGAGAATGTCTGTGGGCTGATATGCAAGTTTGCTGATGACACGAAGACTGGTGGATTTATAGATAGTGAGGATGGTTTCCTATGGAATCAGAAGGATGTGGATCAGCCAGAAAGTTGGATGGACTGGTGGCAGATGGAATTTAATCGAGACAAGTGTGAAGTAATGCATTTTGGGTCCTCTAATACTGCCCAGACATATACAGTAAATGGCAGAGACCTTCATAGCATTGATGTACAGAGAGACCTTGTGGTGCAGGTTCATAGCTCCCTGAAAATGGTGACACAGGCAGATAGGGTAGTGAAGAAGGTGTTTAGCTGAGTTGGAGCATCATGTTGCAGTTGTACAAGACATTGGTTAGGTCACACTTGGAATATTTTATGCAGTTCTGGTCACTGCACTGTGGAAAGGATTCAAGTTTCAAGTTTATTGTTGTCATAGGCATACAGACACAGGGCATAACTGCCAGGATAATGAGCTTTTCGCAGCAGCAGCACAGTACATTCCAAGACGAGGACAAACATAAGTTAACATAAAATTAAATTAACGTAAATTATACATAACTTACATGTGCAAAATAAACATGACAACACTCGTTCTGGAAAGAGTGCAGAAGAGATTCACCAGGATGTTGCCTGGAATGGAAGGCTTTATTTACAAGGAGAGACTGGGATTGTTCTCACTGGAGCGCAGGATGCTGAGGGCTGACCTTACAGAGGTTTATACAATAATGAGGGGCAGAGATAGGGTAGATAGGCACAGTTTTTTTCCAAGGGTAGGGGAGAGTAAAGCTAGAGAGTACATAGGTTTAAGGTGAGATCTGAGGGGCAGGTTTTTCATACAGAGGTGGTGGGTCTATGGAACAAGCTGCCAACAGAAGTGGTAGTAGTGGTACAATCACAGCAACAGATACATGGATTGGAAATATTTCGAGGAGTCTGGGCCAAAAATGGGATCAGTGTAGATCGGCATCTTGGTCGGTATGGACGTTGGGCTGAAGGGCCTGCTTCTGTGCTGTACAACTCCATGAAGCCTCGATGACTGTGTGAGCTGAGTATATCTGATGGCTTTCCTCATCCACCATTCCCAGTCTGAACCTATGAGGAGAATGCAGCTGGAGTTTCCTCTTGGTGCACTCACTTTTGACAATTACAGCTGCTGTTGCATAGTGCGGTTACTTAAACCAATCACGTGGGCATTGCATCAATAAGGCTCCTTTCTGGAGTTCTGCTCACGTGATTCACACATTGAATGCCAATTGCAAAGTTTGGTGAAGAGAGTGATGATATACAAGTGAAGGCATTTGTGTGAATTAACTCAGGATAGGTTGAATCCATTTGCTTTGGATCTCTTCTAACTTGGGATATTCTCAAACCTAATCTAATTTTATTTACAAAAAATATCAGGCTGTAATGTAGGATAAGCTGAGTAATACGGTTTCATTCACAAAATTTGGGGAATTGAAGAAGATAAGATAAGATAAGATTTCTTTATCTGTCACACGTACATCGAAACACACAGTGAAATGCAACTTTATGCATAGAGTGTTCTGGGGGCAGCCCGCAAGTGTCGCCACACTTCCGGCGCCAACATAGCATGCCCACAACTTCCTAACCTGTACGTCTTTGGAATGTGGGAGGAGACCGGAGCACCCGGAGGAAACCCATGCAGACACGAGGAGAATGTACAAACTCCTTACAGACAGCGGCTGGAATTGAACCCGGGTCACTGAAGCTGTAAAACATTACGCTAACCGCTACACTACCATGGATTGAGCTCCATGTGCGACATCAGTGGAGGCATTTGTCCCACAGGAACTAAGTGCAAAGGTTCTATTTTACAAAACAATGCTACCTGGTGGCTTACAAGAATGCGTACCATTGTGTTTTTGCATAAAGTAGGAGTGCTTCAGATAGTAGCTGTGGCACAGTGGTGAGCTGCTTCGTCACAGCTCCAGCAACCTGGGTTCAATCCTGACCTTCGGTGCTGTCTGTGTGAAGCTTGCACATTCTCCCTGTGACTGTGTGGGTTTTCTTTGGATGCTCTGGTTTTCTCCAACATACCAAAAAAATGTGCAAGTTTGTACATTAATTGGCCACTGCAATTTGCCCCTAGTGTGTAGGTGAGTGGTAGAATCGGGGGTAATTGATGATAATGTGGGGAGAATGAAATACAAGATCACAAGATCACAAGACAAAGGAGCAGAAGCAGGCCATTCAGCCCATCGGGTCTGCTCCATGAGCTAAACTAAAACTATTCCTATCTAGCCCCAATTTCCGGCCTTATCCCCATACCCCTTGATACCCTGACTAATTAGATACCTATCAATCCCTCCTTAAATGCCCCAATGATCGGGCCCTCCACAACTGTATGTGACAAAGAATTCCATAAATTCACTAACCCTCTGGCTAAAGAATTTCTCCTCATTTCTGTTTTAATAAACCGGTACTCTCTAATTCTAAGACTGTGCCCTCTAGTCCTGGACTCACCAACCAGGGGAAACAGCTTAGCCACATCTACTCTGTCCAGTCCTTTCAACATTCTAAATGTTTCTATGAGGTCCCCTCTCATTCTTCGGTACTCCAGTGAGTACTGTCCAAGTGCCAACAAATTAGTGTAGGGTTAGCATTAATGCTCTCTTGATAGTTGGCGTATTCTCTGTGGGCTGAAAGGCATATTTCCATGTTATATGACTCTATAACTCTGGCAGGAAATCTTGGGGTTAAAATCATATTTGTTCTGATGGTCTACATCTGAAATGCCATACATACCTGCAGATTTTTCTATCAATATTTCAGCAGAAGACATTATAATAGACTGGCATTTTAGGAGAATCATATTATTAATAATATATTAAAGTAATACTTCTCCCCAACGTTCTCCTAATATCACTGCTCCTGAATTCAGCATGTTATTCTTCAAACTCTCCAGTACTGGGAAAGTTCGTGTGATGACATTCAGAGCAGGGGTTTGTCAGGTTATGGAAATTCCATTGATCCTTACTGTCACCAAAAAAGTGTGAGAACAATCTCCAGCGTACCAATAGCAAAGAGAAAATCTACCCATGTTAAGTGATGTAAAAGGCAGAATTAAGTTAGATACCAGGAAATGGTTCCTATCCCAGAGAACAGTGTAGTTCTGGAACACTAAGCAGCAAAGTTCCTTCATCAGACCTGATATGTGTTGGGATTGGAGAGGAAATATGTTCTTAATACATGGAATGAGATGTCACTCACAAGACCAGTGTCTATTTTCCATTCCTACTCACCTTTTCAAGGGGGTTGCAAGCCACCTTCTTGAACTACTGCAGTCCTTCTGGTCAGGTACTCCCAAAGTACTGGGAGATAACTGTAATGAATCTGCCCCTATAAGGAATAGGAGTCTCTCATGGAGTAATGTGCAGATCATGCAGAATAACACACAGGAAACACAGAGAGCTCTGGAAAACATTGTTCTTCTCAAACTGTGCACATACACACAACTGTACACAAATATGTCATGCAGTGACATAGCACTTATTTCCATACGCCACGGTAGCTTTCCAAGACTTGAGCAGCAATGATGAAGGAACCATGATATGTTTCCAAGTCAGGATTATGCATGCCTTGGAGAAGAACCTACAGGAAAGCACCTGATGTGCTTGTCTCTTTAGGTGAGAATAAGGTTGCAGGATTGGGAGGTGCTGTTGGAGTAACCTAAGTGAACAACTGCAGTACATTTTGCAGATGATGAACACGCACCTATTCAATTACCAATTAAGATCACAGTGCTATTTAACTGCCCATATTAAGCCATTTGGTCTCTCCCTATCAGAGATATTCCCATTGTTCTAGCCATCCCTCAATTACCTTCTCCACTGCTGAAAACTAGCCTGTTTTCTCTCTTCCTAGCTTTGACGATGAAATGTTAGTTGATTCATTTTCCACAGATGCTGTCTGACTTGTTGAGTGTTTCCAGCACTTCAGTTCTTTTTCATTAGAATAGTTGTGTTACTAGACTTGCAGCCAAAGGTCTGGGCCATTGATTCAGAGACATGAGTTTGGATCCCAGCAGTCGTGGAAATAAATGAAAAAAGTATGAAATTTAAAGAAGCAGCTAATAACAGTCAGCACTGGATTGTTGTAAAATCCCATCTTATTCATTCCATCTTCACCTGGTTGGCCTTATGAGGAAGACCAGACACATCTTTGTGGTTGGCTTTTACCAGCTTCCTCAGTTTGGGGACAAGTAAAGATGGGGGATAAATGCTGGAACTGTCATTGCATCAAACATGCAAACATCCTGTTTGCAGGCATGGTAGTGTAGCGGTTAGCATAACACTATTACAGCATCAGTGACCCGGGTTCAATTCTGGCCACTGTCTGTAAGGAGTTTGTACGTTCTCCCCGTGTCTGTGTGGGTTTCTTCCGGGTGCTCTGGTTTCCTCCCACATTCCAAAGATGTACGGGTTAGGAAGTCATGGGCGTGCTATGTTGGCGCCGGAAGCGTGGCGACACTTGCGGGCTGCCCCCAGAACACTCTACACAAAAGATGCATTTCACTGTGTGTTTCGATGTATATGTGACTGACAAAGATATCTTATCATATCGTATCATATCAATCATATCATATCATATCATACCATCATATCCCACTGTCATGCATGAGTTGGCCACAAGAGGGAAAGTCCCCTCCACATATATCCTGTCAAAATTCCTCAGGATGGTATATATTTCAATCATCCCCCTCTCACTCTTTTAAACTTCAGCAGCTAAAAAATCTAGCTTTTGCAACCTTTCCTCATAAGACAACTTACCCATTTCAGATATCTGTCTAATAACCCTTCTTTGAATTGCATTTCCATGCTTCCATGATTAAGGAGACCAATAATGCACCCAGTACTCCAGATCTGCCCAGACAAATGCTTTATATACTGGAGTATAACCTCTGTACATCTGTATTCAATTCCCCTGGAATTTATCAATAACATAATGTTAGATTTCCTTACGATCTGCTCATCAACCTTTTGTGATTCATACATTATGACACACGGTTTCTCTGTATTTCAAAGCTCTGCAACCTTTCACCATTTAAAAAATGTGCTTCTTTTTAATTTTTTCTGCCAAGATGGACTTTTACATATTTTCCCAGATCATATTCTATTTGCCAGATCTTTCCCTACTCACTCAACCTATCTATATCCCTGCTTATGTCCTCTTCATAACTTACTTCTCACTCTACCTTTGTGTCATCATCAAATTCAGAACTTTGACTTCAGTGCCTTCGTCCAAGTCATTGATATAAATTGTAAAGAGCACCAATGCCAATGGCACCCCACACATTCCATCACACTAACCGGAGAAAGACTTATTAATGTGTTACCTCCTACACCATCAGCTTATATGTCATGCAGCACCTTCTGGAAATAGTAGCATAGTACAGCCACTAGGTCCCCTTTATCCATAGATACTTCTTCAAAGAGCTCCAATAAATTGCTCAACCACGTTTTCTCGCTCACAGCCTGTGAAAAAGAATCACCTCACACAAGACATAGCCAACCGGTTGCAACATGCAGGGTTAGAGTGTCTCCCACACCAATCCAAAAATGGAGGGGAAACTTTCAGTTTTCTTTTCAGGGTATCTGTGATTTGTATCTAAATGTTTGCCTCTCCCGGGAGATTGTACACCAGCTAGAGATGTGAAGGGTGGTGCTTACAACACGATGCATTACTGCAGGGCAAGACAAGCTGGTAGAACCAGAAAATCTTGTCCTGCCAGTTACTTGTCAGACATACATCTAATCTTTGACCTTCTTGAATATACTGGCTCATGCAAATGACCATTTAAAGGGCATTTCACTCCCTTCCTTTGATTGAATGAGTTGCCACAGTAAGTATTTCCAGTGGAAAGTCAATTGTGCGCACCTGACCTGTTACTGCTCTATGAGGCAGAGCAATCTGGGTCTTCTGTGGATTTCAGTGCTGCTTTTTACTTTGCAAAGCAGTTGATGCTGGAAGTAAATCATAATTAATATGCTAAGATCCTACACCTCGGCCTCAGTAGATTCTTTTGAGATATCAAGTAGATGTGGATAAATGGGACCCCTTAAACAAGACTGCAGCTTCATTATCATTGCAAGGTGCCTCACTACGCATTGCCCCAATGGCGTTTGGCCGATAGATTTCACATTATCTGCCTTCACCCTTCCAATTCGCTGAGTCAAGCATTTGCCATGAAGCCCAGGGACTTGTGCTTTCTAACAGTAATTGAAGTTAACCCAGAACCATGCCTGATGGTGAAAACAATGTATTCAAAGCTGCAGCTGTGTAGATAAGCCACAATTTTTTCTGTTTTCAGCAATAAAAAAGGAATAAGCATCACCCCTCCCCCAGGCCTACTTGGAAAAATCATTTTTTCCTTCACCAATAAAACCATGCCGGCAATAAATGTCAACCTTGCAGAATTCACCTTTGCATTTATTGTGCTTTAAGGATGCTGTGCATGGATTTCAGAATGTGGATATAGATTGCTAATCAATCCCATTTGTTTGTGGAATATGTTGGTCAGGGGTACGATGGCAATGACCTGGTAGATTGTGGTAAGTTTTAATAAGACAATAAGACATTAAATACGCAGGTGTTATTATTGATGATTTCAATGCAGTTGCTCTTTAAAGAGACTAAAAGATGATGCCTCTTGTGAGTGAGATTTTTAATAACCAGACATACTCAATTTTGTCAAATACTAATGAAAAATGAAAAACACCTCCAAAACAAAAACAATATTTTCCAGTAATACTGGAGAATACAGGAGATTTTCCAGTCCTTTGTGTAGATAATGGCTGCACGGAATACTCTCTACATCTGGGTAAGTGTATCTTTGGAGGTTTGAACTCCAGCTCTAGGCGCAGATACTTAGGCTGTTAACAGTTATTTCTGGATCTGTATTTCTTGCCAGCAGCTTAGACCCTGGGGTCCGGAGACTCAGTGACTTGATGGTCACTGCATTTGCCCCAGTGTTGAAGGCTGAAGGAACAGGGTTCCATGTTAAAGGGGCATACGAGTGGATGTTCGGAACAATGGGCTGATTCAGGCAACATTTCATAGTCATACTTCCTTATGACGGAGAAGGGACTGTTTAGCTATTGAGTCTACGTTGGCTTTCAGAGCATTCTCTATTTATTTCCCTGTAATCTTTTTTCTCATACTTGCCTATTAACGCCATTGCCTTCCCTCCAACCCCTACCCCTAATTCTCCTTGCACTGACTTATTCTAAGGGCAATTTACAGCAGCCATTTCACCTACCACCCGCGTGGCTTTGGGAGGTCCGAGGAGACCAGATCCCTCAGGGGGAACCCGCGGTCACAGGAAGAACATGCAAACTCCACACCGACTGCACTGGATGTCAGGATTGAGTGGAACTTCCAGCTGGAGTTGAGCTGGAGGCAGCTCAACCACTTGCAGTGTGACTGTTCCACTTCTGTTAATATGGAAACACTATTAATGCAGCGTTGAACTCCCAAAGGAGATTCACAAAGATTAAAAACATATTAAAATATCATAAAAATTTTGTTATCTGGCATTTGAAAAGTTTTCTCAATGATAAGAAATATTTAAGCAAACACAATTAATTAAAAATAGTCACGTGCATTATCCTTTTGTTCCTGTGCAATCAGATGAATGAGTTTGAGAGTTAGATTCCTCAGCTCACATAATTTCTAATCTCAGCCAGCTTCTGTCCTGTTGTTGGACTTCAGGGATAGTTGATTGCCGTTGGAGGTTCACCAGTCAAGTACGGACTTGCTCATTTTGGATGGAGCTGCTGGGGAAATGTGACAAAACCAAAACGATTTTGTTCTGGCATTGCAGGAGCGGGAGCATTCCTTCAGGGACCCACAGAAGTAATCCTCAGTGCAACCACTTTGTGACTTCTAACTACTCCAGTCTCAACCCTAGAAGTCACAACCCGGCATGGTAGTGTGGTTAACATAATGCTGTTACAGTGCTAGCGATCGGGGTTCAATTCCCACCACTGTCTGTAAGGAGTTTGTATGTTCTCCCCATTGGTTGGTTTCCTCCGGGTGCTCTGGTTTCCTCCCACATTCCAAAGACGTACGGGTTATTAGGTTAACGTGGGTGTAATTGGGTGGCACAAGCTCGTTGGGCTGGAAGGGCCTGTTACTGTACTGTATAAATAAAATATGTGTCAAGTCCCAGCCTTGAGGATTGTTGATGGCATCACAGTTCATTGGCCAGATATAATTGAATTCAGGAGTGGTGGGGAGGTGAGGAAATGACTTGAAATGGCAATGGGTGGGGTCTCCACCATCAGAAGGAGTGGTTCAGTAGGACAAGTAGTTGCCCTAGCATCAAGATGGACCTCACTGTGTGCTGCTAAGGGACAGTACCACAAGGCACGTTGTGCATAGTTATCAATTCCTCATGTCGGCGATTGGTAGTGGATTGTTTGACCAACTCGCGTTCCTGTACAAAAGGCAGGGATATACCGGTGGGATCACTGGAATAGCTATCCTGGTGGGAATTCTGTTGATGAAATTGGTAGGAGGTTCAGAGTAGGGTAATTGTGGCAAATGAGGCTTTGATTCTGGATACCAGCTGTGCAAATGCCAGACTTGCCAGAGATCTCCCTGCAATGTGTTCTAATGAAGTGCCAGAAATGAAAAGCAATCTCTTGTTGCTGCTGTCTCCTGGAACAATAACAATCTAAATTTGTGTAGCATCTTCAACACAATGAAAAATCCCAAGCAGCTTCACTGACATTTTGTCATGGAAACTTTGATGCCTTACACACAAAGAGATATTAGGACATAGTTTTAAAAGCAGTATCTTGCAGGAGGACAGAGATACATAGAGGAAATTTAGGAATGGAATTCTAGAGTTTAGAGTTTTGGTGGGCAGTCAATGGCAAAACATTGAAAATTGTGGATGTGCAAAAACCAGAATTGGGGGTGCATTGGGACGTGATGATATTGGAAAGGAAACACACTGGAGGTATCTGCAAACAAGGATGAGATTTTTAAAATCAAGGCACGAGCAGACAGGGAGGCAATGTAAATCAGCAAGCACAGGGGCACCGGGTCAATGGGCCTTGGTTTGAGGCAGGACTTGGGTAGCTAAGCTTTTGTGGACCCTTTTGTAGAGAATGAAAGATGGAGGCAGACGAGGCAGACACTGGAAGCTTTGTTAGGGATTTCAACAGCAGCTGGGCTGAAGCAGGGACTGGAACAGGTAGCAGGCAGGGTACAGCTCCACTTACTAAGGCTTTTGAAACATGCATATCAGATAGTTATTTTATAGCAACCTTATGCTTGTAATTCCATGCTACAACATACATTTTTACATGATACTTATTGAAGATTTGGTAACATCTTATTCTACAAATAACATTAGACTTGGACTGTCTTCCAATTTTATTTTTAAATGCGAGGCATACTCATTTTAATTTTCGTCAATACATTTTTTAGACATAACCACAATTTTCCATCTGTCACCAATTATTCTAAAGTTTGCATTAATTGATTCATGAGATGGATGTTCAGTCTTAATGCAGCAGGAATATTTTTAGCTTGAGTTGCATTAGACCATGGAGTTTATCTGTGACATGTACTATAGGTTTTAATGCTGGAAGTCAGGAGATCTTTGCTGTCAGTTATGTTCTGCTAGATGTCAGCTGTGTCTCAGTTGTAGAAAACCCGTGTCTATGTTGTGAAGGCTGAGGTTTCAAATCCCATTCCTAATCTTTTAGTCACAAATTCTGGTTGATGTGTCTTGAGCAGTGTATTACACTATCAAAGGTGCCAACTTATAGAAGAGATATTAAAATGAATCCCTGTATGCCCTTTCACATGACTTGAGTAATCCCATATCACTATTTTCCACCAATATTTGCCACAATGAATAGTAGAAAAGGAATAGACCATTTAACTCCCCGAGGCACAAGAGACTACAGATGCTGAAATCTGGAGCAACAAATAATCTGTTGGAGGAATTCAGCGGGTCAAGCAACATCGATGGGGGGAAAGGAACTGTTGGCACTTCGGAGCTAAACCCGGCATTAGGACTGAGTTCCTCCAGCAGATTATTTGCTGCTCCACTTAACTCTCCTAGTCTGCTATTCGATCAAATCACACCTAATCCACGATGTAATTTGAAAAAAAACTTTGGATGTTGGAAGTCTGATATAAAGGCGGACATTGGTGGAAACACTCAGAAGGTCAGGCAACGTTTGTGGAAAGAGAGGCAGAATTAATTAACAGTTGTTAGTGATGTACAGTTGTTGTTAATGTCTGTGATGTAACTCCATATACCAGGCTTTTACCCATATCCTTTAATATCCTTTGATTAACGAAAATCTGTATACCTGCAAGTTTAAATTAACCATTCATAACACGACTATGACCCTCACAGATTATCTGGTTGCTTTGATTTTCTGTGGGCGTGTCCTCTCTGTAAAATGGCAGTCACAAAGGCTACATTGCAAAGGTTAATTTGGGGAAGAAATTGATTGAAGAGACTTTGTTCTGTTTAATGCAGCTCCAATGTGTGGTTGCCTGATTGAAATGACCTTTAGGTGTCACTCAGCACTTTTACACTTAATTAGTTGCTTCTCTTTTTTAATGTTTTGTGTTTTTGTGTTACGACTTCTGTGCGCAGTATCTCCTCTTCCTTATGTCTATGTAGGTTACAAGACAGTGGATTGAGAGGTGGGAAGTAGGAGTAACCCACGGAGGACCATTCCCGGCTGGCAAGGATGTAAATTTCTATGATTCTGTCCTCTTTCAGAAATCTGAGAGGTTCAAGCGTTGAGCTTCATTGGCTCCATTGATATGTCCGCTTCAACTCAACTTGCATTGATCTCCACTTGCTAATACCACTCGAGCTTGATGCTGTGTTTAGGATTTTGGCACCAGTAAGGTAACAGCTGCAAATGCAAATGAATTAACTGGTTTTGACTGGCAGATTATGTGGGTTCAAAGGTCACCAGGGATTCTTGGACCACAGTTTGCTGTAATACTGAGACTTGACTTTAGATTCTTGTGCTGTACATTGGTTGTAACATTTGGAATTCCTTCCTAACCAAGTTTTTGCTTACCTGTCTTAATATCTCCTGTTAATGGCTTGGTGTCAAATTTTCTTTGACAACATTCCTGTTAATCTCATTGGGATTTTTCACTACACTGAATCTAAACAGTATTGCTGTTTGTATTTCATTACACAGTTATTATCTCACCTTTTCAGACACAGTCTCAATGGGATTCCATACCTTTTAATTTCCCTTCTATTATGCTTTGCTCATTTTATATGATTTTAAGAGGAAATAAAATATTTTAACATTGGTTCTCTCCAACATATTTTTCCTCCTCGCCTGTTTCCTCATTGAATTGGAACCAGGATTGGACACACAGACTGATCCTTTCCTTAGTCTCCCCTTCATGTTTACACGGTGTATAAGAGTTTACAGTTCATGCTGAATGTCACATATCTACAGCTTCCTGATTCACCAGCACTTGCTTCCTGCCTTTTCCAACTCTGGGGAAAAAACAGTGGAATTATCCAAAACATCCTTTTCATTGCATGCTCTGTTTTTCCAGCTGCAAACCGAAAATAAATCCTTTTGGGGTGAAGACAATTTATCTCCAGGGTCTAGAAACTACGATGTTCGTTCCCCCACATTTTGAAACTTGGGCCTAATTTCTTTTTAAAATCTTAAGTTCTTGATGGCGAGGGAGCAGGAGAGCGTTGGGGCGGATGATGAACCATGCATTCTGAAAATGATACAGGAGAGCGAGAGGCTATTCGGTTTATCATGCCCGTGGTTACTCTTTGAAAGAGCTATTCCATTAATCCCACTCCACAGAGCCCTGCAGAAGCTTCTTGTTTAAGTTTCAGGTTTCAAGTTTAAGTTTATTGTCATGGGCATACATACCCAGGGTCTAAATGCCATGAAAATTAGCTTTTTGTAGCAGCAGCACAGTGCATTACAAACATGACAAACATAAATTAACATGAACTTAAATTAACATAAATTATGCTAATATATAACTAATATTCTCTTGAAGTTACTATTAGATTCACTTCCATCATCCTTTAAGACCACAGATTATAGCAGTTAAGTGTGCAAAATAAAATTCTCTTCACCTTTCCTTTCGGGTTCTCTTGCCATCTTAAATCTTAATATGAGAATAGTAATCTCTTAAACCTAATTACCCACTTAGGTTATGGCCCACATTCATCGTACTGCCTCATCTATTTGCTTCACTTAATCCATTCTGCATTGTGATTGGATAGGCAAAACTGTTGTTTGTTTAATTTTGCTTTAAGTTTGTTCAGGTGATGGAACATGCAGAGAAAGAAAAAATTGCAAAATCATTAAATTCCTCCCTTAAAGATGGGTTTTCTAATTTACTTGTCATCTGGTGGGTAAAAGAATAATAATCAGCTAGCGTTTTGCATTGTAAGTTTGGCCACAATGACTTGATTCTTCCCAATAACTATCATCGCAGGCGAATTGCCTGGGGAATTTGCTCTACTTCACTTAGCTTAATATAGTGCTTCCATTTGGATCTTTCTCACGTTGCACCTAATTTATTCTTTTTTCCTCCCCCAGCGTTACCATTATTTTGTCATCGCATACATTTCTGTAATCGTTTTTTTGTTTTCTCTTGGGACACACAGCGGGAAAATACATTTATACAGCCAGCCTTCCAGCTATTAAGGATGCTTGGGCAATCAGGCAGATGCGGCCAAAGCGCGACAAATTAATCAAGGCGCAAGTAAAATACAAATAATTAAGGATCGGGTCAGCTGGAGAGTAAAGTGAGAGGGAACAGAATAGGCAGAGTCGGAGAGAGAGGGCTGCAGGAAAACAAGTCTCCCCTCCATGGACTCTGTCTACACTTCTGCTGCCTCAGGAAAGCAGTCAACATAAGCAAAGGCCTCTCCCACCCTGGTCATTTTCTCTTCTCCCCCCTCCCATTGGGCAGAAGATACAAAAGCTTGAAAACATGCACCATCAGACTCAAGGACAGTTTCTATCTCGCTGTTATAAGACTCTTGAATGGATCTCTTATATGATAAAGACAAAACCTTGATCTCTCAGTCTACCTCGTCATGGCCCCTGCACCTTATTTGTTGATCTGCACTGAACTTTCTCTGTAACTGTAACACTGTATTCTACATTCTGTTATTGTTTTTCCCTTTGTACTACCTCGATGTACTTATGTTTGGAATGATCCCTCTGGATGTCATGCAAAACAAATTTTTGAGCATTCTGACTGGTTGCCTCACCACCTGGTATGGAGGGTCCAACATGCAGGATCAAAAGAGGCTGCAGAGGGTTGTAGACTCAGCCAACTCCATCACAGGCACAATCCTCCCCACCATCGAGGACATCTTCAAGAGATGGTGCCTCAAGAAGGCAGCATCTATCATGAAGGATTCTCACCATCCGCGACATGCCCTCTTCTCGTTGCTACCATCAGGGAGGAGGTACAGGAGCCTGAAGATCCACACTCAACGTTTCAGGAACAGCTTCTTCCCCTCTGCCATCAGATTTCTGAATGGTCCATGACCCCACAACACTACCTCATTATTCTTCTTTTGCACTATTTATTTATTTTTGTAGCTTAAAGTAATTTTTATGCCTTTGTGTCTTGCACTGCACTGCTGCCGCAGAACAACCAATTTCACGACATATGTCAGTGACAATAAACCTGATTCTGATGTGACACTAACTCTCACCAGCTTTTACCGATGCACCATAGAAAGCATCCTATCTGGATGTATCACGGCTTGGTACGGCAACTGCTCTGCCCAAGACCGCAAGAAACTGCAGAGAGTTGTGGACACAGCCCAGCGCATCACGGACACCAGCCTCCCCTCCTTGGACTCTGTCTTTACCTCTCGCTGTCTTGGTGAAGCAGCCAGCATAATCAAAGACCCCACCCACCCGGGACATTCTCTCTTCTCTCCTCTTCCATCGGGTAGAAGATACAGGCGCCTGAGGACACGTACCACCAGACTTAAGGACAGCTTCTACCCCACTGTGATAAGACTATTGAATGGTTCCTTTATATAATGAGATGGACTATGACCTCACGATCTACCTTGTTGTGACCTTGCACCTTATTGCACTGCACTTTCTCTGTAGCTGTGACACTTTACTCTGTACTGTTACTGTTTTTACCTGTACTACATCAATGCCCTTTGTACTAACTCAATGTAACTGCACTGTGTAATGAATCGACCTGTACGATTGGTTTGTAAGAAAGATTTTCACTGTACCACGGTACAAGTGACAATAATAAACCAATACCAATACCAACACTAATAGACCAATTACCAATTAGAAATGGCTTTGACTGATGGCAATACGAGGTATCTCTGCATCCCATCCTACAGTACTGGCCTCTCCACCTCAAGCCTATTCACAATCAATGTTGCATAGTGAGAAGGCTCCCGGAGCATTATGTACAGGTCTGGTCTCCTTCCTTATAAGCAGATGTACTTGCGATAGAGGGAGTGCTTTATAGGTTCATCAGTGGATTTCTGGGATGGTGGGGGAGTCGGGGGTGGGGGGGGGGAGGGGAGGAATGTTTTATCCAATGAGGAGAGATTAAGCAGACTAGGCCTATTCTCTCTAGAATTTAGAATGAGAGGTGATCTTATTGAAATGTACAACATTCTAAGAGGACTTGACAGGGTAGGTATCTTCTTTGTAGGGGTGTCAAGAGCCAGGAGTCATTGTCTCCAGATAAGGAGTTAGCCATTTTGGACTGAGACAAAAAGAAATGCCTTCACCTGGAGGGGAGTGAATCTTCGGAATCCTCTGTCCAAGAAGGCTCAGGCACTAAGTATATTCAAGACAGATATCGATAGGTTTTTGGATATTAAAGGAAACGGGGTTAGTACAGGTGTCTCTGAGGTAAAAAAAAAGTCAGTCATGGCCTCCTAGAATGGTGGAACCAGTGCACGGTGCTCAGTGATCTGCTCCTGCTTGTATTTCTCATGTTCTTTTGTACTTCTGCTACTGATACTCTTAATTCACCGTCACAATACCGTGCAGTGATTTCAGTACACATCTCCCTTTCCCTCTCACTGGGTTGCATTCATGGGACTACTCTCTCTTCACCTGAGCGGTATGAAAAACTAAACAAAAGAAGACACTGGGAGTGATACCTCCTACAGAGGGCTGTGAATTCCTGAATGTATTTAACCTGGAGAGCTGTAGATGCTGAGTCATAATGCAAGATGCAAATGGACATCTTTTTGGATTACCAGGGATTCAAGGGTTATTGGGATTGAGCAGGAAATTGGAGCTCAAGGCAAAGATTTCAAGGCCCACTTAGTAGTAGATCAGGCTCCAGCACCTATTCTTACTTTCTTAAGGAAGGGATACGTAAATCAGGAGCAAGATTTTCCATCACACCAAACAGCTTTGCTGTTTTGGCCAATTTGCTTGATTTGGGTGTTCTACGTTGTAATGCAAAACCCATTGCACGAAAATAGAGTAGATCTGAAACCCTCAAGATGTTTCCCTATTCAATAAGAACGTGGCTGATCTAATCTTTGGCCTCAGTATTTTCTTGCCCAATCACCATAAGCCTTGACTTGCCTGCTTCAACCAAATGCTCAAGTCTAATTCTTTGGCAGACTTAGAATACAAAACCTAGAACAGTACAGCGTAGGAACAGGCCCTCTGGCCCATGACGTCTGTGCCAATCATAATGCCAATTTAAATTAATTCCATCTGCCTGAATATGGTTCATATCCCTCCATCCTCTGCCTGTTCATGTGCCTGTCCAACTGCCTCTTAAACGTTGCTATCATATCTGCTTCCACCACCTCCCTGGCGAGTACCTTCCAGGCACCTTCTACTCTCTGTGTAAAAAACTTTCTTCACATACCTACTTTAAACTTTCCCCTCTCACCTTAAATCTATGCCCTCTAGGATTTGACCTTTCGACCCTGGGAGAAAGACTCTATATACCCTACCTATGCCTCTCATGATTTTATATACTTCTATCAGGTCGCCCCCTCAGCCTCTGACGCTCCAGAGAAACCGATCCAAATTTGTCTAATCTCTCCTTTTATCTCATATTTTCTAATCCAGGCAACATCCTGGTGAACCTCTTCTGCACCCTCTCCAAATTCTCCACATCCTTCCTGTAATGGGGCAATTAGAACTGCAACTGCTTGTGTCATTCTATTAAATTATTATTGTAATAAAATAGCCATTGGTATGAAGTCTTCATTAGACTTAAGTTCTCATGTTGAAATCCTCATCCAAGCATGTGTTACCTCCAGTTTTAATGTTAATAAATAGGGAAAAGGTCAGTACTGCACCTCACAGCTCTAGTGATGCAGGTTCACTCCTGACCTCTGGTGCTGTCTCTGTGGAGTTTGCATATTCTCCCTGTGACTGCGGATTTCCTCCCACATCCCGAAAATGTGTGGATTGGTAGGTTAATTAGCTGCTGTAAATTGTCTCTGGAGTGTAGGTGAGTGGTACAATCCGGGGGGAGTTGTTGGGAATGTTGGGAGAATAAAATGGGTTATGGTAGGATTAGTGTAAAGCAGATGCTTGCTGGTTGATCTGGTGGCCTGAGGGAAATCTGCTGTTTCTCTCTATAACTCTCTGAAATTCCAATGGTTTCCTGGCTGCCCTCCCTCTCTAAACTTGACGTTTCAATTCTGATGTGATTGTTCTCATTATATCCTGTCTCATTCTTGTTACACCATACTACATCAGCAACTCCATGCTCACTGTAATATCCTTCAGATGATCAGCCCAAACCTCTGGAACCACCTCCGCACTGTAGAGGAGTCCTCCCACAGCTCTGTATGCACTTTGTCCAAATCCTTCAGCAATTCTGTAAAGATCACGAGCCTCATGGATTAACAAGCTCTTCCCTAGAATGTGTGCTCTCTCGTCTTTGTTATGTGCATTGTTCCTACAGGAATCAATCTTCATAACCTGACAACAGCACCTTGTGCTGAATCTGCCACTTCTCATCTTGTCTGCAGAATGCTGCAGTGATGCAGTTGATCTCTTGGAGTCGTTGCAAAGTGGCTCTCTCATACTCTTGGAATTATTCCTCTGAGCTGGCCACTTGCCTACACAAACGGGAAATTTACAGTGGCCAGTGCTCTTGTCTGGTTTCCCATTACATACAGGGCCCCTAATCACGCTTCTATTTTCTCTAAGTTGCTCTTATACACTTCCTGGTCTATCTTGCTCAATTTCATTTAGACATTTTTTGGTGTCAAATGCATATAAACATCCACAAAACCATGATCTAACATCCTCCCAGGAAGTTCCTGCATTCAGCTGGAAAAGCAGAAAACTGCAGATGTTGGAAATCTGAAACAAAAACAGAAAATGCTGGAAACACTCAGCAGGTCAGGCAGCAGCTGTAGAGAGAGAAAAATAGAATTAAATGTTTCAGCTCGAAGACCTTTAATTAGAGCCAAGAATAGCTATAAACTGAATAGCTAAAAAGTATCTAGATAGCATTTGAATTGTCAAGGCATAGAAGGTTATGGACCAAGTTCTGGTAAATAGGAGTACAGGCTATGAACACCAAACTTATGGACACCCCCTATGTAGGAATGAGAATAATATTGAAACAACTTCAACCAAGGACCACTGATGGAGACTACAGCGTCTTTGAAAATGTACAGGTGAATTATTGTATATTTTAAACCAAATGAAATGCTTAGTGCACAGAAACAGAGTGGTTATAGCCAATTACATGCTAACCAAAATAGGTGGTCAATGATTAGCTCAGTAACTTATGAAGCAAAATAACATTAAGCACATACTTACTTCACCATATCCTCCACCGTCAACCGGTACAATTGACAAAAAAGTGAGGAATGTAAAAGAAGTACAGGCCATCCCTGGGTTAGGAACACCCAACTTATGGACATCCCTACAAATGAACGAGCTCCCTTAATATTATTAAATTCAAGAGTCCAACGTAAGTACATACATTCATTCCTCTCTCTCTTTACTTTTAGTAATTGTTCTTTCTTGCCAGTCTTATGTGCTTCTGATGCCATTCATTACAATACTGTGGAGGTATGGTTACCATATTGAGTCATTTTTGTGTATTTTCTGACTTATGGACAAAATCAACTTATGGACATCTGTAGAAATGGGATCCATTTGTTACCTGGAGATAGCCTGTAGTGTAGATTGGTAATCGATGTCAGCATCGACATGGTGGGCTGAAGTGACTGAAGTGAGTTTTAGGTTTCAAGGAAGAGGCAGGTTGAAGAAAACCAGGGTTTTTTCCATGCTAGGGTGCAGACCAAGAGAGAACGAATGACACAGAAAGTTCCATCCTTTGCAGCTTTTTGTACCTCACGGTTTCAAGGTGCTTTTGTTCTCTCTTCATTGTCCTCATTCATCCCCCTCGCCATAGTTTCCACCAAGAAACTCAGCTACAATTAATGAGCCTTCACTACCCTCTTCCAGCCTATCATTCAGTCATTCATGGTGTCTACCCTATCATCTCCTTCGACCCTTCACCCTCCCCCTTCTCTGCAACTTAATGTGCATTTAATTTCTAACTTTTCTGTGTTCTGATGAAAGGTGATTTCATCATGTCCCCAATATCTCTTACCAATTTTTATGGAGGCACCATAGAAAGCATCCTCTTCGGATGCATCACAGCTTGGTATGGCAACTGCTCTGTCCAAGACCGCAAGAAACTGCAGTGAGTTGTGGACACAGCCCAGTCCATCAGGCAAACCAGCCTCCCCTCCATTGACTCTGTCTACACTTCCCACTGCCTCAGGAAAGCAGCTAACATGATCAAAGGCCCCTCCCACCCTAGTCATACTCTCTTCTCCCCTCTCCCATCGGGCAGAAGATACAAAAGCCTAAGAGCACGTACCACCAGACTCAAGCACAACTTCTATCCCACTGTTATCTCTTGAACAGACCTCACATACGCTAAAAGATGAACTCTTGAACTCTTGATCTCCCAATCTACCTCTTTGTGGCCCTTGCACTTTATTTGTCTACCTGCACTGCACTTTCTCTGTAACTGCAACACTATATTCTACATTCTGTTTTCTTTTTACTACTTCAATGTAATTATGTATAGCATGATCTGTCTGGATGGTACACAAATGTAGAACATAAAACATGGAACAGTACAGCACAGGAACAGGCCCTTTGGCCCACGATGTTGTGCTGAACTAATTAAAATAGTAATTAGAAGCCTAACTAAACTAGTCACTTTTGCCTGTACAAGTCCATATCCCAAAAGCTTTTCACTGTATCACAGTACATGTGACGGCAATAAACCAATCCCAATACTGATACCTGAGACATTACTTGTGTTTCTCTCAGCATGGATGCTGGCTGACTGTATTTCCAGTATCTTCTGTTGTTAAACAGATTCTCCGAGATTGCAGTTTATTAGTATTGCAGTTTATTAGTATTGCAGTTGGACGGGTTTTGGCAAGCATCTGAGACTGCAACATGGGGCTGGGGAAAGCGGCACAAGAGAGCAGAGGCCGATTACTCCGTTCCATAGTCACTGTATTACCTGGCAAGCCAGACAAACAAGGAGTAACCAAATTTACTGTCAGTACATGGAAAATAATGATTCCTGTCTGTTTCTTCTGGTGTGAATTGATGTGATATCTGGAAATCAGTAATTAAGTAGTCTTGACACACACTACTGTCTGTGTACATAAGGGTAGCTGTATAAAACTTGGCTTCAGTGACAAGCAGAGCACAGCTAAGTCTAGCATTGCTTTCCCATTGAAAAATGCCTGGAAAGGCAGCTGCAGACACTACATCATGTGGAGCAGAACCCCTATTATAACATGGTTGATGGACACCTTACTGCTTGCAAACAATATAGTTGAGATAGTTTAATTGGCTAATTTTATAGCGGACTTGTTAATTAAATCTGAAGGCTGAGTGGTTTTGCAAGATCTAATCACTATTACTGTAAACATCTCGGCAATAATGGGTATACTTTTGACCGCCTGAGCCCTATCTTTTGTGTGCCTTTGTTTTACTCAGTGTAGAATGGCTCCAGATTGCACTGACATTGTTTTCAATGATATAAAAAAAATTGTATTTCCAGTGTGTTATTCATGAGGTTTTTTTTTTGAAGGGTGCTTGTTGTTGTAAATCAGGAAGTATGGCAGCCAGTCCTTGTGGTGCAAGCTCCAGACAATGTTTTCCTTGATGCTGTTTGAAGGATAGATATCGGCCAAGATGTTGGGGAGAGCTCCTCTGCTTTTATTCAGAAATATTTCCATCAAACTGGTCAATGACCTGAAATAACAGAAAATCTGCTGGAGGAACTCGATGGGTCGAGCTACATCTATAAGAGGAAAGGAACTGTCAACGTTTCAGGTCGAAACCCTGCATCAGGACCCACTGAGTTTCTCCGGCAGATTGTTTGTTGCTCCAGATTCCAGCGTCTGCAGTCTCTTGTGTCTCCAATGACCTGAAATGTTATGTCTATTCCCCTTGCAAAGATGCTGCCTGACTGACTGAGTAGTTCCAACTTCTGCTGGTTCTAGACCCTAAGTACTCTTTCCAGGTGAGGCAGCGCTTCACGTGTGAATCCATGGGGGTCATTTATTGCATTGGGGTGCTCCCGGTGTGGCCTCCTCTACATTGGTGAGACCCGACGCAGATTGGGGGATTGCTTCGTCGAGCACCTTCGCTGTGTCCGCCAGAACAGCCAGGATCTCCTGGTGGCCAGCCATTTTAATTCCACTTCCCATTCCCATACTGACATGTCTGTCCACGGCCTCCTATACTAAGTTGAGGCGAAATGCATATTAGAGGAACAACACCTCATATTCCATCTTGGTAGTCTCCAACCTGATGCCATTAACGTCAATTTCTCTAACTTCCGGTAATCGTTCACCCCATTTCTCCCACACCCACCTGTATCCTTTCTCTTTCCCCGTCCCCATTCTCACGACTTGCCCCTCACTCACACCTTTCTCCCTCTGATTCCCCACCTCCTTCCCTTTATTCCACAGTCTACTGTCCTCTCCTCTCAGATTCCATCTTGTTCAACCCTTTGCCCCTTCCACCTATCACCTCCCACCTTCTCACATCATTCCCCCTCCCCCCCCCCTCCCCCAACCCCCCACCTGGGTCACCTATCACTCGCCAGCTCGTGCTCCTCCCACTCTCCCCACCCCTTTTATTCTGGCTTCTGCCCTCTTTCTTTCCAGTCCTGATGAAGGGTCTCAGCCCGAAATGTCAACTGTTTATTTCCCTCCATAGGTGCTACCTGACCTGCTGAGTTCCTCCAGCATTTCGTGTGTGTTTCCTGGTTCTATATCAGTTTTTCAGCATCTGTAGCATCTTGCCTTTAGAGTCATAGAGTTATACAGCGTGGAACCATGGAACCATGGAACCATAGAACCATACAGCACAAAACAGGCCCTTCGGCCCACCATGTTGTGCCATCCATCAGACCACCCTCACACTATCTAACCCTTTCCTCCCGCATATCCCTCTATCTCACATTCCTCCATATGCCTATCCAACAAGCTCTTGAACCTGTTCAATGCATTTGCCTCCACCACCACCCCAGGCAGTGCATTCCATGCACCAACCACTCTCTGGGTGAAAAACCTCCCCCTGACATCTCCCCTGAACCTCCCACCCATAACCTTAAAGCCATGCCCTCTTGTCTTGAGCATTGGTGCCCTGGGAAGGAGGCGCTGGCTGTCTACTCTATCTATTCCTCTCAATATTTTATATACCTCTATCATGTCTCCTCTCATCCTCCTCCTTTCCAGTGAATAAAGCCCTAGCACCTGAAGCCTCTCCTCATATTCCATACGCTCTAATCCAGGCAGCATCCTAGTAAATCTCCTCTGCACCCTCTCCAACGCCTCCACATCCTTCCTATAATGCGGCGACCAGAACTGAACAAAGTACTCCAAGTGTGGTCTAACCAGAGTTTTGTAAAGCTGCATCATCACTTTGCGGCTCTTAAACTCAATCCCACGACTTATGAAAGCTAACATCCTATAGGTCTTCTTAACTGCTCTATCCACCTGTGAGGCAACTTTCAGTGAACTGTGAATATGAACCCCCAGATCCCTCTGCTCCTCTACACTGTCAAATACCTTGCCATTTACCCTGTTCTCTGCCCTGAAGTTTGTCCTTCCAAAGTGTACCACCTCACACTTTTCCGGATTGAACTCCCTAATAGGCCTTTCAGCCCATCAGGTCTGTACCAACCATTTACACTATTGCTTTAATGTTATTATTGGTATTGGTATTGGTTTATTATTGTCACTTGTACCGAGGTACAGTGAAAAACTTGTCTTGCATACCGAATGTACAGGTCAATTCATTACACAGTGCAGTTACATTGAGTTAGTACAGAGTGCATTGATGTAGTACAGGTAAAAACAATAACAGTACAGCATTATTTTATTCTCCCCTCATTTTCATCAACTCCCTTCAGTTTTTACCACTCACCTACAAACTAGGGAGAATCTACAGTAAGCAATTAACCTACCAACCCGCACGTCTTAGGGATGTGGGTGAAAACTGGAGCACCCAGAGGAAATGCACAGGGAGAACATGCAAGCTCTGCAGAGACAAGGGACCATGGAATTTTTCTATGGAGACACAAGCAGCTGTCCAGCAGCTGTCTCCACTTTCACCCTCCCCTCCCTCCACTTCGCTCTATCTGCCTCTTTTTTACTGCCTCCATCTATCACCTCCCTTCCCACTGTCTCCCAACTCCACCCCTCCCCTCCCCGCCTGGCTCAACCTGCCCATCATCCTTCACCCTCCCTCAATCCACCAACCACCTCTCGTCACTCCCCCTCTCCTCCTTATACCGGCCGTGTCCCCTCTCCACTCTCAGTCCTGATGCAGGGTTTCGACCTGAAACGTCGACATTTCCTTTCCTCCCACCGATGCTCCTCGACCCACTGAGTTCCTCCAGCAGATTGTTGCTCATAGAATTTTTTATGTCCACTTGGGGACACAGATAGGGCTTTGATTTAATGTTTCATCCGAGGGTTGGCACTGCCTTTAGTGCACCACTCATTCATTAAAGAACCAACGTTGTTTTGTTGTTCCTGAGTACCTGTAAAGGGGCTTGCCCATGTGACCTTCTGACTCAGAGCTAGGAGTGCGACCAAGTGAATTACAGCCATTGTTTTTGCCACTGTAGAAGTGATTGCAAATCAATTCTGTGAGAAAATGTCCCATTATAGTTAAGTTGCATATGACATTGGAACTAGTCGATAGGTTTAGTGGAGCATTTGAGGGTAAAATGAGGGTAAAATTTTAATTTTGATCACATGCATTCATGCATTGAGTGTGAACATTTTACTCCTCTCTCAGAGGTCAGTTACATTGAGCTGATTTAAAGGAATGGTCTCTGTAAGTGATTAAAGATGGACTGAGGAGTTCATTTGTTATGGGGAGGGAGAAGGAAGATTGAGACATGGGATGCTTACATGTTTCCCCCTGGGCCTGGGAGAGAACTTCTGATTCAGAAAGAAAATGCTTTAAAAAATAAAATCCAGCTTCCTTTTCAGACCTCTTTAGGTCTTTGACCCTCTTCTTGCTTTCTTGGCATGGTGGGCTCCAGAACAGGCAGATTGAAATTGCAGTTGAACCCCAAACAGGTCACATCTTGACCTGCTATCTCTGAAGGATCCTGCTGTCTACTGGCAGTTGTGTAACTTATCTGCTTACATGAGCAGGTTAATACTGGAACCCATATGATCATAATGCACTGGTGGGGAAAAGTTCCCAATTTAATTTCCTGCCTGCTCAGCTTCTGTAGGTAAAAATCACGTCTTTTCTTTCATTTCTAGGCCTATGCACAATTAGTTGGAGACATCTCTTCAGTTACAAGCTGCACCAATAATAATCTGCATCAAAGCTTTCTCTTTTAGTCGCCCTTACGCTCCACATCATCTTGTTTCATCTGTCTCAAGTTATGGAGTGGGGTGGGGTGGGGTGGGGAGGTCATTTGGCTCTTTTGTGGGTCTTATTGGCGAGCATTCCCACCACCACTGCAGAGTTTTAAGCTCTACCTTTACAGTATTAGAAATGACTGGTTATAATAAAAACCAATTGATAAATCAGATTTTACATTCCTGCCATATTGGCTATCACATTACAAGAGTATCATTGGGTATAACGCATCTTGGGGCAACCTGAAGACAGGAAATGTGTGATAGGACTGCATATCTTCTTTCCTTCACAGGTTTAAGGCGGGACTGGAAACATGGCCTGGAAAAAAAAAACATCTAAAGTTTGGAAGAATTTCAAAATAATTTGTGAATGTAGTGAAGTGTGGTGCAGTGACCCTCTGGGTAGTGTAGCTATGGAGCAGAGCCAGATTCGATTTAGTTTGAACTAATAGATAGAGACAGATGCAGTTGCATAAACACAGGCAGTTTATTCGTTCAAGCCCAATTGACTGCATTATAACTGAGGCATTATACCTGTCCATTGAATGCTCCCAGTCACACACTAACCCATGCAGTCAGATATATATGGGACTAATCCAGATAAGTTATTGAGTAAATGGTCAAATCTTTTCTTGCCCTCTTAAGTCACTAGTTTGACTGAGTCAGAGAAAAAAAAAGTAACCTGAAGGTTAACTGACAATTGATTCATTCCCACTTACTGGTTTGTTAGTGGGCACCATTTAAACTAATAAGTTAATCGGGTTTGGGAATTCATCTTTCAGCCAAATTTTATGGCTTCCAGAAAGTTATGAGGGCTGAGAGCTATTCTCAATTCATCATGTCAACTTATTGTCATGACTTCATTGCATTGAAGGGATGGGTAGCAATATTGAAGGTCCTGGATTGTGAACGTGTCCTCCAGCAAGTCTTGATTCAGGCAGTCTTTTTTTATTAGTGGGCCATCAAAAGTTACTAAATGAGGACTAAATTCAAGTTTTCTTTTTTAAAAATGTTAATTGTTTTTAGTGCTGTGATTTAGTTATTAATTATAATGCTTTCTTAAAGAATTTTTAACTGCGTTACAGAAAGCATTAGGGCTTTGAACTGATGAATGTTGAACTGACAAATGTAAGGCAAAGCTGACCAATTTTTATAGTGGATGGCCTGAGCTTAGTATGCTGAATCTTTACGTACATTTTGTTGGTATTGTAGGTAGTTTCTTAAAGCAGGCATCATTCATGAAAAACAGGAGCTGTGGTGGCTATGTCACCACTGTGGGTATATCTCTAAGCCATAACCTGGGAACACTAGAAATGAGTCATCTTCCCAAGTTACTCTCCATTGGCTCTGTCTACACTTTCCGCTACCTTGGGAAAACAGCCAACATAATCAAGGACCCCTCCCACCCTGGACATTCTCTCTTCTCCTCCCTTCCATCAGATAGAATATACAAAAGCTTCAGAACATGCACCACCAGGCTCTATCCTGCTGTTTTAAGACTCAGTGTGGAAGGAGAGCACCATTGGTCTGGTTTACCTGAAAAAGGAAAATTCAGTATTCACATCATTGGGTTGTAAGCTGCCTATGTGGAAAATGAGATGTCGTTCTTCTCTCTAGCGATGGCAAAGGTCAAGGACAATCAGATCATTGTAGGAGTGGGAAGGACAGTTAAAATGACATGCAACTGGAAGCTCAAGATGGCCGTTCTGGTCAAGGCACAGGTGCTCTGCAAAATAGTAGCCATGTCTATGCTTGGTTTCATCAAACTTGGACTCCACCAGTTGTCTAATAGAAAGGGATTATACAAACTAGGGTTCTAGTCTGTGGAATTTTGAACTTATCGGGGTGATTTAATCAAACTGAATATAGAACATAGAACAGTACAGCACAGGTACAGCCCCTTTTTGTGCCCACAACCTCTGCACTGACCCTGATGCCAATCCAAATTAATCCCATCTGCTTGCATGTGATCCATATCCCTCTATTCCTGCCTGTTCATGTATCTATCTAAATGCCTCTTAAACATTGCTATCATAGCATACCTCCCCTGGCAGTGCATTCCAGGCACCTAACACTCCATGTGAAAAACTTGCCATGCAAACCTCCTTTAAACTTTCCCTTTTTCACATTAAACTTCCATCCTCTAGTATTTGATATTGCCACCCTGGGAAAAAGACTCTTGACTATCTACCCTATCTATGCCTCTTATAATTTTATATCAGATTGCTCCCAAGCCTCCAACACTCCAGAGAGAACAATCCAAGTTCATCCAACCTTGCCTTATAGTTAATACACTTCAATCCGGGCAACATCCTCTTCTGCACCCTCTTGAAAGCCTCCACATCCTTCCTATAGTGTGGCAACCAGAACTGTACACTATACTGCAAATGTGCCTTATCAAGTTTTATACAGCTACAACATGACCTCTTGATTTTTTATATGCAATGCCCCAACCGACGAATTGCAAGCATGCTGCATGCCTTCTCTACCCACCCTATCTACTTATGTTGCTACTTTCAGGGAGATATGGACTTGCTCCCAGAGATCCCTCTGTACATAAAAGGTAAGTAGAGAGAAACTGTCTCTGTTGGTTGAGGAGTCTGGGATTGCAATGAACAGTTTGAAAATTAGATCCAGGCCTGTGAGGATTGAAGATGGAGATCACATCTTCATGGAACAGTTTGTTAAAAATTTGGAAGTTTCTATAAATGTTTAGTGGATTCTGGGTCAATCATTCATTTTATAAGCTGACAGAGTTTTAATAAACAGTATACTCAGGGATTATAGAGAAAAGACAGATTAATGGAATTTGGTTCCAGGTCATACATCATCTCCTTGAATGGTAGAAGGAACTAAATGGCCTACTCCTGTTTCTATGCAGGACTTTGGTCTTTGTAGAGGAATAGCACAGCTTGTGATAGGAGGACAGTGGGGCTGGTGTCAGCTGCTGATAGACTACTTCATCTGAATCTATCCCATAATGTGACTGTCAAGCAGTGGCCTTTCGCTGGAGGAACTTTCTTCATCTCATGATCATGACTTTGAACAACATTCCTCCAACATCATCCCTACTTATTTAGCGGATTCATTGATTTCCAGTCAGTGAGTTCTGCACACTTATTAAACATGAGGCCTTCTAGTTAACATTAGAAAAGAGGAGGATGAAACTAGTGAGATATAAGCCTAGTCTGCACTGATAAGTATGATTGATGCCTGACCAATTGAGAACACTTCAAGTGTAGCACATTGTCCCAATGTACTGAAGTTCTCCTTTAGAAAACTCTGGGGAAATATTCTGCAACAGTATATTTTAAATTTAATACTCCACTATTTTCTTTTATTTGCTTATACAGTCAATTTCAGGATCATCACTGGAGGTGGTTTATTAAACCTGTCGAAGACTATCATCCCTCAGCACATTCAATTCTGCTGTATAAATTCTATACTTAGTTTCTTCCTTTTCTTGCTTATCTCAAAGTGTTCTTAAAAGTGATCAAATCAACCATTTCACACATATACACTGTGTTGAAATCCTAGCTTCATTCTGTCTGCCAACTAAGAAGTTAGTCTGAGAGCTCCATTTTATAATCGAGCTGGAATAAAGTAGCTGCTGATGCTACTGGTATTACTTCCCAAGAGCAAGAGAGGGTCAGTCTATTTCAGATACAGATGATAAAAATACAGATCGGTACTCAAGCTGGAAGCCACAAAACATTTGCAATGATGGTAGTGCAAGGGTGATATCGTGAGCGAGAGGTTATACCCATCATGAATGTTTAAACATTCTGGGGCTCTTTTCCCCAGTAAATAAAGACTGAGTGTGACGGAATGGAGACCACTGGGGTGATGAATGGGTTTATTACTGCAGAGGTCAAAAAGATGTTTTCACTTGTAGAAGGAATTAGGGGGAAAAAGAGTTTGCACTGGAAGTATTGCGAGTCTAGGACTCTGAGTGACTGAGACAAATAAACATGGCTGAAAATCAACCAAAGCTGCAGATGTTGGAGATCTGAAATAAAAATTAAAAATGCTGGAAAAACTCAGGAGGTCAGGCAGCTGTTGTGTAAAGAGAAACAGTCAACGTTTTGGGTCTGCAACCCTTATCAAAACGTAGCTGCATTTACAGAGGTTAGAACACAATGGAAAATGGAATAGAGTATATATGGTAAAGGGTTCAGATGAAGAGGTTTGGTGGGAGACTTGCGTGGAGTATTAAAGTGACAGTGACTGGATGGCCAGATACTCTGTTTCTGTACTGTGCGTTCCACATTCTCCTTTTAGGCACTACTTGGCTTTCAATGTCCCCTCTGGTTCTGTGGCTTCTGAGGTGACTGGTGAGGCGAGTGAGGGAACCACAGACTCCTCTACAGACGCAAGAGGAGGTGCCTGACAGGGGCAGGTGGGTGCATAGTAGTGCACTCCTTCTGCCATTCATGCAGAGCCTCCTCGATGCATGGACTCGAGGTTCTCAATAGCATCACAAATACTCCTTCTCTACTTTGAATGGACGTGGGTCGTAGATGTTGCATGGATGTTGCATTATTTTTCTAAGGAAGTTTTGAGCATAGCCTTGATGGATTCTAAATTATTTCTCTTCTTGCAGCCAGTTGTGAACTGTCTAAATCAGTGTATAATGCTGTGTATCAGTGAAGAGGCCACAGAAGGAGTGGGCGCCCAGGAATTTGTCTGCTGTCCAGTTACTTTGTTCAGAAAGAAAATACAAGGTGGCTTTCCTGTAGTTGATATGCTATTGCCCATTTTACACCAAATGAACAGCAGCTGAAGAATCCATACACCGATGCAGAGGTTAAGGAATTGGTGCTACAGGGTTGGGTGGGGGCAAGGCAGAATGGAGGAAGGAGATCAGGGATGATCTTTTCCTTTGCATTGACAAAAGTGCCAAAACAAGTGGTTGTAAACTAGTTTCATCTTGGAAATGACTGCATTACCAAGCAATTTTCATCCAGTCAATTCCTTTATTAGTTCTTTACATTTAGGAGCATGGGTTTATGATAATTCAATATGCAGATTCATTGGAATATATAACACACATAAAATTGAGCTTCTTTCTCCTGGTGTTGATGAATGGGTGTCATTACATTTTAAGAGGTCAGCACAAAATGAGTGAAGGACCACATAATAAATTCTTAATCTGTAGGAAGAAAAGATAAAGACCCCTGAGAAAAAGGATTAAAAAGGGATCCTATGATACTGGCCTGGGTATTAAAGTGGTGGAAGGGAGTGATTCTAGAGAAACAGAGGACTGCAGATGCTGGAATCTAGATGAAAAGCACAATGTCGCTGGAGGAACTCAGCAGGCCCGGCAGTATCCGTGGAGAAAAGCAGGCGGCCAACGTTTCGGGTCAGGACCCTTCTTCAGGACTGAAGATAGGAAAAGGGGAAGCCTTTCTCACAGGGGAAGGGGGACCCGAAATGTTGACCGCCTGCTTTCCTCCACAGATGCTGCCTGGCCTGCTGAGTTCCTCCAGCATCATAGTGGAAGAGAGTGAGGAAGCTTTACTATGTTTCAGAAACGTGGAACAATGGGTGTTGCGAAGTCCCTTGGAGGGCAGGTTGGCAGGTTTATCTTAGTTTTCTGGTGTGCAGGCGACCAGTTTGGGAGAGCGTCAGGCACCTGAAGTACCTGACCCAGTTACAGAGGAAGAGAGCAATCAGAAAGACCTGGAGGTTGGTGACATTGTACTAAGGTTTTGTTAGCTGAAACTCAGGACCATGCAAAAATGCAGAATCCTCTTTTGAAACTGTACAGCCGCAAGGCACTAAAAGCTTAGCAGAACCTTGCCTGGGGCAAGCATAGGTTAGAAAATTTTGCTGCATTTCGCAAACAAGAAAGTGGTCAAGCTGTACTGCTGCTTATCACAAGGATGCACAAATGCAGGAACATCGGAACACGAGGTGCCTATTTAGTTCTGCCATTTAGTTAGGTCTTGGCTGCATCTCCAATCCATTTGCAAGGTTGAGAGATATGTTTGTTGATCTTGGTGACAATAAAGGGCTGCTGCCTGGCCATCATTTTATCTTGTGGTGATTCACTGCTGGAGATGAAAGCTCTCCACATTTCCCCACTCTCCTGCCACAGTTTGTTCAATAAGACCTTGGATGACAAATGGGCCTTCAGAAGACAGAAGAATATGGACTGATAAAATCTTCTTTCATTACCCTGCCCCCACCATAGACTTCCACTGAATAGTATTTAGTTTGTGTGGTGTCCTTGGACTTTCAGAAGGCCGTCAATATGGTGACATATACAAATTTTAAACAAAATTAGACCATGCAGTGTTGGGAGTAATATACTGGTGTGCTGACACTCTGAGGATTGGTTAAAAGACAGAAAGCAGAGAGTAGGAATAAATATGTTGGTTTTGGATTGGGAGACTGTGATTAATGGTGAGCCGTAGGGATTGGTGCTGGGACCCCAGGTGTTTGGAATCTATTATCAACGACTTGAATGAGGAGATCAAGTTTGCTGATGATACAAAGCCAGGTGGCAGTGTGGACTGTCAAGAGGGAACTGAGAGGCTTGAAGGGGATATAGAGAGGCTAAATGAATGGCCAGGAACATGACAAATGGAATATAGTATGGAAAAATGTGTGATCATCCACTTTAAAAAGGTGGTTCATTTTTTAAATTGAGGTATTGTAATGTGATACTTTTCAGAAGGACCAGGACAGGAATCACTGAACGTTAACATACGTGTTCAACAAGCAATTAGGAAGTCAAATACTACATTGAACTTCATTGCAAGAGGTTTGATTCCAAGAGTAGAGATGGTTTGCTTCATTTACATAGAACACTTGAATATTACGGACAAGTCTGATCTCCCTTTCTGAGGAAAGATGTACTTGTGACAGAAGGAGCACACACAATGTTCACTGGGTTGTGTCCCTGGAAGGTTTGTTAACTGAGATGGGATTGAGCAGACTGGGCTGTTACTGTTCAGAGTTTAGAAGAATGAGAGGTGATCTCATTGAAGTGTACAAAATGTACAGGCAATAAGACAAGCCAGGATCAGCTCCTCTAGGAGGCAAATAATGTCACCTCCCCCCATAGAGACTCCAGCAAAAGGAAGGAAAATCCAGTCATCTCAAGCTGCCAAGTCCCATTCATCAGCCCCCAGTCTCTTCCCCAGGCCACAGAGTCAATGGAGGAGACAGCAAGGGAACAGGCCAGAGACCGGCAGGTGGAGAAGAGGAAGAGAATTTTAAAAAATGCCTTCACAAATCAAATGTCTTCCAACAATTCCGAGACGTGAAGCAGAAAGTGACAAATGTCCCAGAGAAACAGATATAAGTGGCTGCTCCTCATCTGACGTTGAAGATATACCTCGGAGTTGACACAGCAGATTAAATGAGTAACAGAATGAAAGGGGTGGAAAGGAGATGGAAAAGAACCCCCAGCCAAGAACGTCAAGGGAAACAAAGATCCCAGCGCCCCCCAGCTCTGGGCATCTGCAAGCAACATGGTGTTAGATGCACCTCCAGCTGTGGGAGTGAATGTAGCATCTGATATTCCCCAGGTCTGGGATACTGGTGTGGTGCAGCATTCGACACAGCTCATCTCCAGGACTCTGAGAGTGACGCAATGTTGGGCATATCCCAGTTCCAGGATGTGGAAGCAGCAACCTAGAAGTCTGGAGGAAGACAACTGAGATGGAGAACTGAGCTGGTCTTCCCTCAGAAATGCCACCAGCTTCATCCCTGTGGAACTCACCCCACTGGGCAATCAGGACCTATACCTGATCCTGGTGCAAGCGCAATAGTCTACACATACAGTGGGCATGATGGGACAGTGTGATTGTGGCGATGTGAAAATTTACAAAACAATAGGTTTAAAGATTTCATAGTTAATGTATGCAGTGCGACGTGTTGCTACTTGAGGTGCTTCGACAAAGTAATTGGTAATTGGTTTATTATTGTCACATGTACCGAGATACAGTGAAAAATCTTTGTTTTGCATACCATTCATACAGATCATTTCAAAACATAAGTACGTTGAGGTAGTACAAGGGAAAAGCAATAACAGAATGCAGAATATGGTGTTACAGATACAGTTACAGAGAAAGTGCAGGTAGAAAATAAGGTGCAAGGGCCATTGTGAGGTCAAGAGTTCAGCTTTATCATATAAGAGGTCCCACCTGCTCTTTTTGCAGGAGTGTGGCTAACTGCACCTTGGTAACTATCGGCAGTGGTCATAATGGTGGCTTCACGGGCAATTGGTAGAGTCAGGAGTTATTGATGGCCCTTCCTCCAGCCTGGGTATCCTGCTGAGCAGAGGCAACTCCGCCATCACCAGAATTAGAGAGATGGTTGGTGACCATCGACCTGCCGTACATGTAATGTACAGAAACACTCTGCTCTGGCTAATCAGCGTGCATTGTGAATGAACAGCTGGCCACCTTGCAGCAGTTCCCACTGCTGCTGGTGACCTCCTCGTTTGAGGGCCTCCCACAACCTCCTGTCCTCTGTCTCGGAAAATTTAGATGGCAGCATGTAGGATGTTGGACCAGCCATTGACTCTGCACCAACTGACCAGGTCTATCCATTCCTTGAGACATATAAAACTGCCGGAGACCTATCTGCTGAGTTGTACGTGGGGCTGGATCAGCCCAGACCTGCTGAAATTGTATAGTGCACTGCTTTTATCTGGTAGTGATATCACAATCCTTGAGGAAGGGCATCATCACCCTACTCTACAAGCAGGAGGGGGAGAGGGATTGGAAATTGGCACATTCCTCACTTTTAAATGTGGATTGCCAGATTCTGTCCAAGTCTGATCGAGGACCGGTGATTAAGCTGGACCAGACCTGAGCTGTATCTGGTATGGGGATCTCTGACAACCTTGGAGTACTCAAGAATATGATTGTCTACATGTGGGATGGGCGGTGTGGACAGTTACTGATCAGCTTGGACCAGGAAAAGGCCTTTGACAGAATATTGCACAATGAACATGCTCTCCAAAAGTAGAGAAACAAAGGACTGCAGATGCTGGAATCTGTACCATTCACTAACATTAATTATGTTATGTCAAGATGGCATTAATTTTTCAATCCAAAGCATTCCACTGGTGTTTAGTTTGAGACGTTATTACACAAGTCCTGGCCCCTCAGTGCCCAAAGGCCAAAGGACCCCATACATTGGATTTTTCCCACAGCACTTAGCTTCATTGCCTCCCTCAGTTCTATTCCTGCACCCAGTCGTATGCAACACCTCCTTACACTGGAAGACCAGCAAATTACAGGAAGAGCAAAGTGCATTTTTCACCAAATTGATGATCTTCCAGCAGCAGTCAATGTTGGTCTCAGTGTGAGCCCCTGGGTACAGTTCTTGGAGCACAGAGCCCTGTGTTATGCAGCTGCTTGGGAGGAATTGTGCCAAACGTTGTCATTTCTTTTTTTTACCTTTACCAACTTTTATTTAGCCACAGATCCTCAACTTTTGTGCCACATGGTTTACAACAACTTGGTCTTTTTTCTTTAATTAAAACTAGGTACAAAGATTGAAAAGTTTCACATTAGATTTACCTTTTCACTTAATTCACAAACAAGTTAACACCCAATTCAAAAATGACAGTACCAAAACAGACTCACGATTAAAAAAACTATCAAGAGAAAGACATTGAAGAATACTGAAAGTGGAAACGTAGGCACACTGATTTCCTGAGGTTTGGTGATTTAGCTGCTCTCGCCCAGTGTATGCTTGTCAAACAGGTACCCCGCCATGTTGTCTGGGGTGCTCCCATGCGAGACAGATTGGTGATCATGTCTCCAAGCTTCTTTATGGCCTCGACCTGCTCATGCAAGTAGTGGGTTTCCAAGAAGTCGCACATATGAGGGTCACTCTTGTCGGCAGCAAGTTTGTGGAGCTCCAGGAGAGACTGGTTGACGGTCTTTTCCAGGTGAAGGGCACACCGCAGAGCCTCGAGGCCATTGCTCCACTTGTCTCGGTCAGGTTTCGAAATGTCCTGGAGAATAACGCGTCCTCCACACTGGTTCTGGAATTTTATCAGCTTCTGCACATGCTCCCGCCCCTCGTGGGACTGATCCCGGAAAAACTTGGCGAAGTTCTTCAACGCCACATCATGCCGATCAAAGTAAGCAGACATGGACAGGTAGACATAGGAGGCATAAAGCTCCATGTTGATCTGCCGGTTGACGCTAGCTTCGCATTCCTGGTGGTAACTCTGGCACACTTGGGAAGTCATCCTGCACTGGTTCTGACACAAAAGGTTGCTTAAATCAAAATAAAAGTAGTTATTACAAAAAAAAGGGAGGCTTTTGCGAGATTTGGGCTCTATTCTGTTCAAACACTGTTGAAGCAAGAATACAACCCAAATCTCGTCATTTCTTTCCAGTTCTTTTTGGTAAACACACAGTCAAGTGGGGAGGGATGACAGTCTCATTTGCACAGACCCACCTTGAAGACAACGTGAGGTGGGACTGAGCTCCAGCTGTGCATGAAGGATCTGACAGGAATGGCCCTTCTCACCACCAGCCAAACAACACCTTGATGTTTGTTTGACAGTTCTTGTGATAAAGCATTCTGCCAAAAGTCTGCTCGGGAAAACCATCCAGTGGGATCCACCATCTCCTTTTCCAACAGGGGCTTGAGGATGTTCTGTGAAGACCACTGTTTAGTTGACTTGTAGTCAAAGGTGCTTTTTCTGTAGAAAATTTTCTGTGAGGAACAGATAGTGGGGCATGGCCCAGCTGAATAGAATGTTCCATGGCAGCATGGCCAAGCCCATGCATCATAACATCAGGGACAGGTCGGACTTTAGCACACAGTGACACTTGGTGTTTACGTATCCTGGCTCTACACACAGCTTGGTGCAGCCACACGCAAAGGTGGTGATCAGAATGAGGGCCATTTTTCCCTCCTTTCTCTGGGTCGTACATCATAACCCCACAGAAATAATTGACTTTGGATCTCCAGATGAAATGGAAGAGAGATCTAGTGACTGCTATAGGACAAGAGCAGTCTACGAGTTACATCTACGCCAGGTACTACAATACCCTTGAGCACTTTGCACCTGATGACCAGGTTGTTTCCTGTAACCAAAAGGGAGCACCACTCCCATAGTTCCAATTCCTGTTTCCACTTGTCCATGTGCTCCACCTGGTTCTTGTCACGTGCCCCAAATTACCAGCATCTTCATATAATCAGATCTGACGGTGAAGGGAACAGACGACAGGACGGACCACCTACCAAAGAATAAAGGCTCGTTTTTTGCTGTGATTGACCCTGGCCCCCAAGGTCAGCTGGATCAGCAATCTGTGGACTGACAGTGGAGTCTGAGCAACAAACAGCAACATCATCCACATATTGGGAGGTTTTAACCTGAGTGGCCCTGCTGACTTATGCCTGTGTCCAATCTGGCAAAAGGCCCAGTACAACACAAACAAGACAAAGGAGAGAGAGCATCCTTGCCTGACTCCTGTTTTGATTGGAAGCTTTCCATTTCCCACCCTGTTAATTTGGACTGCGTTACTGATGTCTGTGTAGAGCAATTGTATCCAATTACATATTCCCTCCCCAGAGCTACTTTTGGAGAGATGAAAAACACGATGATGCTGGAGGAACTCGGCAGGCCAGGCAGCATCCATGGAGAAAAGCAGGCGGTCAATGTTTCGGGTCAGGACCCTTCTTCAGGACTGAAGATAGGAAAAGGGGAAGCCCAATATAGAGGAGGGAAAAGCAGAGCAGTGATAGGTGGATAAAAGAGGGGAGGCAGGGTGGGCACAGGATGGTGATAGGTAGATGCAGGTAAGAGATAGTGAGAGGCAGGTCTGGAGGAGGAGGGGAGAGCAGATCCACCAGGGGATGGGTCAAAGGTAAGGTAAGAGAGGAAAAAAAGGGCCAGGAAAGGGAAGAAGAGAAGAAGCATGGTGGGGGGGGGGGGGGGGTGGGGTTGTGGGGAAGGGGGTGGGGATGGTGACCATAGCCGCGAACTGCATCACCCCGTTGCCACTCACTTCAACTCCCCCTCCCACACTACTACTGATATGACAGTCCTCGGCCTCCTCCACTGCCAGGAGAAGTCCAAGCGCAAACTGGAGGAACAGCACCTCATTTTCTGTCTTGGGACCTTGCAGCCTAATGACATAAATATTAAATTTTCCCACTTTAGGTAATCCCCCCCCCTCACTTCCCCACAACCCCTCCCACCCCCCTCCCCCCCATGCATCTTCTCTGTACAATGCAATTCCCTGGATTGAATAGCCGTATATCTTTTGAATAAACTATACTTTTGGTAAAAAAAAGCAGTGGCCAATTCTTTCCCGGTACAGCTGCAGACTCTGGTGTCCACTTTCCTGGATTTGGGATCATATGACCTCCTGCCTCTGAATTTCCCAACCACACTTTTACTATTGGTCATGTGAGTAGTCTGTTTTAATGGCTTATGGCCAATCAGCCTCTTCATTTACTGATAGGCTCCTCCCTTATGACCAGCCGCAGTACATTTCTCCCTTAGCACCAATGCTTTTATAACCAATAAAAGAAGAAATTTCTTTAAAGGAAAAAAATAATTTGTTTACTCCTGAGCTGATTGCAACAATATCTTGGATATCAGTCTTTAATTTGCAGAGACTCCAGGGCAGATCAAATGGTTGCTAACTCTAGTGAACAGTGGCATTATCCACTACTGCTTTTCTTACATAAAATATGCAGAAATGTAAAAAGAAATGCGAATGTACAGTTGATTTTAAATTTGTTACAGTGGAAACTTGAACATAATCCAAATAAATGCTTATTGGGATGATCAGTAGAAAAGGATTCCAGTCTTCCTTTGTGTATCATCATGTCTTGAACTAAAAGCCTCTCTTTCCATCTAAATTATCCCAGTCTCCCTTCACTATTCAGATGACAGTGAATGAACAGTATTCTGTATGCTTTACATCACTAATGTTCAACAAATGACCTCTGCTATTATCCTCAGATGATGAAGTATTTATATTCCTCTAAACTAGTTTGGTTTGCACTAAAATCTTGTGATTATTATCTACACCTACAGCCTTTGGACTGGATTAGGAACTGTACCAGACTGAGTGTTAGTGCTTTGTCTAGTTTTGGAATGTTTGGGCTAAGGTGGGGTGTTGGAGAAATGCAGATATGGACCTCAATTTGCACCCTGTCTTTTGTTTTCCAGGTTGCAACCACAGTGGAAGCAATGAATTGACTTTAATTTAGTGCAATTATGCACAACAACGTAAGAAGCTGCAGAGAGTAGTTGACTCAGCCCAATACATCACTGGCACATCCCTCCCCACTATCGGTAGTATCTGCATGATAGGCAACACCTGTAATCAAAGATCCCCACCATCCAGGCCATGCCATCTCCTCACAGCGACCATTGGGCAGGAGATACAGAAGCCTGCAGTTCCACACCACCAGGTTCAAGAACTTACCTTCAACCATTTGGTTCTTGCACCAACCTGCACAAGACTAATCACGACCTCAGTATAGCAATACCATTACCACTTTGCACTATAATGGACTTCGGCTTTCTTTGTTCTAATTGTGTTCTTTCATCTATAATTTTGGGTAGGCACGGTAGTGTAGCGGTTAGCGTAACGCTTTACAGTGCCAGCGACCTGGGTTCAATTCCGGCTGCTGTCTGTAAGGAGTTTGTACGTTCTCCCCGTGTCTGCGTGGGTTTCCTCCCGGTGCTCTGGTTTCCTCCCACATTCCAAAAGACGTACAGGTTAGGAAGTTGTGGGCATGCTATGTTGGCGCCGGAAGCGTGGCGACACTTGCGGGCTGCCCCCAGAACACTCTAAACAAAAGATGTATTTCATGTGCGTTACGATATACATGTGACTAATAAAATATATCTTATCTTATCTTGCATAATTTTATGTCGTTAATTTTTTTTGTGAATGTTGTGTGTCTGATGCTATGTGCCTTTGATGCTGCTCAAGTAAGTTTTTCACTGCACCTGTGTGAACATGTACATTGTGCATATGACAATAAACTCAACATTGGCTTTGGTGTTAAACAAAAAAGTAGTTCAACAATGAACTGAGTTTATTGTAGATTCACGTCTGTTTAAGAGATTACAGTACAAAAGTGTAGTTTGCTGCTCGGAGAGACAGGTGAATGAGAGGGGAGTTCTCCTGCAACCACACCCCATCCCGTTGAATGGAGATAAATGGATCAGCATTCAGAATGACTCCCAGAACTACAATGTGCTCATTACCATGTACCTCCCTCTGCACTCGCTGTGGATTATCTGGGACCACCTCCCAAACCTATCACCTCTTCCATCAAGAACAGCAAGGACAGCAGTTGCACGGGAATTTCACCACCTTCATGTTCCCCTCCACATCGGGCACTATGCCTTTGGCGTCATTGGGTCTAGATCGTGGAACTCCCTCCCCAATAACTCTGTGGGAGAACCTTCACCACAAGAACTACAATGGTTCACTGTCACTTCTCAAAGGTAATTAAGGATGGGCATTAAATGCCAGTCTTGCCAACAATGCCCAGATCCCAGATTCTCTTTTCATTAGGTCTTTGGGGCTTGTCATTAAGCAGGTTGACTCTGGTGCGAATACTGGCTGGGTTAAGATTGGGTATGTAAGGTCATCAGAGCAGCTTCTCAAGTCTTTAGTCAAGGGTGGCGATCTACAAAACAGAACTGAAGAACAAGGCAATCCAACACTTACATAGTACTCTCTGTTAGGAACTGATTGCAGATGGAGTTTATAAATCTATCTGAATTTAATTTTGCCTGTGTCAGAAAGAACAGTGAGTATAGAGGGAGTTGGAGGTGGGGTGGGGGTAGGGTGGTAAGCAGAAGAAACGATTAATGAGCAGTTATATTGAATTAACTGCACTGAAGGTGCTGTCATTTAAGCAGCTTTGTATTATCTGCATTCAGTTTTTGTAATGCAAAATAACAGGAGGCTGCAGTCCTATCAACCCCTTATTTAATCTAAATTAAAACTCTACTAATCTCATTAACAAGCTAACCCGAGTGCCAGAGGGGTTTAAGACGCCTTAACATCATTATGTACTTATCTGTGGAAACAAAAAGAAAATTACTGCATGTGGGGAATATGGGAATTAATAATCATATATCTGCATTGTAATTGTCTAAATAATTATACTGCTCCAGCAGATGACCCACTGCTACAGAATCATTACAGGAAACCATCTGCATTTTCTTAAATAGGAATAAAGAGGTCTTTTTAATTACAAATATTGAACATTTACTGCATTACAGTTTGAAGTGGGTAAATATGATTTGACTCTTAGATTTAGTCTACTCCTTACTAGCAGCTACCTGGTCTGTTTAGGTGATGCACGGTATCATTTTATTTTAGGTGGCTTTTACTGAAATGTAGAGATCTGTGTTCACTCAAGTTAGTGATCCCCAGGTTGTACATAAGGACCATCTTAAGATAAGATATTTTTATTAGTCACATGTACATCGAAACACACAGTGAAATACATCTTTTGCGTAGAGTGTTCTGGGGGTAGCCCGCAAGTGTTGCCACACTTCTGGCGTCAACATAGCATGCCCACAACTTCCTAACCCATTCGTCTTCGGAATGTGGGAGGAAACTGGAGCACCCGGAGGAAACCCACGCAAACATGGGAAGAACATACAAACTCCTTACAGACAGCAGCCGGAATTGAACCCGGGTCGCTGGCGCTGTAAAGCGTTACGCAAACGGCTACAGTACCGTGCATGCCCATCTTTCTTCTCTGCACACCTTGGCCTGGAAACCTGTTCAGGCAAGCCTCCTGAAATTTTTATGGGGGAAGTGGGCCTGAACCTCACCCCATATTGGGCCTTGGACCATCTCCCTAGTGGTCATCGGACAGGGGATGCAGAGTGAACATCCCTCGGGGTGCTTGCCAGTGAAGGGGGTTTCAGACCTGGCCCACCAGTGGTCCTCAGTAACCTTGGGGGTGGGGGGGAGTTGCTGAACTTGTGGTCTGGGGTGGGATGGTTCAGGGAATCTGAATGGGGGTTCTCTGGGGGGCTAGCATATGTTTGTGACAGTGAGGAAGAATCAGGAGGACTATTTGGATCACTCAGCACTGCCCGCACGTAAGCATAATTTTCAAAGACTTAACTCTTCACACAAACCTCTGTGGGTGACACAATAGGGGAGCGGTTAACAAACAGAAAACAGAGAGTTGGAATAAATGAATCGTTTTCAGAATGACAGTTGTTAACTAGTGTGGTAGCACAGAGATCAGTGCCGGGGCCTTAATCACTTTTAACCATATTAATGCTTTGGATAAACAGATTGAGCGCATCATGGCTTCATTTGCTGATGATACAATATCTGGGTTAGCAGGACACTGAGAACCTGCTAAGGAATGTGCTTAGGTTAAGTAAGCGGGCAAGTAGTTGACAGATGGAGTATGAAAGGAGGGAGACTATAAAATGTTGTGGTACGAAGGATCTGTGGGTCCTAGCACAGGTAACATAAAAAGTTAGCATGAAAATATTTAGGAGACTAATGGAATATTGGTTTTTGTTACAACGAGTATGGAATATAAAGGTAGAGATGTTTTGATGCAAATTTTCAGTTTAGTGACAGGTACAAGGATTTGAAGGGTCATTTCAATCTTGACCCATCAGTAATTGAGGAGAGCTACACATTTGGAGCTAGGAATCAGTAGTCAGGCAGAAGGAACCATGAAAATGCTCGCTCATTGAAGGAACTGACTTCAGGGTGCATGTTCTGTGACAAGTTTGTTAACTTATAGTTTAATTAATGAACTAAGCAAAGTTATTTAACATGCAGAAACTTGCATAGGATCTTGCATCTAAAATTGTAATATCTAGGAATACCAAAGAATCTTATTCAGTACAAGGAACAATTATGACTGCAGTTTATAGTGGCAAAATGATAGAGAAAGTTAGAGTTCTAAAGCATGTTGGTGAAGCTGCTGCATATAGCTACTATACTTGCAACTAAAGCCATGTATATCAGCTCAATGTGGCACAATGTTTCCACTGTCAGAAAAATGGATGCATCATCAACATGGAAGTTTCAAGCAGAGATAATAAACCAAAAGCAATCTCAGTAGTGTGAAATAAGAATTGAAAATGCTGGAAACACACAACAGATCAGGCAGCATCTTTGGAAAATTAACGTTGCAGGTCAAAAACCCTTCATCAGAACTGGGAAAGTGAGAAAACAAGTTAGTTTTAAATTACAAAGAGGAAGGGAGAGAGATAGATAGGATAAATGGAATATGTCTAGTGGGGTAAGGCCAGGATTGCCAAGGTGGTTTCAATGTTTAGAGAGCCATGAAATAAAGCTCAAAAGAAGTAGTTTATCTTGGGCTAAAAGTAGATGAAATGGATTGCAACCAGATCAAGAAAAAGTGGAAGCAATTGCAAGGAGACATGAAAACACTGCAGAACTAAGGTCACTGCTAGGCATGAGACAGTATTTTGCCAGATTTCTTTCAGATCTTGCATTAGATCAGTTATTGAAGAAAGGTGAAAAAGCAAATGAAGTGTAATAGGTATATGATTCATGTAAGAAGAGTCTTGGAAGTGAGTCTTTGCTAAATCAACATGATGTCAAATTTATGGGCAAATGAAGGCTTTTATTTTGGTAAGCTAAACCAGGGTAGCACTTACATAGTAAATGGCAGGGCTCTGGAGAGTGTTGAAGAACATAGAGACCAAGGGGTATAAGTATATAGTTCCCCGAAAGTGGCGACACAGGTACATAGGGTGGTGAAAAAGGCATTTGGCATGTTTGCCTTCATTGGTCAGGGCATTGACTACAAGAGTTGGGACATCATGTTACAGCTGTACAAGACGTTGGTGAGACAATGCTTGGAGTACTGTGTGCAGTTCTGGTCATCCAGCTATAGGAAGGATGCCATTAAGCTGGAAAGCGTGCAGACAGAATTCACATGGATGCAACCTGGACTGAAGGGCTTGAGTAATAAGGAGACATTGGATAGACTGGGGCTTTATCCCCTGAGGCACAAGAGGCTGAGGGGTGACCTAACAGATGTATATAAAATCCTGAGGGGCATAGAAAAGGTGGATGGTTATTGTCTCTTTCCGGAGTAGGGAACCAGGGCACCAATGCTCAAGATGAGAGGTCATGGCTTTAAGGTTATGGGTGGGAGGTTCAGGGGAGATATCAGGGGGAGGTTTTTCACCCAGAGAGTGGTTGGTGCATGGAATGCACTGCCTGGGGTGGTGGTGGAGGCAGATACATTGAACAGGTTCAAGAGCTTGTTGGATAGGCATATGGAGGAGTGTGGGATGGGGGGATATGCGGGAGGAAGGGGTTAGGTAGTGTGAGGGTGGTTTGATGGATGGCACAACATGGTGGGCCGAAGGGCCTGTTTTGTGCTGTATGGTTCTATGCTTCTATGGAAGTCTAAAACTAGAGGGCATAAGTTTAAGGTGAGAGAGAAAGATTTAAAGGGGATGTGAGGGGCAACTTTTTCTCACAGAGAGTGGTGGTTATGTGGAACAAGCTACCAGGAAAAGGCGGGTACAACTGCAATGTTTAAAACTCATTTGGACAAGTACATGGATGGGAATGGTTTAGAAGGATATGGGCCAAATGCAGGCAAATAGGAGCAGCTCAGGTAGGTAACTTGGTTGGCATGGATGAGTTGGGCCGAAGGGCCTGTTTCTGTGCTGTATGACTCTATGACTTGTATGTGAAGCTTTGCATCATGGAAGGGACATTGTAATAAGTCATGGGTAATGGGCAAGAAAAAAAACAATTTGGTTTGCATCAACATACATTAACAAAGGCTGAGAGAAACAGTCTTAAAATGGAAAGAAAGGAAGTTAAGACATAAGCAAAATTATGACTTAATCTATGGGGAAACCATTTTAAACATGTTTGAGTTTACCTGTTAACACCTGACATTCCGAAATGGGACCTTGGAGTGATAATTGTAAATATGCAGTCCAGAGCTATTGTGTGAAAATAGGATATGAATATAGTTGACCTCTCAGTCCCTTAACTTCTGCCATAGAAATATAAGAAAATATCAAAGTTATGTGATAATGAGTTGACTGCAGAAGTTGGTCTAGTGGAGACTGTGGAAGAAGCAACATAAAATTGTGCTGTACTGAGTCAAAAAGTAGCACCTCATACAAATTGAGAAGTGGACACAATGCCAGTGAGACCAATTCCTTTGGAGAAGATCAAAGGGACTCAGAAAATATGTTGACAGGTTAAATCTGTAAATAGTGTGAACTTGTGAACCACTTTTTGCAGTGTAGAGCAGGCAGATGTTTAGTGGGGTTCATATATGGATAGGAGAGGGTTAATGGGCTATGGGCCAAATGTGGGCAGATGGGACCAGCTCGCTGGGCAACACAGTCAGCATGGAGGAGTTGGGCCGAAGGGCCTGTTTCCATTCTGTATGACTCTATAACTCTATGAACACAAGCACAGCATAGATAGTTTATTGAATAGACCAATTTCTCATGTTCTGACAGCTCTCTATAAACCCTGTTTAGTCTGGGTTAGAAGTAAGGAAGATGTACAAGCACACACACATTAAAACACCAATGTATTAATAGAGTAGACGAGATAATGGCTGCCATCTTGATAGTACTGCTTCAATTGGTAGACTAATCACCTGCACCAGTTCCATAAAAGCACAGGAAAAAAAGTACAGAACAGTAGAACAGTAGTAGGGGAATGTTTGGACACAGTGAAAATTTTCAGGACTAAAACAGTGAACAGACAATGTCTATAGATGTTATTTATATGGACTTATAAAAGGTATCTGATCAGATCCTTCAGGAGACAGTTGGCTATGCCTGAATCTCGTAGAATTGAAAACAAATTGCCTTAGTAAGTGGCTGAAAACAGAGAGTAATGAAAATGAACTTACTCCAATTGTCAGGATGTGGCCAGTGGTGCCTCACAAATATCTATGGTGAATCTTCAACTATTCGTCGCCTTTTTTGGTGGCTTTGAAATGGGATAGAAGTCATACTTTGAAGTTTGCATGTGACATAAAAATAGGCAGCATTGTAGGCTGTGTCAATGGAACCACTAAGTTACAAGATTAAGCAAATGAACAGAAGCATTGCAAAAGGATTTCTAGTGAAGTAAATGTTTACTCATCCATCTTGGACTTAAAGGGGTTGGAAGAGTAATTTCTAAATGATGCAAAGCTGGAAGTAATGGAAATCTAAAGGTATTGGATGACCATGTTCACTGCTACCCATGCTTCTAAATCCAAAGACTGTGGAGTTAATTTCCCTCTCGATACCTGCACATAAACACCTCGACTGAGACTCTAGAACACTACTGAGGGACTGCTGCACTGTCAGAGGTGATGTCATTCAGATAGGATGTTAAACTGAGGCTGCCGTCTGTTCTCTCAGGTGGAGATGAAGAAAGATGCCATCAAGTTATTTTGAAGAAAAGCAGAGGCATTACTTACCTGTCCTATAAAATCACAGCTACAAAACAGGTCATTAGCACATTGCTGTTTGAGGAGATCACTATACCTGAAGGAATTGCAATACTTACCACCAGTGATGGTGCTTTAAAGCTATCTTGATGGCTGCCTGGCACTTTGGAGTAACTTGAGGATACCAAAAGGATTATCTAACTACTTGACAAGTACAGAAATGAATCAAAAAGACCAATGGAATTGTGCTTTTTATATCTGGGGGATTGGGCTACAAGGGGGTGGAAGTTATGAATGAGTTATACATAGCTCTGGTCAGACCACACTGAACAGCCTTGGCAGGATACGTCTGATTTATCTGACGAAGGATAAATTAGCCATGGAGAATATTCAGTGTAAATTTACTCAGATGATACCTAGGGTTAAACTCCAAGGAGAAATCAGATGAAATAGGTTCTAATCCCTGGAACTTCTTAAACAATCAGACAAAGATGTTAAGAGGAACTAATACTGTAGAGCAAAAGAAACTGTTTCTGTTGGTGGAGATCAAAAGGGATGATCCAGAGCCAGGCTTCATTGAATGAAGTTGGGAAACTTCAGTCCCTAGCATGCAATGGGTGGTAGAAACATGGATTACTATTCCGCAATAACAGTTTATGCTGGTTTAATTGTTAATTTTAGAAGTTAAATTGCTAGTTTTTGTTAACCAAAACTGCTAGGAATATAAAACAAAGACGGGGAGATGTATTGAATCACAGATCAGCCATGATCTCACTGAATGGTAGAAAAGGCTTGAAGAGCTAAATTTCCAAGTTCTGCACTATGTTACAACATAACATCCTGTATTAATTATTCCAGCACTCACACTCTTTCGAAAACAAGTGTAAATTACAATTGATTTGGTTGTATGGTTTTGAAACATTCCCAGTCCATCTTAATTGATTTACTTAGCATCATCTAGCAAGTCATAAGTGATTGCAGTTTGAAACTGATTGTCAACACATTAGGCTGTTGTCAGTGACGTTCAGCCCTGTTAATAATTGGTGAACTCACCCAATAAGAACAATAAAAATGAAAGATGCTGATACCCCGACGCCATCACCAATAGAAAGATGACTCAGTAGTGACTGATTGTACCATCAGGGACAAATAATGCAATAACCATACAACAAATCCTAATGTCAGTGCTGAAGTGATGGAAAGCATGCAAGAGCATTCTACATTGAAAGCAATTGATTTCAATGTTTCCAAACCACAGAAGTTACAAGGAGAAACAGGGATAGCTGGGTTTGTTCTATTTAGAGCTGTGAAGCTTAAGGGGGGATTTAATAGAGGCTCTCATAATCATTTTAAAATGAGTAAATAGAAGAAAAATGTTCCTACTGGCAGAATGATTGGTAACCAGTCGACTCAAGTTTGAAGTAATTGCTGAAGAAACCAAGGGTAAAATGAGGACGATTTTTAAATGTTTCATATTATTATGATCTGGAATGCATTGCTTGACAGGCTAGTGGAAGCAAATCATCGAATCACAGAATCATAGAGTCATAGAACAGTACAGGCCCTTCGGCCCACAATGTCTGTGCTGAACATGATATTGAATTAAACTAAATCTCTTCTGCCTGGACATGATCCATATCCTTACATTCCTTACAGATTCACATATCTAACAGCCTCTTAAATGCCACTATCATATATACTTCCACCATTCCCCCTCGCAGCCCATTGCAGGCACCTACCATTCTCTGTGTAAAAACAGAGATATCACCTTTAAACTTTCCCCCTCTCACCTTAAGTACTTGACATTTCTATCCTGGGAAAAAGATACTGATGACCTACCCTATCTATACCTCTCATAATCTTATAAACTTCTATCAGGTCTCCCCTCAGCCGCCAATGCTCCAGAAAGCTCATACCCTTTAATCCAGGCAGCATCCTGGTGAACATCTTCTGCACACTCTCCAAGCCTCCACATTCTTCCTGTAATAGGTGGACCAGAACTGCACACAATACTCCAAGTGCAGCCTGACCAAAGTTTTTATATAGCTGCAACATGACTTCCTGACTCTTCTACTCAATGCCCAACCCAATGAAGAAAAGCTTGCCATATGCCTTCTTACCACCCTATCTACTTGTGTGGCCACTTTCAGTGAGCTATGGCCTTGGACCCCAAAATCCCTCACTGAAAGTTAATTCAATATTAACCTTCAAAAAAGGGATTGAATAAAGCAGAGAAAATTGGAGAAACAGAAGACCTCTTTTTAAGGGCTAGCACAGGAAGAATGGACCTAGTGGCTTCCTTCTTTACTGTCAGAATCTATGAACTTTGGACACTATGTAGAAATAGAATTATTTTAATGGCGCATATATTCCAAACTTTTTAATAACATATTATACATGTCATAAATGTTTCAACTCGATTCATTTCATTATCTGTGACAGTTACTGTGCTCTTCCATTATATGAAAGAGAAATATCTCTGACCCATTCCTGCAGGAGAAAAAGCATAGCGGAATGTAAATAAAAGCTGATATTGGTATTGGTATTGGTTTATTATTGTCACTTGTACCAGGGTACAGTGAAAAACTTGTCTTGCATACTGATCGTACAGGTCAATTCATTACACAGTGCAGTCACATTGAGTTAGTACAGAGTGCATTGAGGCAGTACAGGTAAAAACAATAACAGTACAGAGTAAAGTGTCACAACTACAGAGGAAGTGCAGTACAATAAGGTGCAAGGTCACAACAAGGTAGATCGTGAGGTCAGAGCCCATCTCATTGTATAAGGGAACCATTCAATAGTCTTATCACAGTGGGATAGAAGCTGTCCTTAAGCCTGGTGGTACGTGCCCTCAGGCTCCTGTATCTTCTACCTGATGGAAGAGGAGAGAAGAGAGAATGACCTGGGTGTGTGGTGTCTTTGATTATGCTGGTCACTTCATCAAGGCAGCGAGAGGTATAGACAGAGTCCAAGGAGTCTGGTTTCCGTGACGCGCTGGGCTGTGTCCACAACTCTCTGCAGTTTCTTGCGGTCCTGTGTAGAGCAGTTGCTGTACCAAGCCGTGATGATTCCAGATAGGATGTTTTCTATGGTGCATCAATAAAAGTTGGTGAGTGTCAAAGGGGACATACTGAATTTCTTTAGCTTCCTGAGGAAGTAGAGGCGCTGGTGAGCTTTCTTGGCCGTGGCATCTACGTGATTTGACCAGGACAGGCTGTTGGTGATGTTCATTCCCAGGTACTTGAAGCTGTCAACCCTCTCAACCTCAGCACCGTTGATGTAGACAGGTGCATGTACACCGCCCCCTTTCCTGAAATCAATGACCAGTGATACTTCTCTATATCATTAGCTGCACAATGAGATTGCCTTTAGAGGAACTTCGAGGAGCAGTTGTGAGAATGTTGACCGTTCACGAAACTGTTATGTCAAATTTTGCAGCAAGGAATTGTCATGGATATGACAGTATGGCACCTAAAGCAATAGACCTCCCCATTCCTCCTCCTCCTCCTCCTCCTCCTCCAATACTCACCATGAGAGGAGACCACATGAAGAGGCAAGAGAGAACAGAAGGGAAAGTTTAATATACCCCATTGTAGCATTTGCAGCTGCTTAATGATGATGACCGACTGACTGTTGGAAAAGCTACTATTCTAAAGTGTGAGATAAAGGTGCTGAAAGACAACGATCATAAATTACTTGCCTATCTGTGCTTCAATGACATTCAGTCCCACTAGTTTCCTTGATTACAGCTTGGCATGCACTGGGAATAATTGAATGTGAAAAATTAAATGCAGTAGAAATAGAACATCTGGGTTCCAAATAATTCATCAATCTTGAAAATCCTTAATCCTTTATATGCATTGAAAACCAGTTTTAAAGGCTTTGCTGCATATATAGTCAGGTTAACAGTCAGACAGTATACTAGAAACAATCAAAATGGCAAAAGGCTTTTACAATGATCCATCCAGAACAGAAACCATTCAATTAGCTAATTAGGAACTCCCTCACCTACAGCCCACCTTCCCAACCTCCATCATGTAGGGCACCAGCATATAACTGGGCCTGGAGGCCAGACATTTGAGTAATAACCAGAGGCTTGAGTTCAAATCCTGACGTGACAGCTGGGAAATTTAAGTTTAGATAGCTAATTCAACAAATTAAGATTCTTTATTAGTCACATATACATCGAAACACACAGTGAAATGCATGGAGTGTTCTGGGGGCAGCCCACAAGTGTCGCCATGCTTCCAGCGCCAACATAAACATGCCAAAACTTCCTAACCCGTACGTCTTTGGAATGTGGGAGGAAACCGGAGCATCTGGAGGAAACCCACGCAGACATGGGGAGAACGTACAAACTTCTTACAGACAGTGTCGCTGGCGCTGTAATAGTGTTATGCTAACCGCTACACTACCGTGCCTGCCCATTAGGAATTATAGGATTATATTATTAGATTCAGAATTATAAAACTAATATCATGTATGGAGACAATGAAACTACCAAATTGTTATATTTTTTAAAAATCTGTTTGCTCTATGTTCCTTGTGAAATCTGACCTAAATGTGATTCCAAGCAAGATGCTTAACATTTACTGCTTTTGGAAAGGCATAGCAAATCACTTGGTTCAAAACCAATTAAGAATGAGTAAGAAAAAGGCAGGCATGGTCGTGTAGCGTAACGCTATTACAGTGCCAGCGACCCAGTTCAATTCCGGCTGCTGTCTGTAAGGACTTTGTATGGTCTCCCCGTGCCTGCGTGGGTTTCCTCCGGGTGCTCCGGTTTCCTCCCACATTCCAAAGACGTACGGGTTAGGAAGTTGTGGGCATGCTATGTTGGCGCCGGAAGCATGGCGACACTTGTGGGCTGCCCCCAGAACACTGCACAAAAGATGCATTTCACTGTGTGTTTCGATGTACATGTGACTAATAAAGAAATCTTATCTTAAGTGCCAGTCTGAAGAGTGATGACTATATCCCACAAATGAGGCAAAAAATTGGATCTCCCTTATTGGCAGTACCTTATATTAGGAAGCTTTCATATACGCGTTGTAGTGCAGGCAAGTATGTGTTGTAACTAATGTATGGATGCATGTGCAATATTAATTGAAGTGTTCAAAAAATGAGTCACGTGTGTTCTTATGTGTTTGGATTATTTTCATGTTTCTTTGTATTCTGTGCCCTGCTCACTACTCAAGTAAGCAAGAACACAAGTTACAAATTGGTGACAAGGATTAAACATGTAGACTTTGCAGGAGAAGAGAAAGATGCACAAATGAAATGCTGCATATGTGTGTGTCAAACAAGGATGACTTTTCCCCAGTTTGACAGCATGGTGGCTGCTTTAAACTTTGACAGCATTGGTGAGCATAAGAGCAGTTCTGAAGATCAGACAGTCTGATGAGGCTGTGGCAGCTCAAAGGTCTAGTAATGTGACCAACCATAGCACAATTCTGGAAGATTCTGACACACTTCTGTATTTGCACTCAGACACAGCACTGTTCACAATGGTTGCAACAGTGTTCCAGTTAGCTGACGAGTCAGGGCATGTGGCTATTAAGTCAAGTAGGCATTACAATAATGGGAAAACTTTGTATTCTGGGTTGACAATGTCTGTGCTGAGAAAATGATTCTAAGCTAAGGGCAAAATGGTCACTCAAACTCAAACTGGTTATGTTAGAACATGTGAAAATGTTCTTCAAAACAAATAATGCAGTGGTAAAGATGGCAACTTTGAGATTGCTCATGCACAAATTTATGCTATAAGGGAGCACAAGGCAACCAACATTATAACTGAAATGGATTTTAAAATGTACCGCAACGTAATAAATCTTTTGACACCACTGAAAATGAAAGATGTTTCCTTCAATGAAAGAATTCAGAACTAGAAGATCCAAATCTATCAAAAATTTTTAGAGAGCTACAAATTTGGAACTGAGGATCAAAAGTCTGGTGAGACTGTCAGTGAGCATATCGTTGCCTTGAAGGATTTGTCTCAATGCTGCAATTTTGCTGTTTTTCTAGACAAAGTGCTATGCGACATTTTTGTTTGTGGTTTAAATGATGAACAAATTCAAGCTATAATCCACACAGGATCTATTGCCTGATACTCTGTGCAAAATTTTGACATCTATGAAAATAGCTTTGAGAAATGGAACAGAATTTTGTCCAATGTAAGGTACAACTTCAACTGCAATTTAGTCATAGAGTAATAACACAGATTCTGAAGAAGAATCCATAGATTGTGGATGAGATGGACATGATTTGTTTCCACAGGTGCAATGGAAGACATCTGCTGCCTGTATGTCAACTGAAAATGGCAAAATGCTTCCACTGTTAAAAAAGAAATCCCTTTGTTTACAAGTTAAAGCCAGGGTGCCAAATCACACCAACTTTAGCCGTGCGATTTTCTCATAGAAGGAAATTTCTGCAGTGAGCAACCGCAGAAAGGAAGTCTACACAGCGCGTTGAAACCAATGCATTGAAGAGTGAGATTACACGACATTTACCCATATTATCAATGGCAGAGAGCAAACTCACTCTGACAAAGACCTGGGTAAATGGTTAGTGTCTGGATATGAGCACAGGCACAGCAGTAGGTTGCTCAATTATGGAGAAAGATGCATATTTAAACAAATCCAACCAAGGACCATTGATGGAGACTACAGCAACTTTGAAAATGTACAGGTGAATTATTGCAAATGTTAGTCCAAATGAAATATTCAGTTACACAAAACAGAGTGACCAATGGTTATAGGCAACTATATGCTAATCAATCTTGGTGGTCAATAGCTCAATAATCTATGAAGCAAAATAGCATTAAGTACATGCTTACTTCATCATGTCATCTGGTGTCAACTGGTACAATTGAGGAAAACAGTAAGGATCGAAAAAGTACAGCCATCCCTGGGTGAAGAACGCCCGGACTTATGCACATCCCCACATACAGACGAGCTTCCATAATATTATTAAATTCAGAAGACTGATGTACATAGCTACGTTCGTTCCCATGAACAACAGAACCAGTTTCCTCCTCTCTTTTTCACTTTTAGCAATTGTTCTTTTCTTATCAGTCTTATGTACTTTTGATGTCATTCATCTCCATACTGTGGAGGTATGGTTACCATATCGAGTGATTTTGCGTATTTTCCGACTTACAGACAAAAGTGGTTCATGGGCGTTTATAAAACTGAACCCGTTTGTTACCTGGAGATTGCCTGTACTGCAAAATCAAGTCTTCCAAGGATTTATCAATGAGATATTGACCAACAAGGGTCTTACTTAACTACGAAATGACATCAGGTTTAAAAAAGGTTACTTTCCTGCTGAGTTATTAATGTGTAGGAAGATTCAGAAAATGATTCAGTTCATTTCAACCAAAGAGTGAAAACCAATGCAGTTGAGGCACAAACAGAGCCATCATTTGAGCTTTAAGCCAGGGAGAATGACTGATCAGACAACATGATAGAGTTTGTGTGTTAACACCAGCGAATAAATCTGACATTGGAAAATGGAATGTTGGAGTAATAGCCAAGGTGTGTGGCGCCAAAAAAAGCTCATCAGAATCAGAGATAGAATCAGAAGTGTTAGATGTAAATCACTTAATTCCTGCAAGTGATATACAAGAGAATATCGAAGAGGTGTACGCCAGGAATTGATCCGGGGAGATTGTGGAAGACACGGCACATAACTCTACTGAAGTGAGGTCAAGTAGTGGATACAACCACAATGGCACAAGCTCCTTGCAGAAGAGACTGAGAAAACAAAAATCGGCTAAACCTGTAAATGATGTGAATATGCCAGTCACTCAAAAAAGGAAAAGCAGTGTACAGTATGCAAGTGAATGATATCATGGCTGACATAAGCCAGTTTGTACTGTGTTAGTTATAGAGCTCAATATTCAGATTGAACATGTCTTTACAATCCCTGAATCCCTTTGTGTTTTTCTATATTCTGTATGTTTCTTAAAAGTAACAGCACATTCATTGCAGACATCTTACATTGGATGGACAAAGCTTCTCCAAGAGGGAGGAGGACATAAACATATAGGAAATATATATAAGAACATGCAATTAAGGTGAGAGGGGGTAGGTTCAGAACAGACGTGAGGATTTGTTTTTTTACTGAGAGGAGTGGTGGATGCCTGGAATGCATTGCTTGATAGGGTGGCGGAGGCAAATTCATTGGGGACTTTTAAGAGGGGCTTGGATGGGCACATGAATGAGAGGAAAATAGAGGGATGTGGGCATTCTGTAGGTAGGAGGGAATAGCTATGTCGGCACAACATTGTGGGCCAAAGGGCCTGTTCTGTGCTGCACTGTTCTTTTTTCTATGTTCTAGATAAAAGTCGGCCACTTGGCCCCTTGTACCTTCTCTTCTTTGCAATGGAATCTTTTACCTCAGTGCCACTTTCTTGCACTAATCCCTTAACCTTTGATTAATTTAATATCTAAAAGTCTAACAATCTTGGTCTTGAATATACTCAGCGAGTGAGCCTACAAAGCCTGTTTGCATGGAGAATTCTAAAGATTCACTGCCTTCTTGGTGAAGAAATGTTTCCCCCATCTCAGTTCTGAATGGCCAATCCCTCATTTTCAGATTGTGACCTTGAGTTCTATACATCCTAGACATCCCAGCCAGGGGACCTATCATCCCCTCATCTATCCTGTCAAGCCCCTTGAGAACTGTGTACACTTCAGTGAGATCAGCTCTCATTCTTCTCAACTGGAGACAGTATAGGCCCCATCTGCTTACTCTCTCGTCATAAGATAACCCCATTCCAGTAATCAATCTGGCGAACCTTCAATTTCCCCTCTATTTTAAGTGTATCCTTCCTTAGATAGGGAGACAATGTTTCTGGTGTGGTCTCACCTGGACTGTATATATTTGTAGGAAGACATCTTTATGTTTGTCCTCAAATCCTTCTGTAATAAAAGCTAAAACATCACCTGGCTCCCTAATCGTTTTCTGTATCTGCACACCAACTTTGAAAGACTCACTTACAAGGACACCCAGGTCCCTATGAAGATCAATATCTTTCAATCTCTTACTGTTTGAGAAAGTATGCCACCTTTCCTTTTTCTATACCAAAGGGTTAACCTCATTATATTCCACCTGTCATGTCCTTGCTCCTTCATGTCTACGTGAAGCCCCTCTGCATCCTCGTCACAACTGCTACTGTCACCCAACCTTATATCATCAGCAAACGTGAATCTATTGCACTTGGCTTCCACATCCTAATTATTGACATAGGCTGTGAACAGCTGAGGTCCCAGCACCAAGTCTTGCAATACTCCATTGACTGTAGTCTTAAAGCCAGAAAATAACACACTTATTCCAAATCCCTTTTCTCTGTCTGTTAACCAATCCTCTGTAGTATGTTACTGTCAATCCCATGCATTACCTTTGTTTAACAATGTTTTGCATGGCACCTTTATGAAAGGCTTTTGAAAAGTCCAAGCTTATGACATCCATTGCTTCCTCTTATCTATTTTGCTACTTACAACTTCAAAAACCTCCAAGAGATTTGTCAAACATGATTTTCCTTTCATAGATTCCTGTTCACTCTGCCCAATCCATTACTACCATTTTCATAATAATACATTCCAGCATCTTCACTGCTATTGTCAAGCTCACTGGTCTGTAGTTCCCCTTCATACTTTCTGCTTTCCAATCCTTGGAAACTGTTCTGCGATTTATATTGGAAGATATCTAGCAGTGCCTGCACTATCTCAAAGGACAGGTGTAAGGGACAGAAATACAGTGAGGAGGGCAACAAAACAGAGTCAACATTAATCCACCTGCAGGTGTCAGCCTGAAACATCGACCATCCCTCTGCCACCACAGAAGCTGCCTGACCCACTGAGCTCGACCAAGTTTGTTTTTTGGTCCAACTTTGTGTACAGTTTCCCAAGATTCCCACCTATGATGCTGACATTAATATGTGGAATTACCAAAGACCATAAGACCATAAGACTTAGGAGCAGAATGAGGCCATTCGGCCCATCAAGTCTGCTCTGCCATTCGATCATGGCTGATTTGTTTTTCCCTCCCAACCCCATTCTTTTGCCTTCTCCCTGTAACCTTTGATGCCCTTACTAATCAAGAACCTATCAACCTCTGTTTTAAATATACCCAATGACTTAGCCTCCACAGCCATCTGTGGCAATGGATGCCACAGATTAACCACCTTTTGGCTAAAGAAATTCCTCCTCATCTCTGTTCTAAAGGGAAGTCCTTCTATTCTGAGTCTGTGTCCTCTGATCCTAGACTCTCCCACTACTGGAAACATCCTCTCCACATCCACTCTATCCAGGCCCTTCAATATTTGGTAGGCTTTAATGAGATCCACCCCCCCCCCCCCACCCCATCCTTCTGAACTCCAGCGAGTACAGGCCCAGAACCATCAAATGCTCCTCATACATTAACCCTGGGATCATCCTTGTAAACCTTCTCTGGACCCTCTCTAATGCCAGCACATCATTCCTTAGATATTGGGGCCCAAAACTGCTCACAATGGTCTGACCGACGCCTTGTAAAGCCTCAGCATTACATCCTTGCTTTTATATTCTTGTCCTCTCAGAATGAATGCTAACATTGCATTTGCCTTCCATACTACATACTCAGCCTGCAAGTTAACCTTGAGGAAATCCTGCACTAGGACTCCTAAGTCCTTTGCACCTCCGATTCTGAATTCGGTCTCCATTTAGAAAATAGTCTACGCCTTTATTCCTTCTACCAAAGTGCATGACCGTACACTTCCCTCCGCTGTATTCCATCTGCCACTTCTTAGTCCATTCTCCCAACCTCTCTGAGTCCTTCTGCAGACTCACTGCTTCCTCAACGCTACCTGCCTCTCTACCTTTCTTTGTATCATCTGCAGACTTGGCCACAAAGCCCTCAATTCTGTCATCCAGATCATTAACATATAACGTGAAAAGTAGCGGACTCAGCATTGACCCCTGCGGAACACTACTGGTTACCGACAACCAACCAGAAAAGGCCCCCTTTATTCCCACTCTTTGCCTTCTGCCAGTCAGCCAATCTTCTATTCATGATAGTACTTTTCCTGTAATACCATGGACTCCTATCTTGTTTAGCAGCCTCATGTGCGGCACCTTGTCAAAGGCCTTCTGAAAATCCAAGTAAACAACATCCACTGATCTCCTTTATCTATCCTGCCCGTTACTTCCTCAAAGAATTCCATAAGATCTCCCCTTAAGAAAACCATGCTGACTTCGGCCTATTCTATCATGAGCTTCCAAGTACCGCGAAACCTCATCCTTAATAATGGACTCTAACATCTTACCAACCACTGAAGTCAGGGTAACTGGCCTATAATTTCCTGTCTTTTGCCTCCCTCCCTTCTTAAAGAGCGGAGTGACATTTGTGATTTTCCAGTCTTCCGGAACCATTCCTGACTCTAGTGATTCTTGAAAGATCACCACAAATGCCTCCACAATCTCTTCAGCTACCTCTTTCAGAACCCTAGTCCATCCGGTCCAGGTGACTTATCTGCCTTCAGATCTTTCAGCTTCCCAAGCATTTCCTCCTTAGTAATAGTGACTACATTCACTTCTGCCCCCTGACTCTCTCGAATTTCTGGCATATGTTGCAGGTGTCTTCCACAATGAAGACTGATGCAAAATACTTATTCAGTTTGTCCGCCATTTCTTTGTTCCCCATTACTACTCTCCAGCGTCATTTTCCAGTGGTCCAATGTCCATTCTCGCCTCTCTTTTACTCTTTATATATCTAAAAAAACTTTTGGTATCCTCTTTTCTATTATTGGCTAGCTTACTTTCATATTTCATCTTTTCTCCCTTTATTGCTTTTTAATTGCTTTCTGTTGGTTTTTAAAAGCTTCCCAATCCTTTAACTTCCCACTAATTTTTGCAATATTGTATGCCCTCTCTTTTGCTTTTATGTTGTCTTTGACTTTCCTTGTCAGCCACGGTTGCCTCATCCTCCCTTTAGAATGTTTCTTCTTCTTTGGGATGAAATGATCCTGCGTCTTCCGAATTATTCCCAGAAACTCCTGCCTTTGCTGCTCTACCGTCATCCCTGCTAGGGTCCCCTTCCAATCAGCTTTGGCCAGCTCCTCTCTCATGCCTCTGTAGTTACCTTTACTCAACTGTAATACTAATACATGCAATTTTAGCTTCTCCCTCTCAAACTGCAGGGTGAATTCTATCATATTATAATCACTGTCTCCTAAGGGTTCCTTTACCTTAAGCTCCCTAATCAAATCTGGTTCACTGCACAACACCAAATCCAGAATTGCCTTTTCCCTAGTGGGCTCGACCACAAGCTGCTCTAAAAAGCCATCTCGTGGGCATTCTACAAATTCCTTCTCTTGGGATCCAGTACCAACCTGATTTTCCCAACCTAGCTGCATATTGAAATCCCCCATGACTACCGTAACATTGCCCTTTTTACATGTCTTTTCTACCTCCTGTTGTAATTTGTACCCCACATCCTGGCTACTATTTGCAGGCCTGTATATAATTCCCATCAGGGTCTTTTTACCCTTGCAGTTTCTTAACTCTACCCACAAGGATTCTACATCTTCTGATCCCATGTCATTTCTTGCTAAGGATTTGGTTTTCATTTTTACCAACAGAACCATCCTGCTCCTCTGCCCACCTGCCTGTCTTTCGATAGAATGTGTATCGTTGGATGTTTAGCTCTCAGCTGTGATCTTCTTTCAACCACGACTCTGTGATGCCCACAACGTCATATTTGCCAATTTCTAACTGCACTATGAGCTCATCTACCTTATTTCATATTCTGTGTGCATTCAAATATAACACCTTCAGTCCTGTATTCACCACCCTTCTTCTCAAATTAGTCTCCATGTTGCCTGAAATTAAATTCTTATCCCTTTCTAAACTTTCTGTCTTATTCTTTATTCTGGAGACTTCAGTAACTTCTACTGCACTCTCCTTCCCTTTTACTTTGTCCATACTCTTCTGATCTGTTGAACCCAGAGCTGCGGTTGTTTGAAATATTTTCTGTGTGGAGACTGAACTATTAATGTACAATTATTTGTATGAAGCCTTTGAATAGTTTGTGGTAATAGGCTCAACCATAAATAACAACAGAGGTCAAGAATTGCAGTTTTCTCCAGTCAACTGTGCAATGTTGGCAGCAACATGAATCTAACAGCCAGAGAGAGCTTAGGACCAGGTAGTCATTTTTTAAAGGTGCATTAGATAAACATTTACAGTGCACATTTACTTGTGAAACAACCAATGCTTCACATCCTAATCTATCGCATATCAATTTACTTACTGCAATTCTAGTAAGAATTGAGGTTGTATATAAAAAGCTTAATGATCAACAGCAAATCAACTCATCATGCAGCAATGTTGATAAATATCTTCTTAATAGGTTTGCCAATAATATTGCACAAAAATCCTGTACATTGCATTTGTGATATGCTGAGCTCAGAGCAAATAAATTAATCATAATGAATTTTAAAGCTGTTTTATTGGGGTCAGATCTGGAGCACCACATTGCAGCTCTGGGAATCTTCCTGACTGCTAGTCCTACTATCACATTCTCCTTCTTAGGCAGTCCCTTAAGATTGAGGATGATGTGAACCATTCACCAAGGAAACTAATATCATTGTGGTGCAAATGGAGGAAGCCACGGCTTTTTGCACGAGCACAGGAAGAAGAAGAATGCAGAGCTGCCGCACAGTTTAATGAGATGACTGCAGAATAACAATGCTTTTGGCCTTAATGTCCAGAATAAAGGCTTCAACCCAGCCATCTTTCTATTTTAAAAATCGCAAGCCTTAAGATCCAGTACCCATTTTTAGAGACTGTTAACAAGTTATTTTAAATCTTCTAACAGAGTCATGGCAAATGTGCAACATAGTAACAGGCTCTTCGGCCCACGATGTCTATGCTGTCCATCATGCCTATTGATACTAATCCCACTTGCCTGCATAAATTCCATCTTCCTTTATACTCTACTCATTCAAGTACCTGTTCAGGTGCCTCTTAAATGTCGTTATTGTTCCTGCCTCCACCGCCTCCTCTGGCAGCTCTTTCCAGATACTAAAAATTTACCCCTCAGATCTCCTTTAAACCTTCTCCATCTCACCTTAAGCCTATGTCCTCTAGTTTCAGACACCCCTTACATGGGAAACACACTCTGGATACCTATGCCCCTAAAAATTTTATGTCCTGTTAGGAAAGCTATAAGATTACAATTCCCAATCCACCATGAGTTGATTGAGAAAGTATTTTCTCTTATAATGGCAGGTGAAGGATGAATGAGGAAATGTAGATGCCAAGAAAAGACTGTCATAATAGTGGGACAAATGATTAATTTTTCAAATAACAGTCCTCTGCCATGTTAATTGAGCAGCTAACCTTTACTTTCAATGGGTTCACATCATTGCTAATGTAAATTGTAGTAATTTTCCTGTAATGCATAAGTTGATGTTTTTTGACTTATAACCCTTCTGAAATATTAGATTCAGCTCAGAAGACTTTAACTCCCACAGATACAATGCTCAATTTCACACCAGCAGTCTGGAACACATCTTTATTTGGGAAAGTGAATCTGAATACAGGCATTTCCCAGGTAATGAATGGGTTCCAATTTTACAGACGTCTGTAAGTCGATTTTGTCCATAAGTCGAAAAATGCACACAAATCACTTGATAGGTTACCATTCTTCACCATATGGTAATGAATGGCATCAGAAGTACATAAGTCTGATAAGAATAATTACTAAAAGCGAGAGAGAGGGGAAGCTAATTCCGCCATTTGTAGGAATGAACATATGTACATACGTCAGACTTTTGAATTTAATATTGTTATGGGAGCTCGTTCATATGTAGGTGTGTCCATAAATTGGACATTCGTAACCCAGGAATGGCCTGTATAAAGATCATCCTGTGGAATATCCACACCACTGGGAGAAGATGGTTCTTTATCAAACCTGAGGATGGTTTATTCCATGTTGCCCAACAGGGGGCTTTGCCAAGGAGGGCAAGCAAAGGTGACTTAAGCAGTTGTTGACCAACAGGTCTATGAGTGTTTTACTTGTGAGCCTGTTGCGTGGAAATTCGGTGGTAGATGAGGGCTAAGGAATCAGATGGTTTGGTCAGTAGATAAGAAGGTAGGATTCAGTAGTTGGATGTGCCAGTGGTTTGGGCGTTGGCTCAGTAATCAGATGGTGCAATTGATGTTGGTGGGAAGGATTAGTGGGTGGTCTGTCTGTTGTGTCAAGAAGCCAGTGGGTGAGATTGGGTCAGGAAAAGGTTGTGGGCTGGAGGGGTTAGTGGGGGCTATTTCTGTTTAGGGGGTTGCCCAAGGTAGATCTAAGTAAGTGAATTGCCTAAAGAAGATCTATCTAAGTTAGGTTCTTAGTGCTAGCCTGGACTCTGCTCAGGGACATCTGCTTCAAGACAGTAAATGAAAATGAAAAAGAATTGCAGATGTTGGGAACATGAACCAGAGAGCGGAGAGTGCCGGAAATTAATGAGGAGCGATTTTTTTTCTTTCTAGCGTTCGGGATAGCGGCGAGTGACTGCGCAGGCGCGTGACGTCACTCGGCAGCGCGCGGGCGATTTAAATAGCAGACCAACATATCTAGCGGGCAGCGTCGGAGCGGACAGCTGAGTGAGAGGGAGCAGAGTGGGTTAGGCTTTGGCTCAACGGGCTTCGGCGAGAGCAGGAAAGAGGCGAGACTAATAGAGAGGGGGTAAGTTATTAGTTTATTTGTTGAACTCAGTGGTATTCAGCAAGATGCATCTGGGGTTGGTCTTATGTTTGGAGTGGCAGATGTGGGGACCCTGGGAGACTACCAGACTCCCCGATAACTACATCTGCACAAAGTGCACCGAGATGCGGCTCCTCAAGGAACGGATTGAGAGTCTGGAGCTGCAGCTCGATGACCTTCGGTTGGTTAGGGAGAGTGAGCAGGAAATAGATAGGAGTTATAAAGAGTTTGTAGATAGCACCTCTGTGGCGGTCCCCCTCAAAAACCGATATCTCATTTTAGATTCGGTTGGAGAGGATGACCTGATAGAGGAAGACCTCAGCAACCGGGACCTTGGCACCGTGCCTGGTACTGTGGTCCAGCGGAGGAAGCGAAATGCAGTGGTTATTGGGGATTCTATAGTAAGGGGTACGGATAGCAGATTCCGCGATAGCGACAATGAGTCTCGGATGGTGTGTTGCCTCCCTGGTGCCAGGGTACGGGATATCACGGACCGGGTCCAGAATATTCTGAGGGGAGAGGGTGAGCAGACAGAAGTCTTGGTACATGTAGGTACCAATGACATAGGTAGAAAAAGAGAAGAGGTCCTGAAGGAGGAATACAAGGCATTGGGGAGAAGGTTGAGAAGTAGGACCTCAAGGGTAGTAATCTCAGGATTACTACCTGTGCCACGTGTCAATGATAGGAAGAATAGAAAGCTCTGGCAGATGAATGCGTGGCTGAGTGACTGGTGCAGGGGGCAGGGCTTCAGATTTTTGGATAATTGGGACCTTTTTTGGGGGAGGCATGACCTATTCGCTAAGGATGGGTTGCACCTAAACTCCAGAGGTTCCAATATCTTGGCGGGAATGTTTGATTTAGTTGTAGGGGAGGGTTTAAACTGATCTGGCAGGGGGATGGAAACCAGGATGTTAGGTTACAAGATGCTAAGGTAAAGGAGGGAGTTTATAAAAACAAGTCCAATGAGGATGGCAAGAAGGACACACAAGTGAGAAGTCAGGATAATTTGCTGAATAATAGAAGTACAACAAGTCAGGATGTTAGGATACAGAATGTTAGGATAGGGGATGAGGTATATAGGAACATGTCTAAGATAGTATGTAGTGAAGATAGTAAGAAGGATAGACAGGTGGAAAGCCAGGATAATCTGCTGAACAATAGAAGTACAACAAAATTAATAGCAGATACCGGACTAAACGTACTGTATTTAAATGCACGTAGCATTAGGGATAAGGTAGATGACCTAGTGGCACAACTACAGGTTAATAAATACGACATTGTGGCAATCACCGAGTCATGGCTTTATGATGGATGTGATTGGGAACTGAATGTCCAGGGGTACACAGTGTATAGGAAGGATAGGCGGGTAGGCAGAGGGGGAGGTGTGGCCATGATGGTTAGTAGTGATATAAAATCGATAGAAAGGAAGGATATTGGGTCAGAGGAGGTGGAATCCTTGTGGGTGGAGCTAAGGAATAGCAAGGGTAAAAGGACAATGGTAGCAGTCATATATAGGCCCCCTAATAGCAGTCAGGAAGTGGACGATAAGTTGCAGTTTGAGATAGAAAAAGCATGCCAGAGTGACAATGTGAAGATAATTATGGGGGATTTTAACATGAAGGTGGACTGGGAAATCCAGAATGGCGGTAGTACTCAGGAGAGGGAGTTTGTGGAATGTCTAAGGGACGTTTTTCTAGAGCAACTTGTTGAAGAGCCCACCAGGGGATCGGCTGTTTTGGATTGGGTGCTGTGTAATGAACTGGAGGTGATTAGGGAACTAAAGGTAAAGGAACCACTGGGAACCAGTGATCACAATATGATTGAGTTCAGTTTCAAGTTTGAGAAGGAGAAACTGATAACTGGTGTATCGATATTTCAGTGGAACAAAGGAAATTACAATGGTATGAGAGAGGAGTTGGCCCTAATTGATTGGAAGAGTAAGCTGGCTGGAGGGACGGCAGAGGAGAAATGGAAGGAATTTCTACAGGAAATAAGGAAATTGCAGGATAGATATATTCCAAGAAAAAAGAAGGTTTTTAATGGAAAAAAGGCACAAATGTGGATAACAAGAGAGGTGAAGGCTAAAATAAAAGCAAAAGGGGCGGCGTACAAAGAAGCAAAAATTAGTGGCAAAACAGAGGACTGGGAAGCTTTTAAAAACCTGCAGAGAGAAACTAAGAAGGTCATTAGGAAAGAAAAGAGGAATTATGAAAGGAAGTTGGCGGATAACATTCGAAAGGATACTAAGAGTTTTTTTAAATACATAAGGTGTAAAAGAGAGACACGGGTTGATATAGGACCAATTGATAACGGTGCAGGAGCTATTATAATGGACGATAGAGAGATGGCAGAGGAATTGAATGAATATTTTGCATCGGTCTTCACCATGGAGGACATCAGCAATGTGCCGGTTAGTCAGGAGTCTCACGAAATGGAATTGAGTTCAGTTAAGATTACTAGGGAGAAGGTGCTAGGAAAACTAAATGGACTAAAGACTGATAAGTCTCCCGAACCAGATGAGGTGCATCCCCGGGTTCTGAAGGAGGTGGCTTTAGAGATAACGGAGGCATTGGCGATTATTTTCCAGAAATCGATAGATTCAGGCGTGGTTCCGGAGGACTGGAGGGTCGCAAATGTAGTTCCGTTGTATAAGAAAGGAGGGAGGCAGCATAAAGGAAATTACAGACCTATTAGTCTGACGTCAGTGGTGGGAAAGTTATTGGAATCTATCCTCAAAGACGGGGTTACAGAATACCTAGAGGCGCAGGGCAGGATAGGTCCTAGCCAACATGGTTTTGTGAAGGGCAGATCCTGCCTGACCAACCTATTGGAGTTTTTTGAAGAAATCACAGGCAAGGTGGATAAGGGAGAGGTAGTAGATGTTGTGTATTTAGACTTTCAAAAGGCCTTTGATAAGGTGCCTCACAAGAGACTGATTAATAAGATGAGAGGTCATGGAATTACGGGTAGGATAACAGAATGGGTGGAGCATTGGCTGGTTGACAGGAAGCAAAGAGTGGAAATAAAAGGATCTCGTTCTGGTTGGTTACCAGTTACTAGTGGTGTGCCGCAGGGGTCGGTGTTGGGACCGCTCCTTTTTACCTTGTACATTAACGATTTGGATGATGGAATAAATGGTTTTGTGGCTAAGTTTGCGGATGACACCAAGATAGGGGGAGAAGTAGGGAGTATTGAAGAGATAGGAAGGTTGCAGAGGGACCTAGACAGTTTAGGAGAATGGGCAAGAAAATGGCAGATGAGATTCAATGTAGGGAAATGTGCAGTTGTACACTTTGGAAGCAGAAATAAGCAGGCAGATTATTATCTAGGAGGAGAGAAAATCCAAAGCACGGAAGTACAAAGGGACTTGGGGGTACTCGTGCAGGATACCTTAAAGGTTAACCACCAGGTCGGATCGGTGGTAAAGAAAGCGAATGCTATGTTGGCATTCATTTCGAGAGGTATAGTGTATAAAAGTAAGGAAGTGTTAATGAGGCTCTACGGGGCACTAGTGAGGCCTCATTTGGAATATTGTGCGCCATTTTGGGCCCCACATCTTAGGAAGGATGTGTTGACGTTGGAGAGGGTTCAGAGGAGATTTACGAGGATGATCCCAGGAATGAAAGGGCTTAAGTATGAGAAGCGTTTGTCGGCTCTTGGACTGTACTCGCTGGAGTACAGAAGAATGAGAGGGGACCTCATAGCGACATTTAAAATATTGATAGGAAAGGACAGAGTAAATGTGGCTAGGCTGTTTCCCTTGGTGGGTGAGTCCAGGACCAGAGGGCACAATCTTAGAATTAGAGGGTACAGTTTCAAAACAGAGATGAGGAAAAATTTCTTTAGCCAGAGGGTGGTGAATTTGTGGAACTCCTTGCCACGTACAGCAGTGGAAGCCAGATCAGTGGGGGTGTTCAAGGAGGAGATAGATAGATATCTAAATAGTCAGGATATCAAGGGATATGGGGATAAGGCCGGTAATTGGGATTAGAATAGTTTTTTTTTCTTCTTCTTCTTCCCCCATTCCCCATTTCTCATTTCTATTTCCCTTTCCTTGGAGCAGACTCGATGGGCCGAATGGCCTGCTTCTGCTCCCTTGTCTTGTGATCTTGTGAAATAAAAAAGAAAATGCTGGAAAATCTAGTAGGTCAAGCAGCAGCTGTGGAAAGAGAAATAAAGTTAACACGTCAGGTTGAAGACCTTTCTGATGTAGGGTCTTGAACGTGAAACATTAACGCTATTTCTCTTCCTGCAGATGCTGCCTGGCCTGTTGGTTGTGTTTCCAGTATTTTCTGTTTTAATTTAGACTTCAAGGGAGACTGTGAAAGTTTGCTTTTGCATGATTAAACCATGCTGTTGTGTGCCCACTTGAAAGTTACAGAAATAGTGTCCAGGTTGTATTGCTCATTCTTGGATGTGAGTGTGGTTTCTCCTTGCATTATGCTTGGAGACAAAATTTGAGAACTTCATCATCCATATGTTAAAACTCCCACAATGAAAGAGCTTATAACATGTTTCTAATCTACTGTAATGTCTTGTATCTCCCTTTATTATTATTAAATCATTGCTTTGCTGAGCATCTTTTTCTCTATTCTGGTAGTCTTTTCTATTCTGGAGCAAAGTACCATAGTGTTTAAGTTACAGGACCAGGTAATCCAGAGGTTTGGACTAGTGATCCGTTAACAAGGTGTTCAAATCCTATCATAGGGGCTGAAATAGTTTGTTCCTCATGCTAGCTGTGACATGGAACAAGATCATCCCACTTTTCTGTACTTCCAATGTTCCTTGATATTCACAAATTTATTGATTCCTGTCATAAATATACTCAATGACTGAGCCTCTACTGTCTTCCTGAGGAGACAAATCAAGGATTCACGACCTTGGGGTGAAGAGAATTCTCCTCATTTCAGTGCCGAATGCCCACTCTTATTTTGAGACTGTGACTCCTAGTTCTAGGCACCCTGGTCAGGGGAAACATCATACCTTCTGAAGCCACATGAAGATTTTGCTTTCAGAGTGTATTCGGGAGCGGGGGGGGGGGGGGGCAAAGTTTGGTGTGAATTAAGCTGCTACACTGTACCAAACAATGGCATTGGGCAAATTAATATAACATTTCTCTTTCTTGCATCACAATGTGTTGGAACCGATTAAACACCAATTTATAATTGGAAATTCAGTCAAGTGCATAAAAACAAATAAAAACCAAGTTTGCATTAAGCGTGCTGGTAATGAAGTTGTAAGGTAGTTCAGTGGTGTCAGGTTGTAGGGTTCAAACTTCAGTCATTGCTCTCCACTGGACCATCTACACAGCAAATTAAGGAAGATTGGATGGTGGTGAGTGTGGGAGATAAAGCAGGTGACTTGACATTCCATGCATGTAAATTCATGAGAGAAAGTTGCCTTGGCTCTGTAAGGCTCATGTGTTTATCCTCATCTGTAAATGGGTACGTTAGCATAGGGGTTAAGTTCCTATACTACAGAAGTCTTGACCATTGACTGAGGGGTGTGAGTTTGAGGGGCTAGAAAATTTAAATTTAAGTCATTAAATAAACTTGGAATAAATATTTGCATCAGTCATAGTAATCATGAAATGGTTGACTTATCAAGTAAATCTCTTCAAATACATGCATTTAAAGGTAAGCGGGGGATGTTTAAGGGAGATGTGCAGGGCAAGCTTTTTTAGGCAACTGGAATGTGCAGCCAGGGGTAGTGGTGAAGGTAGATACAATAGTGGCATTTAAGAGGCTTTTAGATAGGTACATGAATATGCAGTGAATGGAGGATATGGGCCATGTGCAGGTTTAGTTTGGGAGAGATATAGTTTAAATCTGCATCGCCTTCAGCACAGACATCGATGGACCTGTTCCTGTGCTGTACTGTTCAGTGTTCTATGTAATGAACTTCAAGGAGGGAAATCTGTCACCTTAACCCAGTCTGGTCTGACTCCAGACCTACCCATGTGGTTGATTCTTCACTGCTTCCTGAGTGCTGGTTATTACAAGTGGACAATGAATGGCAGTGAAATCCATATCTCCTGAATGAATACATCTTAGAGAAGAATAATTCTGTGTTCTCTATGATCCAAATGCTTCCACCAGCAGAGATCAATGGATTGAGAGGCGGCATGGTAGATTAATGCTATTTCAGCACCAGCGATTGGGGTTCAATTCCCACCGCTATCTGTAAGGAGTTTGTACATTCTGCCTGTGCCTGCGTAGGTTTCCTCCATGTGCTCCGGTTTCCTCCCACATTCCAAAGACGTATGGGTTAATAGGTTAACGTGGGTGTAATTGGGCAGCACGGGCTCGTTGGGCTGGCGGGGCCTGTTACCATGCTGTATAAATAAAGTTTGAAGTTTAAAGAATCAAAGGACACGGGGTCAGGACAGCGTGAGAAGTTTTATTATGCTGCTTCCATTTTCACAGGGCTTCTGCGGGCTCCCAATGTATGGCCTCAATACCATCCTGAAGGCTCCCACTCCCTTCAAGCGGTCATGGGCCAGAGATTCCCAGGAGTCAGTGGGATGTTGCACTTCTTCAAGGAAGCTTTAAGCAAACCCTTGAATCTTTTTTTTCCGTTCACCTGGTGATTCCTTCTCATGACAGAGGTCAGAACAGAGTAACAAACAATCTGCTGGAGGAACTCAATGGGTTGAGCAGATCTGTGGGGGGAGAGGAATTGCCGACGTTTCAGGTTGAAACCCTGCAGGGTTCCTATCCGAAACATCGACAATTCCTCAACTTACTGAGTTCCTCCAGCAGATTGCTTGTTGCTTCAGATCCCAGCATGTGTAGTCTCTTGTGTCTCTGTGCTCATAACAGTGTCTGTTCCCTCTGTTCCCCCCTCCCTTTGTTTTCCCTTATCCCTCTGGCTCCATTACCCCTTCTCTTTCCCCTCCCCTGTCCTCAAGACCTGCCCATCACCCACACCTTCCTCCCTCTGGTTTGCCACTTCCTTCCATTTATTCCATGGTCTATTGTCCTCTCCTATCAGATTCCATCTTCTTCAGCTCTTTGCCTCTTCTACCTATCATCTCCCAGCTTCTCACATCATTCCCAGTTCCCCACCCCCCTCTCCCACCTATCTATCTTCCCTCCTCACCTGGATCCTTCTACCACCACCAGACGTGCTCTTGTCCCTCCCCCCCACCCTTTTTCTCTGGCTTCTGTCCCCTTTCTTTCCAGTCCTGATGAAGGGTCTCAGCCCAAAATGTCAACTGTTCATTTCCATCCGTAGATGCTGCCTGATCTGCTGAGTTCCTCCAGCATTTAGTGGGTGAACAATCCAACGCTTGGTGAATTCTGCTTCACAATGATAGGAAGAGCTGACATCGAAGGGTCAAAAAGCGACTCGCTATGAACCAGATTTCCAGCATCTGCAGTCTTTCTTGTGTCTATTTTGAGGGTTTGGTGTTGGTTTTGAGAGTGACTCCTTTCTCATTCTTGTAATGTTTCTCCCAGCCACATCTACACCTCTCTCTGTAAGTCTGACTATTTGCTGGTAATTTGTGCCAAACTCTGGCCAGCTTTGTGCTTCAGATCAAATGCAAAGACTGAGACTCATTCAACACTTCTTGGGAGAGAAAAGTGCCTAGAACTTCACCCTCAATTAATAGGAGTAAATGTGCTACATAGTAGAGACAGTCTGTCGTGATCTACTTCTGAATTCAGTACCATTAAAATCACTACATTGTCCATTTAGCGATAGGGGATAAAGTTAAGAGCAAATATTTCAGCCCCATCGATTGACAATTTCTTCAGCAATATAGAAATGCTGAAGAAGTTTCATTAAAAATTTACTCTGATGATACTGGAATTGGGAAATTATAGCTGCCATGGAGGATTGATAAACCTGGGATCCTTTTGAGTGACAATCTAATTAGCTATCTTAAAATAAGAATGGATTTGAAAATACAGATGTAGGGAAGGTGTTTACACTTGCGAGAATTTGTCCAAGATACTATGGTCCTTAAAAATAGAATACCAGCTGGAAAGTACTGGTGGGAATTCAGGTGAAACATGTTATCCAAAGCTCATGTGGAAGGTGGAGCTTGCTACCACAGGAATAGTTGAGGTGACTGGCATTGGTGCACTTAATGGGAAGCAAGAAAGGTACAAGAGGAGGAAAGGGATAGAGGACAATGCTACCAGAGTGAGATGAAAGGGGTGGGAAGAGGATTCATTGGCCCCAATAGCTGTAGATTCCAGGTAATTCTTCCTCTCTGCTTCAGCAACAGTGTTGGCAGTTTGACAGGTATCTCAGATCATCTCGACAATGGGGTTATGAGGTCACATAGAGCACGGAAACAGGCCCTTTGGCACAGCGAGTCGGCACTGACCGTCAAGCACAAACCCTACCTTAATTCCATTTTTTATTCTCCCCTCGTTCTCATCAGCTCCCCTCCTGGATTCTACCTCTCACCTGTATGCCAGGGACAATGTACAGTGGCCAATTAACCTAGCAACTTGCACGCTTTTGGGATGTGAGAGGAAACCAAAGCACATAAAGGAAACCCATGCAGTCATAGGGAGACCGTGCAAACACTACACGCCTGTGATGCTGCTGCAAGTAAGTTTTTCATTGTACCTGTACCTCACCGTACTTGTGTACAGCTTGACTTGACTTGACGGGGTCAGTAGAATTATAATGGTTAACACCCTGAGGGAATCTTGGTTTTGTACCCTGATCTCAGTGATGAAAGATCACAGTGGACGATACCAATATGAGGACAAATTTCAAGGTAGACAAGCTTCAGTGCACAACTGCATATTGCTGTATGACTAATGGAATCTTGAACCCTGTGCACTGGTGTGGAAAAAAGTGCAGTCATTGAATCAAGTTCACGGCTTCAAAATTAGCAAGAGGTAATTAACCAGAAGGAAAGACATTGTAAGGTCTTTAGAGTGTGGATGAGTGCAGCTGGCGCTGGCTGTCTTAGACAGAGTAAAGCTGAAATGGATGCTTCAGACAGGAGGCAGGCTGCAGATACAAATGGTCTAATAGAAATGTGGGCACTGGACTCATTTTTTTCCACAAAATGGCTGGTAATTCACTTCCTGCCTGCTATGTTGGGACGTTAGTGGTAAGTTAACACCTACAGAATCTGTGCCATTTGGCTGAATGTAAAGGACTTTGCTATTCTAATACACTGATGCAATTCTGCTCAACTTGGCATTTTCCTTCAATGTTTTAAAAGCTGTTGCCGATACCCAGGCATGACCTGAGATAGCTGGAAGAGAGAGATTGCAAGATTTTATATTTCAGGGGTTTGGGTTCTAAGGCACGTGAGGCCACTGATCAGCACTTAAAGCTCTCTATACTAGTATCCTGTCAGCTCTGGTGCACAGTTGGTGTCGTGTGTATCATCTACAAAATTCACTGCAGATATTTGCTTGGGCAACTCCGACAACAGTTCCACAAACCCACGAACACCGTCACCTGGAGAGACATGACTGTATGAAATTGCTATCACCTGCAAGATCCCCTCTGACCTATTAAGTCAGGCACTTTCCTCAATTGGAACTTATCATTGTTCCTTCATCATCACTGGGTCTAAATCATAGAACTCCCTCACTAATAGCAGTACGTGATTACCTTCACCAAACCTACTGCAGCAGTTCAATGTGGTGGTTCTACACCACTTTCTCAAAGGCAATTAGGTATAAGCAAAGAAATCTGCCTTACCAGTGATAACCAATTCTTACCTGAAAAGCTGGAAAAATATAATTTTGGTACCTAGTGTGACTAAAATTTTTAGTCACAATAGATGTACATGGATATAGGGAGAGGGAGAATGAGGTTGGGAAGGTAAAGAAAAATGATTAAGAAACACTCCACATTTTCAATGCAGTGCAAGAATAGCAACCACTGTGTAACTATTATTAAATTCCACAACCTTTCCAACTCAAATGTCACTGTTGTCTGCCAATTGTTTTTCCTCCTGTTCCAAATACTGTGCAGTAGATTATACAGAAATTAAATCTCTGGGGATACTCACAACCTGATACCATCTCGAAAATCTGCCAATGATTTTTCTTCTCTTTTTTTTCAACTCCCTGACACTCTTCACCTCTTTGTTTTGAGCAGATTTTCAATCTGTTCTTCATAAGACTTCATGACTTGCCTCAGCCACTGCCTCTGTTTTTCTGGCTTGTCAAATTTATTTTTATTCCAAAATCCATCTGCAAATCCTTGACGTGATACAATCACGAGTCTGAATTTGGTTTTGCTGATGCCAACTGCTGGTATCTTTGTTGAAAGTTTAAAGCCTATTAAAGATTACTCACAAGTATTGTCACATAGATACGTGGGGACCTTTTATTTCACAACCACAACCAAGAAAACAGTATATAATGGAACTTGTTAATCAGGAACTGTCACTGGCAGTGTAACTGTTGCATTTATCATACTGTCCATGTGAATTAGAGCATTTCGGGAAATATTTGTTGCTTGTGCATTGGAATTTCTTTGGACATGCTTGCACCTCCATCATAACTTAGCCAGAGGTGCAGCAGAAACCTTGTTTACCTACGTGAGATCCAAAGAGTCTGCTTGGAGAATGTCCTTGCGCTTCCCTTGACCAGGAGAGATGGAAATTGCGCTCAAGTGTTGAACTATTCTTGTCCCAGCTTTCACCCTCTGACTGTGGTATGGATTTGAAAACAGGGATGGAGTGAGACTCAGGAGGAATTCCGGCTGGAATCTGGCCCGGACTTCCAGGATCTGGTGCCAAAGTGAACAGCAGGCAGTCTGTGAAATCTTTTCACCATCTTTCCCAGATGATTGGCAGGTTGCTTATCCTATGACACAAGGCCACCGAGAAGGAGTAATCACGGATAGGATCAAGGAGATTGGGGGTGGGAGGAGGAGAATGTTTGTTCCTTCTGCTCCTCACAATTCACCAGGCATGTTGTCAAGGTTCCTTCATATTTTCTTATAACATAGAAGGAGGCCATTCCATGCATCAAGTGTATGCTAACTCTCAGAGAATCCTGCCAATTCCATTTCACTCGTTTCCCTTAGCCTATTCTCACCTACATCCCCATCAACTCCACTCCGATTCCTCCACCACCTACCTACACCTACAGAAAACCAATTAACCTACCAACCCACACGTCTTTGGGAAGTGGGAGGAAACTGGAGAACTTGCAAACTGCATACCGTCAGCAGCCGAGATCAGGATTGAACCCCGGTTGCTGGAGCTGTAAGGTTAGAGCACTACCAGCTACACCATCCTCCCTTCCCTCCCTATCTTCTTTTACTTGCTGGATTTCCTGAGCCTGGAGAAATCCAACCTAAAGGATAAGAATGGAAAACAATCCCATAAAAACATTGGGGTGCAACCTCCACTGTGGATCTTAGTCATGGACCTTGCTCCTGGAAATGGATTGGTTCCGATTAGATGGGTTCAAGTCGTATTGGGATTTTAAAATGCTTTAGTTCTTACCTGCATCTAGAGAGGGGTGGGTGGGACCTCCTCCAGGTTGACCTATTACAACCTGGCTACTGTTATGATTGCTTCAGGACTGCCAGAGTTGGGGATGGTCCCTGGGTATAGAAGTGTATGGGGGTCTCTTCTGAGTTACTGTTACAATGTGACCTCTTGTACTAATATGGCAGGTGACACAGGTCCACTTTGAAATGTGCATGTGCCTTATGTCCTCCATACTGGGACTTTGTACGGCAACCCTGAAATATGGTGACTACAAGGGTGAATTTCCAGGCCTGTCAGTTAACTTTCATTATCACAAGCCATAGCAATGACCGATTTTTTTGGTTGACCATCTTCAAGGGGGACAAGCTTACTGGGGCAAGTACCATCTTATCTATCCTACTCATACACAGAATCAGCAATGCAGATGTGTCCTGTTATTAGGAGCTCTGTTTCACAGCTTTATTACAAAGAACAGAAGTCTGAATGAGGCACTTTAACACAGCAAGAAACATAGCTCAGTTAAATGGAGAAAAACAATGCAACTGAAAGCATTTAGTTGTTGTGTTTTTGGACTATGATTTATGTTGTGTTTATGTCGAATTGAAAGCATTTCTACAGCAGAGATACATCTAGGAGATTTTCAGAGTTTAGTGGGGATTGGTGTGATAAATAAGCTTGCCCAAGAGGTTCTAAAACCATACACATAATGATTCATGATGTGGAAAATTTAATTCTCCAAATCTAACAAATCAAGGTCTGGAAATACTTCAATATGTGTTTTCACTCATTGAAGAGCTGCTAGGTGAGGGGTCCAGCTCAGTTTGATAAAAGGTCAAAAGACATGTAGAGTGGGACCAGCAAATCAGGGCCTTGCAAGTGAGTCATGTTCAAATTCAGCACTGGGCCTTTCCTCCACAATCTCTCAGCACGATGGAGAGGAAGTACTGGGAGAAGGTGGTAGGGAGAAGGTTGTGGGGATTGGTAGAGAAGATGAAATTGGCAGGGCCGGGCGTTGAGCGGAGATGATCGAGAGGGATGATTGCAGGGATGTGGTTGGGGAATGATCGACAGTGCTGTTTCCATGGTGCTGCTCCTGGAATCACTGTTTTTTTGATATACACTAACAACTTAGACATCTACGTGCATGGTAAGATTTCCAGATTTAAAAGTCACTGAAAGCTTTTTTGTAATCTGTAGTGTACCGTCGGGATGAATACTGGGATCCTTATGGCTTGTGATATACCTTAAGGTTTAGATATGGATCTAGAAGGTATGTATGATCAGTAAGTTTGCAGATGGTGTGAACATTGGTGGTGTTGTGCATAGTGAGGAAGATAGTTGTGGGCTCCAGGATGATATTGATCAGTTGGTAAAATGAGCAGGACAATGGAGAATGGAAATTAATCCTGGTATGTGTGAGGTGATGCATTTTGGGAGGAATAATAAGGGTAGGATATACACAAATGAGTGGTAGGGCCCTAGGGAACACTGAGGAAAAGAGTGACTTTGGTGTACAAGTCCAAGGGTCTCTGAAGGTGGCAGCACAGGTAGATAAGGTGGTGAAGAAGGCATATGGGATACTTCTCTTTTTAAGCCAAAGCATAGAATAATATGCATGGAGATTATAGTACAACTTTATAAGACAATAGTTAAGCCACAGCTGGAGTGTTGTGTACAGTTTTGATTGTCACACCGTGGGTAGGATGTGATTGCACTGGAGCAGGTATTCAGCAGGATATTGCCTTGGATGGTGGGTCCCAGTCTCCCCCAGTTTATCTCTCTTTGCTCTCCCTTTCTCTCCACCATTTCCCCTTTCTGTTTTACTCTCCCTCCACCTAGTATCTCTCTCTCTCTTTCTCTCTCCCTTTCTCTCTCTCTTTCTCTCTACCTATCTATCTCTCTCTCTCTCTCTCTCTCTCTCTCTCAACAGGGTATCTAATCAGAACCTCTCATAAAGCACAGCAGCAATGACTGCAGTTGTAACTGACTTATTTTTATGGTGACGTTCGCTCATAATGGTTTTTCTTGAATATTCCAGTGAAGAGGAATATATCAATTCTGAATGAATCCGCTGAATTCCTTCAACATTTCAATGAAAAATCCACACAGAAAAGCCATTGAGAATTGATCTATTCTCAGTAGTGGGACCAAGGGAGATAAACTCTGCAACCATTTCAACAGTGGTACACAGAATTAAAGCATTACTGGGCTCCTATCATCAGTCAATGGTGCTGTGAAATTGTATCATTGAGTTAGATTGAGCCATTGAGTTTATGTATCGAAACAGGGTTTTGTATTAACCCCTTGGCCAACAACTAAGGAAACAGGAAAATGTATTCTGGGTTTATTTCATTCCTATGTTTCATCCAATTTTCCCACTTAAAATCTCAAAGTTCCTAAGGCAAACAATATAAATGTGTTAAAGTGTAAATGTATTAAGGTTGAGAATGGGATTGCTAGCTGGCTCTTGTCCTGACATGGTGCCCAGTTGGATGAGAGCATGGTCTAACACTGTCCCATACCTCTAGTGAAGAGGCCCTGCACTTGGACCAGCATTTCTCCTGATCATTCTTGTAAAGCTCTTTACAGTGACAATGAGACCTGATTTATCCACCTGTTATCCACCTTCAAGATACTAAGCGTGGTCAGCTTTTCCTGACTACCTTGATCTATTCTTTTTGAATCCATTGGCATGGAGAATAGACAACAGATAAACCTACAAATCTTCTCCACCCATGCCGAGTCAACCAGGATTTAACTTACACGTAAAGCAGTGGGACACTTCTCAGTAACTTTTGAACAGAGTAGGGATAGTGCCTCTTTACTCTTCATCTTCAAAGACAAATGTCCTTCCTTGTAGGTAAATATCACAGGTTGGTGAACTGTACCTGCTAACTGGACTATCTGAAGGTGCATGTCCTTTGCGTGCTAGCAATGATGATGAAGCATTAAGAAGGCATGACTTTTATGGGAAGTCTGTAATTGAGTCTGCTAATTGAGTCCAGTCATGGCAGCAGGTAGTTTGGGAGGTGGTGCACTTGTACTGAAACTTAAACTTTCCTCTGTGTACTCCTAACAAATGGACTCAAGGGTTATGGTGCCATCCTGATCACTGCATGACCATGGACTAGGGATTGCCATGAGTCACTGGGGAGGCTTTGACTTTTTGTGATATTTATAGATGACTTAGATGAGGGGGTGGAAGACTGGGTTAGTAAGTTTGCGGACGACACTAAGATTGGCGGTGTTGTGGATAGAATGGAGGGCTGTCGGAGCTTACAGAGGGATATTGATAGGATGCAGAGCTGGGCTGACAGGTGGCAGATGGAGTTCAATCCAGAGAAGTGTGAGGTGGTACACTTTGGAAGGACAAACTCCAGGGCAGAGTACAAGGTAAATGGCAAGGTACTTGGCAGTGTAGAGGAGCAGAGGGATCTGGGGGTTCATATTCACAGTTCACTGAAAGTTGCCTCACAGGTGGATAGAGCAGTTAAGAAGGCCTTTCATAAGTCGTGGGATTGAGTTTAAGAGCCGTGAAGTGATGATGCAGCTTTACAAAACTCAAGTTAGATCACACTTAGAGTACAGTTCTGGTTGCCACATTATAGGAAGGATGTGGAGGCACTGGAGAGGGTGCAGAGGAGATTTACCAGGATGCTGCCTGGATTAGAGCGTATGGAATATGAGGAGAGGCTTCAGGTGCTAGGGCTTTATTCGCTGGAAAGGAGGAGGATGAGAGGAGACATGATAGAGGTATATAAAATATTGAGAGGAATAGATAGAGTAGACAGTCAGCGCCTCCTTCCCAGGGCACCAATGCTCAAGACAAGAGGGCATGGCTTTAAGGTTATGGGTGGGAGGTTCAGGGGAGATGTCAGGGGAGATGTCAGGGGGAGGTTTTTCACCTAGAGAGTGGTTGGTGCATGGAATGCACTGCCTGGGGTGGTGGTGGAGGGAGATACATTGGACAGATTCAAGAGTTTGTTGGATAGGCACATGGAGGAATGTGAGATAGAGGGATATGCAGGAGGAAAGGGTTAGATAGTGTGAGGGTGGTTTGATGGACGGCACAACATGGTGGGCCAAAGGGCCTGTTTTGTGCTGTATGGTTCTATGGTTCTACGGTTTGGGAACATCCTTGAACCACTCCTCTGTCCACCTGGTAATCTGCCATGACGGAACTTGGAAGACCGTTTCTCTTTCAGGTGTCTGTTGTCAGGAATGTGAATGACATGGTCTGTATACCAGAGCCGACTGATTATGAATGGAGCCTCAATGCTGGGGATATTGCCCTGGGAAAGGGTGCTGGTGTTGGTTTGCTTACACTGCTGGTGTTGGCCTGCTTACATTGCTGGTAGATTTGGGGACTTTGCAGGGAGAGCATTGATGGTGTCTCTCCTGCTGTAGGTAGTCCACATCACAGAAGCCTACAGCAAACCAAGGAACACTGTTGTGGGGTAGACAATAAACATTGAGTTGGGTTTGAGCTCTTGATCTTCAAACACCCTCTTCCTCAGATGGGCAAAGGCTCTGCTGGTGTACTGAAGGCAGTAGTGAATCTCGTCATCATCAATGTCTGACTTTATTAAGAGATGATTCCTGAGAAATGAGAAGTGGCTCATATTTTCTAGGGTCTTGTCTTGGACTTTTATTGTTAGAACATAGAACAGTAGAGCACAGAAACAGGCCCGTTGACCTTGGATGTCTTGTGCCGAACACGATGCCAAATTAAACTAAATCTCTTTTGCCTGAACATGGTCAATATCCTTTCATTTCATGTATATTCAAGTGTCTGTCTAAGATTCTCTTAAACGCCTCTATTGTATCTGCTTCCACCATTACCCCTGGCAGCCTGTTCCAGGCACCTACCACAGCTCTGTGTAAATAAAATTGCCCCACATATCTCTTTTAAACTTTCCCCCTCTCATCTTAAATGTATGGGTGGTAATTTCATGCAGCAGAGTCATGGTTGATATAAATATAAAGCTAATTCTGCTATATGCTTTAGGGAGCCCAGCTTAATTAAGTCCATCTTGCTACTGAATATGGGTGAAGTAAAGTTGCAAAATGTCTGCCCTGTAGTAATGTGATCATGAAGTGCTTTAGGGCATTTTGCAATTATGTGATAAATTGATTTATAAATTTGATATGGTAAGTTACTAGACTAACAGCAGGAGTTTAGGACCATTGAATCAGATTTGTGAGTTTGAATCCTACCAGGGCAGCTGAGGAATTTAAATTCAAGTAATTAAATATATCTGGAGTATTTTAAAAAGTGCTGGTCCTGTGAATAGTAACCATGAAACTCTAAGATTGTTGTTAAAAGCCCATCTGGTTCACTGACGTCATTCAGGGAAGGAAATCTGCCAGATCTGCCATTCCTAGCCAGTCTTGTCCGTACGTGATCTCGTCCACCAAGAAGTTGACTCTTAATCCTTTCTCATTCCTTCAATTTTCCAGATCCAGGCATCACTATTGCCGCCTCTAATTACCCCTGGAAAGATTGTGGTGGGCCCTCCTTTTGAAGTCAGTGAAAGTACTTCCATAATGCTGTTGGGAAGGGAATTTCAAGATTTTGTCCTAATCACAAAGAAGGAACATTGATGTATTTCCAAGTCCAAGGAGGGTATGCAACTTGGAGACACAAGAGAGACTGCAGATGTTGGAAATCTGGAGCAACACACAAAATGTGTGTTGCATTTTGTGTGTTGCTCAAGGTATGCAAATTGAAGGGGAACCTCCAAGTGGTGGCACTCCTATCTTCCTGAAGCTTAATTGGTGAATTGGTAAATTGGTCACATGTACCAAGGTACACTGAAAACCTTTGTTTTGCATGCCATCCATACAGATCATTTCATCACATCAGTACAGTGAGGTAGTACAAGGGAAAATCAATAACAGAATACAGAAGAAAGTGTTACAGTTACAGAGAAAGTGCAGTGCAGGCAGACAATAAAGTGCAAAGCTATGATGACGTAGATTGTGAGGTCAAGAGTCCTCCTTGTCATACTAGGGGACCATTCAACAGTCTTATAACAGTGGGATAGAAGCTGTCCTTGAGCCTGGTGGTCCGTGCCTTCAGGCTTTTGTATCTTCTGCCCGATGAGAAGGGGGAGAAGAGAGAAGTGAGAATGCCTGGGGTGGATGGGGTCCTTGATTATGCTGGTTGGTTTACCAAGGCAGCGAGAAGTGTAGAGTCCATTGGAGGGGAGGCTGGTTTTCATGATGTATTGTATTGTATTGGTTTATTATTGTCACTTGTACCGAGGTACAGTGAAAAACTTGTCTTACAACCTGATCTTACAGGTCAATTTATTACACAGTGCAGTTACATTAAGTTAGTACAGAGTGCATTGATGTAGTACAGGTAAAAAAAAACAATAACAATACAGAGTAAAGTGTCACAGCTACAGAGAAAGTGCAGTGCAATAAGGTGCAAGGTCACAACAAGGTAGATCGTGAGGTCATGAGGTCATGAGGTCATAGGTCATAGTCCATCTCATTGTATAAGGGAATTATTCAATAGTCTTATCACTGTGGGGTAGAAGCCGTCCTTAAGTCTGGTGGTACGTGCCCTCAGGTGCCTGTATCTTCTACCCGATGGAAGAGGAGAGAAGAGAGAATGTCCTGGGTGGGTGGGGTCTTTGATTATGCTGGCTGCAAGGAGGGGAGACTGGTGTCTGTAATGTGCTGGGCTGTGTCCACAACTCTCTGCAGCTTCTTGTGGCCTTGGGCAGAGCAGTTGCCATACCAAGCTGTGATACATCCTGATAGGATGCTTTCTATGGTGCATCGGTGAAAGTTGGTGAGAGTCAAAGGGGACAAACCAAATTTCTTTAGCCTCCTGAAGAAGTAGAGGCGCTGGTGAGCTTTCTTGGCCATGGCATCAACGTGGTTTGTCCAGGACAGGCTGATGGTGATGTTCACTCCCAGGAACTTGAAACTGTCAGCCCTCTCAACCTCAGCACCATTGATGTAGACAGGTGTATGTACACCACCCCCTTTCCTGAAGTCAACGACCAGCTCTTTAGTTTTGTTGACATTGAGGGAAAGGTTGTTGTCATGACACCATTCCACTAAGCTCTCTATCTCCTTCCTGTACTCCGACTCATCACTGTTTGAGATATGGCCTACAACGGTGGTATCATTTGCAAACTTGTAGATGGAGTTAGAGCAGAATCTGGCCAGACAGTCATGATTGTATAGGGAGTAGAGTAGAGGGCTGAGGACGCAGCCTTGAGGTGCACCAGTGTTGAGAATAATCGTGCTGGAGGTGTTGCTGCCTATCCTCACTGATTGCGGTCTGTTTGTTAGAAAGTCAAGGATCCAGTTACAGAGGGAGGTGTTGAGTCCTAGGTCTCGAAGTTTGGTGACAAGCTTTCTTGGAATTATTGTATTGAAGGCAGAGCTGTAGTCAATAAACAATAGTCTAATGTAAGTGTCTTTACTGTCCAGATGCTCCAGAGCTGAGTGAAAGGCCAGGGAGATGGCATCCGCTGTAGACCTATTTCGCCGATAGGCGAATTGCAATGGGTCCAGGTTGTGTGGTAGGCTGGAGTTGATGTGTGCCATGACAAACCTCTCAAAGCACTTCATGATGGTGGATGTCAGAGCAACTGGTCGGTACTCATTGAGGCATGTTACCTTGCTTTTCTGTGGTACCGGGATGATAGTGGTCTTCTTAAAACATTCTTAAAAATTCTTAAATGTGCTGAGCTGTGTCCACAACTCTGCAGTTCTTGTCCTTGGTGGTAGAGGACATGGGTTTGGAAGTTGCTGCTGCATAGTGTGGGTGAGTAACTGTGGTGTATAATGTTCACAATGCAGCCACTTAGTGCCAGTGGTGGATAGGGTGTGAGCCAAGTTGCTTTATCTTGGATGGTGTTGAACTCCTTTAGTGTTTTAGAGCTGCATTCATCCAGACAAATGGCAGAGTATTCTATCACACCCCTGACTTATGTGCTGTAGATGGTGGAGGTGCGTCATTCACCACAGGTATTCTGTTCTGATTTGCCTTTCTCGTCACAGTGTTTTTACGGCTGAACCAGATGAGTTTCTGGCCAATGGAAACACCCAGGATGTCTCCATTGGGGCATTTTGTGATGGTAATTGTTCGATTGTCCATTGTCATACATAGATGGTTAGACTCTCTTGTGAGGAACATTTATTGCCTGGCAGTTTTGCAGCACAAGTATATCAGTCCACAACTGAATATTGTCTAGGTCTTGCTGTATGCAGGTGAGGACTGCTTCATTTGACTGTGTATAAATGAGCACTTGAATCACTTAAGCATAGAGGGCATTAAGCCAGGTGCTGGGGGGATGGGACTGGTATTGAGGGGTCCCGCTGGTTGGCATTGGATGAGTTGGGCCAAATGACCTGTTTCCATGCTGCACAATTCCATAATTCAATGATTTGCTGAGGAGCTGCAAATAGAGTTGAACATTGAGCAATTCTCAACAAACATCTGCATTCCTGATAGAATGGTGGAAGGAAGGTCATTGATAAAGCAGCTGAATATATTTGGAAATAGGAACTTCTGCAGTCATGTCTTTGGAGCTGGGATGATTGACCTCCAACGGCTACAACCATCTCCCTTTGTGTGAAGTATGACTCCAATCACTGGAGCATATCCCTTTGATTCCCATTGACTTCAGTTTTCCAGGGTTCCTTGATGCCATTCTGTCATTGTTGCCTTGATGTGAAGGATGATCACTCTCATCTCATCGCTAGCATTCAGCTCTTTGGTCCATCTTTCGACCAAAGCTGCGATAAGGTCTGAAGCTGAGAGATCCCACCAAAACTGTGCATTGGTGAGGAGGTTATTGGTGAGTAAATACCGTTTGTTCACACTGTTGATGACCACCTCCAGCAATTTAGCTGTCAAGTAAGAATGGACTGATTTGGCAGCAGTTAGCAGGATTGGATTTGTCCTGCTTTTTGTGTATAGGACCTGGGCAAATTTCCACTTTGTCAGATAGATGCCAGTGTTGTAATTACTTGGCTAGAAATGTAACAAATTCTTGAGCACAGGTCCTCAGTGTGAAACTTGGGATGTTATCAGGTCCCTTAGCATTTGCTCTGAGCCCTTTAATGATTTTCTGTTGTGTTAATCAAATTGGCTGAAGGCTAGCACCTGTGATGGTGGGGATCTCAGGAGGAAGCTGAGGTGGATCACTTACCTCTGGTTGAACATGATTACAATTGCTTTAGCCTTGCCTTTACCATTCACACACTGGGCCCCACCATTCATTGAGGATGGGATGTTGTTGGAGCCTCTTCCTCCCATTAACTGTTTAATTGTCCACCACCACTCACAACTAGATATGGCAGACTGATAATCATTGATCTAATCAGTCCATTTTTAGGCTGTTTAGTTCTGCCTATTGCATGCTGTTTTTGCTGTTTAGCACACAGGTTACCTTGAATGCAGCTTCACAAGTAGGACATACTTTTAAATATCCCTGGTCCTGCTCCCAGCATGTCCTTCTGCATTGATCTGTTGAGTTGATAGTAATGGTAGAGTGAGAGATATTCTGGGTCATGAACTTATAGGTTGTGCTGGTGGACATTTCTGTGGCTGCTGATGGTCCACAACACCCCACAGATGTTCAGGCTTGAGTTGCCAGATCTGTTTGGAGTCCATCAAATTTTGCACGATTGTAGTCCCAAATAACATGGTGGAGGGTGTTCTCGCTGTGAAGAACTGCTTCCTCAGTTGAAGAACAATTAGAGATAGACTATAAATGCCGGTGTTACGAGCAGCAACCTTGTCATCCTGTGAGTGAATTAACAGGTATAAGTGCAAGGTCTTCCTTTCCCGTGAAACTTCTGGTACCTGACAGGAAATAATGCTCTTTGGTGTTGGCATATTGAAGGTATAGCTGAAGAAGTCGAGAAGAAGCTATCTCCAGAAACCTGTTGATGTTGCTGACAGGTGCAGTAGCCTCAGCAATTTTAATCACGGTTCGCTAACATATATTTTAGTGCAAGTATTCATTCAAATGCAGATGATATCATGCTTCCAAACACCTGCTTAATTCAGTGGCATAACACAATTTAGCACCTCTTACTGCATATTCATGAGCCGATTTTATGCATTGCAGCCTAGATTTGCTTTTCCTTCTCATTTCCTCTTTTTCTAAATTTGCTGAATTGGCAATGAGTAGCATTTACGCATCCCATGTATATAGTGCAATGAACATCCCAAAGTGCTCTATGGTTAGGCTAGGCTGGGACACCTGACCAAGAGGCAACTAGAATCTTAGTCAAGTTTGATGTGACCTTTCATCATCGGGAAGTTCAGAGGGGAGGGGAGGGGAGGGGAGGGAGAGCAAGTTAAAGGGAACTTCCAGAGTGTAGAAGGGAGGGAGGTGAAAGCTTTGCCCCAATAGGGTTTGGAGTACAGGGTGTGGAAAGATAATTTGCACAAGTTATTGGAGTTAGAGGAACAAAGCTTCCAAATTGAGGAGGTTTAGGCCTGTAGACTTTGCTGACATTGTGGGTTAAACTCAGAGACCTGGGCTGTGGATCAGGTAATACAGGTTCAAATCAAAAACAAAGTAGCTGTAAGTTTTAACTCATTAATTAAACCGGGACTAAAATGCTGTTATCAATCAAGGTGAGAATTACTGGATTGGGGTAAAAACTCATCTGGTTCACTGATGTCAAGTCGAGTTTATTTTCATGTGTACAAGGATGGTGAGGTATGGGTACAATGAAACACTTGCTACAGCATCACAGACACAGAGGTACAGACAACACATGAAACATAAATTATACCAGACAGTGAGGAAAAAAAGACTGTGTGAAACAAGACATTAGTGCAAAAAAACACAATTAGAGACAAGTCCATGATATAGATCCCTCTTCAATAACTTGCCAATTTAGAGGAACGGAGTTGACGACGTAATATTGCTCTGTTTCTATTGAGAAATTTTAGTCCAGTCTTTTTTTTCTTTTGAAATTTTTCTTTTTAGTTTGGTTTGATATATTGTTGATAATTTTTCTTATTGATTTGGGGATTTTTTTTTCTTTTATATACACAATAAATCTTTTTCTTTCCTTTCTTTTATATTATATTCATTTACTAAGAGATCGTGGGATCTACAGATTTTTAAAAATATTTTATTATTATTATCTATGCCATGATTGTTCTCCTGATCTCTTTGTATTGCATGTACAAACATTGATGTTATATATTAATCTGTATTAATTTGGAAACTAATAAAAAGATTGAAGAAGAAAGAGACAAGTCCATGGTCGTGCAAGAGGTGGTCTGTAGTGTTCCGTTGCTGAGGTAGGGTTAGGGTTGTCCAGGTCGGTTGAAGAACCTGATGGTTGTAGGAACATAGCTGTTCCTGAACCTGGTGGTGTGGGATTTCAGGCTTCTGCATCTCCTGCCCAATGGTAGCTGCAAGAAGATGGCACGGCCCGGATGGTGGGTGTCCTTGATGACTGGCAAGGGAAGCTGCCTTCATTAGCCAAACTAGCACATGTGGTTTACTCTCGTCCCCTCTGCTTTCATCCCCAACAGTCCCCCTGACTCCCCAGCTGCAGGTTACTCACTCTCACCAAGATTGAGGCTGCCCCTTCTGCTTGCCTCTGAATGCCAAATCTGCGCACTCTACTTCCCCCTCCCCCACCGCCACTGTGATCCAATCCAAGGTCCCCGATTCCTTTCCAGCAGAATCTTCAGTTATCCAATGTTGGTAGATTGTGGCTTACTGGTTGGTGCATCCTGGCACATGGTCTGATGCAGATGGACACAGACTGCAGAAGCAAGAGGAGCTCACTCACTACCCTAATCACTCAGCATGTACCCATGTAGACTTTACATCTGGGCACCTTTGTCTGCTCCTCTTCAACTCAGGGGTGGGGGGGGGGGGGGGGGCGGTCTTTCTCTCTCTCTCTCTCTCTGGCACTGGGTGGGAAATTTTCACTTTGTGCTAAATGGTGTTGATCAACAATATAGTGATGCATCAACAAAATGAGCTCATTACTTTTTTAACATCTAGGACATATTTGTGTTGAGAATTAATTGCAGAACTATATTTTCCCCCACACATTGGAACAGTAACTGAACTGTAAAATATCCCGGCATTTTAATGAATTTCTAATTGTGCTCCATGAATCTTGTTATTTTCAAGTAGAAAGCTATTCAATGTCATTTGAACTGGGCAGGTAATGTTTTTCCTTCTTCCGTGCCTGGTTTGAGGGCTTAATCTGAACAATTACCATCTTCCCAAATCAGAAGAGGGTGAGGTCTGTGACTCAGGAATTAAACTACCATATAGTACAGTTGTTGGAAATTCCACTCCTTGCCTCCATCGGTATAACGTAAAACTATTCAGAAGGTGCAGACAAGAAGAGGCCATTCAACCCAGCTTATCTAGGCCGATTGAAGACTCCATACAAATCTCCTCCCATATCCATTGAGGCAGGTACACTACCAACATTTAAAAGACATTTGGACAGGTACATGGATAGAAAAGATTTTGAGGAATGTGGGTCAAACACAAGCAAATGGGACTAGTTTAGATCGAAATTATGGTCGGTATGGACGAGTTGGGTCGAAGGGTCTGTTTCTGTGCTGTGTGATTCTATGACTCTGACCCTATCAGTATAACCTTATCTCATTACGTGTTTACATTCCATCCTTTATATATTTCTATTCTGATGCAAGGTCTTGATGTCCTGATACAGGGTCTCAACCCAAAACGTTGATCATCCCTCTGCCTCCACAGATACTGTCTGACCCACAGAGTTGCCCCTGCAGTTTGCTTTTTGCTCCAGATTCCAGCACCTGCAGTCTCTTGTGTCTCTACATATTTCTATTCTCCTTAGTCTCAACAACTTCAAGTGGTTGCAAGTTCAACATCCTAATCACTCACTGGGCTCCCGAGGGAATTTATTGCTGTGTGCCTTAATATACACTAATAAATTCCCTATTATTTATCAATGTTTCCAGCATTTATTATAATATCTAGTGCAAGGTTTTGCAGTGGCTCCATAGATGTTCATCATTGACCTTTAAGGATTAGGTAGCCATGTTGTGTCAAATACTGCTCATGGAAAATTGTAATAAAAATTACATCACTGGCATTTGTCCTTTCCTTCCATTTCCCCAAACTATAGCTGCACCATTGACATTTTTAAAAATAAAAAGCATCTTGAAAAGGTTACAGTATGCAGATGGAAGGAATGCGTAGACTTTCTCCATATCTGTTTACTTTCGAACTCTCAGTGGACTTTGGCTCTTGATATCATTGCACAATTAGACAGAGAGAAAGAAACATGTCAAGAAAGACTGTTAATCGGGGAGAGGGCTGCAGCCTACAGATGCTAAATTTTCATATGCACGAGTTGCAATAAATTTTCTTCTCGGGTATGTGAGTTGCAAATATTATACAGGAGATTTAATCCTTTTGTTATTCTGGTCATGAAGCTGAGACTTGTTGTACATAAGTATGTTGGGATGAATTGTGTGTCCACTGAGTACCTCTGTCCATTGAATATACTGCAGTTAGGAAGGTTGTTCATTGCCTTGTCTTCCAGAGTGAAGTATGTTCAAGACCCTTGGAATTCAATGGCCATCGTTCCTGCCTTTCATAAGTGTGTGCATTAGTTTTGAATGGATTTCTTCCAGTTTTCTTTTATTCATACCAGGGTTGCGGCTGTCATCAACAAAGTTAGAATGCATTGGCTAGCTCTCACTACCTATGTGTTGGTGAGCAACACACACAATGCGGGTGGAACTCAGCGAGTTAGGCAGCATCTATGGAGGAAAATGGACAGTTGATGTTTTGGGTCGAGACCCTTCATCAGGACACAATGTGTCAGTGACTCATTTTCTTGAACTGCTGCATTTTTTTGAAGATGATCATTTCTGGCAAATAAAGATGCCCTGGGTCTTAATAAAGCAAGTGTGTGATTTGCAGAAGGACCTCATTTTCTTTATTTCAAACTTAATTTTCCTGCTTTATCCCCACTTATCTTGATTCTTTAATCCAGAAATCTGTTGATCCATGTTTTGAATGGAATCAGTGACTTAGCCTTTGTTGTTCTCTGGGATAGAGAATTCTAAAGATTCAGTACTCTCTGAATGAAGACGTTTCTCTTCATCATACTGCTAAATGGGATTATTCTTTCTTTTGATGTTGTGACCCCTAGTTCTAGACTCTAAACATCCTCCCTGCTCTCTAGCCTGTAAAGCTCTCTAAGAAGTCTGAATATTTCAATGAGGTCACCTCTTATTTATCTAAACTCTAGAGAATAAAGGCATAGCCCACTTAATCTCTTTTTCCTGTGACAGACCTGCATTGGAGGAGCTAGCCTGGTGATTCTTTACTGTGGTCCCTCTAAAGCAAGTGTACTGTTTATTAGGCAAAGTGACCAAAAGTCTATATAATACTCCAAGCGTGGTCTTATCAAGGCACTTTTCAATTGTCTTCTGATGAAGGGTTATGCCCTGTTTCTCTCTCCATAGATGTTGCCTGATCTGCTGCCTTTTCAGCATTTTCTACTTTTATTTCCCTTATAATTGTATTTAAACATCTTTTCTCTTGCACTCAAATCCTCTTGCAATAAAGGCCAACATACCATTTGCCTCCTTAATTGCTTGCTACACATACATGTTAACTTTCAGTGACTTGCATGCAGGAACACACAGGAAACTTCGCACTTGCTAATCTTTCACCATTTACAAAATACTCAGCATTTCTAATGTTTTTACTGCTGTAATGAATAATCTCGCATTTTTCTCCATCTGCCATGTTGTTGCCCATTCACTCAGTTTGTCTACATCCCTTTCAAGCCTCTTTGTGCCCTCATTACTAATCACATTCCCACGTCGTGTTGGATCATTGGCAATCTTGAAAATGTTACACTTTGTCCCCTCAGTCAAATCGTCAACACAACTTGTGAATAGTTGGGCCCATTCACCAGTCCCTGTGCTACCTTATGAGTCACAGCCTATCAACCTGAGTAAGACCCATTCATTCCAAATCATTGTTTTCTATTTGTTAACCAGATCTCAATCCACATGTGCATATCATCCCCATATCCATGTGCTCTAATTTGGTTCACCTCCTGTGGAACATCATTAAAAGCCTTATGAAAATCCAAATACACCCATATCCACTGATTCACCCTCATCTACTCCACTGGTTGCTTTATTAAAACACTCCAGCTGACTAGTCTTCTGTGTTGACTCTGCTCAATCATATTATTGTTCTCACGATGTTTGACATTGCATTCTTTATTATAGATTCTAGCATTTTCTGTACTCTAGTGTCAGACTAACAGGTCAGTAGTTCCCAGTTTTATAACTCCCTTTTATAAATAGTGGGATCACATTCAACATGCAGGAGCTATTACAGAATCTATAGAACTTTGGAAATGAGACCAGAGCACACATTATCTCTGTAACCATGCCTTTCGAAACTCTGGGATGTAGGTCAACAGATTCTTGTGATTTATCGGTTTTCAGACATTAACATCTTCATCTTTTTTATGCATACTTACTTCTTTTATTTCCTCAAGCTATCGTCACGATGCATCAGCAGATGAGAGAGCAAACGTGTTGCTTGGAGGATGAAATGTCAATCAAGCAGGTCGCTCTATTCTGGGTCAAGGCACTTGGGTGTAGTCGTAACTGCAGCTATCCAGGAAAGTAGAGGGATTCCATCACACTCTTGGTCTGAGCTACGTGAGTAATGGAAGGGATTGGGGAAATCAGGAGGTGAGACGCTTGCTGCAGGATACCCAGCCTCTGCTTTTGCCAGGATGGTATTTATGTGGTTGATCAACATATGTTCCTATGATTCATTTTTAGCCATGTAGAGGGACTAGAGGATTTGGTAGTGCTTTCTTTCAAGTAGAGAAGTCTTGGTAGGAATCTACTGAGGTGCTCACAATAATATGGGGTTTAAATAGAATACCAAGAGGGTAACTGTTCCCATTGATAAAGTGGCTGTTAACCATGGGAATATATTTGATGTCATAGGAAGATATAGAATCATAGAGTCATACGGTCCACACTGACCATCCAGCACCTAATCCTACATTAATCCCACTTTATCCTCCCCCACATTCCTATCAACTGTCCCCAGAACCAACTGCACACCAACACACTAAAGGCAATTTACAGCAGCCAATTAACCTACCAACTTGCACGTCTTTGGGACGTTAGAGGAAACCAGAGCACCAGGAGGAAACCCACGCAGCCACAGGGAGAACGTGCAAATTCCTCACGGACAATTGGTTGAGGCAGGTAAATTAACAACATTTAAAAAGCACTCGGACAGGTACATGGATAGGAAAGGTTGAGCAGGTTATGAGCCAAATGTGGGCAAATGGGACTAGATAAGATGGGAATCTTGGTTGGCATGAACCAGTTGGGCCGAAGGGTCTCTTTCATGCTGTATGACTCTATCACAGTACCCAAGGTCAGGCTGCAACCCAGGATGCTGGATCTGTGAGGCAGAGGCTTTACGGGCTGCACCACTGTGCTACCCCAATTATGGCAGGAGTAGTCCCTGTTACCCCTCAATCAATGGTAGTGCTTCTGAATACCAGCTGAAAGTAGTTAGACAAAACACCTCTCTTAACAAATCATCAAACATTATTAAATATTTCCGAAACCTAAGGAGAACAAAGCCAGCAAATGCAGTCTGTCACATAGCGGAAGTTCATTGTCCTTGCCATTATCTCAGTGAATCTCCTCACCACCTTCTTTGAGGCCTTGAACTCCTTTCTAGAGTTAAGTGGCTAGACTAAGGCAGATAGATCAATTATACAGGAGATGTCTGCAACCTTAATACATTGGCTTTTCCTTCTGAAACTAACTGCAATGCTAGACATATGAATAATAGATGCAATAGAATATTAGAGTTGGTTGGCGGTGTGCTTGTAGGAAATTCAGTATACATTTGCATCTTGTACACCACAACAAAGGAAGAGGCTTCCAAATCCAACTGAATGAAAGTACTGTCCATTCAATGAACATTAACTCATTATTAATGTAGAGGAAGTTGTTTTTTGTCAGCTGTATCCCAGATCTGAGTATGCATGTGGTGACAGAGTACCAGGAATTCAGGCAAATTCTAATACCTCTGATATTTGATGAATCATTGAACATTACAGGACAGATGGAGTGCATTTGGCCCATTAATTCCATACTGGCAGAAAATGTACCTTCCTTGTGTAACACAGCCGTTGGAGAGATATTTGTTGGTTGTGGTGATGACTTTGAACATGTGTTAATCATACTTTGTTTGGGGAAGAAATCGAACAATGGAAGTATGCCCCAGCAATGTTAATTGACTGAAATTAAGCCATTTGTCAATGTTTATGGGTCAGAAAATCAAAAGGGACCCAATCCAGATTCCCAACGTGTATTGGCCCATTTAACGGTTTCCAATCAAAAATTGTACCCTGCAGAGATTCTCTTGGTGAGTACAACAGAGATAAGCTTGAAGCTTCTTCCTGAGTCACACAGGAGAATTGTAGGAGTACCGACAGACCCGCCAAATCAGGGATAGATCAGGGTGAGCACTAGCTATCAGGGTGGGAGTCAGAAGAGGTTGCATGGGATGGGGGGGTTGGTTACAGAACCTTGGGGGTGCAGTTTGACCAGTAGTCAGGGGCAGATGGGAGGTTGGGAATATTGGGGGGTTTATTTGGTTTAGGGGGTTCTTGCAAACTTGGGCAAGTTTCTCACCTATGTCTTCCATGTTGGGGCAGTGGGACTGAGATCATATTCATCTGGGAATACGTTACGATAGCTGTCTCCAGGACAATGTGTGCCAAGTTCCATGGCAATGCTCTGAAAGGAGTATGGCATGAGTAGTGATGTCATCATGTGCGTACCTCTTGCAAAATTCACACTGGAGTAACAAAAGAGACCTGGAACCAGAAAGGCCTCATCAAATTTCACAACTGGCATGGTTTGACCATGAATGGCTGCAAACACAATTCACTCCGGGTTATATTGCTGAAAGACCTGTCCTCTGTTATCAGATTTCTGGGCATATAACTCTAACAACCTCTGTCACTCCCAGACAATGAATGCACTGTTGCCAGAGATTGATTGTGCAGCTGCACAGGTGGTCTGACCTCAGTCTCCCTAACCTCTCATAACAATAGAAAGGCAATTGTGTCAGCTGCAGGACATTTACCTCATAGCACTATCATCATCTTAATCCTTGATTGCATTAGCAATCATTAAGCCATTTTTCTCCAGAGTAAGTAGTGTTTTCAGCGTGTTAAAGTTCAATATCTACATTATAAGGTATTGACATAACAGAAAACACACAAGAGCAGTAATTTGCCTTTGCTCCCAAGCACTAACCTTCACTGGAATGGAGTCGGTGGTGAGGGAACGGCATTGGTGTCAGAGATCAAGATGTTGCCCATAGCCATTCAATAAACAAATATTCTATGACTTTTGCCATAGCTTTGCTTCGCCCTGAAAAGATAACCCGGTTTCTCTCACCACAGATGCTGCCTGACTTGCTGAGAGTTTCCAGCATTTTCTGCTTTTATTTTGTATTGTATTTGAAATTTCAGGATGTTGATCTGCTCAGCTTGCTGAGGAAACATAATCATCTCTGAACTGCAGCGACTGAAGACATTCAAACAGGATATTCATGTCCAAGTCTCTGGCCCCGAAGCTCTGAACCAATTTATATCAACGAGCAGTGTGGTTTTCTGGTTTAGCACAGGGATTTCCCTTGTGTTGTGCATCGAGCAGCACTTAAGAATCACATAGAAATTTCACCAAACTTCTGCTTAACATTTTGTACGTTTGGGATCATTTATAAGTGTGAGAATTGAACTGGGAATAGCGCTTGGCATTCTGAAATTAAAACTTAGCACATCTTTATCATTTATTTGTAGTTTTGAATAGCAAGAAATCAATGCAATAGGTTGGGCAGTGGGGGTTTCCTGAAGGTTGCGATGAGCAGGGAAGAAGAGGAGCCGGGAGACAGTGAGTGACAGAAGTTGCACTAAAGCAATGGTAAAGACACCTCTGCCACAAATAGAGATCAAGGTGGGGAAAAGGAGAGTGGGAATAGAGAACTTAGGCTGCTGGAAATCTTTAATTTACTCAAGGAATCTGATAGAAATTGATCATCATGCTCTCATAAAGTTATAGAGTCATACAGCATAGAAACAGGTCTTTTGTGTCATCAAGTGCAGGCCATCCATCAAGCATCCACTTACACCTGCACTAACCCCGTTTTATTCCCCTCACAGTCCTATCAACTCCCACCATGCCCCCCCCACCTCCCCAGATTCTACCACATTAGGGACAAATTACAGTGGCTAATTAACATACCAACCTGCACGCCTTTGGAATGCGGGAGGAAACACGATCGCCCGGTGAAACCCGTGCAGTCGCAGGGAGAACGTGCAAACTCCACACAAACAGCCTTGGAGGTCAGAACTGAATCCTGTTCACTGGATCTGTGAAGCATCAACTCTAGAAGTTGCAGCACCCCTTTAGTTCAAACTATCTGTTCCTGGCAGAGCACCAGTGACTGTTAATCACCCTGACACCTCCCTACATCACTTTTCATCAGCATCAAACATGGAACACTACACTGACTTATTACAGCCACCTCCAGCCAGTGCTGCACTGAGTGGAGGACTACTCAAATTGGTCGTGGCTAAGACTTGCTGTACTTTTTCTGACACCATGTGATGTGGTGCCACGAGTTGTCAGAGCGGTGCAAAGTTCAGGAATGTGGAAAGCTTCAACCAAGCAAAAACAGAGATAAAATCTCATTAAGTCCTCTCCGAGCAACTTGAGGCATGACCTGGCAAACTGGCTAAAGGGTAATATAATTCAATAGCAATATAGTGGTGTATGGCAGCTCCATCTCATGACCACAGCATTATAAAGCCAATGACTCATACACTAGGTTACAATCTTCCCCACTTTAAATGAATTATTGATTCCCCCGAAGGGTTTCCCCCTGAAAAACGAATAATGTATCACAAACTTTCATTAATTCTGGCAGAAGGCTAGTTTTCCCTTTCTATATTAATGAGTTTTTGCTTTCACTTTGCAATGTATATTGTAAAATTTACAATAAATTACATTCATGCCAGGTACCCTCCTGGTTTCATTATCTGATGCTCTGCTCTCTCCCTGGAGGATTTGCTGGTATTAGTAACCTATTGCGGTTATCAAACAAAGCTTTTCTGTTCTTTGATCTTTTCAATGTGGAGTTTGCAACTGGCATCAGTAAAGATTGCAAGCATGTTTGTGCAAGAAAAATGTACACCCAAGGAAACTTTTTATTGCTACATTTGGGATTAAAACTACAAGGGAGTTATTTGAGTCTTATCCACTTTTCAGCAAGGTAAAAGGGTTGGATTAGCCACCGGATTACACCAGTGCTTTAGTTTATTTTCCCCTCTATCCCAATCCTGTTGCGGGAGATTAATTTAAAACTCCCTCTCCTCATTTTTGGCTCTTCCCCTTATTCTTACAATGACAGTTGTCAGGTTATGATTCCACCTGCTTCAGGAAGGCGCTGCCTCAGGCCAGCAGGTAATTTCTGGGAAATGATCTGATTGGACACATTCCTGGAGTTTTAATCACATGACATTTTGCTGCCAACTGCCCTGTCCACACATTCCCTCTATTGGTCACCTGACGTGTCCATCCTCATTGTGTCCCCCTTCCTAGGCCAACTGGAAACTAAATAGAACTCCTTATTGCTGATTCTTGAGTCCCAATGATTTTGTAATTAGGATCAGAAATGAAGTTTAAAATGCCTCCATTTTCTTATTCCTCTTACAGTTTCTCACAGATTGCTCGCAACAGCGATTGACATAAGCTTCAGAGGCGCCATGACAATCTTGGACAACCCAGGAGAGGAAGATCCCAGAGAAGCCCAGACAGGAGGGCAGTGGATGAGGTAGTTTGTGGGTCTCAGAAGAGCAACCCTGTTTTCAATTGCTGGGTAGATTTACTGAAAAGCCTCTTTCCCCTGCTTTAGATCACCATTCACTGCATCAAAATTAGGTGCAACATTGTGCCTTCAATGGATGTACCAATGAGGAACCATATTTAGAATGTTAGTCAGGTATAATGCCAATTTTAATTTGCAACAACGCACTCTGAGAAGGCATTCACATTAATCAGAATTTCTATTTTGCCATTGTGTAGAGATAAAGGGAATCATGCCAAGGACACTGGGCCAGGTCCAACCCATTGAAATACACAGAGTTACAGCAAACACACAAAGGCACACAGAGTCACGTTCAACACACCTGCAAATTTATATAGGGGAGGTAATTACAGTAGACTGCAGATCGTAATCTTTTCCAGAAGTATTGAATCAGGCCTTAAAGCTTCCTTCTACTTTTATCTGAGTTCATGTTCAAGTTTATTGTCATGGGCATACCTACCCAGGGTATAAATGCTATGAAACTTTGCTTTTTGCACTTTTTGCAGCAGCAGCGCAGCACATTACAAACATGACAACACACAAATTACAGGGATTCCAGACTGTGGCTTTAAAAATTTCAGAGCATAATAATGAAGAAGAGAAAGGAGCCAGATCTGAGTCAAAAGAAAGAGATTGTCACTTCGTGTTGCTGTTTTTACGGCAACATCCTTTATTCCTCACTATCTAAGTCCAGAATAATGGACATTACATGAACGATCTGTGAAGAGATTCAAGTACTGAGTGGGGCATGGTCGCTGGCTGTATTGGGGAGAAAGTAGTGAAGAAGGAATATGTGAAGAAAGAAAACTGAAATAAGGGACAGAGTCGTTACTTAGCAAAACACCATCAGGCCATTAAAACATTAAATTGCTTCTGCACTGCTGTTTAGGTCAACACTGGCAAACTGAATAGACCTTGAAAAGCCAAAGAGTTGGTTTCAGTTGAGGGAAAGTCATTGGCCTAAACATCAGGAAAACTCCCTATTCTTTAATATTTTCATCTCCTGTCAGCTCTTACTGGCACACAACTGCTTGTGATCAAACTTACTGGGAGAGATGAAGCTAAGTAACAAGGTCATACTTAAGAGTACCACGGATAGTTCTGGTGTTTGTATTATAAGAACCACTGGAAAAGGTGCAAGGAAGATTTACAAGGATGATACCAGAATTTTGACTGCACCTCCCAAACCCTGATCTCCACCACCATGAAGAACAAGGCCACCTACTGCAGGTTCCCATCCACATCACACACTGTTACACCATCTCCCTCTCCATGCCTGGTTGTGGAAGTATTATTTTGAATTTTTCCTTTTACCGTGGACCCCATTAAGGCACTTATTCAGTGATGGATTCGACAAGAACAAAGATAGTGGCACATCCGTGCACTTCTGATGTCAGCACAAGTACTTGTTCCATTATCTTGATTTGGTATCTTAAACTCTACCGGTTTCCTTTACAGCTTCACATTTCAGGTAAGCAGGTGTATTGTTGTTCCGGCTACTACCACCTGCACACCACCCTGTCTTGGAAGTAAATTACTGTCGCTATACCATTGCTGGTTCAAAAGCCTGGAACTCTCTTCCCATCAGCACTCTGGTAGCACCTCCATCGGAAGGAATGGAAAGCTTCAAGAAAACGGCTCACCACACCTTCTCGAGGGCTGCTAGGCATCGGCAATAAATCCTGGCCAGGCCAGCAAGGTTCACATCCCAAAAATGAATAAATAAAAAAGAACTTCAAGGTTCTTAAAGAACGCACAGCTGGAAGAGGTTGTGGGAGCAAATACATTAGGGACATATAAGAGATTCTTAGATGGACACATGAATGATAAAGAAATGGAGGGCTATGTGGGAGGGAAGGGTTAGATAGGTATTAAAACAGGGTAAAATGTCGGCACAACATCATGGGCCGAAGGGCCTGTACTGTGCTGTGGTGTTCTATGTTCTATGCTCTACGTTCTAAGGTGATGTTTTTCAGGAAAATTGGGAAGACTTCCAAATGACTTCACAAAGTATTTAAAATTGTGAAGAAATTTGACTAGAATGCCATGGAAAATGTGGAGAGTCCTGGGAGGAATAGTTTAAAATATTCAGTAACAAATCCAGCAGGTAATTCAGGGGAAAAAAAACACTTTACCCAGAGACCAGTTAGAATGGAAAGGTAAACACACAGGGAAAAGTCCTTGGGTTACTGGCCCTGTTGTCAGTGGAAGCCACCTTTCTTTCCGTCTTCCATCAAAACTCCTAATCATTTTGAACATTCAATCTTCCCTTAATCTTCTCTGGTCAAAAGAAAACAGTTCCAGTTTCTTTAGTTTCTCCACACATAATAAGTACTGAGTTAATTTGGGATGGTCTATATCAGGGTGCTCACAGTACATTGGCTTCAGCACCCAAGAACTAAAGACAGGACTTCAGAAAAAGGACGAAAATAGAACATTTGCAGTAATAATAATTTTGATTGAATCAAAAATTCTGGGGAAAGAATGAGTTGATAGTAAAATTATGTTTCAGAGACCCTACTACCTCTCAGCTAGTTGAGAGTTTCTTCTCTGGAATTTGCTGGGTTGTTTCTTCTGCTTCTTCTCTGGTTTTCTTACATGTGTGATCTTAGTGGTTAAAAACCTTAATGCCACATATTAAGAGGATTCCCACTGTGCATTAAGGCAGTTTTGCCTAACCATCATATCTCAGATTGTAGAAACTGTTTCCTGGTATGCTCTGAATCAATGGATTTAATCAACCTTCTGAGGTGGTCCACATATTTGGTCCATGGAAACGGTCTATGGTTTAGCTGGAAGAAAGCAAAATGCTGCGGACATTAAAGATCTGAAACTAGGGTGTTATAAACATTGCTAATGGAGAAAGTTGGGACAATATTTCAGGCAAAAAGCAAAGAATTGCTGATAATAGAAATCTGAAATAAAAACTGAAAATGCTGGAAGTATATCACTGATCAGGCAACATCTGTAGAGTTAGAAACAGTTAACATTTTTGGTCGATGATCTGAATGAGAAAAATCAGACACATTAGGAATCAAATATTTCTTAGGTTGTAGCGAAGGGGAGGCTCTAGGACACGAAGAGAATGTTTATGATAGGGTGGAGATCAAACAGTGGTGTTGCTGGATGTCAATGACATTTATTCCAACACAGAAGGAGGATGATGGAAGTTTGCTAAGGCTACAGGTCGATGGCCTTCCATCTCTTCTGCTTAAGTTTTAACTGAGTGATTCTCCTTCCTCAGTTGCCTGTTCTGTGTCACCAGCACTTTTAGCTGTTGTAATTGGTTGAAAGAACTCACAATGCTGCCTCTGGTGAAAAAGGGAATATCAGCCATTCTTTCTTCCAAAACTGCTGCCTCTGGAGGAAACAAGAATGGCAGAGCTCGTAAAAGAATAGCACAGAGAAAATAAGCAGAAAAGTTATGCTGAACCCTTATAAAACACTGGCCTGGCCTCAGCTGGTATATTGGTGTTCATTTCTAGTTTCCACATTATAGGAAGGTCATAAAAGCATCAGAGAAGGTCCAGAAAAGATTTATGAAAATGGTACCTGGGATTGCTGTTCCACGGACAAATTAGAGTGGCTGGGACTGTTTTCACTGCAGAAGAGAAGTGGTGGAGGCAGGATTCATTGTGGCCTTCAAGAAAGAATTGGATAAATTATAAGAACTGAATAAATACATGAACATAGAACATAGAACAGCACAGGTAAAGGCCCTTCAGTCCACAATGTTGTGCCGAACTAATTAAACTAGTAATTAAATGCCTAACTAAACTAATCCCTTCTGCCTACACAATGCCTTTCCCTTCTGCCTACACAATGCCTTTCCCTTCTGCCTATGGTGGAGAAAAATTTACAAATCTACAGAGAAAATGGTGATGGATAGAACAAGAGATTTGCTCTGGGCAGCCAGTGTGGACACGATGGGCTGAATGGCCTCCTTCTGTGCTGTAACTATTCTATGACTCCATATGATTCTATGATACATATCTACTGCAGGTGGTTATATTAAATATGTCTATGTTATAGAAATAACCTGTTTCATTCTGCAGGACAAGGCCATTATTCAGTCAGAAATCTGACTGAGATTAAGTCAGATGGTATTCACAGCACAGAAGTAGGCCATTCAGCACAACTAATCCTTTCCCTAGAACCATACGATTTTTCTTTCAAATGTTGATTTGAAAATCACTATTGAATCAACCTCCACTGCCTATCAGACAAGACATTTCAGATGCTTACCATTTGATGCTTGGAAAAGTTCTTCCTCATTTTTCCTTTGTTTCTTTTGCTAATTGCAATGAATGTGTGGGTTGTTATTCTAACTGAATGTAGTGCCAGGAATGTATTGAATCACAAGCAGACACAGAGAGCTGCTAAAATACACACATTCCACTTGCTCTAACTGTACTGCATATGTCGGCATACACCGTACAGATATGTTATGCATTTATATACTGCTTTCCCCTTTTTCAAATAAAAGAGTTACTCATCTTCAGACTATTTATAGATTTTCTGAATCTCTTTGATCTTTACAAAGGAATGTGTCATTGGCATTGTATCCACACCTTGACTTGAGGAAGATGTAATATCTTGATTTAATTCAATAGAATTTTGTGTTGTTTCTTCCAACATTGTGTCAACTTCTGGAAAACATGCCTGGTCACAAAACTCCTTGATTTCTGTCGTGTATCTCATGCAGGAATTAAAGGATTTACATGTACATTTCCAATTTTATCTCCTATTTTCACAAGATATCTCTTTGAACTGCACATTTCAACCATCATTGCAAATCCCATTTCCGAATGTCAGACTCATTAGGTGGTGTTAACACATGAACCCTGTCAAGTTGTTTTTCTCCAAAGCTTAGTTCATAATTTTGTTTGTCTCAACTGTTTCTCTTATATTCTCTTTTTAAGATTTGACTGAACTAAATTCAATATTGTAACAAGTCTTCTGCGAACTAATAACTCACCAAGAGTATAATCTGTTTGGAATGTGGGTAGGTTAGTTAAAACAGAGCTATCAACATCTCATTGTTGAACTCGAGCACCCTGTTTTTGCTTCCTTATTCTTTCTCTGACCATTCTCAGCTATCTCTCTGCCACACTTTTAATGTTGGATGATATCAGCCATGATTGAATGGCGGAGCAGTCTCAATGGGCTGAATGGCCTAATTCTGCTCCTATATTTTATGGTCTTATGGATATGGTGAAATAAATGTATGTCTAATAACATTTTGTATCACATGGCAATCAAATAGAAATAAACAAGACTGAAGGCCAATATCCAAGGTTATTCATTCAGGTAAGGCAGGACACGAGAAAATGGATCTCAATTTTTCAATCTGTTGAAGTAAAGAACCTTACATGTTTCACCTCCATTTCATGTGACGATCTATGGATACTAAGAAGTTTGCTTATCACAATAATCAATGTTTATGCTTTGGAGAAGTCTCATGAACCATTTCCAACTTTATGAAGGTTTCTAGGGTTTGCATTCTTGACAGATAGTGCACTTACCTACCCAGCTCTCACGATCTTTACTCAAACCCAGCCTATAAACAGAATTTCTGCTATTACCTTTATGCTCACAATACCAGAGAGTACAGTGTGAACTGATTGTAAAAATTTGTCTTCTCAACAAAGTTTGTGTGACAACTCTGTGTTCTCTCGTTCGTCAACAACTCATACCTCACCTTTGGTCTTTATCTGACCACTTGTCTCATTTATTTCATCTTTTTAAGGCATTTTTATATACTTTGTGTTTTGCACTTTGGGAGGTCAAATGGAAGGATGAAGTATACGGTTAATGGTAGGTCCCTTAATAACATTGAAGTACAGAGGGATCTTGGGGTCCAGGTCCATAGTTCACTGAAAGTGGCTATGCAAGTGTATAAGGTGGTAAAGAAGGCATATGAAATGCTTGCCTTCATTGGTAGGGATGTTGCGTATAAGAGTAAGGAAGTCATGTTGCAGCTGTATAAAACTTTAATCAGACTGCGCTTGGAGTACTGTATGCAGTTCTGGTCGCCCCATTATAGGAAGGATGTGGAGACTGTGGAGAGGGTGCAGAAGAGGTTTACCAGGATGCTGCTTGGATTAGAGGGTATGAGCTATAAGGAAAGGTTGTTCTTCCTAGAACGTCGGAGGCTGAGGTGAGACCTGAGAGAGGTTTTTAAAATTATGAGGGGCATAGATAGGGTAGACAGTCAGAATCTTTTCCCCAGGATAGAAATCTCAAATACCAGAGGACATACTTTTAAGGTTGGAAGGGGGAAGTTTAGAGGCAAGTTTTTAATGCAGATAGTTGTAGGTGCCTGGAACGGGTTACCAGGGGTAGTGGAAGCAGGCAGTTTGGTGGAGTTTAAGAGGCTTTTAGACAGACACTTGAATATGGAGGGAACGGAGGGATATGGATGATACACAGGAAGAGGATATTTTGTATAAATTGGCATCAAGATAGGCACAATATCGTGCGCCGAATGGCCTGTCCAGTGTTGTACTTTTCTATATCCTATATTCCACACTCATTTGAGAATGGTGTCACTGTGTTGATTACTGCTGTTGCTACAACCAGACATTCACTTTCTACTGTTCTCAATGGGAAGATTGTTCCTTCATACTTCATGCCTGAATTCTCATAAGGTAACCTTGACATTGCATCTGAAAACACATTTATTTTGAACTTCTATATCAATTTTGTAATCACTTTGAGATAAAAGAATAGTCTACCTTTGCATCCTCACGTCACTCATTGCTGGATCAACTTAAAACTAAGAATCACTGATAAAGACTGAAGGTCTGTAACCAAAATAAAATGTCTGTCCATTAAGCATGGATGAAACTTTTCACTCCAAAAACAATCCTTTTCTCTCATTCTTCATCAATGTAAGTGATGCAAACATAAGTGTTTCTTCTTGAATAATGTCCATTATGTAGCTATTACAGCACAATTCAAGCATGGCATACAAGTTTCAACGTCTTTGTTGTATAATAGTGAACTAATAAGGACTCACTTGCAGGAGTCTTTTTGCATAAGTCATATGTATTTTTCTATTCCTTGCCCAATTCAACTTTCTTCAGTAATACAATTGCAAAATCTGGCAAAACATCCTGCATAAAACTATACCATACCTAACAATAATCAGTGATCTGCAATGGTATTGGTATTGGTTTATTATTGTCACTTGTGCCGAGGTACAATGAAAAGCTTGTCTTACAAACCGATCGTACAGGTCAATTCATTACACAGTGCAGTTACATTGAGTTAGTACAAAGTGCATTGATGTAGTACAAGTAAAAACAGTAACAGTACAGAGTAAAGTGTCACAGCTACAGAAAAAGTGCAGTGCAATAAGGTGTAAGGTCACAACAAGGTAGATCGTGAGGTCATAGTCCATCTCATTGTATAAGGGAACCGTTCAATAGTCTTATCACAGTGGGATAGAAGCTGTCCTTAAGTCTGATGATACGTGCCCTCAGGCTCCTGTATCTTCTACCCAATGGAAGAGGAGAGAAGAGAGAATGTCCCGGGTGGGTGAGGTCTTTGATTATGCTGGCTGCTACACCAAAACAACGAGAGGTAAAGACAGAGTCCAAGGAGGGGAGGCTGGTGTCCGTGATGCGCTGGGCTGTGTCCACAACTCTCTGCAGCTTCTTGCGGTCCTGGGCAGAGCAGTTGCCGTACCAAGCCGTGATACATCCAGATAGGACGCTTTCTATGGTTCCCAGGTTTCCTTGCCTTTACAACTGCTTCCACTTTTTGAATCCATTTCTATCTGCTGTTATACCAAGATAAACTACTTGCTTCTCTTAAGCTTAACATTGTGGTTGTTAAGTTGTTTGAACACACCTTCTAGTTTTCTGAAATTCTCTTTTACTGTACCTGTGGTGGTTCAACATTATGCTTGTTAGATGGACATTTACCTCTGCCTTGGTGCTTCCATGATCACCATTCTTGTTTGGCAATTATTTTATGTCAGAGAGTAGTTTGTGGATGAATGCAGTTAAATATTCCTTAATATACACTGGTGACAAATCTAGTTTGGTGAGAAATATGGCTCTGCACACTGATGCTGTGAAGTAGTTATTGGTCACTGTTCATCATCAACTGTCAGGTTCAATGTCACCATGTAAAACAGTTGAACAGCTTTGTCATCTTTAGTTACCAGTACAATTGGTGATGTCCAGTCATCCCAGCTTATCTTCACTAGAATTCCATTCTGTTATAACTTCCACCATCTATCTCTTCAAAGCAAATGGAATGAGTCAAGGCTAACAAAAGATTGATTTTGAACCTAATTTGATTTGAATATTTAAACTGTAATACCAGTGTATGTATTTTTGAAGATTTCTGTATATATTCTCAATTGTACATCTAAGTGATTTTGAAGTATCCACAGTTTCCAGTCTCACTTCAATATTCTCGTAAATGTTGGTTGGTCAGTGCTATCAGCTAGAACCATGGGGGCTTCTATCTGTGGACCGTTGTGATTGATTAAACAGTTCATCTGGCCTAAAGCCCTCAACAAACTGGAAACTCACTTAGTGCTCAGGATGCATTCTCAGGAACAAGAGCACTAATGGAATCAGTGCTAACAGGGGTCATTATAAAGAGAGATGCATTACTGACAGCACTGCAGTGCAGGGAACCAGCACTAGCCCCTGCCCTCCTTGTTATGGCATGCTGCTCTGTGGGGAACCTGACATAAATCCTTGCCTTCTGCTTATGCTGTTTAGCAAAGTTCAAAGTCCAGTAACCAGGGTTGAGTTTGTTACTAGAGTGAAATCTCTGGGCAGGAGTAAGCCGTGCAGTCAAACAAAAAGAGAGTAACATCGCAGCTTCCATCACATTCAACAGGAGATGATGAGAGAGGCCATACTGTAGGTCTGGATGGTCTGTCAATGCATGGAGCAGGTGCTCCAGGGTACACCCCCACATCGCAGCACTAAAATAGCCCTCCTTGGTGGTCTCACCACACCAAGCCACAGGGTGATTCATTGCCGTGAGGGCAACAGAGGTGGGCATGTATTCATGCCAGGTTCCAGCACCATTTACCTGACACAGCAGTAAACAGCCTCAATGGACATTTTCTTTTTAGTGCACACGGGGTATGTACCACTGACTGAAGACCTTAGAGCATTTTAATGAACCAGTGCACTGTGAGATAATGCAAAGTGTGCTGCCCGTGCACCTTGCCCGAACATGTTTTTAAGTCCACTGCACTTTTCAGCCCTGATACGGAGCTGAAATAACTTGGATTTCTATCCTTTCCCATGATTGAGAAATCTACTGCTGTGTTGATGCTACCATACCTTTGCCTTGAATTCTTTATACTTCCCAACATTACTGTTGGTGGCATAAGTGCTATTTAAGACCAATTTAGCATTATTCTTAGCGTCTTCAGTACAGTGCAGACTTCTTCTTCATGACATCTTACTGTGAAAACTTCCTTTCTGTGAAGAAATCACATCACTGGAGTTGTTTTGGTTAACTGATTTGGCTTTAGACTGAGGGTATAGCAAAGGAACAGGCCCTTTGGCCAACAATGTTGTGCCAAACTAATTAAACTTTTAATTAAACACCTAACCAAACTAATCCCTTCTGCTTACACAATGTCCATATCCCTCCATTCTCTGCACATTCATCTAACTATCTAAGAGCCTCTCAAATGCCCCTATTGTATTTGCCTCCAGTACCACCCCTGGAAGCGCATTCTAGGCACCCACCACTCCCTGTGAAAAAACATATCCCGCATGTCTCCTTTGAACTTATCCTCTCTGAACTTAAATGCATGCCCTTTAGTATTAGACATTTCAACCCTAAAAATTTTTCTGACACTTAAAACATTTTGGGGATTTAAATTGACCCACATGCAGTGGACGGCTTTCTCTGCAGCTAAAGCAGCTATTCGTGCCTCCCTCCCCAAGAATCTTCACATTCTGCTTTGGAATTCTAGCCTTTGCTACTGCTCACTGGCTGTAAATTGCCATCACATTTGTACCTTGCATTAGATGAAATTACTTGGCATTCCTCAATGCCATTTCCATAGACATCGCAATTTTGCGGGCAAGATCAAGTGTAAGATTCAGTGTGTTTAATAACTTTGATTGAATTCACTCATCTATTAAATCACAAACAAATTTGTCATGCAGTATATGGTCCAAAAACGTGCCAAAGTTGCAGTGTTGAGACAGATCCTTCAATGAGATAATTTACTCGCTGACAGTCCCACTTGACCTCTGATTCTTACCTAATTTGTAGGAATGCAATAATCCTGTAATTTTGGTTCTGCTTTGCTAAAAAAAATTGCTAACGTTTTGGAACCCACTCATCTTGAAGACAGGTCTTGTTGCATACCTCGGTTTTGTACAGGCTTATTTTCACCATCAGCATCAATTTCTAACATGTTAGAACATTGGAAATAGGAACGGGGATAAACCATTCCACCCCTCAAGCCTGCTCTGCCATTCAACAAGATCTTGGCTGATCTGCGACATTTAAGAACTACCCTCAATTTTGAGGCTCTGATTCACAGTTCTAGACCCTTCAGCCAACAGAAACATCCTCCCTATATCTACCCTTGTACATTTCCATGAAGTCATCTCAACTCCGTAAAATAGAGGCAGATCCTAATCAACTTAGGAGACATGGTGAGCTGTTAAAACACACGCATCTTGTTTATTGTACTCTCTGCACATTGTACATAAGACACACATATGCATTACATATTTACGAACATTATACCAATCACCCATAGTCTGTGTGCTCTGTGACTCATCCAACAATGGGAGCAATTTCTCTCTTTGTTTAGATTTCTCTTTATTTTGACAGTCTAGCTCCTTTTAGGAGAAGAATGTCAGCTTCCCCAGTTTTTCCCTGCCACATATACTCCTCATTCTTGGAATGATTCTGCTAGATTCTGCTTTTCTCTTTGGAGAGGAGGATGAGAGGTGACTTGACAGAGGGGTACAAGATGATAAGAGCATAGATCGAGTGGACAGTCAGAGGCTTTTTCCCAGGGCGACAATGGCTAACACAAGGGGGGCATAATTTTAAGGTGATTGGAGGAAGATATGAGGGGGATGTCAGGGGTAAGTTCTTTACACAGAGGGTGGTGGGTGCATGGAAAACACTGCCAGCAGAGGCTGTGGGGGAAGGTACATTAGGGACATTTAAGAGACTCTTAGATAGCCACATGAATGACAGAGAAATGGGGGCTCTGTGGGAAGGAAGGGTTAGATAGATCTTAGAGCAGGATAAAATGTCGGCACAACATTGTGAGCTGAAGGCCCTGTACTGTGCTGTAATGTTCTAAGTTCTATGTAAATATCTTCAGCATCCTCTCTACGATTTCCATATTCTACCATGAATGTGGTGATCAGAATTAAGCCCAATAATCTTCATGTGGGCAAAACAAGTTCATCATAACATTCTGGTTTTGTGCATCTTTACTTATGGAGTCCAGGACCCCAATTGTTTTATAAACTGTTTTTCAAGCTGGTCTGACGATCTTAAATACCAGCACATATATACACCCAGTTCCTCTGTTCCTGCAACACTTTGTAACTGTATCATTTACATTGTCTTTCCTCATTCTTTTTACCAAAAGATATTGTTTTGCTTTCCTGCATTGAAGTAGATGTGACTAGGCTGTTTCCCTTGGTGGGTGAGTCCAGGACCAGAGGGCACAATCTTAGAATTAGAGGGTACAAGTTTAAAACAGAGATGAGGAGAAATTTCTTTAGCCAGAGGGTGGTGAATTTGTGGAATTCCTTGCCAGGTACGGCAGTGGAGGCCAGATCATTGGAGGTGTTTAAGGAAGAGACAGATAGATATCTGAATAGTCAGGGTATCAAGGGATAAGGCCAGAAATTGGGGTTAGAATAGTGTGTTTTTTTTTCACCTGGCCCCACCACCCCCCCAATTTCTCATTTCTTTTTCTTTTTTCTCTTTTCCTTGGAGCAGACTCGATGGGCCGAATGGCCTACTTCTGCTCCCTTGTCTTGTGTACCTTGTGTATCTTGTGTAAAATTTATCTGCCCATTCCACTGACCTGTTAATTCCATCTTGAAGTCTATGGCAATGCTCCTCTCCATTTAGCATATTTCTGAGTTTTGTGTCAACGTAGGGTAATTTCATTCCGTACAACAAATCCTTGTGGGCTGCAGTGCACTGCCCATAAGGGCGGTGGAAGGAGATTCAATGGTAACTTTCAAAAGAGAATTGGATATATTCTTGGAGAGGAAATGATTTTCAAGGCAATGGAGAGAGAAAGCAATCAAGTGGGACTATTTAGATAGCTCTTTCAAAAAGCAAGCACAGACTCAATGGGTCAAATACTCTACTGTCTTGTATGATTTGTGACACTATGTCTTATCAACAGACCTCAATACGGAGCATTTTTTCCAAGATAAGTATAAAAGAATATGACTAGTTTGTGCACTTAAATCAAATGCCAAATCTTCAATGGAGAACGAGAACATTGGATGATGACGGTAATTAAATAAGGACATAACTAATTTAATCTTTCGATCCAAAGTAAAATGCATTTTCATGGAAATGAAATGAGCAATTCCAGGTTGTAAATGTTAAATAGCAAAAAATGAATTAAAGGAATGTTTTGTTCATCACTTGAGTGGTTCTATTAAAAGATATATACCAATTATTTATAACTAATTTTTGCTTGTCTGTAACAAGATAACAATCCCTCTGTTGATTTCAACAAACACTGAACAAATATTCTTTGACTCCTATGCCTTCTTCACTTTGCGGCACTAAACTATTGCAAATTTAGAATTGAATGATTCTGTTTTATGCACTTTAAAGAAAGTTTGCCATGTCAGAGTGCCATTGATACTCAGTGACTGAAGGTATTCGAGGCTTAGAATGATTCATGGACATGGAAGGAATCTGAGGACTTGGGGATCAGGTGGGAGAGGGGACTTGGGCCACAGGATCAGCCATAACCTTTGTGTTTGGTTCTGAAGACTTGAGGAGGTGTAAAACCTACACCTGATCTCACTTCCTATGTTCTCTTGGACTTGAGCTCCAGCGAAGAAAGCTGTGTCTTTATATAAAGCTTATCACAATCTCAGGATGCACCTGGCACGACCTGATCAGATAATGTATAACCAGAAAGATCTGGGACCTTTAGCATCCATCCAGAAGGTTAAGCAGGGCCTTGCTTTAATGTCTCAGGCTGCTATCGCTTGGCACTGTCTTCATGTTTCGGTCTAGAATTTAAACTTGTTTTCTTGGAGTGGGCTTCATAAGTTCTGACTCAGAAAGAAGTATGCTAACAACTGAGCTATGGATCTGGTAGAACCAACGACAGATTTCATACTACAGATCCTGGAAAAGTCAGCCTGGTTCTGGATTAGGGCTACACAACAGTTGGTTAATGTAGAAACTCATCTATTTGCAACATCCCATCTCCATAGACCATTAACTCCACTTCATTGCACACAGCAAGCTGGAGCAAACATAGGCTTACATTTACATGTAGATTTCCTGATCTCAGGATGTCCCAAAGCACTTTACAGGCAATGAACTTCTGAGCTGTGGTCACTGTTACAACATAGAAAACACAGCAGCATATATCCCCACAAACAGTTGAATAAATATTGGTCGCGTCACTAGAGGTAACTTCTCCTTTTCCTTAACATCGCATGATAGTACCTCTAGTGTTAAGATAAGAGCACAGATGGTCCTCAGTTTAATGGTTTCTCCAAAGAAAGGGTCCTTTCACAATGTAGGACTCCCTTATTACAATAGAGCCTTTATTGTTTATACCTTATGACTGGGACTTAGTCGTTCTTGGCTCAGTGGTCAAAGTACTTACAACTGAGTAATAATAACATGTACTAAAACTGCAAAGTTAATCTGGCTTGAGGCAGGTCTTCTTTAAGGTAAAATGAGCTTTGATCTTCAATATTGATTTGGTTTTATATCACAATTGATATATGGCACTCTTCCATATGCTCCCAAAATATCAGCAAATGTCATTTACTCAAAAGTTCTATAGCAGAACTTAAGTGAGGCTTTCTGACAGAGGTAAGTTTATCTCCAATGAGCAAATACTCATACCTACTACTATATGCTTAAATCAATAAGTAGAGAAAATGCTGGAAATACTCAGCAGGTCAGGCAGCATCTGTGGAGGGATGTTTCATCAAAACAATCAAACAGAAACATTAACTGTTTCTCTTTCTACAGATACTGCCTGACTTGATGGATATCCCCAGCATTTTCAGTTCTTGTTTCAGATTTCCAGCCTCTGCAGATTTTTTGCTTTTCAAGTAAAATCACGTTGTGTGCTATAAGCTTTATGCCGTTTGTGTGGAATTAGTTTGTTTGCCACTTTAACAGGCAAAGTAAGTAAATTATGAGAGCATGTTAAGCTTTTGTAAGTTGATAGCACTCAGCACTCAACAGAATTTCATACAGTACAGACTGTGGCCAATCTGCAGGAATCAGCTCATTGAAAAAGTTAACCAATCAGCTCCACTAATTTTTAATGCTCTTTACTAATATCAGACAGCAAGAAGAGTGACAAATGAAAATCTAGATAACAATTGGGAATCATCAGGCACTGAGAAGCAAATGATTGGTCTATCTTGTTTAAGTTAATTCACATCATTAATTCCATAGAATCTAAAGGCTGAGAAAAAATTAGGTATTGGGTTATTGGTTTATTACTGTTACATGTACTGAGATACAGTGAAAAGCTTTAGTTTTGCATGCCATCCAGACAGATCATACCATACATAATTACATGGAGGTAATAAGAAGAAAACAGAATGTGGAATATGATGTTGCAGTTACAGAGAAAGTGCAGTGAAGGTAGACAAATAAAGTGCAAGGGTCATGATAAGGTAGATTGGGAGATCAAGAGTTCAAGAGTTCATCTTTTAGCGTATGTGTGGTCTGTTCAAGAGATAACAGTGGGATAGAAGCTGTGCTTGAGCCTGGTGGTATGTGCTCTCAGGCTTTTGTATCTTCTGCCCAACAGGAGACAGGAGAAGAGAGAATGACTGGGGTGGGCGAGGTCCTTGATTATATTAGTTGTTTTTCTGAGGCAGCGGGATGTGTAGGCAGAGTCAATGGAGAAATTATACTGGGGATACTCCTGCAAAGTTTTTGTCTCCAAGTTTAAATTAGTATTTTAAGGTCTTAAATAGAAAGTCTGCAGAATGTAAAGCTTCCTTCTCTGGAAAGATGGAAATCCACATCATGTGCTTAACTCCAACTGAGATTTAGTAGCATGTTATGGCTGTCTATCTGGAATATAGTGATCGAGAGAAGGGTCTAAGGAGGGAAGTGTGCAGTCAACATTTCGGGTCAAGGGAACGGTCTGAACCTGAAAAATCAGCTGTCCATTTCTCTCCATAGGTGCTGCCTGACCTGCTGAGTTCCTCCAGTGTTTTGTGTGTTGCTCCTGATACATGGTCCACCAACTTCACCAAGTGTAATGAAGGTCTAACCCATTGGCAACACGATGTTTCAGGAAGCTTGGGATTCTGAATTCTCAGTGTAGGTAAACATCAATAAAACAAGGGAAGTGACTGGGTCGTATCAGATTTGCATCAATCTCAGTACAAAGAAAGAAAGAACCTGCATTTCTACTGTATTCTTCAAAAGCTCACAATGCCTCAAGCTGCTCTACTGAAGAGCAATCATTGATGAAGTGGAAATAACTGGGACCCAAATAGTATAGAGGAAGGTCTTGCAAATTGCAACGTGATAATGGCCAGGTAATCAGTTTCTGTGAGATTCATTGAGGGATGACAATTGGCCAGAATCAGAAGGAAAACTTCCTTGCTCTTCTAAACATAGAGTTTGTTCAATTTATTTGCACTCAGGATGTGGATGTCCCTGGCAGTTATAGCCCATAAACTTAATGGTTTTCTCGGGATTTTCAGAAGCCAGCTGAATGTTAGTGGATCTGAAATCACATCCAGGCCAGCCCTGGCACAGTTGACATATTTTCCTCGATGAAGGACATTAGTGAACCAGATGGATTTTTATCACAACCCAGTAACTTCAAGGTAGTTTTCAGTGATACTAGCTTTTATTTCAGCTTTATCTAATTACCTGAATTTAAATTCCCAAGTAGTCTTTGGATTCAAACTCATGCCTCTGACTGAATAGTCATAGTCATAGACTTGTGATATCGTAGTCACACAGACAGAAACAGGCTATTCAGTTACCTGAGTCTGTACCAACCATCGAGCATGTATTTATGCCAATTCTATACTGATCCCACTTTATTCTCCCCACTTTCCCATCAACCCCCCTCCCCCAAATTTTATCCCTTATCTACACATGAGAGGCAATTTACAGCACCAAATTAACCTAACAACTCACATGTCTTTGGGAAAGCAGAGCACCCGGACGATCGGCATACAAATATGCAAATTTCACATGGTCAGTGCAGAGGTCAAGATCAAGGTGAATTATGAGGCTATAAGGCGAGAACTTGAGAGTGTAATTGGGATGACATTTTTGAAGGGAAATATACTATGGAGATGTGGTCGATGTTCGGGGATCTTTTGCAGGATGTTAGGGATAAATTTGTCCCGGTGAGGCAGAGAAGGAAAGGCAGGGTGAAGGAACCGTGGGTGACAAGAGAGGTGGAATAACTAGTTAGGAAGAAGGTGGCAGCATACATAAGGTGTAAGCAGCAAGGATCAGACAGGGCTCGTGAGGAATATAGAGTAGCAAGGAAGGAACTTAAGAAAGGGCTGAGGAGAGCGAGAAGGGGACATGAAAAGGCTTTGGCGAGTAGGGTTAAGGAGAATCCCAAGGCTTTTTACTCGTACGTGAAGAGCAGAAGGATGGCTAGAGTAAAGGTAGGTCCGATTAAAGACAAAGGTGGGAGGATGTGCCTGGAAGCTGTGGAAGTGGGTGAGGTTCTCAATGAATCTTCTCTTCAGTATTCACCAAGGAGAGGGGTCTTGATGATGCTGAGGACAGTGTTGGTAAGAGTAATGTTCTAGAGTATGTAGGTATCAAGAGAGAGGATGTGTTGGAGTTGTTAGAAAATATTGGGTCAGATAAGTCCCTGGGGCCTGACGGAATATTCCCCAGGCTGCTTCATGAGGTGAGGGAGGAGATGCTGAACTGTTGGTTAGGACCTTTGAGTCCTCGTTGGCTACGGGGATGGTGCCGGAGGATTGGAGGGTGGCAAATGTTGTCCCCTTATTCAAAAAAGGTAGTAGGGATAGTCCAGGGAATTACAGACCAGTGAGCCTTGCATCTGTGGTGGGTAAGCTGTTAGAAAGGATTCTAAGAGATAGGATCTATGAGCATTTAGAGAATCATGGACTGATTAGGGACAGCCAGCATGGCTTTGTGAAGGGAAGATCTTGCTTCACAAGCCTGATAGGGTTCTTTGAGGAGGTGACCAGGAAAATTGATGAGGGTAGTACAGTGGATGTGGTCTACATGGATTTTAGTAAGGCATTTGATAAGGTTCTGCATGGTAGGCTTCTTCAGAAGGTCAGAGGCCAAGGGGTCCAGGGAAGCTTGGCAGTGTGGATTCAGAATTGGCTTGCCTGTAGAAAGCAGCGGGTTGTGGTGGTGGGAGTGCATTCAGATTGGAGGGCTGTGACTAGTGGTGTCCCGCAGGGATCAGTTTTGGGACCTCTACTTTTTGTAATCTTTATTAATGACTTAGAGGAGGGGGTGGAAGGGTGGGTTAGCAAGTTTGCAGATGACACAAAGATTGGTGGTGTTGTGGATAGTGTGGAGGGCTGTTGAAGCTTACAGAGGGATATTGATAGGATGCAGAGCTGGGCTGACAAGTGGCAGATGGAGTTCAATCGAGAGAAGTGTGAGGTGGTACACATTGGAAGGACAAACTCCAAGGCGGAGTAAAAGGTAAATGGCAGGATTCTGGGCAGTGTAGAGGAGCAGAGGGATCTGGGGGTTCATATCCACAGATCACTGAAAGTTGCCTCGCAGGTAGATAGGGTAGTTAAGAAAGCTTATGGGATGTTAGCTTTCATAAGTCATGGGATCGAGTTTAAGAGCCGCGAAGTAATGATGCAGCTTTACAAAACTCTGGTTAGGCCACACTTAGAGTACTGTGTTCAGTTCTGGTCGCCTCATTATAGGAAGGATGTGGAGGTTTTGGAAAGGGTGCAGAGGAGATTTACCAGGATGCTGCCTGGATTAGAGAGTATAGATTATGAGGAGAGACTAAAGGAGCTAGGGCTTTACTCATTGGAGGATGAGGGGAGACATGATAGAGGTATACAAGATATTAAGAGGAATAGATAGAGTGGACAGCCCCCAGTGCCTCTTTCCCAGGGCACCAATGCTCAAAACAAGAGGCCATGGCTTTAAGGTAATGGGTGGGAAGTTCAAGGGAGATGTCAGAGGGAGGTTTTTCACCCAGAGAATGGTTGGTGCATGGAATGTGCTGCCTGGGGTGGTGGTGGAGGCTGATACGTTGGGCAAGTTCAAGAGATTGTTAGATAAGCATATGGAGGAGTTTAAGATCGAGGGATATGTGGGAGGAAGGGGTTAGATAGTCTTAGGTGTGGTTTGAAGGGCGGCACAACATGGTGAGCCGAAGGGCCTGTATTGTGCTGTATTGTTCTATGGTTCTATGGTTCAAACCCAGGTCACCAGAGCTGTGAGGCAGCATCTTTATTAGCTGTGCCACTGTGCTGTCCAAATCTTGGCTCCCAGATGTTAGTCCACTAACTTCATCACAATTCTAGCACACCCATTAGTATTATGGGAACATTTACATCCACCTGAGAAAGCAGAAGCAGAGAGAGTTTACCACTTCATCGAAAAGTTTGCACCTCTGACAATGCAGCACTCCATCAGTATTGCAGAGAAGTGTCAGGCTAAATTAAACAAAAGCTGGAATTAAGTCTGGATAGTCATAGTCATAGACTTAAACATTAAGTCTGGAAAATTCACTATAAAGTGATTGAATATGATCATTCAGCATGCTTGCTACCTCTGTTGACAGAGACATTGACCTATTTACACTCACCAATCGAAGCATCTCCATGACAATGGCAGATAAAAGAAGATGATGGGAGTGTATTGATCATTACAGGAAAGATTCAGCTACAAATACTTAATGTCTTTCCATTAAGTCCTTGCCTGTGCAATTAGTACTTTAAAGCATTGAGTGACATTGACTGATTTATCCCTTGACTAAAAAAGTCATGTGGTCATTTATCTCGTAGCATTTTGAGGGATCTTGCTGTGCATGGAATCTTGACTGCAGTTCCCACCATTAAAATTGCAATTACTTCATCAGAGCACCGTGATGTTATGAACGGTATGCCATATGAATGGAAGTCCTTTTACACTAACAAACGTGCTTCATGACTAATAAAACTATGTAGAAGTTACTGAATGCAAATAGGGAATTTGTCTCAAGTGATTGGTGGCAGTGTTTATGCTGTACTTGAGCCTTCTCTCACCATTCTTCAAATAACGCTATCAGTGTATCTTTCTCTTCTTTTCTCCATCATTAAATTACCCAAATTCCCCTCAAATAAATCTATGTTATTTGTCTTAAAAACTAAGGTGGTAATATGCTCCATATAAATACTTCTCACTGGGGAAAGTGATTTTGCCTGAATTCCTTATAGAATTAATTAGTGACTTTTAAACTGTGCCCCTAGTGGAAACACCATCTAACGCACCAAGCCCTCCCAGAATTTTAAAGATTCCTATTTGATCAAAATTGGCCTTCTCATCCCAGGCGATTCATCCTATCATAGTAGGTATAACTATTCAGTTCTGGTGTCGTCTTTTCTCCAGTGTCTCTATATATCCTATAGGCAATATGAAAATAGTCTAAGTTTCTAGACTTCATTAATAGTAAGTTTTACCCTGTGCACATCAAAAGTGCACAGTCTCATTCTCTGTCGATTTCTCCATGATTCTGCTGGTTCTTCAGCAGCTGTTGCCCAGGGTTATAAATTCAGCGAGCCAAACTCCTGCCATAAATAAGAAGAAATATATAACTAGCCTTGATCAGATCAGAGAACTGAAGAGATTCCCACTGCAATAGCAATAATCCTGTTTAGGATTCACATCAGGAGTGAAAAAAAAGCTCATTCCTTATTACTCTGTTCTGTTTTCAAATTCCAAACCTTTATTGAAAGCTTTTTTGTTTTCTAAAATTGCTGGAAATAAATCAGATGATTGCGTTATACAGGATGGAGGCAAGTGTTGGGCAGATGTTTCAGGCCTGCATCAAACAATTTTTCCACTCGAAATTTCACAAAAGTATATTGATATCTATTATTAAGCATAACACCTACAAGAACGCATGTTGTTTCCGAGATGCCTAGGTAGAAAAAATATGTAATTATTCATTATAAGATCAAAGAAATACCCAGCAGGAAGAAACAATCCAGTCCAGCCTCTGGTTTATTTTGACATATCAATATGAATGTCACAGGTTTAGTACTTGATGATTGATGGGTCAAGACCTTCCTTTGGTTATTATAAAGCTATTTATTTCATGCCTGAAGAATTCGGTGGAAGGTCTAGAGGCCACTGGAGCAATTTTTGGTTCTTCACTTCTCTAATTTTATCACCCATTACACCCAAGTCAATTGTATTTATTTGATATTACTTCAGACTGCATTTCCCTCACCTAATAAACTTTTATTTTCTATAGTAATGAAACCGTAGATCTCAGCACACCTGATGACATTTAATTTTTAAAGCTTTAAGTGATTCAAGTGAGTTAATCTTAACAGTACAAGTCCAATGGAATGTCTCTGACACCTTGAAAGCGGTGATGGAACCACACTGGATTTTGGCCTAATCCTACCATTTATTGTCAAGGGTGTACAGAGTTGACTGGATTATCTCCATGTCCTCTTAGTGGACCATTTTGGAAAGGAGCGCATTGTGATGCATAAGTAAGATGAAGATTTTTCTTACTTATTCACAGGACATGGGCATCACAGGGCCTGAAGAAGTTTTTCTCCTCTCTTCGACGGGAGTTCTGTGAGACCCTCTCTCACTGTTCTCCCTCTGTGATCTCTGCTGCTCTCCAGCTCTTCAACCATGTGCTCATCGAGACTTGCTTCCACAACCACATGTCCTTCCTAGGCACTTGTCTCCGCCGGCTCACCTATCACCTGAACTCACCAATCACCTGCCTACGTGTGCTCCTCCCCCTCCCCCAACCTTCTTATTCTGGCTTCTGCCCTCTTCCTTTGCAGTCCTGATGAAGGGTTTCGACCTGAAACGTCGACTGCTTATTACACTCTATTGATGCTGCCTGACCTGCTGAATTCCTCCAGCACTTTTTGTGTGTGTTGTGAAAATCAGAAATGGTTGTCCTTTCCTTTGAACTGAGTGCTTGCTAGGCCATTTTAAAGGAAATTTTTAGTTTAACTACATTATTATTGTCTGGTGTCATGAGTAGACCAAACAGAGTAAGAGAAGTAGATACATGCTTCATGAAAAGGAAGATGAGTGAACAAGAGCAACACACAAAATGCTGAAGGAACTCAGCAGGTCAGGCAGCATCTATGGAGGGAAATGAACAGTCAACATTTCGGGTTGAGACCCTTCATCTGGACTGCTTGTCATGCAAGACAAGTTTTTCACTATACATCGATACAAGTGACAATAATAAACCAATACCAATACCAACAACAATACAAATGATCCAGCTTTTTGGCAAAGGAACCACAGGCCACAGTAGTTTGTAAAGCATTGCCTCCAAGGATGATACAAGTAGATCCAGTAGGGAGCTGGGCAAATATTTGAAGGAGAAACAACTTCAAGGCTCTGAAGAAAGAGCTGGGGAGGAGGATTAATTTGATACCCTTATCAGTAAACAGGCCAAACAGGCACAATGAGCTGGGTGGCCTTATCCTGTGCTACGTAATTTGATGATTCTATATCAGGATTCAAAAGGCTGAATGGCCTTCCTCATATGAACTGGCTGTGTGATTTTGTGATAAGGTTTAAGAGCTAAATACATTGTCCAGTGGGGAATGGAAGACTGTGTGATATTGTTTAAAAATAAGGGGTCACCCATTTAAGACAACGATATGGCAACTTTTTTTCTCTCAGAGGGTGGTTTGTCTTTGAAACTCTTTTCTTCAAAGGGCGGTGGAAGCAGAATCTTTGATTATCCTTAAAGCAGAAGTAGAGAGATTTTTGGTAAGTGAAGGAGTGAAAGGTTACTGTGAGTAGACAGACAGACAGAGTTGAGGTTGCAGTCAGTTCAGCAATGATCTTATTAAATGTGGAGCAGCATCAAGATGCTGGGCGATCTACCCCTGACCCTAATTTGTACGTTTGTGTGAATGGAGCAAATAAACCAGTATGGGAGTAGGATTACAGATGGGTTTATGAAATGCTGAATACTTTCAAATTTTCTTGGAGCTGGGACGGTACTTCAGTTTTTAATACCGCAAATCAAATTTCCATTGCTATCCCACCCCTCTCAGTCCAAACTTTATTTCTGTGCAATAGCTGAACCACTTAGAGCACAAACTCATGTGCAGAGTAACCTCTCATCTGGGACACTGATAAAAGCCCTGAAAATGGCCATATAGATTGTGAGATAGATGGCTAGGTCAATTGATCGATCAATAGATACATCGACAGATCTGTCGTGCTGGTTACTCTGATGGATCTGAACATGGGGGCATGACCTTAAAATGAGAGGCAGTTCACTGAGGGTGAACGCAAGGAGCCACTTCTTCACACAAAGGACAAGAGAATTCTGGAATTCTCTCCCACAAAAAGCTGTCAAGGTTTGGGAGTCAACTCTAAAACTGAAGTAGATTTTTATTAGGGGATGGATATCAAGTGAAGCTACAGATTATACTTGAATATTGGTGCAGGCTTGAAAGACTTTCTGGCCATTTCTGCTCCCATGACAATTGGCAGCATAACAGTTGACAACTAAAACTGATGCAACCTTGATCTATAAGAGTCGAAAGGAAATTAGAGGAGAAATTTGTGAAAGATTTCCAACTTATTTCTTGCTTTTAAATAGATGGCAGGTTCTGCTCAATTTAACAAAAATGTAATAACATCATAAACACTTCATCAGTCATAACAGTATCTCTGAGTTATGAAAGAAAGCTTTATATTTCTGCTTATCTCTTCTCTCAAAATAACCTAAAATATTCAGCAACGCATATTTATATTGTGCCTTCAAAGTAATAAAACCATCCTAAGATGCTTCGTAGAAGTATTATCAGACATAAGTTGACAGCAAGCCATATAAAGATATATTACAGCAGGCAACAAAAAGCTTCATCAAAGAAAGGATTTTTAAACAGACAACTTTAAAAAACAGAATCAGGTTTAGAGAGCAAATTCCAGAGCTTGGGGCCCAAGGAGCAACCATTAATAGTTAAGTAAATCAAGGATCTGCAAATTGGAAGAGCGGAGATATCTCTAAGGGTTTGTTTGGCAAAGATTACAGAGATGAGAAGGGGGTTGAGGGATTTGAACACAAGGCACTTTCAAAAGAGTATTCCCAAAGTGCCGTCACTATTGTTATTTGTGGCAAAAACCAGTGCTTAGTCGAATGAACTGCCATAGTGTTGGCCAACATTGAGGGACGAATGTTAAGTATAGTACAAGACACTACGCATGGTCTTCTCTGATATCGCCATTGGGAATGCTGACATCCATTTGATCCAGAGCAAAATCAACTTCTTACACTTTCTTTTTCCCTTCTGACCTTGGTAACACAGCATGTGTGAGTCAATTTAATCAGCAGCCTTTCCTCCGATCACGCAGCCTACTGTATTGATGTGGAAACTGCAAACTTTCATTGTCTTGCTGGTTTATTTGAATGTTACAGGCTTCGGTGCTCTTTTTCATTATTAAAGATGTCTGTGATGAACACTCCAGTGTGCGTGAAGAGTGCCTGCAGGTAAAACCCACAGAGAGGATTGCCAAGACTATCAGAAGATTTCCTTCTTCTATTTTGTCTATTCCATGCTGCGATATTTACCTCAATAGTATCTGCCAAATGTTTTGTAATTGTTCTGCTAATTGTCCAAGACACTGTAAAAATAGCATAGGGATTATAGCATGTTTGTTCTGTACAGGGCTCACTTTTAACCAAAGCAGCATTGAGTAGAAATCCTGTTATTAATTAGTAGTATCAGATTGCAATGGGAAAATGAAAGGAGGCTGGCTTGTTAATGTAGAGATCACGGAGTTCTTGGAGTGGAGGAGGATGTGCTGATGTTTGGAGTGGCTCTACCCTGTCGGGACATGGAAGGAGGACCAGACCTTTGGCTCTTAGGATTGCCAAAGTTGTGTGTCAAAATAGGGGACAGTCTTCTAAGCATATGGGTCTTTCTTTCTTTTTATATCTTTTTATTAATTTTCAAATTAACACAGATTAATACATAAAACATCAGTAATTATACATGTAATACAAAGAGATTGGGAGGACAATCATGACATATATAGTCATAAAGAATAAAAAATATATTCTAGGCCCCGCGGTTTCTTGATAAACGAATATATTACAAAAAAAGTCAAAAAGAGAAAGAAAAAGATTCATTATAAAAAAAACACAAAATGAAAAAAAATTGTAAGTAATAAAACAAAACAAACTAAAAAAAAATTTCAAAAGAAAAAAAACTGGACTAATATCTCTCGATGAACAAAGAGCATTATTATGTCGTCAACTCCACTCCTCTAAATTCAACGATTATTGAAAAGGGATCTATATCATATGAAAATATTGAATAAATGGACTCAAAACTTCCTCAAATTTAAGCGAAGAATCAACAATACCACTCCTAATTTTTTCTAAGTTTAAACATGATATAGTTTGAGAAAACCATTGAAAAGTGGTGGGAGGTATTGGATCCTTCCATTTAAACAAAATGGATCGCTTGGTCATTAATGTAACAAAGACAATCATACGACAAGCAGCAGCAGATAGGTGGCCAGATTCCATCACTGGTAACCCAAAAATTGCAGTGACTGGGTGAGGTTGTAAACCAATATTCAATACAGTTGAAATAATGTTAAAAATGTCCTTCCAATATTTTTCCAAAAGAGGACAGGACCAAAACATATGTGTCAGGGAAGCCACCTCCGAATTACATCCATCACGTATAAAAACTTGCTAACTTGTCCTTCGACATATGGGTCCTGTGAACCACCTTAAATTGTATCAAAAGGTGTCTGGCACACATTGAAGATGTATTAACTAATTGAAGAATTTTCTTCCATGTCTCTGTGGGTAAAAGTATCTGGAGTTCTCTTTCCCATTCATTCTTAATGTTATCGTGTCTCTGGATGTATTTTCATAATTAGATCATAAATTATTGCTATCAAGCCCTTCTGATAGGGATTAAAGCCTAAAATTTTTTCCATAATTTCAATTTTATATGGAGTCGGAAAAGAAGGCATAGTAACTTTTAAAAAATTTCTAATCTGTAAGTATGGAAAAAAGTGTGATTTAGGCAAATTGTATTTATTAGACAACTGTTCAAAAGATAAAAAACAGTTATCAATGAATAGATCACGAAAACATGTTATTCCCTTCATTTTCCATAAAGAAAAAGTTAACTCGATTCTGGATGGTTGAAAGAAAAAATTAGATTGAATGGGGCTTGATAAATTAAATTTATTAAATCCAAAGAATTTATGGAATTGAAACCATATTCGTATTGTATGTTTAACTATTGGGTTAATCATATGTTTACTTAATTTAGTAAGTGCAAAAGGGAGTGAGGCTCCTAAAGTAGAAACTAATGAAAATCCTTGCACTGATTCATACTCAAGGTATACCCATTTGGGACATTGAATTACATTTAAATCTTGTGCCCAAAAAATTAAATACCTGATATTAATTGCCCAGTAATATAATCTAAGGTTAGGCAAAGTCATGCCACCATCCTTTTTTAATTTTTGTAAATATTTCTTACTTAACCTTGGGTGTTTATTCTGCCATATATATGAAAGAATTTTAGAATCAATAGTGTCAAAAAAAGATTTTGGGATGGAAGTTGGAATCGCCTGAAATAGATATAGGAATTTTGGTAAAATATTCATCTTAACCGCAATAGTTCAGCCTATCAATGATAGAAATAAAGGGGACCATTTCGTAAATAATTGTTTAACATGATCAATTAAAGGTAACAAGTTAACTTTAAACAGGTCCTTATGCTTCTTGGTAATTTTAACACACAAATACGTAAAATGGTCTGTTACTAATCTAAATGGCAATTACCTATATATTGGGGTTCGCATGTTTAATAGAAGGAGTTCATTCTTATTAAGATTTAATCTATAACCAGAAGAAACACTAAACTGAGCAAGCAGTGATAATACTGCAGGGATGGATTCCTCTGGGTTAGAAATATAAAGTAACAAGTCATCTGCATGTAGAGATACCTTATGAATCCCCTGTCCATGAGTGATACCAAATATATTAAAAGAATCCCAAAAGGCAATTGCCAAGGGTTCCAAAGCAATATCAAATAATAGAGGACTGAGAGGGCAACCTTGTCTAGTACCTCGAAAAAGCCTGAATAGAGAGGATCTCTGATTATTAGTAAGTATTGAAGCCATAGGTGTATGATAAATCAATTTGATCACAGATATAAAATTGGGACTAAAATTAAATTTCTCTGGTGTATTAAATAAATATTCCCATTCAACTCTATCAAACACCTTTTCAGCATCTAATGAAATAACACATTCTGGAATTTTAGATGAGGGGGTATAGGGTATATATAATATTCATTAACCTCCTAATGTTAAAATGCAAATAACAATTCTGGATAAATCCTGTCTGGTCATCAGAGATAACGTGGAAGAACCTTTTCCAATCTAGAAGGCAATATTTTGGAAAATATTTTGGCATCCACATTTAATAAAGAAAAAGGTCTATAAGATGCACATTCAGTGGGATCTTTATCCTTTTTAAGAATTAAAGAGATAGTAGCTTCATAAAAGGATTGTGGTAGTTTACCCACTGATAGGGCATCTTTAAAAATTTTTCCGAACCAGGGAGAAAGAAGATCAGAAAAAGATTAAAAAAATTCGACTGTATACCCATCAGGACCAGGTGTTTTACCCAAATTCATTGAAAAAATTGACTTCTTTATTTCTTCCTCTGAAATGGGTGCATCTAATATTGAACGTTCATTACATGATAATTTCAGAGTCTTCAGGTCCCTTAAAAATTCATGCATTAATGTAGAATCCTCAAGGAATTCTGATTGGTATAAAGAAGTATAAAATTCTTGAAAAGATTTATTAATTTGTTCATGGTCCACCGTATAGTTACCATCTGGTTTACGAATTTTAATAATCCGATGTTTAGTTGAAGCAGCTTTCAATTGATTGGCAAGCAATCTACCAGATTTGTCACCATGTATATAAAACTGACTTCTGGTTTTAAGTGATTGATTTTTGATTGGAGCTGTTAATAGTAAACTATGTTGTAATTGAAGTTCTGTTCTCTTTTTATAAAGCTCCAAATTAGGAACATCAGTATATTTTTTATCGATTTCTTTAATCTTATCAGCCAATATATGTATTTCATTATTAATTCATTTTTTCAATCCAGCAGAATATGAAATAATTTGACCACGGATATATGCCTTAAAAGTGTCCTATATTATCCCACTGGAGATTTCTTCAGTAAAACTAGTTAGAAAGAAAAATGAAATCTGTTCTTTGATAAATTGAAGAAAGTCTAAATCTTGCAATAGAGAAGGATTGAATCGCCATTGTCTGACACCAGAGGGTACATCTGCTAATTTAATTGATAATTTCAATGGCGCATGATCAGAAATGGTAATTGCATCATATTTACAGTCAATAATAAATGGAGCTAATCTAGCATCGGTAAAAAAATAATCAATCCTAGAGTAGTTATGATAAACATGAGAAAAAAATGAAAATTCTTTATCATATGGGTGTAGAAATCTCCAAACATCTAAAATTCCGTAATCAACTAAAAAGGAATTAATAAAGACAGCAGATTTGTTTGGAAGTGCAGGATTCGACACAGATCTATCCATCGGAGGGTTTAAACAGCAGTTGAAATCTCCACCCATAATCAAAGTATATTCGTTTAAATTAGGAAAAGATGCAAATAAATGTTTAAAAAATTCAGGATGATCCACGTTGGGTGCATAGACATTAACCAAGCACATGGTTGATGTGCAGCATTGACAGCTGACCGGCTTTGGGGTTATGGCTGATCGAGTGGTCTGATTGGGCAGCTGGGAAAGATCCTCTCAATGGGTCCTGGAAGTCCCCACTGGAAGGAGAACTGCAAGGCACACTTAACTTATTTCAGAGGTCAGTAGCCATCATGTATGCCAGGTGAGTCTGGGGGAAAGACTGTCTTGGACCAGGTAGCCATTCCGCAGAGGAGTGGCGCAGGACTTGATCTTTGTAGGTCAGTGTTGGCTAAATTATATGAGGAAAAGGTGTTCCCCACTGATAATGTAGAAGGCACCCAATTTCCCATTTAATATGGGACATCTCATCTACTATGGGACTGGATCTACCCACTGTTCTTATCCTACATTTCTGATCCACAGAAGAGCTTTTCTTTTCCGCCAGATTTTCCATAATCCCCCTTGCTAATTATTTGTCACCATTTACACCGGGTCCATCTCATTTCTCATTCTCATTTTCTTTTCTTTTTGCTTATTCTTCACTTTATTTATTTAATCTCTGACACTGCCAACCAATCACAGACCATCCTCTTTTTGTTCTTCCCAGCTCCCCTCTCACTGACTCTGTGCCTCCTTACAAATCACTACACAAGAAACAGAAGCAGGAGGCAGCTAATTGAGCCTCAATAAAATCGTGGCAGATCCAATTCTGTCCTCAACACCCTTATACCCCTTGACTTCCTTGTAGTTTAAATGTCTGTCAATCTCCACCTTAAATTTATTCAATGACTCTGCCTCTTTAGCTCTCTGAGGTTGAGGAATCCAAGGAGTCACAACCCTCTGAGAGAAGAAATTCATCCTCATTTCAGTCTTAATGGGTAACCCTTTATTAAATATGCCCCTAGTTCCTGATATCCACACTAGGGGAAGCATCCTCTCAGCATCCACCCTGTTAATGTCCCTCAGAATCTTAGTCGTAGAGTCATATAGCGTGGAAACAGACCCTTCGGCCCACCAAGTGCTCACTGACTATCAAGCACCCATTTACACCAATCCCATCTTCTTAAGAACATAAGAAATAGGAGCAGGAGTCAACCATCTGACCCATCGAGCCTGCTCTGCCATACAATAAGATCATGGCTGATCTGGCTGTGGACTCAGATCCACCTACCTGCCTTTTCCCCATATCCCTTAATTCCTCTACTATGCAAAAATCTGTCTAACTGTGTCTTAACTATATTTATTGAGGTAGCCTCTACTGCTTCCCTGGGCAGAGAATTCCACAAATTCACTACTCTCTGGGAAAAGCAGTTCCTCCTCATCTCCGTCCTAAATCTACTCCCCCGAATCTTGAGGCTATATCCCCTAGTTCTAGTCTCACCTACCAGTGAAAACAACTTTCCTGCCAGTATCTTATCTATCCCTTTCATAATTTTATATGTTTCTATAAGATCCCCTCTTATTCTTCTGAATTCCAGCAAGTACAGTCCCAGGCGACTCAATCTCAACTTTCTCCTCACATTCCCATCAACTTCCCCCAGATTCTACCAATCGTGTATACATCAGGGGCAATTTACAGTGGCCAACTAACCTACAAACCTGCACATCTTTGGGATGTGGAAGGACACTGGAGCATCTGGAGGAAACCCATGTGGTCACAGGGAGAACATGCAAACTCCATGTAGACAGCACCTGAGGTCAGTATCGAACCTGAGTCACTGGAGCTGTGCAGAAGCATTTCAAGTAGCTATGCCACTGTGCTGTCCTAAGATCAATAAAATCATTCATTCTTCTAAACTCCAATGAGCCTAAGCCCAACCTGCTCAACCTTTCCTCATAAGTCACCTGTGTATCCCAGGAATCACATTTAATGAACTTTCTCTGGACTGCTTACAACACAAACAAATCCTTCCTTAAATATATCAACTAAAACTATGCACAATAATTAAGATGTGATCCAGCAGTGTCTAGTAAATCACCTTCAAAACTTCCTGACTGTTATACTCCATATCCCTGCAATCAAGACCAACATTTTATAAGCCTTCCTTAATACTTGCTATGCCTTTATGCTAATTACACCAGACTTTGGAGTCTCCATTCGTTTAAATTATAACTTGTGATTTCATTCTTCGTTTTCCTCATATTTTCCCACATTATATTCCATCTGCCAATTTCTTGAACATTGACTTAATCTATCTATATCTCTTTGCAGACTCTTTGTGTCCTCCTTACAACTTACTAACCCACCTACCTTTTACCAGTAAATTTGGCTACAATATGTATCTAATATCTGATGAAATGTCTGCATTGTGAAATGGAAGTTCTTGTTGATCTCACCATAGAAGATACCTGTCCCATGAACACATAGACTATTTTCTGTTTTATTTCTACAGGTAGAAGCGGAGAAAACATTATGTCCAATCCACAACCAGAACTGCGTATTGTCTCCTGGTTACAACAGGATTCCGTTCTTATGAACTGTTCATAACCCCAACAGTTTGCAAATCGTAAATGCAGTCATGAGCTGAGTTCCCAAGTGGCAGAAGATGCCTGCAGCCCCATAGCAGCCAGCAAATCCATCCTGCCGGTCTCCCAAATGCCTTGATCGTATGTACAATCTAGGTAAATTGGACGTTCATAAGCTGGGGGAACTCGTACGTGTAAAATAGCGACCGATAAATCTTTATTCAGGAACTGCTTTAAAAGTAGACTTGATATCTCATAGAGCTGTTGAGGTTAACAGCAGGAGTGGATTTAGGAAGGTAAGTACATGAGGTGGATTAAAAATAGAAGATTATGCTGATAGGCTCTGATGACAAACATTGGTTGGAGTTTGGAACATACCCAGCTTTTTTGTACTCCTATGCTGTTAAAAGTCTCCAACTTCTGGTCTTAATCATTGGTTTCTTTGCTACATAAAAGTTTATTTGGCCTTCATTGGCCATATTGCACCCTGCTTGAGGATTTCTCTTACAGAGAGGGATATGGATAGGATGGACTGCAGGAAACTTTTCCCCATATCAGAGGTAGATAAATTTAAAGAACATTGATTTGGGGTAAGGGTAAGAGATTTAGAGGGGATCTGAGGGGGGGTCTTTTTCACCTAGAGCAGTGAGTACTTGGAATTCACTGCCTGTGAGAGTTGTGGAAGTAGAGTCATTGACAGTATTTAAGAAGTGTCTAGATGAGCATTGAATCACCTGGGCATAGAAGGCTATGGGTCCAGAACTGGAAGATGATATTAACATGGATGGTCAGCATGGGTGTGATGGGCCAAATGGCCTGTTTCCATGCCTTATGACTCTTTATGAGATATTTCAGTATGCAATCAGGAAGGCAGATAATGGGAAATCCATCCATAATCCTGGTTTATGGATAATATTAGATTAAGGATGGTCAAAGAAAGCCAAGAATACGGGGTCAAATGTACGAGCCTTTGACCAGAAGGCAAGACAAACATCTTCATGCTAAGAGTTGTGAACCCATGGAGCCAGTAGTTGAAGTAAAAACTGTTAACATTAAAAAATAGTTTGGATAGAAGAATGATGATGACAAGATATCAGGAGGATAAACATGATTTGGGTAAACACTGAATCTATCTAGTTGGGATCAGTGGTTTATTTTCATGCTGTAACTTCAATGTAAAACACTTAGAACACTCAAGAAACATTGTAATGGAAAAAAATCTAACTGAACATCTGGTTGGTACAGAAGTGTGTGTTAAGAGGATAATTACAAAGAGATGATTGAACACACTTGTGCGACAATCGTTCTTGAATTGGTGGATCTCTGCTGAATAGTCCTTTATAAAACAGTGTAACAAAGATGGACTTGGAAGCAAAGTGTGAGAGCATTATACAATCATATGCAAATTTAAATGATCAGAGGTTTCACAGAATTTCATAGACAACAGTACATTGGCAAGGTTTTAACACTGATTGGACAATGACAGCATTTATGCTCTGCACTAGCCTTGTGATGAAAATTCACTGTCCAGGCCCATGATATTAATTGCTAACCTCAATTTCTTAGCACAACAGAAGAAACGGATACTAAGGATTAAGGTGTTTATCAGTGAAAGAAAACAGTCCTAGGATTAAGGTGTTTATCGTTAAATAGTTTAAATTCCTAACTAGTACTCTTTGCTAATCCTGTTTACCTAATCAGGAAAAACAGTATTATGTGCAGATGAGGTTGTTACAAGATGACTGGTTAAAAAAAAATAAATATAATCCACTCCTCAGATTTGGTTGAAGAAGGATCGCTTCCCAGAGCCTTCTTTCTGCGATGGATGACTTGTTTCTTATAATAAAATATTTCAATTTTTCCTTTATTAACTGACTATTAATGTGCGATTATTAGAGTATTGTGATCCTAAGTATGATTTAACACAATGTATTCAGTAGTATTTTTACTCTCTTTTTTGATGCATGTACTCTGTATTTTTTTCGTGGATTTAATAAAAATATTGTAAAAGAAAGAAATTAGTCTTGGAAATATAAGTTGATACAGTATAAACTCCCTGAAGTTAGGGTATTAGTAGAGATTTATAACTTAAGGTCTTGACTTAAGTTTAGGACCCTAGAACAGATACACTCAATATCATTACAGCCTACCCCCACCCTATTCCATCAATCTTTCTTGGTATATCCCTCTTTTCCTCATTAAGATACCTAATTTCTCTCTAAAACATCTATGCTTTAATGCAACCACTCCATATGATAGCAGGTATTGTAACCTCACATCATCCTGGATAGAATGTTGTCTTGAGTTCTCTCCTGGATTTAATGATGACTCTATTATATTTGTGGCCGATAGTTCTGGTCACCTCTGTCAGTAGAGCTATTTTCTTTATTTTTGCTTATCAAACCCTCTCATGATTTTAAAGACTTCTAGAAAGGTCTCCAATGAACTCTTTTAATTGAGAAAAAAGCCCCAGTCCTTTCAACCTTTCCTGGTAAGGAAACTTCTGTGCGTAAGTACATGGTTAACTAAAACTCTGGCCTTACCCATAGAAAGCCTTTGTATCTTCATACAGTGTCTTCAAATGAAACCCCATGGTGTGCCATTGGGAACCGGGAAGTTAAGGCATTCACGCAAAACTCTTTGGGGGATTTTGGCATGGCTGTCATCTGTTTATTAAAGCAGGTGAGTGACTTTGTTTAAATAGCAGACAGAGAAATTGCATCTGACACATTTCTTCTTAATATCACACAACATGGTTTCAATTTTTTTTGGGTTCTGCTCACAGCATCAAAGCCTGAATGGCTTTCAAACATAAAATTCAGCCGAGATCTGTTACACAGAGATCAATGAGAAATTAAAAGGCTTTCTGAGTGATGTTCACGTACAAGGCACGGAGGTTATGATAAAAAGGCATCTGATGTGGAAATATTCTGAGAAGCATAATCTACAGAAGAACCATCAATGAATGCAAAGATGATACGTGTGTTGGAGTGTATTGGTGAAAATTGCGAAATTAGCTCGCAGCAATGAGATCAAATCCAAGGAAATCAGAGTGTTATTGTCATCATCAAATAGGAAGAGCAACAAAATATCAATGGTATGAGCCTGGTAACAGAAATCATCACAGAGCACAACCAAACCAGACCCTTTCATGACATTTCAAAGTGGGTTACACCATGATCACCATTACATTAAGGAGGGTGGTGTTCAATTTGTGCACAGCAATAACAGTGTGATAACATACAGAAAATATGGTAATGAGATGTCCATAATTGAATGTTGCCAACTGACACATTCCAGGTTGAAGGAGTACATGCCAGTGGAGGCACTAAAGCTTGGTGCAGACAGTGCAAAGGCTTGGTGGGGAAGGACTGTAATCTAAGGTCCTGCTGCCACTGCATGCTGAGGGACTGGCACCTGTATAACAACCTCTCAATGAGATGTGTGTATTGTTCAAATAGCACATGTGAGAGACATCTGTGCTTTATAAATATATTGTATTGGTTTGATGACACAATAAATTATTGACTCGAGGACATTATGAATTGCATTATGATTGTAGTGCATTTTTTGTACATACCATTATGAATAAAGTTCATTTTTGAAGTAAAAAATATCTGTAGTTGCTACCACTGACTTTGAGGGAGTGAATTTCAGAGGGAGAGTGCAATGTACTGACACAATTATATAATAATGCACAGTACTACAATCGGGCAGCATTTCTGAGATGTTGCTTGAAGGAGTAAACATTAGTCAGGACACCAGCAATAGCTCCTGCTTATTTGAAATGAGGCCATGTGATGCCTTATATCCACACAAGGGAACAGACGGACCCTCGGTTTAACACCTCCATATGAGGGAACCGACAGAGTCTAAGTTTAACATCTCCACACAAGGGAATACACAGAGTCTTGATTTAACTTCTCATTTGAATTGCAGCACCACCAAAAGGCAAAAAAGTCAGCAAGTATTTGGAGAAAATTACTTTGCATGGTTGTGGAGAGAAAGCTGAACAAAATTGCAATATCTTTCAAAGGACTGACACAAGCAGACTGGACCCAATGGCTCACTCGTGAACTGTGAAATTCTATGATACTTTTAAGTGGGAAGAGAAAAATTGAATTTTTACACCCAGTACTCCCAAAATAAATTATTCCATTTGTACAGGAAGCATTATTCATAAAATAAAGAAATGCGCTAAATATTAAATGAGGAAGAAACATACATTAAGATGCTGAAGATTATTTGAATATTAGTTGTGAAAATACTGCTGCATTGCAGTGTACCTGACCAGTCAAGTCATTAAACCAAGTGAAGGGGTAACAGTGCTGGTCTGTGTTGGAAGGGGGAGGGGTGTTGGGTGGGGTGGTGGGTAGCCTATTTCCCCACCAGCCCCATCCTGTAGCAACACAGTAGAAATCCATAGACTGGTCTGATTGCTCCCTAAAATTGCACTGGGGACATTGGTATTCTGACAGGATGAAGTTGAGTGAGGCTTCATTTAGAACAACCCATTTTAAAATCTGCTGTAGTCAGGACGAAAGGGAGAAGCAGTGCTGAAACCATTGATTCTTGCCATCAACATAAGTGATTTGAATGCAGAAATGCAATTTCAAAATCTGTGGATGACACAAAATTGGTGGGGAGGTTAATTGATAGAGGAGGATCGCAACAAAACAAATGTGGGAAGATATTAATAATATTGCATAATGTCTGTGTAATTGACAGGGGAACTTCAATATCATTAAACATCAGGTGAAACATATTGGAGGAAGAATAAAGAAGCCACAGACCATAAATACCCAGGGTACATTTCGCACCAGTGCGTCAGTTTCTCCTCTTTTATGAGGATTCAACTTTTAGGAAAACTCTTTTCCTGCATTTGAATTATATTCAGGTTTTCCCTCATAAGCTTAAAGTCAACATTGTAAAAAAATAATGAATTCAAGTTTTTAAAACCTATTTATTCCATTAATAATGTATGGTATTATGTTTTACAACGTTGTTGCTGCAAGTAAAGTCTGGTAAAATATGAACTAATATGGAAAAACAACACTGAAATCTAATTTTATTTGACAAACACTCTGGAGTATAAGTTGCATTGGTAAACAAGTCTCTCCTCTCTCCCGTCATCATTTAGCTCCTGACAAAAATGCTTAGAAAGTTGATGCACATTACTTGGCTTATCCCTGCTGCTGTTCTTAAATAAGGTAACCATGTTGTCTTCCAGTTACCTCTGGCACCTTTTCAGTGGGCAGAGAAGATTTGAAGATTTCTATCATGGCCCCAGCAATCTCCTCCCTTTGCCTCCCATCGTCTCATCTCATTAGCTCCTGGGAATTTTTAAGCCAGTCAAGCCATTTTATGTCTTCTCCTTTCCAGTGGTAATTTTTTTCAAGGATTCCGCTGGTTACTCCCTGAATTCTCCTACTACAATGTCCTTCCTCAAATTGAAGATACAGATGAGAAGTATTCCTTTAAGACCTCACCTACATCCTTTGGTGCCATGGTGAAGCATGGCATGGTATGTAAATGGCCCTACTAGAGGAGGGGCTGAATTAGACCTACTTTTATCTGTGATGAGTCCTACTCCTCCCTTGGTTACACTCTTACCCTTAATATGCTTAGACAATACTTTGGGATTTTCCTTATCCTTGTCTGGCAGTGCTATTTTGTTCCACCTCTTCAGCCTCCTCATTACTTTTTTTAAAATACATGCCCTATACTTCTTTACTACAGCATGGCCTTTCCAGTTTTCACTTTGCATAACCAGCCATGAACTACTTTTTTTTACTTTATCCAACCCTTGACTTCAATTGACATCCAGGATTCCTTGTTGTCTTTACCTTTCACCATTATGGGAATACTCTGGCCTTAAGCTCTCACTATTTCACTTTTGAATGGTTATATGTAACAAACCTGCAAGTAGCAGCTCCCAGTCCACTTTTTCCAGGTCCTGTTGTATCATATTGAAATCACTCCTTGCTCAAGTTAAGACTTCAATTTCAGGTCTATCCTTCTCCATAAGAAAGTTATGGAGTTATGGTCACATTCTGAAATGCTTTTCCACTGACACTCCCTCCACTTGCCTGACTAGATTCCCAAAGATTAGGTATAATTCAGCCCCTTCTCTACCAGGACCTTTTATGTCCTGTGTTACACCTGACCCTGGCACCAGGGAGGCAAGCACACCATTGTTGCTGGGGTAACAAACAATCTGCAGGAAGAACTCAGTGGGTTGAGCAACATCTGTGGAAGAAAAGGAATTGTTGACGTTTCATGTCGAAACCCTGCATCAGGACTGAGAATGTACAGGCAAGATGGTCAGTATAAAGAGGACAAGGGGTTGAATTGTTGATGGGGTCACTGCTACCTTAAGAAACTGTGTCAGGAGATTAACTGTGGCAACTTTGTGGGTTTCATGTTTCACCAGTGTGGAATCAACTGTCACGATAAAAGAAGCGGTTTCTTTGTTGAGTTATAGAATACTCCACAGTATGAGCACGAGAAGAACTACAGTTTCACTGCACATACCTAACAATCTTCATGCCTATTTGTATTGAACATGCAGAGGAAAGAACACATTGCAGGACATGGGTGACCTGATTACAAAGTATTTATGGCATGTAGTAATTCGGATTTTGATAAAATTCACTTGGGTGGTGCTCAAAACCCTCACACCCCTACTGTGAAATGTGAAACTGAGGTTCCATCTGATCATGCATGTAACTGTGGAAGTTCCCATTATATTATTCAAAATAGAGCAGAGAAGCTATTTCCAGTGTTCTGGCCAATACTGTCTCTCTCTTTCTCTCTCTCTCTCCACCTGCCTAAATGAAACAGATTACTTGGTCTTTATCACATGTGGGACTTTGCTTTGTACACATTAGCTGTTACGTTTCTCTACATTACAGCTGTAGCTACACTTCAGTTGTATTTAAAGAGCCTTGGGATGCCCTAACTCAGTGATGGCCAAGTCATAGTGTTAGTCTTTATTTACAGTAGTTCTCTGACCTCCAATATATTAACATTAAACTCCTTGCCCGTGTCATTGAAATCATCATCTGTAATCAGCTTCCCTGCTGCTACACCCCTTCTATCCTCTGGTCTTGGGACCTTGACCACCACTCCTCTCCTTACAATGGGTGCAGAGATTTCAGGTGGCAACATCCCTAAACCTTTCAGTCTCTTCTCGCCTTCAACTCCTTTTTCAAACCATATCGTTCCAGACTTTTAGTCAATTCTTCTACCCTCTCCTTCCATGTTTTAACATTGTTTCACTCTCATTTTCCACTTGCAAGACACCTTGGGATGATTCTCTCTTCAAAGGTACTACATAAAGTGCAAGTTGTTACAATCAGTGACATTGAGGAGAAAGTCAAAAAGTCATAGAGTTATACGGCATGGAGAACAGGCCCTTTGGCCCAACCCATTCATGCTGACCGGGTGAGTGGCGCTTTGTCTTGGAGCTTAATCCCATAAAAGGATCATTGATCAGACTATATTCCTTATTTAATACAGGCGACATACTGGCAGAGCTGGAAGAACAGCTGCCTCACGGGTCAAATGACCTGGGTTCAAATCTGACCTCCGGTGCTGCCAGTGCAGAGCTTTCATGTCCTCTGTGCGCTCTAGCTTCCTCCCATAACCCAAAGTCGTGCAGGCTGGTAGGTTAATTGGCCACTGTAAGTTGCTCTTGGTGTGTAGGTGAGTGGTAGAATCTGTGGGCAGTGGATGGGATAGTGGGGAGAATAAAATGGGAGCCACCAGAGAATGCAGATGCTGGAATCTGGAGCAACAAGGTGAGGAACTCAGTGGGTCAAGCAGCATCTGTGCAGATCCTGATGCAGGATTATGACCTGAAATGTCAACAGTTCCTTTCCTCCCACAGATGCTGCTCCACCTGCTGAGTTCCTCCAGGAGATCGTTTGTTGCTCCAGAATAAAATGGGATTAGTGTTGGTTTAGTGTAAATGCATGCTTGATGGTTGGCATGGACACAGTGGGCCGAAGGGCCTTGTTTCTGCATTGTATGACTCCGTGACTCGAACGATATTAGCAAAAAAGATGACTTCATCACTAAAATGAATGAGTAGGAACCCCAAACTGCTGAGACAGAAACCTGAACGAGATGGAGGGGAATCCAAGGATTGTTTAATAAAGCAGAAATGAGAAGTCATCTCTGGGAATATAATTTCCTTCATGAGCAAAGTGGAATCATTCACAGCAGATCTGGACTTGCTTGCCAGCAGTTGGAGGTGGAAGGTTACATTACTGTTAATGGAGATGAAGAGTAGACCTTAAACAAATACAGTAATGCAGGTCACATTAGCAGAAATGGAGGCAAGCCAAAAGGAATTAGATAGTGGTACCTCCAAGAAAACCATTGAATATATTTAAACTTAATACTTTACCTGTATATAAGTTGTTTGATTTAGAATGTTGAGTGTCATCTTCAGGGACTCACCATTAAATCAAACCATTAAGACACAGTAATAATTCCTTTGTCTTTTTTCGATCTCTTAAACCGCAAGCAGCATTGGAAAGGGAAGTGCTGATGAAGTTTCTGGAGAACTGGCTTGGAGGGGTTATGGATTCTGGCTGCGTGAAGCCACTGCATTAGCAGAATCAGCTGAGATTAATTGATCACTAAATCATCCTTGTGTGTTTGTTGGCATCGAATCAGCATTGGCTCAATGTCGTTTAAGAAAAAAACCAACATTAAAATAAAGTTAAAGGCCTTCATCACTGCTCAGGAGCAGAGATTGGTCCCTGAAGTCGATGCTTGAAATTTTAGGCTGTAACATGTCAGCTGCTGTTTATTCTGCTCCTGGCTGCATTTTAACCAAATTGCTGTGGTATTGTTACTCCAGAGTCATTCGTGCAGGCTCATGAGTTTCCCACATATACTTTTCATCTTCTGTTTGGTCGGTAGTCAATTGGAACATTTTGCTACATTCTTAAAGTGAAATGAATGGAAATGTACATTCTGTGTGGTTGGTATTTATTGCTGTTATGGTGTTTCATTGGTGAAAAACGAACATTTCAATATTTTGGCTTTCAGGAGTGTTTATCTGTTTTTTATCACTTACATCTGAAGAATTTGAGCCACAATTAAACTGTGGCGTTTGTGCAAAAGCTTGTGTTGTGAACAATCTGGAGCACCCACAACCCACGAATGAAATATATTAAATTCAAGTTTATTGTTGTCATAGGCATACACACCCAGGCAGCAGCACAGTATCTTACAAGATGAGGACATTACATTCTGTTACAGGTTACATTCTGTGAAATGCATCCTTATGGTTGTAAATAATTGCATATTTATTAAAGGTTGAATTTGTGTTGACTGAAGCAATCAAAAAACTGCAGACGCTGATTTCTGAAATAAAAACAGAAAATTCTGGAAATTCTCAGCAGGTCAGGCGGCATCTACGGAGGGAGAAACAGAGTTAATGTTTCACATTGATGACCCTTCGTTAGAACTGTATAGTAAATTACACCATGGATAATAAAGATTGTGAGGAGTAATTTGAAGTTTGCTCACTAGAACAGAGCAGGTGTTGGAGCATTGACTGCCAGTTGTTCTTCTGCTGAGTTCAGTGGAGTTGCAGATCACAAGGGCAGTACAATAAGGATTGGGTGTGGTGGGGAGGAGGTGATACTCTGGCATTCCTTAGCACTTGTGACTGCAGATAAATTTCTGCATCTACTTACCATACCAGAAATACTGATATAATTACACATATGCTATATATGTGTATGATTAAACTATATATATATATATATATAGAGAGAGAGAGAGAGAGAGAGAGAGAGAGAGAGAGAGAGAGAGAGAGAGAGAGAGCCTTCTCTCTCTCATATAAGAATATAATTGTTCTAACACAAAGCTTAGTAGTTTGATTAAACAGAGTTTCAGTTGGTAGCACTCAAGTCTCAGTCAATACCCATGAAAAATCTAGGCTGATGCTCCCAGCACATTATCAAGGGAATACACAATGATGCCAATGCGATCCATTGGAAGAAATTTTAAAGCCAAGGCTTTATCTGCTCTCTTTGGTAGACATAAAAGATCTCTGAAGATAAGCAAGAGAGATGTACCGAGTTTCTTGGCCAATATTAATACCTCAATCAATATCAATAAAAAGAGATCATCTGATCCTCTTTCAGTTCATCATTGATTGTATCAGTGCTGCTTTCTGCTCTCGTACAGTACTTGCAAGTTTCATTACATCAGCTGCCAATGTCCAACTTGCTCTTATTTACACTTGGCCCATTCCTGACTCTTCCTTCCTTTTCTTGACTTTGTTATCAGCATTTTAGAGAATAGTTGATCCACCACTTTCCATCAAAAGTATGTGGCCTCCCACAGATGCTTTGACAACACTTTTTTGATCTGGCATCCTGAAAGGGTTCCATTTTGTTCTCCCTTTTCCTCTGCCCCAATTGCCTATGTCCTGACAACTTGTCTTCTCTTGTCTTTAACCTTGTTTTTGCTCTACTGTAGTTGAGAGAGCTTTGTTCCATCTATTTCTGTCCTCAAACCGTTTGCTCTGGCACCCACCAAAGACAGGTTCACTTTGTCCCCACCAGACTCATTTAATAGATCATTCTCCATAATCTCTGACACACCCAATCTGATGTTACCACTAGACACATCTTTTCCTCTCCTACCCCTTTCAGCATAGAACATGGAACATAGAATATTACAGCGCAGTACAGGCCCTTCAGCCCACAATGTTGTGCTGACATTTTATCCTGCTCTAATAACTATCTAACCCTTCCCTTCCACACAGACCACCATTTCTCTATCATTCATGTGGCTATCTAAGAGTCTCTTAAATATCCCTAATGTATCTGCCTCCACAACCTCTGCCGGCAGTGGGTTCCACGCACCCACCACTCTCTGTGTAAAATACTTACCTCTGACATCCCCCTTATTCCTTCCTCCAATCACCTTAAAATTATGCCCCCTCGTGTTAGCCATTTTCGCCCTGGGAAAAAGTCTCTGACTGTCAACGTGATCTATGCCTCTTATCACCTTGTAGATGTCTATCAAGTCACTTCTCATCCTCCTTCTCTCCAAAGAGAAAAGCCCTAAATCTATCCTCATAAGACGTGCTCTCCAATGCAGGCAACATCCTGGTAAATCTCCTCTGCACCCTCTTCCACATCCTTCCTATGAGCATACTGAAGGATCAATTCCTTTGCCACTCCCTGATTCACTTTCCCACCTCCCCTTCCCACTGCCCCTTCCGTATGACCACAGTAGACACAAGACTGGCCAGAGACCCAAGCATGCCTTCCAGGTGCAGCTGTGATTTACTTTCAGTGAGCATTCTTCCAAGTACAGTAGCTAACGCTCACAACTTGGTTTCCATTACATTTGGGGAACCAACTGGGTACTGGGTGATTGCTTTGCAGAGCACCTCCAATCAGTCAGCTTCCAGTTACCTGTCACTTTAATTCTCCATCTCACTCTCACTCTGATCTCTCTGCAACTGCTCCAAAAAAACTCAATGCAGGCTCGAGGAACAGAACCTCTTCTTCTGCCTTGGGACATTACGACCTTCAGGACATTACAACCTTCAGGACTTAAGCTTGAATTCAACAATTTCAGATAATCATCCTGGGTTGCACCTCAGATTTCCAGCATTCGGCTTCATTTTTCTCTCTTTTGCTGGTGTTTCCGATTTCACCCATCTCCTCCAGAAACAGCTTTTGTTATTCTCTATCTCACACCATCCTCTGTCAACCAACCCTCCCAAGCCTGTGTCATTCAATCTTTCCTGACTCCACTCAGTCATAGGACTTGACTTTCCCTTCTCTTTCTCTCTACTGCTCCCCACTTTCTCTTCAAGTTAAACCTTGTTTCTTTTCTAAGATGAACGGCATATTCAGAGGGTCAGAGTTTACATTTCAGAGTGTAAAACAGAGTTTACATTTCAGGTCACTCATCTTTCATTCTGATGAAGGATAACTGATCTGAAATGTAAACTATGTTCATCTCTCTCCACAGAATCTACCAGTCCTGTTGAGTATTACTAGCATTTTCAGCTATTATTTCAGAGTCACATTACAGAAACAGACCTTTCAGCCTAGGTCTGTGCTGGACCACTAACCACTCATTTACACTAATCCTTCATTAATCCCGTTTTTTTATTCTCCGCACGTTGTCATCAACTTCCCCCAGATCCCACCACTCACACTAGGGCCAGTTAACCTACAAACTCGCACATCTTTGGGATGTGGGAGGAAACCGGACCTCTTGGAGGAAGCGAATGCTGCCACAGAGAGAACATGCAAAATCCACACAGACAGTATTCAAGGTCAGAAATGAACTCCGGTCTCTGGTGCTGTGAGGCCCATTCATTATCATGTTGTTGTTTATGGGATCTTGCTGTGCATGCAATGACAGCATCTTTCATACATTTTGAAGGTGAATACTCTTCAAAACTATTAATTACCTCAACAGGACTTTGGGATATCTTTAAAATGAACTGCAGATTTTGATGCATGGTTCCTTATGGTGCATATGATATACATAAGTACAATTTCACTGTGGCAGAATGATTCTTACAAAAAGCTCAACAATTGAACTGAATCTACTGTATCCTTTCTCCCTTTGCCTATCTTTAACATTGCAACTCCTTTCCTTCCATAATAACTTTTATTTTAACTATTTCCCATCAATCTTCATTTCCAAAGATTTCTTCTGCCATCCCACTTGGATCTGTTTTCCTTGCTCAGCTGTCTGTAGACATGAAGGGTTTGCAAGGGCCAACAGTAAAGGTGATCATACTAGGAAGGAAGATGTATAGAGAAACTAGAGATAATGGTATTTACATTTCGAAGTTTTATTTTTTCTTTCCAAATGAAGTTTACACACATCAAAAATTGGCCTAATTTGTATGGCAGAGTTGTATTAAGACTTCTCATGTTAGTTGGTATTGGTATTGGTTTATTATTGTCACATGTACCGAGGTACAGTGAAAAACTTAGTTTTGCAAGCCATCCATACAGATCATTTCAAAAACATAAGTACATTGAGGGAATACAAGGGAAAAGCAGTAACACAATGCAGAATATAATGTTATAGTTGCAGTTACAGAGAAAATGCATTGCAGGTAGACAATAAAGTGCAAGGGCCATGATGAGGTAGATTGTGAGGTCAAGAGTTATTGGCTAAAGTAAAAGCCTTTCAGAGTCTGAATGAAAACACAGTTTATAAAAATTCAGCTCCAACTTGGTTGCTTTAAACAAAAGAACACAAACATTTCTGCTTTCATCAGACAGGCCACCTGAACTGTTAACTCTGTCTCACAATCCATAGATGCTGCCTTTCCTTTTGAGTATTTCCACCATTTCCGGTTTTTATCTGAGATTTCCAGTGTCTGTAGTTTTGGTTTGCTTTATGACACTATTTTTGTTGTTAACATCTGGATGTTTTTTTAATTTAATTTTTTAAAAAATTTTATTTACAGCGTGGTAACAGGCCCTTCCGGCCCAACGAGTCCGTGCCGCCCATTTTAAACTCAAATTAACCTACGTCTTTGGAATGTGGGAGGAAACCGGAGCACCCGGCGAAAACCCACACAGACATGAGAGAACATACAAACTCCTTACAGACAGCGACGGGAATCGAACCCCGATCGCTGGCGCTGTAATAGCGTTGCACTAACCGCTACGCCACCGTGCCGCCACGAGTGCTGGTCTGAATTTGTCATTGACTGTGCTAAGTTTTGCTCATGTCTATTTCACCTTCATGGATCTTCGATCAATTCCCTAGACCTTGTGCCAGACTGCCAGAGTTTTTTATTAAGGGTCTTCATGTGTCAACGCTTGTAGCCATTCCTTGGAGCTGTCAATATTCACAGCAGGTCTTCAGCGGTTCAATGACCACAGGAATTGCAATTGGTTTATTATTGTCACGTGCCGAGGTCCAGTGAAAAACTTTGTTTTGCGTGTCATCCATACAGATCATTTCATCACATCAGTACATCGAGGGAAAAGCAATATCAGAATGCAGAATAAAGTATTACAGTTACAGAGAAACTGCAGGGCAGGTAGACAATAAGGTGCAATGTCGTGACAAGGTAGATTGTGAGGTCAAGAGTCCATCTTATCGTACAAGGGGACCGTTCAATAGTCTTATAATTCTCCTTTAGTATAATTCTCCTTTAAAACTTTGCTGAAAGCTTTTGCCATTCCACAGTAATATTTTTCATGTGTCATGTTTTCTGTTTGATTGCACTTTCTGTGAAATGCTTTCTGAGTTTTGGTTAGCAAGCTAGCAAAGCTGATCCTTTTATTGACTTTAACTTCTCAAAGTTCTGTAGGTCAAGAGTTGGACAGCTAGTTCTGTTACAGCAACAGCGAGCTTTGATCTCCTGCTGGTATTAATCTTGCATGGGGCATTGTTTCATTTTGGTGTTTTCATTATTTTCTAATCTGTCAGATCTTGGGTATGAATCACACCACCCAGCGATTTGCAATTTATTTTTCTTGTCTATCCATAGCATATGTTTGGGTCGGTGCCAAGAACCTCTGGAGTTATCAAAGATCCTATTTGTCCTTGTTCCATCATCGTCAACCAGTGGCATATCTTAAAGGGACAGTCCCCTGTTAAACTGATTGGACATAATCAAAATCTGAATTTGACCAGTGATCGCAGTAAGTGCAAAGGCTAATAATCTTTTGGTCTAATAATGATCCCTGGCTCAATATATAAAAATAGTATTGTTATTGGACTGGTAAATAAGGAATCTGGAATTAATGGTCTGGAACATGCTGCCTGGTATCTATGAGTGGAAGTCTGTAGTGGACTTCTGGGCCTGTGCACTGTCACAAGGAAGTCAGTAACACCATGGAGGTTAGATGTGCGCGCATTGAGCAATTCTGACGCTGAAGTCATGCTTCCATAACCTTTTGAAAGGTTGTTTTAAGAAGGTTTTATCGGATGAATGTGTTATAAGTGAAGCACTTGACATTAAAATGGGAGATATTGCATTCATAGCTGGATGGAGAGTCAGCCTGAATATCCCTGGAAAGGCCATGTTAGACCTGTGCCCCCAGTGATGGCTCTGAGCTTCTCTACAGCTCCCTCTGCAGATCTCTCTGCAGTTATCACAGTGGGGCAAGTCTCTGTTATTGAAGATGATCCCAATTATGGCATCGCTGAGGTCCTCTCTGGTGAGGCGGGATCCAAGGGCTGGGAATGCGGGCCCAGTATGTGATGAGAGCTGGAGATCAGGAAGGTGGGTGGATTCCAGTCTGAACCAATGTTTGAGAACAGGGTCCACTGGCCCTGCCAGTCTCAGGAGCTGGTGACTAGGTGGGCAAGGGCTCCTATGCCTGAGCCTGTGTGTGTGTGTGTGTGTGTGTGTGTGTGGTGTGTGTGTGTGTGTGTGTGTGTGTGTGTATGTGTATGTCTGTGTGTGTGTGTGTGTTTCTCTTTGTGTGTGTGTGCGCATGTATTTGTGTGTCTGTGTGTGTGTTTGTGTGTGTATCTATGTGTGTCTGTGTCTGTGTGTATGTGTGTGTATGTATGTCTGAGTGTGTGTTTGTGTGTATCTTTGTGTGTGTATGTGTATATGTGTGTCTCTGTGTGTGTATGTGTGTTTGTGTCTGTGTGTATATGTATCTGTGTATGTGTGTGTCTGTGTGTGTATGTGTGTCAGTGTTTGTGTGTCTCTGTGTGTGTGAATGTTTGTGTGTGTGTGTGTGTGTGTGTGTGTGTGTGTGTGTGTGTGTGTGTGTGTGTGAGAGAGAGAGAGTTTTAATGTCCATGCAGCAGAGCCAGGTCGCCAGTCATCCTGGTACCTCTTGCCTCTGGAGCAAGCCCTTGCTCAGTGAAGTCTGTGTGGTACCTTGTGTGCAAGGGCTACCCTAGGCTAACAGAAACCATGCACAGGAAATTTCCACCCCACTCTTTGAAGTTCAGGACCTGGAACATCAGGGCCCTCATGGACAATCCCAACAGGGACAGACTCTGCTCTCATACTGGGGAACTCAGATGCTTATAGCACTGAGCGATAGACATTAAGAAGAGGCAGTCAGTTTAAAGCCCAAGGTGGTGGGCACATCTTCTTCTAGTGGAGTAAAATGGAAGGTGAATGCAGTGAGCGTCACCGAAAACAATGAGCTAGTCCAGCATCTCAGTGACTCCCCCTGTGGAATTAGTGAATGCCTTATGACTTTTTGGTCCACTCTTACACTGAACCAACATGCTATGGTCATCAGTGCATTCTCCCCAACCCTGAAAGCTTCAGACAAGGCCAAAGGGGACTTCTACTCTGACCTTGAAAAACTCTTGGTCCACATCCCACAGGAATACACACTGATCCTCCCAGGTAGTTCAACACCAGGGTGGGAAGGGACAAGGAAGGAGAAGGAAAGGCCTACTGTAACAGCACAGCCTTTTCATAAATGGCAGGAAGTAAGTGGCTACTCAATGCTGCAAGTGAATGCTGCCAATTATGAGTAACCCACCCCTTGTTCAGACTATCCATTGCCTGGGCATTAGTGCACATGGTCTATAGACAATAAACTCATAGGGTGCTCGGTGTGTTTACTTTCACCAGAAAAAAAAGAAACAGCAATATATTAATATCTTTCTTGACGCTCGTCTTCAAGGACATGTCCGCCCATCGCCTGAGTGAGTTTTACTGCCAAATTATACATAATGTGCCTATAAAATATCTTAAAAATAGATCATGATACGCAAACCTATGTAATGAAACTATAGTGAGGAGTTTCCTATCTTTTAATGCACATGCAGAATGATGAACAGCCCCTAAAACTCACTTTATAATGTCATTTTATCTTACACATGCAAGTATACTGTGGGAAGATCGCAGTCCATTTTTTGCAGGTAACTTCCATCATTTTGATATGTCTCATTTCAGTTCTTGGTTCTGGTGATTCACTGTGCACAAAGCTCACTCCGATATTTCTGAGAGATGTACAGAGGCTTGCACTGAATGAACAATGTCGCATTTTTCTTTTACATTTCAGCCCGGTTATTTCAAAAATGATTCATTGCTTCTGAAGAACTCTGGGATGTGCTGAAGGATGTTTTGCAAATACAGATTACTTCTTTCTTTATGGAAGTTTCAGAAGCTGGCTGCACAGGAAATTTGGAACGTTCAGTAGAGTCATCGAAGCATTGCTGCTTAGAAGAGGTCACTTGGCCCATCATATCTATGCTGGCATAAATTAGCTCCATCAACAAACGTGATACACCAATGTAACAGTAATCTCCCTGTCATGTACTTCAGCTCATCTGCAGCTGAAACCCTCATCTGTGCCTTTGTTACCTCCAGACTCAGGTGTTCCAACACTCTTCTGGCCAGTCTCTCTTCTTCTAAGCTCCATAACTCTAAATACCTAAATTCCCACTGCCTGCCTCCCAACTGGTATCAGGTTCCAGAGTGTTTGTTGATCCATGTTGGATCTCAAGCCAGCAACCTTTATGCGTTAAAATGTATATTCTTGTTTTTGACTGATTTCTTTGCCTCATCCCCTCCTTGTCTCTAGAAGCTCTGTAACCTCCACAACTTGCCAATGTTTCCGTGCTCCTCCAATCCTTCCTGATTGTAAATTGCTCCACCATTGCCTGCTATGCCCTCAGTTACTTAACTCTTAGAACATGGAAGAACATAGAACAGTACAGGGTGAGTCCAGGACCAGAGGGCACAATCTTAGAATTAGAGGGTACAGTTTCAAAACAGAGATGAGGAGAAATTTCTTTAGCCAGAGGGTGGTGAATTTGTGGAACTCCTTGCCACATACAGCAGTGGAGGCCAGATCAGTGGGGGCGTTCAAGGAGGAGATAGATACATATCTAAATAGTCAAGGTATCAAGGGATATGGGGATAAGACTGGAAATTGGGATTAGGATAGGTTTTTTTTGCACCCCACCCCCCATTCCCCATTTCTCATTTCTTTTTTTCCCTTTCCCTTGGAGCAGACTCAATGGGCCAAATGGCCTGCTTCTGCTCCCTTGTCTTGTGATCTTGTGAGTATAGCACAGGAACAGGCCCTTTGGCCCTCGATGTTGTGCCAAAGTAATTAAATTAGCAATTAAATGCCTAACTAAACTAATCCCTTCTGCCTAAACAGTGTCCATATCCCTCCATTCTCTGCACATTCATGTGTCTATCTAAGGGCCTCTTAAATGCCTCTATTGTACCTGCCTCCACTACCAACTCTGGCAGTGCATTCCAGGCACCCACCACTCTGTGTAAAAAAAACTTGCCCACACATCTCCTTAGAACTTACCCCCTCTCACCTTAAATGCATGCCCTTAATAGTAGATATTTTGACCCTGGGAAAGGGATACTTGCTGTCTACTCTATCTATGCCTCTCATAATCTATCAGGTCTCCCCTCAGCCTCCACTGCACCAGAGAAAACAACCCAAGTTTGTCCAAACTTTCCTCATAGCACATGCCCTCTAATCCAGGCAGCACCCTGGTAAACCTCTTCTGCACCCTCTCCAAAGCCTCCACATCCTTCCTATAATGGGGTGACCAAAACTGAATACAATACTCCAGATGCGGTCTAACTGGAGTTTTATAAAGCTTCAACTTAACTTCCTGACTCTTGAACTCAATGCCTCAACTAATACAGGCAATCATGCCATATGCCTCTTAATCAATGAATTCCTCACTCTTTCCACCTCTCTAACCCTCCTCAGAGAGGTCCTTGAAACCTGCCACCTGGGCTATTATGTGGTTCACTACCAGATAATGTTTGGTTGAACTCTTTGGGACATCTTGGGATATTTTGCTCAGTTGAAGGTCTTACATAGCTGAGCGACTGAAAAAAAAGGGGAAACAAAGACATATGAAAGGGAAAGGAATAAGATGGTACATGAAAGAGATTAGATGAAGAGGATTGGATGATGCCTACATGGATTCACCAGGATGTTGCTTGGGATGAAGCATTTCATTTCTGGAGAGAGACTGGCTAGGCTAAGTTTATTTACCTGGAGTGCAGGAGGTTGAGGGGAGACTTGATAGACACTGATATACAAAATAATAAAGGGTGCGGGTAGGGTTAAATAAGAGGACACCTTTCCCCCTAGTAGAGGTGTCTAAAACTAAATGGCAGAAGTTTATGGATAAGAAGTTTGGAAGGGATACAGTGAGGAATTTTTTCAACCAGGCAGTAGTTGGGATCTGGAATGCACTGCCAGAGTTAGAGGTAAAGTGCCGGTACTCCCACAACATTGAAGAAGTACCTAGCTGAATACTTGAATTGCCAAGGCATGGAAAGCAAGAAGTGTTGGTAGATATGATCAGTGTAGATAGGTACTTGATTGTAAGCATGAACATCGTGGGCCAAAAGAGATTTTTCTGTGCTCTATGAATCAGTAATATCAGTACCATCCAACTTAGAAAGGATGGGCGAAATGACCTGATTTTGCACTACAGATGCTTTGTAATAAACGCAGGTTGTTGTTGTGCCCACAACCTTCTGTGTGGAGGTGTTTTTAAACGATACCGTGCAGTACAATCGCATCTTTTCCCGCTAACATCATGCTTGTAACACTGTTCCTCGACACATGACCCTGCCAGCAAGCTGCTGCAGAAGCCTTCAGGCAAATGGACTTTGGCTTTTCCACACTATATTTCTTTATTTGTTCAGAGTGCCCCCAGTTTGCTCTTTGACCCGAGCACCACTTCCTTCATTCCGGATACTGATTCCATTCAACCAATAACGGCAGCCGTTGACAGCTGCTGACCCTCAGAGGCCTTAACAAGGTTTGCCATTGCTATTTCTTTTGTCTGGTTTAGCCTAAATGGTCTAGTGATCTTTTAACTGAGGTCTGGACCAGCCAAGAAGTTGGTGGGGAGCTTGCAAGGAATTCTTATTCCTTTTCTGTCCCTTTGATACATATGTAGAGCATCACTTGAGTTTCTCTTCCTGTTTATTAGTTTGTCACACAAAAAAAAGAAACAAAATTAAGGGAAACACTCAGCAAGCTAGGCTGCATGGCTGGAAAGAAAATTGATTGGTAAGTGGATTAAGGGTTACGGGGAGAAGGCAGGAGACTGGGGTTGAAAAAAAATCAGCCATGATTGAATGGTGGGGCAGACTCAATGGGCCAAATGGCCTAATTCTTATATCTTATGGTCTTATAGAACACAGAACATAGTACAGCATAGAACAGGCCCTTCGGCCCACAATGTTTGTGCCGACATAGCTATTTCCTCCTACTTACGGAATGCCCATATCCTTCTATTTTCCTCTCATTCATGTGCTCATCCAAGTCCCTCTTAAAAGCCTACAATGAATTTGCCTCCACCGCCTTATCAGGCAACGCATTCCAGGCATCCACCACTTTTTCAGTAAAAGAACGTACCCCTCACGTCTGTTCTGAACCTACCCCCTCTCACCTTAAATGCATGCTTATGGAAAAGCAGAGTTAATGCTTGAAGTTGAAAACCCTTCCACAAACAAGAATGGAGGCAGAAATCACTGAGAGTGGACAAGGCAAAAGAAAGAGATGGAAATCCTGCTGGACAGCGGAGGAGAACTTCTTCAAGTGTGATGTTCCTGGAAGGGAAATGGCACTGAATTCAACAAAAAAAAATGCCGGAGACATTGAATGGGGTCAGGCAGCATCTGTGGAAAGAAGATGCAGTTAATGTTTCAGGTCAAAGACCCTAAGGTGCCACTTCTATTATTCCACACTATTGATCAATGTTTCCTGTGTTGATTTTTTTTTCAAATGAGAGTCCGTGTTGCATCAATGATTGTACGAGATCCCCGCGAGTGTGTCAGAGTCTGAAAGGTATTCCTAGGATTGCGCCCGTATCTGAAGGCTATCCCTGCCTGACATTTCCTGGAGGTCCTAAGAAGTGCCAGTCTTTTTTTAAGGGGTCTTCTTCATGTGTCAACGCTTGCAGCCGTACCCTGGAGCTGTCAATTTTCACAGCAGGTCTTCAGCGTTCAATGATCACAGAATTGGAATTGGTTTATTATTGTCACATGTACCAAGGTGCAATGAAAGACTTTGTTTTGCATGTCATCTATACAGATCATTTCAAAACATAAGTACATCAAAGTAGTACAAGGGAAAAGCAATATCAGAATGCAGAATATAGTGTTACAGTTACAGAGAAAGTGTAATGCAGGTAGACAATGTCATAGAGTTATGACAGGGTAGATTGAGAGATCAAGAGTTCATCTTTAATGTACAAGAGGTCCATTCAAGGGTCTTATAATGGCAGGATAGAAGCTGTCTTTGAGCCTGGTGGTGTGTGCTTTCAAGCTTTTGTATCTTCTGCCCGGTGGAAGGGGGGAAAAGAGAGAATATCTAGGGTGGATGGGGTCTTTGGTTATATTGGTTGCTTTTCCAAGGCAGTGAGAAGTGTAGACAGAGATTCCTAGGTGTCAATTACTTTTGGAGGAAGGTTCCAATTGTGTGTTCATATTTTGCGGGATCTCCAGAGTGTGTCAGTTATCAGGTTAAACCTTGTTTCATTTGATGTAAAGTCGTCAAGCTGAAAACTTAAATCTGTCTTTCACTCCACAGACTTGCTGACCCTTTCTAAAATGTTCTAGTTTTATTTCAATTTCCAGAATCTGCAGTATTTTGCTTTTAGGTTGCTGTGCTTGCTGGGATTTACACAGGAACAGGAGCTAGCTATTCAGCTCATGAGGCTAACTCTACCATTCAATTGGCCTATGGTTGATTGGCTCTTGTATGATTTGATGGGTACCTCTCAAGCATCTGAACTGTGTTCATGTATTCCTCTGGGACTTTAAGTCCTTCAAGGAAAAAGATCTACCATCTTTACCTGGTCCAGTCTATATGTGACTCCAGAACTACAAAGTTCAGGAATGGACAATAATGATGGCAGTGCCAACGACATCCATATCCTCGAAAATAAAATGTTTTTACTTGATGATGTTACTAAATGCTGATGTTTACTTGCAGAATCAAGGGAGAGTGGGACTGTTGGAGGTTGTTTTAAAGATGTTAGACTAAGTAGGGGACCCTGGCCCAATTCTTATTATTCAATTTATAAGATGTGGGCATTGCTGCCAAGGTCAGTATTCATTGGCCATTGCTGATTGTCCTTGAGAAGGTGGTGGATAGCAACACTACAAAAACAATCTAGTCATTCTCACATTGCTGACTGTGGGAGCTTACTGTGCATAAATTGGCTCCTGCAATTCCTGCATTATGGCAATGACTACTCTTCATTGGCTGTAATGTGGTTCGCAATGACGACAATTACGTTGAATAAATACATATTGGGAGCTCCAATGCCAGCATAGGTCTGTTGGGTTTAATTACCTGTCTCTGTGCTCATTATTCAATGTAAAATTATATTTATTTTAAGCCCATTAACCAACTTGGTTATGCCACACTTCAGCCAGTTTCTATGCCTTTTTGGGAGTGAGAGTTGAACACTTTCCTTTCCTTTGTGAGAAGCAATGCTCCCAAGAATGGACCGGAACTCATTTTAACGACTCAATCTCCCTAATGAATATCTGAATATCCAGATAGGTGAGAAACCCCTTACAGATGGGTTGTTTTATGTGTAGTTAAACAAAATTCAGTGTTAGCATAATATCATTGGCACCAATTAGTTTCAGAAGAATTGATGATCTCCTTCCAGATTCATTCTTTTCCCTTCTAGTTAACCACAGTTCTGAAGTTTTCCAGGTAGAAGAAAGACCTCACTCCACCAGCAGATGCAGTGAATGTATAATTCACGTATGTTCTATGGTCTATTAACCATGATACAAGTGGCTGTGGCAGCTCATAGCTCACAACAGGGCAGTTTAATTACTGGCATTGATCCTGCTTCACAGCTCGGGGGGTAAATGTGACATTAATACGTCACTTTTACTTTGCTCGGTCGAGCAGCTGCAGAAATATACTTTATGTCACGGCTAGACTTGGAGATTTGAGACTCATACCCTGAAGCATACAGTACAATGGAGTAATTGTGACTGGGAAGGAATAGGCTGTTTTTTTTTTTGTCAACATTCTCTTGTAATTCTACAGAAGGTGGTAAGAACATAGAACTTGTGGTTGAGGCAGATAGCACAAAGACATTCAATAACAACCTTACATTTATGTTGCTCCTTTAATGTCTAAGATCTCTCAAAATGCTTCATATGAGTATGGTGCCATAGTGGTTAAGGTACTAGACTAGAATCCAAACAACTAGCTCATTGGTTGAGAGACAGGAGTTCAAATCCCAGCATGGTGCCCTGGGAATTGAAGCAATAAAATAAATCTGGAATAAAAAGTTTGTATCAATAATGATAACCATGAAACCACTAGATTTTCATAAAGCCCATCTAGCTCACTAATGTTCTCCAGGGATGAAAATCAACAGTCCTCATGTAGTCTGTCCTATGTGTGACTCCAGATCCAACAAAATGATTGACTCTTAAGTGTCTCCTCAATTTCAGCGGTCAAATAGGGAGAGGCAAAAAATACCAACATAACAAGGAAAATAAGAAATAGGAGCAGAAGTGGGCTGCTCAGTCCTTGAGACTGTTCTGCCATTCATCATGGTTTATCTTCTACCCCAACACTATTTTCCTGTCCTATAATCGCTTGATTCCTCTAATATCCAAAAATCTATCAATCTTAGTTTGCATCAAACTTATAAATGAACCTTTATAGCCTTCTTGGATAGAGAATTCTAAATATTCACCTCTTTCTCCTCATTTGGTAAATTGGTTTATTATTGTCCATGTACCGAGGTACAGTGAAAAACTTGTCTTGCATACCGTTCATACAGATCATTTCATTACAACAGTGCATTGAGGTAGTACAAGGTAAAACAATAACAGAATGCAGAATAAAGTGTTACAGTTACAGAGAAAGTGCTGTGCAGGTAGACAATAAGGTGCCAGGTCATAACGAGGTAGATTGTGAGGTCAAGAGTCCATTTTATCATACTAGGGAATCATTCAATAGTCTTTTAACAGCGGCATAGAAGCTGTCCTTGAGTCTGGTGGTACGTGCTTTCAGGCTTTTATATTTTCTGCCTGATGGGAGGGGAGAGTAGAAATAATGCCTGGGGTGGGTTGGCTGCTTTACTGAGGCAGCGAGCAGTGTAGGCAGTCCATGTAAGGGATGCCGGTTTCTGTGATGGCCATGGCATTATTGTGGTTGGACTAGGACAGGCTATTGGTGATGTTCACTCCTTGAAGCTCTCAACCCTCTCAACTTCAGAAACCATGACTCCCCAAAGGGGGGAATATTCACTATATCTACCCTATTGAGCCCTCATAAAACTTCTTATGTTTCAACAAGGTTACCTTTCATCCTTCTAAACTCTAAAGAATGGAAATCTAGCATAGCTCAATCTCTCCTCATATGATAGAGCTGCCATCTCAGGAACCAGTCTTCACTGCATTACCCCTATAGCAAGGAGAATGACAAGGAGACCAAAACTGTGCACAGTACTCCAGGTGTGGTCTGACCAAGGTTGTATGAGCCTGGTTTGAGAATGTGAATTCACATGTTGCAAACATCTAGAAATAAAACAAAAACAATGTCAGGAAAAGTGTCAATGAAGCTATTATAAAAACACAACTGGTTAACTAGCATGGAGGCAAAAGAGATTCTGCAGACGCTGGAATCTGGAGCAACACACACAAAATGCTGGAGGAACTCAGCAGGTCAGGCAGCATCTATGGAGGGAAATGAACAGTTGACGTTTTGGGTTGAGACCCTTCAGCAGGACTTACTGGTTTACCAACGTTCTGCAGAGGAGGAAATCTGCAGTCCATGTGACAACGAACAAAGCCATCTGTTTCCTTTATGACTGCTTGTTCACTGTGATCCAGAAATAATTCCCTTATTTGGGTTTTCCCCACATTTCCCAATAATCTTCTGCTTTGAATGTCTATCAACTTTTCTCCTGAAGGAACTTAGTGAGCATCAGTCTCTGTTCCAAATGATCTTTGTGGCAAACTCTCAGCGCTAAGGAATGTCCCCTCATGGAGATGTGTATGAGCAAGTAGGCAGCTTCCCTGTGGGAGCAGTCCTGAGAGAGCGGGAATTGCATGGGAGAGTGACACTTTGAAGGGGAAAACAAAAAACTACAGATACTGGAAATCTAAATAAAAACAGAAAATGCTGGAAATGCTCAACATGTCAAATCACATCTGGGGGAAGAGAAACAGAGTTAATGTTTCAAGTGGAAAATCATTCATCAGGACTGACAAAAGGTCTTCCCTCAGATGCAGCCTGACCTGCAGAGTATTTCTAGCATTTCTGGTTTTTACTTTTACTCTGAAGTGCTCTGACATTTATCGTGGTAAATTACATGACTGGTACTGAGAGCTGAAACTTGCATATTGACTTGTTATGACAAATCAAATGGAAATGATAGCCACAAAAATGAATTCATACTACACATTCATGATGGTTTCTTAGAGCTATGCATTATAGCGCCAGCCAAGACAGACTATTTTGGATCTGGTAATGTGTAATGAGACAAGTTTTATAATTGATCTGAAAGTAAAAGATCCTTTGGGAAACGGTGATCACAGCATAATAGAATTTAGCATTCAGTTTGAGAGTGAAAAGTGTGGGTATAAAACAATTGTTTTGAATGTGACAAAAGGGAATTATGAAGGAATGAGAAGGGAGTTGAGTAAAACAGATTGGGCAAACAGACTAACAAGTAAAACAATGGACAAGCCATGGATATTACGGATATAATTTGTGACTTCCAGCAAAAATATATTCCAATGAAAGGGAAGGATTCTAAAGAAGGGAATGAACCAACCATGGGCTCACCAAGTAAGGAGGATATTAAGTTGCAAGAAAAAGTAGAGTGCGGCAGGTATTAGTGATAGGCTTGAAGATTCACATAAATTCAGAATCCAGCAAAGAAGGATTGAAAAAAAATCAAGAAGGAGAGAAATAAACTATGAGGGGAAACCAGTGGGAAATATAAGAGCTGATAATAAAAGGAATGAAAATGAAACAGTGAATTTAAGCCCCTTATGGAATGAGGCTGGGGAAATAGCAAAGGGAAACACACAATGGCAGAGGAATTAAACAGATATTTTGAATCTTTATGATAAATGATAATATAAATGTCTTGTTAATACTCAAAAAAAAAAGAATTAAATACATCAACATTATGACAGTTAGTAGGAGCTGTTGCCTCACAGCTCCAGTGATCCAGTTCATTCCTAATCTCCTGTGCTGTCTGTGTGGAGTTTGCATGTTCCCCCATGACTGTTTTCCTCCAGGTGCTCCAGTTTCCTACCAGATCCCAAAAGCGAGCAGGATGCAAGGTTAATTGGTGATTGTAAATTAGCGCCAGTTTGTAGGTGAGTGGTAGAGGTTACAGGGAGTTGACGGGAATGTGGAAAGAATACACTGGGAGTAGTGTAGGATTTCTGTAAATGGGTCTTTATGGTTGTCATGGATTTGATGGACTGAAGGGCCTGTTTCTGTGCTGTATGACTCTGTCACTAGAGTTTAGTTTTGGGCAAACTAATGGGGGCTAATGGGTGAGAACTTGTCATGAGCTGAGACTTGCATCCTCAGATCCTAAACGTAGTGGTACAGAGATATGGGATGCAGAGATAGTCTTCCATTAGATATTTACAGGCTGATTCACCTCCGTCTATTATTGGAAAAATACTTGAATCAATAGCGAGCGTTTGCAGTGTATACAATCCAGAAGATGCAGGATACCTTGCTCAATAGTTCTTTGACATGACCTCCATCACCCAAATTTCCCAAGCAGGTCATCCACCATCTTGACATGGATCTGTTTGCTGTTCCTTCACTGCAGATCGGTTGAAATGTTTCAACTGCCAGGAACGTGGTGGTGATCTGTTCATAAAATGGACCACAGTCTTTCAAGAAGGCAAGCATCTCATGAGCAATTACAAATTGGCAATGATGCTGGCTTTGCCAGCAAAGTACAAATCCCATGAATTAGCAAGAAGACTCCCAGGCTCACTGGCACATTCTACATCTATTTTTCCTCAAGTTTTTCCACAGGAACACATTTTTAGGAAGTAGACAGTTTAGGAGCTACCTTCCAACATATCTTTGCCATTGGGAGTGTCAACCACTAACAACACTTGCTGGAGTATTCCAAAACATGTTGCCTGAGATTACTTATCCTTCCAAATAATAGTTGGGAAAATTAGCTCTAAAATCTGTATATGCTTTCTCAATAGGTGAACAGGGGAGCAGAAAATAGCCTCTGTAATAAAGTTTAGCTGGCAATTGGGTTTACATGCAGGCAATTGGAGACCAAAGTGTAAGGTAAAAAGGCTGATGGATGTGTTTAAGTTAATCATTGGACCTCTTGTCCCTTCTGATATAATCTGTGGATAACCAGAAGAATGAGACAATCTGCACGGTTGACGCCTGCTTAATCCTCACTGATGCTGTACGTGGAATAAGACCAGGAATGAGGCAGTTGAGGTGGATGTCAATTCTTCCTTCCCTCTTACTTAAGACATAAAAATCATCTATCTTTCAATCTTCATATTTCTCTATTTATGTCTGCATGCCTACATTTATGAATCTTTATACAGTATCTATCTATCTATCTATCTCTCTACTCAATGAGCTTCATTTGGATTTGGTCCCTAGTTCCCACAATCTAACTCATTCATCAATCACACCTGTGCTTGCTGACTTACACTGGCTCCTTAATAAGCATCTTTGTGTTCAAATCCCTTCATGACTTCCTCCTTCCCTGTAATATATATTTATCTTGTATAGTATTGTTTGAAGGACGGTAATTGTTGCTTTAACACTGTCCCAACTTTCAGGTTTGTATCCTGTGATTAACTGGTCTCAGGGCTACAATAATGCAGCTGGAAAGTTCCACTGGGGGTCTATCTGGATGAAAGCCCCAGCTGCCTGTGGACTGTAGACTTTTTCATTTATAAGGTATCTTTGTTGATAGGTTGAATCACCAAATATTTTCCAGTATCTTAAACAGTGCATGAGAGTGACACTGAGATTCTCCCTAATCTCCTCTATCTCCAAGTAATCGTTTCGCACTTCTATAATTCCAATCCTCTTGATCATCCTCACTTCTAATCCCTCCACCATTAAAGGCTGTGCCTTCAGCTTCCTAAACCTCTTCACCTCTCTAGCTCTTTCCTTCTTTAAGCTCTCTCCCCCACAACCCACCTCTTTCAGCAAGCTTTTAGTCACCTCTCTTAATATCTCTTTATGTAACTCAGTGTCAAGGTTTGTTGGGTAACACTCCCTGCAAAGTGCCTTGCGGTATAAGATAAGTTTTCTTTATTTCGTCACATGTACATCGAAACACACAGTGAAATGCATCTTCTGCATGGTGGTCTGGGGCAGCCTGCAAGTGTCGCCATGCTTCTGGCGCCAACATAACATACCCACAACTTCCTAACCCATAGGTCTTTGGAATGTGGGAGGCAAACCAGAGCACCCAGAGGAAACCCACGCAGGTACTTTGCTGTGTTAAAAATACTCTGCAAGAATAAATTATCATTGTTGTTTACTAAAAGAATATTATTGACAGCAGACGTGGATGCAGTGAATAAGAGCTTTGGATGGAGTGGTACAGTGCTATGCAGATCAGGTGGGCTGGAGTTCTATACTGCAGGTCAAGCTGAATTAGTTTGTTTCAGTGTTGAGAATGTTCCAATGGGCTTCCAGCAAGAAAGTAGCTAAGCTTCGAATTCCTAATTGCGGTTGAGTGATCTCTCTTGGAAATGTGCTGAAATTAATATCAGATTCAGATGTGAGGGCCGACATGGTCAAATATCCTACCGTCCCAAGCATTTCTTTGATATGTCCAAAGGTTGCTGACATCCAACTACTTTCTGGCATGAGTCAAAACTACTGACCTTGCAATTAAATGCGATAATACAGAATTAATTTGCATTAATACAGTGAAGACAAGTTCTTCACATTAAACATGCTTTATGTGTCTAGTCATGTTGAAGACCATAATTAAGTTCATGCTACAATTACATTCATAATTACTTTTAAAATAATTAAAAACAATTTGCATCTCATCTGGGAGTAAACAAACATTCTCCTACTTAGGCTCTGAAGGTTCTATCTCAGTGTCTAATTAAAGGAAGAAAAGAGGTAAATTTCTGCAACATAGTAACTGAGTAGATCACTAGGCGACAAAATCAGTGCCTTGGAGTTGTCCTGCACAGCATTAAAGAAATAAGCACAATGCAGTCCGATTACCTGGAGTGAAATGCACCAGCAATAATTTCCGAAAGAAATCGCCCTGATCATAAAGGTGGAATTCACACTTCCAATCACTGTCCACAACAGTGCGATTGACCTCTACCTAGTGTCAGATGCATCCTTTCACATAATGTCCACCTCCCCCCATATCAACATATGTTGGTGCTCAAAACTCTATCTTGCAATTGTTGAGGAGCAGTCTCTGTCGGACCAGCAGCACATCGTACTAGTTTGCTGCTTTTTTGCACTATTTGATGGGACAATCTTCTGAAACTGGGAGACCAGACTGGACAGTTGTCCGACAAGACTGAAGATAGTTCAAGCATCTTCAAAGACCACAGTGTGTACTAATCAGTTAGTGCTTTCTGCAGCACCAAGCTACTGACATCCTCATGTGCTGAGTGCTTCAGTACTGATACAGAAGCCAGTCCTTCACTATTGGACGGATTGTCTTATAACATAGAACATAGAACAGTACAGCACAATACAGGACCTTCGGTCCACAATGTTGTGCTGACCTTTAAACCTCACCTAAGACTATCTAACCCCTTCCTCCCACATATCCTTCCATTTTAAATTCCTCCATATGCTTATCTGGTAATCTCTTGAATATGATCAATGTACCTGCTTCCAACACCGCCCCAGGCAGCGCATTCCATGCCCCAACCACTCTCTGGTTAAAAAAACCTTCCTCTGATATCTCCCTTGAACTTCCCACCCATTACTTTAAAGCCATGCCCTCTTGTATTGAGCATTGGAGCCCTGGGAAAGAGGCGCTGGCTGTCCACTCTATCATGACCATGGTGGGTCTAGGACTTTGGTGCAGGAGGCAAAAATGTGCTCACCAGCAAAGGGCCTACTCCCAGAGTGCTTTTGGAGACACCATATCCAGAATCTGGAGAGCAGTAGTGTAAAATGATCAGGAGGAATGTGGTGGCTACCGAGGAATGGCCCAGGGCAGCACCCACAGCCACATCTCCCAGGTGAGCAGGGAAAGTCAACATTGCCTGCATGGAGTATAAGACAATCGCTGATAGATGAAAACTTCTCTAAAGGAGTTAAATCATAGTCCCCAATGAAAACCCAACAATCCCCTCCACACTCCAATCATTACCAGCAACATCGCACACTAATAACCAGGTGGGAGAACTCAGGAGACACTTAACAATCTCTTATATTCTGCTCTGCAGGGCCACCTGCACATTTTATAACACATCGACGAATGAATCCCTGATCCAATTACCGAGATGGCTTGCCACAGCTGTTTCGGTACTCCGCAGCTCACCCCGCGTATCTTGTGAGAACATGAAATTTGTTTCAGCCTTGCTCCATTGAGTGGAGATTTTCACATCTGGAGGGGACAGCTGGGGCCAACTCCTGTCTGGTTCCTTTCTTATAGAAACAGAGGAACACAGAAAAATAGGAGCAAGACCATCCATTCACCCCTTTAGGCTGCTCAATCATTCAACACAATTGTGGTTGATCCTCTGCCTCGATATCATATTTTCACTCTCTCCTTTGATCCCTCCAGCCCCAAGAACAATCTCTAAATCCTTCATGAATACATCTACCAATATCTCTTCAGATTTCAGTCCTGCCATGCCAGGACAATCAACCTGGTGAACATTCACTGCACTCTCTCCATTGCAAGAATATCCTACCTCAGATAAGGAGACCAAAGATCGCACATAACACTTGCCAAGATGCTGTACAATTGCAATAAGTTATATGAAGATCAAAAACACTGCAGATGCTGGAAATCTAAATCAAAAACAGAAAATGCTGGAAACAGTACAATTTCAATAACTATAATGACATCGTTTACTTCAATATTTTATGCCTGATAAATGGTTCTATTGAAGTACATATGTGGGAGCACATTGTAACTGATAAGACACCTCTGAAGGTTCAAACACCTTTGTTGGGACAAACTAATTCACATGAAAGGTCTAAAAGCTACTGAGATGCCCAAAATTAATGTTGTGAGGGCTGACTCTCTGAGTACACAGATATCCCAGTTATTGATAGAGCAAATATGCCTATGACCATGTTTGATATGCGAAGTGACAAACTTCAGTCTGGTCTCCCAGCCCTCCTTGATCTCCGGAAGAAGGGTGCAAAATAATTTAGTGTAGGTGCCATGTTTGATGTAGGCCAATTAACATAGCCCATTGTTTCATGTTTGGCTGATGCAGACGAGAATGTCTCATGGCCACATCACTTTATAAACCATATCCTGAGCAGCCAGTCCACTGCTGTGGGCCAGCAGCCTGTGCTCTGTAGACGCCTTTTAATTTCAAAATTGATTACTGCTTTTACTTCACATTTCAACAGGTTTATTTTTGAAGACTGGTTGGTTCTTGTTTGTATTAGTACCTGCTACCCCTATTCTGTAACCGCTAAAAGACGTCCCATGTCTCACAATCCCCTAACACTGATGAAGCTCTTTGACCAGAAACATTGATTCTGTTTTTCCTCCCCAGATACCACCTGACCTGCTGAGTTTTTCCAGCATCTTCTGCTTTTGTTGCAGCAAGTTATCCCTGCACCCTTACTTCAATCCCCTAGCTATAAAGGCCAACATATCATTTGCCTAAAAGCTTACCTTCAGAGGATGGTGGATCAAGATACCCAGATCTGATTGCACCTCCCCCTTTTGTTCTGAAAAGAAGCTGTCTTCTTGTGTTCGTCACCAAAGTGGATAACCTTACATTATCCACATTATGCTGCATCTGTTACGCGTTTTCCCATTCCTGTCCAAACCACACTGGAGCTCTTTTGCATCCTGGTTCACAGTTCACACTCCCACCTAGCTTTGTGTTGTCTGCAGATTTGGAAAGATTACATTCGATTCCCTCAGCTAAATCATTGATATATACTGGGAATAGGTGATCTCTGCATGACCCCACTCCTCACTGCCTGCCACTTGGGAAAAGGCCTGTTTATTCTTACTCTTTATTTCCATGTCAGTACTTTACCCCTGATCCATGTGCTTTAATTTTCCCCTCTTATATGGGACCCTGTCAAATGCTTTTTTGAAAGTCAAATGCACCACATACATTGGTCCTCCCTCTTCTATTTGGAGAGCTACTTCCTCAAAAGATTCCAGTAGATTCGTCAAACATGATTCTCCTTTTGTTATATTACCTATCCTGCAATCCATTGGAACTGTTACAAAGTCGACAGAACTTTTGATAGTAATCTGCAGTACTATTTTTTCTAGGGCCACTCTTTAAGTGCACCATTGGTGCACAGGAGCTTCATCCTGGCATGAATTTCCTGGACCAGGATTTCCATGTCCCTTTGAGTGAATCTGGGTGCTCTGTCCCTCTCCCATGCAGCTCAATCTCCTCTACAGTAAATGCAATGTGTGTTTCTGCTGTCTCGCTGCTGCAGGGAGTGTGTCTTTAAGGGTTGATGCCCTTCTCTGATGCCCTTCTTTGATGCAAAGTGTTGGAAACTGAATTCAATTAAGCCTGATCCCATCAGAGACTGTGCAGGACCCGGTGTAATACAGCTTCCTGGGTGTAAAACAACCTCATCTTGGCCAATCTTTTGATGGGGACACAAAATTGCATTGATAGTTTTTATACACTGAAATACACTTGGTTTGCCAATGTAGTGTGACACCATGGCATAGCTACTGGTGCAACTGCAGGTTTGCTCCTGACCATGTGGAGTTTGCATGTTCTCCCTGGATCCATGCGGATTTTCCCTTCAGGCTCTGGTCTCCTCCCACATCCCAATGACATCCTAGTAGGTAAACTGACTACTGTAAACTAGTGTAGATAAGTGGAACATAACCAAAGGGGAGTTGATGGGGGAATTAAGGAGAACAGCAATGGGATTGTCTTGCTAGCATGGACCTAATGGACTGACGGATCACCTTCCGTGTATTTGTAAGGTCATGGTTCCTGCTTGGACCTTGAGATAATGCTCATTGATTTTTCTTTGGAAAAGTGGAACTTGAGCACACACGCCTTTCGCAACCTCAGATCCTACAGTGCGTCATAGCCAATGAAGTACTCTCCTGAGCTGCAGTCACTGTTGTCATTTCAAAAATGCCATTATGCTTTCTGATGAAGTCAGGCACGGTAGTGTAGCAGTTAGCATAATGTTTTACAGCGCCAGCGACCCAGGATCAAATCTGGCCGCAGTCTGTAAGGAGCTTGTATGTTGTCCCCGTGTCAATGTGGGTTTCCTTTGGATGCTCCGGTTTCCTCCCACATTCCAAAGACATACAGGTTAGGAAGTTGTGGGCATGCTATGTTAGTGCCGGTAGCATGGTGACAATTGTGGGCTGCCCCCAGAACACTCTATGCAAAATATGTATTTCACTGTGCGTTTCGATATACATGTGACTAATAAAGATATCTTATCTTATTAGCTCTGTTTCTCACTGCACAAATCTGCTGAACATCTGTAGCATTTGCTGTTCTTATTTCAGTTTTACATTTGGATTAGTTTCATTGACGTCCATTGAGGGACAACAGGAGCTCAGCCTGTTTCAAAATTTTATTCTGGGTACAGTCTTGCAGAGTTGGAGGGATAGAGAGGGTCTTGGTTTAACATGTCAAAGGAAAGATGGCTCCTCCACCAGTGCAGTCCACCCTCAGTCCTGCCCATTCGACAGCTTAGATATTGTGTTCAGTGGGACTTGAACCCACCCCACAACCTTCTGGCTTGGAGGTAGACCTATTATAAACTGATCCAAGGAGAGGGCTGAATTGAGGGAAGCACACCTGGAAAACCAAACTCTTTACAGGAAGGAGTAGCTCTGCAAAGTTTTGAAATGGAAACTGGGAGACATGCCCTTATTGGCCAAGAACTAGTGGTCCCTCCAGATCCATACTCAGAAGGCAGCGGGAGCAGATAGCTGTGAAAGCCAATGCAAGGAGACAAGACCACGGCTTCAACTTCAGGATGCAATGCTGCAATTTCAGTGACCTCACTTGAAAGGTCAAGGTCAATGAATGTGTCTGAAAATGCTGTTTCTGACAAACTGCACCACCAGTCTCAAGCTCCCAGCCACCTCATCAATCACAGGAATATCCCGACTACAAAAGCAGGACAAATCCAATCTAAAGAGATGGTTAGCATTTTGGGTGCAAACTATTTCCCCTGAACTTGAGAGAAGTTTCAGAATTTGAGTGGAAGCTGGACAAATTGGCCCAGGATGGGCTGGGAATTCAATCAGTGACCTCGAATTAAGGGCTGAATGAAGCAAAACAAACCTCCATTTAAACTGTGGTTGATTGGAGGATAATCTCCTGAGGGCCTCTCTTCCATCATTTCAATAATTTACATTAATATCTGTGATTACATGGCTTTAACTTACATAATGATTTATATATTTAAATAACCTCATTAGTAGAGTAAAATAGAGCACAAATGCAAATTGTTTCCTCTTTAAATAGTCCCACATTTTCGGGTCAGAGGCCTGTCTCAGGCTTGCTCTATTTGTCAATTCAGAATTACAAAAGGGGGTGCAATAAATGGGCTGGTCAAAGCAAGTATCAAAGATAATGGAGATGACACAAAATGGGATGAAATGTTATTTGTGTAACATTAAGAAAATGTGTTCACATTTTCAATTGTCCTTCACCGAATTTTGTCATTGCCCTTAACTGATTGAACCAGTTAGAATCACAGCTATCTAAGTCTAATGTGTTTGGAATTAACAGTGATCTGTTCACTTGATGTGCGTGTTAACCCCTGTGTGTAACCCAGCAGATGGCGAACACTCCATGCCCATTGCTCTCTCCCCAAAGACCTGGCTTGGAAACAAGATATGATGACTTCTGAGCAGATGAGGCGTAATGCACAGCAACAGTCTGGGAAGCTGGAACTTCAGTAGCAGAGGAAGTGTGAGCAGAATGAAGAGGATTTTAGGAGGTTTGTTAAAGACAAAGGAGGAAATTTAGAGGAGGTGGATGGGTGGAGGGGAACAGAGTATGGAGAGAATATAAAGGTAAAGCTGCTGGTTGGACACAATACAAGACCCATGTAATCATTTGGTAATCAAATGCTGCCAATAGTCTACAACAGGATACAAGGAAACAATCCAGTGTAAGGTGGTATGGGGGCTTGTGGATGGGAGGAGAAGGACACTAAGATTTGATAAATTGAGCCTGAGGAAGGATTTCATGTGAAGCCTGCTTATTTTTACCCTTAAGATTTACTGGGATGTCAGGTCCTTTATAACAGTAAGCAATGGAAGGTGTATCACAAGCAGGAGGTACAAAGGATACAAGGCAAGTTGCAATGGTGGAGCAAGATCAACTCCCAGTGAATTTCCAACTTCTGCTATCCACAGGCTCCTGGTCTAAATTCCTCCAGTTGAATGCAGACTCAAGCATTGATTTCATTTAAAGGTTAATTAATTATGTCACTACGCTAGAAGAGTCAATTCCTCCTGAATACTTTAAGATTTAAATTAATTAATATTTAGTCTATATTTATTTCCCTGTGGCACTAAGTCATTGTTCAGCAGAAACAATCCTTCTCCGTTTGCCCTGTCAAAACCTATTATGGATTTGAACCATAGTTATATCATGTAATCTTCACTGCTTTCTCATTTTGCTAACTGCACATCAGAGTTGTATCTTTTCACTCCTCACCACCCAATGAATTTAAGTCGCACCTTTTCCATGATTCTTTTGTTAATCAGATACCCAGGACTGCACCCCGTACTCCAGCCCTGTAAGCAACATCGTGAATGAAACATAGAATATGGAACCTAGAATAGTAAAATACAGGAATGAGCCCTTTGGCCCACAACGTCTGTGCCAACCATGACACCAATCTAAATTAACACACAAAGCGCTAGAGGAACTCAGCGAGTCAGGCAGCATCTAGAAGGGAAATTGACAGTTGACATTTCGGGTCCTCTAGCGTTTTGTGTGCTGCTCCAGATTTCCAGCATCTGCAGTCTCTCTTGTGTCACCAGTCTAAAGTAATCTCATTTCCCCACACGTGGTTCATATCCCTCCATTCCCTTCCTGTTCATGTATCTGTCTAAGTGCCTCTTAAATGTTTTTATTGTACCTGCTTCTACCACCATTCCAGGCACCTACCACTCTCTGTGTAAATATTCTTGCCTCGCTCATAAAGAAAACTTTCCCTCTCTTGCTTTAAATTGATGTCCTCAAGTATTTGACATTTCCATCATGGGACAAAGACTCTGGCTATCTACCCTATTTTTGCCTCAGAATTTTATATGCTACCATCAAGTCATCACCTCATCCTTTTCTTCAGAGAAAACCTCCCCTTGTACCTAATGCTCTCAAATCCAGGCATAATCCTGGTGAACCTCTTCTGCACCCTCTCCAAAGCCTCCACATCCTTCCTGTAATGCAGCAACCAGAACTGCACACCAAATGTGGCCTTACTAAAATTTTATACAGCTGCAACTTGACTTCCCAACTTTTGTACTCCACACCCTGACTGATGAAGGCAAGCCCTGACAGTATGCCCATTTTATCACCCTATCCACTTATGTTATCACTTTCGGGCAGCTATGAACTTGCACCCCAAGATCTCTCTGTATGTTACTGCTTCCTGCCTTTTATTATATATTTTCCTTTTACATTTGACTTCCCAAAGTGAATCACTCAAACTTGTCTGCATTAAGCTCCATCTGTCATTCCTCTGCCCAAATTTCCAGCTGTATCCTTTGACAACCTTCCTCGCTATCCACAGCTTCACCAATTCTTGTGTCATCTGCAAACTTACTAATCAGACTGCCTATATCAATAGATTAAAACAAAAAATAATTATACAGGCTATTGAAATCCTGTCCTTCATAACGGGGATGGGTAAAAAAGAGTCGAGTGGCCCACACTCTATGCCAGTGATGATGGATCAAGTGTAATATTTCCAAGTTTGCTGATAAGATATCTTTATTACATCGAAACACACAGTGAAATACATCTTTTGCGTAGAATGTTCTGGGGGCAGCCCGTAAGTGTCGCCACGCTTCCGGCACCAACATAGCATGCCCACAACTTCCTAACCCGTACATCTTTGGAATGTGGGAGGAAACCGGAGCACCCGGAGGAAACCCACACAGACATGGGGAAAACATACAAACTCCTTACAGACACAAGCAGGAATTGAACCCGGGTCTAACTGGGTGGCATTTGGGCTGTGGGGAGGATGCAAATGCACTTCAAGGGGACATAGACAGGATAAGTAAATGGGTAACAACATACAATAAAACTCCAATGATCTGCTCACCAATTCTTTGGCAATCCCAATGATTCATCATCTGGCTCACCAGATGCTGACTTCCACACTTCTTCACACCTGGTTCCCATGCTCCCTTCATCGTACCAGAGCCCTAGTTTCTGCACTCCCTTGAAACTCACTGGGTCCTTATCTTCAGTTCACTGGAAAATTCATTATACTACTGTATAACATCTATAAAAAAAGCAACTAAAAAGTGTGTTCAAATATTAATTAGAAATAACATCAAATAGTCCAGAAGATCTGCCAGTCTGGCACCCAAAGCCCCAAATGTTTCGGAATAATGGAGTTTTACTGTAATATGAAAAAAATCTGAGGTCATTTACCTTGGGAAGAAAAGCACAAATGTTGAGCAGAACCCATTTGAATCAGCCATATAAGTATTGTGACCACAAGAACAGCTCAGAAGCAGGGCAACCTGTGGCAAGTGACTCACCCCCTGACACCCCAATGCCTTTTCACCACCTACCAAGGCACAAATCAGAAGCATGATGGAATACTCCCAACCCTAGCAACTCTCAAGAAGCTCAACACTATCTATAACATGGCAGTTTGCTCAACTGGCACCTCATCTGTATTAACGCATTGTTGAAGGACTATCCCTGCCAGTTAATGCACAGTTCAGGACAAGTCTGTTTTGTCACTTAATATTCTGGCTAGTTGCATATTCATGGCGCCATCCCTCAGCACTGCAACAAAAGAGGTATGCTTTGAGTGTCTACTTCGGGAGTTTGTGCTCAGAAGCTCTTGGACCAGCTACTAGTATTTGAATATTCAAAGGGATTCTGCTAGTTACGATATGCTCCCATTGTAAGTATGTAATTATGCATAGCTACCTGTCTACATTCAAAATGTCGAAGTTAAGTAGGTGATTATAGCCATTGAAACTGTAGTTAATTTTTATTGTTGTCTTTGTGTTCATGAAGGCGGCACGGTAGCGTAGCGGTTAGCGCGACGCTATTACAGCGGCAGTGATCGGGGTTCGATTCCCGTCGCTGTCTGTAAGGAGTTTGTACGTTCTCCCGTGTCTGCGTGGGTTTCCTCCGGGTGCTCCGGTTTCCTCCCACATTGCAAAGACGTACGGGTAGGTTAATTTGGGTTTAAAATGGGCGGCGCGGACTCGTTGGGCCAGAAGGGCCTGTTACCACGCTGTAAATAAAATTTAATTTAATTTAAATTTAAAAACCGTTGTATGAGGAGAGCTAGATTTGCTCTCTCTGGTAGACATGCAGTGTGAATAAAAACTTTTATATTTTCCAGTTACAGTTTCTATGTGGCTCAGTTTTGTCAGTCACAACAATCAACCACACTAAGCATTCACTCCACCAATGGCACACAGTGGATTCATGGTGTACCATCGATAAAATACACAGCAGTTACTTGTTCAGGCAACTCAAACACCATGATCTCTAACACCAAGAAAGACAAGAGCAACAGGTTCATGGAACACCACCCCCTGCAGGTTCCCCTCCCCTCCAAGGCACACACCATCCTGACTTGGAAATATATTACCGGTCATTTATTTTTTCAGATCCAAACTCAGACGTACTGCAGTGGCTCGGGAGGCACTCACCACCACCTTCTCGAGAGAAGTTAGGGATGGGCAATAAATATTGGCCTTGCAAAAAAGAATCTGTTTATTTTGCAGAGTATATTATGTTAATATGCTCCAGTCACTGGACGGAACAGGTGAAATAATTCTGTTTTCATTATGAAATATTCCGATAGTTTCTGTCATGAGTTTTGTTTCTTGCAACGATTGAAGGATTACAATTGCACATGAAATCAAGGGAAATTGGGACTATTTTTTCTAAAGCAGAGAAGGTTAAGCGGAAATTCAATGGAGATGTTCAGAATCAGCAAAGAGTTTTACTGGGGAAAATAAGAGGAAACTATTTTCTTTGACTGAAAGGTCAGTAACCAAACTCAGGTGAGTTGCATTGATTTGTAAGAGGTGCTTGAAAGCAAATCCAATAGTGATTTTCAAAAGGGAATTGGTCAAGTACTTAAAGGGGGAAATATTGTAGGGGCAGGTGAAAAGAAAAGGAGTGGGACAGATCTTCCAAGTAGAGGCATAATGATCTGAATGGCTTCCTGCCACAATCACCGTACAATACCATGATCTCATATATTTAGTTGCAGCCCCACTTCTGCCTTGTGTTTAAACATTAGTCATTCCTTGGGACATGATAGGGATTTTTATTTTATTGAAAGATTCCACACAACACAGGTCCGCATCTTTCTTCTCTCCAGTTTCATTCCTCCAGTGTTGCAGGAAAACAGAACCAACTGATAATTACTGTTTTCATTATTGTAGCCAAAAATTTTCCACATTTCTCATCAAGATTTAAGAAAGCTTCAGATGGAGGTTAAAAAGCTATATTTTGCTAATAATGATTTTAATGAGTTCTTTCCCAGTCATGCTGCCTTAGCAAGATTACAAGCCAGGTGATGAATCAAGTTCAGCTCCAAGACTTTACGCCTTAATATTTTATTATGGAATCTCCAAATTGCTGGCAAGCTGCTTGGGATTGTTTGAAGGTCATTTTCTTCACCTTCCTCTAGCTCCAACTACTGAAAATACAGGTGTGTATGCTTGAGTTATTACTGTTAAAAAATAAACGCTGTGCATTCCAAGAGAGAAACTTTAATTGCTCCAGACCAGTTGATTAGCCCCAGAAATTTGAAAAAAAAACAGCTCTCAGCATAATTGAATTTAGGAGCCGAGAGGTAATGTTGCAGCTATATAGGACCCTGGTCAGACCCCACTTGGAGTACTGTGCTCAGTTCTGGTAACCTCACTAGAGGAAGGATGTGGAAGCCATAGAAAGGGTGCAGAAGAGATTTACAAGGATGTTGCCTGGATTGTGGAGCATGCCTTATGAAAACAGGTTGAGTGAACTCGGCCTTTTCTCTTTGGAGCGACAGAGGATGAGAGGTGACCTGATGGAGGTGTATAAGATGATAAGGGGCATTGATCATGTGAATAGTCAGAGGCTTTTTCCCCAGGGCTGAAATGGTGGCCACAAGAGGACACAGGTTTATGGCGCTGGGAAGTAGGTACAGAGATGTCAGGGGTAAGTTTTTTTTTTACTCAGAGAGTGTTGAGTGTGTGGAATGGGCTGCCGGCAACGGTGGTGGAGGCAGATACGATAGGTTTAAGAGACTTTTGGATAGGTACATGGAGCTTAGAAAAATAGAGGGCTATGGGTAAGCCTAGTAATTTCTAAGGTAGGGATATGTTCGGCTCAACTTTGTGGGCCGAAGGGTTGTACTGTATTGTACTGTAGGGTTTCTATAATAACAATATCCGAATTCATTCCTGTGGCTTCTCCAATGTACAGTGGATACAAATCTCTTTAATGATACCTCAAAACCTATCTAATCATTTAAATCGGGCAGCATCTGTGGAAAGAGAAAGGGAGTTAATGTTTCAGGTCAATGAATTTTCATCTGAATCGATGAAAGGTCACCGACCTAAAACTTTAAATCTATTTCTCTATCCACTGATGCTGCCTGACCTGCTGTACATTTTCAGCATTTTCTGTTTTTATTTCATATTTCCAGCATCTGCATTTCTTTGCTTTTCATCTCTTCATTTCAAAAGACTTTTCAGGTAAAATAGTTCATGAATATATTAGGTTGCAAGCAAAGATATCCAACTTTCATTCTTGTACCTAACCAAGTTATATTGTTGACTCATCTTGTATCTGAACTCTTTCATGTGTGTCTGTCAGTTCTCTTCAGTAGTTCAAGATGATCAGCTCTCATTGCCATATGAAAAATTTGTTAGATAAACTGAACTTACCTCAGTTTTATAATAGTGGAGTTAGCAACAATGTCCTAATGTGTGCAAATATACACAGGAATGGCATCTCAGACATTTTAACAACCAAAGTTTTTGGAATAGAATTTATAAACTTTCTCAAAAAATTGTCTAATTTACCTTTAGGCATTTAATCAAAGTTGAGCAGTCTGCCTTTTTAAATTATTATGTAAATATTCCATATTTGCATGCAGAATGGTGAAACTGATGTAGCTCAGTGCCATCATACAGGTTAAATGCCAAACTAAATAACAAGCACGAGATGTGTTTAGACACACAGATTAATGTGGAACTTGGCTCTACCCAATTCAGAATGTTCATTAAAACATGGAGAAAAAAAAGCAGTATGCTTGATCCTTAATTAATATTCACAAGATGCTTATTTGCATTTCTAAACTACAGACATGACAGACTTAGGTTGCAATGCTTCTAAGTAATTTGGATACATCTATTTTGTGGGAATTAAGCATGCAACCATCTAAACCCTATTAATGTTAAGCTGGAATTAAGATCATTTAATTAATTTATACATTTCTATATGTATCTTTTCATTGCAACCCTCTTTGTCCACAGGGAAAATATTACCCAAAGCATAATCAAGCCTGCCTCACTGTTTCAAGGTCCCATCCACACCCTAATTGTCTTCCATTGCTTAAGCTTCTTTCTTTTCTCCCTTCTGAGCATGTGACCTGTAGACATCATGAGAAGCTCAAGCTTCCTCTGCCTGCTCTCTATTGTTGTCAGCCTCCTTATGTCTGGACTCAAAACTCTAGGATTCCCTTCCACACTCAATGTACCCAAATGCTAGTGAATAACAATGTCTACAGATTTAAAATTTTAAGTTTACTCAGCAAGTAACTTTTTACTAACTAACTTTTTTTTAACTAAGACACCTGGGCTATAGACCTAGGGACCTGAGGTCAAATGCCACCATCTTTGTTAGGGTAAATAAATTCAGTTAATTACATCTTTAAGTATTAATAAAATTACAAAGCTGTTAGTGTCACAATGTCACACAAACAGCAAGATCACAGAACCCAAATGCAGAACACCAGTCCAAGACTGGAGTTAGGATGCTCCCTCAGAGCAGCAATCAGAAGGAATCTTGCCTCGGGGCTCTGAGACAGAGTCCCAACACAGAAACAGGGTTTTTTTTCTAGGAGAAACAGTGAAACCAGGACTGCTCAAGAGTTGCCAGCTCTAAGCAGCCAGGAGACACAGTATACCCAGAGATAGACCAATAGTCTGGTAACCAGTGTTTGTGAAACCAGGGTTCTTATACTAGTCTCCTGATGGAACTCAGGTGTGTGTCATTAGGCAAATAGTAGTGCATGGAAACCATGCGCTGCACAACAAAGCACCATCAATGGGGATAAGGGGCAGAATCGAGAACCAGCGCTCGGAACCATGACAGTTAGATTGTCAAAAGACCCCATCAGGATAACTAAATTCCCATTGTGAAAATCAGCTGCTGACCTTTGCATGACTGCATGCTATTAGCATTATTGTGGACTTTTACCTGTCCTCTGAAGTGGTCTGGAAAGTCATAGCTTCATAGAGCCATAGAGTTGTACAGCATGGAAACAGCCCTTTGGCTCCACGTGTCCATGTCAACCAAGAAGTCTGTGCAAGCTGGTCTGATTTGCCTGTGTTTGGCCCATATCCCTTGAAACCTCTAAACCTTTTCTATCCACGTACTTCTGGCCCCTCGTTCCATATATCCATCACCCTCTGTGGGAAAAAGTTTCCCCTCAGGTCCCTTTTAAATTTTTCCCCTCTCACCTTAAATCTGCGTCCTCTAATTTTAGACTCCTCTACCCTGAGAAAACCACTGTGACCATCCACCTTACCTATGCCCCTCGTGATTTATATACTTCTATAAAATCATGCCAAAGCCTCCTACGCTCCAGAGAGAAAAAAAATCCCAGCCTCTCATTATAACTGAAGCCCTTCAGTCTCAGTAACATACTCATCCAGTTGTGCCAAACTGCTTCCTTCACCAGGACAAAAGTGGTTCAAGTTGGTAATTAACAACATGTTCAAAAGGACAATTTGGGTTGGGCATTAAATGCTGACATTACCCGAAACCCAAGCATCTGATAAAAGAACTAAGAAGAAACCTACATCTCCTCTATGATGCTCAACGCTCAATCCAAATGCTAAGCTTTGAGTCACCCTTCCTTATGTCTCCTCCTCTGTGTCAACCTTATGTCTGGCCATTCCTGAGCCGCCTTTTCACATTAAAGGTAGTTTAGCCTTGATTTAGCCTTGGTTAGCCATGAAGAGACAGCACTCCATGCTGAACATGAAGAAACCTGCCCACGAAGATCTAGTGATCCCTGAGCAGTGGACTTCCCCATTCTCTCAGCAGTTCAAAGGGAGCCCAAGGGTCCAGCAAGAATGATGTCATTGAACAAGTTGTAGCCAATCACAGCGAAGAATTTTTACAACAGGAAATCAGGAGGTAAAAAAGATTTTTGTCATTAACTTTATAAAAGAGAGTGTAAAGTTCTTCTTCTTGTGACCCCTTGGGATCAAGGATGGCTTGTTTCCACTCCAGTTTTGAGGCTTCTGAGGTGTCTGATGAGATCAATGTGGGACTGTAGGCTCTTCCACAGATGGGGCAGGTGTGACCTGACATGGTGCGTGGGTGAGTAGTTTGTGAATCCATGTGCTAACTCTTCCACTTGCACAGGGTTTCTGGGTGCTCATGAATGCATCGATTTGTGGTTCTCAATACCATCCTGAATACTCCTTCTCCACTTTGAGTGGTTATGGACCAGAGAGAACGTTGCATTTCTTCAGGAAAGCTTTGAGGGCATCCTTGAACCCCTTTCTGTGACAAAGCTTGGAACAGAATGTCCGTTTCAGAGGCCTAGCATTAGGCATGCAAATGAAGTTGCTCCAACATAGCTAACTGAATGAAACTAGGGACTCAATGAGAGGGATGTTGGCTAGGCAGAAGACAATAATGTTGGTTCACAAGATCACAAGACAAAGGAGCAAAGTAGGCCATTTGGCCCATTGAGTCTGCTCTGCTATCTCACCGTGAGCTAAGCTATTCCCATCTAGCCCCAATTTCAGGCCTTTTCCCCATATCCCTTGACACCTTGACTAATTAGATACCTATCAATCTCCTCCTTAAACACCCCCAATGATCGGGCCTCCACAGCTGTATGTGGCAATGAATTTCATAAATCCACGACCCTCTGGCTAATTTGGTTGTTTTATCCTTTCAGGGAATTTGAAAGCTTTAGTGGAGACAGCATTGGTGGTATTTTTCCAGTGCCAGGAGATGCCCGTGCTTGGCAGTCCAAGTCTCAGAACCATAAAGGGGGCAATGATCTCTGCTGTCCAGTCGACCATAAGTTTTGTGCGAAGTCTAAGGTCTTGATCTTCAAATGCCCTTTTCTTCGATCTCCAACAGCTGTACTGGTGCATTGAAGGTGGTGATATCTACCTTCACTGAGAGGTAGTTCATGTGGGAAATGGTCCATATTTTCCAGGGTCTCTTTGCGAATCAGAGGGCAGTGCGGTGCGACAAGGGACAGCAAACAATCTGCTGGAGGAACTCCCCAGATCTTTCAGCAGATTGTATATTCCAGAATCTGCAGTCTCTGTGTCTCCTGGCAGCAAGGAACAGGTCGAGAGAGGACCTTGGTCTTGCAGGTGTTGAGTGTGAGGCCCATCCTCTCGTAGGATGAATGAGTGAATAAGTGAATGAGTCGACAATCTCTTGGAGCTCAGCTTCTGAGCATGTGAAAATGCAAGTATCATCTGCACATTGGGAGTGATCTTGATTCTGCAGTGCAGTTGCTGTGGATTGAACAACTTTCCATTTGATTTGAAGATTAGCTCCACTCCTGCAGGAAGCTTGTTAGGGCTGAGGTGCAGCATTGTGGCGAGAAAGATTGAAAACAGTGTTGGGGCAATGGCACAGCCATGTTTGACACTGGTCTTTCCAAAGACTGAATCTATTGCAACCCACTGGCAAATGTGAGCTGGATGTTCCACAAAATTCCTGATTGATGGCTTCAAAGGCTTTAATGAGGACCATGTACTGTGGCTGGTGCTGCTCCCCCCCCTCCCAATAATGTGTAGTGAAGACCATGTCCACTGTGGGTCCAAATGGCTGGCAGCTACTTTATGTTTCCGGGAGCAGTTCTTCATCCACTGGCAAAAAAGTACAAAATGCACAGAGGAACATACACACGAGATGGACAGAAGCTAAGATATCATAAAAAGTTTTCAAAAATAAAATTAATAAACAAATGTCTTGTTTTAATATCAACCATGTTTTAAAATATTTATCAGAAGGAATTTCAATCCATTTTTATAGAATTAGTTATTTTGGGCAAGAGAGTTTGCTAAGCAGCAATTATGACTTACACTTCATTAAAAATTCACTAAAACTCATTTTCAGGATTTTTTTGCAATATCCTGATTATGCGAGGGTAGGCTACAAAACAGAGTGGAGGAGTGAGGAATTGCCCATGATTTCCACTTTTAACTCTCCATGTACATATGCAAAAAAATGCTGTTGGCATCATGGTGCAACTGCAGTGAATGCAAACAGCTTCACTCCCATTAGAATTGCAACAGCTCGGTTTTTTATACGTATAAAGTCTATCTAATTCACTAATTTGTAGTGGTGGTGGATTAGCAAAATGGGATGAGCATTGTATTTGTGTTGAGACATAAGAGACAGCAGCTGCTGGTATCTGGAGCAAAAACAACCTGCTGGAAGAGCTCAGCGGGTCAAGTCCTGACGGAGGATCACAACGTGAAATATCAACCATCTCTTCACCACCCCTTGATCTGCCGAGTTCTTCCAGTGGTTTGTTTGTGCATTGAGTTTGAGTTGTTGTCTTCAACTGTGCCCAGGTCACAGATGATCCCAGATTTGTTCTGACTCTCTTACAAAGACATCGAAAACAAAATTAAATAGCTGTTACCAAATTATTAAATATTAATGTCTCAACTTTACAAATCCCAGCAGTGTACACACCCTTTATGTACTTCCAACCCCTCAGCAATTCCATATCCCATACAACCCTCCCCTGCCATCACCACATGCCTCTCCCCTGCTCTTTTATTCCCTCCTCCACCATTCCCTTACCTGCACTTTCCTCCTGTGCCATCCTTTAAACTCCCCTTGCCTGCTGTCCCAACCCACCCCCAACCCCCATCACTGCTATCAACTACCCATCCTTCTCTCTCCTGCTGTTCCTTCCCCCCTTTCTCCCCTCCTCTGTAATCCAGGTGGGAGGAGAACGAATCTGCTGGGTGATACTGTGCTTGGTTCTGGTTGCTTCTGACAGGGATGTGCAGTGATCAATTTGCCCATGTGGTTTCCCACCAGAAACCTGCTCTCTTTTTGTCTATGAACAGTGCAAGTTTCTAAAGGCAGTCTGTACTCAACAGAGTTAATCTGCACTGTTTTATTTCGGTGATGTGTGACTGATAAAGTACGCACGTTGACTGTTACTTCTTAATTGCATCTCACTTCTGTTTGCCACAAGTTTACTTTGAACTTCCTTCTTTTTTCGCAAATTTGATTGCACATTAGCAGATCAAATGGCTGTAAACTTTAATTGTGATTTGGTAGGCTGCATTGGATGGGTCCCTTCCCCTGTTTGGTGTGTCAGTGGTGAGAAGGCATCAATGTGATACAGTCAGTGAGGTACTAAAGTGAAATGCTAGAATCAATCCCTTTGCATCTGGGAAGGCTGCAACATTGGTTGGTTTGTAATAGAAGTTTATAAAGTCATTAACCCCTAAACTGGTATGCCAAACCATCACAGTGCAGAGGAGCCCTTGCTTCTGTTGTGCAAGGACCCCCTGAAGCAATATTCTATTGTGGCTTGCAAAAGTACACAGGCTTGCAAAAGTTTCCATGAGGACCACTCGTCTACCATTGTGGAGGTTGGAGAGGCAATGAGGTAGGTTGTGAGCTGTGAGGGTTGAGGGAGAGAGGGTTAGCAGAAACCTGGGTGATGCAGGTAGGATCAGGCTTGGTGTTGGTTGGTGTGTGAGAAAGAAGTTATGGAGAAAAAAGTGGGGGAATGGGATCGATGGGATTGCTTTGAATGTCTGCACAGACCAGGTAGGCCAAATGGTTTCTTTCTATGTTGTCAGGGAACTTGGAGTTGGTGGGGCCCAGGGACTTCAGGGTAAGGAGCAACAGTGGAAGAAGGGGCAATGAGGAAAGGGCCATTAGATGTTGGAACCTAGCTTTCAGAGACATCAGGCATTGGTTGGGGTATCAATGGGGCTATCAGAGATGCGAATGGGCCAGACCCAGCTGGAGGAGGTTCAGAGCCGAGATTGGGGCCTGAGGACAACAACTGCACAAGTTGGTTTTGTGTTGGGACCAACACCAGTGAAAGAGGACCTTCCCACTAAAGATCAGTACCTCTGACATTCCAGACACAGCCCAGAGAAGGCAGTTCCCCCACCCAGCAGAGAAGCGGGCTTCAAAACTCCAAATGTGTCTTCCTCATTGTGGTTGGCTGCACTATTCACAGGCTTCGGTTATGTTGATGAATTTTGCATAAGAGGGATGAAGAAGTAGGTTGTCCCCTATTTGCCATCGCCAAGTGACCTCATCTGAGTGCACGTCATATGCACAGAGCACTGGGAACACATGCTTGAAACTATATAATGTGCACAGTTATAGTTATCTCATTCCCTTATAACATTTGGCCTACTGAGTCTTTGCAGACACCCAGAACAATCCCATCAGTCTCATTCCCCCACTAATTTCTCTGTAACCTATTCTCTCTCACATGCCCATCAAATACCGCCCTGATTCTCCTACCACCCATCACACCTGGGGTAATTTAGAGGAGTCAATTACTCTGACAAGTAACATCACATCCTTGGGACGTGGGAAGAAACCAGAGCACCTGGGGAAGCCCATGCAGTCACAGGGAGAACGCGCAAACTCCACACACACAGCACCGGAGGTCAGGATCAAATGCGGGTTGATAGAGGTTGATAGAGCGTTACCTGTTGTCCCACTGTACCGTTCATGTAAAATGTAAGATTAAGTTCCTTTCCGTAGTGCACAAAAAACCGTTTTAGGCAAGCAAGCTTCTAGGGTCATTACAGCAGAGAACATTGAACATTTTTAGAGTCATAAGGCATGGAAACAGGCCCTTCGGCCCAACTCATCCATGCCGACCAAGATGTCTATCTGAGCTAGCCTGTGTTTGGCTGATATGCCTCTTAGAGAAGATTGACTAAACCTTTGAATCAGATGGAAAAGCAGGGTTGAGGGAAGGGAGCAGATCAGTGAGAGTCACTTTAGCTGAGACTAATGAGCACATAGCACGGTTACGATGGGTCAAAATTCACATTATTGTGCTGTAAACATTTATTGTCCCCTGGTGCTGAGTGCACACTCAGATGCAGTACATTGTGTTCTTCAGCATCATTTAAGGTTATGGGTTATAAACAAGCATTGTTAATTGGCCTGTTAATAATGTTTCACATCATACTTTGGAGACACCAAATAAGTTCAACAAAAATTCAAATACTGCGTGAATTGAGCACTGATCACAAGTGAAAGTGTTAACAATATTGTCATCCAGTCCATATCTTCTATGAGATTCATGGGATTAATGCTGACATTCTGGTAGGTCAAGAATGATTTCAGTTTGAACATCTTCAATCCACGTTCCATGATGGTTTGGTAAAGCTTGTGATAATGATTGTCAAGGCAGCACCCTATAATTTCAGCAAAGCCATTTTAACAACTGTTTCAAAATTACCTCTCTGTCAGTGTAAGGGTTGGGGGGGGGGGGGGGGGTCAAGAGAACAGCAATCCTAGAATAAGCTCAAAGAATCATTGGGCCTAAAATACAGGAGAAAGTGTATCACCTGACCAGTATTTATTAGCTTCTGCTGTCATTTGACTGGATGTATCTCAAGCGATCATTAAATGCAAAATGGAGAGCTGTTTACTCGCCTGCACCGAGTAAGTGCAGCAGCGAAATTGAAAAGATGTTGAGCTGATTCACATCGTGCATTTTTTGCTTTCTCCTCCAATGTAAGTGGCCATGGATGTTTTTTCTCAGTTAGTAGCACTGCTTCTCGCCATGGCAACAAGATATTTCGGGCCACAGCCTTTAACTGAGTGCTTGTGCACCGTGACATTGGGTCCATGGGTGAGTATCTAGGAACCACGGTGACGGACAGTTCACACCCTCATTTACATAAAGTACAAGAGACTCCTGTCAATTCCATAGAGTGGCCAGGACTGTTGACTGCATGCAAGCACCTCTGGCCAATTACAGGTTACGAAAACATACTGGGAAATCAGGACTTAAACTCTTATTCTATAAGGTCCAAGGTGAAGAGAATGAGCTGTGTCATCACCTCACTCTGATAATTGCCCCTGAGTACTCAATATTATTGCAGTGTCATTGCTTATTAGATTTATTCAGCTGGCGAAAGTTGACTGATTATAATGGTTTGAATAGCACACTAAAACGTTTCTTTACATCTCACTGAGATTCGATGGGCTGGGATGAGTGCAGGACCCACTTGCTGGATAACTGCCGAGCCTTGTTAATATGAATGAGTGGAATATGAGTAGGGAACAGCTATCAACTTCCAGGAAGGTTGTGCATGAGCCTTTTGTCCAACTATTGGCTGGAAGGTAGCTGTGGGGAAGGGGGTCTTAAGGAGTTGGGGGGTGGGGGTGGAACATAGGACATAGAAAACCTACAGCACAATACAGGCTTACCCGTAGCCCTCTATTTTACTCAGCTCCATGTACCTATCCAAAAGTCTCTTAAACGACCCTTTCGTATCCGTCTCCACCACCATTGCCAGCAGCCCATTCCACACATTCACCACTCTCTGAGTAAAAAACTCACCCCTGACATCTCCTCTGTACCTACTCCCCAACACCTTAAACCTGTGTCCTCTTGTGGCAACCATTTCAGCCCTGGGGATAGGCAGCTCTGACTATTCACACAATCAATGCCTCTTATCATCTTATACACCTCTATCAGGTCACCTCTCATCCTCCGTCGCTCCAAGGAGAAAAGGCTGAGTTCCCTCAACCTGTTTTCATAAGGCATGCTCCCTAATCCAGGCAACATCCTTGTAAATCTTCTCTGCACCCTTTCTATGGCTTCCACGTCCTTCTTGTAGTGAGGTGACCATGAGGAACAGTGGAACAATGTTTCGTTACTGGTCCAGAAAATCATTCCCTGTCACCTGTTAAACTGTCCCCGCTCAGGCAGAAGTTAAAATTGCACTGTGGACCCATGATATCTGTGACTAAAGGACTTAGGTTTAAGGTAAGGGGTAGGAGATCATGAGTGGGTTTGAGGAAGAATATTTTCTCTGAGACGGTGGGTGAAATCTGGAGCCTACTATCTGAAATGATGGTGGAGACGGGAGCTCTCATAACACTTAAAATGTATTTAGATGAGAACTTGTGTTGCCATTGCATTGAGGTGATGGGAAATGGGATTAGTAGAGATAGGTGCTTGATGGCTAGCATGGACAAGTCGGGCCAAAGGGCTAGCTTCTATGACTCCTTGACTCTGTTTCATCAGACTCCAATCTACAAATGGTTGATATATTTCTTAGGTTTCCTACCTTACAACAGTGACTTCACTTCAAAGTAATTTATAAAGGCAAAAACTGGGCAGCACAGTGGCGTAGCTTGTAGAGTCACTGCCTCATGGTACCGGAGACCCAGGTTCAATCCCGACCTTGGTGCTGCCTGTGTGGAGTTTGCACATCCTTTCTATGACCATGTGGGTTTCCCCTGGGTGCTCAAGTTTCCTCCCACATCCCAAGGACATACAAGTTGGTAAATTAATTGACTACATAATATTGTTCCTGGTGTGCAGATGAATAGTAGAATCTCAGGGAGCATGTGGGGAGCACAAAATAAAAGATTAATGTAGGATTAGTGTAAATGGGTGGATGATGGTTCAGTATAGACTCAGTGGGCTGAAGGGCATACTTCCATGCTGTATGTCTCTCTATGGCACTAGCGACCCAAGTGTGCCTCTGTTTAACCTCTGTCCTCCTAGATAAGGACATAAGAAATAGGAGCAGGAGGAAGCCATCTGGCCCGTCGAGCCTGTTCCTTCATTCAATAAGATCATGGCTGATCTGGCCGTGGACTCAGATCCACCTACCTGCTTCTCTTTCCCCATAACCCTTAATTCCCCTACTATGCAAAAATCTATCTAACTGTGTCTTAAGTATATTTAATGAGGTATCCTCCACTGCTTCCCTGGGCAGAGAGTTCCACAGATTCGCTAATCTCTGGGGAAAACAGTTCCTCCTCGTCTTTGTCCTAAATCTACTCCCCCGCAACTTGAGGCTATGTCCCCTAGTTCTAGTCTCTCCTACCAGTGGAAACAACTTTCCTGTCTGTATCTTATCTATCCCTTTCATAATGTAGGTGAGTTGTAGAATCTCAGGGGGATGATAAAAATGTGTGTAGAACAAAAAAATGGGATTAACATAGGATTAATGTGAAAGAGTGCAGGCTCATTGGGCTGAAGCCACTGTTCCACATTGCGTCCCTCTATGCAGATGCTGGAAATCTGAAGTAAAAACAGAAAATGTTGGAAATAATCATTGCATTAGCATCTGTGGAGAGAGAAAAACAGAGTTAATGCTTCAGTTCGATGACCTCTCATCACAGTGCTTCTGGCAGTAAAGTACTCTTCACTGTATGTGGAAGGTATGCACATCTGACTGGCTTACAGAACGAAAATCAGTCAGTGGGATTTATGTGGCTTAATGGAGGGTGAGTAACAAGAAAATTAACCTGGTTTCCAAAGAAGGTTAAGATCATCCCCAATAAGTAGTTTAAAGACCGTGCATTTCTATGATTGTGGACAAACTGAGTAAAATCAGAAATCTTGGATTCACCAGATTAACTATAGTTGCAATTCCCCATTGATAATTTTGTAAACTGGACCATGAAAACACATACACAGTGAGTCTTAACATAACAGGGAAGATGTGTCATAATAAAGAAGTCACTACAGAACTTCACATATTGATCCTTTCTCCATTGTTATGAACTGATCTCAGATTTCTTAAGGGGAAAAATTCAATGAAGATTGTGTGGCTGAGCACTGGAATATTCTGCCTCTTCATATCTTTTGCTAGGAATGTTATGTCAGGGTCATTAGGAGATTAATAACTTCAGTGCAAGCAGAATTAATGAGGACCTAAAGGGGTTGGAGTTTAAATATAGGGAGGTTTCATTGTGATTATACAGGTTGTTGCCGAGGCCACACCTGCAATACTGTGTACAGTTTTGGTTCCCTTATCTAAAAAAGGATACAATAGCATTGGATGCAGTCCATAGGAGATTCACTAAGCTGATCCCTGTGATAAGAGGGTTGTCATCAAAAGAGGCTAGACAATATGGGTCTATATTCCTTGGAGTTTAGAAGAAAGAGGGGTGAAGTTATTTAAACATATAAGATCCTAAAGGGACTTGACGACGTAGATGTTGAGATGTTTCCACTGGGGGAGAATCTCAAACCAGGGAATATAGTTACAAGATAAGGGGCTGTTTATCTAAAGATGAGATGCATAGAAATTTCTTCTCATAGAATTATCGAATCATAGAGCACAGAAATGGGCCCTTTTGGTCCACCTCATCCATGCCAACTATAATGTCTATCAATTCTAATCCCATTTGTCCACATTAGGCCCATATCCTTCTACCCCCTTTCCTACCCAAGTACCTGTCCAAATGCCTTTTAAACATTGTAATCATTTCTTGGCTCTCAGAAAGTAGTGAATCTCTGGAATTGTCTAGCCCAGAAGATGATAGCAGCTTGATCATCAGAAGTATTTAAGTTGGAGATAGAGAAATATCGAGGAATTGAGAGCCATGGGGAACTGGCACAGAAGAGGAGTTGAGTCCGGCATAGGTCAGCCAATGTCACATTGAATAGTGGGGCCAGCTTGAATGTGGGGGCAGGATTAGGCCTGGTAGCTGACTCCTGCTCCTAGTTTCTTGTGTTCTTGTGTTGTTTTGACATTTGGGAAACTGAAATTTCTTTCTCCTCAACACTGACCGAAGCAGAAGTTTCCAAGAAATAAACTTACCTTGATGGGGTGTGGAGTCCAGAAATGGCTGAAGTTTGGCAGCAAGGAGAAAGAGATGGGCTAACAACAGAAAATACTGAAATATTCAATGGCTTATGCATCAGAAAGGTCATCGACCTAATATTAACTTCTCTCCCACTTTGATTCTGAGCATTCTTTGTCTTTGTTCTCTATTTCAAGCATCTTTATTTTGGTAGCTTTGTGTAGTATTGTATTAATGAGCTCACGCCTGGCACTGAGGGAGGTGTCTGTGGGCACTTTGGTTGTCACATGGAATATGTAAGAACGGGAATGACAGGAAGAGAACAAAGTGTAGGAGGATCATGAAGCTAATTTACTTCCAATCTATTTACAAATAAATCTGAAGGTAATTACAGGACGAGTTAGCACATTTCAATAGGAGCCAGACAAAGCAGAGGTTTACTCGTCACACACCTTAGGCCAGAGTTCCTTTCTCCTGAAAGTGACAATGCAACTTCTCGGACTGAATATATTTGTTTCCTGAAGCTGAAGTTCTGAAGTTTTGATGAGAGATAATGCAGTCAAACAAAAAACACTCATGCATAGACATGCAGAGGCATGCACATGCGTGCTTGTGTGTTGAAGTGTTATAGAGGTGGTTGCAATCCGGCTCATAAGTCTTGCTTATCGGAACTGTCTGTTCCATTCCCATGTCCTTGGTCTTTCTGGAAATACAGAGCAAAGGCTATTCAGTTTATTGAGGATTGCTCCGTCAATCAGATGTTTTTCTGGAGAAGCAACGGATGCTGGAATCTGGAGCAACAAGCAGCATGCGTAGGGGTAAAGGAATTGTTGATGTTTTGGGTCAAAACCCTGCATCAGGAGCAGGGTTTCAACCTGAAACATTGACAATTACTTTCCCCTCACAGAATTTTCTTTCTGTGTTTTTTTAAATAACTTTATTAAAGGAGTTAGCAAAACCTTGAATTAACCTGTTGTCCTTAGTATCCCTGCAGTGTCCAACACCTGCAGAAGACCTCACACAAAACAATGGCCACTGCTTGCTCCCTCTCCAGGGACACCCAGGCAGTCAGATGGGGCAGACTAACACCTGTCCCTGTGACAGGAGACCTTGGCCAGGCCCAGGAGCATATCAATGAGGAGTTACATTGACTGTCCCCATTCTCCACCCCAACAACACTACCTGTCACTTAGGTAAAACTGGTTAAGGGAACTCATGGTGGTGCCTCTGGTTCTGATGAAAGGTCATCCTGAAATGTTTACTCAGTTTCTCTCTCCAGAGATGCTGCCCGACTTGCTGAACCTTTCCAGATTTTTTTTGCTTTTATTTCAGATTTCCAGCATCTGCATTTTTGTTTCAGATTTTCAGCTGAATATTTCACACAGCTTCCATTTTTTAGTTTGTCCCAAGACACAGAGCAGGAAAAATAATCAAAAAGGTAAGAATAATCTCAGTAGGTCATCACTCCATCAGTAAAGTAATGCACCACATCCTTATTTCAAGCAATGGAATCTGGAGCAAAAGACAATCTGCTGGAGGAACACAGGGGGGTCGAGATGCACCTGTGGGAGGAAAGGAATTGTCAACATTTCAGGTCAAAACCCTGCATGAGAAATCATTTTCATCTTTTCTGTACCGACTCCCAACTTCTGCATACAGTAACTCAAACAATTAGCAGTTGATTTTTGTTCTTGAGAGGGTGGTGAAGGCAAGGAACTCTGATCTTTCGGGAGAGTGTTGGAAGATGCAGATGTCCATAGGTGTTAGATGGGCTGAATGAGTACTAGTGCACATACAATCTGGCTTCTGGCCTCCCCAGTCACTGCGATATGTCCCAATAAAGGTGAAGGGACACTTCCCCACCGCTGGATCTACTCAGTATAAATTGTGGTGGTTAGTGACACACTCTCATTACGGTCCCTGCAAACAATGACCCATTCCCAGATCTCCCCTTAAATACTGACCCATTCCCAGATCTTCCTGCAAGCATTGACCCATTCCCAAATTCTATTGCAAGTATTGACCCTTCCCGATCCCACTGCAAACGCTAACATATTCCCAGGTACCCCGCCAGCACCAACATATTCCAAGATTCCCTCACAGGGACTGACACTTCCAGAGAAAAAAGCACCACCTCCACACAGCCACACTCCATTGAAAATATTGGCACACTCCCAGAATCTCTCTGCCTCAACTCCTGGTGGACAGCGTCATCCACTTAAAAGAAGGCATAGTCGTTCTGCTGGCAAGTTTTGTTATTAGACAGCAACCAAAATAATGTGCTGGAAAAGCAAGGAAATATCTGCAGATATACTTAAGGGGAAGCAAGATGAGCACATGGAAATATTGGAGCGACACTTTGGCGGAATAAGATGACTGGAGGCTCAATGTGGAGCATTAAAAGTGGCTGGGACTTGATGGCCTGATTTGGAAACTGGGATTCTGAAGGATTGTACATGTGGATTGCAATGTACCCAGCCTCAGATGGACATGAATCAGTAACCAGACAGTTTGAAAATCTCTACTGTGAAGCATTTACAAAAACAATAGGAAATATTCTCTGTCACCTATTTACAGCACTTTTTACAGACAATAGCTGTGGGGCAAGTTCCATCATTTTCCTACCTCCCGTGGATGTCAGTAATGATCAGGCTCTCGCCTGTACTGCTACCCAGCTGTTGTTTAAACAAATACAGTAAACGTTGCCACTAAATGTATTATCAGTTCAATGCCAATAAGCTCTGTGAAAGAAGTGATTAGATCTTGACTGGCTAACACTGCTATCAATGATCTAGGGAACAGCAGAATTTATAGCTGGTGTATTCTTGCTAATTAGTTCACCGGCCAATTTATTAAAATTGGGTTCCGACTCACTCTATTAACACCAATATGCACCATTCATTAGCAAAGGCCCATGGACATTTTTCACTGATGTTATTACTGTGGGCTCTTTTACACTCAATAATAGAGGGGCTTGGGTGGTGGTCACTGGGTGGTGAAGCTCTGCAATCCTCTGCTCCAGAGGGTTGCGGAGACTGGATCATTGGGGGGCATTTAAAGAGGAAGTAGACACATTTTTGAAGGATCAGGGAACTGGCACAGAAGAGATGAGGCCTGAGGCAGATCAGCCATGTTACTAATGTGCCTGCCTCAACAACATTTAGGAGCCGTCTAGATAGGTACATGGATAGGAGAGGTTTAGAGGGCTATGGGCCAAACGCAGGCAGATGCAACTAGTTCACTGGGCAACATAGTGGGAAAGGACGAGTTGGGCCAAAGGGCCTGCTTCCATGCTCTATGACTCTATAACTTTATGACTCTATTCACTTCCATCCTTATTGAAAGAAAGTCTGCCTTCCCTACCTAGTTCGGCCTATGTGTGACTCCAGGCTCTGCACTGTGGTTGACACAGCTCCCCCTTGAAATAATCACGAGCAATTAGGGTTGGGCAAAAGATATCAGTCTTGTGTGAATCTGGCCGAATCAGTGGCTTCTTACAACAATCCAGTAGTTTCATGCTCTATGCTGTTATTCAGAACTATTTAAAAGCTATAAAGTTTAGTTTAGCTACGTAATTAAAATAAACCTGTTTGTTTCATGGTCACCATTACAGATTCTAGCTTTTGATTTGTGTAATTATTTGAATTTAGGTTCCCAGCCTGTCGAGGTGGGATCACTGGTTCTTTTGTCTGGGTCCCTGGATACTGATGCAGCAACTTACCCACTACCTTACCACATCCCACCTTGGATGTGAGTCTGGGCTGGACCGTCACAATAACTCTGTGGCTATGAGAGCAGGGTAGAGGCTGAGTCCTCCGCACTGACTAGTTCAATGCATAATGTGCCACCCCCACCACCATCACCCCCATCCACTACAGGAGGTTCGGGACAAGGTAATGGTTGAAATCTGGCTCAGATGGAAGCATCCAAGGTGGGGCAGAGGGGGTTGGGGGGCTGCAGTGTGGGGGTTATGCCACCCAAATTTTGCTGAGTCAGTGTTCCTCCAACAGGACTTCATGCCAGCTCACTCCAATATCCTTGTAGTGCCCAACTTTTGTAGCTTGGATTGCTGCAACTCAGTCAGGCCACACCAGCAGCAACTCCTTCCCAGCGACTCCACTGCAGGAGGAGTAATGTTGTGGGAATGTCATCAATCCACCAAGAGTTCACCCAAACCATCCTGAGATGGATGTAAATATTGCTGCTCCCTCATTGTAGGTCAGCTTTCAATGTTGCACTGTATTGACTGGACACAGAATTTGGATGTACAGGTTGAAGGTGTACTATTGGGACCTGACTGGTGTTGGACCACTGAAAACATAGACCATAGAAAATTCAGACCACAGAAAATGCTCCCGATCACCTTCCTCCTTTTTAAGTGCAGACACTCCCTGGGTCACATAAGGGTTCTGACAACTGCCCGTAACCCGAAGTTTGCGTAAATCGGCTGAGGTTACTGTTGGCTGAGATCGCAAAGGTTGCACTGATAGGTTAATTAGCTGCAGATTAGTACAGATTTTAGTTCATTTTAAACTTCAGTTAGAATTTGTTAATTAGTATAGATCTGTACTACAGATTCAAAACATACCAGACCACGGGAGTCGCTGGACCACAGAATGCCGGACTAGAGTGTTTGATAGTAACCAAGTCACTGAGGGTGCCCAGCACCGTGTTCCCAGCACAACCTGAAGTGGGCGGCAACTACACCCAAAGCCCAAGAACAATTCTTTATGCTTCAACTCACTGACAACATTACAAGGGCTTCCTTTCCGCTTCCTCACCAGCACAGAGAGGTGTGAAAAATAAAAATGTAGAAAGAATATTAAAACTCAGCCTCAGGGTTTTGTCTGCCAAGCATATTTCACTCCTTCAACATGTTTTAATGTTGTACTAATTTTGTTGTAAAATGGAGCCATAATTCATAGCTGGTACAATCATGGGAACATAGATGCTCAAATCACACAGCACAATGAGAGACTGTTCAGTTCATCTTGTCTGTGCTGGCATGCATGACCTTTTCTGATGCTTTGAAATGTATTTTCCAGTCAGAGCATCCTTCTAATGTCGCATTCCACTTTAATTTCCTTTATTTAGTGTAAAGGCAGCCTGTTATTTTCTCCTTTGGTGAGCGAATAAACATTGCAAGAATAGGTTCATGGATAAGTGCAAGACCAACTGTGGAAAGGTGAAATCAGAGGCTGTGTGGCTGTTTCACAATCACTGTGTGCTGGGGGAAACAAAGGAGAGGAAAGCTTATTATGAGAGGCCTTTTACATCATCAGGAATTCCCAAAGTGCTTTTCCTGAAGGGTGAATAATGCTATAATGTAGGGAATATGGGATGAATTCACACAAAGACAGCTCCCAGAAACAGTGATAATCACCAGAGAATTGTTGTAGTGAATATCAGTCAAGGGTAATTGTAACACACAAAACACTGGAAGAACTCAACAGGTCAGGCAGCATCTATGGAGGGAAATGGACAGTCGATGTTTCGGGTCGAGACCCTTCATCTGGAAGTTGAGGGTCCAGATGATGGATCTTGACCTGTAATGTTAACTGTTCATTTCCCTCCATAGATGTTGCCTGACCTGCTGAGTTCCTCCAGCGTTTTGTGTGTTGTTCCAGAGTCCAGCAGCTGCAGTCTCGTGTCTCCACAAGACTGATATCATATGTATAAACTACCTATGGTGATTAATGGAACAATTTTAAGCAAATTAATCTAGTCATCAAGACAAGTACAGAAAATTCAATGTCACTGTGATGAAATTTGTAGTCATGTGACTTTAGTGACAAGTGTGGCTTGGTGAGTGGCTCTCTTCCCTCTGTGTCAGAAGGTTGTGGAATCCGCTCCCACCTTAGAGAGCAGTGTGAGTACTGAGGGAATGCTGCACTGTTGAAAGGACTGACTTTCAAATGATCTGTTAAATGGAGGTCCTGAACACCCTTGACAATGAACATAGAACTTCCCTGGCATCATGCTGACAAAATAAAAAGAATCACCCCCAGCACACTCCCCACTGCAACTATCCCCTAACCTCCTGACCTTCTTCTCCAGCCCCCCAACCCCTCCTCCAACCCACATCCTTTCCCGTCCTGGGTGTCTTGGTCAATATTAGATAAGATAAGATAAGATAAGATATCTTTATTAGTCACATGTACATTGAAACACACAGTGAAATACATTTTTTGTGTACAGTGTTCTGGGGGCAGCCCACAAGTGTCTCCACGCTTCCGGTGCCAACATAGCATGCCCACAGCTTCCTAACCCGTACATCTTTGGAATGTGGGAGGAAACCTCATCATACATTGCTAGCGAAACAGGTCTAGCTTGATCACACAACTGTTTATGGGAGCTTGCTGTGCAATGGTTACCGGGCACTTTTCCATCGTTGCAACAGTGACCACAGTTCAAAGAAAACATCCCATTGTCTGTGGAGGGTGAGTCCAGGTGATGTATGAGTCAGTGGGGAAAGAGATTTAACTTTTTCGCTCACAGATAGCATGATAGGAGCCCACCTCTGGCACTGAGGTGACATCTGCCTCAGATTTTTCACCACATCATCACAGCCATTATGCTGCACATGAGGTGAGGGTCTCATATGGACTGAATGAAAGGATAAAAATAAAGCATTGAGCAAACTGAGGTCTTCAATGGAGAGCTGCTGGCAGAGGCACCTTGGGGAATTTAGCACAGAATAAGGCTGAACGATAGAGAGCTGAGTTCAAAGTCTTATCTGGAATACAATGAGAGGTGTCAGCGAAGACCTGAGATTCAATAGCAGGACCCTCAAGGGCAGGGTGCTCTATAGCTTTCAACCCATTTGAGGCACATAAAAGGTTTGATGCGCATTAGCAGCGATGAGGAAACACAGCCATATCATTTAACTCTGTCCTGAGCAATTCTGCATGATTAGCCACAATTGAGGTTAATTAAGGGATAATCTTCCTTTTGTCAGCAAATGCTCTGTACAGAGTCACTACTTGTCTCCATGCCAGGGGTTCAGACACTCCACCTGCGTGCCAAAGAACAGACTGGTGCTGAGTGTTATGGGGGAGTCACGTGATGTGTTGCTCCTCTGTGGTGACATCTTGGTCTCTCCAGCTCAGGTCATTTTAGACCCATCACAACAGGCACCAGCATCACCTCCTCATGAAGTCATTCACCGGTTCAGCTCAGCACAATGGTGGCACTCCCCTGCTCTTCCTCAGTAGTACTTGCAATCTTTTAGACAAAAATCCAAACTAATTTTAAAGTTCGCTATTCAATGTACCCTTAGTGCAAACCAGATCACAACAAATTGCTCAGTAAAAAATAAATTCTCCTCATCTCCCTCCATTGCAGTTTTGTGCTTTCATTTTGAGCTTGTGCCCTGACTCAGGCCTTGGCTTTCTTGATTTTTACCTTTCCAGTTCTTCTAAATTGAAACCCCTTTATCTCTAGTGAGCTTCACAACATGCAGGGCACATTGCTCCAGCATTTTACAATCTATTATTGGATTGCCAGCTCTCTCCTTGTGAATGCAGATTCAGATCTGCCCTTCCTCATTCACTCTTTCATTCTAGCTATCCTTCTGCCATTTCTTTGCTCTGTCCTCCTGTGCTTCACTCTCCCTCCTGCTTCCTCTCCTTTTTTTCTTTATTCACTCCAATTCTTCCTCTCATATCACTTAAAGCTTCATCACTTTCCTGATGGTATTCTCCTTTTTTCTCTTTTTCTTGCACTCTTTTTCTCTTTCTTTCTCCACCCTTTCGTCTACGTCTCCATCTTTTTCTCTTTTCCTCCATTTTACTCTGTGTCTCTTTTTTTCTCTCTCACACAGATTTTCTACAGTGCAAACCCCATCATGAACCCTCTTTGTCTTCCTTGGAATGTTCTCTATTTAGTCTTATTAATGGGACATATCTTGCCCAGACACTGGTGAATTTGCCCTCACCTGAAGCATCGTCTTACATCGAACCTGTTTCCATGCTGTATGACTCTATCAATTTATCACTTTATTGTGGCACAACATTGTTGGCAGATGTAAAGAACAAAATTATTTTATCGAGAACTTGAAATTATCATATTTATAATAACATACACTGCAAATATTTAAGAATAAGTCAAAACCAGAAAATGTTGGAAACATTCAGCAAGTCAGACAACATCCATGAAAAGATAAACAGAGTTAATATTTCTGGTTGAAGACCCTTTATCAGACTTGTGTTTGTTTTTCCACAGATGCTGCCTGACTTGCTGAGTGTTTCCAGCATTTTCTGGTTTTGTTTCAGATTTCCAGCATCTGTGTTTTTTATATTTTTCATTTAGGATATGTTGGTTTAAATGTTTTTTTATTGATGCAAGCTCTGGCATCAAGTTGCCTTGTGGCCATACCATGTACTGTGTCAATACATGGACTGAGAATTGGTTAAATGACAGAAGTAATGAGAGGGAATAAATGGGTCTTTCTCAGATTGCAGGCTGTGCTTGGAGAGGCACTACTGGAATCACTGCTTGAGCACTGGTTATTCACAATCTATATCAACAATTGGCCAGAGAAACCAAATGTCATATTTCCAAGTGTATTATTGTTACAAAACTGTGAGTGGGGAGGAGGATTTAAAGAGGCTTCAAGGGGATAAAGACAAGTTGAGTGAGTAAGTCAAGAACATGGGAGATGGTATATAATATAGAAAAATCGGGGCCTGTCCACTCTGGAGCATAAAATAGGAAAGCAGAATTTTTTTTTTCCATGGTGACAGATTGGAAAATGTTCAGCTCTCTATCAATGAAAGTCAACAAACAGGTGCAGCAAGTGAATAGCAAAGCAAATGGAGCAAAAACAGACTGCTGGAGGAACTCAGCGGGTCAGGCAGCATCTGTGGAGGGAGATGGATGGTCAATGTTTAGGGTCGAGACCCTAGATCAGGACTGATTACAGTCCTGCAGTCTTGTGTCGGCAATGCAAATGGTATGTTTACCTTTGTGTACAGGAGTAAAAAGGTAGAGGGCCTTGGGGAGACCACACTTGGAATATTGTGCACTCCTTATTTAAAATAAGGACGTACTTGCCATAAGGGAAGTGTAGTGAAGATTCCCTTGACTGTTTCCTAGGATAATGTGTTGTATGAGATGAGATTGAGTAGACTAGGTCTGTATTCCCTAGAATTTAGAAGAATGAGACTCTATCTGCACTTCCCTTTGCCTTGGGAAAGCAGCCAACATAATCAAGGACCCCTTCCACTCTGTTCATTCTTTCTTGTCCCTTCTCCCGCCAGGCAGAAGATACAAAAGCTTGAAAGCACGTACCACTAAGCTCAAAGACAGCTTCTATCCCACTGTTATCAGGCTCTTTAACGGACCTGTCATACTCTAAAAGATGAACTCTTGATCTCCCAATCTACCTCGTCATGGCCCTTGCACTTTATTTGTCTTCCAGCACTGTACTTTCTCTGTAACTGTAACACTATATGCTGCATTCTGTTTTCCTTCTTACTACCTCAATGTACTTATGTATGGGATGATCTGTCTGGATGACACGCAAACAAAATCTTTTCACAGTATCGTGGTACATGTAACAATAATAAACCAATTCCAATTCCAAAGTTATTGTACATTTTGAACACTTGAATAATTGATTGTACACTGTATTGAGGTTTAACTGATAAATGTAATAATTTTCATGCATCTGGCCATGCTGCTTCTTACCTGTACTCCTGGTGAAACACTGAATGTACTGCAAGCAGATTGAGTTTCAAATTTCAGTAGCAAATGGGAATGGATTTCAACATGTTGCTTTTCACAGAGCAAACCCTGTCCCATGGTGACTTTACTCTGACCTTTTATAAGGAGATCTCCTCCTGCATCCGTTGAACCTGTTTCCACTTTGCACACCACCTGCTGACAGGGGTTGAGAATAAGGGACGTAATTTGGTGCTAATTTGAACTACATTATGGATGGTTCTGCACCGGGAACTAGTGCCCATTAGAAAGCAGGCTTGGCCTGCCAACACTTGATTCACGTTGAGACTTCACAGCTGGCAGCATGAGGGAGGCTTTTAATTCTCTCATTCTGGGCTGGATTCAAAATGTTGATCTCAGACTCAAAGGGCAACATGTGAAGCTGTCCAGACCCATCTGTTTGTAGATAAAGGAAGAGGAATCATGCCTTCCACAACATCCCAAGGTGTTTCACAGCCAATGAATTGCTTATGAAGTTTAGACACAGTTCTCATGTTGCAATAGGTATTTACATTAATGTGTGTGTGTGTGTGTGTGTGTGTGTGTATGTGTGTGTTTGCATGTGCCTGTCCATGCATGCATGAACATGTGTTACATGTTCATGTATGTGTGTGCAAGTTTAGGGGTGTGTGTGTGTGTGTGTGTGTGTGTGTGTGTGTTTGCATTCATGTGTGTTTTATGTGTGTGTGGGGGGCATTTAGTCTTGTGTGTATGTGTCTGTCCTTACATGTGTGTTTTGGTTGCATGTGTGTGCATATGTCTTTATGTGCCTCTGTGTGTGTGCCTGTGTGTGTGTGTGTCTATGTCTGTGTGTGTGTGTGTGTGTGTCTCTAAGTGTGTGCGTGCATGTGCGTGTGTGTGTGTGTGTGCGTGTATGTGTATGCATGTGTGCATGCATATGCGTAAAAGAGAGAAGGGTAATGGGTTTGATTTTACTGGAGTGGACCGAGCCCTGCATCAACCACTCAGAAATCCTGTTGCATCCACATTATCCATGAGGTTGAACTTGCTGGATCCACTGAACAAAGACTTGCATACCACCAGGTCTGTGTGATGTAATCGGTCCGCGAGGGTGAGTCAAACAAAGCCCCGCACTGGTGCTACGGAGAAAGTCTTTGACAGATGGCAAACCCTGTCTGTCAATGCTGTGAAGCTTTTGAAATGCTTCTGAATGCCTCTGACATTCAACAATAAAATGAAATAAATAACTCATTAAAAATAAAAATATACCAAAAGTTTTTAAAATAAATTCACCTAAAAACATTTTTAAATCATGAAGATGACTATTGTAAAGACAAATGAAAGTAGTCCTAACCTGGTGCAGGGTCAGTGAAGCAGTCCCGTCTGTGGAAGTGCTGGGAGTGTCCAGCTCCTCTCTGGGCTCCATGTACTGTCCAGTGATGGAGCTCATTGGCAAATTCACTGACTGGAACCTGTCAGAAAGCCCAGGACTTCAGTGTCCAGATATGTCCCAAACCTCTCGCATTTAAGCAGGTAAAACCTGTCTGCGTTTTCTTGCTAAATAATTTATATCCATTCAGACTTTATTGATGAAGATAAAGTGTGCAAGGACTTACTCTAAAATGGAGAAACCACAAATTCACAAAAACCACAAGTGCAATGTCAAGCTCTGGTAATAGTTTAGTCAAAATATACAGGGGGCAGAAAGGGTAGAGCTTCACGCAAGTCTTTTTTCAAAGGTAATGTTAAGTTCATGGTACGTTTCTAATAAAAGGTCACGTACCTGAAATGTTAACACTGTTTCTTTCTGCACACATGCTGCCTGAGCTGCTGAGTATTTCCAGCATTTTCTGTTTTACTTCGTGTTTCCAGTAATTGTAGTAGTTAGCCTTTGCATTTTGGGGTTTCAATCCTCTGTTGCAAAAGGGAAGGTACCAGAATTTGTCCTGATGTACATTTGGATGTAGCCTCATTTAATGATGTTTCTTAATATCCAGATTGGAAGTCCTTGGCATTTCAGGCAATGTGTCTGTGATGCTGCTGCAAATAAGTTTTTCATTGCACCTGCACATACATGAACTTGTGCATGTGACAATAAACTTGATTTGACTTGACAGTGCAAGCAAGGGTGGATCCACCCTGTGAGAGCAGCACTTTTCTCAGCCAATGCCAGCTGCTGATGCATCCAGGTTATGTAAACTCAATCCAGATAGGTTCCTTGGACTGATATTTCAGTGTACTCCAATTTTTGTAATTAATGATATGTAGTAAGTCTCCCAGAAATACAGCTAGCCTGTCACATGTTCAGACATTAGTAATCGCATAACACTTCCAAATGGGGGTTAGAAGAGGCAATTAAGTAAAAGTTAATTTGATATTGAAGTTATTGAACCTGTATGGTTGTATAAAGACAACCATCTACACTGTAGATTACTTCAATTTAAGAAGAAAACAGCTCCAATCATTGGTTGCAATGAGAGTGAGATGTCACAAACTATGACTAGGTTATTCATATAGGACAAGCTGAATGCCCCACCAGTGACATTCATATCTTGGGACCAGTCCCTTGTAAGGACTTTGCCAATCTCTCACCTCAGTGCAACAAAATACATTTGCCCAGGACACTGAGTAGAAGTCCGCTGCTCTTCAAGCTGCAGTGTGGAGTTTATTCTCCCCCCTTAGGAGGGGTGGAGCTCACCTGAACTGTGGCTCCTCCAAGTTGCATTCCCTGCAGTCCTGACCTGGTTTTACAAACATGAGTCAAGAGTAGGGCTTGAACCCAGATCCCGCTGAATCAGAAGTTCAAGCGTTGCCCCTGAGCAGTAAATGATGCCCTATTCTCCCTAAACAGATCTTGTGATCAACCTGATGTATCGTAATAGACTAACAAAGTTAGTTCAAATGTCCAAGGAGTTAATATCAACAAAGTAACACTGGGTAGTTAACTCGCCCTGCTCAGGTTTAGTAAGCAGGAGATGAGAAAATTCGTCTCGAAATGTTGAATTATCATGTTTGGGAGAGCTTCATTTTTAGCCAAGAATAAAGAAAAAAGGATTAAGTTCAAACAAAGGACTTTATTTAACGAATCAGCAGCCTCTGTACAAATGAGCCATGCTCTGTCTCATTACCACAGTGATGCATGTAATTTAGTAATGGTTAATCATCCTGTCTGTCAAGCAAAAATATTTAACAATAGCTTTGGTTTGTCGCAAAAGGAAACTCTTCAAATTTATTCAACCAGAGTATTTAGACAACTCACTCTCATTGCAAGCTGGTGATTGGGGCTGTTTTCCTCTTAAGTGGAAGCGAGCTGTGATGCAGGTAATGATGATGAACATGGGCTGACTTTACTTTATGACTGCAGTTGCTTGCTCAGTGAATCCAGGGGCTCTGTCTCTTCACCTTCCACTGATACCCTCAGTGAACATCCTGGCTTGTATTACTGTTATTTAGCTGTGCCATGAGGAGACTCAATGTCTTTGGGAGGAGGCAATAAAGCAAAGACCTGTTGGAACACACAGGGACACATAATCTGTTGTAGAAGGACATTGAGTTTTGTGCTGCTGAGTACATCTGTAAACTTCACAAAAATTGAGGATCCAGTAAATCCCCTCTTTACAGTTTGTGGGAGCTTCCTGTGCACTAAATGATTGCTGCTTTTGCTGCATGTAGTATCTCAAAGGTACCTTGTCAGCTGCACAATGTCTTGGTGCTGCCTGAATGGTGATAGAACATAGAACAGTACAGCACAGAACAGGCCCTGCGGCTCACAATGTTGTGCCGACATAGCTATTCCCTCCTATCTACAGAATGCCCATATCCCTCTATTTTCCTCTCATTCATGTGCCCATCCAAACCCCTCTTAAAAGCCCCCAATGAATTTGCCTCCACCACCCTATCAGGCAATGCATTCCAGGCATCCACCACTCTCTCAGTAAAAAACGTACCCCTCACATCTGTTCTGAACTTACCCCCTCTCAACTTAAATGCATGTCCTCTGGTATTGGATCGCTCAATAATGGGAAAAAGATATTGCTTGTCCACCCTATCTAAGCCCATCATAATTTTATACACTTCCAACAGATCACCCCTCAGCCTCCGCCGCTCCAGAGAAAAGATCCCAAGTTTGTCCAGCCTCTCCTGATAGCACATGCCCTCTAATCCAGGCAGCATCCTAGTAAACCTCTTCTGCACCCTCTCTGAAGCCTCAACATCCTTCCTATAGTGAGGTGACCGGAATTGCACGTAATACTCTAAATGCGGTCTAACCAGAGTTCTATAGAGATGCATCATAACTTCTTGACTCCTATACTCACTACCCTGATTAATAAATGCAAGCATTCCATAAGCCTTCTTAACCACCCTGTCTACCTGTATAGCCGCTTTCAATGAGTCATGGACTTGCACTCCAAGGTCTCTCTGCTCTTCAACCACTGTTAAGGGCCCTGCCCTTAAGAGTGTACTGCCTCTTGACATTAGTCCTACCAAGGTGCAACACCTCACATTTATCCGGGTTAAACTCCATCTGCCACTTCTCTGCCCACATCTGCAACTGATCAATAACATGCTGGATCCGTCGCCAGTCTTCTACGCTATTCACAACTCCACCAATCTTGGTATCATCTGCAAACTTACTAACCCATCCATTAACATACTCATCCAGGTCATTTACTGTATGTACATCACAAACAGCAGAGGTCCCAGCACAGATCACTGCGGAACACCACTACTCACAGGCCTCCAGCCCGAATAAGTCCCTTCAACCACCACCCTTTGTCTTCTAAGGGCAAGCCAGTTCTGGATCCATACAGCTATTTCTCCACTGACCCCATGCATCCGGACTTTCTTGATTAACTGATTATGTAGGACCTTGTCAAATGCCTTAGTGAAGTCCATATATATGACATCCACAGCTCTACCTTCATCAGTCTCTCTGATCACCCTGTCAAAAAACTCAACCAGGTTAGTAAGACACGACATGTCCCGCACATAGCCATGCTTGTATATCCTACCTCTAAGAATTTTCTCCAGCAATTTCCCTGCAACTGACGTGAGACTCACTGGTCTATAGTTCCCTGGATTTTCCCTTGTTCCTTTCTTAAATAGAGGAGCAATGTTAGCCATTCACCAGTCATCCAGGACCTCACCCGTTGTCAAAGAGGACACAAAGACACTGGTCAAGGCCCCAGCAATTTCCTTTCTTGTCTCCCTCAGTAACCTGGCATATATCCCATCGGGCCCCGGGGACTTATCCATCTTAATACTGTTTAGGAGACCTGACACTACCTCATCCTTGACCTCTAAATGCCCTAACATGTTTCCGCCCTCAGTTCCAATTTCTGCATCCTGCATGTACCTTTCCTGGGTAAATACTGAAGAGAAATACTCATTCAGAACCTCAACTACATCCCCTGCATCCAAACATAGATTCCCTTCTTTATCCTTAAGTAGTCCTACCTTTTCCCTTGTTATCCTCTTATTCCTGATGTAGGTATAGAATGCCTTTGGATTCTCCTTAATCCTACTTGTTAAGGACTTTTCATGGCTCCTCCTGGCTTTCCTAATTCCTGATAGGTAATTGTAAAGCAGGAATGGCATTTGGGGATAAGGTTGGTTCATTTGTAATCACAGCCTGAAAATTCATTTGCCCAACTGAGAAATAAGCCATGCTGTCCAGCTAAATATTGACTTAACATAGAGCAGAGCAACACAGAGTCTTAGCCTAACAAAGTACAGAAACAGACCCTTTGGCTCAACTGGTCTATGCCAGTCAATGTGCCCACCTAAGCTGGTCCCATTTGCCCACATATTGCCCGTATCCCTCAAAACCTTTCCAATCCATGTACCTGTCCAAATGTCTTTTAAATGTTATTATTGTACCTGCCTCAACTACTTCCTCTGGCAGCACATTTCATATGCACACCCCCTCTACGTAAAGAAGTGGCCCCTCAGGTCCCTCTTAAATCTTTCACCTCTCACCTTAAACTTATGCCCTGTAGTTTTTGATTCCCTTTCCCTGGGAAAAAGACTGTGATCGTTCACCCTACCTATGCCTCTCTTGATTTTAAGCACCTCTATGAGGTCACCCTTCAGTCTCTTATGTTCCAAGGAATAAAGTCCCAGCCTGCCCAACGTCTCCCCATAACTCAGGCTCTTGAGTCATGGAAACGTTCTTACAAATCTTCATTGCACTCTTTCCAACTTAATGATATCTATCCTCATACAGGGTGACTCTCATTGCCTTGGTGAAGCAGCCAGCATAGTCAAAGACCCCACCCACCCGGGACATTCTCTCTTTTCTCCTTTTCCATCGGGTAGAAAATACAGGAGCCTGAGGGCACGTACCACCAGACTTAAGGACAACTTCTACCCCACTGTGATAAGACTATTGAACAGTTCCCTTATACAGTGAGATGAACTGTGACCTCACTATCTACCTTGTTGTGACCTTGCACCTTATTGCACTGCACTTTCTCTGTAGCTGTGACACTTTACTCTGTACTGTTATTGTTTTTACCTGTTCTACATCAATGCACTTTGTACTAACTCAATGTAACTGCACTGTGTAATGAATTGACCTGTACAATCAGTTTGTAAGACAAGTTTTTCACTGTACCTCGGTACAAGTGACAATAATAAACCAATACCAATACCATTACACCCATTTCTGGATATATAAGCTCCAATCAGGATATTCGACTTCTGTTTCTGGGCAGGATTTTTATTGTGATGATACTTTTTCTCCAGTGCAAAGCACCCCTAAATGGTGGCAACGGGAATTTGATTTTCTATCTCAGTGATCTGAGAAACAGCAGATATTATTTACTCAGAGAACAAACAGATTTTACTAACCATGTTTGCCTTGAGATATTTAAAGGGCCATTGCTCAAACTGCATTCTTTGTCTTAATGAGTACTTCATATTGGTATTCACCAAGGAGAAGAACATGAAAATTGGTGAGAATCAGAATCAGATTTATTATCAGATTAGGGAAGGGTATGTTAATATTCTAGGGCTTGCTGAGATTAAAAAGGAGGAAGCGTTGACCGTCTTGAAAAACATTAAGGTGGATAAGTCCTTAGGGCCTGATGGGATCTATCCCAGGATGCTGAAGGAAACAAGGGAAAAAATGCTGGGGCATTGACAGAGATCTTTGTATCCTCTTTAGTCATGGACGAGGTGTCAGAAGACTGGAGAAGAGCCAATATTGTTTCTTTGTTTAAGACAGTCAACAGGAACAAGCCAGAAAATTATAGGCCAGTGAGCCTCACATCAGTGGTAGGGAATTTATTGGAGAAGATTCTTATGGACATGATTTGGAAAAACATGGACTTCTTATGGATAGTCAGCATAGATTTGTGCAAGGGAGGTCCTGCCTTACAAACAATTGAGTTTTTTGAGGGAGTGATGAAGATGATTGAGGGTAGGACAGCGGATGTTATCTATGTGGACTGTAGTAAAGCATTTGACAAGGTCCCTCCTGGTAGGTTGGTTCAGAAGATTAAGTCACATGAAACTCACATGATTTGGAAAACTGGACCCAAAATTGACTTGTCATAGAAAACAGCAGTAAGTGGTAGAGGGTTGCTTTTCTGACTGGAGGTCTGTGACCAGTGGTGTTCTGCAAGGATCAGTGCTGGGACCTCTGTTGTTTGTGATATATATTAATGATCTGGATGAAAATGTAGGTGGGCTAGTTAGTAAATTTGCAGATGACACAAAGATTGGTAGAATTGTGGACAGTGAGGAAGGTTGTAAAAGGATACAGTAGGATATAGATCAGTTGGAAATATGGGTAGAGCATTGTATTCTCCCCACATTCCCATCAATGCTTCCATGTTCTACCACGCACTTGAACACTGGGATCAATTTACAGTGGTCAATTTACCGACCAACTTGCAGGTCTTTGAGATGTGGGAGGAAGCTGGAGCATGTGGTCACAGGGGATCAGGATTGAACCCAGGTTGCTGGAACTTCAAGCCACGGTGCTAGTCCTGTGTCTACTATATCCGAGAGTCTGATGCTCAATGCTGTATTAGGCAGCTCGATACTCAAGTAGCGAAGATACTGAACATTATGTCTTTAGCTCACATGGTGATTTGCTGGAATTGCAGCCTTGACCAAGACACAGCCATTCATAAACTGCATTCATTTAGTATTACACCAGACAGAGACCTCCCTGGAAACCTCCTCCCAGAAACACCTGTAAACCTGTGAGTGTCTCGGTGATCTCTTTTTGGAGACTGGTGGGATGGATTTCAGAATCAGAATCAGAGTCAGAATCAGAAACAGATTTATTATCACTGACTTATAATGATGTGAAATTTGTTGTTTTGTGACAGCAGTATTGTGCAAAGATATCAAATTACTATAAATTACAAAATTAAATAAATAGTGCAAGATAAAAGAATAATGAGGTATTGTTCATGGACCCTTCAGAAATCTGATGGTGGAGGGGAAGAAGCTGTTCCTGAATCGTTGAGTGTGGGTCTTCAGGCTCCTGTAGCTCCTCCCCAATGGTAGTAACGAGAAGAGAGCATGTCTGGATGGTGAGAGTCCTTAGTGATGGATGCTGCCCTTTTGAGGCACCGTCTCTTGAAGATGTCCTCGATGGTAGGCTTTGCCGGCTGCTGAGGGGCTGAAGGTACCTTCTGCCTTTGGGGAACTTAGTTCATGGCAATATCTGAATGGCTGAGTTAAATGCCCAGGTTTAACTACACATTGCCCTTGGTTGGCCTCTGTTCTTATTTAAATGCATTGCTGGGCAGCTGTATTTCCGACTGGCGAACTGTTCAGGTTATGAACAGTTCTCAGGAAGGGAACTCTGTCATAATGTGGGGACGACCTGTATAAGGAACCACTTGATAAAATAGGAGTCTTCAAACATAAGGACATCCATGACTCCTAACAGGGTGTTCTTGTTAAAAATATAAAAGGCAACTAGCATGGCTAACCCAGCAAAATACCGATAAGCCAATGACACAAGGCAGGAAGAAACAGAGACAAGATTGCTTGGTACAAGTCAAGATGTATGAAAAAAACGAATCCTTCACACCCGGGATGTTTGAGTCTTTCCGTGATGGGACTCTCTATGTATATCAGAAATTGTTTCATTCTGTGAAAAGGTAAGGTTTGTACTTCAGAAAGATGAGAGCAAGCAGACCAAAGGAAATTCTAGACCTTGTGATCCTCGTAGAAATGCTTGACTCTTTCTCGTCAGACTATTAATCTTTGCTAGGTCCTTGTGGAGCATTCTTTGAATCTTATTGCCTTGCCCCCAGACACAGCATATATTTTACACAAGAAGGTTCTTCAGAAAGTTAATCCTTTCATTTTTTTATGCTGTGTGATCACTGTGTGCTTGGAGATGATTGATGAACACCTGTAGGTGTTGATCCTTTGCTGATGTGTAGGTTGGTGACAATTGTAGCGCAGGGTCTAACAGCTTTAATATGTCTTCCCACCATCATTTCTGCTGATATTATTTTCCTGGGTGGGAGCTTTAGCATGTCAGACCAGCTAAGGAATAGTGAAATTACTTTGCGTTGTTTGCTTATATCACAGTGTGTATGCTCGGACACTTTTACAGGCTGATGTACAATATTACATCCAGTGACACGGTTAGGATTTTCAGGCTAGCTTTGGGAATTTAGAGTCATAGGTTTGTACAGCACAGAAACAGGCCCTTTGGCCCAACTTGTCCATGATGCCTATCTACGCTAATCCCATTTGCCTGCATTAGTCCCGTAACCTTTTACTCCTTTCCTATCCAAGTACCTGTCCAAAAGCCTTTTATATGCTGCAGTTGTGTTGACCTCTACCACCTGTTCTGTCGGTTTATTCCATAAATTTGCTATCTTATGTGTAAAAAAACTTGCCCCTCAGATCTCCTTTAAATTTCTCCCCTCTCCCCATAAACCTGTGCCTTTTAGTTTTAGACTCCCCCACCCTGGGAAAAATACTCTGTCTACCCTACCTGTCCAACTACAGGTGTCTTTTTTATGTAAACCATGGAATGGTCAGTTCTGTTTTTGCAGTTTTGACAGAGTGGTTTCAGTGACATCGCCAGGACTGGATTAGTGTTGGTGAAATATATCAATGATGGTTTTCTTCCCTGATCGTTAACCAAGGCTACAGCATACATTATGATGGTTGGGAGAGAAGCCACAATATTCCAAAGATGCTGGATTTGTTAACTCATGGATAAGATTAAATAATATTAGATAAGATTTCTTTATTAGTCACATGTACATCGAAACATGCAGTGAAATGCATCTTTTGCATAGAATGTTCTGGGGGCAGCCCACAAGTGTCGCCCACAACTTCCTAACCCGTACATCTTTGGAACGTGGGAGGAAACCAGAGCACCTGGAGGAAACCCATGCAGACATGGGGAGAACGTACAAACTCCTTACAGACAGCGGCTGGAATTGAACCAGCTGGCACAGTAATAGCATTACGCTAACCGCTACACTACCTTGCCTGCCCCAAAAGTTCAGTAGTTGCTACAAAGCTGCCCCCTACAGCAGAATGTTACACTAAACAGGTGTGAAGTCAGAAGGGTGATGTGCCCCCGTCGTAACAAATATGGGCGACACATTTTACGCATGCACGTGAAAGACCCATTCATTACATTTCTGAAGCAGAAGGACACAATGACATTGAGCCTGAATGGCAAGGGCCTACCATTTTCCCATTCTGTGCCCTAGGTGGTTAGTTTTAATTATAGGACTAATTTACACAGTGTCCTGATGTGCAAAGTATATTTCCGTAAGCACATAAGAAATAGGAGCAGGAGTAGGCCATCTGGCCCTTCGAGAGCAAGATCATGACTGATCTACTTCAGCACCTATTTCCTGTCATATTCACTTATCCCTTGATTCCCTTAATATCCAGTCACCTATCGACCTCTATTCTGAAGGAACTCAATGACTGACCCTCCACAGTCCTCTGTGGCAGAGAGCTCCAAATGATTCACCATCTACTGCGTGAACAAATTTCTCCTCATCTCAGGTATGGGTCAAATGCAGGCAAATGGGACTAGTTTAGATGGGCATCTCAGTCGGCATGGGCAAGTTGGGCCGAAGGGCCTGTTTCTGTGCTGTATGACTCTATGATTCTAAATGGCCCATCCCCATATCCTGAGACTGTGATCCCTGGTTCTAAATTCCTCACCCATTGCTAATTAAACACAGATCTTGGATCAACATGAGTGTTTGCACTTTAAATATCCGCATCCATTTTTGTATAGTCATGTCCATCCACTCACATTGGTTAAAATACCCATTACTTTTTATTCCCATCCATGTCTGTTATTATAATACCAGATGATCCGACAACATTACTTCAGAGATTCCATTACTATAATACTGGCCAAACATCCCATCACTATGCCATCTGAGATTTTATCTATGTTATCAGGATGTCTGTCGTTATGATAGTGAAGACTCTGACTTCAAGTGCACTGTCATGATGAGATCATAGTTTATCTCTCTGACACAGGGAGACATCACAGTGATATCAGTGGTTCTGCCAATATGGCATAAGGGAGTCTTTCACTGGAACATGACAGTCTATCATACTCACTCTTTCACTTTTCCGATAGTATTGGAGGGTATTTCAATGTAATATTACCATGTCTGTTTCTATGATATCAGAGAATCTATCATTGGAACATATCAGAATCTTTAATTGTGACAGAGCCCATCACTGAGGTATCATGGAGTCTAAGTCTCTGACATCAGGAAGTGCATGTTACTTCAGAGAATCTGCCTCTGGGACGTCAGAGAATCTGTCACTGTGATATCAGAGTCTCTCACTGACATCAGAGGCAGTCACTATCAGACATTCTTCATGAAATCAACTCCAAGCTTCCAAAAATGCTTCTCCTTCTGAAGGAAAAAAATGGATTTGTCTCTGAGGCTAATTTACATTCACATTTGGTGCTATTTATTTGTGGAAAAATCTCAGGCTTGGTGTTTTTAGCTATGATCTCCTTCACATTAATAATACCTTATTGAGAAGGAAAGATTTCACTACAATATAACTCTACAATTTCACTACCACCAGTAAACAGAGTGAAACCATCCTGTGCTACTTTTATTGTTTCATTCCTACATTTTTGCTTACACAGTCTCTTGATAATGCAATTGATTTGTCATGACAAGGCAATTCTGCAAGTTTCAGCCCTCAGTGCCAGTAATGTAATTTACAATGATAAATGTCAGAACCCTTTAAAGTGGCAGTTTCTCACACAGCTCCCACTCTCTCAGGCTCACTCCCCATGGGCTTGCTGCCTACTTGCTCATATACCTTCCTTCAAGGGGACATTCTTCACAGCAGAGAGTTGAATCTTCGCCATGGTGATCACTTGGAGCTGAGATTGGTGCATCTTTCAGGAGAAAAATGATTTGAAATTTCAAGTAGAGGAAGATGCCAAGAACCAAACAAGGGAATTACTTCCGGTTTGCAGGGAACTAGCACAGACACAATGGGTCGAATGGCCTCTTTGCCAGTAACTGCTGTCCTTCTCCATCAATGCCCAGTTCCCACTCACACTGCCCCCTGTCCTGTATTAGAACGAAAGGTCCACCTCCTATTTCCACCAAGCCTTTGTGCAGATGAATCATTGCATCAATCCCTCTATGGCTTCAGATCCACTGAAAAACAGGGATTGTGAATGTGGCTATACTGCTACTGACTATATTATGAATATGACTATATTATATTTGGAAGCTTATCCAATGCCAAGTTACTTGTGCAACAATGAGAGGTTCCTTCAAGTTCATGATAATTATATTTATCTCAACCTCCACAGTTTCAGTTCCCAGACATCTGATATTTAGACTCATCTTCTGATTCCTTGCCCCCCCTCTCTCTGTTACAGCCCTCCACTCTGTGTCGACATGCACTCACTCAATCCTCCCACACAGGCTTGTCTTCATTCCCACTCAACTATCAGCACTTGCTTCAGCAGCCACCTGCTCCCTTCTCCGATGGAATGCTTTGCTCATCAACTCTTCCACCGACCTCCATAAAAGCTCCCTTTATTAGCACCTTGCTGGCAACCTTCTCTACCCCTACAGTCATGTAAGGAGGCTTTATTTGTTATCCACCACTTGTAATACTCTCTTGGATGTCTTTTCCAATGTCTTGAATGCTAGAAGTGTCTTGCTATTGTATAAGTGTAGTGTTCTCTTCCGAAGTGGTCCCCCAGGATGGCGGATGACCTATTCCCACTCCGCTTTTGAGGTAACTGATGACATCAATGTGGGGTTCATAGGCTCCTCCTCAGGTGAGACAGGTGACGCTTGGCAGGGCTGGTGTGTAAGTTGTTTTGGAGGTGGTGAACTCCTTCCACCACTTATGTCATGATCCTGTGTGCTCCTGGCGTATGAACTCAAGGTTCTTAGTGATAACCTGAATGCTGCTTAAACATTCTGAGTAGCCATGGGGCAGGGATTCCCAGAAGTCAATGGAGATGAGGGAATGTCAATGGACGTTCCCTCAATGTCAACAAAAGAGCTGGTCATTGACTTCAGGAAAGGGGGCGGTGTACATGCACCTGTCTACATCAATGGTGCTGAGGTCGAGAGGGTTGACAGCTTCAAGTTCCTGGGAGTGAACATCACCAACAGCCTGTCCTGGTCAAATCACATAGATGCCACGGCAAGAAAGCTCACCAGCACCTCTACTTCCTCAGGAGGCTAAAGAAATTTGGTTTGTTCCCTTTGACTCTCACCAACTTTTACCGATGCACCATAGAAAGCATCCTATCTGGATGTATCACGGCTTGGTACGGCAACTGCTCTGCCCAGGACCGAAAGAAGCTGCAGAGAGTTGTGGACACAGCCCAGCGCATCACAGACACCAGCCTCCCCTCCTTGGACTCTGTCTTTACCTCTCGTTGTCTTGGTGAAGCAGCCAGCATAATCAAAGACCCCACCCACCAGAGTCATTCTCTCTTCTCTCCTCTTCCATCAGGTAGAAGATACAGGAGCCTGAGGGCACGTACCACCAGACTTAAGGACAGCTTCTATCCCACTGTGATAAGACTATTGAACGGTTCCCTTATACGATGAGATGGACTCTGACCTCACAATCTATCTTGTTGTGACCTTGCACCTTATTGCACTGCACTTTCTCTGTAGCTGTGACACTTTATTCTGTACTGTTATTGTTTTTACCTGTACTACTTCAATGCACTCTCTACTAACACAATGTAACTGCACTGTGTAATGAATTGACCTGTACGATCAGTTTGTAAGACAAGCTTTTCACTGTACCTCGGTACAAGTGACAATAATAATAGACCAAACCAAACGAGATATTAAGCTCTTTCAAGGCAGCTTTGAGGACATCCTGGAATTTTTTCCTTTGGTCTATTTGGTAATCTCTTCCCATGACAGAGCTTGGAACAGAGCATTTGTTTTTGGGAATCTGGCTAGCAAATATTATGGAGGCAATTCAGAGTAAGTAGGGCCTCAGTGCTGGTCTGGGAGAGGATACTGACATTGGTTTGCTTGTCCTACCAATGGATTTGGAGGATGTTGCAGAGTTAGCATTGGTGGTGTTTCTCTGGGGCTCTGAGGTGCCTGCTATAAGTAAATCAAGTCTCAGAGGCATTCAGGAATGCAAGGATCAGTGCTGCTGTGTAGACCATGAGTTTTGTGCCAGGATTCAGGCCTTGATCTTCAAGCATTCTTTTCCTCAGGTTGCCAAAGTCTATGCTGGCACACACAGAGCAATGGTGAATTTTATTATCAATACCTGTATTCACTGACAGCTGTCTCTCAAGACATTAGAAATTGGTCTACCCAGAGTTTCAGTGTGAACCTGTAATGTCATTGGGCAGTGTTTTACTGTACTGGTTGAGCTGGTTGATAGAGGACTTTTGTGGGCATTGAGTGTAAAGCCCGTCCTTTCATACATATCAGTGAACAAGTCAATGAAGACTTGGAGTACGGCCTCCAAACACATGCATACTGCAGCTCGGTTATTGTGCTTGGGTTCACCTTCGTTCTAGAGTGGAGGCCACATAGTTTGAACATTTCTGCATTAATTCTGAGGCATGGATCAATTTTCACACAGTCTCTCAATTCCTCATCATCTGCTTATTTTCACATATATTGAAAATGAAATTCCATTGATTTAATTCATTGGTTCTCTTGGTAAGGTGAGGATTTATCGGCTATGCCTAAAGACCTTGAATAGATGGGGGTGAGCCTTCCTCATGAAGCGCTCTTTCTTTCTGGTAGGGAGATACAACTAAGTGACTTGCAGGGGCTCTTCAGAGGACAGTTGAAAGGCAATGACAATGGTGTCATATGGATGCAAACAACGGAATATGGACTGTAGATTTATTGCAGATACTGGTGAACTAGTTGGGTTTTAAATACCAGCCAAAAATGTTGTGGTTACTGCACTAAAATCAAACCCTTATATCAGGATGCTTTTAAAGAATTCAAATTGCAAAACTGGTGGAATTTGAACTCCAATTCTTGGCATTACTAAGAGTAAAAATATGCAGGGTTCTGTAAATCTGAAACAAAAATAGAGAAGGCATGGGATATTCAGTGCCTGGCATCATCTGTGGAGAGAGTAACAGAGTTTGTTTCAGGTCAGTGACAGTTCCATCAGAACTTTTCACCATCGATCTAAAATATGAACTGTGTTTATTTGTCAAATTTCCAGCATTTACAATTTATACTTCTTGGGATTACTAGCTTTTAACAACATATCCACCCTGCAATGCTACAAGTTTACAATTAAGGTGAATGCAAAAAGAACTGGAGATGTCACGATGAAAACCATTGTCATAGAGTGTAGTAATAACCTGGAATTCACTGGAGTTTGAAGCAGATTCAATGATTGATTCAAAAGGGAATTGGATAATAATTGAGGGGCAAAAATATAATCCAGGACTAAGGGGAAGTGGATTTCTCTTGCTGAGACTCAAAGTGGGATAAATGGGGCCTTTTGTGCTGGACCAATTCCCAAAAAGAATCAGATTAACAATATGGGGTTAATAGTAACAGCAAAAGAATGCCTTCCAACAATATCATTATGTTGCTGCCAGTACAGACACATAAAGATGCCAACATCAAGGCTTCTGCTTCTCAATCTGTTTCTCTTCAAGCTTTTGCCTTCACTAGTCTTTATTAACTGGATTAGGAAACCACTGTGCAATGTAAACTTCTATAATAAAACTCACTCGCTGTGCAATAAATCAGATCCAGGAAGATTCAGAAGTTTATCTGGGTAAACAGAGCTGGGTAAAATGTCTGGAATTGATGTAAATATTTAACCAAGAAAGATTGAACAAAAAAACCCTGAATACTAAGACTGAAATGAAAATGAGAAAATGCCAAAAGACTTCTTTTGAGGTGGATCGAGGATGACTTGCTCCCACTCTGATTTAGAGGGTTCTGAGGTGACTGATGAAGACTCTTCCACAGATGAAGGATGAGGTGCCTGATGGGACAGGTGGATACTTTGTGAGGTGCTATGTTCCTTCAGTTGGTAGTGGCATTGGTATTGGTTTATCATCGTCACTTGTACCGAGGTACAGTGAAAAGCTTGTCTTGCAAACCAATCGTACAGGTCAGTTCATTACACAGTGCAGTTACATTGAGTCAGTACAGAGTGCATTGATGTAGTACAGGTAAAAACAATAACAGTACAGAGAAAGTGCAGTGCAATAAGGTGCAAGGTCACAACAAGGTAGATCGTGAGGTCAGAGTCCATCTCATCATATAAGGGAACCGTTCAATAGTCTTATCACAGTGGGGTAGAAGCTGTCCTTAAGTCTGGTGGTACGTGCCCTCAGGCTCCTGTATCTTCTACCCGATGGAAGAGGAGAGAAGAGAAGAGAGAAGGGGTGCAAGAGTTCTGTGTGATCCCCATGCATGGACTCAAGGTCCTCAGCATCATCCCAAAGCTTCCTTCTCCACTTTGAGCAGTCAAGGCCAGGGTTGCTCCAATGACAGAATGCCCATTTCAGGAATCTGGTAACGGGAATGTGAACAACATGGCCTGCCTAATGTAGCTGACCGAGTGTACACAGCAGTGGACTCACTGCATTTTTCCAGTGACAATATACAGATAAGGCCTAGAATTTCCCTGCAAAATGCTGGGATGAAGCAGGCCAATAATATTGCAGAAAACATACGGGAGGGTATGAGGAACATGGGAAAACCAACAAATTGTGATTTGTCACCAATTTCTCTACAGCATGCATCATACCACCATTAGCTTCACAAATACAAGAACACCTGATCCATCTTCCTGGGTGTATCAGGATAAGTCGGACTGTTTTGTTTTATTTCAAAAATAAACTTCATTCCTAATAAAAAATATATACAAAGGAAGAAACAGTGCAAAAACAAAATCTTAACATTCATGGTTGTTGCATTCAGTAGTGTAAACTTTAAAGAAAAATCCCACAAACCGACACAGCACCATTGCCACTTACATGGCTCCCTGAGGTGATACCCTTTTCATTGTTTGAGGGGCTTCCCCACCCAACACTGCCCCTCCATGTGAGGTAGTGGAAGGAACCTGTACTGGGGTTCTTCCCCACAGAGCCTTAGCATTGGTTGCAGCGAGCTTCAGTGCGTCCCTCAGCACGTAGTCCTGCAACCTGGATTGTGCCAGTTGACAGCATTCCCTTACCAAAGGGTGTCTTTCACTGAGTTGATGGCTTTACAGCAGCACTTGACGTCTGTCTCGGTGCGTGTACCTGGGAATAGCCCATCGATCAAAGAGTCCTCTGTTACGCTGCTGCTGGGGATGAACCGGGACATAAACCCTTGCATCCCTCTCCATAGCCTCTTACCAAATCCACAGTCTGCAAAGAGGTGGGTGACCGTCTCTTCCCCACCGAAGCTGTCCTGAGGTCAGCGTACATTGAGGGTGATATATTGTCTGTAGAGGAAAACTCTGACTGGGAGGCCACCTCTCGCTGCCAGCCAAGCCGGGTCTTGGTGCCTGTTGGTCAGATCTGGTGATGAGATGTTCTACCATATGGTTTGGACTGTTTGCTATTCTGCCTGTATATTGAAAATTCATGTTAGTTCAGGAACTCTGCAATGTGGAAACATTTTTAGTGATGGCATTTATGACCCTGATGCACCAATCAGTTTGGGTGACCAAAAAAGGGAATTAAAAAATTGTGGCAAAAACAGAAGTGGATGAAGAACCAGTTTCTCTTTCCATAGATGCTGCTTGACTGGTTGAGTTCTTCCAGCATTTCTGTTTTAGCTTCAGAGTCCAGCATCTGCCGTTTTACTTGTCTTCCAAAGAAATTGTGGAATTGATACAAACTTTGCTGTGTGCATGAAGTAAATTACTCTGTTGTTTCTCTCTTTCTCACTTAATCCAATCCAATTAGATTAATCCAGTCATTCTTGCCTCTTTGTTTTTCAGTAACTAAATTGACTTGCCAACTAAGCATAAACTTGTGATAGAGGGAGTGCAATGAAGGTTCACCAGAGTGAATGGAGGGTTTGTCCTATGAAGAGAGATCAAGAAGGCTGGATCTATACAGTCTAGATGTTAAAAGAATGAGAGAAGATCTCATTGAAATTTATACAATTCTAATGTGGCTTGACAGGGTAGATGCAGGAATGATAGTTCCCCTGGCTGTGGTGTCTAGAATCAGGGGTCACAGTCTCAAAATAAGGGGTCAGCCATTCAGAACAGAGGATGGTATATCTTTGGCATCCACTACCCCAGAATGGAGTGGAGATTTAGTTACTGACTGTATTCAAGGCAGAGATAGATAGATTTTAAGATATTAGGGATATGGGCTTAGTGGGAAATGGTGCTGAGGTAGAAGATCAGCCTTGATTTAATTTAATGGTGGAACATGCATGATGGGCTGAATGGCCTACTCCTGCTTTTATTTCTTATGGTCTTATGATCTTAACCCATACAGCAATATCACTGGCTCTCCACTCTGCTCTGTAGGACCTGAACAACCGCAAGACATACATCAGGCTACTGTTTATCGATTACAGCTCAGTGTTCAACACCATTATTCCCTCAGTACTAATAACCAACCTTCAAAACCTGGACCTCTGCAACTGGATCCTTGACTTCCTTATCAGGAGACAACAGTCAGTGTAGATCGGCAATAACATCTCCTCCTCACTGACTATCAACACAGGTGCACCTCAAGGATGCGTGCTTAGCCCACTGCTCTACTCTCTCTACACTCATGACTGTGTGGCTAAGCACAGCTCAAACACCATCTATAAATTCGCTGATGACACCACTGTTGTTGGTAGAATCTCAGATGCCAATTCGAAGGCTTACAGAAGTGAGATAGATCGGCTGGTTAAGTGATGTCACAACAACATCCTCACACTCAACGTCAGCAAGACCAAGGAACGGATTGTGGACTTCAGGAAAGGGAAGTCAGAAGAACACACACCAGTCCTCATTGAGGGGTCAGCAGTGGAAAGGATGAGCAACTTTAAGTTCCTGGGTGTCAACATCTCAGAGGATCTATCTTGGGCCCAACACATTGATGCGATCACGAAGAAGGCACGCCAGCAGCTCTACTTGGTTAGGAGTTTGAGGAGATTCGGTATGTCACCAAAGGCTCTTACAAATTTCTATAGATGCATGGTGGAGAGCATCCTAACTGGTTGCATCACAGCCTCCAACGCAGAGGATCTCAAGAAGCTGCAAAGGGTTATAGACTCAGCCAGTGCCATCACGGGCACAACCATCCCCACCATCGAGGACATCTTCAAGAGGCGGTGCCTCAAGAAGGCAGCATCCATCATTAAGGACCCTCACTATCCGGGACACAGGCTCTTCTTGCCACTACCATCGGGGGAGAGGCACAGGAGCCTAAAGACCCACACTCAACGATTCAGGAACAGCTTCTTCCCCTCTGCCATCAGATTTCTGAAAGATTGATGAACCCATGAACATTACTTCATTACTCCTCTTTTTTGTACTATTTATTTATTTTTGTAATTTATCCATTTTATGTCTTTGCACTGTACTGCTGCTGCAAAACAACAAATTTCATATCATATATCAGTGATAATAAATCTGATTCTGATTCTATTGGTTCATTGACTGATCTCCCCATTAGGGTCAACCTTAACACAATGAAAACAATAAATAGGCACTCACTGGTAAAGGTAATTATTTTGTCTCAATGTATGCTGAAATAAATCCGTAAGATTCAAATATTGAGGATGAAAGCATAAAGATAGATGATAACAGAACTGTGGATAAGGGAGACTCCACAGTGTAAGTTTGGGGGAGGGGAGCGAATTATTTTAATCTGTGCTGGCATCAGTATTTATATATGGAACCACATCACAACTCACAGTCCATTACATTATAAATTCAATTGCATTATATGAGAATATAAATATACACAAGATCATTTTATATTCATGCAAAATGTATGTAAAAAGGATTTAATATGCAATTCTTTGAAGGAAATGTAATTCAGAAGCCAAGCTTGACCCAAAGTGTTCCTTACGTGACCTCAATAGTCACAGTATAGACATGGTGGAGATGCTGGTGGCTGGGAGATTCTCTACAATGCTGAGGTAGTTAGATAGGGTTGCATCTAGCAGTCTATACCTCAACCAGGCTCTTTAATACTGAGATTAAAGCAAGACATCACAGCAGAAGAAGACTGCTCTGATAATGGCCTGCTGGGGACAGCAACATTTGTTGGTCTCACCAGCAATGCCCCATCCTGAAAATTAATTGAAAAAAACACAAATGTAACTTTCTGTCAGTGCAATTTGGTGAATCTTGAAATCCTGTCAATATTTACCTACTCCATTATTTTTTGCATTGAAGCAATGTTGAAAATGGGCGAGGGGTGGATGCAAGAGGGTGGATAAAGTCAAGGGGTAGGGGGTCAGCGGGGTGTAGAGCCAGTGCTGTTTGAAGTCTCGGGAGAGATATATTCTACAGTGCACAGCGTTCTCCATGTTAGAACCAGAAATCCCAGGCCTTCTGCACATAACAAGAGGAGCAGTAGTCCCTGAGTCACAAGTACATCCTGTCCTTGCCTCTGCAATTGGTCACCATGCTAGAACGTCTTAAAGCAGTGGCTCCCTACATCAGTTTGACAAAGTGGAGCTGCTCTGGGGCATTCCTCCTTGAGGACCAGAGAAGTATTGGGTATAGGCACCAGGTACTTCCAATGAATGATGGGATGGTGTCAAGGGAAGGGGGAATGGTGGAGGTAAGGATACCTCATGGCAAAACGAGTACCTGTGGGTCAACCTTAGGTCCATCCTGGAGCAATGAGATCTTCATGGCTGAACTCCACAGAGGAACCACAGATAGGGACTGGCCTTTTAATTATTGCAAGAACGGACAGGACCTTAGCCCCCAGAGAAGGTATACTCCTGCACGGGAGGGTCTGCTGTTCACAGGGCATGGAATTGCACTAGAAGATGGTGAGTAAGTGGCATCAATCATGTGTCGTACACCGAATGATGTCATTATGCAGTCCTATGCTTTATGGACGTGATTTGTTGGGAGACCGTCTGTAGAGTTTCCAAGACTGAGCTACCTGTGCACAGAATTCCAATTGCATATAAAATTCCAACATGGATTTTTGTAATAACCTTAAATTTTCTGGTAGAAGCAACCGGGGTTCAATTCCGGCCGTGTCTGTAAGGAGTTTGTACGTTCTCCCTGTGTCTGTGTGGGTTTCCTCCGGGTGCTCCAGTTTCCTCCCACATTCCAAAGACGTACGGGTTAGGAAGTTGTGGGCGTGCTATGTTGGTGCCTGAAGCGTGGCGACACTTGCGGGCTACCCCCAGAACACTTTACGCAAAAGATGCATTTCGCTGTGTGTTTCGATGTACATGTGACTAATAAAGAAATCTTATCTTAGAATTTATAGTCCAAGGTCTTTATTTTGACCAGAATATGCAAAATATCACAGCACGGTAAACCCCACACTTTAAACCCTTTCTCAAATATTACAGCAGACAACTTATTATGTTAAATCAGGCTCATAACCAGCAGGTTCTGAGCAGGAATCCAGGGCAGGTAACCACAGATGCCCTCATATTGGTATTTCATCGAATGGAATGGAAGATGGGGGATCCTGATTCCCAGTGTATGATGGCATCTGCCAGAAGTGTGACCTGTTAAAAAGTCTCTTTAATGGCAATTAAAAAGCAAAAAACCTGCAGATGCTGGAAACCTGAAATTAAAACAGGAAGCGCTGGAAGTCCTCAGCAGGCTTGGAGTAAACAAACAGAAAGACAGGTACCCACAATCTTCTTGACTGCATCTCCTTCTACCTGAAACCAGGAGAATTTCATTCCATTCTCCTGGTTTCTCCACCTTTGTTGTTCCTGTGGCTTCCACTTCACCAAAATCAACAGGGCTCTCAACCGTATCTGCTCTATTCCCTGCAATTCTGCTTTCAGTCCCTCCTACCCCGAACAAGGAAAGAGTTCCTTGTCCTCACCTCCCATGCCAGTGGCTCCACACTCAACAGATCATTCATCCTGTGGAACCTCTATCACCTTCAACATGATTCCATCTTCGACCCCCGCCCCCCCACCCCCCGTTCCCACTTGGCGTTCCAAAGAGGGCATTCCTTTCACGATCCCTGGTTCACTCCCCTTCTCACACCACTTAATGGGCAACCACAGGAGATGTAACTCATGTCCTTTGATCTCATCCCTTCCCGTCGTCCAGTGACCCAATCAGTCCTTCCAGGTGAAGCTCTTCTTCCAATTTAAGACATTGCTTTCAGAGCTCATGATCTGGTCTCCTCTGTGTTGGGAAAAAAAAACAAAATTTGAGTGGCTACTTTCCGAAACGCCTCCATTCAGAGCGCAAGGGTGACCTTCCAGTCACCTGTCACTTTAATACTCCATCCCATTCCCACTCTGGCCTCTCAGTGCTTGGCCTCCTTCACTATTCCACTGTAGCCCAATGTAAATCTAAGGAACAACATCCCATTTTTCATTTGGGAATGCTGCAGTCCTTGGGACACAATATTGAATTCTTCAGTTACAGATAACCAGCCCTTCCTGTTTGTATCAGAATTGCCCAGTCCTGTTGTAAGGTCATCCACCTGTAACATTAACTCATTTATCTCTCACCACAGATGCTACCTGATCTGACAGGTACTTCCAGCGTTCTTTTTGTTTCAGATTTCCAGCAGCTGCTGTGCTCTGTATCGATGAATGTTCCAGCATTTTTTAAAATTTTCTCTCCAACTCTTCTCATTAACTAGATGGCTCCTTAAACATTGTGTCACCTGGACAATCTTGGCCTCACATATTTTTGACATTCCCCTTGTTTTCTGAAGCCCTCTTGCTCTCTGTAAATCACTTTTGCAGTTCTGATGATGAGTCAGCGACCTGAAGGGGTTAACTTGGTTTCATGAAGTTTGATGCCAACTTGGGTTGGATTGTGGGCCAGTTCATGCTGTGGACTCTTGACTCCCTTGAACTGAAACAGCTGATTCATTATTTGGCTTAAGGTCCTTCACAGACATGAAAGAAACATGGCTATTGCAGATTAAAGGGGACTCACCCACAGCTCAACACCCATTAGCCCACCAGCCCTGGACCCACCAAGAACTGCTGTGCTGATCCCACAACCTTGCGTGTTGCCTATAGCAGTGTGAGTTCCTCATTCTCAGGGATCCATCTGATCCCCTTTTTAGATTATCCATGGAATCGGGTTCCCCGGCCTTTCCAGGTAAACAAATCCTGACGCTGACAAGAAATGAGTGAAAATATTTCTCATCTCCTCTCTAGATCTTTCCAATGATTCAACATTCCATGGCCACTCACTAACAGGAATAGTATTATCTCTGTCTGCTTTGTGAAGATCTCTCACCAATCTGGATTAGGTAATTTCTTGTCACTTCAGATGTCTGGTTTAACAGCCACTTTACTGACAGACTATGTGACTAAGAATTGCCTCCAAACTGCACAGATGATCAATAGAAAACAAACAGCACTTCTCGCGCTTGTCGAACCAACTTCCCACCCCCAGCTCATTTCCAACATGGCTGATTGATTAGGACAACTCTAATAAAAAAAAGTGGTTTTCTATTTAATTACACAGTGGGGATTTTGTTGGTTTTAACTTATAATCATTGCTGACAGCACAGATCAGTGTTCTACCACCAGCCTACATTTGACATTAGCTAAGTGGCTCCCTGCTGAGCTAGAGACCCTGAAATGGCATATTAAAAACTTACTTGGGAGTCCGGGGAATGCAGTGAATGATTGGAAGATTAGCAACCTGCAAAGCTCCCTCAGGAAATGGTTGTCAAAAAATCACCAGACTGACGACTGTCCCGTTTTAATTGATTATTGTTTTCTTCTTTTGAATTTCACTTCAGGAGATATTCTCCTCATTGAGCACCAGTGAGGGCCCATGTCAATGCCTTCAGCATTAACAAAATTCATGAAAGTAAATCTCCTCAGTCTGTGAACTGTGCTTTAAAATCGGCTGAGATTTCTGTGACCTGCAGAGGGCATTCGGTCCACTGAGTTTTGAGGAGATTAGAGGGGCGGTGGGAGAGAGTCGTTTTAATTTAATATGTGTTTTGCTTGGTAGGAATAGGGCGACTTTTATACAGTGACCAGGGTTCAATTCTGGCTACTGTCTGTAAGGAGTTTGTACGTTCTCCCCGTGCCTGTGTGGGTTTCCTCCGGGTGCTCTGGTTTCCTCCCACATTCCAAAGACGTACGGGTTAGGAAGTTGTGGGCATGCTACATTGGCGCAGGAAGCGTGGCGACACTTGCGGGCTGCCCCCAGGACACTCTACGCAAAAGATGCATTTCACTGTGTGTTTTGATGTACGTGTGACTAATAAATATATCAAATCACATCAAATCAAACAGAATAGGAAGACTTTTGGAGGCAAACTGTCATATGGGTCCAGTTCATTCAGAGACACCAGCCTTCTATTGTACAAAGACAGCAAGTAGTGGTCACTATATCGTTGTTCGCCCATTGTATTTGCTTTCTATTGTTTCCAATGATAGGTACTGCAGCTCCTGTATGAACCTGGGTATCTGTGGCTTGATTTTAACCCATACTGCCTGATGGATAAGATGGACTGTTGACCTCACAATTTACCTCGTTGTGGCCTTGCACCTTATCGTCTGCTTGCACTGCACTTTCTCCGTAGCTGTAACACTTTATTCTGCATTCCATTATTGCTTTTCCTTGTACTACCTCGATGCACTGTTGTAATGAAATGATCTGTATGGGTGGCATGCAAAACAGTTTTTCACGGTACCTCGGAACATGTGACAATATTAAACTAAAGGGTTTGGCTGGCGCGCCAGCTTTTATTACTTATATTGAATGAGTGTATTGGAAACCTAAAGACATGTACTAACCGTAAAGCTTTAAAATCCAGCTGCTTGGGGAGAAGGGTTTTACCTCACAAACGGTTCTGCTGCTCTCCTGCTCTTTGACCAGTTCTCACCTAGACTCACTACAACAGGCATGTGTCCTTTCTTGGTACTTATCTTCACTGCCGTCTTGTCCCACATGGCTTCCAGCTCCATTTTCAGGCCCCCCTGTTCAGTCCCAGCCAGGATCTCGGGCATTTACCTCCATTCATCGCTTCTCCCACTGGCTTTCTCTTCAAGTCCTATGCTCGACCCTCTCTGCCATCATCTGCAGCCCTTTGTCGCCTCCACCTATCACCTCCCAGCTTCTGGCGCTATTTCCACTTTTCTCTCCCCTATCTGCCTATCACCCCCCTTCACTTGGATCCACCTATCACTTGCCAGCTCTTGCTCCGTCCCATCCTCTCATCTATGGTGCACATAGATGCAATCATAAGGAAAACGCACCAATACCTTTACTTCCTTAGGAGATTAAGGAGGTTCAGCTTGTCACCAAACTCTTCAACAAACTTCAGCAGATGTACTGTTCAAAGTGTCCTGACTGGTTGCATCATGGTCTGGTACAGCATTGTGAATGTGCAGGAATGTAAGAAGCTGCAGAGAGTAGTGGACTCTGCCCAATACATCACGGGCACATCCTTCCTCACCATTGGTGGTATCAACAGGAGGTATTGCCTCAAGAAGGCAACATCCATCATCAAAGATCTCCACCGTCCAGACGATGCCACCTTGTCGCAGTTACCATCAGGCAGGAGGTAGAGAAGCCTGAACTCCAACACCACCAGGTTCAAGAAAAACCCTTCAACCATTCGGTTCTTGAACCAACTGGCATAACTTTAATCACTAGAATTTAGCAACACTATGGTCACTTTTTCTTGTTCTAGTTGTGTTCTTGCTTATAAAAATTGTGTTTATGTTTTTCTTGTGAATGCTGCTTATCTGATGCTATGTGCCTATGATGCTGCTGCAAGTAAGTTTTTCATTGTACCTGTGCATACATGTATTTGTGCACAGGCCAATAAACTCGACTTGACTTTAACCTCATTATACTGGCTATCTCCCCTCTACCTTTCAGTCCAGATGAAGAGTCTCAATCCGAAATGTCGACTGTCCATTTCCCTCCATAGCTGCTGCCTGACCCGCTGAGTTCCTCCAGTATTTTGTTTTATTGCCCCAGATTCCAATACCTGCAGTCTCTTGTGTCCCCATAACACTTTGTTTAAGGTTCCCCCACCTCTGTCTTATCCAAGTCAGAGCTAAATAATCAAACCTACACACAAGCATATCCTTTATGTTACACCATAAAGAAATTTTAGAACTAGCAGCTGATCTCGAAAACACAAGAATACTGATATTTGACCTTTAACCCTAAATTCTGGCTGTGTGCTTAGCAGGAACCTTAAAAATAAAGGGCAGAGTAGCACTGTCAGTACAGAAACAGTTCAGGACTAAAATTATCATTCATTAAATATTTCTCTTAGCTTTTGCTGCAATAATAAATGTTCTGACCCAGTGCAGAATTATCTAACAGAATTATAATAATTACATCCGTTGGATTCTATAATAACATATCTTGTAATAATCTTAATTAGACTCTTCCTCAACTGGAAATTGATTTACTAATTCAGTTTTTTTTTGCTTCTCATTTCAGACACAAGATGGAAATACCAACCATATGAAATGTAATCATTTGGGTTATTTGCCACTTTGCCTTAATCTTACTTTATAATAATGTTTCTGCTGCTTTTAGGGCTGTCTTTTGTAATTCAGCAGGCTAGAGGTTGAAGTGATTCCAGGTTCCTCTTGGAACAGCTTTGAACCAGGAGTACCATTGGGTTCAGCTACAGAGGTCCTGGGGTTGAGAATCCCCTTCAAGAATCTGCAGTTTGGCATCTCTGGCACAGTTAAGGTTAAAAATTCAATTACGCACATTGCTGGGTTTCACAAGTTACGGCAGAAGCTTTGTTTATGCATTGGTCCAGATGCAGGGTCTCGACCTGAAACATAGAACATAGAACACTACAGCACAGTACAGGCCCTTTGGCCCACAATGTTGTGCCGACATTTTATCCTGCTCTAAGATCTATCTAATCCTTCCCTCCCACATAGCCCCCTGTTTTTCTATCATTCATGTGTCTATCTAAAAGTCTCTTAAATGTCCCTAATATATCTGCCCCCACAACCTCTGCAGGCAGTGCGTTCCACGCACCCACCACTCTCTGTGTAAAAAACTTACCCCTGACATCCCCCTTGTACCTTCCTTCAATCACCTTAAAATTATGTTGACATAGATGCTGCTTGACTCACTGGGTTCTTCTAGTGTTCTGTTTTTTTTGTTCCAGATTCCAGCATCTACAGTCTCTTTTGCTTTTACTTGTGCATGTTGCTGAATTTCACAGTGCTGGTACAGCAAAGTTGCAGAGTCCTAGACTCTGCTGCCCCATAAATAATTCTGACCAGCTCAGAAGCACTGGCCCCTTTAAATGTAACTTCTTAAAGGTGCCTCTTAATATTGGTGGTGTGTGTAAAATCAGCTGGCTGCTGTTCAGTCAGCAGTGCTTTCACTTTGGAGTTAGTGGTGTGGGGACAGGTCCCAGACACTTGAGTACAAAATCCACATCAATACCCAGTGCACTGCTGAGGGAGTGCTGTGGTGTCTTCCCAGTGAGACATGAAATTGAAGCACTATCTGCTGCATGTAAAAGATTCCATGAGCATTACTTAGAATGGTTCTCCACATTTCTGAGGCCAATATTTATCCATGAAACAAGACAGATTGCTGCTTTAGCAAAACTCGCTGTGTGCAAATTGGCTACTGTGTTTCCTACATTACAATAGTAACTGCACTCAAAAGTGCTTCATTTGCTGCCCTTTTGTTATGAAAGGTGCAATATAAATGCAAGTCGCTCTTTAAGATTATTGAACAAGCTGGCCTTGATAATAGATAAGGCTCTATTTAAATAGCTGCCCTCATTAACTTGGGCCCATTAACTAGCACTTAATAAACTGATGAGGTTCGAAATTTGGTTCCTAATCTCAGTTGCAGAATCCCTCATCTTCATTTAAGTGAATTTATTTTCTTCCCTTATAGACTGAATAAAGTCTGCTCAAAGATCTTGTATAACCAGATTGGAATAGTGGAACCTTCCAGAAGGAAATTAAGCACAGGGATGGCAAAGAATAAATGGAGGGGAAAGGAAGTGGAGCCTCTCGAGCCCAACACAGAAAATAAATGAGATCCTGAACTAATAAATGTTTTTCTGTTCCTGCAAGAGGTTATAAATATTTATTAGGAAGAGAAAAAAGACTTCACAAATATTCAAGGCCCAGGGCTGTTTTCTGAAAATGGGCAATGACCATGCGTTATAATTAAAGTTGCCCCTAAGCAATAAGAATTGTCCTGGAAAAAAAATATGTAATCTCACCAAATCCTTTGGCTGGTTTGACAAGGCATCAGTAAATCTGTAAAGGAAATTCTGAGGGGAAACGAAAGTCTATCAGTAGAAATACAAACCTCCAACCAAGGAGACACAGTCTAATCAAATTCTTCAAACTCTAATGTGGCTGTGTTAATAACTACATATCATTCTGTCTCATTCCCCTCTCTGTTGAGTCCTGTTTAATCCTTCGAGATGCTGTAATTCATTGGTAAGCCTATAATATTTGCAGCAAATTGCATTTCTAATACTCACTGTTCAAAGTGGGAAATAGGATTGGAGATTTGCTGAGAGCCTGACTAAAATCCCTCCTCAGTGAGATAAAAATGTACAAAATATAGGCGTGATTCTCCTTTGTAGCTCTTCCTGTACGGCCGTCAGGGTACTTTCTCCACTTGGCTGGAACAAGAGTAGCTCTGACGACTCTGGCGAAGCTCAGCACCATCCGGAACTGGGCAGCCCGCTTGTTTGGAACCCCATCCACTGTCTAAGGATTCATTCCCTCCACCACCACAATGTGGCTGCTGGGCATCTGATCCAGGCATTGCAGTTACATGCCCAGGTTACTCTGTTGTCAATTAAGTGCAGCGCACGATCACACACACCAGACAGTGACATTGCCTGACAACTACACTTCTTTATTAATCATGATTGATTCAAACAACTCAAAGACTCACTATGTTGCTTCCAACAAGACTCATTAACTCTTTATTTACAAGACCCTTTAGTTTACTTTCACACCTTCCAAAGCCCACGGCTTGTATTCAGATATTACACACTCTTGATGAATCTAGCCAAGATTTGATTTTGAGGAGTTCTTACATAGAGCATAGAGCACCACAGCACAGTACAGGCCCTTCGGTCCACAATGTTGTGTTGACATTTTATCCTGCTCTAATATCTATCTGACCCTTCCCTCCCAAATGTTAACCCATCCCTCCCATTTCTCTATCATTCATGTGGCTATCTAAGAGTCTCTTAAATGTCCCTAATGTATCTGCCCCACAACCTCTGCTGGCAGTGCGTTCCATGCACCCAACACTTTCTGTGTAAAAAACTTACCCCTGACATCCCCCTTATACCTTCCTCCAATCATCTTAAAATTATGCCCCCTCGTGTTAGCCATTGTCGCCCTGGGAAAAAGTCTCTGACTGACCACTCGATCTATGCCTCTTATCATCTTGTACACCTCTATTAAGTCAGTTCTCTTCTGAATCCCTGACTCAGAGTCCTCTTCTTCAGTGGTTGGTCTCCAGAGTCACTGCTGCTGATCTTTTTATAAGGCACCTTTTCATACATTTCTTCACTTACTTTCCAAACATTGCTTAGTTCTTTATTGCTATTCACACACCTGTAACTCCAGTCCTTATCAATACAAGTACGTGTTTCTTCAACTTATTCAAATTCCTGCTGGTGCCATCCTACAATTACTTCAAGGTTCCTTAATTACCAAAGTGTTTGTACTTTTTGTAATACATCAAATTGTCTTTATCTATTCAGTCCCTAAAACATCTACATTTGCTTGTTCTGTCCTCTGGGTATTGGTATTGGTTTATTATTGTCACTTATACCGAGGTACAGTGAAAAACTTGTCTTGCATACTGATCGTACAGATCAATTCATTACACAGTGCATTAAGTTAGTACAGAGTCCATTACTGTAAAAACAATAACAGTACAGAGTAAAGTTTCACAGCTACAGAGAAAGTGCAGTGCAATAAGATGCAAGGTCACAACAAGGTAGATCGTGAGGTCATAGTCCATCTCATTGTATAAGGGAACCATTCAATAGTCTTATCACAGTGGGATAGAAGCTGTCCTTAAGTCTGGTGGTGCGTGTCCTCAGGCGCCTGTATCTTCTGCCCGATGGAAGAGGAGAGAAGAGAGAATGTCCCGGGTGGGTGGGGTCTTTGATTATGCTGGCTGCTTCACCAAGACAGTGAGAGATAAAGACAGAGGAGGGGAGGCTGGTGTCCATGATGCACTGGGCTGCGTCCACAACTCTCTGCAGCTCCTTGCGGTCCCGGGCAGAGCAGTTGCCGTACCAAGCCGTGATACATCTAGATATGATGCTTTCTATGGTGCATCGGTAAAAGTTGGTGAGAGTCAAAGGGGACAAACCAAATTATTTTAGCCTCCTGAGGAAGTAGAGGCGCTGGTGAGCTTTCTTGGCCGTAGCATCAACATGATTTGACCAGGACAGGCTGTTGGTGATGTTCACTCCCAGGAACTTGAAGCTCTCAACCCTCTCGACCTCAGCACCATTGATGTAGACAGGTGCATGTACACCACCCCCTTTCCTGAAGTCAGTGACCAGCTCTTTAGTTTTGTTGACATTTAGGGAAAGGTTGTTGTCATGACACCATTCCACTAAGCTCTCTATCTCCTTCCTGTACTCCGACTCATCGCTGTTTGAGATACGGCCTACAAGGTGGTATCATCTGCAAACTTGTAGATGGAGTTAGAGCAGAATCTGGCCACACAGTCATGAGTGTATAGGGAGTAGAGTAGAGGGCTGAGAACGCAGCCTTGTGGGGCACCAGTGTTGAGAATAATCGTGCCAGAGGTATTGCTGCCTATCCTCACTGATTGTGGTCTCTTGGTTAGAAAGTCAAGGATCCAGTTACAGAGGGAGGTGTTGAGTCCTAGGTCTCGGAGTTTGGTGACAAGCTTGCTTGGGATTATTGTATTGAAGGCAGAGCTGTAGTCAATAAACGATAGTCTAACGTAGGTGTCTTTACTGTCCAGATGCTCCAGAGCTGAGTGTAGGGCCAGGGAGATGGCATCCACTGTAGACCTGTTTCAGCGATAGGCAAATTGCAGTGGGTCAAGATTGTCTGGTGAACTAAGGGCAAGACTGACCTACCAAAGAGAACTGAGGGACTGTTGTGCACAATGTCTCACTGAAACGTGGCTTACACCTGCCTCACCTGACTGTGCTATTCAACCTGAGGACTTCTCAATTCGTCGAATGGACCGTACAGTGTCCTCAGGCAAAGTTAAAGGCGGAGGGGTCTGCTTCTTAATCAATAACTTGTGGTGCTCGGACGTGACGGTCCTGGCGAACTCCTGCCCACCCAGCCTGGAATATCTAACGGTGAAGTGTCGACCATTCTATCTGCCAAGGGAGTTCGCTTCAGCTATCCTGATGGCAGTCTACATCCCACCACAGACGGACATGAAGCCTGCACTCAATGAGCTATACTCCATGGTCAACAACCTTGAGACAGGATACCCTGAGGCCCTCTTCATTTTCGCAGGTGACTTCAATCAGGCCAACCTCAAGAGTGTGTTACCAAAATACTATCAGCACATCTCCTGCTCCACCAGGGGCGCCAATACCCTTGACCACTGCTATACAACCACCAAAGATGCCTTCCGAGCCATCCCTTGTCCTCACTTTGGGAAATCAGACCACCAGGCTGTGTTCCTTCTCCCTGCATACAAACAGAAACTGAAACGGGAGGATCCGGTACGGAGAGTTGTGCAGTGCTGGTCTGAGGAAGCAGATGAGCTTCTACGTTACTGCTTTGAGACAGTGGACTGGTCCATGTTCAAAGACTCAGCTGCCAGCCTTGATGAGTATGTCACTACCATCACAGACTTTATCAGTAAGTGTGTGGAGGACTGTGTACCAAAGAAGACAATACGGGTGTTCCCAAACAGGAAACCATGGATGAACCGGGAGATCCACTCCCTACTGAAGGAGAGGACTGCTGCGCACAAATCTGGTGATCCTGATCTGTACAAGAAATCGAGGTATGACCTTCGGAAAGCTATCAGGGATGCCAAGAGGCAATACCAACTCAAAATAGCGTCCCTGACCAGCTGCCAGTCTTGGCAGGGCTTACATGTGAGATGCTTACAATAGAATAGTCCACAGGGCAGTAAAGCTGTCTCAGCTATGTTCTCAGTTGAGACTGACCAGATGTCGATTACGTCACCTTCCATCACTGTGTCCCTGTGTTCAGTGGCTCCAGCATCTCTTCCCAGCCAGTAGAGTGTTCTCCCAGAGCCTGATGGGATACTTGACATCTCTCTGGCTGCTGCAACACCACCACCACCTCTCAAACCCACAACCTCTTCCACCAAGTACACAGGAACACTAACCCCCAGGTTTCCCTCCATGATGCACACCATCCTGACTTGGAAATGCTTACCATTCCTCCCTCATTGCTGGGCGTATATTTTAGAACTCCTTCTATAACAGTACAGAGTCACAGAGCTGTGGCGAGATGCAGAACAGAAACAGGCTCTTCGACCCACAGAGTCCATGCCGACCATCAACCCTCCATTCACACTAATCCTTCATGAATCCCTGTTTTATTCTCCCTACATTCCCGTCAACACTGCCCCCCCTCCATATTCCACCACTCACCTACACACCAGGGGTTATTTACAGTGGCCAATTAACCCATAAGTTCTCAGGTCTCTGGGATGTGGAAGGAAACTGCAGCACAGGGTGGGGATCTCACACCATGAACGTGCAAACTCCACAAAGACAGCATGCGAGGTAGGGATTGAGCCTGGATCACTGGAGCTGTGAGGCAGGAGCTCCACTAGCCAGCTCCCTTGAGCTTCTTACTGACGGCAGTGACAAGAGGAGGAGCTAAAGTACAGACAAGTTGGTCTGTGGCATGATTCGTATTCTTTAATTAAGGGGAGGTAGATAGGAGCTTAACTTAGAGGTGATTCCTTTCTATTTGGATCACATTTTAAGTATAGGGACTCTTTCTCACCTCAAGAGTATGGCAGGTGAGCTCAGACCTGGGTGCAGCATGAGGAATTTCAATGCGATCCTTGCAGTCTGGGTGATGACATTTGTGGAAGGTGCCTTCAGTTGGACCTGCTTGAACTCCAGGGTTTGGAACCTGAGCACCAACTGGAGGTGCCATAGTGCAACTGCAAGGCTGAGAGATACATGGACAGCATATTTTAAGAACTGGTCATGCACAGCTTCAGGAAGTACAGTCAGAGAGCAAATAGGTGATCACCAGGCAGAGGAAGGGGTAGAAGCAGATCGTCAGGGAGCATTCATTGAGTATCTTACCCCAGAACCATAGTTCCACTCCTCTCGGCAGCCAGATTATGGCGCTGTGGGTGGCTCAGCTGCAGAATGGGCAAGGATCAAGATTCCAAGAGCAACAGTGACAGGAGATGGATAGTGAAGGGAATAGACAGGGACTTCTGCAGCCATGGACATGAATCCAGAATGGTGTGTTGCCTCCCTGGTGCCAGGATCAAGGATGTCACAGAATGGTTGCAACGCTTTCTAAAGGAGAGGGTAAACAGTCAGTGGTCATGCTTCACATTGGTAACACAAAGGTAAAATGAGGAGTGAAGTCCTGCAATTTGAATTTAGGGAACGAAGTTACAGATTAAAGAGCCGGACCTGCAAGTTTGTAATCTCTGAATTACCTCCTGAACCGTGTGCCAGTGAATATAGGAATAGGAGGAATGGCCAGGTGGATGCGTGGTGGAAGCGATGGCTTGGAATGGGTGGGCCTTACATTACTGTTTCTGAGGCAGGGGGCTCGTGTAAACTGAATGGATTGGACTTGAACTGGAAAGGGTCCAAAATCCCTGTAGGCTGTTTGCTACTGTTATTGCGGAGAGTGTAAACTAATTTGGCAGGGGAAGGAAACACAGAGTGGGTACATGGTGGGCTAAATGGCCTGCTTGCATTCTGTTTAACACTTCAACTGAATGACCTGACATTCACCAGAAAGACTGCACAGTTCAAGGTGTTTCACCACCATCTTCTCCAGAACAGTTCGAGATGGCCAATAAGGCAGGCACAGTCGTGTAGCGGTTAGCGTAACGCTATTACAGTGCCAGTGACCCGGGTTCAATTCCAGCCGCTGTCTGTAAGGAGTTTGTACATTCTTCCCGTGACTGCGTGGGTTTCCTCCGGGTGCTCTGGTTTCCTCCCACATTCCAAAGACGTACGGGTTAGGAAGTTGTGGGCATGCTATGTTGGCCCCGGAAGCGTGGTGACACTTGCGGGCTGTCCCCAGAGCACTCTACGCAAAAGGTGCATTTCACTGTGTGTTTCGATGTACATGTGACTAATAAAGATATCTAGTCTTATTTTATCTTATCTTAAATGTTGGGAACACCAGGAATAACTGCAAAAATGAATAAAATAAACTAGTGAAGATGTTTGAAATAATGAACGGCTTTGAATAGAGTAAGTATGGAGGGTCCAGGGTAGAAGGTCAACAATGCTTGCAAGCACTAAAAGCATATATTTAGTAGATATGATTCTAATTTGCAAAGGAATCCACGGTGCAATGAGGAGATCGTGCCTCTAATGCTGTGAGTTGTTTTGATTTGAAGTGTGGCAGCAAATTCAATACTAACTTTCAATCCTTCATCTTTGTAAGCACAAAAAATATGCAACACATGGGTTGGAACTTTCTTTAAAAGGTGTGCCCTGTGACAACTCCTTCCCTCCATGTGGTTCTCTCCACAAAATTAGTCTCACGTTGATGTTGGCCTTTTCACGATAATTTACTGAGAAAGGCTTCAATAAATGACACAAGGCCTAGTAACTCACGGCTCAGAGTGTCACAAGTGAGTCATAGGTCCTGACTCACAAACTGATTTATTCCAGTAACCAGCTGTTTCCTTTCACTTATCATAATTCAGTATACATTTAGATCAAGGGAATTTTAATATTTAAAAGGGGTCAATGAAGAGCTGATCATAAGAGTTGGACATGCCAATGCAGGCTAGTGTCTAACTTTTGGATTCCAGAAAATACAATTAGAAATAACAAAGGAATGGGAACTAGTTTCCTCAAAGTCAGAACAACCTGTAGTCCTTCTGCAATTATTCCCAGCCTGGATCAAACAAGTTGTCCAATGGATACATCCCTCGCTCATCAATGCTGGTATCAGACACTGCTATTGGCTGCTTCAAAGATTCAAACCTCCATCTGAAGATCCTGGTGCAGGTTTTAGTTTGTGTTTTTACTTACTTACAACATTCTAAGAGAGTGTTTATAGTTGCCATGGTGACAACACTCTTTATCCCTGCCAATGGAAGGCAGTGACTAAGAGTGAACTCCAGTATGTCCCAGAGTGACTGTGAGTACTCTCTGTGAGTGTGCAACAGTGTACTGTATGTAAGTGTGTGATGATCTACTGTTTGTGAATGTGTGATAGTGTACTGTGTGTGAGTATGTAATGGTATGATCTCTGTGACAATGTAATAGTGTACTGTCTGTGTGTGATAGTGTACTATGTGAGAGTGTGATAGTGAACTGTGTATGTGTGTGACAGTATATTGTCTGAGAGTGTGTGATACTGTACTGTGTGAATGTGCAATAGTGTACTGTCTGTGAGTGTGTGATGGCACACTGTGTGTGAATATGTGATGGTCTACTATCTATGAGTGTGTGATAATGTACTGTCTGTGTGTGTACTGTATGTGAGAGTACTGTCAATGAGTGTGTGACATTGTACTATGTCTGTCTATGTGGATGAGGTGGATGGGATGGATCAAAATATTTACTTTTATCTTAAAAGTCCAAGATCTTTTGTCATTTGAGCATGTTATATGATGGAGCTGACCAGCTCGCTATTTCAGTTTTATCACTGTTACACACTGAACTCCATCAGTTTCAATTTCACAGACAACAAAATTGAAATTCAAATGAAATCATCAGGATGGCCAGACAATGGTTCAACCCCTCTGGCCCCGACGCACCAGATGAATCCTCCAGGCCCACCTTTTTTTTTGATGTTTTTTGTATAAATTCTGTAAATGCAGGGAGCAGGTTTTTTTCTTGTTGGGCTTTTGATCTGAAATCTCTCCCATGTTCACGTGGGAAGCAGTTAACATAATGGATGTATCTGTAGAGATATTCCCCACAGACATGCAACAATGGCAGCAGAGCTCTGTTTAGCAACCTTTAGTGAATCTGCCTGAACACTTTCGGTGAGACCCAACGTCAGGCTCCCTTGCTGCTCTGCAATGTTCCGACTCGACACCATTCCTTCCCCAACCGCCGTTACTATTTTGGAGGTGAATAACTCCACTGTCACTGATTGTTCCCTCTTGTGGCCAACCTTACAGAACAGTAACTTGCCCATTTCCACATGGCAGTAGCACACTGCTTAAGGGGTCATTTATCCTGCACTTCAAACAAAATCAAAGACTTTCTGTGTTGGCTTTCCTCCTGCAGACATAACATACAGAGACACAGACACACACAGAGAGTACAGTATTAATAAAACACACACACAGTACATTATTACATAAAGACATTGACACACGGACACATAGTACACTATTTCACACTCACACCGTACACTATCAGACACACTCAATGCTACTGAATGCATGACAATGCATTACCACATGCACATGTATACACTACATTATCAGAGAACAGTCATAGAGAATCATAGAATCATACAGCACAGAAACAGGCCTTTCAGCCCACCTGGTCCATGCTGACCAAGATGCCCATCCAAGCTAGTCCCATTTGCCCGCATTTGGCCCATAATATTCTTCGCACACACATAGACAGACACACAGTATCACACACTCTCACACAGTACAATCACATACACACGAGCATACAAGCTCAGGCACAGTGCACTATCAGACACTCATACATTGTGCACCAACACATACTCACACTCATTACAAACTCACACAGACACAGTACACTATCACACTTGTACATGGTAGCAATATGCCATCATTAGTGTACATACGTGAACTAAAGGTACACTATCACATACACATGCTCATACACAAAGTGTACTATGATATAGATATATATGGTACACAATCACAAAGTCACGTATGCACACATACTGTGTACTGTCAAGCACTCACACACAGAACACTCTCACATATTCACACATGCACACACAGAAGGTGGAACAACAGCCGATACTTCTGCCTCACAGCTCCCGGCGCCCAGGTTCAATCCTGACTTTCAGTGCTATCTGCGTGAAGAATGCATGTTCTCATAGAACATAGAACAGTACAGCACAGTACAGGCCCTTCGGCCCATGATGTCATGCCGACCTATATAACCTATTCCATGATCAATCTAACCCTTCCCTCCTACACAGCCCATAACCCTTCATTTTTCTTACATCCATGTGCCTATCTAAAATGCCTTGTTCTCCTTGTGACTGCCTGGGTTTTCCCTGGGTCCCGGTCCCAGAAGTATACTGGTAGGTGAAATGGCTAATTGGTAAATTCTTATTTGTGCAGAAAAGTGACAAAGTGGGTACTGATGGCCATGTGAGGGTGAAGAAGTCACCGCGCTGCAAGGAAAATAATGAAAGGGGTAATGGGACTGATGGGATTGGTCTGCTGGGAGTCAGTGTGGACTTAATGGCCTTCTTCTGCGTTGTAGTAAATAAGGTGCACAGAACACTATTTCACACTTAGTATATTATCACATGTTCACACACTGACTACACTACCTCACATAGCAACATACATACACTGTACACTAATACACACACAATAGTCATGCTCACGCGCAGACATGCACACACACTCAGACTGAAAAACACACATACAAGCATATACATAGACCGAGTGCTCACACTTAGATGCATTCAGAGACATACATGTGAACACGGATGGACTCACATGCACACACAGAAATAGATCCATGAAAATACACATGTATCTCCTGCCACAGACTCACTTACAGCCAAACAAAAAGACACATGCATACAGGTAGGGACATACAAACACACATGGGGCATAGATGGAGATTTCTGGACATACACAAGTACAGAAACAGACGCAGGCATGCATACAAACAAGCAGTGACACTCACACAAACCACAGTTTCAAGCAGAAGAGTTGCTAAGGTCTTTTCTTGCCTTTATCATCTCATTTCACAAGCCTGTACTTGGCTTTGAGGTCCTTCTCCCTAACTAATGCATTACATATCATTACATTTTTCCATTTCACTTGGCAGTTTTGCAGTTCTGTCAGAAGCATTAGTGATGACAGGCCTATGCACTGCATGGCTGTCTTCAGTAATATGTCCTTTTTAAAGATTTATTCTTTCCACTGTTCTTATTCATCTTGACATAAGGTAAAAGAACAGATGTAAAAGAGACTGTGTGTAACTTGACCTGCACTGCACAGTTGTGGTTTGAAGCCACAATGAATAGGCATCATATATAATTGCAGTATTCCCATAATCTTTGCCCATCCCAGTCATTTTCCTGTCCCTGGCTGCACTATAGTGTTGTCACAGGGACAGGTGTTGGACATGTCTGTCCTATTTGTATTTAATATATCATGCTTCCTTGTGTAACAGTTCAGCTCAGGGGCATGTAGTTCAAAACTGCCTCTCAATCTGTACATTGTACAGAGATTGACAGGAGGCAGTAACCTAGCTTCCCTGCTTCTACTTTTATCCTCTTACAAAATCACTACACCGTCAACCAGCGACAGCAGCCCTGGAGAATTCGTACATTGTGTGTTGGGCAGAGGGAAGATTTCCGTTTAATTATTCCCGATAGCAACTCAGCCCAAAAAAAAATGCCACAAAGTGCACGTATGGCCTTTGAGCTGTGCATTTTCAGTGATTGCACTGCCGGTTTACTGATTTATCAGGAAGGTTGTTGCCTTTCTCCTAAAAAACACATTGGAGGTGAGAGAATAGTGCTTTATAAGCACAATAAGCAGAATAATGCTTAATAGTGCTTAATAATAGTGCAATGTGCTTTATAATGCAAGATGCATTTGCATTTCAGAGTATATGTGAAAATCTCTTCCCCCTTGCTGTGTAACAGTGGGTGGGCAGTTGCTCTTTTCTCCTCCTGGGTGGGGGAGTGTGAGTTACAGCTTGTTCTCGGGGGTTGCCTTCACTACAGATCTCAGGGTCTGAGATCCTGCTGCAGTTGTGAATGAATGGGAAACAGGAGGAAACAGGAAGACAGAACTCCAGATGTTTGGATCTGAATCCCCACAACAAGAGCAATGGAACTCAAGTGGGTTTGGAAATCCTACAATGACAAAATTCCAGTCTGCGAATTTTGCACATATATGGCTTCCTCATTCACATAAGAGCATCTTATGTGGCCAATCTCTTTAAAATGGTAAATTGGTAAATTGGTTTATTATTGTCACATGTACCAAGGTACAGTGAAAAAATTTGTTTTGCATGCCATCCATGCAGATCACCTCATCACATCAGTACATTGAGGTAGTACAAAGGAAAACAATAACAGAATGCAGAATAAAGTGTCACAGTTACAGAGACAGTGCAGTGCGGGCAGACAATAAGGTGCAAGGCCATGATGAGGTAGATTGTCAGGTCAAGAGTCCATCCTTTCGTAAAAGAGGTCTGTTCACTAGTCTTATAACATTGGGACAGAAGCTGTTCTTAAGCCTGGTGGTATGTGTTTTCAAGCTTTTGTATCTGCTGCCCGATGGGAGCAGAATGAAGAGAGAATGTCCGGGGTGGGTGGGGTATTTGATTATGATGGCTGCTTAACAGCAAACACAGGGTAATGTTCGAATCTTGGGCAAGGAACAGAGGAGTCCAGTGTCTGGCCAGATTTATCTTTGATCATCATCACTGAAAGTAATAAGATTACCTGGTTGTTATCAGGGTTTTGGTGGTGTAACGTCTAAATTACTGGAGTAGTAAGAGGCTTAGACTACTGATCAGCAAACTTGGCTGAGGCATCTGTGGAATTTAAATGGTTAACTCAATAATAGAGTAAATTAAACCAAAACAAAATATTTATATAGCCATTTAATTTAGTAAATCATCTCAAGGTGCTTTGTAATATCATTAATGGAAATTATCAAAGTTCAAAATTGCTGCAACACTCAATTTAGTTCAGTAATATTCATTGGGGAGAGTAATCTGCCCTTCTTCTCTAGGCTAGCCCATGTGTGACCTGTAGCTGGCTTCTTCCAATTTACTTGTATCAAGACTTTCATGCACTATGAATCAGAATGAGAATCAGATTTATTATCACTAACTTATATGACATTAAATTTGTTGTTTTGCGGCAGCAGTATGGTGCAAAGACATAAAATTACAAAAATAAATAAATAGTGCAAAAAAAAAGGAATGACGAGGTAGTGTTCATGGGTTCATGGACCATTCAGAAATCTGATGGCGGAGGGGAAGAAGCTGTTTCTGAATCACTGTGTGTAGGTCTTCAGGCTCCTGTACCTCCTCCCTGATGGTAGTGACAAGAGAGCATTAGCTGTATGGATTGCAGCCATTCGAGAAGGCTTCTCACTGTCACTTCCTCAAGGGCATGCAGGGATGGGCAATCAATGTTGGTTGGTGAATGAATAGAAAATAAATTGCATTGTTATGGACAAATTGGCTGTTGCATTTCCTACATTCCAATAATAACAATAACAGAAGTGCTACATTGGCTGTAAATAGCTTAGGGGAGAGAAACATATTTCAGGTCAATGGCCTTTCATTAATAGAGAAAAAGGTTAGTGCATGATAAATCATGGAAGTCTTTCTTTTACCGTCACCTCTTGGCATTAGGCACTTGAGATATATGCAAATTAATGATTTTAAACTCAACATATCACAAATAGAGCAAACACCAGATTGCTACAGCCACAACAACTTGACTTCAATGTCACATCCATTTTACAAAGTGTTTGATAGCATGTTGTGTTGTAAAATAACCTGGTTATGTAGTGTTACATATTGAGTGTGTACATATAACCTTCTTTTGCCTTAGACCTCTCCTAAATTCCATGCTGGGACAGACCTTCCACCTTTCCTCATTTAATCCTTATTATGTCCTTAACCTTTCCCTCTATTAACGAAAGGGCCACCAACCTCAGTTCTGATTCTCTCTCTGCAAATGTTAATTGACCTGCGGAGTGCCTTTGGCATTTCCAGTCTTTATTTCAGATTTCCAGCATCTGTGTGATTTTACTTTTGCCTCAGCTCTATTTCATAGTTCAACAGGCCTCTCTTTTACACTTCACATTGGAAAGGCTGATCCACTGTGCCTATCCAACATATGACACATCTCAGGCCTGACAGAGAAGTTAGGCTCAACTGCATCCTATGGTATCAACTTACAGAAACCTTAACTCAGCTGTGACGGCCTATCAAAGTGGTGACAAATCTATCAGCAGTGCAATAGCTTTGGTGGTGTAACTGTAATGTCAAATGGAAGGTTAGCAGAATTTCTTTGCTAAATTCAACCCTTCCATTGCCAGCCGAGAGACTTATGGTGGACATCTGATGGGGACATTTTAGGTACCAATCCCTTGAATATGCCATGTGTAATAGTACCTGCCTTTCTCTCCTGTGTTATCCATTGTGGTTATATTTATATGGAGAGTCTTGCATTGTGGGATTTCTAGAGCTCTTATTTCCATGACGACATTCAGACAATACTCATCCATTTTTCTAATGCATAATTCATACCAGCAGACTTTACTGCAGTCACTTTTGTATCTTTCTTTTGCCCAATTTCTCCTGCATTTAGCACTGGCCCCTTCCACTCGGAGAGTCATAAAAATTTCATTGAATCATACATCACCATTTAGCCCATCACACCATTACCAGCTCTGTGAGACAATAATGCAGCAACATCTCCCCTTCTCTTCCTCCAGCTCAGCAAATTTGTCCACTTCAAGTACCTGTTGAATTCCCTTTTGGGAGTTACCATGTAATCTGCTTCCAGCACACTTTCAGGGCATGCATTCCTCAACATAATAATTCTCTTCCCTCTTTTATCAATTATCTTAAATCTGCCTCTACTGTTTTCCTATCCCCCAGCCAGAGAACAGTTTCTATACATTTATTTCCACAAAACATACTGTATATGTAAAATGACTCTTCATTAAGTTCTCTACTTAACTATGGACAATCTGAACAAACTCACCAAGACTCTGGAGGTTCAACAGTCATGACCAGTTATTCCAAATGGTTCCTCCAATCTGACTTTGGAAACTTCTATCAAACGATGTTGCACCCCAGACACGAATCACACACTTGACAGGCAGCAGCCTCAGAGCAATGATTACCCCCCTTTGTAAGCAACACTGGATATCTTCACTCATCTTGTCTCATTGTATTTAATTAACCCTGCCCTGCACTCATGAGATGTCCATGCACAGGATGTGTCACAGTCGCATACAGCTCAGAATTAGGACCCATTTATACTAATGCTACACTGCATTTTATTCTCCGCATATTCCCATTAACTTCACCTGATTCTACCACTCACCCACACATTAGGGGCAATTTAGAGTGGACAATTAACCTACCAACTTACACATTTTTGGGATGTGGGAGCACCTGGAGGAAACCCATGTGGTCACAGGGAGAACGAGTAAACCCCACATGGATGGCACTAGAAGTAAGGATTGAACCCGAGTTGCTGGTACAACTCTATTGGCTGTGCCACTGTGTAAAACAGAAAACGTGGTCGACAGAATATACTTAGGCATGAGTTGTCTTCCAGCCCACCTCCTCTGAGAGTTCAAAGACCTCCAGCTTCCATATATGAGATTATCTGGTGGGGAAAGGGTTTTTCTCTTTGGAGCGATGCAGGATGAGAGGCAACGATGGAAGTGTATAAGATTATGAGTATGAAGTGGATAGCCAGCACCTTTTCCCCAGGGCAGCAATGGTCAATACCAGAGGGCATCAGTTTGTCAGAGGAGGAAAATTTAGGGGAGATATCAGAGGTAGGTTGTTTTTTTACACAGAGAGTGGTGGGTGCCTGGAACGCACTTCCAGGGGTTGTGGTAGAGGCTGATACATAGGGAAATTTAAAAGAGATAGGCACATGGATATCAGAAAAAATGGATTGTTATGGGCTTGTAGGAGGGAAGGGTTAGATTGGTCAAAGAGTAGCTGTTTATGTAGGTCAGCACAACATTGTGGGCCGAAGGGCCAGTACTGTGCTGTGCTGTACTGTTCTATGAAATGATCTACAAGGGCTTGGAGGATGCCTCGTTCAATCCTTGAGCAGGATTCAAACTGAGGATGTGGAAGATGCAGAACTACAGTCAGGCTTAGTGCAAGAGGAGAAATGAATGGAGGCTATTCAGCCCTCCAATACTTGCCCATCACTGAGTGCAATATATGGCTGATCCATACTCAGCAAAATTTACCCACCTCAGCGTCATATCCATTACCATACAAATCTCTTACAGCCTTGCGAATGCTAAATAATTCACTGCTTCCAAAATGGCTGCCCATCACCTTGTAACTCTGTCCCCTTGTCCGTGACTCTCCCACTAGTGAAAGCATCTCAATATCTACCTGCAAAGTCCCCTTAGGATCTTATATGTTGGAATAAGGTCACTTCTCATTCTTCCAAACTCCAAGGAATACAGACCCAAACTGTGCAGTATCGCTTGATAGGACAACTCTCCCATCCCAGCAGTGACTTCACCTGGTGGGGGAATAGAGAACAAGAGGACATAATCTTAAACTTGAACCTAAGCGTTTGGATATAATTTTCACATAAGTGTAGCATAAATTTGAAATTCTAGGTTCCAGAGACAAACCTTCATGCTGTGGATCTCTTGCCCTGTCTCAATAAGAATCCTGGCCAACATAGCGAATCCACTTCTTTGTTTCCCATCCCCCAATGACCTCTTCCTCTGAACCATCTCCTACCCTAAATCCCTTTTTGAAATTTGTCTCAGCACCACAGCACAGTGTTAGAATTATAATTCTGAGACCATCGCATGGATAAATACCTCAATTCTTGATGCGTATGCTCTCCATATATATGAATCTTGAGTATGAGGCTATCAGACTTTATTTGGTTTAATTCAATGTGACAAACATAAAAACAAATAGTAGGATATGGAGGGGGAGGGAGAGGGGAAGGGGCATATGGGCCAGTTGTGGTAGAGTAGAGAAGCCAATAGCTTCCTGGTGGCTTTTTCAGTGACCTTGTAAAACCTGGCCTTGGCTCAAGGGCAGGAACTATGGATTTACAAGCATCTGCCAATCAGCAGAAGCTGCCCTTAACCATTAGCCTTTAAATGACTCCAGGCTGTGTCTAATTAGGAACTCTCCACCGGGAGTGACTGAGCAGTCGTCTTAAAGAGACAGGCTTCTTCAGCTGCTCAATTAACAGGTATTTTCTTTTAATAACTCAAGCAACAAGTCAAACAAAAGCTACAAACACAGGGGAGGGGTTGATGGTTTCCTGTGGTTAGATCCCCTCAGGAGCACCACATTTTGATTTGAGCGGCTTATTTTGGGAGACTATCAGATTTGGAGGAGGTGCACTGCACATTCAAAAAAGTGGAGAGTTATGGTATAAACAAAGGTTGCATGGTTGTTTTTGTTGCCCCGTGATTTTAGAAAGTTGAGGGGTGATCTAACCAAGACGTTCATAACGTTAAAACTAGGACTCAGTGAATTAGCGGTGACTTCACCTGGTGGGTAATTCAAGAATGACAGGACATAATCTTTAAATTAGAGCTGAGACTTTTGGGAAGGAACTCAGCAAACATTTTTCACACAAATGTAGCATAAATTTGAAATTCTGGGTCCATTTAATTGATCTTTTACCATCATGGTTGACACAAGATACAGTAGTAATGGAGTTGTCGACTAATCAAAGCAATCAATCTCCATTAATTAGTTTACAACAGACCCAGACATGGTGCGAGGGACAGCCCAGTGGGAGTGACCCTTTCAAAGCAAAGGTCCAAAGTCATCAGTTCTTTCCAAACATACTCTGCATGCCGTGTCTCAGATTACTCTCTCACATGGAATGATCTGCACTCAAAATGTAAAACAAGTCTTCATAGGTTCCATGTCCAAAACATGCAATCAGTGCAAAAGAATCATGTTGGGCTATGTGGCAGTACCTCACCAGTTAAAGCGAGTCATGAGTAAAATCTGGATTGCTACTTGGATTGCAGCTTTCCTTTATTAGTATTTACACCCTTGTCAACAGTACTGACATTTTCAGGATGTGACTACTGTTGACAAGGATGTAAATACATTGGAAGCAATTTAGAGAAGGTTTCATATTTCCATTTTTCCAATGCTGCCTCACATAGCAATCCCATTGCCACATATCTCCCTGCAATCTATCCTCCCCACATTCCCATTGCCACATATCTCCCTGCAATCTATCCTCCCCACATTCCCATCAACTCCCCCCCAAATTCTACCACTCACCTCTGCATAAAGGGCAATTCAGAGTGGTCAATTAACCTAACAACCCAAAGTCAAAGTCGAGTTTATTGTCATGCACAGGTACAATGAAAAACTTACTTGCAGCAGCATAACAGGCACATAGCATCAGAGACACAACATTCACAAGAAAAACATAAATTAAGGGGGAAATGGACGATCTGGAGGAAACCCAAGTGGAACGTTCAAACTCCGTACAGAGGGCACCAGAGGTTAGGATCGAACCTGGGTCTCTGGTGCTGTTTGGCAGCAGCTCTGATAACTGCAGCACTGTGTTGCCCACACACTGGCTGCGAGATTAACATCCGGGAAGGGCTGCTTGTCCTACAAAGAAAGGTCGAACAGGCTACACTGTTTGGAAGAGTGAGCGGCAAGATGATTGGAATGTATCAGAACTTGTGGGGAGCATGTTTCCTCTTGAACTAGGGGGCACCGTTTAAAAATAAGGGGTTCCCCATTTTAGACAAAGATGAAGCAAAGATTTTTTCTCGCTGAGGACTGTGAGTTTTTGGAACTCTCTTCTTCAAAGGGCAATGGAAGCAGTATTTGAATATTTTTCTAGAAGAGGTAGGTAGGTACTTGATGTAGCATGAAAGCTTACTGTGGGTTGCCAGGAATGTGGAGTTGAGATGACAATCACTTCTCATTGAGGTGTTAGTGGTGGAAAGGGTGAGCAGCTTTACGTTCCTGGGTGTCAACATCTCGGAGGATCTATCCTGAGCCCAAAACATTGATGTAATCACAAAGAAGGCATGCTAGCAGCTCTACTTTGTGAGGAGTTTGAGGAGATTTGGTATGTCACCAAATACTCTTACAAATTTCCATAGATGTACGGTGGAGAGCATTCTGACTGGTTGCATCACAGCCTAGTATGGAGGCTCCAATGCACAGGATCACAAGGAAATGAGGGTTGTAGACTCAGCCAGCTCCATCATGGCACCACCCTCCCACCATCGAGGACATCTTCAAGAAGTGGTGCCTCAAGAAGGCGGTATCCATCACTAAGGACCCTCACCATTCGGGACAGGCCATCTTCACGTTACCATCGGGGAGGAGGTACAGGAGCCTGAAGACCCACACTCAGTGACAGCTTCTTCCCATCTGCCGTCAGATTTCTGAACAGTCCATGAACCCATGAACACTGCCTCATTATTCCTTTTTTTTTGCACTATATTTATTTTTGTAATTTATAGTATTTTCATGTCTTTGCACTGTACTGCTGCTGCAAAACAACAAATTCCACAACATATAAGTTAGTGTTAATAAATCTGATTCTGATATTAAATGGTGAAGCAGGACTGAGCACCTTTGTGGCCGACTCCTGCACCTAACTTGCGTGCTTGTATGGTCGTATGACAAGACCAGTGTTCATTGCTGCTCCCTAGATGCCCTGAGAAGGTGGCGGTGAGGTGTCTTCTTGAATGGTTGTTTCTTCATCAAGCTTGATATAACAAGAGACCACTTCAGAGGGCCTGGAGTCACAGCCCAGCCGGACTGGGTAATGACAGCAGGCTTCCTTCCCTACAGTATATAGCTGAACCTTGAACCTCATGCCCAATCCTGGCCAATTAAACACCAGGGAAACATCCGGGTTTGATAAGAAGAGCCACAAGGCAGATCCTCAGCGAGAAAAGTCTGTCTTGTGGAAGGGAAATGAGCATCTTCAGCCTTGAGAGGAATAAGAGGTGAACTCACAGAGGAGTAGAGAGTCAAGTGAAGGCAAATCTAGAAGAATTAAGTGAATTCAAAAGAATAGGAGTCTTATATTACCTTGAGGCTGAGGTGGGAAAGGTATTTTTCATACACAGCAATCGATACAAGAAATGGAATCCCAAATCAAGTGCGCAGGTGAAAATTCTGGAGTCACTTCAGAAGCAATCAGATCCTGCGGTGACCTCATACTGGAATGGATGGACTCACTGGCTTTTCTTGGCCTTGGTTTGAAAGCTGACACCAGGCACTGAGGGGCTGGGACAAAGACAGAAACTGCTGTAAACACACAGCAGGTCAGGCCACATCAGGAACCTGAGGGCACGTACCACCAGACTTAAGGACAGCTTTTACCCCACTGTGATAAGACTATTGAATGGTTCTGTTATACGATGAGATGGACTCTGACCTTACGATCTACCTTGTTGTGACCTTGCATCTTATTACACTGCACTTTCTCTGTAGCTGTGACACTTTACTATGTACTGTTATTGTTTTTACCTGTACTACTTCAAAGCACTCCGTACTAACCCAATGTAACTACACTGTGTAATGAATTGATCTGTATGATTGGTATGCAAGACAAGTTTTTCACTGTACCTCAGTACAAGTGACAAACCAATACCAATCTGTGGGACAAGAAACAGAGTCAACGTTTCAGATTGGAAACCCTTCGTCAGAACTTGTAAAGAATCTTGTAAAGCTGTAGGGAGGGAGAAGGAGGGGGGGAGGATGTCTCTGATATGACAAAAGTGGGGTGACCATGGGAGAAGCTGTAAGCAAAGTTATCTGGTCAGTGTGTGAATGGGAGCAGTTAGAGGGTGAGAACATAGACAAAAGAACAGAGGCAAAAGAATGCGGGGGTTGCAAAATGCAGAGCAGGAGGACAAACCCAGTAGGTCAGGCTGGGCAGACGGAAAATGAGGTGACGTTCCTCAAGCTTGCACTGGGCCTCACTTGGAATCCAAGAGCTGTTGGGGTTTATGAAAGGAAGGAGAAAGAAGGAAAGGTTTTCACTGAGGAGCTGGGTCCTGTGTAATAGTCATTCAGACACTTGATTTGTGTATTGTTCAAAGAGAACACATGAGTGAATTGTTGCTTTGGAAATAGAATGCATTGGCTTGATGACACAGTGAAGGTATTGAACTGATGATACTATGAGTGTAAGGAAAGATTTTATTGTATTTGCTGCATGTATTTTATGAATAAAATTTATTTTTGAAATAATGAGTGTACTTACTATTTGATTTTCAATGTTTTATTGTGGAGTTGAAGTGTAGAAGAGAGAGAGAGAGAGAGAGAGAGAGGAGGTCTGTCCTAATAAGCTTAAAAGAAGCAGAAGCAGTAAGTGAAGAAGCACACAGTTTGTTTCACAATTCACTGACTTACTGTAAATTGAAGTCAGCATCTGGGCATAAATATTGCTGCTCCATCTCATTTGTTCGAAGTGCCCAGCTCCTTGAACTAACCTAGTAAACTCTCTGTCCTTGACCCCATTTCCATCTCTGCTCCCAAGGCAATAGAGTCAATCTTGAATCTCCATTGAAGGGCACCTTGTCAATAGCCCATCCAATTCTCTTCCTTCCCCACCCCCCCTCCCCTCACACAACAAACACTTCCCATTAAGCAGTGCGATCGAAGAATGATCTCAACAATGGGACTCCCGCCAGCCTTTACTTCAAGGCTAATCCCTGAAGGAAGCAGATCAATAGCACACGTCTGTACTGTGAAATCAAAGGAAAAATAAAGCCTGGAACACATCAGAGTCTCTAAATAATACTAAGTGCAGCTGAGAAATACGGTTTATCTATTGGCAGTGGTGATAACTGATGCCCATTGTCCACTTTACTGAGTTACAAGGCGAGACCACTCGTCATCAAAAGGAGAGCACCTCCTTCTCAGGATGTCTGTAATGGGATTGTAAATGAGTCACTGCCGGCCCTTAAGTGGAACAGATCTCAACATGATGTATTCTTAAAATGGACAGGGTAATTCAGTAATTAGCCCGTCGGTCAAACTCATTTTGGATAGATCCTGGGGTCTTGAAGTCAAATAAGGATTATGAGTAGCTAGCAGGTAAATGACTAATCAATAGGTCATTTGTCTGTAGAGGAACATAGAGATTTATAATTATTGGGCTCTGCTGCTTTTAGTCGATGGGAATATTCACTTCAAAAGGGAGTTTTTGTATTTGGACCATTTTTACGAATCAAAGCTAACCAATTGCAATCAATCAAAGATGGTTCTCATAGAGTTTCAGCAGCTGATTTTCTCCCCCTCCTAGTGGGCTTAGAATCATAGAAATACACGGGGCCAGAAGGACCTTTGTTGATTCCGGGAGCTCAAAAATACCTTTACATAATGAATAAATTGTAAAGGATAAACCTCTCACTCACTTCCTTTCATTGTCTGCTCACTGGTCTGAAATTCATAGCTTCCAATCACAATAGGGTTGAGTCCAGCATCTCAGCTGTGTTAAGGGAGTACTATATTGTAGGAGGTGCTGTCTGAGCAGATGTTAAGCCCAGGACTTGCCTGCCTGTGTAAGTAGATGTCAGATTTATCCTATGGTGGTGTATAAAAATGAACAGGGAGTTTGCATGGTTTCTCGGCCAACATTCTTCCTCAGGCAGATTCACCTCATCATCCATCTCATTTGACAGCTTGTGGTGGTTTCTTCTTTAGTTTTGAATTACTATAGAAGATCCCAAGGGTCTAATGCACCTCTTTATAAATGTAATTTTCTTATTCTGTTGATGAATCATTCTGCTCCCTCTTGCTGTTGCCCACACTGCCTCCTAGGCACATTTGTTATCTCCAGTGTGAGGCAGTTACAATATTAAACTCAGAAGATTTTGATCATAACAATCCTCAAGGCTGGTCCACCAAGTAATAAGGTTGTAGATGGTCCTCTACATTGATCACTTTCTAGCCTATGTCCACATCCCCTGATTCCCTTAGCATCCAGAAAAACCTTATATCCCCTGACCATTTAACCTTGGGCCTGAATTCCTTCACTGAACCTCACTGCCTTATCAAATCTGTTGAGATGCTCCTTAAAACCTATCCCTTTGACTAAGCTTTTGATTACTCATCCAAGTAGGTGGCTTGTTGTCAAATATTGCTCAAAGACTCTCCTGTACAGCTCCTTAGAGCTTTTTCCTATGCTATAGGTGATTTACAAATGCAAATTGCTGTGGTTCTGTTCCTTTCCTATCACCTAATGTTAAATCACTTTCAGCCCTCTGTTTATGCCCGATCCATTAGTGCCTCCTGTGATCATCAAAGCTTCCAATCCCTCAGCTCTGGCCTTAATTCTTTGTGCCTGCCTATCGTCATAAACAATATCACACACCACTCATCTGATATCCAAGCACTCACAACCCAGGAGCAGACACAGGACAGTGATTGGGAATCTGGGCTGATTTGCATTTTATCCCATCAAGACTTGCGAGTTCATTGGTATGTGTTCTATTATTACATAAGCTTGATCCCATTACTTTACCTTTTAGTTTCCCTTTCCATTTCTAATCCACAAACAATCCATCCTGTATTTTAATTCTACATATTGGGAAGGGGGCCAGCTCCAATTTTCCATCATCTAGTTATGTATCTGCTCAATAATCATTTATTACTGTCACCAAATCATCTTACAATGGCCCTTCCTGTTCCCTAACCAGTCTTTTGTAAAGATAAAGAGCTTTCTCAATGTCCAGGCTCTTTACAATTAGTCCTTTTTTACATGCAATTTATTTGTAATACCTTATTCATCAATGCTGTCTTCAATAGTACATTAATCTATGTGATGTGGCAACACACTGTTGATAACCCCCAACAAACTTCTCCTTGAGAGACAATTATAGATTCATAGAGTTATACAGCAAGGAAACAGAGCCTTCAGCCCCATTTATCCATGTCTGTCAACTTGCCTGTCTACACTCATCCCGTTTGCCTGCATTTGGCCCATATCACTCTAAACATAGAAACATAGAAAACATAGAAAAAATACAGCACAATTCAGGCCCTTCAGCCCACAAAGCTGTGCCGAACATGTCCCTACCCGAGAAATTACTAGGCTTACCCATAGCCCTCTATTTTTATAGAAATATTTCATTCTAACCTTTCATTTCCAAGTACCAGTCCAAATGTCTTTTAAATGTTGTGATTCTACCTGTCTCTACCACTTCCTCTGGCAACTCGTCCTGCATTCCCACCACCCCAATGTGTGTAAAAACTTCCCCCCTCAAATCCCCTTTAAATCCACTCCCACCCACCTTGAACCTATGCCCTCTAGTTTTGGACTTCTCTACCCTGGGAGAAAGACTATCCACCCTATCTATACCCCTCATAATTTTACAAACCTCTATAAGGTGACTCCCTGGCCTCCATCGCTCCATGGACAACAGCCCAGCCTGTCCAATCTCCCGATCTCTCCTTGTAATGCAAGTCCTCCAGTCGAGGTGACATCCTTGTGAATCTTTTCTGTACCTTCTCCAGCTTAATCACATCCTTCCTGTAGCACGGGGACCAGAACTACACACAATAATTACTGAATGAACTCCCTCACTTAACCTTTATGATTTCCTCTAATGGTATATATTCTTCCATATGGCTTCTTGTTCTTTTTAAAAGAAGCAGAACACTATTTGCAACACTGGTGTTGCAAGAATATTCTGATCAAGGAGTGGAAAATATTATAAGAATTCAATGGGGGTAAACACAAATCAAAGATTTTCTCTGCCTGGACTGGAGGGCCTAATCATAGGGAGAGGTTGGAGCGTAGAAGAATGAGGGGTGACCTCATAGAAGTTTATAAAATCGTGTGGATAAGGTGGATGGTCAGTCTTTTCCCCAGGGTTGGGAGGTCCATAACTAGAGGGCGCAGATACAAGAGGGGAGAGATTTAAAAGTGAAATGAGGGGTAACTTCTTTACACAAAAGGAGGTGAGTGCCTGGAATGAGCTGTCAGAGGAAGTGGTCGAGGTGGGTACATTTGCAATATTCATGAGGCATTTGGATAGGTACATGGAGGGGAGAGGCTTGGAGGGTTTGGGGCCAAACGCAGGCAACTGGGACTAGCAGGGAGGATGCTGTGGTTGGCATGGACCGGTTTGGCTGAAGGGCCAGTTTCTGTGCTGTACTAGATTAGTTAAGATAAGATAAGATATTTTTATTAGTCACATGTACATTGAAACACACAGTGAAATGCATCTTTTGCATAGAGTGTTCTGGGGGCAGCCCACAAGTTGTTGCCACGTTTCTGGCACCAACATAGCATGCCCACAACTTCCTAACCTGTACATCTTTGGGATGTGGGAGGAAACCGGAGCACCCGGAGGAAACCCACGCACACATGGGGAGAACATACAAACTCCTTACAGACAGCAGCTGGAATTGAACCCGGGTCGCTGGCGCTGTAATAGCGTTACGCTAACCGCTACACTACCATGCCTGCCTGTCTATGACTCTGGTGGACAAAGTTAGTTTTCACTGGGTTAAAAGATCCAAGCAATTCAGAAGGCATAGTTGGATCTGGAGTTCCTTGGTCCACAGGGTCAGCGATGCTGGTTCATCCAGAGTTTGCGATGTTGCGATTGATAGGTTTTCTGCTGGGTTAGGGTATCAAGGGCTGTATTGGTATTGGTTTATTATTGTCACTTATACCAAGGTACAGTGAAAAGTTTGTCTTACAAACTGATTGTACAGGTCAATTCATTACACAGTGCAGTTACATTGAGTTAGTACAAAGTGCATTGATGTAATACAGGTCAAAACAAAAACAGTACAGAGTAAAGTGTCACAGCTACAGAGAAAGTGCAGTGCAATAAGGTGCAAGGTCACAACAAAGTAGATCGTGAGGTCATAGTCCATCTCATTGTATAAGGGAACCGTTCAATAGTCTTATCACAGTGGGGTAGAAGCTGTCCTTAAGTCTGGTGGTACGTGCCCTCAGGCTCCTGTATCTTCTACCCGATGGAAGAGGAGAGAAGAGAGGATGTCCCGGGTGGGTGGGGTCTTTGATTATGCTGGCTACTACACCAAGACAATGAGAGGTAAAGACAGAGTCCAAGGAGGGGAGGCTGGTGTGTGTGATGCGCTGGGCTGTGTCCACAACTCTCTGCAGCTTCTTTCAGTCTTGGGCAGAACAGTTGCCGTACCAAGCCGTGATACATCCAGATAGGATGCTTTCTTTGGTGCATCAGTAAAAGTTGGTGAGAGTCAAAGGGGACAAACCAAAGTTCTTTAGCCTCCTGAAGAAGTAGAGGCGCTGGTGAGCTTTCTTGGCCGTGGCATCTACGTGATTTGATCAGGACAGGCTGTTGGTGATGTTCACTCCCAGAAACTTGAAGCTGTCAACCCTCTCGACCTCAGCACCATTGATGAAAACAGGTGCATGTACACCGCCCCCTTTCCTGAAGTCAATGACCAGCTCTTTTGTTTTGTTGACATTGAGGGAAAGGTTGTTGTCATGACACCATTCCACTAAGCTCGCTATCTCCTTCCGTACTCCGACTCATCACTGTTTGTGATACGGCCTACAACGGTGGTATCATCTGCAAACTTGTAGATGGAGTTAGGGAAGAATCTGGCCACACAGTCATGAATGTATAGGGAGTAGAGTAGACGGCTGAGGACGCAGCCTTGTGGGGCACCAGTGTTGAGAATAATCGTGCCAGAGGTATTGCTGCCTATCCTCACTGAGGTCTGTTTGTTAGAAAGTCAAGGATCCAGTTACAGAGGGAGGTGTTGAGTCCTAGGTCTCGAAGTTTGGTGACAAGCTTTCTTGGAATTATTGTATTGAAGGCAGAGCTGTAGTCAATAAACAATAGTCTAACGTATGTGTCTTTACTGTCCAGATGCTCCAGAGCTGAGTGTAGGGCCAGGGAGATGGCATCCGCTGTAGACCTGTTTCGCAGATAGATGAATTGCAATGGGCCCAGGTTGTCTGGGAGGCTGGAGTTGATGCGTGCCATGACCAACCTCTCAAAGCACTTCATGATGGTGGATGTCAGAGCCACTGGTTGGTCGTCATTGAGGCATGTTACCTTGCTTTTCTTTGGTGCTGGGATGATAGTGGTCTTCTTAAAACAGGAGGGAACCTGAGATTGAAGCAGGGAGAGGTTGAATATGTCCGCAAATACTTCTGCCAGCTGGTCAACACATGATCTGAGCACGCGGCCCGGGACACCATCTGGGCCAGGTGCTTTCCTCGTGTTCACTCTCCGGAAGGCTGATCTTACGTCCTCCACTGTGATCACAGGTTCAGCTGCGTTGTGTAGCTCAGGCAAGAAAATGGAGTCACAATACAGACCAGTGGTGACCTAATTGAACAGTGGAGGGTTATCCACTCCTGTACCTATGTTTCTGATATCAGCTGCCTTGGCCACCATTCCACACACTCCTTACCATCTGTGGCACAGTAAGGGCAGCTGGTACAGCCGCTGCCTCACAGCTCCAGTAACCCAGGTTCAATCCTCTGTCTGTGTGGAGTTTGCATGCTCTCTCTGTGACCGCATGAGTTTCCCCTGGTGCTCCAGTTTCCTCCCACATCCTAAAAATGTGCAGGTTCATAGGTTAAATAGCTGACGTAAAATGCTCCTGGTGTGTAGGTGGGTGATAGAATCTGGGTGGAGTAGATAGGAATGTGGGGAGAATAAAATAAGATTAGCATGGAATGGTTGGCATGAACCCAATGGGCCTAAGGGTCTGTTTGCATGCTCTGTCACTCTGTATAACTCTATGACTGTAGTTGTTCGGAGAGAGAATCTGAAGATACAACATCTGCACTTCACAACCTGAACCGAAATCTAAGTGAGGATATACACTGAAGGCTTTACAAAGTAGTGAAGTGCTTTTGGATCATGAGTGGAAAATCTGGCTACAAAGTTGAGGTCTTCACAAACACAAGGGAGTCATAGTTGTCAGACAAACTTAATATTATTTAGTGTTTTTTCTTACTTTGGGAAGTTCCTGGTATGAATCATTTATCTGAAGGGGTTTGATGTAATTTCCACAGTTCTCTGTGCGGCCATATGTGAGGAGCAGCCAAAGTAACTAAGATTGATAGGTCTCTGAGAAAGGCAGCAGTTCTAACTGTCCTTGTGTAGCAGAAAGGTCCCAGGTACATTTAGCCTGGTCCCCTTCCCACCATGTGTCTAACTATACACTGGATGTGCTATAGTGTAACGTTTACATACTAGGTTTGATCCATTACCCAGAAATGGGGGAGGGCAAATCAGGAGGAGTTTCCAGTCACCATGCAATGACCTGGGAGAAGTCCGGAGAGCACGGGACAGCCCATTTCCCTCAACAGAGAGGTCAAAAAGTGGGGGACACATAGTTAATGTAGAAGAGAGGAGCAGAAGGAAAATGTTTATAACTAAAGAGTATTTGAGGTGGTGGGGGAGAGGGCATTGAGAGGATCAGGGACACATTGCCTAAGGAGAAAGTGGAGGGTGAAACCCTCATCGCACTTAAGTGGCACCTGGATGAGCAGATGGAAAGCAGTGACCTGCAGGGAAGTGGACCAAGAGTCAAGAGGTGGGAACAAGCTTGATAGCACTTTCACTGCTGACATGGACACTGTGGGCTGAATGACCTCTCCTGCATCATGGATTTCTTTGATTCTCTTACTCCTTGTGATTGTTCTGCATTGGGCTAGGCTGGGACAGCTCCTTTGCTGATCAGTCATTCACCAGTGGCTGTTGTCTTATTTAAGCTCCTCTGACGTTAGCAGCTGCCTGTAGAACTGCAGCCCCACCACCTGTGTCTGGGAGCAGCTCAGGGTCAAGCACATTGTTGAAGCCATGAATAGGTCTCCGGTACCTTCCTTAAAACTTTCTTATAATGACCCAATAGATTCATCCATTACTGGCACTAGTTTTATATAATTGAATTTAAATTTCCCTGCTGCCAAAGAATTTGGATTATTAAGGCAGGGTCTTAACCACTATGCCACTATACTAGATAAGATAAGATATCTTTATTAGTCACATGTACATCGAAACACACAGTGAAATACATCTTTTTGCCCACAACTCCCTAACTTGTACGTCTTTGGAATGTGGGAAGAAACCAGAGCACCCGGAGGAAGCCCACGCAGACACGGGGAGAACGTACAAACTCCTTACAGACAGTGGCCGGATTTGAACCCGGGTCGCTGGTGCTGTAAAACGTTACGCTAACTGCTACACTACCAGCGAAGATAGATCTGTTACTGTGTGTGGAGCTATTTTCCTCTGCAGGTTTTGAGGAGATGTATTTATTCACAAATTCATCTTCTATAGAAAGCACTGGATGTGCTATAGTGTAACATTTACATACTGTCCTCCACTTCAGAAATTCATTCCATTGATTGGATGTGTTGGATTCCAGAGACAGAGTGCAATGTGCTGACACGGTTACAGAACCTGTTTGGCATTACTAACCAGGAATGATTTTCTACATTTTGTTTCCAGATTTAAGCCACAGGACATGAGTTATTTCAGTCTTTCTTTGTCCTTTAAAATAATTCAGTCACATCCCAGGATCAAATGGGCTCAATTTTTTTTACTTGTCTAAACTGGTTTGATGTTCGAGCATAGAATATAGAACAGTATAGCATACGAACAGGCCCTTTGGCCCATGATGTCTGCGCTGAACATGATGCTTAATTAAACTCTCTTCTGCTTGTACATGATCCATAGCTCTCCTTTCCCTGCATGTTCATGTATCTATCTAATAGCCTCTTAAATGCCATTATCGTATCTGCTTCCACCATTACCCCTGGCAGCCCATTCCGGGCACCTACAGCTCTCTGTGTAAAAAACGTGGTCTGTACATCTTCCTTAAACTTTCCCCCTCTCACCTTAAGTGTATGCCCTCCAGTACTTCACATTTCTGCCTTGGGGAAATGATACTGTCTACTCTATCTATGCCTAAACTTCTATCAGGTCTCCCTTCAGCTTCTGATGCTCCTGAGAGAACAACTTAAGTTTGTCCAACCTCATACCCTCTAATACACGCAGCATCCTGGCAAACCTCTTCTGCACCCTTTCCAAAGCCTCCACATCCTTCCTGTCATGGAGCGACCAATCATAGAATGGCACAGAAGGAGGCCATTTGGACCATCTGGTTTGATTTGGGTTAGGTTTAGTAAATAATAGGTAAGCTGTTGGAACAAAGGGCTTTCTTTCTGAATGGTGGGAGTTGGAAATCTGGGGCCCTGCAACTGTTGGGAGTGTATATTTACAGCATGTTAGGTTTACCTCGGCTACTCCACTGGTATTTTAAATGCAGTCAAAAACTGATACAAAAGTAGCACACAAAATAAGCTTTTGTAGACAGAAAATGCAACAAAAATGTAAGATTTTGTTTAAAATACAATTTTAATGCTATCTAAAAATATTAATTTCTTAAATTAAACTGGTATTAACGGATGCTCTAATTTCACACTCCTATTCAAAGACACTTTTCAATTGTGTGTTGATATTAATAGGCACAACCCCAGTTTCATGCTACAATCTCACACTCTGTAGTTTAAACCCACTGAAGTTTAAATCCATAGATACCTTTTCATACACATAAATTACATTTTTGAGCAGTTTATTGAATGCTGTTTAATTCACATTCAACAGAGAGTTGTGCACTTTGGCTTGTTGAGTTAACCTTGGTGTTAACTTATTTGTTTAGTCTTTCTATAAATCCTCAGTCACCAAAATAATCACATGAAAACTGCTAAATACAGAAACCAAAATAAAATGATACAGAGTGGAAGTTGAGAATCAGCACATACAATGTGATGGTAATTCAAACATATAAATATTTAATTTAGAAACTACAAAATGCTCTTAAATATTTTACTTTTTAATTTAAAAAGAGATTAATTTGGAAGGTTAAATTGAAGGTAAGTTTAAATCATTAATTTGACCTGAAATTATATGTATGCATAGAGTACACATACACACACACTCTCTCTCTTTCTCTCTCTCACACACACACACACAAACACACACACACACACACACCTACCTGACTCCATCTGCCAATCAATCCCTCCTCACCTGGATCCACCTATCGTTTGCTAGTTCTTGCCCTACTCGTCTTTATACTAGCTAGCTCCCTCTTCCCTTTCAGTCCAGATGAAGGGTCTCGAATAGAAACAATGACTGCCCTTTTCCCTCCACAGATGATGCCTGACCCATTGAGTTCATCCAGCAGCTCATTTTTTGCCACATACACAAACACATTTTCTCTCATGCATACATTTCATCTCTCATACATTCTTCCTCATCCAACCCTATTGGGATCACTCCTAACCCAGAATTCTCTTCTTCCTCATGTCATTATCCAACCTCCCTTAAATGAATCTGTACTATTTTCCACAACCACACTGTGTTGGCACAAGTTCCCCAAATCCTCATACATTAGAGCAGTAAAATTCCCAATAACGCAACCATAAGCTGCATGTCAAAAAATATTTTAATGGTGTAGAAGTATTTTGGAATATTCCAACGGTGTGAAAAATGTAATAAAAATCATAATAAAATAACTGCTGATGTTGGAAATCTGAAAAAAGCACGGAAAACGCTGAAAACACTTTGCAGGTCAGGCAGCATCTTCGACCTGAAACTTTGGTTCTGTTTCTCTTCCCACAGATGTGGCCTGACCTGCTGAGTATTTCCAGCCTTTTTGATTTTGCTTCAGATTTCCAACATCTGATTTTCATTAATTGTCATGTCTTTGGAGACAGTCTCTTCTAAATTGGCCTTAAAGAAACTCTGGTGCTATCAAAGTCTGTGACACATCAACAGCTCTGCTGGGGTGAACCCTGTGGTTGAATGTAATATGGTGTTGAGGAGCTAGTTAAACAATGTTCTGTGGTTAAGTTTCAACAACCTTGGAAAACTTGCCTCTTCCAGGCTTACCCAGGAACATGCACTGACCTTTCTGCTGTCTAACCAGAGGCCAGATGGCATGGGACAATTAGTGAATTCTTGTAACTATTACACCTCATGAAGCATTCAAACAGAACTACCATGAGTTGAGGCCCACAATCTCACACCAACTATTCAGGTATACCGTGAGTTATAAAAAACAATTTTGGTTCTTCGATAGTACAGCTTCATGGGTTGAGGCATTACCTGCTAGCTCCAATACCCTTGTTATGCCATAATGTACCAAGAAAGTCCCACTGCTTAAGCTCTGTTGCAAATATTGTGTTTTCTCTGTTGATTCTCATTCCATATCTATCTTTCATTGTTTCTGTTGTAAATGCTGATGTGAGCATTTGTCTCAGTACTACAGACTACTGCTGCCTTCCTGTATTAATTGCCACTGTCTACATGTTTACTGACTCACCGTGTATGCTGGAAAGTTTCCACATTTCTATTCCATAACTATGTAGTTTTGAGACCTTGTGTCAGTGCCTTTGATCAGCAATACCCAGTAGGTGTTTCGAAGATATTCTTCAAACTATCGTTTCAGAGCCAATACACATTGTTGTGATTATCTTTGTCGCCAGTTGTAGTGTATTTGGAGGTGGTCTGTGAGCCAGTCTTGTACAGCTGGTAAGGACTGTCTATAATAACCTCCAGGAGACATTGCGGTCTTCAGAACATGTGTATAATTTATAGCAGAGTAACAATTACCGCATGTGCTTACAACACATGTATGATGACATCATCATGCCACCTGCACTTACATATTTACTCGCAATGACAGCACATTAAATGCTGGACAGGACTCCAAGGAAACCCCCCAGTCTTCACCCCTGCTGTGTAGTAGGGTGTTGGTTTCACAGGGATTAAAGAAATATGACCTTTGCAGGAGCTGCAATTAGGATTGCAACTGCAATTTGCATTCATATGATGTCTTTAATGTAGTGAAGTGTCACAAATTCCTTAACAGTGGTGTACCAGACGAAATGATATTAAGCATCTTAAGGAATAATCAAAACAAAGAGGATAAGCTTGATCACAGCGAATGGTTTCAAGGTGCATATCAAAAGAGGAAAGAGAGATAGAGAGATTTGGGGAGGGAATTCTAGGGTTTAAGGTCTTGTCAGCTGAAGGCATGGCTGTCATTGATGGAACAATTAAAGTTGGGGCTTCTCAAAGGGTCAGGATTGGGGGACCGTAGACCTCAGAGGGTTGCTTGACTAAAGGAAGTTACAAGGTTGCCTGTCAAATAAAATGCATGGATCTCCATATAAATCCTTTATCATCTCTCAGCTGTTCTAGTGTCTGAAACAGCAATCTTACTCACAACTGTCATTCCTTCCGTCTGGGCAGTGAGGGAGATGTAACATGGTGTTTATATAAAGGTGTAATCACCAACTAACCACAATGAATGTCCTCTTGTGTATGACAGGATAAGGAGCATGGCGACACAAGAGACTGCAGATGCTGGAATCTGGAACAAAAATCTGCTGGAGGAATTTAGCGGGTCAAGCAGCATCTGTAGAGGGAAATGGGCCATCAACGTTTCGGGTTGAGACCCTTCATCTGGACTGAAAGAGTAGAGGGGAGAGAGACAGTATAAAGAGATGAGGGGAAAGGGTGGGGCAAAACCCGGCAAATGATAGGTGATCGGCACATGGAGAAGGGGAGCATTTTCTTTATTTCGTGTCTGACTCTTTACCTAGCAGAGCTTCTTTCTTCATGTGACTCCCACTGACTGCATCAGCTGTCTCTCCATCAGGCTGCTGAGATACACTACCGCTAATAACTATGGCCCTGAGGAGACAGCTTCTCTGTCAGGGAGCTGAAAGAAGCAGAGAGTTTTGCATCCAGATACAACATGCTGTTGTTCAATACACTTGAATCTGAGTTGTCAGGTATTTCATCAAGGTCTCCTGTAATAACATATTTCTGTTTAGAATTGCCCACTTTGTCTAGAAATTTTGACCTGGCTATCTTCAGGTACCTGTGTAGACAGTGAGGTAGTTTTGCAATACTTTTAACATGTAACAACACAGACACATTTATAAATGTCACAGTCCTTTATATTGCAACACAATAGGACGATGCCTTTTGAATTAACATGTCCTTCAGCACAGCTGATTAATTATGACTAATATGCAAATATCTGTCAACAATGTTTAATTTTTGTCTTTTCTTTTCTGTAGCTTTTGTAAATTTCACCCTGTAATTGACACACCAAAATAATGTTCTGACTTGTTGAAGATGATGGGACATTAAAAGTTTTGCAGTAAATATACAGACTGTTCAAGTGAGTTTTCTGTGCGCATTTAACCTTTATCCTTCACTAATTGAAAATGCTGAAGGGAACCAACTCTGAAAATTATACAGCACCTCATCAAATTGTTAATATTTCTCAAATAAGCACTAATTTTGCCAGGAACATTGTGTTAACTGTTCTGCGAGAAAACATGCATATTTTCAAGGTAAATGTTTAAGTCATGATAAGAGAATGAAGCTTTCACTATGTCCTTTAAAACTGATCAAAAAGAATTGCCAGTTGTTCATAGAAAGTGGGTGTCTGGGTCTAAGCCAGCATATATTACCCATCCATTTCTCCCCTGACTATGATGTTTTGTCAGAGTATTTCATGGAGCAGTTACAAATCAACCACTTTGCTTTGGACCTGGCCAGATCTTCTAAGGACAGTATATCTCATTCTCTGAAAGACACTCATGAACCAAATATGCTTGCCTAACAATTTGGAAACATCGAGCTTACCATTGCTAATACTAACTTTCTTGTTAAGCTCCAAATTTACTTAATTACTTAAATTTAAATTGCCTAGTTGCCATGGTATTGGTATATTATTGTCACTTGAACCGAGATAAAGTGAAAAACTTGCCTTGTGTACTATTCGTACAGATCAATACATTACACAGTGCAGATACATTGAGTTAGCACAGAGTGCATTGAGGTAGTACAGGTAAAAACAATAACAGAGTACAGAGTAAAGTGTCACAGTTCCAGGGAAGTACATTGCAGGTAGACAATAAGGTGCAAGGTCATAACAAGGTAGATTGTGAGGTCAAGAGTCCGTCTGATTGTATAAGGGAACCGTTCAATAGTCTTATCACAGTGGGATAGAAGCTGTCCTTGAGCCTGGTGGTACGTGCCCTCAGGCTCATGTATCTTCTGCCTGATGGGAGAGGAGAGAAGAGAGAATGTCCTGGGTGGGTGGGGTCTTTGATTATGCTCGCTGCTTCACCAAGGCATTGAGAGGTATAGACAGAGTCCATGGAGGGGAGGCTGGTTTCCGTGACACGCTGGGCTGTTTCCACAACTCTCTGCAGTTTCTTGCGGTCCTGGATAGAGCAGTTGCCATACCAAGCCGTGATGCATCCAGATAGGATACTTTCTATGGTGCATCAATAAAAGTTGGTGAGTGTCAAAGGCGACATGCCAAATTTCTTTAGCCTCCTGAGGAAATAGAAGTGCTGATGAGCTTTCTTGGCATGGGGTCTATGTTGTTGGACCAGGACAGGCTATTGGTGATGTTCACTCCCAGGAACTTGAAGCTCTCAACCCTCTCGACCTCAGCACTGTTGATGTAGACAGGTGCATGTACACCACCCCCTTTCCTGAAATCAATGACAAGCTGTTTTGTTTTGCTGACATTGAGGAAAAGGTTGTTGTCATGACACCATTCCACTAAGCTCGCTATCTCCTTCCTGTACTCCGACTCATCGCTGTTTGAGATACAACGGTGATATCATCTGCAAACTTGTAGATGGAGTTAGAGAAGAATCTGGCCATGCAGTCATGAATGTATAGGAGTCGAGTAGAGGGCTGAGGACGCAGCCTTGTGGGGCACTAGTGTTGAGGATAATCGTGCTGGAGGTGTTGCTGCCTATCCTCACTGATCGCGGTCTGTTGGTCAGAAAGTCAAGGATCCAGTTACAGAGGGAGATGTTGAGTCCCAGGTCTCGGAGTTTGGTGTTAAGTTTGCTTGGAATTATAGTATTGAAGGCAGAGCTGTAGTCAATAAACAATAGTCTAACGTAGGTGTCTTTATTGTCCAGATGCTCCAGAGCTGAGTGTAGGGCAGGGAGATGTCGTCCACTGTAGATCTGTTATGGCGGCAGGTGAATTGCAGTGGGTCGAGGTTGTCTGGGAGGCTGGAGTTAATTCGTCTCATGACCAGCCTCTTGAAGCACTTCATGATGGTGGATGTCAGAACCACTGGTCTGTAGTCATTAAGGCGTGTTACCTTGCTTTTCTTCAGTACCGGGTTGATAGTGGTCTTCTTAAAACAAGTGGGAACCTGAGATTGAAGCAGGGAGAGGTTAAATATGTCTGCAAATACCCACACCAGCTGATCAACACAAGATCTGAGCACTCGGTCAGGGACACCATCTGGGCCAGATGCTTTCCTCGGGTTCACTCTCCAGAAGACTGATCTTATGTCCTCGATGGTGACCACAGGTTTAATTGCATCGGAGGCTGTCAGGGTGGGTGGTGACAATCCACTTCCCTTCTGTTCAAAATGCGCATAGAATGCATTAAGCTCATCAGGAAGGGATGTGCTGTTGTTAACTATGTAGCCCGACTTCGTTTTGTAGCCTGTTATAGCTTGTAAGCCCTGCCACAACTGACGGCTGGTCTGGGACTCTATTTTGAACTGGTATTGTCTCTTGGCATTCCTGTTAGCTTTCTGGAGGTCATATCTCGATTTCTTGTACAGGTCAGGATCACCAGATTTGTGTGCCGCAGTCCTCGACTTCAGTAGGGAGTGGATCTCCCAGTTCATCCATGGTTTCCTGTTTGGGAACACCCAGATTGTCTTCTTTGGTACACAGTCCTCAACACACTTGCTGATAAAGTCTGTGATGGTGGTGACATACTCACATCGGCTGGGATTTGAACTCATGTCTCCAGATCAGTTGTCCAGACCCATGGACCCTGATCTGTTAATTTAACCATCATGCTGTCACATTCCTTAACTCACTCCCTATCGCTTGGTGGGTGAAACATTCTCCAATTGTACCTTCACCCTGTCCTGTGAGATTGGATGAAGATCAGGAACAGTGATAAGGAACCAACACATGGTTTAGCTTCAGTTCAGTGACAAAGCTTTTGTTTTTTAGTCTGAAGGCTGTGGATTCAGGCCTCAGCCCAAAATCTTGACTGACACTCATGTGTAGTACAAAGTCAATGTTGGGCAGTGAGGTGTTAAAATGAAGAAAGTGGGTAAATATAAAAATTCACTACTTCTATTCCACTCAAGAGTAAATCTCTTCTTCTATCCTCATTTAGTCAGTCCTTTCAGTGGGAATTATAATGAAGACAGTTCTAAAGCAAGTGTCCAATTTGCTGTCACTTGGTTTACACTGTCATACATAATCATATTGCTCAATTGCAATGGACTCTTGGCAGAGCATTTGGAGGCTTTTTGCAGTTGGATTTGTAACCCTGTCGAGCCCTTAACCAGATCCGTGACACTAGATGGTGTCATCATCCCCATAGATTGCTTCCCTGCTTGAGGGCAGATGCCTGGAAAGAGATTGCCCTATTAGCATTGTGGAAGCATTGAGAAAGGTGGCTAAAATATACAATGAGAAAAGGAATAAGTGTCCCTCGATAAATATGTGGAGGTTCTTGTGTGTGCCAAGAAATATCCTCACTGTCTCATGGAATCCTTGGTCCATGCAGAAGGAGCAGGCAGAAAGGCACTGAGCACCTTAAGTCCTGAGAACAGGAGTATGGAGGAACCAGGCACAAAAAGCAGAAGGGGTGCACAGCTTCTCAAACCACACACTCATGCATTCCGTCACCATATCCCACCAATGGAGGAGCTTACAGAACACACATGGGACCCTTCAACCGCCTTGCAGAAGTGGAGAGGCAGCAAGTTATCCTCAAACCCAAGGGACTGCTGAAGGGAAATGAAGGAGAGAAGTCCTAGCGACAAACCTCGCTCTGAGAATTTGGGTGATCCTAATCAAAACGTCCCCAGCTTTGCAACTATACACTTTCTTGCCCTGGTTAAACAAAGAAAAATAAGAAATAGAAGCAAGATTAAGCTATTTGGTACTTCATCCCTGTCCTGCCACTCAACGGGTTCATGGCTGGTCCTGTGCTTCATCCACATCCTTGCTGATCCCCATATCTCTTGACCCATTAAGTGTACCAAAGAATTCCTTCAGTAGCAGTTTTGAATGCATTCAACAACTGAACTGTAGTCACAAACCCCAAGGGAAGAAATCTCAGTCGCAGTGGGTCAGATCCACATCCTGAGTTTGACTCAATTTGAAGCTTTATGAGGAAGATCAGTCCTGGTCATTTTCTCTTCCCAGTGTGGACTTTTAGTTGTGGGAGCAAAGGGGTAGTGGGGGTGCAGATAGCAGGTGGGAAGGAGATCTGGCTTGGCAGGAGTGCCATCGTTTCATAGTCTAGAATCTCATCACATTTGGGAGGCATGAAGATGCTATTAAGAAAAATGAGGCCTTGGTATGTTTCTGTGGGATACTATTGAACTGGAAAATCCCTTCTGAAACTTTTCTTTTCGAGTAAACTCTGCCAAAAAAGTGAATTGTGCATTTCCAGTAAAACACTTTGAGTTGTTTCTCTGAAGCCATAAATTTTGGGTCTTTTTTTTCCTCTTGGAGTCCTCTTGTTTGCAAGACTCCGGAGGGACATTTTGGCTTCACAGTTCTTGTGTGATGGGCGCAGGAAGCTGTCTTGTTACTAGTGGTGGGATACAGCCTTCACCAAGAGCAAACTATTTATTTGGCCTCAGGTCAGCCAATCAGTGCCGTTAACAAACATAATATCTGATATACGACGTTGCAAAGGAAGCCAAGAGCAATGTGTTTCCAAGTTACACTTTCCCTTTCAATGTCCCTCCAAGGGATGTCGTCACTCTGATCTTTGCATTTCTTCTTCCTCCTTGCCTAGCAGCCAGGCCCCACAAAGAATAATCTGCCAAAACCAACTGAACTGAACTGGGGTCAGGTTCTAGAGTCATAGTCACAGAATTTATGGAATCATAAACAGCGTGCTATGTCCATGCCAACCATCAAGTACCTATCTATGCTAATCCCATTAGCCAGCCCTTATTCCAAGCCTTCTGTGCCTTGGTGATTCAAGAGCTCATCTAGATAATTCTTAAATGCTGTGAGAGTCTCTGTCTCCACCACCTCCTCAGGTCATGAATCCCATACTCCAACCACACTCTGGGTGAAGAAATTATTCCTCAGATTCCTTCTAAACCTCCTCCATGCTAAGGAAAACAAATCCAGCCTCTCCAGTGACTGAAATCCTCCATCCCGGCAACATGCTGGTGAATCTCCTCTGTCTCCTTGTCAGGGGTGTCACGTTTTGTTCCATGTTCTCACCTCCACACCACAGTCTTTGAGCCATGTCACAACCACTCATTTGTTTCTGGTAAGGGGGGCAGTGAAACCTTGAGGAGGGAAGAAATACCCGATTGGAGCAGGAATAGACTATTTAGCCCATCTGTCCTGACAATAGCATTGGGAAAAAGGATGAGAGCAGACATGTAGGGCTTGGACAGGACTGATCCCTTGTCGACTATGGTGAAGGGGAATCTAGGATTGAGGACAAAGGCAGACATATAGTTATCTCTGGTTCAAAAGGTGGCATTAGAGGCAAAGAAGCTGCGGGTATAGAATGGAATCATTGCAGGATGTTTTACCTGTAAAACGTCCTGCAGTGGACGTTTGCAGCATAAACCCCGAAACAGGCAGAGAGAAGGCCTCCTCCCCACCATTCCTGTGCAGACTCTTTGGAAAGACACACTCATGTTAGTGCCATTCCCCTGCACTTTCCAGTAATTATGTCTCCAACTCCCTTTAGAAAGTGAATCTGTCCACCACATTCCACGTCATAAATAGGTCTGTTGGAAGGTAGGCTCCTCATCCCCCCTCTGGTTCATCCACCAACTCTCTTCAACTCAAACCTTGCAGGTACTGAACAACCTGACCCATCATAAGCCCTCATGTGATCTCATTTCAATCTTCCCTTAATCTTCGCTTAGCGTCATAGAGTCATGCAGCACGGAAACAGACCTTTCAGCCCAACCATGCCGATCAGGGTGCCCACTAAGCTAGTCCCGCTCCAGCACAAATAGGGTGCTGGAACCCTTGCATTAATACCTTGATGACTTAGTTGTGAATGTTGCAGGTATGATTAGTAAGTTTGCAGATGACACAAGAATTGATGGTTATTTATAGTGAGGAGGGTAGTCAGGCTACAGAATAATATTGATCATCTGGTAAATTGGACAGGACGGTGGCAAACGAAATTTGATCTTGATAAGTGTCATAGAGTTAAACAGCACAGAAACAAGCCCTTTGGCCTAACTTGTCCAGGTCGACCAAGATGTCTATCTGAGCTAGTCCCATTTGCCTACGTTTGGGCCATTTCTAGGCCTTTTCTATCCATAAGTGTGAGGTGTCTAATAAGGGTAGGATATATAAGATAAGATAAGATATCTTTATTAGTCACATGTACATCGAAACACATAATGAGATGCATCTTTTGCGCAGAGTGTTCTGGGAGCAGCTTGCAAGTGTCGCCACGCTTCCCGCACCAACATAGCATGTCCACAACTTCCTAACCTGTATGTCTTTGGAATGTGGGAGGAAACCGGAGCACCTGGAGGAAACTCACGCAAACACGGGGAGAACATACAAACTCTTTACAGACAGTGGCTGGAATTGAACCCAGGTCGCTGGTGCTGTAATAGCATTACGCTAACTGCTACACTACTGTGCCTGCTCCCTACACTACTGTGCCATACAACGAATGGTAGGTCTCTTGGGAACATTGAGGAACAAAGTGACCTTGGTGTTCAAGTCTAAAGATCCCTGAATGCAGCAGCACAGGAGGATAGGGTGGTGAAGAAGGCAGATAGAATGCTTGCCTTCATTAACCAGGGAATAAAGTATAAGAGGAGGGGGTTCTTGATTCAACTTTCTAAAACATTGGTTAGGCCATGGCTGGAATGTTGTATGCAGTTCAGGTCACCAAACTTATAGGAAGGACGTGATTGCACTGGAGAGGGTGCAGAGGTGATTTACCAGGATGCAGCCTGAGGTGGAATGTTTCAGTTATGAGGAGAGACCGGATTTATTTTCCTTGGAGCAGTGGAAGCTGAGGGAGGGCCTGATAGAGGTGTACAAAATTATAAGAGGCATAGATAGGATTGATAGCAAGAAACTTTTCCTGAAGTCAGGGGTGTCTAAAGACAAGAGATCATAGGTATAAAGTGAGGAGTAAGAGGTTTAGTAGGGACCTAAGGAATTTGTTTTCCACCCAGAGGGTGGTTCTGATCTGGAATGTACTGCCTGAGGACACGATGGAGGCAGCTTCTCTCAAACATTTAATGAGCATCCAGACAAGCTATGGACCAAGTGCTGGTAAATGGGATTAGTATAGATAGATACTTAATGGTCAGCATGGACATGGTGGGCTGAAGGGCCTGTTTCTGTGCTGTATGACTCTATGTCTCTATCTTTCCAGAAGCTAGACCAAGTCGTTACAGAGTTTACTGTCTACAAAATTCCCTGCAGTTACTCACCCAGGTTAATCCAACAGCACCTCCCAAACCTGCATTTTTTATTGCTAAAAAGGACAAGGGCTTGAGGCACTTGGGAAGACCACCACTTGCAGGTTCCCCTCCAAGTCACTCATCATCCTGACTTGGAAATATATGATTGGTCTTTCATCATTGCTGGGTCAAAATTCTGGAAATCCCACTGCAAAGGCATTATGGGAGTACCTTCACCAGAAAGACTGCAGCTGTTCAATAAGCACCAAACACCACCATCTCAATTACTGATGGACAATACATACTAGCCTTCATAATGGGTTATAAAAACTAAAATAGGCTGAATGGCCTCCTGTTATACTACAATGTTCAATAACGTCAGTCAGTACCCAGATATATTATTGTCAGTCTCATTCCATATCAGGTATTTATCCAGTTCCTTTTGGAAACAAATGATCTTGGTCTTAACTCTTTATACCTGTCATCTGCTTCATCTTTTGGAAGGCCTTGTTGTCATGGAAACAGCCAATGTAACTGCAAATTGAAAACAGTCATAGAAAATAATGAAGGTCAAATTTGCAAAAGTTTCATATAATTTTCTCTGCTGTTTTCCCATTTAAATGACATGCAATAAAAATAACACAATGTTGGCTCAATGGCAGTGGTCAACTTTTAATTCAAATGGAATTTGCTGTTGCTATTTTTTTCACATATAAGGTTTGGTGATAGACAAAGGAAAAATCCTTCCAGCATCAAAATTTGCTTGAGGGCTAGGTGCTTAAACCACAAATTTTCTATTGAAATGTAAAATAATATACCGTGGAAGAGCTGATGGGAAGTGCAGAGTGGAATTAGATGCTGTATGTGAGAATGAGATACTGTCAGTAAGTTTGAAAATCATTTGGAGGTCATTGTAAAGCCAATCCGCACTGAGCTCAATAATCACTGCAGCCTCACAGCTCCAGTGACATGGATTTGATCTTGATTTCTGGTGCTGTCTGTGTGGAGTTTTCACATTCTCTCTGTGACCACATGGGTTCTTCTGGATGATCCAGTTCCTCCACACTCCAAAGAATTGTGGGATGAATTGCTGCGTGTGTGTGTGTGTGTGTGTGTGTGTGTGTGTGTGTGTGTGTGTGTGTGTGTGTGTGTGTGTTTGTTGGTCTGTGCAGACTCAGTGGGCCAAGGGTCCTGTTTCTGTGCTGTATGACTCTATCACTCTATCATGTCACTTTCTTATTGAACAATAATAAATTCAATTTTAAGGGGGAAATGTATTTTTTAAAATCAGTCATATTACTCCAGTGTTTTCCTATAACATTGCAAGTCTTTTCCAAATATTTCTAAAGATTTGTTTTAAAAGTTACTGACCTTCTGTTTCACATTTGGCAATATAATCAAGATCACAACAACTAACTGTGCAATAAAAATTCTCCTCATCTTCCATCTGGTTCTGTTGCCAAATTGATTTTCTTTAACATTTTGCTGCCCTTTGAATGAGGAGCATTTTCTAAGATCAATTTTAATCTCTATAAATGTTAACGCCTTCACTATTATAACTGTAATTCCTTTTGTTCTACTAGTCTGCTTCATGGGAAAGTAATTCATCATTTGATGCATCAAGCATACCTCAGTGAGTCTTGTCCTCCCCCTCCCCCTTAACCTTTTAAATGTTAATGGAGGATCTATTTGAATTATGCATAGATTGCCCGTAGAACATAGACCGCTCTTTAAGGGGAATCCATTGGTCATGGTGAATGTGATGTGTTTAATAAATTAAACAACTATTTCTTACTCCAGATTAGCTTTTGAAATTTAGCCTAAAAAAATAAAATTGCTGTAAATACGTTTAGGGATCAGGACTTCCGTTACCATGTTTGTTCTAATCCACTCCTCTCCAGGAGCCCAGGAACATTTCTCCATTTCACCAAGCAGCTAATAACGTAGATGGACCTTATACTCAAGGTCTGCAAGACAAAGGTGCTTTACCAAAATCTCCAAATCTACTGGCAGAAACCATCGTCCTCATCCAAGCCAACGTCCCCAGCACAGAGGCTTCAATTACATCCAGTCAGGTCTGCAGTCAGCCCTTTGTTGCCTTCACCTATCACCTTCCAGCCTCTATCATTATCTCCGTCCTCTCCTTCCCCATCTGACTCCATCTGCCAATCAACCCTTCCTCACCTGGATCCACCTATCGCATGCCAGCTCTTGCCCAGCCCCTCCCCCTCACCTCTTTACACTGGCCATCTCCCCTCTGTTCTTTCAGTCCAGGTGAAGGGTCTCAACCCAAAATGTTGACTGTCCATTTCCCTCTCCAGATGCTGCTTGACCTGCTGAGTTCCTTCAGCAGCTCGTTTTTTGCACAGTCAGCACTGTTGGACAGGCCATTTTGCTTGTAGGCCCAACACCTGACTCCTAAAACAGACAATATTCCAAGCTCTGTCATGGAAAGAGATTTCCAGGTGGACAAAAGAAGAGATTCAAGGTTTTTGCTCAAAGCCTCTGCAGAAATACAACAGCACCACTGGTTCTTGGGAGACTGTGACCCATGATCACTCAAAGTGGAGAAGGAGCATTCTGGATGGTACTGAGAACCTCGAGTCCATGCAATCAGGACCACACCGAAGCCCCGACTCAACAGTGGAAGGAATGCACCACCTCCCAAGGCATCCACCCATCTGTCCTGTCAGGCACCTCATCTGTGAAAGAGTCTGCAGGCCCCACACTGACCTCATCAGTGACCTGCAGACGCACAGAACCTGAGTGGAAGCAAGTTGCTCTCCATCCCAAGGGATTTCCTAAAAAGAAGAATTATACAATAATTGTACCAGCAATGTCAGCACTCCAATTGGTCCTTTAAATCCAATCCCTGATATCTTTTGGCAGCCGCGGACGTTTGCTGTGTGCTCCCAGCTCTGTTCTAGTTTTGTGTGGAGCAGTAAACAAGACGTGAGCCTTTGTTGTTCCTGGAGTCAATCCCTCTCTGTTCCCAGACGGTCAGCAATATGCCACATGCCCATCAAACACAACACACCCTGGCTGCAAGGGACTCTTAAATGTCGATCTAATTGGAACAGTTGTTCTTAAATCAATGCTTTGACATCTTGACTAACAGCAGAATTTAAAATTCCTCCAATGCGACTGCACTCAATAGTTTCACAGGTTAAAAGTTGAACAAGAAACAATCTCCTCTTTTATTCTGTAATCCCAAGGCTGTTTTGCACCAGTTTTTAGCTACCATCTCCACCCAGGTTTATTGGTGGTCTGCTCACACACATTTGTTAGCTGTTCAGACCAATGAGTCAGTGGAGATGAATATGATAATAACATTCACCCAGCAGTAATCTTACCTTTGATGTTCCATTGCAATCCCTCAGGTAACACTCAGCAGACATGATTCAGAGGTTGGGTGTAAGGACAGAGCTTAGTTTGCCACAGGCACAGTGTGCACATGGTTGAAGCCAAGCAGGAGTGAGAGAGAGAGAGAGCGAGAGAGCGAGAGAGAGCGAGAGAGCGAGAGAGAGAGAGAGCGAGAGAGCACTAGAAACTGTGTGTGAATTAGCAATGGCGAGTGAATAAGAAAGAATGGGAATGAAATGGAGAAGATGCGTGTGGCAGACACCAGCAGTGCGTGAAAGGAAATCAGAGAAGCACAAGGCGAGGGTGAGAGAAAGTGAGGGACACAGAGAATAAGTAGGAGTCTGTGCCAGAAAGCATGCATCTTTTAAGTTGTATTGACCATCAATTGACAATTTGTTGCCAGATACAGCTGGGCCCCAGATACTGAATGAAACATAACAAAAAGAAAGAAAATCAAGTCTATTAAACAAGGAAACTGGAAATATATCCCCTGCAGGTACTTTCCTAGGGATTCCTTCCAGCATGTAGTTTGAGCTGACAGGAGACAGAAGCGTGGTGGGGAGGTGTTGAAGGGAAGAGGTCAATGTGTCTGTTTGTGATTGTCCCCATTGAAGCTGTTTGATTAGAAAGTTCAGGGCAAAGCAAGCTAACATTTGCATCCAGTCCTCCGATCCACGCTCCCGTCAATCCGAGAAAATGCTGTCATCATCCACCCCATAGGAGCAAAATCAAGGAAAATGTATCCTCTGCTACTCTGATGGTTGACTGAGGGGAATCTTCAACCTGATTGACAGAAAATGTCACCCCTCATTTTCTAGGACAACTGCTAATTATACCAACTCCCAAGAGGTTGAGAAATTAGGCTTGTATCACTTAACAAGTCACCTCATAAGACCTTGCCTTTTCCATAAAAGAGACATATTTATTTTATTGGAGATCACCTTGAAAAGAAAAGTCAGCTTCTTTTGTTGCTGACTGCAATATTATTGGAATTATACTGTATCAAAACAATGAGTACTTGGATAATGTTCTTCATCCTGAATGTCTGTGTAGGACCAATGGTTAGAGGCAGCAGAAGGCCATACATTATCCTTTTTTTATTCATTAATTTTCCAGGATGTGGCAAGAATTTATTGTCCATCTCTAATTATCCATGAGAAAATAGTGGTGAGCTGCTGCAGTCCTTCTGGTGGAGGTACTCCCAAAGTGTCATTGGGGAGTGAGTTCCTGGATTTGATTCAGCAACGATGAAGGAACAGCACCATATTTCCAAGAAGGACGTTGTGTGAGCAAGTTCAAGTTTATTGTCATAGGCATGCATACAACAGGGTATAAATGCCATGAACCTGTGTGTGATGGAGCTCTCAAGGGCTAGAAACCTTTGTCCTTCTTGGTGGTAGAGGTTGTGAGTTTGGGAGATGCTGGCAGAGTAGCCTGAGAGTTAATGCAGTGCATTTTCTAGATAGTACATAGCACAGCCACTGTGCACTTTTGGTGGAGTGAATGAGCTGCCAATCAAGTGGATTGCTTTAGCCTCCATGGTGTTGATCATCTTAAGAGTTGTTGGCACTGCACTCATTGGGCAAGTGGAGAGTATTCCATCACACTCCTGACTTGTTTCTTGTAGATGATGAAAAAGCTTTAGGGTGTCAAGAGGTGAATCATTCACCATGGTATGTTCAGTCTAACCTGGTCTTGGGCCACAGTACTCATTTGGCTGGTCTACTTGAGTTTCTGGTCAATGGTGATCATCAAGATGCAATAAAATGGGATTCAGTAATGGTTATGGCACTGAATAATCAAGGGTAGGTGAAAAAACAATAGGATGCTGGAGGAAATCAGCAGGTCAGGCAGCATCCATGAAGAAAAGCAGATGGCTAAGGTTTTGGATCAGGACCCTTCTTCAGGACTGAATATAGGAAAGGGGGAAGCCCAATATATAGGGGGGAGAAACAGAGCAGTGATGGGTGGACAAAAGAGGTGGGTGGGCTCAAGATGGTGATAGGTGGATGTAAGTAAGAGATAGACGGAAAATGAGGTGCTGTCCTCCAGTTTGCGCTTGGACTTCTCCCGGCAGTGGAGGAGGCCAAGGACGGACATATCAGCGATGGAGTGGGAGGGGAAGTTGAAGTGACTGGCAACAGGGAGATGCAGATTGTGGTAATGGACGGAGTGCAGGTGTTCTACGGAATGGTCACCTAATTTCTGCGTTTGGTCTTGCCAATGTAGAGGAGGCCACACTTGGAGTATTGAATACAGTAGATGATATTAAGGGAGGTGCAGGTAAATCTCTGCCTCACCCGAAAGGAATGTTTGGGTCCCTGGATGGAGGTGATGGGGGTGGTGTAGGGGCAAGTGTTACACTTATGGCAGGGGCAGTGGAAAGTCCCCGGGGTGGGAGCGGGATGGGTGGTGAGGGAGGAGTGAATTAGGGAGTTGCAGAGAGAGTGGTCCCTGCAAAAAGCAGAAAGGGGTGGGGAGGGGAAGATATGCTTGGTGGTGGGGTCCCGTTGGAGATGGCAGAAGTGGCAGAGAATGATGTGTTGGATACATAGGCTGGTGGGATGAAATGTGAAGACGAGGGGGACCCTATCCCTGTTGGGTCTGGGAGGGGTGGGGGTGAGAGCGGAGGTGCGGGAAAAGGCAGCAACGTGCATGTGAGGTGGTTACGTTATTTATAATTAGAGATGATCATTGACTTCTGTGGCACAAATGTTACTTGGCATTAATCAACTCATGCCTGGGTGGAGGGGTCTTATTGCACAGACTACATCATTTACTGCAGAGCTGGGAATGACATTTGACATTCTGCACTGTTCAGAGATCAGACCTGCCAAGGTAAAATAGCAGGTCCAATATTATCACGTAAATAGCAGAGTTCACCAGCACGAACTTGAAAGACTAGAAGAAAAAAATTAGGAAGAGTCTGGATGATACCACTGTTGGATTTCTCAAAATTGAAGGCTGTAGTTTAAACGGGAGACAAGGAGTAACAAAATTTACTGGCCTTGAAATCTGATAGGTTAGGATGGGAGTGTGTCGCGTGGTTGTCCCTGTACTCTGCAGGTGAAGGAGAAGAGCTGTCAGACCATGGAGGCTATTGCAGAGAGTGGAGTTCTTTACTGATGTGAGGGTAGATCATTGGGGGTATTTAAAGAAGTAGATAAACTTTTGAAATACCAGGGAATTGATTGGTATGGGGAACAGGCATAGAAGAGATGAGGCCTGGTGCAGATCAGCAATGACTATGTTGAATGGTGGAGCAGGCTGAGGACCCAGGTAGCCTACACCTACTCCTATCTTCTTATGTTCTTGCAGAGAGATCCAGATGCCCAGATAAGGATTATGAATTTAAGTAATTGGTGCTCTGGACAAAAGCAAGCATGGGGTAATTGGGGACTTATGAGGTCAGGACAAAAGCATCAGTGGATCTGAATGAGCTGAGGATGGAACATAAGAGGGCAGCCAGAAGGGGAGTGGATAGGCAAATCAGGAGTGAGAGAGACAAGGATGACTCTTTAAGCAACAACTGGGCTGGAGATGGGTGATGTGTTAGAGATGAAAGTTCTTTGTGATGGAGTTTCTTTAAGTAATAAAAATGTTGGGTCTTGATTATGGTTGAGTTGGTAAGGCCTATTTGCTTCTCAGTCAGACACAAGAGACAGCAGATGCTGGAATCTCGAGCAACAAACAATCTGCTGGAGGAACTCAGTGGGTCGAGCAGCATCTGTGAGAGGAAAGGAATTGCCGACGTTTTGGGTGGAAACTCTGCATCGTGAGTCTGAGTTGTGGCATTCAAGGGGGAATGGAACTTGTGAATTGCTCTGGTAGACTGGTAGTCTCCACATGATGGGCTGAATGGCCTTGTTCTGTGCTGTAATTACTCTATGATTCTATGAACGTATGAACATTCCTCACCCCAGGAGCATATTGATAGGTCTGCAAAACTGAAAGGGGAAGAAATGATGGCAAAGCAATACTTGAAAAGGTGTTAAATGTCAGCATTTCCAGAGTTGACTTTATATCCCAAAACAGACTGCATTTATACAGATGCTTTAATGTATTAAAGAGGTGATTCACAGGAGGATTATTAGACAGAATCTGATGGATATCAGGGAACTGGGTCAAATGGGTAAGTTTTAAGGAGTGTTCTACAAGAGGGCAAGGAATTCCAGGGGCAGGTGAAGGCACTGCCGCTAATGCTGTACCAAAAGAAATCAATGAAGGAGAAAAGGTCAGATCTGGAGGAGCACAGAGACCCCAGAGAGTTGTAGAATACGTCCCAGGGATTAATGTGTATCTTCACCACCTTGGTATTAAACAGATGGAGCCAGTCATTCAGCAGTCCACTGGAATAAGGGCCAGGTGGACTAAGTTTGGGAGAAGGTTAAAAGCCATCTGTGACCCATTTTCATTTCAATATTACCCTTCTCTGATTGATACCAGGAAAGAGGTTTTGTTTCATTAACTGAGTAGCACAGAATAGAGACCTCTGCTTAACGAAAGATTAAAATATCTAGTTCAGATCACAAGGATGGGGCTTATCATAACTCCAACCTCAGTATAACACATACAGCTCAATATTGGACAGACCAAAACTACTAACGTGCTCCCTCCACTCAGGGAAAGGCTTGATCCTCAATATGTGAACCAAGATTTATGGTAAGACCCCAAAGAGGCCACAAAAACCATGGTGATCTTCATATACTTAATTGCATTATTTCACTTATACAGTTTGTCAATAAATGTACATAAGAAGAGGCTACATTCGCTAAATATAAAATTACATACAAAATTGTCCATGTTTTTATGGTCTGGCATCCATTCTTCTACCCTGGAACTATTAGACTATGGGGACACATTTATAAATGATATATATAGACAGGATGTGAAGCTGAGAATAAGAGAGAGCCAAATGATATACATTGCCTTGGAGTAGGGCTCAATTAGTTTTGAAGATGCGTGAGTGAGTGAGTGAGTGAGTGAGTGAGTGAGTGAGTGAGTGAGTGAGTGAGTGAGTGAGTGAGTGAGTGAGTGAATGTGTGTGTGTGTGTGAGTGAGAGAGAGAGAGAGAAGAGGAGAGAGAGGGGGGAAAGAGAGAGGGGGGCAGAAGAGAGAGAGGAGAGAGAGAGAGAGAGAGATAATGGATTCTGGGTTAGGGACATTTCAGTTGGTTACAAAGGGACAGACTGAAGGTGGAACATGAGAGAGAGTAAATGATATCCAGAAGGAGACTTCCGTATGGCCTTGAGCTCTGTAACTTGTTATCGAGAAAGACAGAAACAGTGAGACAAAGAGAATTAATGTATCACACTGGCAGACCACACTAGCCTAGGGCTCTTCTAGTTTGGTAGAGGGAATGAGGTTGAGACCGAGTGTAAATGGGACCTACAAGACAGGCCTTAGTGTCCCATGGTGATCTTCCAGCAACAGAGAGAGAGAGAGAGGGAGAGAGAAAATAAACAAGACCTGGCCCGAGCTGTGCTTATTACAGAGATGAGGAGCATAGATAGAAGACTGTGGGGCGCACCCTGTCCTGGAATGAGTTCATAATACTTGTTAACACTGTGCCAAGTATTGAACGAAAGCTGCGTGGGAAAAGGCTGGAATCAGAATACAATGAGGTAATCCATTTCCTTTCCACTTTTTATGCCATCAACTGTCAACAGTGTAAAACAATACAATAATCTCTCCTCTTTCTATTATTCAACATTTGATGTTTCTTTACTAAATTTTATTGCATCTTTTAGTTCCCAGGCAGAAAAATAAGTTATACAAATCAGATGTTGCTTGTGAAAGAATGCTCCAAAAGGTGACTTAGATAGGGTTAGTCACACCTAAGTGAGGGATTTTACAAATGAGCTGGGAATACGGAATTGTGAATAATAAACTGGAAAACCTTGCTAAGCTGGAGCAAACTATTATCTGCCAATTTTCTAGAGTAACGGAGAGGATGAGGTATATCAAGAAGTTCTAATTAAGGGTGCCCTATAAAGGCTTGGCAAACTTGTGTAGGATAGGTGGAAGTCCAGAGGGATTGATCAGTTCCTTACTTTTCACCTGATAAGAGAGTGAATTTAGCTGATATATTGAGATGGGGGAGAAATTCATCTTTGCCTTGCTGGCCTTGAAAGCTTGCAAGGATGTCGGTTGTACTCACTTCTCAAGTCTTGGGGTCTACAGATGTCACAGAAGCTGAATCTGACAGGACATGCAACAATTAACAAATTGTCCTACAAACCACTGACAGTATTCTCCCTGTTTCACCACAGTAAGAAGTGACGAAAGAGAACTCCTAACTGCTGAAATATGGGAGAAATCTGTTCATCAGATGACAAAGTTTCTCCTGGATGTAATGCAACACAGATTTTCTCTATGCAACATCTGTTTCAGTGTTAAAGCTGCGCCAAAAATAATGCACTTTAATGCACACCATTAATGGGGGCATATGATATCATTGCTGGCCACATTTTCCTACCCTCCTACATTTCTGATCTTCCAGAATTCCAAATTTCCCTAGATCCTGAAACTGCCCCAACAGATGGAAAGTAGCAAATGTAACACCACTGTTTAAGAAACAAGGGAGAGAGAAAATGGGGGATCGTAAGCCAATTAGCCTGACATCAGTTGCTGGCAAAATGTGGGAATTGATCATAAGGGTCATAATATGATTATGGAGAGCTAACATTATTTGAAGAGAGAAATATCATTTTTGACAAATCTAATGGAGCTTTTTGGGAAAGGAACTAGCAGGAGGGGAAAAAGGAACCAGAAGATATTAGGTATCTTTAGAAGACATTTTTTTAAATCCTAAAAAAGGGTTGTGACATTAAATATGTGCTCATTAGTGAGGGTAACAAATGAGCATAGATGGAGAATTGATTACAGAGAGTAGGAAAAAACAGCTCTTAAATTTAGTGTGCTGTTACTTTTGGGGTGCCACAGGGAGCAGTACTAAGCCCTCAGCTATCAACAATTTATGTTAAAAACTGAACAGAAAGGCAGCCTTTAAACTATCTAAGTTTACTAAGGATACAAAGCTAGGTGGGACATTGAGTTGTGATGAAGTGGCAAAAATTCAGCAAAGGGCCATATTCAGTTTAAGTGAGCAGGAAGAAGATGGAATATGGGATGTAATGAGGGGAAAGTGTTGGAGGAAGAATGGAAGGACAGAATATTTTTTAAATGGTGAGAAAATGGTTAGTGGCACCTTGTGTGAAGATGGACTTCAGTGCATTAGTTCATGAGATAGAGAAAGCAAATGGCAAGCGACTAGGAAAGGAATCATATTGCCTTTATTGCACTGAAGTTAGGACTACATAGATTCATTTGGTTGATTTCTGGGATGAGGGTATTGTCTGATGAAGAGAGATTAAGAAAGACTGACTCATACTCACAATGAGAGATGATCCATTAGGCAAACATTAATGTTTGTGAAGGCATTGGTACTGATTTTGTAGGACTGATGGATCACTAGGATTTCATATTTTAAAGACTAGTTGGCATAGAGAGGAATGATTTGGGGGTTGTCCCCTCCAAGGTGAGATCCAGGTTGGGAAGGGCAGGTGGAATTGCCAAGGAGAGCTGGGTGCTTTGTTAGATGGAAGCATCCCACTACGGAGTGCAGAGAAGACATTGTGCCCAGGGAATCGTGCATGATGTATATTGAGGTTCACCGTCATTAAAATTAAAATTGTTCCAACTAGTTCTTAATCAATCTTTGTAACTTGTTTGAGAATATCAGGATGTTATTGAAGAAATTCTTTTCATACATGCTGCATCTTGTACTTTCTTTTACCTTGCTTATGATGGCTCATTAACACTTTTACAATGTCAAAAAGTCCAGCTGCCTTTCCTCACTATTTTGAATGGATATCTGGACATCGACATAATCTCATGCTCATTAGATTGTGTTTAGTCAATTTAATCAAAAGACTCATTTGTCAACTGGTTAATTAGAACAGAAGGATCTTTAAAAGGAAACCAACAGATCTAAACCTCATTCACCACCTTTCCCCAAGCAGATTAACCTCCCTAATCAGAGCAGATATTGTACCAGGGACATTTTTGAAATTGAAATGGCAACAGCACATGCCCCAACCATTAGTCATAAGGTTGACAGAACAGGTAAGGTGACACACATCAGGAAAGACTGAACATGTAGCAGCTCTGTTTCCCAGAAAAAAAATTGAGAGGTGATCCGGTAGAGATCTTTAAGTTTATAAAAGGAATCACAGATGGCGATGAGTCAGCATACCAGAGGGAGATCGGACACCTGGTTGAGCGGTGCCGCAACAACAACCTCTCGCTCAATGTTAGTAAAACTAAAGAACTGATTGTTGACTTCAGGAAGGGAAAGGAGGGTGAACATGCACCAGTCTGCATTGGTGGATCGGCAGTGGAGAGGGTCAACAGCCTTAAATTCCTGGTGGTAACATATCGGAGGACCTGTCCTGGGCCTAGCACATAGATGCAATCACAAGGAACGTATGCCAGCATCTTTACTTTCTGAGAAGGTTAAGGAGGTTCAGCTTGTCACTGACTACTCCAGCAAACTTCCACAGATGTACTGTTGAAAGCACCCTGTGCAGGAATGTAAGAAGCTGCAGAGAGTAGTGGACTCAGCCCAATACATCATGGGTAGTACAAACATGAGGCACTGCCCCAAGAAGGCATCATCTATCATCAAAGATCCCCACCATCCGGGCCATGCCATCTTCTCACAGCTATTATCAGGCAGGAGGTACAGCAGCCTGCTGTCCCACACCACTATGTTCAAGAACAGTTACTTGTCTTCAACCATTCGGTTCTCGAACCAATGTGCACAACCCTAATCACTACCTCAGTGTAGCAACACTATGACCACTTTGCACTACAATGGATTTTTTTTGTTTTAGTTGTGTTCTTTATTTTATAATTATTGTATAATTTATGTTTTTCTTGTGAATGTTGTGTATCTGATGCTATGTGCCTGTGATGCTGCTGCAAGTAAGTTTTTCAGTGCACCTGTGCATACATGTACTTATGTACATGGCAATAAACTCGACTTCGAGGAAGGGATAGACTGGATATCTTTCCATTTGGGAGGATCCTAATCCAGCAACCATTAGACAATCACTTATAAATCCAATCAAGAGTTCAGGCGAAAACTTTTTATATAGAATGTGTTTAGAATTTGGAACTCGTTGCCATATGGATTGGTTGGGCCAGATAGTGCAGATGCATTCAAGAGAAAGCTAGCCATCCACATATCAAAGTCAAAGTTGAGTTTATTGTCCTATGCACAAGCACATGTACGCACAGGTGCAATGACAAACTTACTTGCAGCAGCATCACAGGCACATAGCAGCAGAGACACAACATTCACAAGAAAAACATAAATTAACCATAAATTATACAAGATTATACAAGAAGAATAAGGGAGAAAGGAAAAGAGGGATATGCTGATACATTTCGATGAGGGCTCAACCATGACAGGGATTATTTGGGGTGAATGACTCATTTCTGTTTTACACATTATTCATAATTTTACCCAACCAAGGTTTACTGCTTTCCATAGATAATCCTTCTTCAATTGTGGGAGTGACCACGTCCCACAAAGCATTAAATGATCTCTAATCTTCAACTGCTGTTGTGCAGATTTTTCTTCTGCTGCAAGAGTTAACCAACACTGCACCAACTTATTTGTCCTTCATCTAAGAGGTGAACAAATAGACTAAAGGAGACTTCTGAAAATGGAATTTACCCAATTAAAGTATAATGTTGCAGATGTGTCAGGTAGATGGAATACACTGAAAATGTCCTGATGTCAGTATAGGCCAGAAACTAATCTGTTTGACTCACACAGCCTCACAAACTCTTCAACAATACTATCATGTTCTGCAATATCAATACCTTGATTTTGGCTGTAAGTAACTGGACATTTCTACTCAATTAAGCAAGGTTGGCAATTATAAGTGTTTAACTGATTTGTATTGCACAGCCTACAGCCCAGAACAGTTAACAACTTCTTCATCTAAAGTACTGTGAAAAGGTGGACTGTTCTGGCCCAGAGATTTTGATGTAGAATCAATTGAGGCACTTAAAGGAAGATAGATGTTTACTCAGGAGCTGAGCATTAAGGAATACTGAGAAAGAGAATGGAATTGGGATTAAACTGACATGTTGTGCTGGAGTGGGTACAAATGTTTGTTGTCTCTGATTGTTCGGCACAGCTTTGTGGGCTGAAGGGCCTGAACTGTGCTGTAGTTTTTCTATGTTTCTATGTTTGCATTTCCCATCAAAAAAGTCTCATTTTATTGGATGACTTTTGGATCCCAGCTTTTACGTGAAAACAGAGCTAGAATGAAATCATGGAAACAAATTAAAAAAATGGAAACACTCAACAGGTCAGACAACATCTGTGGAGAGAGAAAATTAATGTTTCAGGTCAAGTTGCCATAAAGCAGGAGTAGGCCATTGGACTCTTGTACCTATTCTCCCATTCAAAAGAATATATTTGATTCCTTTGAGGCATAGAATATAAGAGAAAGGGTAGTATATAGAACATTATACTACAATAGAGACAGGGCAGATGCTGGAATCTGGAGCAAAAAACAAACTGCTGGAGGAACTCAGTGGGTCAGGCTGAAGGATCTCAACACAAAACATTGACTGTCCATTTCCCTCCTCAGATGCTGCCTGACCTGCTGAGTTCCTCCAGCAGTTTGCTTTTTGCTCCAGTATATTACAATAGTTAGACCATAGCTTGAGGGCTTGAGTACGACATCCATCTTTGGTCATCACATTACATTAAAGATGTGATTGCACTAAAGAGGTTCAGAATCAGAATCAGAATCAGGTTTTATATCACTGACATATGTCGTGAAATTTGTTGTTTTGCAGCAGAAAAGGCATGAAATTACTGTAAATTACAAAATAGTCCAAAAAAAAAGGAATAACAAAGTAATGTTCATGGATTCACGGACTGTTTAGAAATCTGATGGCAGAGGGGAAGAAGCTGTTTCTAAGTCATTGCAGAGGATATTTACAAAAATGCTGCCAAGATTGGAAAGTTTTATCCATGAGGAAAGTTAGGGTTGCATTCTTTGGAGCAGAGGATGCTGATGGGAGTCTTAACTGAGGTGTACTAAATTATAAGGCATCTAAGTAGAGTAAGTAGAAGGGAGCTGAAGAGAGGGGTCAAACACCAGGAGGCATAGATTTAAGGTTGAAGTGTTAGAGAGGAAATGTCAGAAATATTTTTCACCAGAGGGTGCTGGGGATCTGGAACTCATTGCCTGATGGGATGCTCCAGGCAAAAAGCCTCATCATGTCCAAATAATAATAAGATGTGTTCTTGGAGAACTGTGACCTGCAGGGCTACAAATCAATTGCTGGAGGGTGAGATTAGGTTGGATTGTTCTTTTTCAACCAGCACAGACACAATGGGCCAAATGGCCTCCTCCTGAATCATAATTTTTCTGTGATTATATAAATTCTAAGGTAGTTAAAGTCACAGATCCCAGTTGTGGATCTATTAAAATCGGAGGCAATCAGGAGGCAAGAATTGGAGGAGAGCAGAGAAATATGATGGCTATTGGGGTGAACGAGGAGCCAGAGATCGTGGCAGACCGAGAAGGAATTTGAAAACAAGGATGGGAATTTTAAAATGCAGGTGCTCCCCCACGAGGGCCCCATATATACCAGTGAGCACAGGGTATGTGGCATAGCCAGTACCCAAGTTGAAGAATGTCCTCTTTACTTTATTAAATACAAAATGCAGCAAATGCAAAGCTTTCATTGCATCTGCAGTAGTTGATGAAATAATGCAATGAAATCATTTAGCTACTATTTTCTTTTAGAACATAAGCAGGAATAGGCCATCAGATTCTTGCACCCGCTCTGCCATTCAAAAGAACATATTTTACCACAGTGCCCTTTCTTGCACGAATCCTACATCATTTGATTCCTCTAATATCTGAAAACCTAACAAATTCTCATCAACTGTGCCTCTACAACCCCAGTCACAGCCTCTTATCCCGTAAATGACGTGTTTATTCCTACTCCCTATTTTCTACATATGAACCAATCCTCAATCCGTGCCAGTATATTATCCTAAATACTGCATGCTCTAATTTTGTTCGATAATCTCTTGAGTGGAAGCTTATCAAAGGCCTTCTGAAAGTCCTGACACACCGCATCAACTGGTTCCTCTTATCTATTCTGCTTAGAACAATCTCAAAAAACTCTAACAGGTTTGTCAAACATAATTCTTTCACAAATCCAATTTAACTCTGCCCAATCCTATTATATTTTCCAAGTGCCCTTCTATCACTTCTTTAAAAAAAAGATTTCATTACTTTTCCTACGACTGGTGTCTGGTTAACTGATCTATAGTTTCTTGTTACTTCTCTTCCCTCTTTTCTTAAACAGTGGAGTTGCATTTGCTACCCTCCTGGAACAAAAGAATTTTGGGAAGATGACAACATGTGCATCCATTACCCCAAAGCATCTCCGTCAAAACCCCAGGAGATAGGTTGCCAGGTCCTGGGGCTTTAATCATCTTTCAGTCCCAGTAATTTCTCCAATACTTTTGTTTTATTAATGTCAATTGCATTGAGTTCCTCATTCACCCTAGACTTTTAGTTTTACTTCCAAGAAGTTTTCTGTGCCTTCTTCATGAAGAGGATACTAAATTTTTAAATTTTTCTGCCATTTCCTTATTCTGCAATATATTATTTCTGATGTCAAGTTTTGTAACTTTAAGCAAATCTTTTCCTCTTTACGTGCCTCTAGTATCTTTTCATGTTTCTTACTAGCCTACTCTTGTATTCTGCTTTCTCTGTCCTTGCAATGCCTTGGCCCATGCAAATGCCTTCTACCCCACTGTGATAAGACTATTGAACTTCTACCCCACTGTGATAAGACTATTGAATGGTTCCCTTATACAATGAGATGGACTCTGACCTCACGATCTACCTTGTTGTGACCTTGCACCTTATTGCACTGCACTTTCTTTGTAGCTGTGACACTTTACTCTGTACTGTTATTGTTTTTACCTGTACTACATCAATGCACTCTGTACTGCCTCAATGCACTCTGTACTAACCCAATGTAACTGCACTGTGTAATGAACTGATCTGTATGATCGGTATGCAAGACAAGTTTTTCACTGTACCTCGGTACAAGTGACAATAATCAATACCAATACCCTCTTTTGCTGAATTCTGAATGTTTCCCAATGGTCATGTTTACTGCTTTTTCAGCAACATTATAAGCCTTACCCCTTATCTAATATTATCTTTAACATTTCTTAATAGCCATGGCTGGACCACTTCTGGGTACTTTTTGTTTTAAAGCAATTTATATTACTAGTAATCTGTGTATTAGTTCTTCAGATGTTAGCTATCGCTTGTTTCCTGTCATACTTTTGATGTAGTTTTCCAAACTATCATAGCCAACTCAGACTTCATGCCTTTGTAGTTTGCTTTATTCCGCTTTCTTTTCATCTTACCTGTGATTCACATTGGGAATCATAGGTGATAATTCAGTGGAAGAATCCCTGTTGAGTTCCCTTATCTTATTGCCCTGATACCTTGCATGAGAGTACACTGGCACCTATAGAGTGACATGACTTTAAGATTTCCCAAGCTGCTTCTCCAGGGCATTACCAGATAATATGTTACAATGACCACACAAGGAGATATTAGGACTGGTGTCTAAATATTTAGCAAGCTTGGAAAGTTTCAAGGAGAATCTCAAAGCAGGTGAAAGAACTAAAGGAGAGAGAGTCTTCAGAAGGAAGTTCCATTGTTTTGAATCTTGGTAAATGAAAATGTGGCCAATTGATTAAAATCAGGGAACCAAGATTGGAGGAGAACAGAAATGTTGGAAGATTGTAGAGCAGGAAGAGGTTAAAAATGATGGTGATGAGGCAAGGGTAATGGAGGGATTTGGAAACAGCGGCTAGAATTTTTAAATCAAAGAGCTGCAGTTTAGGAACAATGTAAGTCATCAACAACAGAGTGCTTGGTGTGAGCTAGGATACATGCAGAGAGAATTTAGAAAAGCCCAAGCTTATTGAGGGTAGAAGGCAGAAGACTGTTCAAGAGAGTATTGGATTACATTGGCCTTCAGTAGGTGTTGGATCTTGGAGTCCAAGTCCTTAGCTCCCTGAAAGTGGCTGCACAGGTTGATAGGTGGTAAAGAAGGTGTATGGCATGCCTTGCCTTTATTAGTCAAGGGCACTGAGTTGAAGAGTTGAGAAGTTATGTTGCAGCTTTATAACATTCTATTTAGGCTGCTTCTGGAGTATTGCATTCAATTTTGGTTGCCCCATTATAGGAAGGATGTGGAGGCTTTGGAGAGGGTGCAGAAGAGGTTTACCAGGATGCTGCCTGGATTAGAGGGTTATAAGGAGAGGCTGGACAAACTTGGATTATTTCCTCTGGAGCGGCAGAGGCTGAGGGGAGGCTTGATAGAAGTGTATAAGGTTATGATAGGCGTAGGTAGTGTAGACAGTCGCTATCTTTTTCCCAGGGTCGAAATGTTTAATACTAGACGGGGTAAGTTCAAAGGAGATGTGCGGGGCAAGTTTTTTTTTACACAGAGTGGTAGGTGCCTGGAATATGCTGTCAGGGGTGGTGGTGGAAGCTAATATGATAGAGGTATTTAAGGGGCTCTTAGATAGGTCCAGCGGATGTGCAGGAGAATGGAGGGATATGGACATTGTGGAGGCAGAAGGGATTAGTTTAGTTAGGCATTTAATTAATAGTTTAATTTCTTCAGCACAACATCGAGGGCTGAAGGGCCTTTTCCTGTGCTGTACTGTTCTACGTAGCCAATGAGCTGAAGCAAGGCCAAAAGCTCAGATCCTGTGCCAAAGGTACTCAGATTGCATCCTTCAGTTTTTGCAAGGAAACAGTAAACCAAAGAGATAGACAGACAGACAGAAAGTGTGATTGTACATAGACAAAAGACAGAGTGAGAACAGGGAGCAGAACAACATTTCCAGCCTCTGCATAGACTGCGTACAAGTGTATTGTACCTCCCTTAATTCCTTTCAGTACAACAGAGAACTCCAGAGGAAAAGCTTTACCCAAAGTCTGATAATAAAGTGGAACTCACTGAAAGTGTTTGTGGAGAGATGGACCATAAATATAATGTAATCTCTGGTAAATCCAACAGAGAATTTAGAAGCTTTGATTTAATTCCATGTCTACATTTACTGCTGCCTAACTATATACCAACTATACCTTTTATTTACACCACTAATTTCTTTTGTAATTAATAATAATTTTTATGTCTTTGCGCTGTACTGCTGTCACAGAACAACAAATTTTACATCATATACGTCAGTGATAATAAAGCTGATTCTGATTCTGATGAAGTCAATAGTTTATTGGACTGGTGCTAACCTCATGCAGCATTTCAATGTTTTGATCAGTAAAGGGAAGGCCGCTGACTTTGCGCTCTAGTGAATGAAAGTAACTATTGTCTCTTCCATTGTCTATTTTCCACCATATTGCCAAAAATTCCTTTCAGAAGCATTCACCCTTCTGCAGGCGCCCCACTATGGAGCCAGCAAACAATGGCTGCGGTGTCAGAATGGTTTGATCTTGCTATGGACAGCAACTGTCTTTCAGATACATTGAAAGATCCTTCTTAAAGGATCCAAATAGTGAGGCATTCTGCTGCAAGGAATCAATCACATGTTACATTATTTATTGATGGCTGCATGTGTCATTAAGTAATACCTGCTCCTCCCCCAACATTCTGTTCATCAGTTAGCCCCAGAGTGACCTGAATATTGAAGACCAGATAGAAATGCAACTTGTTTTAACTTTTGAGGAGCATCTTGAGTTATTTCCTAACAGAGTGATAAAACATTTGTTTCATTTTGAAATTGAATATTTGATTTCCTGCCTCTTTACGCCAACCTTTGACCTATTATCTGTGCTAATTGGCAAGGGGGATAAATGGGTTCTCTGCATAATGCTCTTTACTTTGTGAATCAATGTATAAGAGCAAGGCAATGATTTCATTACATGGACAGTGACAGACAGCTGCTCTAGTTGCCAGGAAGGGAGATTGAGGTTTGGACCTTGGAATTATTGCATTAGCAGCTGTATGCTACAGCACAAAGATGGTGAGATTGGTATTCAATGAGGATGAGACTGAATGAGGTGAAGTTGACTGCATTATCTGAAGCCTGTGTCAGTCCATGATGGAAAAGGAGACGAGTCACAGATCTCTGCACCATAAAGCATGCTTACACACGTGTAAAAGAAAGAAAAAAGGTTTGCATTTATACAGCGCTCTCCTAAATTTTACTGCAATGAACTAATTTTAAGAAATATGGCAGCTAAGTTTTGCAAGTTCCCGTAAACAACACTGTGATAGGGACTAACTAACATGCCTTAACGCTTGACTGAGGGATACATGTCGTCTAGTTTACTAGTGATACGTCCACCTTTCTCCAATGATTCCTCAGAAAGACAAGAACTCCAGAGGTATACTTTTTATTTAAAAAATAAATTTTATTCATAGCAATAAGTAGATGAAGTACAAAACAGTACATGGTTTTCTTTACATTCATAGTGTTGTCCTGCCTATTTATTCATAGTGTTGTCAAGTCTGTACATTCGCAGTGTCATAAAGTTAATACTATCTATGTTCAAAGCACCAATTTCCCCTCATGTCGCCTTTGTAAACAATACACCCTTCAAGTATCTGAGAGGATGACACATAGGACCCAGTCTCTCAGTGTTCAGTAGCAGCAACTTTATTTTGTAGTCCTTCCCCACAAACTGAGTTAGTGACCTTCTGGCAGCACAATGTCCCAAGGAATTGCTCATAGATCAGACAGTCTTCAGTAATGCAGCTGCTCAGGATGAAACTTGTCGAGGACCCTTACATTCTTTTCCAGACCTTCTTCCACAATCGACCAAGAGGTAGGCAATTGTCTCATCCTCATCACAGCCATTCTGAGGGCAGCGTGTGTTGGGAGTGAGACTTGTTTGGGCAGGAAGGATCTGATGGGAAGGACCCCTCTCACTGCCAGCCAAGTGAGGTCTTGGTGTTTGTTGGTGTGCTCTGGCGATGAGGCATCCTGTCAAATGGTTTTGATGCTTCACCGCAACCCCCACTCCATCCTCTGGAGATTTATGTTTTGCGACCTGTTGGTTGACTCCATCTTCAATCCCCAAATGAAACAGAGGATGGTTCAGGTGACTGTCATGGCGTGGGAGCAGAGTGTGGGCCACACCTGCACCAAGTATAGCAACACTAAGAGCATCTTGCACCTGATGGCCACGTTCTTACCTGCCATTGAGAGGGAGCGTCACTCCCATTGTCCCAAATTTTGTTGGACCTTGCCTTTCTGCTCCAACCAGTCCATTCCTCATGACCCGACTCCTCCGGACCAGACTGTGTAAGCTGACCGTGGATCTGAGCAGAAGACGTTGATGTTGTTCATGTACAAGGAGGCTTTGATCTGAATGCTACCACAGCCTGGCATCATTACACCTCTTATGCCTGCATCCTTCCTGAAGGGTTGGGCAAAAGGTTCTGTGCAACACACAGACAAGGCAGGGGAGAGTGAGCAACCTTGCCTGACTCCACACTTGATGGGGAAGCCATCATTTCTCACCTGTTAATTTGGACTGCACAACTGATAGTTGTGTAGACCAGCTGGATCCACTTCCTAATTCCCTCCCCAAAGCTCATTTTGGAAAGAGCATCCATCATGTATGTGTCCCTGGGAATTGCCCATAGATCAGAAAATTTTCAGTAATGCAGCTGCTTAGGATTAACCTGAGGTCTTCTCCTGTCCAAGCTGATCAGGCACATATCCAGCCCCCTGCCCCTCACAGAGACGATGATATCCCTGAGCAGCAGAAGGCTGTCAGAGATTTCCCTGCTAGCTATAGCTCTGGTTTGGTCTGGGTGGATCAACTGTCCCAGAACAGATTTTTTTTCCTTTTCCAAAGGTGGTTTATTCAGTGATTACAGCATCACATTAATGCAATGTTACAGTACTTCACGATACACACTATTTACAGTTTCAAATTATAACACAGTCATCGCTATCCAGAATGCACTCAAGCCCCTGTGGTCACCACTGCCAGAGCAGGCTTGATCCAATTGACAATGAATTGGACAGGATCTTGAAATCTACATTCAACAGTGAGATGTGTCACCAATTCCTGAAGTCTGCCCTCTCCCCCTTCTGCTTGAAGATGAGGGTGATGATGTCCTTCCTCACGGATTCCGATATGCTGCCAGCTAGAATCATAGTATCGTACATTTCCGGTAGGTCAGGTCCCATCCAGTCCCACAAGGTCAAATACAACTCAGCTGATAAACCATCACTTCCAAGAATTTTATTCATTTCGGGAGAACAGATGGAGCCTATTAGCTCCTTCAAGGTCAATGGCTTGTCCAAACCCTCTCTCACTTGTTGTTGTCTAAGACCTCCATGATAGAGGACAGGAGGTTCTGGGAAGCTGTACTGCCTGTGACCTTTCTGTTCTACAGACTGGCATAGAAAGATTTGCAGATTCTCAATATCTTTTCCCAGAGGCATTTTTATTTCAAAACTAAGCTTTACTTATAAGAAGTACAAAGGCAGTGCATGGCTTTCTTCACATTCACAGTACTGTTCAATCTCTACATGGATAGTGTCATCAGATCTATACACTTGCAGTGTTAGCACATTCTATTCACAATGCTATTCATGTGGCCTCCTTGGATATTACACACTTCAATTGTCAGATAGGCTTTTACACAGGACTTAGTGTCTCACAATGTCTAGTGGAAGCAGGATCCTAGACTGTGGTCCTTCCCCACAGAGCCTTTGTGTTGGCTGCACCGAGCTTCAATGCATCACTCAGCACATAATCCTGCGACCTTGAATGTGCCAGCCAGCAGCAATCCCTTACACACATCCTGTAAGTTTAGGCATCTTTCATCAAGTTGATGACCTTCCAGCGGCACTTGATGTCTGTCCTGGCGTGTATCCCTGGGAATAACCCCAAGATCAGTGTGTTCTCTGTTACGCAGCTGTTTGGGATGAACCTCAACAAGGATCCTTACATCCTTTTCCAGAACTTCTTTGCAAATGCACAGTCCACAAGGATGTGGGTAATCATCTCGGCCTCATTGCAGTCATCTCAGGGAGTACGTGCTGTGTATGAGACACTGAGAGTGTAGGAAGGATCTGATGGGGAGGTCCCCTCTCACTGACAGCCAAGTGAGGTCTTGGTGCTTGTTGGTGTTCTGCCAAATGGTTTTGACAGTCTGCTCGGGGAACCATCCCACAGGAACCATTGTGTCCTTCTCCCACAGGCCTGCAGGATGTTTGGTGCTGACCACTGCCTGATGGACTTGTGGTCAAAGGTGTTTTCCTGAAAAAAGAACTTCTACAAAGGAGAGGTAGTGTAGCAAGGTCCAACTGATTGGAACATTGCGCGGCAATGAGGCCAGGCCCATCCTTCACAACACTGGGGTCAGGTAGAATCTCAGCACGTAGTGACGTAGTTTGGTTGTATACACAGCTTGAAGCAGCCACACATCAGGACAAGAGTGAAGGAGCAGGGTATGGGCCACACCTGTGCTAAGTAACACCGAGAGCACCTAGCAGCTGATGACCGGGCACTTGCACGCCATCGACAGGGAGTGCCGCTCCCACAGTCCCAATTTCTTTTTAACCTTGGCTATCCGATTTGTCTGTCCAGAGGGGCAGTACATTCTCACTTCTGCAGGAATATTGGCCTAGATTTTTCCACTCAAGTGTCCAATGTGGGACTTGAACACACACACATTTATGTCAGAGTAAGTAATCTACCTACTCAGCCAAACTCTGCATGTTCACCACAGACATTTATACAGTTGTGTGTGTGTGTGTGTGTGTGTGTGTGTGTGTGTGTGTGTGTGTATATATATATATATATATATATACACACACACACACACACACGTATATATTATATATACATTACAATATACCTCCATTACAAGGTAGTTAAGAAGGCAGATTGAATACTCGCTTTTATTGGCCAAGGTTTAGAAATAAATAGCGGAGTATTCTGACAAAGAGTCTTCAACCTGAAATGTTAACTCTCTTCCTCTTTCCGCAGATGCTGCCTGACGCTGAGCATTTTCTGCTTTCATTACAATGCATGGTAGGACTGAATAAAGCATTAGTTAGGCCGCATCTAGAGCAGGTGCATCATTTGGCTACCATGCACAATCCACCTTGTTGTGATCTTGCTCCTTACTGTTTGCCAGCATTGCACTTTCTCTGTACTGTTACACTATACATATATATAAAAATGTGTGTGTATGTGTGTGTGCATGTATGTTTGTGCATGTTTGTGTCTTGTGCCTTATGTCTGCGTGTAAATTGGTAAATTGGTGTATTGTTGTTGCATGTTCCAAGGTACAATGAAAATCTTTAGTTTGCATGTCATCCACGCAGATCATTTCATCACATCAGTACATCGAGGTAGTACAAGGGAAAAGTATGCGTGTTTGTAGATATCCTTTGTTCATAAGAGCATGTGGGTGCATTGATAATGACAAATGAAATCAGAAATATGTTCTCACATTCACACGCCCATTAACAACAGATTCCCTGTAAAATTAGCAAGTTTTTGAGACCTCATTCATTCAGTTGATTAATCCATTGTAATCATACTGTGGTAACTGCTTTCATTTTTTTTTAGATGGAAACAATTAAAAGAACATAAATGTGTCAGCCGTGAAAAAGGAGTCATTGAGATCTCACCCATTAGAGCCATTTCCAGTGTGTGATCCATCTGTCTGCCCACTACACACTGAACAAGTAAACATCTCAGTTTCTGGAAATATGTCCAGGGAAAGCATTGTGCTTATGTGAAATCCCTCCATTACAAGGTAGTTAAGAAGGCAGATTGAATACTCGCTTTTATTGGCCAAGGTTTAGAAATAAATAGCGGAGTATTCTGACAAAGAGTCTTCAACCTGAAATGTTAACTCTCTTCCTCTTTCCACAGATGCTGCCTGACGCTGAGCATTTTCTGCTTTCATTACAATGCATGGTAGGACTGAATAAAGCATTAGTTAGGCCACATCTAGAGCAGGTGTATCATTTGGCTACCATGCACAATCCACCTTGTTGTGGTCTTGCACCTTACTGTTTGCCAGCATTGCACTTTCTCTGTACTGTTACACTTTATTCTGCACTCTGTTATTGTTTTTACCTTGTACTACCTCAATGCACTGTTGTAATGAATTGATCTGTATGAATGGTATGCAAGACAAGTTATTCATTGTTCCTCGGTACATGTGACAACAACATAATGAGAAGCTTAGGCAGGGAAAACAAAAAGATCAGTAGCTAAGGGTATAGATTGAAGTTAATTGGTGGAACGATTAGATGGAAGTTGAGAAAATATAATTTCACTTAATGCAGGTTGGGAGTTTGAACTCACTGCCTGAAAGGTCTGAAGGGAAAACACCTCACCACCTCCAAAAAGCACCTGAATGAGCATTTGTAGAGCCATAACCTGTAGAGGTTTAGACAAGGAGTAGGAAAGTTGGATTAACTGGGTCTATTTTTGCCAGCACAGATAGGGTAATCCTCCTGTGCATTAATATGTAATGTAATATTCTATGTTACAGATTTGCTCAAAATAACCAGATAATAACAAATGGGGATATTATTTCTCATGGGTAACTATTAATTAACATTACTTCAAGACTTTGTCAAGTTGAATTTATTGTCATGTGCACAAGTGCAGTGAGGTACAGGTACAATGGATAGCTTGCTTGCAGAAGTATCACAGGCACATAAGTACAGACAACACATATTATATAAATTATACACAAACTATATTTATTTACCTCCCAGTTTTGTTCTCTTCCCTCCAACTCATTATCCTCAGATAAAGCACTGGGACTAGAAAAAAAATGAAATTCAGTCCTTGCGAGGTTGACAGACTCAGCTACCAGAGAGAGCAATGTGCTGTGCTGGCAAGTTCTGCTTTGTTGGTAATGATGTCATTAGCTAAATCCATTACCTTACATTACATGAGTTTACAAGACCATTACAAAGTGAAGTCTTTGTGTGTCAAAGGATTCTTCGGTCCATTGCAAGCCTCGTCCCAGTGGATGCATGCATCATGATGCTCCCCATTCTCAGAGGGATTGAATGGAATTGAAATGAAGGTGGGCAAGGGATTTAAAAAGTATCTCTTTATTTATCTCTGTTAAGCAGAGTTCCAATAACGATTTTGTCAAATAAGCTTCTTTGAACTATGAGAAAAGAAAATGGGATGTGGACTTGATACTTCCAGTCTCTCTATGCTTCCCTACCATATGCACAACCCCTACGTCCCTCTGAAAATCAATAAGAACACTGTTTTGTGGATTCACTGATCGAGATTGGACACAGTGGATGTGGAGAGGGACAATAGAGAAATATATGTCATTGTTTTGAATTAAAGGGTCAATTATTTAAGACAAGATAAGGTGAAATTTTCTTAGTGTTTCGTGCATCTTTGGAACTCTCTTTTTCAAAGGAAAATGGAAGCAGAGTCATTATATATTTTTAAAGCAATAATAGGTTCTTGATAAGCAAGGGGGTGAAAGGTTACAATGGGCAAACAGGAATGCAGTGTTGAGGTTTCAGTCAGATCAACAGTGATCTTATTAAATGGCAGAGCAGGCTCGAGGGGCCAATAGCCCACTCCTGCTCCCAGCTTGTATACCCATGTGTCCATAATGGATCCACGGGCCAGATATCCCAGCCAGGTAACTGGTGTGTCCGTGAGGAACTGCCAGCTAGTGCATTCCAAATTCCGTGCCTGTGCACTGCCGTACGGTGGGAGGAACGTGCCGGAGGTCATACATATCTGACTTCCCATTATATCCGTGGGCTTGCTAATGCATCCAGCAAACTCTTATATGTCTGACATGCTGCATTATGTCTGGCCCTTCGATTTTGCACCAATCATCGCTGGTGCATCCAGTACGGCCCCATTCATTTCACAAGACAAGACAAAGGAGCAGAAGTAGGCCATTCGGCCCATCGAGGAAAGCCAACCTTCATTGTAAAGAAAAATGAAGGGAAGTGACTTGTTTATTTTTACTTTAAATTACATCAGTTCATTGTGTTTATAAGCGAATTTATTAATTTTTTTCTTTATGTTTTAATTCAGTAATTTCTTTTCAACTCAGTTTGTGCCATCTGTGGCCTCGCAGCTGGTGGTAGCCTGCTTCGCTTTGTGGGACAGCCATGGTACTGCAGCCTGGAGGTCACTGAGAGTCCTACAGCTGCAGAGGTTCAGGACAAATGCGGACCTTACGTTAGAAGTGTGGGGGGAAACCGCAATGCGCAGGTCTGCGTACATTACGGTTTGGGCCCCACTCAGGCTTAACAGCGCTTTGATTCTTTTCACAACTTCTCAGTTTTTCTCTTCCTTGCAACTGCTGTCATTAGGAACTCAGTGAACTGGTTCCCATTCTAACTGCTATGCTTCAGAGACTTTGTAACTGTGCACCACCATTCAGGCATTCAAAACCTAGCTTGTATCATCTCCTAATTATTGCTTCCTGCGCCTTCTCTTCATTTGGTTCAGCTCCAGTGGTGTCCTCCATTAAGGACTTTGACCTTCACCATGTTTCTCAATTAAGAAAAGCCTGACATTTTATGGACATTACCCTCCTTCTGTTTGAATCCAGGTGCCACACAATGCATTGAGACTGCTGTAAAGATATCAAACTTAAATTTAGAATTTAATTATGTTGGAACCTCTGCAACTTTCTGTTATCTAAGTTTGATTCAACTATTCAACCCATATTAAAGAGAGTTTGTTCAGATACCTACAATGCCTCATTATATTTGAGAATCGAATAAAGACCTCAATTTCATTAAAAAGAAGTGTTCAGATGACTAATGATTCAGAGATAAATTTGATGCTCACCTCGAGCTGTGGAAAGTTTCTATAAGCTGCATTCAGTGACACTACAAGTTCCAGTCTTAATTCAGGTGACAACTGTGTTATGTCTGAGCATCGCACAGTTAAAATTCTCCTTGTTTTGAATCTCTCCATGACTGGCTCTTACTGTTTCTGAAACTTTCTCCAGCCTTATGGTTGTCTGAAATGTCTGCACTCCTCTAATTTCAGCCTCATGCACATCTCCAATTTTACTCACTGCGCCTTTGCTGGCAGCATTTTGAGTTGCTAAGTCCCTCCCCTCCTCTTCATATCTTCCTTTAAGAAACTTCTTAATACCCCTGATGCCAAAAGCAACTTTGTACCATCTCATCCGCTGATTCTTTGTGCAATGATGTTTTTTTTTGATAATGCTTCCATGAAGCACTTTGATTTTAGTTGGAACTATGCATACGGATGCCTGTTGATTAGTTTTTTATTCCCTTGTGGTGTGACGGAGTTTCTAATGCAAGAACCTCTTATGTTTGTGGCTAGTTACTTTTGGATCTCCTGACCGTTCTCTTCACATCTTCACAAGTACTAATAATGGAAGACTTCAAGGTAGACCAGGCACTGTGGATCATTGGTTTGGAATCATCATGTTGCCCCTGAGGTGCTAACTGAGTAGAGCTTTCCTTTTGAAGTCCTTGAGACTCTTGACATTGTTTTTTGTCCTACAGGGCTTCTGCTGCTATCATTGCTATGATGCCAGGATGATGCAGGTTATAGAATGGTCAGCCTGTGGTTGGTCCAGCAGTCACCAGTCACGGTATGGCTCAGGCATATATCTGTGTAGTCCCTTGGTTGTGTGATGACAGAGTCTAACAAGATAAGCATATTCCCAGAAGGACATCCTCAGTATCAAAGCTCTAATTACATTCAGCCAGCTCTGATGGGTGGGCTCATCATTACCAATGTTTGACACCAGACCCCTGAAAGCACTCTACCTGGAACTCCATCATGGAAAAAAGATGTTTGGCAGGATATATAAAAAGTTCCAAGGGTGCTCCCAAAACTTCTTATCCTTGATTCATGACTCATTAAAACAGTGAAGCAGCATTTGGGAAGGAACTAAGAATCTTGCCTGTCTTCATCAGCCTAGAAAAGACTGTGGAAGGATCACAGAACCTCCCAAATCACTGACTCACCCATCCTGTTGGCCGACCAATGGCCAAATCTGTGGAATCAGCATAGGATATGTCAGTCACCTCAGAATCCAGAAAACTAGAGTGAAAACAAGTCATCCTTGGTTCCTGGAGGCTTCTCAACAGCCAAAGAGCTAGTCCCAGAACTGTAGTGTGGTTCCATCCAACAAAATACAATGGGCTGAGAAGATTTACAGCAACAAAGATGCTATATAAATACCAACCATTGTTGTTGTCGCTGATAGAGCAGGAATAGATTTAACCCACACAATTTATTGTATGGACCTAATCCTGCTTTTATTGTTGTAAGTACTTCTCTGCCTTTAAACTCATTGGCTCACACAACGTGTCAATGTTCACTCCAATTTCTATTTCGCAGTGATTAGAATAAAAAAAAACATAGTGAGCCGCGTATAATGGAATAAGTATACATCTCCTTGCATTGAAGAGATACTCCTCAGGTTTTTAATCTGTGTTACAATACATTCAGTCTCCCCAGTCCCTTCTTTTCTAATTGCCTTGAGCCTCAAAACCCACAGCTCTACTTTTTCTCCAAATTTTATCTCTTGTGTTATCACCCTTTTCAAACTAATGTCAGTGGAAATGTCTTCAGCTGTTCAGCCCTTCACTCCGTAAGTCCCATCCGAATATTCTCTTGTGCTTGGCTGCTTATTTTTGTGTGACAGTTTAGAGTCCCCCATGAAAGGGAACAGTAAAGGGTATGGTGGTGGACTATGCCTCTGGATTGGATTCAGATTCATTCAAATCCCACCACTGTGGCTCGGGAAATACAGTGAACTAAATAATATGGAATAAAATACTGGTATTGTTAATCTTTTTCTTGGGCAGTCCCTTGAGATCTAGGATGCTTTGCTTCTACTGTTTTTGAGGCAAATGAGGGAATCACAGACTCTTCCACAGATGAGGCAGAGGTGCCCGAAGAGGTCGGTGAGTGGGAAGTTTGTGACGTGCTGAGATGCTTTCCATTGGAGAAACCAAATGCAGATTGGGTGACTGCTTTGTAGAAAGCTTTGGTTCAATCCATAAGGGCCACACTCAGCTTCCAGTCTCCTGTCACCTTCATTGACCATCCCTATCATACTCTCCCCTTTCTGTCCTTGATCTCCTACTCCAACAGTGATCAACCCAAGCTCAAGGACTACCACCTCATTTTCATCTGGATATACTACAGCCATTGGGACGTAATATTGAATTTAATAATATCAGGTAACCATTTTATTTTCTCCGCAGACATACCTTTCTGTTTCATTTTCTTTTCTGTTTCCAGCTGCCAGTTTTTAAGGTAATTGTTACCTTCACAACTTTGTCCGACACCCAGTCACAAACTTTCCGTGTTTTCTCCACCTCTCTGTAACTTAAAATTCACTTTTCTTTTCACGGCTCCAGCTCTGATGAAGAGTCCTCCGCGTAGCACACCTCTGTTTTTTTTCCTCTGATGCTGCCTGACCTGCTGAGGTCTTCCAGTACTTTCTGTGTTTGCTCTACATTTGCAGCATCAGCAGTTTCTTTTTCCCTCAGTTTCATGTCTATTTTGGAAATAATCTGACCTGGTCTGTCCAACAAGAGATGGGGATACAGCATGGCCGGTCCAACAGGGGGTGAGAATACAACATAACCAGAATTAACAGGTTTGACTAGAGCTTCAGAGTTAGGTGTGTCAGCTGGGCAGAGGACACTGATATTATTTCACTTACCCTTCCAGTGAGTATGGAGGAATTTGCAGAGACAGTATTGGTGTTATGTTTCCAGTGCATGAGCTGCCTACTGTACACAGTTCGGGTCTCAGAAGCATACAAGGATCACTGCTGCCTGGTAGAACATGTCTGTGGCCTTGATCTTCAAACACCATTTTCCTCAAACAACCAATGACTGTGTTGGTGTATTGATGGCATTGGTGAATTTCAGTATTTCTGTCCGCCTTTGTTGACACACAGTTCCCAAGATCTGAGAAGTGGTCCATGTTTTCTAGGATCTTGCCCTATTTGTTATCAGAGGCCAGTATTGTGCAGTGGGGGCAGGTCGGTAGAGGACATTTGTCTTGTGAGTGGTGAGTGAAAGGCCCATCCTCCCAGATACTATGGTGGATGAGCTGACAATGGTTTGGAGCTCAGCCTCTGAACATATGCACATTGCACTGTGGCTCCCTAGGTTAGAGTGTCCTTGGTTCTGGAGTGCAGTTGAACAGCTTCCTGTTAGATCTGAAGATTAGCTCCACTCTTGTAGAAATTTTGTTGGAGGTGAGATGAAGCATTATAGTGAGAAGGATTGGAAGGGCATTGATGAAGTCTAGTCACAGAGACTGGCACTGTTATTGATCCATTAGTTATGGTTATGGCTTCTATGCCACCATGAAGCAAATGTACAATGGTAAAAAATTTCCAATGGGAGACAAATTTGAGGAACTTGTTCAACAGTCCCTCCTGAATGATGGAGGCAAAGGATTGAATGAGGTTGAAACAATAATTGCAAAAGTATTGTGTTGTTGTAAAGACCCACTTGGTTCAGGCCTGATCTTACAGGAAGGAGATCTGCCATTATTTCCTGGAATTGTTTATATTGACTTACGGATATGGGCTTGATTCTAAAATAGTTTTACAAAGCGCTCAAGGACAATTAGGGATGGACAATTAATGCTGCAATGCCCATATCCCATACATGAAGAAAAATTAATTAGAGGCACCACATAAAGGCAAGTTATTGTTAAGTAGGCTGGTTTACTTTTAATTGCAGGGACTTCTTTGTTTTCCTCTTTTTTTTGTATAAACGTTGGCACAATATTGGCTGGTCTGAACTTTACAGAGGTGGCAGTAGCTGTTCACTTCAAGTTATCTTTCTAACCCTAGAAGAAGTTAAGGATCTTTGCAATGCATGTAAATCTTATCAGTGGAGACATAGGGATTCATCCTTCATTTTCACTTTGCCTATGGAAATAGGTCAAAGGGATAGGATGGAAAAATAGCAACTTCATCAACACTGTAAATATGTACACTAACAATCTTAAAAAGAGTCATATCTTTTCATAATCTCAAGAGCACAATTATTATTAAACTGGTAAGGTTAACAAACATGCTAATTTCAATTTATAGGCACAAGTAAATTGGGATAATGTTTTAAAATGAGAAGCAGGATATTCGGATGATAATCACCAGGGTGGCTTTAGATTTCTCGTTCATGTATTCCTCCCTAGAGAAGAATGATCTTCTCATTCAGATCCAGTTCAGATGATCTGGTGGTATTGTAGACAGTGAGGGAGGTTTCTAAAACTACAGAATGATATAGATCTGTTGGAAAGTTGGGCAGAAGAATGACAAGTGGAAGTTAATCCTGACAAGTGTGAGACGATGAATTTTGGGAAGATAATCAAGGGTAGGACATACACAGTAAATGGAAGAGCTCCAGGAAAGGTTGATGAACAAAGGTACATTGGATACAAGTCCATAGATCCCTGAAAGTAGAAGCTAAGGTGAAGAAGGCATATGGGGTGTTTGCCTTACTGGGCTGTGGTATAGACTATAGGAGCTGGGACATCCGATGTTTTATATGTAACATATGTGTTACATATAAAACATCGGATAGGCCACACCTGGAGTATGTATGCCACACTATAGGGAGGATGTGATTTCAGTGGAGAAGGTACAGAGGATATTCACCAGGATGTTGTCCAGATTGGAGTATTAGAGTTATGAGGAGAGACTGGATTGGCTGGGGTTGGTTACCCTGGAGTGGAGGAGACTGTCCAGATTGGAGTATTAGAGTTATGAGGAGAGACTGGATTGGCTGGGGTTGGTTACCCTGGAGTGGAGGAGACTGAGGAATGACCTGATGGAGATATCACAAATTATGAGAGGGATGGATAGGCTAGATAGTAATAAATTTTTCCTGTGGTAGGGTCATCTAAGACAAGGGGTAAGAGGTAGGAAGTTTAGAGGAGATCTACAGGGAAATTTTTTCATGCAGAGGGTGGTTGGAGTCTGGAATGCGCTGTGTGAAGAAGTGGTGGAAGTAGAGACTCTCACAACATTTATGAAACATCTAGACAAGCACTTAAATCTCCAAAGCTTAGAAGGCTACAGAGTTAATGCAGGTAAATGGGATTAGAGTGGATAGGTACAATGGGCCACATGGACACAATGGGCTGAAGGGCCTGTTTCTGTGCTGTACGATTCTTTGACTCTAAGTTTACGGAAGGTATTGTTCTGTTTCTCCTAAATGTCTCAAAGTGCTGCATGTACAAGGACCTAGTTAGAATTCAGTAACTGTTGGTGTATGGATAAGATCAGATCTTTATTAGTCACATGTACATCAAAATGCACAGTGAAATACATCTTTTGCGTAGTGTTCTGGGGGGCAGACCTCAAGTGTTGCCACGCTTCCGGCGCCAACATAGCATGCCCACAACTTCCTAACCTATAAGTCTTTGGAATGTGGGAGGAAACCAGAGCACCCGGAGGAAACCCACACAATCACGGGGAGAAAGTACACACTCCTTACAGACAGCGGTGGGAACTGAACCCGGGTCACTGGCGCTGTAAAGTGTTATGCTAACCGCTACACTACCATGCCTGACAGATGCAGGAGCTATTTTAGGAGCTCACACTGAACAATACTAAGAATAATTAGTTAGTCTTGTTTCCAGTGGTGTAATTGAGAGAGCAATTTTCCCTTGTAGAAAAGGAACTGGACGTATTCACTAGAATTGCAACTGAGCAAATAACTGGGATATTGAAATTTTTGTAAAAGCTTGGGCTTGTAATATAAGCCCATAGCATTGAAGTTCTGGACTTTTTGCATCCAGACTTGGGATGTTTATGGAATTAGACTGTGACATACAGGGTTAGATTGGATCAGTGGGTAAATGATATTTGGTTGGGTAACTGGTGACACATCCAGCTAATTGGTGCTAAATGGACTGTTGCAGTATGGCAAATTTTATTTGCTTCTAAGCTGCTTGCAATTGAGGTATGAATGATCATAAGCTTGATTCCATGTGATCCCAATATTACTTCATAAATATGGGCAGCGCAGTGGCATAGCTAGTGGAGCTGCTACTTCACAGCAGCAGAGACCCAGGTTCAATCCTGACCCCTGGTGTTATCTAGGTGGAGTCTGCACATTCTCTCTGTGACCACCTGTTTCTCCTCTGGGTGTAGGTGAGTTGTAGAATCTGGAGGAAGTTGATGAGAATGTCTGGAGTAAGGTCTGGAGAATGTCAGGGTGGCACGGTTAGCTTAGCAGTTAGTGTAACGCTATTACAGCGCCAGCGATTGGGGTTCAATTCCTGTCACTGTCAGTAAGGAGCTTGTACGTTCTTCTCGTGTCTGCGTGGGTTTCCTCCGGGTGCTCCAGTTTCCTCCCACATTCCAAAGACATACGGGTAGGTTAACATGGGTTTAAGAATGGGTGGCATGGGCTCAGTGGGCCAGAAGGGCCTGTTACCGTGATGTAAATAAAGACTTTTTTTTAATAAAATGGGATTAATTTTGGGTTAGTTTAAAGTAAGTGGCTGATGGGCAGCAGGGACTTGGTGGGCCAAAGGGCCTGTTTCCATACTGTATCTCTCTGTGACTCTATAAACCTTCAGCGTAATATCTGACCCCTGGGCCATGGCCAGCTGGGGCTAGATATGGCATTCGTACCACAGGAAGGGCAGCTTCCAACGAGAAGTGGGGGTGTGGAAACAAGGGGATGGGGTGGAGAATGGGATGCAGAGATGGGTGCAGAGAAGCAGAAGAGAAAATTACTGGGTAAAATAGAGAATAATGCAACTGCTCCAACTCGTCAAATCTGCTTTATGGGTACTTCAATAATGGCATCAAATAAATCCATCCAACATCAGTGGGTGCATTAGGTAAAAAATTGCCCCACACTATGGCAGCTGGGCCAAGTTCTGTCAATGGTGCCTACTTCCCAAAGGATACTTTCCCTGGGAATGACAAGTCTGGAGAATGGAAGCCTTTTACACTAAAAGTTTTCTCGCCACTGGGCTCAGCAAATCCCAGATGATCTGATGCAGGAAATGGGAACTTGTCCCATCCATTCAAGTTTCAGCAGAACCTTAAAACCAGCCTCTTCCCTTGTCTGGTGACACTGTTCTGGTCCCTGATGCTTTGGCAGGGTTTCACCCTACCCGTTGAAGTCCCTGCAAATAGTTGTAATCCTTCCTGTGGCAACGGTTCAGCAAGTGAGAAATGTTGAACTTCATAACTCATAACCTCTGAAGTTGGTTTCATTGCTTGCACAATTCATCTTTCAGGATCTGGGTATCACTGGAAAGTGAGCATTTATTGTCCATCCCTAATTGCCCTTGAGAAGGTGGTGGTGAGACACTTCCTTGAGTCACTGTGATCCTTCTGGTGAAGGTATCCCCCACTGTACCTCAAGATAGATGGAATCTGCACTGCAATTCTTTGCTGTTACAACATAACATATGCAGGAGAAAAATGCAGGAGAAATACAGAGAGCAGCACCATGGGTGGAGTCTGTGGACTTCACATTGGCTTCATCAGTCACACCAGAACTCGCAGAACCAGAGTAGAAGCAAGCCACCTTAACCCCAAGGGGCTGCCTAAGATGTGAGATGAAGGAAGCTTCTCTCACAAAGCTGCTGCGGAGAGTGTTCCAAGATTCCACGGAAGGAATGGCAACATATTTCCAAGTCAGGTGGTGCGCCACTTGGAAGGAAACATACACTGGCTTGCATTTACATTCTTTGCCTCAAAGTAACTTAACTAATGACAAAAAATCTGATTAAGAGTTCCCACAGTAACACAGCTAATTATCATTGGCTGACTGATTATTGAATAAGGAATCCAATAAGTTCAGGGGGAGAAGTGTCATTTTCTTTTAAGCCTGGTAATGAGCTTTAGCATTCAGCAGTATTGGAACTGTACATAACAATTAGGCCAATTTGCATGTGCTAATTCTTTTGCAACATGATTTACACATAATTTGCTTACAATGTCATATTAAAAAATAGTCTGTGGCCAAAAAACTTCCAATGCCTAGAGCAACTCTGGAGGGAAAAGTAAGCAGTAAAAAAAGTTGCTTATCAGATAGGAAGGAAGTTTAAGTGGAACTCCCCAGCGGTCGGTACCGCGATGCAGCTTTTCCTGTGTAAAGGACGCAGCTTCCAGATTTGCATATAAGACAAAACTTGGAGGCATAGTGGGCTGTAAGGAAGAGAGTAATAATCTTTGAGGAGATATAGTGAGGCTGCTGGAATGAGCAGATGGGGGGCAGGTGAAATTTTATGATGATGAATGTAAAGTGTTATATTTTGGTTGGAAGAATCAGAAAGGCAATATGAACTGGAGAACACATTTATAAAAGAGGTAGATGAACAAAGAAATCTGGGGACATACAGCGATTGTTCATTGAAAGTAGGATGTCAGGTTGAGAAAGTGGCCCCACAAGAGAATAAGTAACAGAGGCAGGAAAAGGCCACATAGATCCTTGTTCCTGAGCCATCATTTAATGTCAAGGCTGAATCTTTAACCTCAGCCCCACTTATACCACTCTCCCAACCTCGTATCCCCTGACTCCTCTCATATCCAAAAATCTATCATTCTCTGTTTTGAATATAGCAACTGAGACAGAACTTGGGTAGATAATCCTCTTGGGTAGGTAATTCCAAAAGTTTACTCCCTTCTGAGTGAATAAATTTCTTTTCATCTCAATCTTGAATGGCCAAACCCTCATTTTGAAACTATGACCTCTTGGTTGCAGGCAGGATAGCCAGGGGGAAAATAATATGTTTTCTTTCCATCAACTATTCCTCAGTCCAAGCCAATATATTACCCTGCTTCCATGTACTGTAATTTCATTAAATAAATCATTGTGGAATCGTTTCCAAAATCTTCTGAAAGTCCAAATGTATCACATCAACCAGTTCACTCTTATCTGTTTTGCAGTTACAACCTCAATAAATTCGAACAGATTTTTCAAACATGATTATGCTTTCACATTGACTCTGCCCAGGTCTATTATTACTTTCTAAGTGACTGGCTCTAACAACCATGGTAATAGATTTTACTATTTTCCTTACTAGTGATGTCAAATTAACTCGTCTGCAGTTTTCTGTTTCCACTTATCCTCCTTTCTTAAATTGTGGGGTTACACTTGGGGAACTGTACTAGAATTTGTGGAGTTTTGCAAGATGATATTCAGTGCATCCAATATCTCTGTAGACACCTCTTTCGAAACCCTCTCCTGTTGTATCTGACAATGGAGTTGGAGGAGTGAGATTCCAGCCTTTAGTCAGAACATTATGCTGTATTAACCTCCCACACCAAGAGGATGTTGAAAGTTATTGTGATTGAGTTGATGCTCATTTTGTCATCATACGTGTTTAGATGCTCTCTTTCCTAGCCTCGGGGAGTTTTGTGGAAGGAATTGATTATTCATTCAGTTTAGAACAATTTCTTGCTTCTCTGCTGCAAACCATTTCTGTTGTAATTGTGAGAATCCTAGTTAAGCAATTCATTCCATCTGCCTCATTCATTTGCCAGCCTTTGCTGTGAAGGTTGGTGGACCAGCTGATTGTAAGGGGATACCCCTGCACATGAGTGCATACACAAATGGGCACATTCACACAGATACATGAAAATACACACATATTCATGCAGCATGGACATATTAGCAGCAAGTAAGGCACAGGCTCCATTTAATAATGATCTAAAGAATGTATAACTTGAGATTATGGCTTGCAGGCATTTGTCCCTTAACATTAAGGTCACATGAACAAGGCCCACTAAAAGCCAGTAAATTTAAATTCTTGCACATACACCTTATGTTCATGTTGGCACAAAGATGTGTTCGTGCACATACAGGCAAATGCACAGCATGAGACATTAAGCAACCATAAGGAATAAAACAGTGACTGATTTCTTTCTCTCCTTTAGCCTGTTCCTTGCTGACTGAATAGATGCAAATGGAGACATGGGATGCTGGGCCCTCTAATTAATGATCAGGAAGGCTAAGAATCAACACTCCTGCATACCTTAATGGGTTATGAACATTGAAATACCATCATGGAGACACAAGAGACTGCAGATGCTGGAATCTGGAGCAACAACTTGGTTTTAGTGCAGGGTTTTGAACCAAAACATTAACAATTCCTTCCCCACTAGAGATGGAGCTTGACAAGTTGAGTTCCTCCAGCAGCTTGTTTGCTGCATTGAGGCACCATCAACCTGGAAGGAACATAACTATCTAAGTAACTCAGTACACTAACCAGAAAAATCCAACCCACTTTCTGGTAAGAAATAAAAAAGAGGAAGTGATGGAAATGCTCAAGGAATTTTGATGGTGATAGGAACAGGGTGAATGTTTTGGGTCAATGATTTTACACACAGCTGGAAAAAAAAGATTAAACAAGTTTCAGGGTGCAGAGAAGAAAGAACAAGAGGGAAGGTCTGATATAGGGAAGATTTCTGCATCTTCAAACTTTATTTGATCTCTAACTTTTCCCAGTTCTAATGAGAACTTTGGAGTGAGAGCTAGGGAAGGGAGAAACACTGGTGATACAGAATGAAGATGCAGAATGTGTTCTGTGCTGTAACAACAAAATTCTGACAAGTTATTTCTAATGTATCCATTGAAACTAAGTGCCTGTTGTGCATTACATTGATAAACAGGCACGGTAGTGTAGCAGTTAGCGTAACACTATTACAGCGCAAGTGACTCGGGTTCAATTCTGGCCGCTGTCTGTAAGGAGTTTGTACGTTCTCCCCATGTCTGCGTGGGTTTCCTCTGGGTGCTCCAGTTTCCTCCCACATTCCAAAGTCGGGTCAGGAAGTTGTGGACATGCTACGTTGGCGCCGGAAGGGTAGCGACACTTGCGGGCTGCCCCAGAACACTCTTTACAAAAAGATGCGTTTCACTGTGTACGTGTGACTAATAAAGATATCTTAATCTTAACTTTGCTTCCTTCTTCACAGAAACTGCCCAAGTCTGCTGAGTATTTCCAGCATTACCTGGTTTTATTTCCACTTTGCAGGAGCTGCAGCATTATATGCTTTTGTTGCTATTTTTGGTCTTGAACTGGTTCCCAAACCAGACTTTGAGGATATGATATTCAACTTACCACTGTTGAAATAATAACAAAAACAGGATAGTTTTTAAGAGGGAAGCCAATATGAAAGACTGGTTTTATGTCAGAATGGCAAACAGAATATCCACCTCTAGCCAGTTACATCTGTGCCCCAAGGTAATGATGGGTGTTTTGTGCAGGGGTGGTCAGTGGACTCCAGACACAATTCCTCTGTTGTAGCTTTTAACTTGGACTGAATTACTATCTTATCATAATGTGAAGTCCATTGGCTAGTAACCAAATTGCGTATTGCTGTTTCGTTCAGAGTTACCCAGTTGAAAATGTACTTACCAATGGATGGATACATGATGTTAACAATATCTGGATCATTATATGCCACTCCAGAAATTTTATCAGTTACTCCCTGGCATGTACCAAATTTGGGCAGAGACCAAATTGTCCCAGGGATAACCACTGTTGGGCATTATTAGGACAACCTGGTGTTCACAACACAGTGCCACAATGGAACTCCCACCAGTCCCCACAGCCAGGTCTTAACCCCGATAACACCTGCTGAAGGTCCAGATTTTTCTCCTCTCCCGACACTGCTACTCCTCACCAATGGGACCAATACCATACCTGTCATACTTCCATAAGAGAACTACTATTTGGTTTAACAGGCAGGAAATTCCTCAGTCTAATATATAAAGAGAACAAAAGTAGACATTTTATATTGTGTGCAATTCTGGTCGCCCCATTACAGGAAGGATTTGGAGTCTTTGGAAAGGGTGCAGAAGAGATTTACCAGGATGCTGCCTGAATTAGAGGGTGTGAGCTATAAGATGAGGTTGGGCAAACTTAGTTATTTTCTCTAGATCGTCAGAGGCTGAGGGGAGACCTGACAGACATTGATGTGATTATGAGAGGCACAGATGAGGTAGACAGTCAGAATCTTTCTCCCTGTATAGAAATGTCAAGTACTAGAGGGCATGCATTTCAGGTGAGAAAGGGAAAGTTTAAAGGATATGTATGGGGCAAGTGTTTTACACAGAGAGTAGTAGGTGCCTGGATAGTGGTGGAAGTAGATATGACAGTAGTGTTTAGGAGGCTTTTAGATAGGCACACAAATATGTAGGGGCTGGAGGGATATGGTTCACGTGTAGGGAGAAGAGCTTTAGTTTAATTTGGCTGTGTGTTTGGTGCAGAGTTTGTGGGCCAAAGGGCCTGTTCATGTGCTGTTTTGTTCTATGTTCTATGTATATGATTACAAATAAATGATAATCACAAACACTCTATACACTGTATTCAACAAGGGATCCTGTCCTATAGTAAATGACCTCCAGGAGTTGCCCAAGATAAAGCCAGCTGAGATAAAACTGCACCTTAACACTTACACACATAATAGAGGATAGCAGAGAGAGAATGGCAAATTGTGTTTAGATTATAGGGAAAGACAAGCTTTGGAATGCAATGGATTATACATCCTTTACATCTAGTAGATGAGAATAGTCCCTGTACACGTGATAAATAATGGCAGGCATACATTTGGTAGTTAGTCACAGCTCTTACACATGACAGATAATAATAACCCTTATACATATGGCATACAATGCTTATATAAACGCACATTCTAATTTTGATCCAAGCCTGTTCTCATATCTTAACCATTAATGCTGACTTATATTTTAATTTCTTAAAGTAAAATTTAGAGTAGCTTATGCAGTTAGACAGGTTTTATTATGACGTATTACATCATGACAAATAGGTGTCATATTTTCTCCTATTTGTCATATCTCGTCACCCCAAAGTCTTTGACACTGATAGCCAGTCCACTGTGAATCTCAGCTCAGCTAAAACATCAGAGAAACATACTGTATTTCCATCATTTTTTCTCCTAATTATCCGAGTAATATCAAGTGTCCACGGGCAAACTGATGAGAATATTTAATGGATTTAGTTAACAAATCTGAATAATGAGTTGCCGATGAGCTATTTCTGACTGCTCATGAACTTAGTGCAAACATCATCAAAGTTCACCAAACCATGGACGCCAGGTCATCAGAGTTAATTGGCTGCTTCCTCCTGGTATAATGAAGCAGTAAATTTGATTGCAGCACACTGCAAAGGCAGCAGAGACAGAAGGGTGCAAGCAGGGAGTTGAATTAAACATCGATAGGCAAGTAATGAAGGATTAATGTCATAAGATGGACCATTGTTATACAGAGAGTCCATTCCAGGCCTGATGTGGTCAGGAGGGAGAGTTGGTTGAAATACTGCTGGATAATACACAGAATTATGGTTGCCAGATGATGCAGGCATTGGCTGTACTTATTCATCTCTGAAGTCAGAGAAGATGATGGTTCAAGCCCCACTCAGTGCCAAGAATGGTAGCTGATGCTCCAGTGCAGTACTGGAGAATGTTGGACTGTCAGAGGAAGCTGATGCTGGCTTTAGGCTACAGGGCCCTCTCTATGGACATAACAGGGCCTTTGCCAGACACTGCAATCAGGTAATGCAAGCCCTATATGACAGAGCCTCAGGCCAGAATAGATTTACCTGTACAATCCCAACGTGGATGATTGTACAGAAAAGCAATCACTTTGCCTCCTGGCTGAATTGGTTGTCCTCCGTAAAAGTATAATCACCCTTGGCCTTTGCAGTACTAATTAAACACAGCAAAATGCACTTGTGTGTGTCTTGAGTGTTAAAGGGGAAATCTCTCTGCGAAACAATTTTATCATTTTTGTGCTGTTGTTGGAGAAGGCGGAAAAGTGAGGAAACCATTTTGTTACTGAGAGGGAGAGCAAAAACGACACCCATAGCTCAGTGGTTAATGCTCTTAGAGTAGTGGATTCACGCAGCACGGAAAAAGGCCCTTTGGCCGACTGAGTCCACAGCAACCATCAACCACCCATTTACATCAGTCCTATACTAATCCCATTTTATTTTGCACACATTCCCATCAACTCTACCCCCTCACCCCATCCCCCAGATTATACTACTTACCTATACCCTAGAGTAATTTCTAGTGTCCAATTAACTTGCAAATCAATACATATTTGGGATGTGGGAGGAAACTGGAGTGCCTGGGGGAATCCCACAGTCACAGGGAGAACATGCAAACTCCACACAGGCAGCACCCAAGGTTGGGATTGAACCCAGGTCACTGGCGCCATGAAGCAGTGGCTCTACTGGCTGCACCACTGTGCTGCCCTTACTCTTCCCTCTGCTTCATGGGTTCACATTTTTTGAATAGGCCACCAAGAGGATTGATGAGGACAGGGCAGTTATCTACATGGACTTTAGCAAAGCCTTTGACAAGGTCCCACATGGTAGGCTGGTTGGGAAGATTAGGTTACTTGGGATCCAGGGTGAACTAGCCAATTGGATTGGTAGGAGTGAGGATACGAGTGGAGGGTTACTTTTCACATTGGAGGCCTACGACCAGTGGTGTGCCACAGGGATCAGCATTAGGTCCCCTGTTGTTTGCCACTTATATTAATCATTTGGATGAGAGTGTAAGTGACATGATTAGTAAGTTTGCAGGTGACACCAAAATTGGAGGTATAGTAGACAGGCTATGATAGGATATCAACTGGGAAAGTGGGCAAAGGAATAGCAAATGGAATTTAACTCAGACAAGTGTGAAATGATGCATTTGGGAAGTTAAACCAGAGCAAGACATAGGCAGTAAATGGCAGGTTGCTGGACAGTGTTGTAGAACAGAGAGACTCAGGGATACAGGTATTGAACAGTTCCTTTATACAATGAGATGGATTATGACCTATGACCTCACAATCTACCTTGTTGTTACCTTGCACCTTATTGCACTGCACTCTCTCCATAGCCGTGACACTTTACTCTGTGCTGTTATTGTTCTTTTTTACCTGTACTACATCAATGCACTCTGTACTAACTTGATGTAACTGCACTGTGTAATGAATTGACCTGTAAGATCAGTTCATAAGACAAGCTTTTCACTATACCTCAGTACAAGTGACAATAATAAACCAATACGTAGTTCCCTGAAAGTGGTGATGCAGTTGGACAGGGTGGTGAAGAAGGTGTATGGCACGCTTGCCTTCATCGGTAGGGGCACTGAGTACAAGAATTGGGATGTCATGCTACAGCTGTGCAAGGTATTGGTAAGACCACACTTGGAGTATTGCATGCAGATCTGGTCACCCCACAAGAGGAAGGATGCAGAAAAGATTTACAAGGAAGTTGCCAGGACCGGTAGGGCTTGAATTATAAGGAGAGACTTGAATAGGCTGAGGCTGTTTCCCCTTGAGCATGGGAGGCTGCAGGGTGACCTCAGAGGTCTATAAGGTCATGGCATAGATAAGGTGGATGGTCACAGCCTTTATCCCAGTGTAGGGAAGTCTAAAACTAGAGGGCATAGTTTTAAGGTGAGTGGTGGGGGGCAGTTGTCAGGGGACCTGAGAGGCAACTTTTTCCACACAAGCCACCAGACAAAGTGGTAGAGGCAGGTACAAATACAATATTTAAAAAAAATTTGGACAGGTTCATGGATAGGAAGAGTTCAGAGGGATGTGGGTCAAATGCAGGCACATGGGATTAGCTTGAGTAGGTAACTTGGTTGGCATGGACAAGTTGGACTGAGAGACTTGTTTCTGTGCTATGACACCATGACTCTATTCCACTCCATTAATGTCAGTGTCAAACAAAGAGCAAGGTCACAGAGAACCCAAATACAGAACACCAGGATGAGACTGGAGTCAGGATGCTGCCTTAGAACTGAACACAGGCAGTGACCAGGAGGAATATTGCCTCAGGGCTCTGAGGCAGAGTCCCAACACAGAAACAGAATATCCTAGTAAAAACAGCAAAACCAGGATGCCTCAAGAGTTGCCTCAAGAGTTGCCTCAAGAGTTGCCTCAAGAGACCCAGAACACCCAAAGATTGACCAATACTCTGGCAACCAGTGCTAGTGGAACCAGGGTTCTAATACTAGTCTCCTGATGGAACTCAGGTGTGTGTTATTATGCAATTAGTAGTGCATGGAAACCATGTGCTGCACAACAAGGCACCATCAATGGGGCCAAATTGAGGACCAGCACTCGGAACCGTGACAATTAAACTTTCTCATACAAATGCTGTATTATTCCAGCTGTTGTTCTTCTGAAATGACATTAAATTTGGTCTTGTCTGCCCTCTCTGGTGAATGTAGAAAATCCCAGGGTGGTTTTAGAATGACTTCCCACTGATATCGTGGCCAATATTAACCCCGCAGCATATATATCATTGAACAAATACATGGGATCTCACCATAAGTTCATTGTTGTTTTTGGGACCTTGCTGTGCAAAAAATGGTTGTTGCGTTTCCTCCACTACAATGGTCGCGCACTTCAAAAAGCACTTCATTAGCTGCCAAGTGTTTTGAGATATCCTAGGCTTGTGAAAGTACAAATCTTTCCTTTTAGACATATAAAGAATTCCTCATTTAACTTGCATGTGTGTCCAGTTAACAATGAAGGGGCAGGGTGAGGTATGTTAGGATGGGAGAACAGAATCCAGTGAAAGGCTCCAAGAATAGAAAGCAGGTGATCAGCAAGATTCTTAACACAATATCAGGTGGTAAACAGACAGCAGATGCCCCAAACAGTTCCTTCATCTTTGCTGTTCAAATCACGAACTGCCTTCCAATTTCAGAAGTGTCAGGGATGATAAAGGTTAGGAGGCAGGCTGGGAATCTGGTCATGTGGGATTGCACATTGTAGTACAAATTACATCCCTGTGGCCAATATGAAATCCATGGAAGACAGAAAATGTGGTGAAGAGCAGAACATAAAACTTATTTGTGCAAGAAGACATAAAGAAAAGCCTGTGAACCAGAAAGCAGTTAGTTGGATATCTACAGCAGATTAAACATTAGAGAGCACTTTGAAGGAGAACATAATGATGCATGCAGTGAAACTTGACTAATGTCGGCATCAATTCATCAGATGGAGGTCACATCTCACAAATCTACCTTTGAAGAGACATTGGATCAAATAAATTTGAGAAACTGGGTATATTTAGAGCTGGCCATTTCATTATGGCAAAAATATCATGGTGCTTAAAGTCTGAGTGGCAGATTCCATTGCTAGGTTAATGACAAAATGTGATGGTAACCAGAATACCTGGCCCCAAACTAGTCAACTAATCACATTCAAGTGTCTGCATGTTCTTGGCTCTCCTTTTCTCTGTAGCTTGCTCCAACCCTAAAAGGCACTGCATTCCTCCTGCGTTCTCTGTTACCTTGCATAGAAAATTCAGTCTCACTGATTCAATTCTAGATTACTAATACTCATTATGAGTTCAAAGCAGATGTTCATTCTGAAGAAACTTGGATTTACCTTTCAAGATGCTCCAAAATGATTTTCATCCAATGAATTATTTATGAAGTCGGCTCCTGATGCAAATGTGGGAAATAGGGCAACTGATTGCTGCACAGTAAGCTCCCACAGGTAGCAACACAACAACAACCAGATAACATGTTTAAAGTATTGTTGATTAATGGAGCAACATTGACTACGGCACTGGAGAAAATGCCATGCACTCCATCAAACTAGTGCTACAGGATATTTTTACTTTCATCTGTGAGCATTTCAAGCCTTAAGTTTAACATCTCATCAAATACATGTCACCTCCAACATGTGGCATTCGCTCGGTGCTGTTCTGGAGTGCAAGCCTAGATTCTTGTGCTCAAGTCTTTGGAATAGACCTTAAACTCACAAACTTTTGACTCAGAGGTCAAATGCTATTCCTTGCCAAAACAATTGTTCAGTACATGGTATGGTTACTGGACTAGCAGCCAGGGTTCTGGAACACTTTTCAAGCAATTGTGGCTTGAAGTTGGGAAATTTAACTTCAAGTAATTTAAATAAACCTGGAATTAAAAGAAAACTAGTGTCAATAACATTGTCCCTAAATAAACTGAATATTTGCAAAAACCTACCTGGTCAATTGATGGCTGTCAAGGAAGGGAATCTATCTCCTTGCCCAGACTGACTCAGAAGGGACTTCCAATATGATTTACTTTTAGCTGCCTCTTGAACTTAGGGTAATTAGGGATGGACAATGTATGACAGAATTGTCAGTGACATAAACGTCCCATGAACAAATATCAGGCATAGCCTGATAATCATAGGGAACACTGATGAGCAATATAGCACAAGCCAAGGTCAGCTAGACAAGGCAGAGCCAATCAAGGCAGAAAATGTTGAGTGGAGCTCATACAATCAGTACCATCATAGATAAGTTAATGTGAATAGTCACTCTGTTCACACTGCTGATGTGTTTCATGGTGGGAGTATAAAATGAGAGTGAGGATGCTGGGTTAATTCTTCTTGAATTACCATATATGTTTACATTCCTTTGTGTGCAATTTCAAATGCAGACATTAACTTCTTAATAAGTTTCATTACTCCATTGGTAAAGAGCATAAGGGAGTTTATGCAAACAACTCTGCTCTATGAAGTTCCTTCATGAAAATTAGTTTTCATATGCAAGCTTACAATACCCACAATCAGTGTTTGACCTTCAGTGTCAAATATCTTAAATGTAGTGCTCTGAGGGTGAGTAATGTAACGTCCCTGTGACCTAGTGGCACACTCACTATGAACAGCTGGAATTACCCCAGTAACTCCTCGTCTTTCCAATGTTAGCTGAAAACAACAGAGCCAGATGGCTCAAGATAGAAGTACTAAATTGAGAACATTCAGAAGCAGAAGCAAAACATAAACAAAATTTTCCAGTCAGTGGAATTAATTCAGCAATGGAAGCCTTGATTTCTGTCCAGTGCCTTTTAAAATCTCAAAACTAAAATGTCTAGCTCTGCTTGGAATATAGAACCAGACATGTCCCATTCTCCAGTCATGCTTAGAACAGACCATACAGCCCCTCAAACAAGTACTAGCATTCAATCAGATCACAGCTGACCTGCACCTTTATTATATCTACATGATTCTGTAATGGTAAGTCAACAGTAAATTTTGGAACATATGCAAGTCTTTACCCAGGAGGTACCAATTCTAATGCAAAAAGATTTTGTAAAATGAAACTTGTTTTAATTAATCTCTTAAATTTAACAGTGCCAGCAACCTTTTCTAAACGTTGGATGTGATAGTACTGCAGAGGATAGAGGGGAAATCTGTGAGGATGCTGCCAAAAATTGAGAATTGGTGAGGAAAGATTGGAAAGACAAGGGTTGCTTTCTCTGGAAAAGAGAAAGCTGAGCATATTTTGGATTAAGGTATATAAAAATATGAGAGGCCTAGACAGGGTGAACAGGAAGACCTATTTCCTTAAGCAAGTAGGTCAAAAATTAAGGGATAAAATTCAAAAGTTGAGAGTAGGTGAGAAGAACTTTCTTCACCAAAGCTAGGGCTTTTCTGTTTGGAGAGAAGGAGGATGAAAGGTGACTTGATAGAGGTGTATAAGATGATGAGGTATATATGAGTGGACAGTCAGAGACTTTTTCCCAGGGTGACTGGTTAAACACGAGGGGACATAATTTTAAGGTGATTTGAGGAAGGTATAAGGGGGATGTCGGGGTAAGCTTTTTACACAGAGAGTGGTGGGTGTGTGGAACGCACTCCCAGCAGAGATTGTGGGGGCAGATACATTAGGGACATTTAAGACACTCTTAGATAGACACATGAATGATAGAAAAATAGGGGGCTACGTGGGAGGGAAGAGTTAGATAGATTTTAGAGCAGGATAAAATGTCGGCACAACATTGTGGCCCAAAGGGCCTGTACCATGCTGTAGTGTTCTATGTTCTATGTTCAAACTGTTTTGGGAATTTGGAATGCAGAATTTGAAAGGGTGATGGAGGTTTAAGCCCAAATTGCTTGAACGAGAACTAGATGTGGGACAATCCATGACACCAAAGGTTAATGAGTTAGGTTGGGCAACTCTGATTTGATTGATATGGAAGCAATGGGGCAAAAAGCCTCCCTCTGTACATCATTTGATTCTCTGAATGCTGCCCACAGTGGGAAGCTTGCATTGTTAATATATCACTAACTTCTGTGAAAACAGAAGGATCAAAACATGGCAAAGCAGCCCTTCTTTTACTGGGATGTGATGGTCACTTTATGAATCGCTGGATAGATTGGCATATGTCCATTAAAAGTGGGTGGAGCACTTGCAGCACAAGTTTATATTATGTATAGGAGCAGAAATGTGTGGAATGAGCTGCCAGGGGAAGCTGTAGAGTGGGTACAATTAGAATGTTTAAGAGACATTTGGGCAGGTACATTGGATAGAAAAGGTTTATAGGGATATGGGCCAAATGCAGGCAAATCGGACTAGCTCAGATGGACATCTTGGTTAGCATGGATGAGTTGGGCTGAAGGGCCTGTTATCGTGCTGTATAACTCTATGAGATTATTAATAAAGGGCATTTTCTCGTATTAGGTGGGTGCATTGGAGAGGGGGCAAGTGCTGGCTTCTGCCTTCAGCACCTGGCTCCAACAATGGGAAATGGGCAGTGGGAATCGTGCTGCAGCAGTTGGGTCGCCCTTCCCTGCATTAATTTTCCACTCCACAAACAGGGTGATGAGCAGCACTCTCTCTCCCCCAGAATCTTACAGTCTCTTACAACAAGAAGATAGCTGAAGGGAATGGGGAGAGGATGAAAAATAAAGAAAGAAAGAACAGCACTGATTGGATATCAGAGTGTGAAGGTTGTCCCCAAAAAAGAATGGTGTATTTATATGGCACCCTTTAACACGCTGGGTCATTACAAAGCCTTTACAACCAAGTGACTGCTGTAATACAGGAAACGGAGCAATCAGTCTGAACACAGGAAGCTCCCTCTAGCCTTTATGTAATATTGATTGAAACATAAGACTGGCCAGGACAAAAGGGAAAGCTCCCCTGCCCTTCATCAGAATAACGTCATTGGATCTAAGAAAGCTGGTGAGACCTCATTTTGATATCTCATCCAAAAGATAGTCATCTCATTCAGCGCAACACTCCCTCAGTACTGCATTGAAGTATTTGTCTCTCTTCTTGTACCTAAGCTTCTGTGAGAGGACTTAAACTCCTAACCTTCAGTGGTGAACATGGGACAACTGAACTATAGCTGAGGTCACTAATAGGCTTTAGTGATTCATCTAATGATTCAACCACTTAGATCTTTGATGAATTTTAAAAAAAACTGATGGTGGAGGAGTAATTTTGTTAACATGATGGTGTAAAAGGACCAATATCTGTAGAGTATCTTTAAGCACGAACTTGCTCTTTTCTCTGCATGTATGTGCATGTCTACACTGTGAACCTGATTGGACAGGAGATGTTGGTCTGTGCTTTGCAACAATGTAACGCTGTCATAAGCAATCAAGCTGAAAGCTTAAGCTCTCAACATGTATATCATTCAAGTGCACCGCCTTGCAAATAAACCACCTTTATGAATATGTATATAATTGTGTCTCAATGCCTTTGTGAAGACATTACAAATTGACAAGGAGGATGACGGCTTTTCTTTAGGATAGTTGAAAGACGTTGATGACTTTCACTTAGTAAGTTTTAGGTGAGTTTATAGCACAAATCTGATCTTTTATACTGTTCTCCTGAGACTACTCACTTGGAATTTCATTTGTGTAAGGCCTCCATGGGCACATAGCACAGCAAGCCCCAGTGGCAAGGGACATTGGCATTGATTCATCACTGAATTATTGCATAGACCAAGTTTAGCCATGTCACACTTGAATAGAAGTGGACAGCATAACAACCTCAAATGGCTACATTGGGAGCCTTGACATTAATGACTCAACTGGAGGACATATAATGAACAAGTGGACATGTTCTACTAAAAGGACACTATTCTGGAAGTTGAAGGAAAACCTGAAGTCATGAAAGGCCAAAACAATGTGATAGACAAGCTTAATAAAGCAACACTCCTGATGCAGATGGGGACAGAAACATACTGACAATTTTTTTTTCTTACCATCCGAGGTAAAAGATGTCTTGTTTAAAGATGTGCAGCAACTATGAGATTACATTAGTCTAAAGCTATTAGAAGTAGCTGAAAGTTAGAAGATTGGACCAAGGCATCAGAAGCAGTGTGAGACAACTGGTGAGTACATTTCATTAAAGAACTTATTTTCACATTGTAATGTTGGTGCCTTTTTGGATTGTGCCTTATGCTATACATTTCTGTGGACTGATAAATGAATGAATTCAAATAAAACTGTTCAGCGTGCAAAACATGACATCTGGACTTGCAGGTGAAATTGTTGTATTAATGGAAATACCATCCAGTAATGCTGGAGAATTTTATCCACAACAGCTATGAGCAGCCATAATAACAACCAAGGCCATGAAACTGAGTCTGAAGCCATTGTGAAGACATTACAATGGCAAATGATATTGATTGACTTCAACAGAACTGAATTGGTATTGGTTTTGGTTTATTATTGTCACTTGTACCGAGGTACAGTGAAAAACTTGTCTTACAAACTGATCGTACAGGTCAATTCATTACACAGTGCAGTTACATTGAGTTAGTACAAAGTGCATTGATGTAGTACAGGTAAAAACAGTAACAGTACAGAGTAAAGTGTCACAGCTACAGAGAAAGTGCAGTGCAATAAGGTGCAAGGTCACAACAAGGTAGATCGTGAGGTCAGAGTCCATCTCATTGTATAAGGGAACCTTTCAATAGTCTTATTACAGTGGGGTAGAAGCTGTCCTTAAGTCTGGTGGTACGTGCCCTCAAACTCCTGTATCTTCTACCCGATGGAAGAGGAGAGAAGAGAGAATGACCCGGGTGGGTGGGGTCTTTGATTATGCTGGCTGCTACACCAAGACAACGAGAGGTAAAGACAGATTCCAAGGAGGGGAGGCTGGTGTCGGTGATGCGCTGGACTGTGTCCACAACTCTCTGCAGCTTCTTGCGGTCCTGAGCAGAGCAGTTGCTGTACCAAGCCGTGTTACATCCAGATAGGATGCTTTCTATGGTGCATCGGTAAAAGTTGGTGAGAGTCAAAGGGGACAAACCAAATTTCTTCAGCCTCCTGATGAAGTAGAGGCACTGGTGAGCTTTCTTGGCTGTGGCATCTACATGATTTGACCAGGACAGGCTGTTGGTGATGTTCACACCCAGGGACTTTGAAGCTCTCAACCCTCTTGACCTCAGCACCATTGATGTAGACAGGTGCATGTACATCTCACCCTTTCCTGAAGTCAATGACTTTTGTTTTGTTGACATTGAGGGAAAGGTTGTTGTCATGACCCATTCCACTAAGCTCTCTATCTCCTTCCTGTACTCCAATTCATCGCTGTTTGAGATACGGCCTACAACGGTGGTATCATCTGCAACCTTGTAGATGGAGTTAGAGCAGAATCTGGCCACACAGTCATGAGTGCATAGGGAGTAGAATAGAGGGCTGAGGACGCAGCCCTGTGGGGCACCAGTGTTGAGAATAATCGTGCCGGAGGTATTGCTGCCTATCCTCACTGATCGCAGTCTGTTTGTTAGAAAGTCAAGGATCCAGTTACAGAGGGAGGTGTTGAGTCCGAGGTCTCGGAGTTTGGTGACAAGCTAGCTTGGAATGATTGTACTGAAGGCAGAACTGTAGTCAATAAACAGTAGTCTAACGTATGTGTCTTCACTGTCCAGATGCTCCAGAGCTGAGTGTAGGGCCAGGGAGATGGCATCCACTGTAGACCTGTTTCGCCGATAGGTGAATTGCAATGGCCCAGGTTGTCTGGTAGGCTGGAGTTGATGCCTGCCATGACCAACCTCTCAAAGCACTTCATGATGGTGGATGTCAGAGCCACTGGTTGGTTGTCATTGAGGCATGTTACCTTGCTTTTCTTTGGTACTGGGATGATAGTGGTCTCCTTAAAACAGGAGGGAACCTGAGATTGAAGGAGGGAGAGGTTGAATATGTTCGTAAATACTTCCACCAGCTGATCAGCACAAGATCTGAGCATGTGGCCCGGGACACCATCTGGGCCAGGTGCTTTCCTCGTGTTCACTCTCCGGAAGACTGATCTTATGTCCTCCACTGTGATCACAGGTTCAGCTGCATTGGTGGCTGTCAGGGTGGATGGTGACAATCCACTTCCCTTCTGTTCAAAACACGCATAGAATGCGTTAAGTTCATCAGGAAAGGATGCACTGTTGTTAGCTCTGCAACCCGACTTCGTCTTGTAGCCTGTTATGGCATGTAAGCCCTGCCATAACTGACGGCTGGTCAGGGACTCTATTTTGAGTTGGTATTGCCTCTTGGCATCCCTGATAGCTTTCCGAAGGTCATTCCTCGATTTCTTGTACAGATCAGGATCACCAGATTTGTGTGCAGCAGTCCTCTCCTTCAGTAGGGAGTGGATCTCCTGGTCATCCATGGTTTCCTGTTTGGGAACACCCGTATTGTCCTCCTTGGTACACAGTCCTCAACACACTTGCTGATAAAGTCTGTGATGGTGATGACATACTCATCGAGGCTGGCAGCTGAGTCTTTGAACATGGATCAGTCCACTGTCTCAAAGCAGTCACGTAGGAGCTCATCTGCTTCCTCAGACCAGCACTGCATAGGTTATGGAATACCTAGAGGTGCAAGGCAAGATAGGTCCAAGCCAACATGGTTTCGTGAATGGAAGATCCTGCCTGACCAATCTATTGGAGTTTTTTGAAGAAATCTCAGGTAGGGTGGATAAGGGAGAGGTTGTAGATGTTGTGTATTTAGACTTTCAAAAGGCCTTCGACAAGGTGCCGCACAGGAGACTGATTAATAAGATGAGAGGACATGAAATTACAAGTAGGATAACAGAATGGGTGGAGCATTGGCTGGTTGGCAGAAAGCAAAGGGTGGGAATAAAAGGATCCTGTTCTGGTTGGCTACCGGTTACTAGTGGTGTTCCGCAGGGGTCGGTGTTGGGGCCGCTTCTTCTTATCCTGTACATTAACGATTTGGATGATGGAGTAAATGGTTTGTGGCTAAATTTGCGGATGACACCAAGATAGGTGGAGGAGTAGAGAGTATTGAGGAGACAGGAAGGTTGCAGAGAGACCTAGATAGCTTAGGAGAATGGGCAAGGAAATGGCAGATGAAATTCAATGTTGAGAAATGTGCAGTTGTACACTTCGGAAACCGAAATAAACAGGCAGACTATTATCTAGAAGGGGAGAAAATTCAAAGTACAGAAGTACAAAAGGACCTGGGGGTACTCGTGCAGGATACCCTAAAGGTTAACCACCAGGTCGGATCGGTGGTAAAGAAAGCGAATGCTATGTTGGCATTCATTTCGAGAGGCATAGTGTATAAAAGTAAGGAAGTGTTGACGAGGCTCTACGGGGCACTAGTGAGGCCTCATTTGGAATACTGTGTACAGTTTGGGCCCCATATCTTAGGAAGGATGTGCTGATGTTGGAGAAGGTTCAGAGGAGATTTACGAGGATGATTCCCGGAATGAAAGGGCTTACGTATGATAAGTGTTCGTCGGCTCTTGGACTGTACTCACTAGAGTACAGAAGAATGAGAGGGGACCTCGTAGAAACATTTAAAATGTTGAAAGGACTGGACAGAGTTGATGTGGCCAAGCTGTTGCCCTTGGTGGGTGAGTCCAGGACCAGACGGCACAATCTTAGAATTAGAGAGTATAGGTTTAAAACAGAGATGAGGAGAAATTTCTTTAGCCAGAGGGTAGTGAATTTATGGAATTCCTTGCCAGGTACAGCAGTGGAGGCCAGATCATTGGAGGTGTTTAAGGAGGAGATAGATAGATATCTAATTAGTCAAGGTATCAAGGGATATGGGGATAAGGCCGGAAATTGGGGTTAGAATAGGTTTTTTTTGTTTGTTTTTTTTTTTGCTTGTGGAGAAGACTTTCCCCCCACCCCACCCCAATTTCTCATTTCTTTTTCTTTTTCCCCTTTTCTTTGGAGCAGACTCGATGGGCTGAATGGCCTACTTCTGCTCCCTTGTCTTGTGACCTTGCACGACTCTCCGTACCGGATCCTTCCGTTTCAGTTTCTGTTTGTATACAGGGAGAAGGAGCACAGCCTGGTGGTTTGATTTCCCAAAGTGAGGACGAGGGGTGGCTCGGAAGGCATCTTTTATTGTTGTATAGCAGTGGTCAAGGGTGTTGGTGCCCCTGGTGGAGCAGGAGATGTGCTGATAGAATCTTGGAAGTGGGGCACAATGTGCACTATACTGCATACTTAGCAAAAGCTAATAAGGACGACATTCTACCTTGTGGCCCTACTTATAAAGCTAACAATCTCATATGATGTTTTAATACCTTTATCAATCTGCCCTTCAAAATCCTTTCCTTTGAGTTTAGCTTTGTGCTGCTCTGCACCTGAAATACTTTAACAAAATACACAAGCACATCATTGTAAACATCTGAAAAATGTATGGGAGTGGACATGATTAAATATGTAACATAATATGTACAACAGAAAAATTAATAATCAACATCAGGTTAGGGTAGCACAGATCTGGCACACTTTCCTCTCATCTCAGTCACACTACTCCAGCTTTACCCTGGAATAATGAATCAATGCTCCTTTGCTTTGGCAGGTCTCTAGCTACAAGCTTGAATGGAAAAGTTGATCCAATCTGCCCTATTAATGATGTCACCTCAGGAGTTTGGAACAATTCCAAGTCAACCAAAGAACCAACTTTAACTACAAGCATCAAACACATTCTTACTCATGGTAATGCAAATTAGAAAATACTAACTTATTCCTATGATGCAGTGTTTGAATGCCTTGTTAACCCTAGAACTGAACAATAGATGGAATAGTTTATGGATTGGGATAAGTTTCTCCAACATCATCCATGCAGCAAGTTTAGAATAATTTATTCTACCGTCTGTCAATCTGGATGTACTAATATTTCATGTCAGCTATTTTAGCTGATGATAAAATATCTATTTGCCTTAACTAGTCTTTGAACAAAAGCATTGAAATAAACAAAGAAAGCCAATTTAGGATATGTTCCTCATTATAGACATCGACTAGGCCTGATTGCACAAGCCAGTTATGTCTTGTTTATCACTGCCATAGGACAATACTGAGACATTGCTGACAAAGGCCACTTTTAAATTGGATTCACCCTATTTGACCTCCTATGAAATTACTACTCTGACAACCTCATTTGTTAAAATACCAACAGGATTATTTCATTTGAACCCCTCATACACACTTTTTAACAATATCCTCCAATGCACGAGTGAGAGCGGAAAATGGAAAATTCCCACTTAGCTGTTTCATTGCTACCCTACTTTGTCTGGCCTCAACGTTCCTTTCATCATTTAATCTCTCCTGCTTTCCACCTCAGCACAAGCGTCCCCATTCATTCTTTCCATCTGCTTCCCTATTTCCCTGTATCTTGAAGCTCATTGTGGTCAGAATTCGATGGGATGAAATTCAATGAAACCGCAGACGATGGAAATCTATAATCAAAGCAAAAAATGCTGGAAACACTCAGCGGGCCAGGCAGCATCCGTGGATGTTTCAGGTCTGGAGCCCTTCATCAGAATTCTGATAAAGGGCCCTTCACCTGAACTCTGATCGTTGATCTGAAATGTTAACTGTTTCTCTCTCCACAGGTTCTGCCCGACCTGCTGAGTGTTTCCAGCATTTTCCGTTTCTATCTCAGAATCCAACTGAGTACCTGAAAAGCAACTATTGTCTGCAATCAACAACTCTTGACATAATCCCGGGAAATTATCTGGAGGTCACTGTTGCAATATTACAACACAAATATAGGCAGTCCCCAGGTGACGACAGAGTTCTGTTTGTGAGAACTCTTCCTAACCCGGACTGTTCGTAAGTCAGAAATGAACAAAAAGAATGTGTGGAAGAAACAACCGTGACGGGAGAGCAAAGCAGGCGTGGGAACGGGGGGGCACTAGCATGCAGGTGAGTGGTAGAATCTGCAGGAGTTGATAAGAATGTGGGGAGAATAAACGTGGGATTAATATAGGTTTAGTGTAAATGGGTAGGTAGGTGATGGTTGGTGCAGACTCAGTGGCCTGAAGGATCTGTTCCCATGCGCTCTCTCTCTCTCTCTCTCTCTCTCTAAGCACTCCCTCCAACATGGGTGATCACCACAGCAACATTTCCATTTGTCGTGTGACTGCGGTTACTGTATGTTGTATGCGTGGTTACATTCCAATTGACATGTTGAGTTGCACATTGTGCATATTTGAATATCATTGCATGGCATTCTTGCATAAAGCTACAGTTTCCCACACACTTTCATCTGCAGGAAAAATCCCATTATACTGTAACTTTCTTTTCCCGTTCTAATGAAATGTCATTGAGTTGAAATGTTAACCATTTGTTTTTGGCTCCACAGATGCATCTTAACCTCCTGAGTACTCAAAGTCAAAGTCGAGTTTATTGTCATGTGCACAAGTACATGTATGCACAGGTGCAATGAAAAACTTACCTGCAGCAGCATCACAGGCACATAGCATCAGCACTGGAGCATTTCTTGCATTCATCCACTGTTCTTCCTCCATATTGAGAGCACTCAGATCCTTTAATGTGGGAAAACCAGTGTATTTGCAACCATGGCAAATTGGCATTGTCAAAGAATTTAACTTCTGACTAATTAAGGGCTCCTTTACAAGGATTATTATTGAGAGGCATGTTGTGCACTGTCGGTGACAAAACCTTTGAAAATGAGAGAAAAAAAAGATTAAAGTAGGTGCAGTTTGATTGTGACTTGTGATGTGGAGTTTATTTTTGACATTTCATTTGAACAGCCAGGTTCACCCCAGGGGGTCGAGAATATTCCAATTGTCCTTTTATCATTCAATGCTCTGACTTTGTTTTCTAAAGTGATGCAAATGCCTCTTCTGAAAACCTCTTCATCTGGTGTTTCCAACCAAGAGGATTTTTGTTTTGTTACTTGTCTAATGCTGTTTCTGCATTCAGTTTATAACTTTGCATCTCTTCCCTCTGTAACTTCCTTTCATGTGGAACATTTTCTATCTGGCCCAGTTAAGGGTGATTGAAGCTCACTTTGTTCACATTTGCATGCTTGTCATTCCCAGTCCGGAGCAGAATAAGTGATTTATCTAGCTACACATTCTTGTCCAATCTCTGGAATCTATTTCCCAGCTTTGTCCCTTGGGTGAGCAAAGTTTCCTTTAAAGTTTTGATGAAACTTCGTCACAAAATTTACTGCAAACTGAGCGGAGTCCGAAGTGAAATGAGTCATGGTATTGGCAACCCCTTGTGAAGCAATATCATTTGGCACAAGAACAAAGTGTGCAGATGCTGGAAATCTGAAATAAACACTGAAAGTGTTGGAAACACAAACTAGGTCAGGCAGTATCTGTGCATAGAGAAGAAAGATCCAAAAATCTTATTTTACATAAGTGGGTTTCAATTATTTCAAAGAATGGATTTTTTTGTTTGATATTTCAGCAGCTACATTAATCTTCAATTATGATTTTGTTTTTTGTGCAATGTTTAAAACATCAGCTAAAATTCTGCTTTTATTTTCTGACAGTTCTTCATTGTGATCGGCTGCCCATTTCATCTGATGTCTTCACAGCTGCTGGGCACCAGAGATCCTTTTGAGCTGACTGGGGAGAATGATCCCCTTTAAGCATTGATGTTATCCGTGTTAAGTTTAAGGAAGCATGTACACACAGAATGAATCAGCACAAGGAAACAGTAACAAGTCTAATTCCAAAGAACACCTCTTGCTTTCAAAGGCATCTATTTTATTTCATGTGAATCTTGGTGCAACAGCCCACAATATCAGGCCCTGAATCAATTGGGTATTTTTCATCAGAATACTAGACAGAGTCAGAGTCATACAGCACAGAAACAGACCCTTCAGCCCATCATCTCCATGCCAACCATCATATCTATCCTATTTGCTGCATTAGGTCTGTATCCTTTTATTCAAGTGCTTTCCCTATTCGTGCCCGTCTAAATGCCTCAAAAACATTGAGATTGTACCTGACTCCACCATCTCCTCTGACAGCACATTCCAGATATCAGCTGCTCTCTGTGAAAAACTTTACCCCAGAATCCCCTTTAAAACTCCTTCCTCTCACCTTAAACCTATGCCCTCTTGTTTTTGACATCCCCACCATGGGAAAAAGATTTTGACTATCCACCCTATCTATGCCTCTCATAATTTTATATACCTGATCGGGTCATCCCTCAGATGCCTTCTCTCTAGGGAAAACCAAGACTATCCAGTCACTCCTTCAATCTCAACCTATCCAACCTCTCCTTAAAATCCAGCCCATCAGAAGATATTTTTTCTACTCCTTTCTTGAAAATGTTTAATTTACTTTTTGCCATGAGCAGTTGTTCTAAGCACTTACCGTTTCCAACTATGATTTTCCATATGAATGTTCACACTGGGAATGGGGTAATGCAACCTCAGTATAAAATTAGAATCATAGAGTCATAGAGTTACACAGCACGGAAACAGGCCCTTTGGCCCAACTGATCCATGCCGGCCAAGAAGTTCCATCCAAGCTCGTCCCACTTGCCGGCATTTGGCTCATAACCTTCTAAACCATTCCAATCCATCTACGTGTCCAACTGTCTTTTAAAGGTTGTTATTGTACCTGCCTCAACCACTTCCTCTGGCAGCTCATTCCACAAAGATACCAACTTTTGTGTAAAAAAAGTTGTCCCTAAGTTCCTATTAAATCTCTCCCCTCTCACCTTAAACCTACACCTTCTAGTTCTTGATACCCCAACCCTGGAAAAAAAGTCTGAGCTCATTCACCCTATCTATGCCTCTCATGAATTTATACACCTCTATAAGATCACCCCTCTATTAGGTCTCCTACACTCTAAAACTCCTGAATCCCATCTCCCTGCTGGGATCTCAAGCACTACACAAGAACCAAAAGCATTTGCTGCCAGTGCTGTCAGCTCCATATCTTGGATGATCATATCAGCCCAGGGCTCAGGTCCAATTAAATACTGTAGATGATCTTGGTAAGGACATTCCCTCAGGCCTAAAATTACAACTTTCCATTGTTTCATTGTTGGGTGGTTTATGAGACAAAAAGTTGAGGGAAAGAGATGCCAAAGTAACTGCCAATAATGCATGGTGAATCCGTGGAAGATTTCACTCTGATAGGCAGTCCAAACAATTCAACCTTTTACACAGGCATCACATACAACAGCAGTATGTGTATCCAACTTTTTGCATAAAGCCCACATTCCAGTTTCTCTCCTTCCAGAACTGTGAAATAATAGCTAAATTAATAGACAAGTAATCCAGAGGCTTAGACTAATGATCCAGAGATCTGAATTTAATGTGGAATTGAAAAGCTCTTATTGGAATTCATCCAGTCCACAAATTTACAAAAGGGAAAGAAATCTGCTTACCTTACCTGGTCATGGCGATAAGTGACTCTAGACCCAGGAAAAGCTTCTTCTTCTTGGGCAATCCCGGGAGACTGAGAATGATTTGCTTCCATGAGAGTTTTGTGGGCTTTGAGGTGACTGTTGACAGCTTCTATCCCGTTATTATAAGACTCCTGAAGGGACTTCTTGAACATTAAAGGTGAACTTTTGACCTCACAATCTACCTCATCATGGCCCTTGCACCCTATTGTCTCTCTGCACTGCACTTTCTCTATAACAGTAACACTATATTCTGCATTCTGTTGTTGATTTTCCCTTGTACTACCTTGATGTGCTTATGTTTTGAAATGATCTATATGGATGACATGCAAACTTAAGTTTTTCACTGTATCTCGGTACATGTGACAATAATAAACCAATTCCAATATAATGGGAATCACATATTTGTCCACAGATGGGATAGGAGGGGCTTTAGAGGATGGGTAGTTTGTGAGGTGGTACACTCCCTCTGTTGTCTATGCAGGGCTCTGTGTGCGTGCAATACATGGATTCGAGGTTCCCCATGTTCATATCAAAGTAATCATTAAGCAGTAACTTCTATTCCCCCTTTCCTCTTATATTTCTGCCCTCATTCTTGTGGGCACTCTCAGGGGTACTGCCCTCCTGCTTTATGGTGCCTTAGCATCAGGAGTTATCCTTCATTATGCATCACAAGTGGTTTCCTGACCTCCATACAAAATGTTCTGAACTGCACGTATTCTGAAAATCGGTGTATTTCATCATAAAAGCTGGTACACAGGGATTACAGTTGTGTTTAGATAATATGTTTAACTTAGTAAAATGTCCCAAGGTATATGACACAAGTTTCAACACCAGACTGTTGAGGTGATAGCAGCTTGTGGACAAAACAGTGTAGTCGTGTATTTTACAAGCATTTTAAAGAGAAAAGGAGAGACAAAGAGATTCAGAGGAAAACTTCACAGCGTGAGACCCTGTATTAGAAACGTCAATGTAACAAGGAACAGATCAAGGCTGTAGGGGTTAAAAAATATGAACAGGCTGCATAATTTTTGGGTATTCCTTTGAGGGGAGATTTAATCATGTTGTTTAAATTTGTGGAAATTCATCGCTAGTCAGCAGCATGAAGCAGACGGCACAATAGCAGACGACAATGGATTTTACTCTATCTCTGAAATTCATTTGCTTGAAATTTCGAGCACTGACACTACCCCATAACAGCTACATATCCTTCCTGAAATATTGTTTCAGAAATAGAGAAGGAGATAAATAGTAGAACTGGAGCAAGGCTACTGAGGCATGAAATCTGGAAACACTTTATTGCACAAAGCAGAGTAGAAATCTGGTGTCCTCTTCCCCAAATGTCTGTGGACCTAAGGGAGAATTGTACCTTTCAGGGCTCAGATTGATAGACCTTTGTTTGCTAAGGTTGTTATGCTGAGGCTGCTGAATAGAAATAATGTAAAGATCAGCCACAATCAACTGAATAACTGCAGACTGAAATAAAAACAGAATAAGCTGGAGCTACTCAGCAGTTCAGGCGGCATCCATAGGGAAAGAAACAGGGCTAATATTTCAGGTCAATGAAAGGTTATGGAATGTTAACTTTGCTTTTCTTCAAACGATGATGCTTGCCCTGCTGAATATCTCCAGCATTTTCTATTTTTAGTCAAGCTCCAACTGAGTATTGGAGCAAAGGGCTGAATTCTGTCCTTAATCTTCTAAAATCTGGAATTAAATTGGCATGGAAAGATAATGGTTAAATTATGCAAATAGCATCATAAGAAGGAGGACAAATCCAATCCAGCTAATTACTGCCCAATCAGTAAGCAAAGTGATGGAAGCCATCACTGACAGTGCTATCAAGTTCCATTTACTCACCAATAACCTGTTTCACCAGGACAAGTCAGTTCCAGCCTCACTACAGCCTTAGTCCAAACCTGAAAAGGGTTGAATTCTAGAGATGAGGTAAGAGTGACTGCATTCAGCTTTTGGCCAATTCTGGTATCAAGGAACCCTGGTAAACTGAAGCCAATGGACATCAAGGAGAAAATACTTCAGTTAGAGTCATAGCTTGCACAAAAGGAAGATGGCAAGTAACCTTAGAGCTGCAACAGTGCCAGGCAATGACCTTCTCCAACAAAAGAAGCCTAACCGCTAACATTGACAGTCAATGGCATTACGATCACTGAGTCCCCCGCCACCAATCTCCCAGGGATCACCATTGACCAGAAACTTAACTTTTCCAGCCACATGAATACTATGGCTACAAGAGCAGGTCAGGAGCTCTGTATCCTCTGGAGAGTGAGTCACCGCTTGACAATCTAAAGCCTTTCCACCATTTACAATGCACATGTCAGGAATGAGATGGAACAAGATTACTCTCCACATGCCCAGGAGGAATGTAGCTCCAACATTTCTCAAAAAGCTTCACACCATCCAAGATAAAGCAGCCCACTTGATTAGTACACTTTCCTCATCATAAGAATTCATTCGCCCACCATTAGTGCACGGTGGCTGCAGAATGTGCATTCTACGAAATGCATTGTAGTTACTCACCCAGGCTACTGCAACAGCACCTGCTACACCTGTGATCTCCACTGCCATGAAGGACAAAGGCAGCAGGTTCCCCTCCAAGTTACCTACCATCTTGACTTGGCCCTTCTTGTTGGTGGGTCTGAATCGCAGAACTTCCTACCCAACTGCACTGTGGGGGCATCTTCACCGGAAAGTCTGTAGAAGTTCAAGGACTGGCAGCTCATCACCACCTTCTCATTAGCAATTTGGAATCGGCAATAAATGCTAATCTTGCCAGTGATACTGGGTGTGTGGGGTTAATAAATAAATGAATAAATAAAACCAGAGTCATAAGTTCAAATTCACCACAACAGCTGGAGAAGCTAAATTCAGTAAATTAAATACATTTGGAATGAAAAGGGGAAATGTGGTAACCATGAAATTACCAGATGCTTGTAAAAACTTATTGTTCATTCACGCCCTTCACAGAAGGAAATCTGCTAAGTGTAGTACAAGTGAATGTGAGTGTCCCTTTAAGAACTGTATATACAATACGTAATGACTTTTGGTACACTTTGGCACCAGCATCTGTTGTTAGTTGAGCATTGACTACCTTCAATGAAGAACAAATGGGAAACTGTTGCGTCATGGGCTGGTACAGCAATTTCGATGCACAGGAATGCAAGAGGCTGCAGAGAGTAGTGGATACAGCCTGGTACATCACGGGCACAGCCCTTCCCAGCATTGACAGCATCTGCAGGAGGCACTGCCTCAAGAAAGCAGAATCTATCATCAAGGATCCCCACCATCCCGGTCATGCCCTCTTCTCAATAAAATTTGGAATTGGTTTATTATTGTCACTTGTACCGAAGTACAGCGAAAAACTTGTTTTGCATACCGTTCATACAGATCAATTCATTACACGGTGCATTGAGGTAGTACAAGGAAAAACAATAACAGAATGCAGTATAAAGTGTAACAGCTACAGAGAAAGTGCAGTGCAGGTTAGCAATAAGGTGCAAGGTCGTAGCAAGGTAGATTGTGAGGTCAAGAATCCATCTTATCATACTAGGAAACCATTCAAGAGTCTGATAACAGCAAGGTAGAATCTGTCCTTAAGCCTGGCGGTATGTACTTTCAGGCTTTTGTATCTTCTGCCCAATAGGAGAGGGGAGAAGAGGGAATGTCCGGGGTGGGTGGGGTCTTTGACTATGCTGGCTGCTTTACCGAGGCAGCGAGAAATGTAGAGGGGAGGCTAATGTCTGGCGGGAAGTACAGAAACCTGAAGACCCACACCACCAGGTTCAGGAACAGCTACTTTCCTACAACCATCAGGTTCTTGAACATACCTGCATAACCCTAACCCTACCTCAGCAATGGAAAACTACAGACCACTTCTTGCACTACTAAGAACTTGCCTTTGATAGTGTCTTCTTTTGTGCACTAAGGTCCTGTGTTTGCTCGGTCTATTTTTTCACTGTCTTTTTTGGTATAATTTTATGTTTATTTTATGTATAATTTATATCCTGTATGTTGTCTGTACCTACTGCTGTGATGCTGCTGCAAGCAGGTTTTTCATTGTACTGTACCTCACTGTACTTGTGCACATAGAGTCACAGAATCGTAGAGTAATACAGGACGGAAACAGGCCCTTCGGCCCAACTCATCCATGTCGACTATGGTGCCCACCAAATTAGTCCTGTTTGCCAACGTTTGGCCCATTTCCATCTAAACCCTTCCTATCCATGTACTTATCCAAATGTCTTATAAATGTTGTTATTGTATCTGCTTTAACCACTTCCTCTGGCAGCTCGTTCCATATACTGACCACTCTCTGAATGAAGAAGTTGCCCCTCAGGTCCCTTTTAAATCTTTCAGCTCTCACCTTAAACCTGTGCCTTTTAGTTTTCAGTTCTCCTTCCCTGGGAAAAAGACTATATGCATTCATCCTATCTATACACGTCATGATTTTATACACCTCTGTAAGGTCACCCCTCAATCTCCCACATTTCAAGGAATAAAGTCCTGGCCCGCCCAACCTCTCTCGATAACTCAGGCTCTCGAGTCCTAGCAGCATCCTCGTAAATCTTCTCTGTACTCTTTCCAGTTCAATGATACCTTTCGTACAACAGGGTGACCAAACACGTGACAATAAACTTGAGTTGAACTGATCAGTTTACCACAACTTCACTCCAAAACCAAGGTCATGTGAAGCTCAGTAGTTGAGCTACAGAATGCAGATGACAATTGAGTTTGCACTTGCTCAGAGGTGGAGCTCCAAGCCACCATCAGCGAATTCATTGAATGACAAGAGAAGTTGGCCCTTACACCCAACGGCCACAAGGCAAAGGTGGTCTACCTATCTGCCCCCACTGCACAAGCCTGCCCTCTGATAATGAAGGATCATGGTGACACTCTGGAATATATATCGGCCACTTCCCATATTTCAGGAGCCTCCTCTCAGCAACCGCAGACATGTCATGAAATTCTGCAGTGCCTTCAACGAGCCAGCACAGCCTTTGATCGACTGAGGAAAAGGGCTTTTGAAGATCAAGACCTGGCACAAAACATATGGTCTACCAGCAGCAGAGATCCTTACGCCTCTCTCACCCCCAGTCACCTTATGCTGCCTACAGCAGGCATCTCAAGGATTAGAAAGAGGCTGCCAGATTTATGAGAACCAAAGCCAATGTCTTCTCACGGGCCAACATCCTCAGTATCGTGGCCCTAGTTACACTAAGTCAGCTCCACTGAGCCAATGCCTGACACCTGATTCCAGAAATAGACACTCTTCTCCAAGCTCTGTAACAGGAAGATATTATCAGGCAGGCAGAGAAAAAGATCCAAGGATATGGTCACAACCTCCTTTAAAAATGCAACATCCCCACCGACTCACTGGGGAACCTATAGCCCATGACCACTCAAAGTGGTGAAGGAGCATTCAGGTATTAAGATCTGGATCAAGAGCAACAGCAGTCCTCAGTGTAACCAGCAGAAGGAGAAGACTGCCTCCTTGACAAGTCGCCTACCTGCCCCATCAGTGGAAGAGACTGCAGTTCCCACACTGGCCTCATGAGTCACCTCAGAACCCACAAAATGGAATGGAAGCAAGTCGTCCTCAATCCTGAGGGACTGCTTAAGAAGAAGGAAGTGTTCAATGAGGGATGTTTTGTTGGATATTCTATCCCTGCTACTTGCCTTGGTGAGATTCTACAGACACCATGTTGTCTTGACCCACTGTGGCCTAAATGTGACTCTCACCTTCTCCTCTGTCGGAGAACAATGAGGGTGGACAATAAATATTGGCCTTGCAGGCAATGTCCCACATCCTGCAAGTGAATAAAAATCAAAAAAAAAATCTCCTTCAATCTCTCCAAGATTACTCCCTCAGTCAAAGTAAAGTTTATTGTCATAGGCACAAGTACATATACGCACAGGTGCAATGACAAACTTACTTGCAGCAACATCACAGGCACATAGCATCAGATAAGCAGCATTCACAAGAAAAACATAAATTCAACATAAATTATACACAAATAATCTCGCTTCTTTTGATCAGCTGTCCTAATAACTCATTACATGTTTCATTGTTAAATCTGATTGTTATCCCTCCAGTGAAGCACCTTTGGAAACTGTACATATCCAAGTTGTTGTTGCTGCTTTGTGATTCCCTCCTCAGCTTTTACCCCTCTGTTAATTGACTCTGCAGCCACTAATCCTGCCTGCGTTCCCCGCCACTCCTGAAGAGACAAGAATACCTTGCTAGCTCCCCACTCTTCCAGCAGCTAACTCTGTTTCCCACTCAGTCTGCTGCAAGATGCTTTCAAAGTGGCAATTTTTTATTGTTCATGGATTGCAGATCCCACTGACCTTGCTAACAGTTATGATCCATCAATGATTGCTTCAGAAGTGGGCTGAGAAGGCAGTGAAAGTGTCGATCACATTGGTGGGTCTGGTGTCACGTTCGAGAAAGGGATGGCAGATTTCCTCCCCTGGAAGGCTTCAGGAATACAAGAACATAAGAAGGAGAAGCAGGACTTGAAAGTTCAGGTGTTCTTCCCTGCTTTGCTTTCCAATAAGATCATGGCTAACCTTTTACCTCAGCACCACTTTCCTGCACTAACCCCTCCATAAAAACCTATTGATTTACTTCTTGAACATAAACAGTGACTGAATTGCCACAACTCCTTTGGGTTGCAAGTTCCAAAGATTCACTGTGATGAAGTTCCTTCCCATCTTTGTCCTGACTCTTATCATTTTGCACTAAAATGGACTTTTTTTTGTTTTAATTGTTTTTATTTTGTAAAAACTATGCATAATTTTATGTTTAATTTAAGTTTTTCTTGTGAATGCTGCTTATCTGATGCTATGTGCCTGTAATGCTGCTGCAAGCTTGTCATTGCACCTGTGCATACATGTACTTGTGCCTATGACAATAAACTTGACTTTGACTTTGAATGGCTGACACCCTATTTTGAGACCATCACCCCTCATTCTAGGCACCTCAGTCAGACAAAACATCAATCCTACATCTACTCAGTAAGCCTCATAAGACTGTAAACATTTCAAAGAGAACATTGATCATTCATCACCTCTCAGATGGATATAAATGATCCCTGGTAACTATATCGATGGATTACAGGCAGTTATTCCTCATGTTCTGACCTGTGCTAATCCCACAGTCAACTCCACTGAAGGAGATTATTTTCACATTGCTCTTTGTAGGATCTCACTGTACTTAAACTGGCTGTTATGTTTTTTCATTACAACCTTGACTAAGTTCAGAAAATGCTTCATTGGCCTTTGGTATATTGTGAAAATAAATGCAAATCACTGTTGAATATTATCAATCAGGTCCTTTGCCTTCACCTTGCAGTACTTACCCCTAAAGTTTTCCTGCATGTCCTCCTCCTCTAAGTAGCAGGACTTTGAAATTGTACATGAAACACAATTACATACACATTAATTAACTCCATCTGTCTTAACAGTCAGTGAGTTGTCAGTGAATCCCAAGTGAGGGATCATAAATAGGCCTCCTCTCTGCCCAGAAATGTCATTAAAATATGTTTTCTCTGTTCTTCAGTGGTAGGAATATGACAAGGCTGTTTTCCCGGGAGATTTTGAAATTATTCAAGATACAAAAGTCACTCTGATATCTGTCAGGTAGCATCAGTCTTGACTCTGGGTTAGAAGATAGTGCCTTCCTCCAGAGGTCAAGCACATGATCTGATGGGGTACGGTAGTGTGCTGGTTATGCTACTGGACTAATAATCCTGAGAACACAAGTTCAATTCCCACTGTAGTAGCTTGAATACATTTGGAAAAGAATATGAGTAAAAGAGACCATGAAATTGCTGGTTTATTATAATAAGAATGCAATTAACTTCCTTTTAGGAAGGGTGTCTGCTGTCTCTGCCTATTCTGGTTACCTATGTGACTCCAGTACTACACTATGGCAATTAATGCACTTAAAAAGTTATAAAAAAGGGTTTGCTAGTGGCTTCCCATGTCCTGAGAATGTGCAAAAGAAATCTAGACTGATATTCCAGAGAAGCAGTGCTGCATTGTTGATGATGGTGTCTTAGTTGTTGAGACATTCAAATTCAAGGTTCAAGTTATTGTCATATGCACATATATGTGTTCACAGGAGCAATGAAAAACTTACTTGCAGCAGCATCACAGGCACAAAGCATTGGAGACACAACATTCACAAGAAAAACATAAATTAAACATAAATTATACAAAATTATGCAAGAAATAACATAATTAGAACAAAAAACATCCATTGTAGTGCAAAGTGGTCAAAGTGGTCATAGTGTTAGTATACTGAGGCAGTAATTAGGGTTGTGCAGGTTGGTTCAAGAACCAAATGGTTTGAAAGGAAGTAATTGCCCTTGAACCTGGTGGTGTGGGACTTCAGGCTTTGTGTCTCCTACCCAAAGATAGCTGTGAGAAGATGGCATGGCCCGGATGGTGGGGATCTTTGAAGATAGATGTTGTCTTCTTGATGTGACGCCTCATGTAGATACTTTCAATAGTGGGGAGGAAATGTGCCATGGTGCCATTAGATGAGGGAGGTTTTACCTATCCTACTACAATTCATCAACCGAAGGCCCAATGGACAACTCATGAACCTAGTCCGACCTGCGCAATTCATTAAACACAACTCACGAACCAAAGGTGAAAAAGGCCTCTAGTGGAGTGGGAAGTGAGTGCCAGCTGACAGAAGGGTCTCCCTGAAGACAGCAAGAGAACCCTCTGTCATAACTGCAATCGATTTGTCTCATTTCTTGAAGATGGTCACAATTACAGTGTCTCTGCCATACTCCGGCTTGGACTCATCTTCCAAGACATGGAGATGAGATTGCGAATTTGTGACCCAAAATTCCTCTCCACCGAGTTTTAGAACTTCTGGGATGATACCTGGACTCTGAAGGCCCTTGTTTTTCACTTGGATATGGCCTTCAGGACCATGTTGCTCTGGGATAGCAGCAAGACCAGGACAGATAGTTTAGTCTGAGATGAAGGCAAGGACATGCATATCAAGGACAGAGTAATGGTTGACGAGTCCTTTGAAGCACTTCTTCCAGCAACACTGACAGCTCTCCATCCTTGATAGGTTCACCTCTATTTTTGGTTCCTAGCCTGGTGGGGCGTTGGATGTTTGGACCATTGATAGTCGTGAGAGTGCTGATGAATCCATGCATGTCATACAGTAGTTATCAGTGAATTGCTGGACCTCCTCTTCTCTTTCCACACCATCTACTCTTTAGTTCATGAGTTTTCTGTTGAGCTTCAGTCTCCAGCTCCCTTGGGAGATGTTTCTTTTCTTTTGAGGCATGGTGAAGTTTCCAACCCAAGAACACCTTGCATTTGCAGCTAATCCTCTGGTCATTCTGATCAAACCAGTCCTGATGTTTTCTGCTGGAGAGACTAAGCACTTTTCACAGGTGCTTATTATAGTGGACTTTACGGGAGTTCAGACAATAGACATGCTGCAGTTTCTGCTGGTTGAGTGTTGTCCATGACGCGCTATGTGACAAGAGCATTTTTGTCAGTCTTGTAATCTTCAGCATTGATTTTTCTTGCTGCAATATTGAAATCACTTCTGTTCTTTGGGGCAGACTGATGCAAACTACCGAATGGATTAGCAAGTGTTCTAGTCCAACAGTCAAGAGTTACGTATCATGGTGTGGCTGATCTGGATGATGCCAACATCCTTGCAGTTTCTGGCTTATGTGATAATTAATGTAACAGCTACCAGCACTGGACTGGGGAGTTGCCATAAGGTCTTGTCCTTATCTCTCCGCTGAAACAGGGTGTTGGTTATGACAAGATCATGTTCTGGGTATTTGTCGGGAGCAGGACTCCATTGGAATTCTTTCCCCACTCTCTTCTTGCTGATCACACTTCTGCCAGAACATTGTTTCTTTTCAGATTCAGGAATTGAAGTCACTTAGGAAGATCTGTATTCCTTCCTCTGGAGTGCGGACCTGGGTTTTTCCAAGGTTGGAATGGGAGTCCTCCTTGACCACACCTATAGGTTCTAGGGTAGAGGTGATGACCTTAGAATGATGGTTCTGGATTTAAAGTGAGCTGGAGAATCATGAGATGTTCACTAATTCTGCAGGGGAAGTCACTGAGATACCAGGCGAACTCACTTCTCTTGCCAGCAAAACCCACCCCAGGAAGACTGATTCCTCTTCTGTTGTTCCCTCCCAGATGAAGCTTTACCCTTTACCTTGTCCTTTGAGCTGGTCACATTCTGCCCATCATGTCTCACTCAGGCAGCAGCATCAACACATAATCAGTTAAAGACAAAATCAAACCCCATTATAATTTTCTAAGTATCTGTCTCTATGTGATTGTTCAGCATTCCCAGCTAATGGGGTTGAATCCCTTGCAATTAGAGGACTCCTGCAAATTATAAGATTATAAGATTCTGCTTAAAAGCTACCTCATTTTACAAAGCTGTCAGTCACCCAAATATCTTCTTCTTTGGATCAATGTCAATTTTGTTTGTAAAGTGCCATAGGATGTTTTATTCTGTTAAAGGCGCTATACAAATACGAGTCGTTGTTAATGGTGCGGTGTTAATGCAAGCTGTTGCTGTTTCCTTTCTCCTATCTTGTTTTCCACTCTGTGTGCCTGAGGCTGCCCATGTGCCTGCCTCTCCACCTCCTGCTGTTATGATTCACTGACGCTTGGCAATAAACAGCAAGGAAACTTGATCCAATGGGTTGTATTCAAAGCCAAACAGGGGGGTGAACTGTGTTAACAGAAACAGAAAATGCTGGAAACAGTCAGCAGATCAGGCAGCATCTGTGGAAAAGAGAACTTTTGTCAAAACTAGAAGTGATTAGTTAAAAGAGGGAAAATGTTGCAGCCACATGTATGTGTAGGTACATGACTATTTTCTCTAAATTATTTAATATTTTGTTAATGTCCTATGTTTGCAATGGACATTTGTGGACAATCAACAACAAAAAAGCAAACCTCTCTGATGTAACACACAAATATTGGATTGCTGCAGTAATCCATCTGGTTTTCTAAAGTCATTGCCAGGTCAAGTCAGTGCGCAAGTACGGTGAGGTACAGGTGCAATAAAAACTTGCTTGCAACGGCATCACAGGCATGTAGGTACGGACAACACACAGAATATAAGTTATATATAAGTTGTACAAGACAATGAAGAGAGAGAAAAAAAAGACTGCAAAAACAAGACCTTAATGCTAAAAGAAAGACACAATCAGATACTTGATAGGGCAAGAGGTGGTGGGAGTTTTCCATTGCTGAGGTAGGGTTAGGGTTGTGCAGGTAGGTTCAAGAACCTGATGGTTTGTAGGAAAGTAGCTGTTCCTGAACCTGGTGATGTGGGACTTCAGATTTCTGTACCTCCTGCCTGGCAGTAGCAGCGAGAAGATGGCGTGACCCAGATGGTGGGGATCCTTGATGATAGATGCCGCCTTCTTGAGGCAGCACCTCCTGTAAGTGCTGTCAATGGTGGGGAAGGCTGTGCCCGTGAGGAACCAGGCTGTGTCCATAACTTTCCGCAGCCTCTTGTGTTCCTATGCATTGGAATTGCTGTGCCAGGATGAATCTGGCCTGTATGTGACTCAAGACCCATCAATGTGTTTCAATAAATGAAAAGACCATGCAAAATAAAAGGAGGAGAAGGTTGTATGGCAGCCCCCACTCCCAAGCCTGCTCTGCCAGGCCGACCTTGTGTCCATGTTCCTGTCCGATCCCCTGCCCTTCAGATTCCTTTCGTTTTCAAAAATTTCCCCCCACATCGGAGCATTGACATTCTTTTATGGCCAGGAATTCCAAAGACTTATAGCCCCATTGCATAAAGAAATTTCTCTTCATCTCAATCCTAAATCTCTCATTCTGGAATTATGCTCCCTGGTTCAATACTCTTCAGCAAGGCCTTTGACAAAGTCCCGCATGGGAGGCTGGTCCAGAAGGTTAAGTCGCTTGGCATTCAGGATGAAGTAGTCAATTGGATTCAACATTGGCTTAGCAGGAGAAGCCAGAGAATGGTGGTAGATGGTTGCCTCTCTGATCGGAAGCCCGTGACTAGTGGTGTCGCAGGGATTGGTGCTGGGCCTGTTGTTGTTTTCATCTATATTAGTGATTTAGATGATAATATGGTCGACTGGATCAGCAAATTTGTGGATGACACTGAGATTGGGGTGTAGTGGAAAGCGAGGAAGGCTATCAAAGCTTGCAAAGTGATCTGGACCAGCTGGGAAAGTGGGCTGAAAAATAGCTGATGGAATTTAATGCAGATAAGTGTAAGGTGATGAACTTTGGGAGGACAAACCAGGGTAAGATTGCACAGTGAATGGTAGGGCACTGAGGTGTACGGTAGAACAAAGGGACCTGGGAATACAGATCCATAATTCCTTGAAAGTGGCATCGCGGGTAGATAGGGTCATAAAGAGAGCTTTTCGCACTTTGGCCTCATAAATCAGGACATTGAGTACAGAAGTTGGGATGTTATGTTGAAGTTGTACAAGACGTTGGTGAGGCTGAATTTGGAGTATTGTGTGCAGTTCTGGTCACCTACCTACAGGAAAGATATCAATAAGCTTGAAAGGGTGTAGAGAAAATTTACAAGGATGTTGCCGGGTCTTGAGGACCTGAGTTATAGAGAAAAGTTGAATGGCTTAGGACTTTATTCCCTGGAGCGCAGGAGAATTAGGGGAGATCTTATAGAAGTAAACAAAATTATGAGGGCTGTAGATAGGCTGAATGCATGCAGGCTTTTTCCCTGAAGGTTGGGTGAGCCTAAAACTAGAGGACATAGGTTTAGAGTGAAAGGTGAAATATTTAAGGGGAATCTGAGGGGAAACTCAGAGAGTAGCGCAAGTGTGGAACGAGCTGCCAGCAGAAGTGGTGGATGCGGTTTCAATTTTAACATTTAAGAAAAATTTGGATAGTACATGGATGGGAGGGGTTTGGAGGGATATGGTCTAGGTGCAGGTAGATGGGACTAGGCAGAAGATCAGGTCAGCATAGACTAGGTGGGCCGAAGGGCCTGTTTCTGTGTTGTAGTACTCCATGACTCTATGACTCTAAAAGGAATCACTTCTTGGCATCTACAGTAGAACTCCAGCACACACAGGACTTTAGTATTGCTGATCTTCTGGACTCTTGGATGTTATTCGCTCAAAAATAATTCCAACACATTTCTAATCAGAATTTTAGATTTTGTGCAATATTATAACAATGTTTCCAGTGAACCAGTTAAATTTCAAGATGCACAGGAAGCGGACCCCGCTAATTTTTGAGGGAGCAGGAGAATGTCACCTGATGAGCTTGATGCCAAACCAATGGAACTTTGGATAGGGGGTGATGGAATTTTACTGTACTCTGTCAATCCCACTCATGCTCAGTAATGGAAACCTGGAAAATTTGTTTCAGCAATTTAGTTGACCTCTCTTTGACAGCTGATGAAACATTTTAATTTCTTTTTCATTTGTTGTTATGAAATTTTGACTGTAACCTCTTCATAGTGGACATTTAGATTACTAGCCCTTCACTCGTTGGATTGCTCAGGCACGTCAGAGGGTACCTGGTCCCCTCAATGGGGGCTTCTGAGCTCTGTCAGGGGAAGAGATTAGTAGGTGGACAGAGGAAAAGATTCAAGGATGTTTTCAAATCCTCCTTGAAGAAATGCAATATTCCCACTGATTCCTGGAATACAAGAGTGAGCAGAGGAAGGAGTGAAAGACTTCCCGAACTACCCACCTGTTAAGGAACTATTTGGGACACTTTCAGGAATTATGTGGATAGCAGGCATTAATGCAAACAAGAACGAGTATTTAAAAGAATCTGTTCTAATGCAAACTACAAGCAGTAATCAGTTTTGAAATTAGAAGGACAGCTTTGTAGACAAACAGTACTGTCTACAGAGCTCAGGCTACTGGCCCACAGCAGGAGGTCACTCAAGAGATGTGGCTTGCAAACTGACATGACCGTGAGCCGTTCTTGTATGTATCAGTCAATCATAGGACAGTGGGGCTCTGTTAATTGGCCGACATCAAACCAGGCATTGGACACCTTCAGCTAAGCTATTTTGCATCATTGTGATAGAGATCAAGTAAGGTTACAGAGCAGAGTTATTTTGTCACTTAGCACAACGAACATGGCCATTTGCTCTATGTATCAATAATTGGGATATTTGTGCACTCAGAGAGTCAGCCCTCACACCACTAATTTTGGATGTCTGGTTTCTTTGTCCTTAGAAGCTTTTAGACTGTCCTTGTGAATTACTTTGCCCCAGCAAAGATGTTTGAACATTCAGAGGTGTTTTGTGAGTTAAAATGTGTGCTCCCATTGTAAATAGGTCATTCAATGGAACCATTTGTCACACTAAAAATATTGAAGTAAACAATGTCCTGATGAGGGACTTGGCCCAAAATGTTGACTGTTTATTTCCCTCCATTGATGCTGCCTGACCTGCTGAGTTCCTCCAGCACTTTTTGTGTATTGCTCCAGATTCCAGCATCTGCAAAATTTCTTGTGTCTCTGTCAATGTCATTGTAGATATTGAAGCTGCATTGAATCAGCTATTATCTTTGATCTAAAGAATATAAACACCAGATGTAATTTGAATTCAGAGATATTCTACTCAGAGTGTCTCCAAGAGAATGCCTGCTTGCCATGATGAATAAAGACCTTTTACATCTATCAGCTTCAGTCTTCAGTGGCTCAATCACAGTCACACCACCACCCACCCACCCATTGGTCACTAGTTGCCCCTCTGTGGGAGAGTCTGCAGTTCCCACATTGGCTTCATCAGTCACCATGGAGCCCACAAAACTGGAGAGGAAGTTACTCATCCTTGATCCCAAGGATCTGCCAAAGAAGAAGTTGATTAGGTGGAAAACTGTGAAACTGTTTGAAACTGGTGAACTGGTATGTGTGACATTTACAGCAAGTACATGCTATGCAGGAGTCTTTTAATGCATTATCAATATACCTTGCATTTATATAGTTTAAATGTAGAACCAAAACCTGTCAGTGATTGGGTGTAGAAAAGTTGGATCAGGTTTATTCAGTAAATTATGAAGAGTCTTTGAAAAGTGGTGGAAGAGGCAAGTGGGGTAAAGGAAAGAGCATGGGGCCAAAGAGAAAGTTCCCCTGATCAGATGAGAAGAGGAAGTGAGGAGGGGCTTTGCAAAGATGGTCAGAACGGTCAGAACTGGTGGAATAGAAGGTGAGGCGCCTCTACAGGAAGGAATGATAGACTGCTAGCAAAGAGAGTTGCAGAGTAGCCCATGTTACACGAGAGCTTCAACAAGGATGGAGCTGAGGTGAGAGTGAAGCTAGATGACAGTGAGGTCGAAGTATGTACTGTTGGTATGGTACAGGCAGTGTGGCTGAGCTAATAAACCTGACATTGATATTGACTTTCCAAGAATAACCTAGGAAAGAATTTGCTTGTGGAAATCAGGAAGCCTTAGAAGTATACTGGTTGTTATATTGTCAATGCACCTGACTAAAAATAACAAACCACTCACACAATCTGTAACCAAGGTGCTGCAATAAAATCAAACAGTGAGATCTTCAGTGCACTGGTGAAGACATTTTCTGTTTAAAGATTATTTTAAAGAAGCTCATTTGCAATTTCCCCCAAAATACCAATGCTCTCAAACCCATTAACAGTGTTGTTAAACACAGAACAGACAATGAACTTCTAAGTGAAGTCTTTGTATTCAGTACTACACTAACAATGGTGATGAATATACCACATTCAAACACATACAAACATGTACCACTCTATCAATAGAAGGGAACTATGCCCTCCTAGAACGTCAGTACACTGAAGGGACATTACTTACTGTTGTGGGTCTCCTGTGCATACTAATTAGGATGTATGTCTAGCCATTCAATTGTCACTTCAACAGAACAGCAAGATTCCTTATTTTAAAAAAAGTCAGAGAGAAATGTTCATAGTTTTAGTTTGGGGCTCTCTCAGGAACCATTAAACACACATCTTATTATAATTATGAAATTATGTATAAAAAATATGATCCAGTCGTAGTTGACTATGGAAAACAAGATTCTCCTACATCTTTATAAGTTTCTGAAACATTGTGCACTTGCAAGAGGAGCCAATGATTAGATTAATAGCCCATTTCCCACCTATGAGAATTATGTCATGAATTTACTTAACATAAATGGGAGGCATGCATAACTTTAGTACTGGTACGACAGGAATATCCTGTGAACATTTAACCATTCTTCATCCTTCCATTTTTTATCATTGTTTCATCCCTTCGTTATCCTATCTTTTTATCCATTACATCAATGTCTTCTCTTTTATCCCTCAATACCTTCAACCTTCCAGCCTTCCATCTCTCCATCTTTTCTGTTCCTCCAACCATTCATCCACTCAACCCTCCAGATGCTTCGCCAAACTTCATTTAATTGTCCATTTGAACTCTGCTCTACTCATTATATTGAACCTTTGCCACTTCTTTTTGTGTTGAACTTTCTTGTTCTGGTGCTACAATGAAGGCTTGTAGCAAAGTATAAAGTTTAAATCCTCCAGCTATCTGATACCAACACGTCATGGAACTTTGTTTAAGGATTTTATCTACCAACAAATCATGAGGAACATAAAGGGCAGCCACTTCCAAAATCTACCAAAATTTAACATTCATCAGGATAAACCAAAAATGAGATTTTTAGATGTATAAACAGAGAGGAAAGATATGAGAATGCTGGTGAGGGAAGTTAGCGATGGGGAGGTGAATAGATTGGGAAAGGGAATTCAGAGCCTAGAACATGGGTTTAGTGGAATGATATGACCAAAGTGAGGTTAATCAGTGTTTTCTCACATTATAGTTGTGGTCACATTTCAAGGGTATTTCATTGACTGCAGAGTGCTTTAGACGTTGGTAATGTGATAAAAAGCACAATTTAAACACAAAATTCCACAAATAAGGAAAGGGAGCTTTGAAGAGGAGGACTAACAAAATTAATGAAAATCAAATCCTGCAGATGCTGAAAATCTTAAATAAAGCAAAAAATATTGGAAACACTCGGGAGGTCAGGCAGCATCTGTGGAGAGAGAAACAGGTTCAGATCCCAGACATTTTTGTCAGAACTGGGAAAGAGAGAAAACAAGTTATCGTTTCAGAGAGGCATGTCCGGGGAGATGGAATGGGCAAAGCGAATGTCCCTGATAAAATAAGGCGAGGGTTGTCATGACGACAAGCTGTTGGTGAAGCTCTCTGATCCACGGGCTAATTGAGAGCAATTAAAGAGAGGAAGCAAACAAGGGAAATGTAAAGCTGTGAAATTCAGGTCAGGGGTGTTGGAAATGTCCAGCAGGTTAGACACTGTCAGTGGAGAGAGAAAAATTGAGTTAATCTGATAGTTTAACATACAGCAATTAAACAACGTCCAAGTTGATGCGTCCGAACCAGGGAGTCAGTGTAGGTTGGCAATGACAGGATGAAGGGTGTGTGGAACTCCAACAAAGCATGACCCTCCCCACCATTCCTCTATCACAGTATTGCAACTCTGCACAACATATTAGATTTTCATTTTTCGATGTGTAACCAGCCTGCTGAAGATGGTTGCAGTCAAAGCCAGGCTGCTGTTTAAAAGGAAATGCTTTCACCACCTTCCTTACCATCAGCACCAAGCCCTCAATCACTGACGCTCTCTCCAGGGAATTCAGGCAGTATCCAGACACAGCCCAATCTTGCCTGAATCCACTGCCAAGGACCATGCAAGTGACAGCTCTTTCATCCTCTCATCATTTTGGCTGCCTTTCAACGAAGTGCAGTGAATCCAATGTGAGAATCTCCCCCACAGAAGGCTGACATACTCTTCTGGCACTTAGCTTTCAAGAGTGCAATTAAATGCAACCAAAGTACCAAGAACTCATGGACACGACTGCAAGGAAATACGTTCTACGTACACCACCCACTGCTCGATGGAAATGTTGAAACCTCGCACTTTCCAAGTTCCTGACTCTGCTGATTTGTGTTGAAAGGTAAAACGCAGAAGAACTTGAGGATCAAGTGATATTGGACTATTGACCAGTGATTAATGTATCCTGGTTGATCTCCACCATGTAAAAAAAACAAGATCAATAAACCTTAGTGAACAGATTGATAATAAAATAGTTTAGACAAATCATGAATAGTTAAGGAGCATTGGAGACTCCCAGAAAAATGAACAATAATGTCGGGTTTGACCTAACAGTATACTCCAGTATCAGGGTGGCAACACAGAATTATATGTCGAGGAGAAATACATGGTAAGGAGAAGATTGATGGAGATTTGAGATTATAACAGGGTTTGACAGGGAAGAGACTGAGATGATTCCACTTGTGGGAGAGATCATAATTAGGGGCAGCAAACATGAGATAGTCAATAATTATACAGGAGAAAATTCAGCAGAAACCTCATTACCCAGATTGCAAAAATTCATCGACTGGAGGGAAGGCAAGTTTCAATCAATCCGAGTGTGTCCAGCTAAGAGCCGATGTAGGCATTCACTTCCCTTTCGAGTAGTGCCATGGATTCTTTCCCATCCATCCGAACAGTCAGGCAAAGCTTTGGGTTAACATCGGCTTCAATCTCGTTCGAAGGTTGGCAATGTAGCGCTCCCTTGGGACTACAGTGAAGTGTCAGGTTGGATCATGTGCTTAAATCCATTCTGGGGTTTGAAGCCAGTGTGCTTCCAACAGAGACAAGCTAACAACTAAATTAACTGGCTAGTCCAAACTTCCCTTTGCAATGCTGACTGCAATGCAATTGAGAGAGTGGATTCCTCCAGAGAGCAGCATTTCAAAGAGGAATCTTTTGTGTCCAAACTGCACTGTTTCACTTTATGAGAAAGCAATTTTGTTAGATTTCAAGCTTGTTTTAAAAAGAATGGGGATCATGAACTGTGCTGAGAAATCCTTGCTTCTGTGCAATATGTGAAGTGTGTCATCATTTTATTTTTTTGATCTCGCAAACAACAACAAAATTGTTATCATGCATTCTATCATTTGCATAATGCATTCAACAGTTCAGTTTATTGCCTTATTAGATGAAACACATGTATCAACAGAAGCCTCAGCAGGGAATCGTAGAATACAAAATTGGTATCTTGCGTGAGAAAAATCTTTATAACTCATTTATGAACAATTGTGGAACTCTGCATTGTCGCTGAGAGCACTGGATTCACTTCCTTAGAGTGGGCCATTCACAGAATGGCTACTTCATTGATAACAGTCAGAAACCAAAGTGTTTATTCATAAGTAGGAATGTGAGGAGCGCCAGCTCCTATTCAATTATATGACCCTTCTTCCACCACTCAGCCTCAGGCTCCTACCACTGGCTTGTCCAGCTTTATGATGTGTTACCTCCCCATCCCCAATCAGAATGCCCAGTGGACTCTTTATCACCCAAGTGGATAAACCTAGGCTACAGTCAAATAACTCTCCCCTCCCCCCCCCCGATACCTTTACATAAAGTAAGCAATTTCTTTAATACAACCACAAGCCATGGTAGTGGAAACAGATTCAATTGTATTGTTCAACAGGGAGATGGATAAGAAACTGAAATCAATGAGTTGCAGGGTTTTGGGGAGAGGATTGCTCTGACATAGAGCTGGTACAAACTCAATAGAACAAACTCATAGAAGCCTCCATCCACGTTGAATCATTGTCTGATTCTGTTTTCTGCTCTGTTGCTTGCACCGTTGTCCTGGAGATTATTCTTCGGCTGCAGGGCAACTGATTCTGGCATATTGACAGCTAAAACTTACCGATTCCTCCCTGTTTAATGACAGAAGGCTACAAAAACATGAAAAGCATGCAAAGGGTTAAAAGTCACTGTTCTGATTAGCAAGTGCTTAGAAGCAATGCTCCACAAGGTTGGTTTCTGGGCCCACCATTTCTTTGCTATTTACATTAACACAAGAATCAAGAGTATAGTTTCAGAATGTTCTGGTCAGCAAATTGATGAATGTCATTTTGCAAGGAAAGATTGTGATGGAATACGGAAACACCTTAATAAACAAGAAAACTGGTAAATTTTTAGATGGTAAGCAAAAAGCAAGCAGGCTTTCCTTGGACATTGCGAGCCTACACAGCAGTGAGACCCTCTGGGACTCAGATACACAAATCTGTCCTAAGAAGACAGTCAAGGAACAGAGATGATTTCTTAAGCAATGCAATTGAAAAGCAGAGAAATTGTGTTTAACTTGTAGAGACCAAAATTGTCGAATTGTAACTCTGGTCCCCATATTAAAGACATGGATGTAGAGACTATGGAGAAGGTGTGTAAAAAAGGATTTGCCGGTCTTATACCGACACTGAGAAGTTACAGCTGTAATGAAAGAATGTATAAGCAATGTACAAAATGTAAGCTTGAGAGTCTTAAGAGTTAAGATGGAGTAGGCAGGTTGCCTCTCTGCCTCTCCTGTGCTGGCATTCTTACTGAGTGATGTCAATTCTTTCAGATTGGCAGGGAAGCATTGTGTTGCAAAAGGGTTGCCATGGTAGCAAGAAGCAAATTGGTTTTAAAATCTTCAGACGTGGTCAGGGATATATATTGAGAAATTCCTGCTGATAAAATTTGAAGAACTACTTACCTTCCCCCATTTTGGAAGATTGACATTGAATAAAGAACAAATTTAGACATTGGTTAAGATGTGTTTTTTGCAAGATCGGGTCATCTTCATTTTGTGTTTCACTGTCGATGTGAGCTGATGATCCCTCATCATCTCCCCTGCTCTCCTGGTGACAGCCAGTCTCATTTTCAACACCTTATCATTGTTTGTGCATAGATGACTGTCAGAAAACCATTTGATCGTGGGGAGCGGCATTTGGAGGTTTCATCATATAACCTTTAACCTTTAACTGCATAACCCTAACACTTCCACCATTGGTCACCTGACATGTCCATCACAATTCACTGAGTGGACCATGAACAGACTCTTCAATATCCATTTGGATGATCTGTCATAATGAACGCAACAGCCATCTTTCCTCAAAACATTATTTTTACAAATCAGGTGCTGAAAAATTTTTTAAACTTTCTTAAAATGGCCCTATGATGTTCCTACAGAATTTGCAGGAGGTGTTGGAGGCTAGTTTTTAATTAGAACATAGAACAGTACAGCACAGGAACAGGTCCTTCCAGCCTCAGTGTTGTGTTGAACTAATTAAACTAGTGATTAAATACCTAACTAATCCAGACCCTTCTGCCTACACAATGCCCATATCCTTTCATTCTCTGTACGTTCATTGCATCTATCTCCACCGCCACCCCTGGCAGCACATTCCAGGTACCCACCATTCTCTGTATAAAAATCTTGCCCCACACATCTCCTTTGAACTTACCCCCTCTCACCTTAAATGCATGCCCTCTAGTATTAGATATATTGATCCTGGAAAAAGATACTGGCTGTCTACTCTATCTATGCCTCTCATAATCTTATAAACTTCTATCAGGTCTCCCCTCAACTTCCACCGCTCCAGAGAAAAAAAAAAACCCAAGTTTGTCCAATCTCTTCTAATAGCACCTGCCCTCTAATCCAGGCAGCATCCTGGTAAACCTCTTCTGCACCCTGTCCAAAGCCTTGACATCCTTCCTATAATGGGGTGCCCCAGAATTGAATGCTATAGTGCAGATGTGGCCTAACCAGAGTTTTATAAAGCTGCAACATAACTTCCTGACTTTTGAATTCCTAGACGCTATAAAGCAGTCAGTGGGGCATTGCTGGGGTCAGGTAAGGGGGGGTGTGAAGCCTGGAGGTGTTGGCATGGAAATTGAGAAATGTGCTCAGCCTAGACTGAACCTTACTCTGCTGGCATAGGTTTCAGTGGGGGTCATTATTTTCTTCCCTAGTGTTCTGGGATGAACTGTAGCAATCTTGGATCCTCTCCTCTGGTTGCAAGTTAAATTTTTTTAAGTTTTATTTACAGCGTGGTAACAAGCCCTTCCAGCCCGACGAGTCCGCGCCACCCATTTAAACCCATATTAACCTACCCGTACGTCTTTGGAATGTGGGAGGAAACAGGAGCACCCGGAGGAAACCCACGCAGACACGGGAGAACGTACAAAACTCCTTACAGACAGCGATGGGAATCAAACACCGATCACTGCGCTGTAATAGCGTTGCGCTAACCGCTACGCTACCGTGCCGCCCAAGCACGTTAAAAGGTGGTGCTCAGAGAAATGTGTGGTCCAGAGGAGATGCAAGTACATGTAGACAAGGGCAGGTAGAGGTGGGGATTGTTTGATCTTCACCCTCCTTCTCTGTATAACATTAGAAATCCATTTGGAGTCACAGAGTAACACAGCAGGGTTTGCCCTTCAGCCCAACTCGTCCATGCTGACCAAGATGTCCACCTAAGCTAGTCCCATTTGCCCATGTCCTGCCTGTATCGCTCTAAACCTTTCCTATCCATACACTCATCCAAATGTCTATTAAATGTCATTATTGTATCTGCCTCAAATACTTTCTCTGGCAGCTTGTTCCATATACGCACCACCCTCTGCATGAAGAAGTTGCCCTTCAGGTTCCTATCAAATCTTTCCCCTCTCACCTTAAACCCATGTCCTCTCATTCTTGATTTCCCAACCCTGGGAAAAAAGATTGTATGCATTCACCCTATCTACACCCCTCATAATTTTATACACCTCTGTAAGGTCACCCCTCAGTCTCCTACATTCCAAGGAATAAAGTCCTAGCCTGCCCAACATCTCCCTATAACTCAGGCCCTCAAGTCCTGGCAACACTTACCTGGGGATCAGTTAGAGGAATTCTCATCTTGGAGTTGGATAATTTATTAATCCACTCCAGAGACTCCCACTCAAAAATCACTGCTGATGGTTCAAGCCCCCAACAGGGGAAGTCACATATTGTAAACGATGTAGAATCAATGCAAAAAACCATGGCTACTCTCTCAGATTGATATGGCAAGCTTCTTGGTACTCTTTGCAGAAGAGCAGAAGAGATGTCCTGGCTACAATTACTTTGTTGGCATGGTAGCGTGTCAACATGGTAGCAGCATGTTAGTGTAGCAGTTAGCGTAACGCTATTACAGCGCCAGCGATCGGGGTTCAATTCCTGCCACTCTCTGTAAGGAGTTTGCACGTTCTCCTCATGACTGCATGGTTTCCTCTGGGTGCTCGGTTTCCTCCCACAATCCAAAGACGTATGGGTCAGTAGGTTAATATGGGTGTAATTGGGTGGCGCGGGCTTGTTGGGCCGGAAGGGCCTGTTACCATGCTGTATAATAAAGCTTCTCAGCCAGAATTACCAAATTAACAAATCACTTCTCACATACTGTTTGTGGGAGCTTGCTGTGTAATATTAAGTATTGTTTCCCTGGACTATGACAATGATTCTTTCTGAAGCAATGCTTCATAAAGTACTTTTTGAGACTTCCTGAGATTGTGAAAGGCTCCTTTAAATGTACATTTGTATTTGGCTACAATCAGGATGTGAATGTTGTTGACAAAGCTGGCATTTATTACTCATTGCTAAATGCCTTTGAGCTGCCTACATGGACTGTTGTAGTCTGCATGGTGAAGATACTCCCACAGCATTGTCAGAAAGAGAGAGAGAGTTCCATGATCTTGTGCATGAAGAAATGGTGATGTGCTTCTGACTCAGGAAGTTGTGTGACTTGAAGGGGAACAAGGGGTTGGTCATGTTCTGATGCACTTGCAGCCCTTGTCTTTCTAAAGCAATGGGCTCATGGACTAGGGAGCTGATGTTGTAGAAGACCTTTGGAGTTGCTGCCATGCTTCTTCTCGGTGGTCCAAACTGCATTCACAATGCACCCACAGTGAAGTGGCTAGAAGGTTGGGTGCCAATTAGGTGGGCTGCTCTATCTTGAGTGGTGTCAAATTTCTTAAGTATTACTGAAGCTGCCCTCATCCAGACAAGTGGAGAGTATTCCACCGGTTCACTCTCTCTTCCCTCCTCTCCCATCAGGCAGAAGATACAGGAGCCTGAGGGCACATACCACCAGGCTCAAGGACAGCTTCTATCCCACTGTGATAAGACTATTGAACGGTTCCCTTATACGATGAGATGGACTTTGACCTCACAATCTACCTGTTGTGACCTTGCACCTTATTGTCTACCTGCACTGCACACTCTCTGTAGCTGTGGCACTTTGCTCTGTACTGTTATTGTTTTTACCTATACTGCCTCAATGCACTCTGTACTAACTCAATGTAACTGCACTGTGTAATGAATTGACCTGTACGGATGGTATGCAAGACAAGTTTTTCACTGTACCTCGGTACAAGTGACAATAATAAACCAATACTAATACCAATACCAACCTGTGCCTTGCAGAGAGGATTTGTGGATTCGGGAGTTGTGTCATTCATCAGTAGAAATCCAATCCCTGATGTTCTCCAGCAGGCAGTTTATTAGTCTGGAGAAGTTAATTTCCTGGCCAGGATGCTGATGGCAAAGGGAAGGTGATTAGAGTGTCTCTTAATAGGAATGATCATTGCCCACTTATGTGCCATGACTCCCACTTATCAGTCAATGGCTCAATGTTGCCCAGGTCTTGTTCTGGAAGGGCATGGCTTGCTTCATGACACAAAAAAATAGATGGGAGGTTATACTACATTGACGATGTTTGGACTCTACTACAGAATACAGATAGGTTGGGTGAGTGGGAAAACACTTGGTGAATGGAGTTTAATGGGAAGTGTAAGGTCATGCACTTCAATAAGAGGAATCAAAAGGCACATACTTACCTAAATGGAGAGAGGTTACCAATGAGTGAAGCACAGAGGGATCAAGGTGCACAAACACAAAATGTTGGTAGCAACACACACAAAATGCTGGAGGAACTCAGCAAGTCAGGAGGCATCTATGGAGGGAAATAAATAGTCAATGTTTCGGGTCGAGACCCTTCATCAGGACTGGAAAGGAAGAGGGCAGAAGCCAGAATAAGGTGGTCAGGGGAGGGGGTGGAGCACACGCAGGCAGGTGATAGGTGAGTCCAGGTGAGGGGGGAAGGTAGGTGGGTGGGGGAAGAGGTATGAAAGGGAGTGATGTGCGAAGCTGAGAGGTGATAGGTAGAAGAGGCAAAGGGCTGAAGAAGGAGAAGGAATCTGATAGGAGAGGACAGTAGACCATGGAATAAAGGGAAGGAGGTGGGGAATGGATGGGCAAGTCATGAGGGCGGGGGAGGGAAAAGAGAAGGGGTGAGGGGGCCACGGGGATGAGGGAAAACAAAAGGAAGGGAAAAAAATAAGAAAAAAAGGGAGGGGAGAAGAGGGGAGGAGTTACCAGAAGCTAGAGAAGTTGATGTTGAGGACGTCAGGTTGGAGACTCCCAAGACAGAATATGAGATGTTGTTCCTCCAACCTGCGTCTGGCCTCAACGTGGCAGTAGAAGAGGCCGTGGATAGACAGGTCAGTACGGGAGTGGGATGTAGAATTGTGGAATTGAAGTAGCTGGCCACTGGGAGATCCTTGCTTATGTGGCGGATGGAGTGAAGGTGCTCGATGAAGCGGTCACCCAATCTGCGTTGGTTCTCACCGATGTACAGGAGGCTGCACCGGGAGCACCGGATGCAATAAATTACATCCTCAGATTCACAGGCGAAGCGCTGCCTCACCTGGAAGGACTGTTTAGGGTCCTGAATGGTGGCGAGGGAGGAGGTGTAGGGATAGGTGTAGCACATAGTACGGTTGCAGAGAAAAGTGCCGAGAGGGTCATCGATGGGGAGGGATGAGTGGACAAGGGAGTCGCGGAGAGAGTGATCCCTGCGGAAAGCGGAGAGGGGGGAGAGGGGAAGATGTGCCAGGTGGTGGGATCCCGCTGGAGGTGGTGGAATTTGTGGAAAATGATGTGTTGGATGCAGAGGCTCGTGGAGTGGTAGGTGAGGACAATGGGAACCCCACCCCTGTTAGGTCTGGGGTCAAGGGGATGGGGTGGGGGCAGACGTGCGGGAAATGGAGGAGATGCGGGTGAGGGCAGCATTGATGGTGGTGGAAGGGAAACCCTGTTTACTGAAAAAGGAGGACATCTCTGATGTCCTGGAATGGAATGTTTCATCATGGGAACAGATGCCACAGAGGCAGAGGAACTGGAGGAATTGAGAAGTATTGTTACAGTTGTACAGGGTGTTAGCAAGGCTGTATCTGGAGTATTGTATATAGTTTTTGTCTCCTTATTTAAGAATAGATAAACTAATATTGGAGGCAGTCCAGAAGAGGTTTCTGGGATATAGGGTTGTCCTAATGTGAGTGGCTAAGAAAGTTAGATCTGTGTTTGGAGTTCAGAAGAATGAGGGTGATCATATTGAAACGTGTAAGATCCTGGGGGCAAGACAAGATAGATGTTGAGATGTTTCCATTAGTGGAGGATTTTCAAATGAGCAGACATAGTTACAAGGTGGGGGGGGGGGGGGGTCATTTCAAACTGAGGTGCATAAGAACTTCTGCAGAGGCCGGTGAATCTCCTGGAATTCTCTGCCCTTGAGCAGTTGTGGAAGATGATTGGAGGTATGCAAAGAGGAGGAAGATAAGTTTTTAAAAGATCTGGGAACTGAGGGCAATGGGGAACTGGCAAGAAAAGGAGATGAGGCATGTGGCAGATCAGCCATGGTCATATTGCATGGTAGGGCAGGCCTTAGGGCTGAGTGGCCTAGTCCCGCTCCGATTTCTGTGCTCTCATGCTTCAAAAACTGAGGAGGTGCGAGTGGAATGGAAAGCTGACAACATTAGTGGGCATTCCTACTTACGATGCAGGGAAGGTCAATGATGAAGCAGCTGAAGGTATTTTGGTCGAGGTCACTGCTCTGAGGAATCTCAAGGTCCGGGGTCAGAGATGATTGACCTCTAACAATCTTCCTTTTGTGATAGTCTGGCCCCATCTGACGGACAGTTTTTGCTCCTTGATTCCCTCCTACTTTTATTACAGATCAGGGTGTCTCTCTCAGGCACAGTAGTGCAGCAATTAGCGTAACGTTATTACAGCACCAGCGACCCAGGTTCAACTACGGCCGCTGTCTGTAAGGAGCTTGTACGTTCTCCCCGTGTCTGCGTGGGCTTCCTCTGGGTGCTCCGGTTTCCTCCCACATTTTAAAGATGTACGGGTTAGGAAGTTGTGGGCGTGCTGTGTTGGTGCCGGAAGCGTGGCGACACTTGCGGGCTGCCCCCAGAAACACTCTGTGCTAAAGATGCATTTCACTGTGTGTTTTGATGTATGTGTGACTAATAAAGAAATCTTATCTTATCTTTCATTTTTGATGACATGAAAATATACTCCCAATTTCTAGATCAGCAGTGAAGTACAACAACTTTCACATAGTCACATTGGTTTGAAACTCAGCCCAGCCCTGGAATGGAATCTGGACCACACTCACCCTTTATGAACCATTTAACCAAATGACTCTACATTCGGTAACATAGCCACACCAGGAGTGTCTCATGGGGGAGGAGGGGTCTGTAGTTCTGATATACCTCTGTGAAATAAGAACAACATCTGAAGGGCAAAACTGAAACACAGAGGGTAACAAGGTGGAGAACACGGCCTGCATTGCATCAGAGGGCTTGATGTATCAAAGAACCTTCTGAAGGTTGACTATTGTAACAGGGAAGCAGAAGCTTGCAAGATGTAAGATGCTGTTGGCATGATAATGATGTTACCATTGCACTGAAATCTCACCTTTGATGGGATTCATCACCAGGTTCAGCACTGCTACCGGATAAATACAACTCTAAACTGAAGACCTTAAAAATAAAACCCTTCTTTCTCCTGCAGAATCATTTGTGAAATTTTGTCAGACAAGATCCTTCTTGAAGTTGATAACCAGCTTCTGGCTTTGTGTGTGTGTGTGTGTGTGTGTGTGTGTGTGTGTGTGTGTGTGTGTGTGTGTGTGTGTGTGTGTGTGTGTGTGTGTGTGTGTGTGTGTGTGTGTGTGTGTGTGTGTGTGTGTGTGTGTGTACGCGTGCGTGTGTGTGTGCGCGCGCACGCACACACAAGTGTGTGCTTTTGTAATGTGAAACTCATTAAGCTAATGTATTCCGCTTTGTTAAGAACTGTCAGTCTTCCTTTTTATCACCTGTTTCAGGATTGTAATGGACTCTTGCCAAAAGAGCATAGAGAAATTGTGCTAAGTGTTAATTATCAGAACTAATTCTGATTTCAGATCACAGCCATTGAAGTGTGAAAGCGCAGAGTACATCCTTGCCAATCTCAACTCCCAACGGGCCTGAAGACAATGAGAGAGGTCAGAGCTTGGTCATGGAGATGCCATCAAGACTGTCAATAGAATCTCATCCAAGAGCCATTCTAGTGAAGAGAGCTACTGAAGTAAGGCAACACATCTGGAGATACATTAATACTACTAATATTTAACTTCCAGGACATCATGTATTTAACTCATTTGGAGCCAAAGGTTTATTTCAGTACCTCAGACATTCTTGGAGACACACCACTAACAAAAAAAGACCTTAAGAGTGAAGCAAAAAACTATTTCCTTTTCTCTGAGTGCCACCTTTAACTTGCAACCAGAGTCATTGCTTTTCAGATGACACTTCAGAACCGAGGTCACATTTACTCTCTGAAGTGGACAGAAAACAACAGTATTGTTGTAAACCTACAATAAGGTGACACAAGCACTCTAGTTATTGCTGTTGTATGTTTTTGCAAATTCCATGCAGGTCTTTGTTATGCTGCTGGTCATGGCTATTTCAATGCTTCCCTGATTGGCCTCCCACATCAATTACTGGAGCCATGAGCTCATCCAAAACTCTGCTACCTGTATTCTACTGTGCACCATCCCATTGCTTTCTGACCTGCAATGACATCAGGTTAGCAAGATTCTCATTTTAAGCTTCTGATCCTATGTTCAAATCCCTCTGTGGCCTCACTTAACTCTCCGTCTCTTTGTTGTCTCTCTCTCTCTCTCTCTCTCTCTCTCTCTCTCTCTCTCTCTCTCTCTCTCTCTCTCTCTCTCTCTCCTCTCCACCCCCTCTCCCTCTCCTCTCTCTCTCTCCTCCCCCCCCCCTATAGCCTTACTTCCCTATCTGTGTCTCACCGCCCCCTCTCTCTCCCCTCTCCCTCTCACTGTGCCTCACTTCCCTCTCTGTGGTCACCCTCCCCCCCCCTCTCTGTGCCTCACTTTCCACTCTCTGGTTGCAACCTTCCCCTCTCTCCCTCCCCCTCTCTCCCCCCCCCTTTCTCTCCCTGTGCCTCACTTCCCTCTCTGTGGTCACACCCTCCCTCTCTCTCTCTGCCTCACTTTCCTCCCCCCCTCACCACCCCCCATCTCCAAGCAATCAGGCAACTCCACATTTCTCCATTTCAGGCCTTGTACATTTATTGCTGCAACAGCTGCTTGGATCATGTAAGCTCTAGAATTCCCTCAGTAAATCTCTCCACATCTCAGTCCTCCTGCAAAATTAAATCCACTTCTTTAATCAGTCATTTTGGTCACATGACTTAAATCCTAAGTGGCTCAATGTTTGATAATACACTGGGTGCATTACTCCATTGGACTTTTCCCTCAACAGTGCCAACAGAGTTTTGACTGGAATGAAAACAGTTTGCTTTTGGTTCATTTTTGAGGGCATGTTTTTTTGCAGATGGGGTCTTGATGGACATCTCCATGTCCAAGCTCTGTCAGTACTGCTCTTGAACCCCAAACCAAATGACCCAGGCCAGTTATTTATGGCAATACGAACTGATTCAGAGCACACTTCACCAACAAACAAAACAATCCACAGTGCAGAAAGGGTTAAATGATAGTCCATTTGGGTGTTTCCAATTCTCTGCAATCTGCTCTCAATGTAGCTAATATTATTTAAATCAGACCCCACTGCTACTGAAGATGACCATCAACAAAACACAAGGGTGTAGCGGTTAGCGTAATGCTATTACAGCGCCAGCAACCCGGGTTCAATTCCTGCCATTGCCTGTAAGGAGTTTGTATGTTCTCCCCATGTCTGTGTGGGTTTCTTCTGGGTGCTCCAGTTTCCTCCCACATTCCAAAGACGTACAGGTTAGGAAGTTGTGGGCATGCTATGTTGGCGCCAGAAGCATGGCGACACTTGCGGGCTGCCCCCAGAACACTCTATGCAAAAGATGCATTTCACTGTGTGTTTCAATGTACATGTGACTAATAAAGATACCTTGTCTTATCTTATCTTATGGTTTTGTCTCCAGTTACTGAATTGGCTCTCATTCACTCCTTTGAACTAGAGGTTTCTGTGTTCAAGTTCCACTTCAGACACTTGAGCACAAAATTCAGGCTGACATTATGGTCTGGTACAATCTGTTCAGACGGTCTTGTGGGTGTGCAGTTCATCATGGACACAAATGGGGGATTTGGGGGACAAATGACAACTTTGTGGATCCCTAATGCCAATAAACGCTAATTACATTTCCAGCATATAGCAAAATTACCCAGAAATAGTTGCTTCATGTTACACACTGGAATGAACTGAATTTCTGTTGCAGAATACTAAAAAAAAATTCATATCATATCATTAAAAAATCAATTCATATTCTTTGGCAACCAGCTTCTAGATGAAAAGCTAAACGAAGACCATGTTGACACTCTCAGGTGAATATCCTGTGGAGTTGCCCTGAAAAAGATTCGGGTAGTTCCCTTTGCTGTACTGAACTCAGTCAACATCACTAAATTAGGTTATCTGGTTATTATAGCAAGGCTGTTTGTGGGGCCTTGCTTGTTGAATCCCTGTGTTACAAAAGAGACTACAATGGCACTCTGTGACTCTTGAGTCAGTGCAAGCCACTATAAAATACAAATCTTTCTTTGGCTTCTGTTTAGAAGTCATAAAATCACAGAGAGATGCAGAAAAGAAACAGGCCCTTCAGCACACTGAGTCAGCGTCAAATATCAAACACTCATTTTTGCACTAATCCTACAACCCATTTTATTCTTCCTACATTCCCATCAACTCCTACCTACCAAATTCTACCACTCACCAAAACACTATGCCAACTTAGTGGCCATTTTAATTTACCAACTTGCACGTCTTTGGGATAAGGCAGGAAACTGTAGAACCCAGAGAAAACCTACGAGGTCACAGGGAGAACATGCAAACTCCACACAGACAGCACCAGAGGTCCAGATTAAACCTCGTTCACTGGAGCTGTGAGGCAGCTGTTCTATTAGCAGTGTCACTGTGCCACCCTTAACGAGTCATGGCCCATAAATTGCCCCATCCTTTTTTTTAAATAAATAAAAATAACATTGAAAGTTATTGAAACACAGCTTGTGAAAGTTGCCTAAGTATTGGGAACTTCAATAGGGTTCCTCCGTGCACTGTTGTACTGATACTGGGGTTGCCAATTGCACCGTAGCTTTCCCTTTTGATGTGTTACAAGTTCTCACTGCTGCCATCATATGGCATGGCAGATGCGATCTCTGAAGCCAGTTTCTAAAAGGAAACACTACAATACAAGCAGCACTCTTCTGGCTCCAGAAGAGTGTGCTACTGAATGAACGGATCATGCAATATGGAAGGGATTGGATGCATGGTGCCAGGGAGCTAAAGGGACCTGGACAGGGTAATAGAGAACAGACTCACTGGGGGTATGTCCTTTGTGAAATGGGGACATCAATGCCCTCTAGGGCTACAGCTAGCCACTCCTGGCAGGGGTGCACAGCCTGGTGGTGCCAGCGATCCAGGTTCAATCCTTTCCTCCAGTGGTGTGGACTTTGCATATTTATCCCTGTGACCGTGTGGGTTTCCCCAGGATGCTCCGATTTCTTCCCACATCCCCAAGATTTGCTAGTTGATAGCTTAATTGGCCACTGCAAACTGGCCCCTAGTATGTGAATGGTAGAATCTTGGAGAGTTAATCAGAACGTAGGGAGAATAGGGAAATTAGATGGATATGTGATTGCTCTGTAAATGTGTATAGACTTTATGGGCTGAATGGTCTGCTTCTATGGGAGGAGTAAATTGGAAAATATTGAAATTGCCAGTGAGGTCTCTGTGTGCAGATTATGAATGCCTGCACTTTGGGTGCAAGCCCTCATTGCAGCCAAATGACTATCCCTGTTCTGTCTTCTTGTGTGGACTGAAGCAGGAGTAGATGAAGCCTCCATTCTCGAGAGTGGAGTTTGGTGACCTCACCAGTGCTGCAGAAGGCAGCAAACTATTAGCTGTGGCAGAGTTCAGCAGCCTGTAATAACACTGAGGCTAGGAAGCTGAGAGGGGCTGTGACCCCAACCTCCATGGGCACCACAGTCCAGACCCAGATCTCAGCAAAGACCAAGAATATGGTTTGATATCCCTGCTTCAGAGGAATCAGGGGTAATAAAAACTGTTTGCTCTGTGTCCACGAACATATCATTTCTGAGCCGGAGTCAGCCACTTCGTTCCTCGAGCCCGCTCCTGTCTGATTGTCACCTCAGCTCCACAGTCATAGAGTCATAGAATAATACAGCATGGAAACAGGCCCTTCATCCCAACTGGACCATGCCAACAGTATCCTCCCTGCTAGTCCCAGTTGCCCACATTCGGCCCAAAACCCTCCAAGCCCCTCCCCTCAATATACCTATCCAAGTGCATCTTAAATGTTGCAAATGTACCCACCTCGACCACTTCCACTGGCAACTCTTTCCAGGTACTCACTACCCTCTGTGTAAACAAGTTACCTCTCAGGTCTCTCTTAAATCTCTCCCCTCTTATCTTGTATCTAGTTTTGGACTCCCCCACCCTGGGGAAAAGACTATGACCGTCCACTCTATCCATACCCCTCATGATTTTATAAACTTCTATGAGGTCACCCCTCATTCTCCTACGCTCCAAGGAATAAAGATCCAGTGTGGCCAACCTCTCCCTGTTACTCAGGCCCTCTAGTCCAGGCAGTGTCCTTGTAAATCTCTTCTGCACCCTCTCCAGCTTGACAATGTCTTTTCTATAACAGGGTGACCAAAACTGTACACAATACTCCAAGTCCTGTCCATCGGTGGTAGCCTTTCATCCCGTTACTTATAAAGGACATAGAAAATAAGAAATATCATTGAAAGTCACACCACAGATGAATTTTACGTGTTGCACCACAGTGGATATCATTGAGGGAGTTTTATACCTGAGAAAAGTGCTGTAGATAACAAGAATCCCTCCCAAAGAATGAGATGAATTTCCCAATGGACTTTAAGACACCAGAAATATGTGCAAAACTGCTAAAGTATAGCAGTTTAACACACCCCTCAGATTAACACAATTTTCATCTTTTTTCTTGAGCTGTATGAAGGAATTTCTAGGTAGGTTTAGTAGAGTCGGTGATTGATTTGCAAGTCTCACAATTGATGAAAACGTGTTTAAGTATTTGTGCTTCTTGCAGGAGACTTAGAGATAGTTTCCTGCAGGTTTATATTTCCTGTGAGACAAACAACCATCAAAAACTTCTGCAAACCCCGGATAGCCATGAGTAAATCAAAAATGTGATCAGCACTGTCAGTGGTCCCTCTCAGAGTTACCAGAACACTGGGGGGAGCTGTGCACAGTAATTGTTAAGCACTTGGATGGATGGAGCAGCTGAAATCTTGCACCTGAGGCTTTTAAAGTAGATTTGGGCTCAAAGAATTAATGGGAAACTAGGTAGTTGTGATTTGACTTGCAAATTCAAGGCAAAGGTGGCCATAAATGGCCAAGGATTTGCCAGAAGGCAGTGTTGACAGTGGAATCAGGATCACTTGCTGTTTCGTTTGTCTTCAAAGACCAAAGAATACTTTGAAGCCTTATCCACGGTTATAAAGATTAAATAAATAAGACTGTAACCTGTCAATGCTGTTATTTACAAAAACTTGATGGTTTCCCTTTGTGTCTATTTTTTAAACCACCTAATGCAGTTGTACATTTATCCATTTGGGGGAGTTTAATCAGGAGTTATTGTCAAGCTATTTGGTTTGGACTTTGAACATCAACAAGTGAGAACATGGTGACTAAATGGAGGATGCACTGATCTTGCAAAGGCGAGATCTCTCTTTGGCATAAATCAAACTCAGTTCCACACACAGTTACAGTATCCAACATTAACAGATGTGTTGGAAGCAAGACTTGGATCTTAAACAAACTTCACTGTAATCACTCAAATGCTCTGCTTACCCTGAGGAGCAGCTCTTTTATAGTAATTCAGTTTTAGCCTCTTACCTTATCCAAGACTTCAGCAGGCTTCTGTTGTGAATACCACCCAGCAACACATGGAGAGGAATGGCAGGTGAAAGAAGAATGGACTTTTTTTCATCGCCTCTGATTGAGTCGGCAGGTAGTTGGTTCAAGTTCCACTGTAGAGGCTTGAGCACAGCCAATGAGGCCAACATCCTGAGTGAGTGCTGCACTGTCAGGGGTGCTGCCTTTTGGATAACATTTAATCCAAGATCTCGTCTGCCCTCTCAGGGTGTTTTAAACATTATAATGCATTTGATGAAAAGCTATTATTATGGAAAATACTAATCCCACAGTCAGCACTACCAAAATTAAATGCCCAGGAATTCATCCTGAGTTGGTATTGGTAAATACACTATAAACTAGAAACAGTTCAAGTCAATGGAACTGAACTTCAGAGGCAGCTACCACGTAGTGATTGTACTGCATAGCATACTTAATGTTACTGATTGGGAATAAACATCTGTACAATTAAATTTGTCATTATTTCATGGTATGGGGAGCTTGCTGTGCACAAGGTGGATACCACTTTTCCTAAAATACAACAGAAAGAAACATTTCTCAAAAATTATCTGTGTAAAGTACTTTGGGAACTCATGAGGTTGTAAAGGCGCTGACAAATTAAGTGGATGTAAAACAAATCACACAACACCATTCATTGATGAACAAGGAAACTCTTGCTGGTGTCCAGGTAAACAGCAGTTTCTCTGTCTTTTTTTAATCCGTATATGGAATGTGGGCATTACTGGAAAGACCATCATTTATTTCCCTTGAACAGAGAACTTTGTTGAGGCATATCAGAGTAATTAGTCACATGTCACCGACCTTGCAACATAATGTTGCGTTGCCTGATAGGGTGGTGGAGGCAAATTCATTGGGGGCTTTTGAGGGGCTTGGATGGGCACATGAATGAGAGGAAAGTGGAGGGATATGGGTTATATTATTCTGTAGGTAGGAGGCATTAGCTACGTCAGCACAACATTGTGGGCTGAAGGACCTGTTCTGTGCTGTACTCTTCTATGTTCTATGATCTGTAATCAATGTTACCAAATCAGAGGATCTGGTTATTTGTATATTATTAGTATATGCTGTTTGTGGGTTCCTGCCTTCTAAGAAATGACTGCTTTTAAAGTGTATCTCATTGAATTCAAAGTGTTGTAGAATGTCCTGAAGTCATAATGGACCCTTACTAAACATTTCTTAATCAGACCATCCAGACGAAGGGTCTCAACCCAAAACGTCGACTGTCCATTTCCCTCCAGAGGTACTGCCTGACCCACTGAGTTCCTCCAGCATTTTGCGTTTTGGTTCATTTATTGATAACGTCACTTCAGCCAATGGGGTGGTCCATGATTCACAGTAAACTACAGGCAACAAAGCATATTTACTCAGAAGACAGAGCTTCCTTAAAGAGTGGAGGAATAGAATCATACAACATGGAAAAAGGCCCTTCAGCCCACCAAGGCCACACTGACCACCAACCACCCATTTTCATTAATCTTACACTGATGCAATTTTATTCTCCCCGCATCAACTCCCCCCAGATTCTACCACTCAACAACACACCACGGGAAATTTACAGTGGCCAATTAACCTACCAACCCACACATTTAGGAAGTGGGAGAAAACTAGAGCACCTGGAGAAAACCAACGTGGTCACAGGGAGAACATACAAACTCCACCCAGACAGCACCCGGAGATCAGGATTGAACCCAAGTCACTGGATCCATGAGGCGGCAGCTCTACGAATTGTGTCACTGGTTCGGTGCCTTGTCTTCTATTAGAGGAGACAAGAATGACAGCAACCTCTCCCAGGAAAAGCAGGGTAATTTTGTAAGACAACTGCAGTGAGTGGAGGAGAGTTACACGTAAATCATGTCCATGAAATCAATCCCTGTCGCCTATGGCAGCTTGGTCTTCAGAACTGGTGTACAAGGAATCACCCAGTCATCTCTGCCCTGCTTGTTACCATGAACATCCTTGCTTATAACCATCATTAATCACAGCTTTTCTTTCCCCTCTTTCATATGTTGTTAACTTTTAGGAATTTGGATGATCCAGCGAAGGCCATCCCTGAGAAGATGAGTTGGCAGGCTCAGAGGAGAAACTGCCTGCATTGAGGTTGTTGACATACGTATTCAGTAAGTTGACATAAGTAAGGATTGTCATAGAGATGTGGCATGTAGGCCACAAGATTTTTTAGATGGTTGTAATGGTTGCAGGGATATGCTGCAATAGCCATGAGCATCTTCACATCCTCATGTGTTAGGTCCTACAGGCTCTGTGGGTGTCGTGGTCAATTATAATTCCAGACAGGTTTGCATTATCTTGACGTTATTCGTAGAAGTACCGAACAATGGGAATAGAATGGATGCATCTTGATGTAATATGTTAAAGCACTTTTACCAAAGTGCAGGCTGGTGCAATGGTGCATGCAGAACATATTAGTGAGATGATGTGCTCAGTATGTGGTGGCTCAGTGACTGGTGACGTGATTCTGCTCCTCAATGCTTCTGTTTATAATGAGATGTTTGTATTTGTTTCCAGCTGGAACCAAAATTCCATCTGGCGTAGAAATGAAGAGGTACAAAGGTCAGCCATGGATGGAGATAGTTGGGTAAGTATCTCACTATTAGATAACTAGCAACTCTTTAAAATCTACCAACGGCCAGAATAAGTTATGTGATTTCTTGCCTCCCGTCAGTTGTTCACTTCCTCCTGCAGGATTTTAAAGAAAAAAAAGATTTGTATTTATGTAATGCTTATCACAGGAACTGGATGCAGCAAAGGTTGTGGGACCAGCCTGCAGCCCAACTACAGCACTGAAGACAGTTACTGACATCTAATGTGGAAAATTGCCCAGGTATGTCCTGTTCACAAGAAGCAGGACAAATCCAATCTGGTTAATTATCACTCAATCAGCAGAGTTATGGAAGGTGTCATCAAAATGCTATCAAGTGACACTTACTCACCCATGCCCTGTTGGGTTTAGCCAGGACCACAGCTACAGACCTCATCACAGGATTAGAATAAACATGGCTCAACGAGCTGAATTCCACAGGTGAGATGAACGTGACTGCCCTTGGTATTGAGGCAGTGTTGATGAACCTGATAGAACTGAAATCAGTAAGCATCAAAGGGGAAATACTCCAGTAGTTGGAGTCATAACTTGCACAATGGAAATGGTTGTAGTTGTTGGGACATCACTGCATGATGTCCTCATGGAAACACAAGAAACACCTCATATTCCATCTTGATAGTCTCCAACCTGACAGCATCAACATCGGTTTCTCTGACTTACGGTAACCACTCCCCCTGTTTCCCCTCCTCCTTTGGTTTTCCCTTATCTCTCTGGCCCCTTCACCCCTACTTTCCCTTCCCCCACCCTCATGACCTGCCCCTCATCCACACCTTCCTCCCTCTGGTTCTCCACCTCCTTCCCTTTATTCCATGGCTCACTGTCCTCTCCGATCAGAATCTATCTTGTTCAGCCCTTTGCCTCTTCCACCTATCACCTCCCAGCTTCGCACATCATTCCCACTTCCTCCCCTCCCCAACCTACCTACCTTTCCCCCTCCCCTGGATTCACTTATCACCTGCCAGCTTGTGTTCCTGTCACTCCCCCAACCCTTTTATTCTGGTTTCTGGCCTCTTTCTTTCCAATCCTGATGAAGGATCTCGGCCTGAAACGTCGACTGTTCATTTCCTTCCATAGATGCTGCTTGACCTGCTGAGTTCCTCCAGCATTGTGTGTGTGTTGCTCATGATTTCCTCATGGCAGTGTTCTGGGCCCAACCATCTCTACCAGCTTCATCAACGGCCTTTCTTTTATCGTAAGATCAGAAATGAGAAATTTTGCTGATGATTGCGCAATGTTTAGTTCCATCCACAGCCCCTCAACAAATGGAACAGCCCTTGCCTACGAGCAACAAGTCCCAGACAACATTCAGGCATGGGCTGGTAAGTGGCAAGTAATATTTGCACCTCAATAGTGCCAGGCACAGACCTTCTTCAACAAGAGAAAGTCAAGCCACCAAGCCTTGGCATTCACTGCCATTATCACACCCTGTAGTTTTGCTCTTCCCCACAAGTGAAAACTCACTTTTGTCCAGCGTGGTATATTTCTATGCAAATACGTAAATAGGTCATTTCTGCATGTGACATAATGACATTTCATATATCTGACACGAGCACAAATGAGTCTTCAATAAAGTATGTTCTGAACTTCTTGAGTTCTCCTACAGAGTATTGGTATTGGTATTGGTTTATTATTGCCACTTGTACCGAGGTACAGTGAAAAGCTTGTCTTACAAACCAGTGGTCCAGGTCGATTCATTACACAATGCAGTTACATTGAGTTAATACAAAGTGCATTGATGTAGTACAAGTAAAAACAGTAACAGTAGAGAGTAAAGTGTCACAGCTACAGAGAAAGTGCAGTGCAATAAGGTGCAAGGTCACAACAAGGTAGATCGTGAGATCAGAGTCCATCTCATTGTATAAAGGAACCATTCAATAGTCTTATCACAGTGGGGTAGAAGCTGTCCTTAAATCTGGTGGTACGTGCCCTCAGGCACCTGTATCTTCTGCCCGATGGAAGAAGAGAGAAGAGAGAATGACCCGGGTGGGTGGGGTCTTTGATTATGTTGGCTGCTTCACCAAGACAATGAGAGGTAAAGACAGAGTCCAAGGAGGGGAGGCTGGTGTCTGTGATGCGCTGGGCTGTGTCCACAACTCTCTGCAGCTTCTTGCAGTCCTGGGCAGAGCAGTTGCCATACCAAGCCGTGATACATCTAGATAGGATGCTTTCTATGGTGTATTTGAAAAAGTTAGTGAGAGTCAAAGGGGACAAACCAAATTTCTTCAGCCTCCTGAGGAAGTAGAAGCGCTGCTGAGCTTTCTTGGCCGTGGCATCTAAGTGATTTGATCAGGACAGGCTGTTGGTGATGTTCACTCCCAGGAACTTGAAGCTATCAACCCTCTCGACCTCAGCACCATTGATGTAGACAGGTGCATGTACACCACCCCCTTTCCTGAAGTCAACGACCAGCTCTTTAGTTTTGTTGACATTGAGGGAAAGGTTGTTGTCATGACACCATTCCACTAAGCTCGCTATCTCCTTCCTGTACTCCGACTCATCACTGTTTGTGATACGGCCTACAACAGTGGTATCATCTGCAAACTTGTAGATGGAGTTAGAGCAGAATCTGGCCACACAGTCATGAATGCATAGGGAGTAGAGTAGAGGGCTGAGGATGCAGCCTTGTGGGGCACCAGTGTTGAGAATTATCGTGCCGGAGGTATTGCTGCCTATCCTTACTGATTATAGTCTGTTTGTTAGAAAGTCAAGCATCCAGTTACAGAGGGAGGTGTTGAGTCCTAGGTCCCAGAGTTTGGTGACAAGCTTGCTTGGGATTATTGTATTGAAGGCAGAGCTGTAGTCAATAAACAATAGTCTAATGTAGGTGTCTTTACTGTCCAAAAGACAAATAGTATTTACAAGACTGACTGCTCCCCAGAGCAGCAGTGTCTCCACGCCAGAAGGCCGAGGTTAAGGATAAGAGGCAAGAGGTTCAGAGGGGATCTGAGGATGACTTTTTTCAGCCAAAGGGTCTGAAACGTGCTGTATGAGGAGGGGGTGGTAGAGGCAGATACTCTAAGCATGGCATCATCAAGGCTTAGCAGTCTATGGACCAAGTGTTGGTAAATAGGATTAGTAAAGATAGGTACTTGATGGTCAGAACGGATATGGTGGGCTGAAGGACCTCTGTTCTGTGCCGTATGAAGTAGTAATACAACTGACGACAAGAACGGTCACAACACGTTGGCTCCACAATAAAAGCATCACGGACACCAGCCTCCCCTCCTTGGACTCTTGTCTTTATTTCTTGTTGTCTTGGTGAAGCAGCCAGAATAATCAAAGACCCCACCCACCTGGGTCATTCTCTCTTCTCTCCTCTTCCATCGGGTAGAAGATACAGGTGCCTGAGGGCACGTACGACCAGACTTAAGGACAGCTTCTACCCCACTGTGATAAGACTATTGAACGGTTCCTTTATACAATGAGATGGACTCTGACCTCACAATCTACCTTGTTGTGACTTTGCACCTTATTGCACTGCACTTTCTCTGTAGCTGTGACACTTTACTCTGTAATGTTATTGTTTTTATCTGTACTACATCAATGGCTCTGTACTAACTCAATGTAACTGCACTGTGTAATGAATTGACCTGTACAATCGGTATGCAAGACAAGTTTTTCACTGTATCTCGGTACAAGTGACAATAATAAACCAATACCAATACCAATAGTCATTGGTCTGAGGAAATTCTTTGCTTAGTATAACTGGTCAACAACAGACTGATCAGCAGACCTTAAATCTCCACAATCTGGGAAGAGGAAATGGCTCAGACATTGAAGTGTTGCTGCATCCATCATCAGGCGTAGACCCATGCATGCAACGGCCAGCTTTATAAAGAAGTGAAAGCCAGCATAGTCTGTAACCTGAAGAGAAACGGTGATTACAGGAGAATTAAACTCTTAGGAGAAGTGAGCAGAGGGTGGATCAACCCCGAGTGCAGCAACGTCATTGTCTAGGAGGGAAACAGGACAAAATAATGGTTCAGGCACAGACGCAGTACCGAGGCAGCCTAACATGTATAATTAAGCATGTGAGTGCTTCATGGTGTACAGAGTCATAGAGTCATACCACCCACAAACAGGCCCTTTGGCCCACCCAATACATGCTAACCATCAAGCACCCATTTACATCAATACCACAATAATCCCATTTTATTCACCCCGCAATCCCATCAACCCCCCCCAGATCCTAAACTCACCTACACAATAGGGGCAATTTACAGCAGCCAATCAACCTACAAGAGAACCTGGAAGAAACCCACATGGTCACAGGGAGAACATGCAAACACCACCCAGACAGGTCAGGACTGAACCTTGGTCACTGTCACAAGGCAGTAGCTCTACCAGCTGCACCACTGGACAGGATGGAAATATCCTTCACTGCTAATAACATCTTTGAAGCAGAGGACTGTATAGAAAAGGTGCAGGCATTGAAAAATACGTTGAAAGAGTTCAGGAGGGCTGTTTTATCGACAGGGATTGGCTCTGAGACTGGTCGCACATTTACTAATCAGGTAGCCCCCCAGAAAGCCAAAGACATTCCATTCACAGAAGTGCCGAAATTGGGGAATTATTTTACATCCCAGATGTTTGACATAGTGGAGTGTTACAAGCTTAACACGGAGAATCAAAGACTAGGAAACGCGGGCCACTATATTGTTGCTTTAACTGGTTAGGAGCAACAGGATTATCTAGATATTGCAATGTTAGTGAATGTGTAAACCGTGCACGGTGGGATAGATCTGTGTGCGACCTTAATGATGAACAGATCCAGTTCAAATTGTTAAGCACGCAGAGTTTTATGTTTGACCTGGCTTGAAAAATTGCAACCTCTATGGAAATGGCAGTGAAAAGTGCCAGGGAGTTTCATCCATCACCAAGCACAAACATGACAGTAGCTTGTAGTCAGTAGGCAGCAGTGAAAGCTCCATTCTTGAAACAACGTCGACACCACATCAGTGCATGGGGTGTGAATTCTCACTAGAGATCCAATGGCAACCATTTATCAGGCCTGTTTCTTTAAAGAGGCAAAACATCATATATGTCAGAAGAAGGGGCATGTGAGAACAACATATAAATCCATATGCAAAGCTCCAAAAGCAGGGTATTGTTACCAATGTGATTCCCTGAGAAGAAAATTGTCCAATAAGGGAATAGTTTACCACTGGGACCAGAGTAAATAGAGCAGAACTAGACTTTAAAACGTCTATACAACAGGAAGCAGAAAGAATTAAAAATACGTGTTCAAATAAAGACCAGGCTGTAGAAATGAAATCAATACAGTAACAGATTGTTCTTTCATGGGTAAAGATGCCACAGAAGGAAATCCCATCAAATTCAGCAAGCACCTCCTGTCTCACCTGTGGCAAAGTCTACAGTTCTCACATTGGCGTCCTCAGCCACCTCAGAACCCAGAGAAGTGGGGTGGATCAAGTCATCCTCAATCCCTGCCTAATATCTTGAAACATTTAGCATCCAGAATACAGAGGAAAGCCAATATACACAGTTCTATAAACATGGAGAGGCACAAAATAAGGATCTTAATGAGTTCCTGTTGATTTTTGTCAGAAAGACATAAGGACAATGTTCTCATCCTTATGGCCACACATTCTAAATGGATTGACATTTAACCTGTGGGATCATACTCAACAGTAGAACATACAGTTGAGGAGATGAGATTGATTTTTGTAACCCATTGGTATACATGAAGAGCTCAATTCACATTGTATCTGAACAAGCATTGAACAGATGGTTCATCTCAGCTTCCTCCTGAGGTCCCCACCATCATAGAAGTTAGCCTTCAGCCAATTTGATTCACTCCACATGATATCAAGAAGTGATTGAGAGCACTGGATACAGCACAGGCTTTGGGATCAGACAATATCCCAGCTGTAATGCCTAAGAGGTGCTCCAGAACGAGTTGTATCAGTGCAGTTACAATACTGGCATTTAATTAACAATGCGGAAAGTTGCTCAGGGGTGTCCTATTCACAAAAAGCAGGACAAATCCAATTCAGCTAATTATCGGCAAATCAGTATGTTCTCGCTCATTGGCAAAGTGATGGAAGATGTCATCAACAGTGCTATCAAGTTTTACTTGCTCACCAAAAGCCTACTGACCGATGCCCTCTTTGGACTTTACCAAAATCACTTGGGTCCAGACCTCATCGGTAACCTGGAAAAAAAACAGAGATGAGGTGAGAGTGCCTTCTCTTCACACCATGACATAAATTAATTGATTGTAATCAGAAATTCAATTCGACCAGCCACATAAATAATGTGGCTACAAGAGGAGGTCAGAGGCTGTGCATCAAGCAGTGAGTTGTTCACTTCCTGACACTCTAAAGCCTTTGCACCAGGAAGGAATAGACCCCTCAGGGATCAGAGGGGTAATCTATGTGTGGATCCAGGGGATATGAGTGAGATCTTGAACAAAATACTTCTTATCGGTATTCACCAAGTAGAAGGACATGGAGGCTGGAGAGTTAAGGGAGGGGTACGCTGATATTCTGGAGCACATCTGTATCAGGAAGGAGGACATGCTACAAATATTGGGACACATTAGGATGGATAAATTCTAGGGCCTGATGGGATCTAATCCAGGATACTAAAGGAAGAAAGGGAGGAGATTTTTGCATCTCCGTTAACCATGGTGAGGTACCAGAAGAATGGAGGATAGCTAATGTTGTCCCCTTGTTCAAAAAGGCCAATAGCGATAAGCCTGGAAACTACAGACTGGTGAGCCTTACATCAGTGGTGTGGAAGTAGTTGGAGAAGATTCCGAGGGACAGGATCCATGTTCAAATGGAAAGCCAGTGACTGATTAGGAGTCAGCGTGGTTTTGTACAGGGGAGATCATGTCTCACAAACCTAACCGAGTTTCTTTTGAGGAAGTAGCTACGAAAATTAATGAAGTAACTAAGAGAATCAGTAGACATGGTTTACATGGATTCAAGTAAGGCTTTCAACAAGGTCCTGCAAGATAGACTGGTCCAGAGGCTAAGGCACGAAGGATCAGAGGCATGTTAGTAAACTGGATCCAAAATTGACTTGGTGATAGGAGGCAGAGAGGGGTGGTGGATGGGTGTTTTTCTGACTGGGAGTTTGTAACAGATGGCATACCACAGGGATCGGTGCTGGGACTTTTGTTATTTGTAATATTTTTTAATAACTTGGATGAGGATGTAGATGGTATGATTAGTAAGTTTGCAGACAGCATGAAAATTGGTGGAGTCATAGAGAATGAAGAAGGTTGTCCAAAGATACAATGGGACCGGAATGTTGGGCAGTGCCATGGTAGATGGAATTTAATCCAGACAAGTGTCAATGCACTTCAGGATGTCAAATTCTGGTAGGAGATATAGAGTAAATGTCAGGGAACTTAGCAGCGTTGATGTACAGAGACATCTTGGGATGCAAGTCCATAGCTCCCTGAAAGTCGTGACACAGGTGGACAGGGTAATGAAAAAGGCATTTGGTATGCTTGCATTCATAGGCTAAGACATTGAGTACAAGAGTTGCAGCTGTACAAAACGTTGGTTAGACTTGTGTACAGTTCTGGTCATCCCACTACAGGAAGGATGTGGTAGCAATAGAGACCCAGCAGGGTGTTGTCTGGAATGAAGGGCTGTAGTTATAAGGAGAGATTGGATAGGCCAGGTTTATTTTCACTAGAATATAGGAGGCTGAAGGGTGACATATAACGATTATAACATTATGAGGACATAGGTAGGATATACGTAGATAGTCTTTTTCCCAGGGCACGAACTAGAACTAGAGGGCATAGGTTTAGGGGGAGAAATTTAAAGATCTGAGGGGTACATTTTTCTCACAGAGGATGGTGACTATTTGGAATGAGCAGCCAGAGAAGGTGGTGGAGGCAGATACAATTACAAGGTTTAAAAGGTGTTCGGACAGGTACTTGGATAGGAAGGACATAGGAGGATAGGGGTCTAATGCAGGCAAATGGGATTAGCGTAGATAGACATCACAGTTAGTATGGATGAGGTGGGCCCAAAGGTTCCATTTCTGTACTGTACGATTCAATGATTCTTTGATCTATTAGGTACAAGTCAGGAGTTCGATGGAATGCTCCACACCTGCGTGGATGGATGCAGTCCCAACAACTCTCATAAAGCTTTACACCATCCAGTACAATGTATCCTGCTCGGCTGGTACCCTATTACCCTAAACATTCATTCCCTCCAATAATGGCAACCTGTCTCACCTAGTCCAACAGAGCCTCCCTAATCTGTTACCCCCTACCATCAAAGTGGACGAGGGCTGCATGGAAACGCCACCTCCTACAAGTTCACCTCCCAGTCAGTCGCCATCTGGATGTGGAAACATATCACTGTTTCTTCAGTATCACCAGGTCAAAATCCCGGAACTCCCTCCATTGTTGTACTGTGGGAGTCCCTTCACCAGAACGACTGCAATGGTTCAAGAATGCAGCTCATCAGTACTTTCTCAAGGGTAAGTCGGAAAGTGTAATAAACGCTGGCCTTACCAGTGACATCCAGATCCTAACAGATGAATAAATAAGAATGTTATTTAGCATTCACTGATTCCCCTTTACCATCCAGTGTCTAACAACACAACTGAAAGATCTATAAAGTTCCTTAAGAAAGTCTTGAAGAAACAAGATTTCCAAGGTTCTTTGTATTTAAACATGAAGCATTGTTTAACTAACTTCATATTCAAGTCTCATTCCACCATAGGATTCATCCCAACAGAACTGTTGGTCTGTCACGGACCCTAGTCCAGATACAGCCCAATTTCTATGAGAGTGCAGAGACAAGGCAGTTGAAACAAAAGCAGAATCATGACTTGCATACTAACAACTCATTATCAGAAGCAAAGAGAATCAGTTCAGACAACACAGGAAGGTGAGAGTGTTAAGACTAACAAGCAAGTACAACATGCAGAGCAAGAACAGCATGCAGAAGTGGGATATCGGTGAGGTAATACATATCTTCTGTACTAAATGGTATCTTTGTAACTTGAGGGAAAATAAGAAGCATCCAAGTTGACCAAATGATTGCACTGAGGGATTAAACCAGAACATGTCGAAAAAATCTGTGATGATGAATTTCTTCCAGAAGTGGATATAGAACCAACTATTGAAGAGGAAATATAAGTCAACAGTAGATTAAGTCAAGATGTCAGATCAAGAAATAATTAAAGGGTCTAAGACCCAGACACAGTTGAAAGGTCTAAGCATCTGCGAAAGCCAGTTAACAGACTGAACTTGTGATTCCTGTACACATGCAAAGAGGAAAAGCTGTGTGGTACATCAATGTATAAATTCATGAATAAGTCTCATGGCCATCTGACATAATTACATCATCATATATGTGGCATAAGCAAATGTTGTAATTGTAATTCAGCAATGACGTAAACACACATGTTCTGAGCTCCTGGAGCTTATTACAAGCTGTATAAAGTTACTTTCAAATATACTACACCTAGAAATTTGATACTGTGACCAAAGTGTATGAAAATGAGTATTCCCCAGAGAATGATGGCATTAAGCAGATTTCCGCATTGATTCTGCTTTTCTGGAAAATCATACAGGCACTTCCATACTGAATTCCTCTTATGCAGATGAACTGTGTTCTGTGCAGGGCATGCACATGATGATGCACTATCCTCCACATGCTCTGGATTGACACAGCACACAATGGAAAGGCTTCACCTCATATAAGGCTGAATCAGCAGCTCCAGATTCCTTAAACTTTGGGCACCACTAGATTTCCCACACCAAATCGTCATTGGCATGGTATACAGCAACCGATTAATGTGCTTCTGGGCATCGGTGACAAAGCAATAAAATCCTTCTTTCATTTTAAGGACCTCCGATAGATCACCCCTCCAACTCCTCTTTCCAAGAATAAAAAGATCCAATCTGTTTAATCTTTCCAGGGGGACATAACCTCACACTTCTGGTATTGTTACTGCAATCTTTCTTTGCCACTGCACCAGCACATCCTTGTCTTCTTTATAAGAATCAGGACTACACACAATTCCAAATATGGTCTAATTAAGGTGCAGAGCAAGCAGTGATAAGTTAATGGCCAAATCATATGTTTTAATGATGATGGTTGAGGGAAAACTTATTCATCAAATAACTGCCTTGGGATATTTTATGCCCACTCAAGAGGGCATTTGGGGCTCAGTTGAACATTTCACTTGAAAGGCTGCACTTCTGACAATGCACCACACCCTCAATATTTCACAGTAGAGCCATCCTCAATGTTGTGTCCTCGACTTCAGAGTGCTGGTTGAACACATGAGAACCAACTCAAGAGGCAAGTGTGCTGCAAGGCTGGCTCTGAGACAGCACTGAGGGAAGCCGATGAACAAACTGGCAGCTGTCACGTATGTCACAATAGATTAATGACTTTTCTCTTGTTTTTTGTCTGGCAGCCAGGATTAGTGTTTGATGTATAAACTATCCCAAAAGTCAATGACTGCAACGGAAACAGTGATAAAGATAGTGGTAACGATAAATTTTACTTCAACGTCCTCAGTTCCTACAGTTAGACTATAACCAGACTGCAATATACTGGTATTGGTATTGGTTTATTATTGTCACTTGTACTGAGGTACAGTGAAAAACTTGTCTTGCATACCAATACATAGTTATTGGACCAGATCATACTGAAGCCAGCCCATACTTTATGTTCAACCAATGGCTAACTGTGTGGCTGCACTAACCAATCATGGCCACATAGTCCCCAACCCCCAAGTGGAGGGAGCCATAGGCCAGAGGAAGATGTAACCAAGCTCACAGCCGAGGATCACACTGATGGTCTTCGAATGTTCAGATAACTAAAACTACGAAAAATGATTAATTAAAAAATGTTTACATTCACGTTAAATGAGTAAGTTAGCTAAAAACATGAGTATTAATTAAAATAAAGAAAATAACAGGAAAATTTCCACCCCCTCAATGTGCAGGTTGCTGTGGATCATGAGAAGAACTTCCTCATAACAGAAGCATTATTTCTGGCAAGCACAAATGACTCTGACGTCCTGAGGGACTCCACGCTAATGGACATTGTTAGCAGCCAGCACTACCTGGGGGAGGGGTGTATCCTGGAGGAAAAGAGCTACCCTCAACTTCTCTGCAGTCACAGCAACTCAGAATCATTGCAAGGAACAGCGAAGAACCAGGATAGCAGTGGAAAATGTCCTTAGTTTCCTCAAGATGTGATTTTGTTGCCTGCATCAGTCCAAGGGGAACTCTGCAACACACACCAAGCAGACACTTCACTGTGTGCTGCATGTTATACTATCCCACAAACTCCGGACATCAGCTGGTTCCAGAGAAAGAGCAGCAAGGGACTGGAGACTGAGGGCGTGTGGCAGAGCCTGAAAAGCAGAAGGAGGAAGAAGGTTGTCTGTGCTCAGCAGTCACCCAGCTGAGTGAAGGAGGCAGCAATTGGCCACAAGGGACTCCGTAATAGAAAATAATTCTAATAAGGAGCCTGTAGGAAAGAAATCTTCCAGTACAAAAGCACGAGACCCATTCCACACTATAATCCTTAACACCAACATGGTGCCCCAATAATCAGCCAGGAAAGATCAGTCAACACAAACGTTTCCCCCACATTCCACCAGCATTGAATATAACTCGTGAATGACTCTCCGCTCCAATTACATTACTGACTTACTACAACTTCTCCATATTTCACAACTGGCACTTCTCTTAAGACACCAAGACCTCTGCATATTTTACACTTTCTACAAGGGTCTCTTTCCATAGGTGTTAACAGCCACGTACAGATCACCTGAACATACTTTGTGAGATCGTAAAATCTCTTTCAACATTGCTCCATTGCCTGGCCATTTTCACTCCCAGAAGAGGCGACTCTAGCCACCTCCTGCCAGGCTTTTCTTATGATGGACCTCGTCTCTCAGGCACACAGGATCTTCTTCCTGGCCTGTAAGCTGCACATCTTTTGTGTGAATATGGCAGCTCTTCCCCTCTCTCCTGAAGCCTCTTTCTGTTTCAGGTCAGCCAAAGGGTGTGTTGCTGCGATGTGGTTGCATTTAAGGGCTTTGTTCTTCTTTGAATGCTGTGAGGCAAAGTGTCAGGAGATGCAAAGCAATTAGCTGAGAATTGTAGGGATCCATTTTTAGAACTTGTTTCTGGGCATAAAGTACCTTAACACTGTTTCAAACTGGATTTTGGCTGATTTGTCAATTTTGTGATTTGTCAATGACACGTGGACCTTTTGGGTGGAAATCATCATACAACAAAAAGATGAGCTCTTGATCTCCTGTCGTGACCCTTGCACTTTATTTCTCTACCTGCATTGCAATTTCTCGAAGCTGAAACACCATATTCTGCATTCTGTTATTGTTTTCTTTTTGTACTACCTTGATGCATGGAATGATCTGTCTGGATGGCATGCAAAACAAAAGTTTTTCACTGTGTCTCAGTACGTGTGACAATAATAAACCAATTATAATTTACCAATGCATGTTAAAGGGCCATCATCTTCAGCAACTTTTGCTCTGTCTTTAGTCAAAAGGAACTAGCCATTTACTGTATATATCACTTTTTAACCTCTGGACATCCTTTCCATCCAATGAGGTACATTGCCATTGTTGTAATGTGAGACACACAACAGCCAATGTGAAGGCAGTAAGCTGCAATAGCAGTTTGGTAACAATGGTTTTGAGGGTCACGTCTGTTTGTTCATTTAGTGCCATGGGAACTTTTACATTAATTTGCTTAACATCTCTGTTTATGGGTAGCACCTCTGCCTGTACAGCACTTCAATGAAGTCCCAGCCTGGATTATGGTTGAACATAGAACATAGAATATTACAGCACAGTGCGGGCCCTTCGGCCCACAATGTTGTGCCGATGTTTTATCCTGCTCTAAGATCTATCTAAGCCTTCCCTCCCACATAGCCCTCCATTTCTCTATCATTCATGTGTCTATCTAAGAGTCTCTTAAATGTCCCTAATGTATCTGCCCCCACAACCTCTGCTGGCAGTGCGTTCCACGCACCCACCACTCTGCATGTAAAAAACACCCCTGACATCCCCCTTATATCTTCCTCAAATCACCTTAAAATTATGTCCCCTCATGTTAGCCATTGTCACCCTGGGGAAAAGTCTCTGACTGTCCACACAATCTATGCCTCTTATCATCTTGTGCACCTCTATCAAGTCAAGAATGAGAATCAAATCCACAGTGTGCTACCATTGTTCTGAAACTCCTGTTATTGCTCACTGGTCTCAGAAACATCAGAACAGGATGAAAAACTCACTTTTCCACCTTCATGTAGCCCAAGAGTGGATAATACCTCCCGAACATTAGTTGATGGAGAGAATGCCCTTTTAACCCACAGAGTGCAGACTACTGGTTTTGCCTTTATAATCAATTGGAGAATCTACTTAATCAGTTGTGGTGCAAGTGGTAAAGGTGATTATACATTTATGGAGGACAAGCAATTTAGCCAGGGGGGGAAAGTGTGGGTGTTCTCCTAAGATACTGTTTAATTGCTTTTTTTGGAATAATCATTCATAGTGAGAGTATACAGGTAACTCTACTCCTGCCCAAGGCTCTGACACATCAGCTATCAAATAGCAGGGAATGCCAAGCACACAATGATTCCCACCCAGCTGCATGTAATCTAAAGCCAAATTAAATTGACACAGGACTGGAGTCAAAAAGAAAATATCAGAGAAAATATAACCTCAGTAAAGTCTTACAGATTTGCCAAATGCTATTTCCCTTTCAAAAATCCATTTTAACTCTGCCCAATCCTACTGCTATTTTCTAAAGTGCTTTGTTACCACTTTCTTAATAATAGATTCCAACATTTCCCCCACTAATCATGTGAGGTTACCTGGTCTTTGGTGCCCTATTTTCACTCTCCCTCCTTTCTGAAGTAGTGGAGGTAAATTGTGAGAGGTACTGCTGGTGGAGCTCCACCCACTCGGGTTCAATCCTGACTTCGGGTGCTGTCTGTGTGGAGTTTGCACGTTTTCCCTGTGAAAAACAATAAGCAGACCAGTCTGGATGGTACCAAGGATTGGCACAATGGTGCACAGTTGGCACTGCTGCCTCACAGCTCCAGAGACCTGGGTTTGATCCTGGGCACAGGTGCTGCCTGTGTAGAGTTTGCACATACTCACTGTGTGGGTTCCCCCCAGACATTTGGTTTATTCAGTTAGGAAACTAACAAAAAATAGTAACAATAAATAAAAATATGCTTGGTACAACAACTTTCCCAGCTACAGGGTTGCTGACAAAACCTGAGAGTCCCTGGGACCGCCATAACACCATAAAAGGAGCAACCCAAACATTTATTGGGTGTATTTTACTCAATGTAGGCAAGAGGACTTTTCATTCAGAAAGGATGGAAACTATCATTCCAAGTTATTGTTAATATTGTCCACCTTGGTAGGAAATCAGAAAGGTGATGCATGATTTAAAAGGCGATAGATGCACAGAGGGGCCTAGATGTTCCATGCACCAGTCATTGAATATGAGCATTCAGGTGCAGCAAGCAGTGAAGAAGTCATGTTGGTCTTCTTTCAAAAGTTTTGAGCAAAGATGTCTTACTACACTTACCTGGATTATAGGGAGCAGTTTTGGTCTCCTTACCTAAGAAAGGATGGACTTTGCCTTAGAGGGACTGTGATGAAGGTTCACCAGACTGATTCCTGGGACGGGGGGGGGGGGGGGGGAATTACCATAAAAGAAGGGCTTAAGGTGACTAAGTTTGTGTTCACTGGAGGTCAGAAGAGTGGGAGGGGATGTAATAAAATTCTGACAGGACTAGACTGGATGTTGGGAGGATGTTTCCACTGGCTGGGGAGCCTGGAACGAGCAGTCTCGGGCTCCAGGGCAAGAGATTTAGGGCTGAGATGAGGATAAATTCTCGGCAGATGGTGACTGGTGATTGGTGATTGGTTTATTTTGTCACATGTACCGAGATACAGTGACAAACGTTGTTTTGCATGCAATCCATACAGATCATTTCAAAGAATAAGTACATTGAGGTGGTACAGAGGGAAAAGCGATAACAGAATGCAGAATATAGTGTTACAGTTACAGAGAAAGTGCAATGCAGGTAGAGAATAAGGTGCAAGCACGGTAGTGTAGCAGTTAGCATAACGCTTTTACAGCGCCAGCGACCCGGGTTCAATTCCGGCCGCTGTCTGTAAGGAGTTTGTATGTTCTCCCCATGACTACATGAGTTTCCTCCGGGTGCTCTGGTTTCCTCCCACATTCCAAAGACATATGGGTTAGGAAATTGTGGGTGTGTTATGTTGGCACCTGAAGCGTTGCAATACTTGCAGGCTGCCCCCAGGACACTCTGCGCAAAGATGCATTTCACTGTGTGTTTTGATGTATATGGGACTAATAATGTTATCTTATTTTATCTTAAGGACCACGGTGAGGTAGATCAATATGTTTCTGGATATTAAGGGAATTACAGAACATGGGGATAATGCAGGAGAAAGGCATTGAGGTAGAAGATTGGCTTTGATCTTGATGTATGATGGAACAGACTTGAAGGACCAAATGGCCACTCCTGCTCCTATTACTTATGTTCCTAAATAGGAGGGTGTTACTAATTATTGACTTAATTGGGAAAGTCATTAAAATAAATGATGAGAAAACAGACTGCAAGTCGTAAAACATTAGTGTTAAAACATTATTTCCCCAGCCTGAAGCTTCTACCACTTCAGGGTAAAATTAATTCTGCTGAGAGACATTTGCAGTTAAGCTGCTGGAGTAAAAATCACTTAAAATCGTGATAAATATCAAAACAAAATGAATAGAGCAACATTTATTTGGCATAAAAAATTCCTTGATTTACTGTGGTAAGATGTCATAAAAATATATGAAGTAGAAGTAATAATTTTATAGCTTTTAATCTTATCTTTATTAATATTGGTGAATCTCCCATGACAATGTTCCTGCATAGTCAGAAGCATGGTAAGTATGTGATGACTTGGACTTTCTCCAGTAAACTATGGCTCAAGGAATTGAGTTTAATCAAGTCTCCAGTGCAGACCAGCATTGTTTGGATCACATGGTCTGCACTGGCACTTAGGTTCAATGCAGAATTCCTACCTCTCCTGTCCATCTCACCCAGTCAGCATATCCTTCAGCACAATCAAAAACCTGGGGATTCTAGAAAACAATAATAAACACAAAAAGCTGTGACTGCTCAGCAGAGCAGGCAGCTCCTGCCTTGCACTGCCATTTAATCTTTTGTTATTTAACTTCACCCGCATCCCTCCCTATCAGAGGCATCTTGTTGCTTCACCCCCACTTACCTCTGCATCTTAAAGCTGGTTTGTTGAAAGATCATTGACTTGAAATGTTAATGCACTCTCTCTCTCATGCTCTCTCTCTCTCTCTCTCTCTCTCTCTCTCTCTCTCTCTCTCATGCTCTCCCTCTCTCTCTCTGTTTCTCAACCTTTGTTTCCTTTATTTTGACATATTAGCTGGACACCGCCCTCTGTCCGGACTCACCACCTGTAGTTCGCATCCACCTAGATTGGATGCAGGGCAGACAAGCTGACCCTCCTCCCCTGACATGTATCCATGGAGATAGACTGAGCTCTGAGCAATGAGGAAACCTCAGAAGACATATCCTGAGGTCTACTCCTGAAATGCTCCGACAGCCTTTAATAGCTTGCCACTGCCAAAGGATTTTGAATTGTTTCTAAATATCTCTGATGGAACTATTTTGAAAAATATTCAAGTGGACTTAAATAATATTAAAATAATTATTAAAAACACAAAAATAAATAAGTTTAACTAAATATATCTTAAAATACACTCTTTGTGTTTGGCCATCCTTCAAGATGGAGAATGACTTATGGTTTTGTGGGTTCTGATTGGCTGATGAGGCCAGTATGGAAACCATAGACTTTGCCACAGGAGGTTCTTA